>NC_089898.1:4834375-6090000 GCF_040182565.1 Anser cygnoides | reverse complement strand
GCAGCTGGATGCCAAGCCAATGCATGAACTGCTTTCCCCTGTATCTCCCATCACCCACTGCCTGCCAAAAAAACATACCTTGTTAGTCCAAGCAGGAAAACCTGCTTGAGTCTGACTTGTTAAATGCTGGAGTCCAGCCTTACCATACTCTGCCCACACAGGAAAACAGTATAAAGATGACAGCAGCTACTTGTCCTGTAACAAAGAAAAGGGAAAAATAAGAGAAACAAACCTTCTTCCTCCAAATATTACATGGAAATCAGACCCAAGGAGCAGACTGAATTTATCAGCTTGTATATATTAATGTTTTACTAAATACCTCCCAGAGAGAGGAGGAAGGAAGAAAAACAAAATCCGCAAAGCTAGCAAGATGCTTGATGAAGGCAGCCACCCTTAAATGATCATGATCACCCACTTTTCCTGGGCTGGAGGTTTTGACCTTCTCACTTGCAAAAAGTCACACAATTTTGGTCACATTGTTTTAAAACTAATCAACCCCACTACTGGTTCACAGCTCCATTGTCAACATAATGTTGACATAAACAAAAAATAATAAATAAACAGTGAAATAAACAGTGAAAAAAGTGCTTTTTTCACAGGCTTGTGCTGGGGGAGTGCTTCTTAAAAGGTTAAAGAAAAAAGCATCAAAACAGTCAGAAGAGGGAGACAGAGCCCAGCAGTCGAAATGTGGCACACTGCCTCGGGTACTTGGGCACCGAATCAAAGAAGGCAGCTTCTAGCTTCCTAAGTGTCCGTATTTAATAAAAAGGATGTCTAATAAACCCAGCCTTTCTTTGCTTAGCGGTGCTGCAGACATTGCCATTTTTAAGAAAAGAATTTTTCTTTGCATTTTGGTTTTGCAATGACTTCCCCCACTTGACAGTTGCAGCTACTACTGCTGCCCTGGGTGCTCACAGGAATTGGACATGTTCTGAGCGAAAACAGGTCTCGGATAGCCCATCCTCTGCATTTGCTGAGCTGCACACTTGACTTCGGGCTGCTGGGGGAAGCTTTGCCATTCATCAGCCTGATGGTAGGTTATTGCTGAGCCTGCCCCGGGGGAGCTCTGCAAAGGGTTTTACTGTTTTTTTTTTGTTTGTTTGTTTGTTTTTGATAAAAACACACATATTTTTGCAATTCATCTGCCTGAGGCTTCCCTCCATGAGCTTGTTTCCCAGCATGCCTCACTTACCTATTCCAGGGTTGGATGCAACATACACCAGCTCTTTAATTCTTATATCCTGAGCAATGCAGATGGGAATTGCTGCCTTGATCACCATGTTACTGTGCTAAAAAGTAAATGTTACAAAACAGAAAATTCCCCTTCTTACTCAATCTTTAGAGGTTGCTGTCTAGAAGAAATGAGTTATCATCATCTCCAGAGGCAACACCTTGCTGCAATAAAGCTGCCTTCAGTATAAAAATTGCTCACCTCTCTTTTTCCTTGCCTGGGGATAAAAGCTTCAGACACCAGGGTTCTCCCCCTGTGCAAGCCCTGCTCAAACAGAAAGTGTGCAGCTTGCTCTAGCAGGCACAGGCTGTGCCTCCCAGGGTATTTTAATCCTTTGGAAAAGCCTTTAGGAAGGATTCCCCAGAGTAAACTTCTCCGCTTCCTTTAGCTATGTCTTTCTGGGGCCTTGGCACATCCAGGAATCTACTATAAAGCCTCTATTATTTAGGATATTAGGCTAAATATAAATATAAAGATACCTCAAAATTGCTTCTTCCCTCACCAACAACCCGACCAATGTGCACCAAGTATAAACGACTTTGCAAAATAGAAGTCACATTTATTGTGTAAAAAGAAAATAAAGAAATGTACAAATGCTTCAAAATGCCAAAATAGTAAAAGGACCCTTGTGAGCTCATGCATCCACACAGTGCATTGCATTTTTATAACCTTCCAATGTTACTTTACAGTTTCCCCCAAGGTATTTCCTGAACCTGAGAAAATAAATCACATTATTTCCACATTCTACATCAGCTGCCTCTCTAAGAGCTTTGCTCCAAGCTTTGTTTTCCACCACTGCTTTCCATCTTCTGCCTTCTCACTCTGCTGTGTCAGACGGTGCCTTCTTCCTCCTTATCTTCTTCCTCCATGACATTGATGGGAATATAGCCCCCTTCCTTGGGCAAGCACCAGCACCAGCCTGCACCGCTCAGATCCACTGCCCCAAAGCTGAAATCACGTATCTCCAACATCTTGAAGTCCACGGTGTCCAGCTTGGAATACATCTCATTGAGCTTTTGCCAATACAGCCAAGCCATCACAAGGCCGACCACCTGCAAAATACATGTGTTAAAGCCACTATGGGCATGCAAACTATTTCTGAAGGTCTTCCCATGCAAGAGGAGCTGTCACTCAAATTTTCAAACCTGGGCACGAGATGGGAGAGAACAAGATACAGTAACATGAGCTGACAAAGCAGTGGACACATTGCTGAACTTGTTAACAGCTGTGTCCACCTCGTGAATTTGCACATTGGCCCTGACAGTGGAACATGTTGGATGTTGCTGCAAGCATTGCAAAGAGAGTGGCGCAGGTCCAGGTTCTTGCTAAAATTAAGATATTGCTGTGAGCACAGTGCCACTTGGGTTATTTCCCAATAACCCAAGCTGGCTGTCAGGGAAAAAAAAAAAAAATCTGATCTTGGGTTTGGGCTTAGATTTGATTTTTAGATCTTTAGGAAGGAAAAGAGAAGCATTTCAAAAAGCACAAGATTTCAAGTCCATTGCTTTGATTTTGCCTGACATTTCCTTTGCAGTGATATTGTGTGGTGGCTATGAACAAAATGCCAGTGAGAGAATGGATTAGGTGATAAGCAGTCACAAGACATTATTTGCAGAACAGACACTGATGAGGGGAATGGTGACAATCAGCATGTTCAGCACAAGGTGCCTATTTTGCACTACCCTTTTATCTATCTTGATTTCAGCAAATGGCACTTTCCTTACACATAAGGTTTATTCCCTATAGGGAAGATGCTCTGGGATACTGCAGAGGTCAATATCCCGGATACAAACAGTGCAGTTTTACACATGATGTTTTCAACGAACCAGGCTGGGATGGATAAAGACGACATTGTCTTGAGCCCTGGGGCTTTTCTGTTCATTTTTGAGGCTAACAGAATGAGAGCTAACGATGTTTTCTACATAGAAAAGAGTAAATAAATAAGCAAACTGCACTTGTACCATTCAACAACTGGCATCTCCTGCTGTACTGAAACACATTGCTTTTGGAGCTGAAAAATGTTATCAATCATTTACTGGGTCCTAACTGACCAGTTAAATAGTCTGGAGAGTGGGAACATTAAAAGAAAGATAAATGGGGTTAGCAGCAAAAGGTTGTAATGCATCTTAAATTAGGGATCATTTTATCCCAAAACGAAAAGGTAAACATGTTTGCCAAGAGGAGTCAACCTCCACAGGGGAAAAGCAAATCACCTAAGTGTCACCTGGTGACCTGAAAGCAAACAGGCAAACATGAACAGCATCGGCATTCATTAATTTGCCTTTCAGAGATGGAGAAATACCCTGCCATCTCCACTAGCAGCTTGCACCTTGCACAGAAAAAAACTCAAAACCACTCAATATTTGTTTTTCCTTCCCAAATTCACCTGCAGGTCGATCCCGAGGGGACCCCTCCACCCCCGGGACTGACAGTTCTTTGTTCAATGAGAAATGGGGAAAACTATGTCCATTCCAGATGCTCTCCCAAGAGGGAAAGGCCTCCCTGCCCTAAGTTTGAGCTTGCCCAATTCCCACTTTCCTAATTGCACTAATCCCCAAAGAACATCCTGCTTGTTTTACGTTCCACCTAGTTATTGCAAGCAAAAGGTATCTTTATTCCCTTGATAACAGGATTAATCACTGAAATAACAGATAGGGTGAAGGAGGCTGATGTGTGGTTATGGCTAGCAGTGCTTTCTCTGATTGCAGGAATTGCAGAAGTACTGGATTAATGCCATTAGGGTTCTTTGCTGGAAAATAAGACTGCAGATACTGAAAGAAAATTTGAACTCTGGAACTCCTTTTCTTGTCCAAATGGCCTGAAATCAGGTTATCTCACAGCCCTGGTAACTTCTATTTATGTAGCTGTGTAGCTCCCTGCTGCCCTTGAAATATTCACTGCTGTGATGCATTCTATATGTCTACTTCAGCAGGCAACTTCCTCCCAAATACTCTAAGAAATGACTTTAGCCTGTGTAGAGAGATAAGATTCATTCCTAATAACATGCACAGGACCAGAACGGTGCTGTGCAACCTTGTGGTTGCCCATGATCCAGCTTTCTTGTGGAGAAGCAAAAATAACAAAATATGACTTTGTCATGGAAACACCAGCAAGGGTGCTGCTTTCCTAATGCATATATGTCCTCCTCTTCAGTCCCCCAGAGCTGCAGAAACCTCTAGGCAGGGGTGCAGGAGGCCACGGCAAGGCTGCATGATGCTTGGAGACAGCTTCATCTGTCCAGTAACTTGAGGGAGAGCCCAGAGCAACTGCTCCAACATGAGTTTGGAAAATAAGCTTGTGCTAATTCATATTCAACAGCAGAGCCTTTAAGGATTTAAAAAGTTTTAAAATAATATGCAAATTTATGTCAAGCTTTAGCATTATCTACTTCCATTAGCATGCTATCACTGGACAGATTAAAAATGCACTGCTATGCTGTGAAAGGACAAAGAAAACTGAACCCTTTGAAATGACAAATTTTAAGACTAGGGTGTCATTTTTCATGAACCAAACAGTAATTCAGAAAAAGATTAGTGTTTACAGTAAGTTTAATGCAAATGGATCCTATTCTGCAAAACCAGCTAGGTTCGGGGACATACTGCTGGAAACATCTCTCCTGCTCCTCTCCTCCTGACAGCAAAGTGACGTTCCAGGTACCATGGGACACAGCATCCTAGTGAAACTGAGGATTTCTTTAAATGAATAAAAATACCCCAAGTCCTCAGTCAGCAGCCTGTATCCCCTAGCCTTCGCTCTCTGCTGAGTTATGAACCAAATTCCATTCCAGCCCAGCTCTAAATATCCTCTTTCACTTAATGAAAATAGAAAAAGCTGTCAGGAATATAGATGCATTCAATATCCCTGGCATCAAGGGCACCATGTTTTCCAGAAGTAAAGAGAATTCTAACATGAGAGCTGATTTTATTTCATTGCAATATGAAGGAAGGCTTTATTACAGAGGAGCATTTGACCAAAATGTATGAAGCATCAGGCAAAAAAATAAAAAAATTAAAAGCTGCTCTTCTCCTTGCCTTCCTCCACCTTGTAATGATAACCACGACTGAACAAGAACAGAACTGCTTGGAAGTTACTGCTTATGGATCACTTAATGTAATAAAATTACACGTTCTTTCTGGCTGGCATTCAGCAAAGTACAGAAACCACTACTGCCGGGGAAGGTCTCTATTCTGCCACTTTTTGAGCTTTTTGCAGGGGGATTCAGATGCACAGGCTCTGCATGGCGTACAATTTCATCAAGTAGGTGCTCTTACAGACACAGCTGTTTGCATGAAATAAATCCAAAGAACTCTGAGGGAAGCAATAAGGCATGCAGACCCACTACACAGTTGCGATATGATAGAAAAAGATCATTTTGCAATGATTACAATACATTGCAATTTGCATTGATAATGATATTTATGCTTTCATAGAATTATCAAATCATAGAATATCCTGAGTTGGAAGGGACCCACAAGGATCATCGAGTCCAGCTCCTGGCACCACACAGGTCTACCCCAAAATTCAGACAATATGACTAAGAGCACAATCCAAATACTTCATAAACTCCAACAGGCTTGGTGCCATGACTATGTCCCTGGGGAGCCTGTTCCAGTGTGTGACAAGCCTCAGAGAAGAACCTCTTCCTGATATCCAGCCTGAACCTCCCCTGTCGCAGCCTGACACCATTCCCTCGGGTCCTATTGCTGGTTACTAAAGAGAATAGATTAGCGCCTGCCCCTCCACTCCCCCTCATGAGGAAGCTGTAGACTGCGATGTCTCCCCTCAGCCTCCTCTTTTCCGGGCTGAACAGGCCAAGTGACCTCAACTGCTCCTTGTATGTCTTCCCCTCTAGGCCGTTCACCATCTTCGTCGCCCTCCTCTGGACACTCCCCAATAGTTTCACATCCTTTTTGTACTGTGCTGCCCAGAACTGCACACAGTGCTCAAGGTGAGGCTGCACCAGAGCAGTGCGGGACAACCACTTCCCTCGACCGACTAGCAATGCCGTGCTTGACGCACCCCAGGATACAGTTGGCCCTCCTGGCTGCCAGGGCACACTGCTGGCTCATATTCAACTTGCCATCAACCACAATGCCCAGATCCCTCTCCAGGGGGCTGCTCTCCAGCATTTCGCACCCCAGTCTGTACATATAGCCAGGGTTGCCCTGTCCCAGGTGCAGGACCCGGCACTTGCTCTTGTTAAACTTCCTGCGGCTGGTGATTGCCCAGCTCTCCAGTCTGTCCAGATCTCTCTGGAAGGCCCTTCCACCCACAATAGAGTCAACAACTCCTTCCAGTTTAGTATCATCAGCAAATTTGCTCAAAACACCTTCTAGTCCTACATCCAAATCATTTATAAAAACATTGAAGAGGACTGGCCCTAAAATGGAGCCTTGGGGGACCCCACTGGTGACCAGCCGCCAGCCTGATGCAGACCCATTTACCACAACCCTTTGAGCCTTACCCGTCAGCCAGTTATTCACCCATCGTGTGATGTTTTTGTCTAGCTGTATGCTGGACATTTAGTCCAGTAGGATCCTATGGGAAACTGTCAGTTTCAAAAAGCTTTACTGAAATCCAAAAAGATCACATCAGCTGGTTTCCCTTGATTGACTAGATGGGTGATCTTATAATAAAAGGAAGTCAAGTTAGTCAAACATGACCAACCCCTCGTGAACCCACATTGGCTGGGACCAATGACTGCATTGTCCCCCAGGTGCGCTTCAATAACTTCAAGGATAATCTTCTCCGTATTTTTACCAGGCACTGACATGAGACTGACAGGCCATTAGTTGCCAGGGTCCTGTTTCTTGCCCTTCTTGAAAATTGGTAGAACATTTGCCAGCTTCCAGTCAGCTTTCAGTGGCACACAAAACTGGGGATTTTTTGCAGTGACACCTATGGAAAAAACACGCTGCAGATGATATTATTTGAGAATTACTGCCTTTGTTCCCACCTGAACACTGCAGGAGGAAGCCCACAAAGGCTTGCATGTGCATATCCTTCCTGCACCCCTCCCTTTGCAAGCATTTCTCCGCACTGGCATATGCTGCCCACTTTGTCACCTGCCCCCCCAGACACCTTGCACCAGAATCAGGACAGGAAACTTTGCCAAACGAAAGCACCACAAAGCAAGGCAAGTCCTTAGGGCCGTGCAGATACCTGGATTATTATATTTTAACCCAGTACACACACAACATTGCACCAAAAAGGACATAGCTGGTAGCTTTTTAAAAATAAATAAATAAATAAATGTCTAAATGCAGAGCAGAACAGAAACAGGGCAGATACCCGCTGCCAATTCCCACGTCTCTGCCTCCTCCCAGCTGCAAATGAGTAGCTTTGAGATGATCCAAAGCAGCATCTTGCAGCAAAGACCAACCACAGCCAAAGACCTTTTGGGGTTAAACAGTGCTTTGGGACTTGCCTGGAAAGCAACAGATGAAGTTTGCCCCAACCACCTGATTTGGGTAGAACAACTTCATCTTCCTTTTGAACCAGCAAAATGGAACGGGTGAGTGGGACATCTGCCATCAGCAAGGGCCAGCCATAAACTCTCCCATCCAACCCAAGTAGCTGAAGAAAATTTATGTCTGTCATAAAGAAAAAACCTAAGTGCTTCAAAGCACAAATTCTCAGGGATTTTATCTCTGGCCGTGGGTGCTGTACAATGACTACAAGCTGCCTGGGAGGATGGAAAGAAGATGGATAGAATTCATTCACCACTTGCTCCTATATTTTTGGCTATCTATTCTGCTCTCTTTATAGAGCAATTTTACAGCTGTAACAGAAATGTCTCATCTCTCCCCCACCCCGACAAATGAGGACAGGGCTAAAGATGACAAGGGCAGTTTTTTATATCCTCCCACCACGCTTAATCAAAACACTGACTTGTATTTCTCTTGTCCCCATGACTCTTGGGGAGAGGAACTTCCCTGTTCCAGCACAAATGTGTGGGGACAAGCAGACAGGAAAGGGCAGTCCTTTTTTTTTTTTTTTTTTGGTTTGTTTAACTTGAAGATCCAGTTATAAATTCTCATTTAAACCCAAAAGGTTTCCATGAATGTCTGGAATTTGGCGTGTCTGCCTCACTCTGAAACACTTGTGAATTTTCTCTATGCAAAACAGCAAAAGCTCAGCAAGCAAATTAAAACCATATTATTTTGTCCAGTAATTATTTCTAGCTAACTTAGAATAGTGACACTAATTATAACTGGGCACTGTATCATGATTAAGCTATGGGTATCTGCCTGTCTGTCTGAGCAGGGACACCAGGGCACTGTCTGATGATGTTTCCTAATCATTGCTCCAGAAAGTAAATAGCTATTGCACCTGACACAGCAAATGTGTCGCTACATTCACTACTATTACTCCAAGGCATGAAAAGCTGACATATTACAAGAGATATCCAGAAAAGGTTGGAAATCGATGGTCTGGTGGTCTCAGTGCCTGTTCACTACTTGTTTTTCATTTTTCTAATGGCAGTGAAACATTCTGGTTCTCACTTCAGCGTGATCTGTCACAGATATAACCTAATATTGAGGTTCTTGGGATCAACACATCAACATTTTTCCCCTTGAAGCTGACAGCAGCATTTGGGAAGCTGAGGGGTCCTGCATCTCCCATCACCAACGCTGCCTTCCTTAACCCATTTCAAACAAGATAGCGTCAGTCCTAATTACCAATTTCCTGCCAATATCACAAGACCAAAATTGAATTAATACAGAGGTTTGGGATACTTCAACACAACTAATTATAATTACGTCTCTTCCCACACTAGGATAAGCTAAATGTATAGAAGTATTTGAGGCTACATGCCAATTCCTGTGGTTCTGGTGTGGTGCAAAGACCTGAGCTAGACATGAACAATGTATTTCTATCTCCCATGTAGGTGCTATAAGATTTATAACAAGGTTCTTTGCTGCCCAGCTGCATCCTTGACGAGGTGCAGATTTGCTCACTGTTTCTTGGTGGTTCTACTTGTTCTTTCAGGTAAAACCTTTATGCAGGAAGAATAGGTCTCAACAAGGCAGATATGACTGAAATTTGATTGCTATATCCTCCTTATTTGGAAATACTCATTTATTGGTGGCTCATATGCAATCTCTTCCACGTCTGGCAAAAGAAAGTGCGCTCCAAGTCAACATCATTTTTGGAAGCAAAGGAAGTGAGGGCTCAGTGCTCATCCTGATATTATACAACAAGAGGTCTGGAAAACTGCAGATGTTTTCCCTTAGGGGTGTGCATATTCTCCAGGAGATCAGCAGTTTCATTTGGGGTGGAAAGGTTTTACTGTGGGCCTGTGCAGACCACTCAAAAGGAGCTCAGCTCCTTTAGTTGCTTTTTCCTGGGTAATCAATCATGCAAAACTCAATGTGGCTTTTGCTCGACAAAGGCAAAAAATAAAGATGGCACATAGAAACAAAATGATGCTCAAGGACCCTTGCAGGGTGAGGGACATTAACCATGTCCCACTGCATCACGCTCCTGGTAAAATCAACTCTGGGCATGGAGGAAATAATCCATCAGCCCAACGAGTGTCTTCTGCAAGCAAAACTTTCTGCAAGAAAACACTTTTTCACTCAAAAATTTCTGGCTGCATAGCTATGAGCCTGGCTATGGAAGTCCTCTCTCATTTGGGTGGCTGTAAATCTGAATGGATCATGCTAAAAAGAATAGCTGAACCATTTCAAGGTGTCCCAGAGTTAATAAAGTAAAAGGCAAATATTTGTCTTTTATTGGCTCTCCCTTCCATGAATTAGTATTTATCAGCAGGGTTCTCACAGAGGTCACAGACTGCAGACAGAAAAATACTTTTTACTCTCCTTTTCCACTTCTTTCAGCATACATCAGTTGCTTGAGAATATATTGCCTTCCAGCCCCTGGAGCAGCTTAGATATTAAAAAGGAAACAAAATACAAAATAATTGAGAATGGGAAAGGGAAGGGGAAGGGAAAAGGGATGGGGAAGAGGAAGGGGAAGGGAAAGGGAAAGGGGGAAGAGGAAGGGGATAAGGAAGTGGAAGGGAAAGAGGATGGGGAAGGGGACGGGGAGGGGAGGGGAAAGGGGAAGATGGAAGGAAAAGGGAAAGGAGAGGAGGGGAGGGGAGGGGAAAGGGGAGGAGAAGGGAGGGAAGGGGAAGTGAGGAATGCTGACTGAGAGAGCATCATGGTATGCAAAGGGGAAAAAGCAAAGCACAAGGTTACTTGGTTTATTTTAACTACAAATGCACACTGTAAACTCCTCGGATATTCTTACTAGAAGCAGGGAAAGTAGGGATGCAGCCACTAAAACAACAAATTTACTTGCTTCACTACACCTTCTGAGGGACCTGGGTTGCTTCACAATTAAACATTAGTAGTAAAAGGCCCCAATGTGAATTTGCCACTGACTGCCAGCAGCTAAATTAAAATGCATTTTTGATACTGATACGAAATGCATCAGTTTAGTTTCAGTCTGCAGCTTGGCTGAGAAGGGCAAAGAGACAGGATTGTTACTGAAGAATGAAACAGGGAAAAAAGAGAAAACTAAAGGTACTCTCAAAAGCCGAAAAATAATTGAGTTGGTGCATTCATGCTTCACTCTGAAGTAAGAAAAATGAACACAATCATATCCTCACTCTCAAAACAAGCTTGATGTTTCTTGATGGCTTGCTTAAAAAAGGCAGAGACATCTGTGATTTAAGAGTGATCTTAAAATTAGAGACTCCCTATCACCTGCACCACCCAGGTTGGTGACATTCCCAGGCAAGACTTCTCCCTGCTTTCTCACTTACTTGATCAATTCAGTACCTGTTTTACAGCTTCCCCAAACCCAATTAGATAAACATTAGAATGTATGCGAAAACAAAGCCAAGCCTTGTACCGTTAGGTCTCTTATGTATAAATTTCAGAAATAAATAAATAAGTAAATTCAAGGACTTCCCACATTATGGAAAATCAAAATATGGTGGTTTCCCACATCTGAGTAGGATGGAAAGCCTAATTATTACTAACAGCAATAATTGCTCAGACATATGCTTTCTATGGGCAATCTGCGTCAGCCAAAATTTTTCTTGGGTACTTCCTTCTGTGTAAGAAGGGCCAGAACATTGCTTACTCCAAATACAAGCACAAATCTTGGCACTTGGGTGACGAACACCGGCCAAGCTCAAAATCCCACCTATGAGCCCTTGAGCTGCTCATCATCACAGGCGAGGCTGAAGTTTGTTGCTAAGGAGAGTTACACTTTTAGGAAAATCGGGCAAAACCCAAAGCTGGACTTGGGATGTGGATTTTGGTTCCAACCTTCTTCCTGGCATCCTGCAAGCTTTCCATCAAGGTGGTTTGCAGCTATTTTTGAGATTAACACAAGTGCACAGTGAGGCAGATGTACTGTGCAGAACATGACAAATACCCAACAACCAAAGATGAGACATGCTAATATGTTCATTCAAGCCAAAGTTCAAGACACTATCACCTCTCCATGTCAGCGGTGCTCTCCCCTCTTCCACTCCAACTGGCAATTCGAGGACAATATTCTCACCCTGGCTTCCAATGGCAGCTGCTGGGGATGAATCTGTTTCTAGACTGACAGTTCTTGGCAACAGAGATGGCCATTTGTAACTTAATTCCCTTCAAAACTTGACAGCATCAAATCCAATTTATATTTAAAACCTGGAAATCATGAGCAGATGGGAAGAACAAGATTCTCCAACTGAAGAGCATTTAATGGCATGCCAGAAAAATCACAATGCTTGCTCAAAAGCACTTCATATTCATCAAGGCTCAGCGATTATTGCCATTTCTGGTTTGTCTCCCTATCCTTCCCAATTAAAAGCGTCATGCTGGGAGGTTAATGGGTAATGCAACAGGAAGCTCCTGTAATGGGCTCTAGACATCCTGCAAGGCAGACAGTAATGGTAACCTCTATTATGGCACTTTCTCACCCCATTTCCGTGCCCATTTGTATTGGGTTTATGTGGCAAGGTTCTGGGGGTTGCAGGGGTGGCCTCTGTGAGAAGAGTCCTGAAGCTGCCCCATGTTAGATAAGAGTCAGTCCCAGACAGCTGCAAAGGGACCCGCTGCTGCCCAGAGCCAAGCCAAAAAGCGATGTTGGTTGCGCCTGTATGAGAGCCTATTTAAGAAAAGGAAAAAATCCTGCTGTGCAACAGCAGCAGCTGTGCAGCTGGGAGAGCGAGGAATGAGAAACAGCCCCTGCAGCCCATGGCGCACCATGGCGGAGCAGATTTCCATGCTGCAGCCCATGGAGGAGCCCACAGCGGAGCAGGTGGATCTGCCCTGAAGGAGGCTGCGGCCTGTGGAAAGCCCCCACAGGAGCAGGCTCTGGGCTGGAGCTGCAGCCCATGGAGAGCAGCCCACGCAGGAGCAGGGGACCTGGCAGTAGCTGCTGCCTGTGGGGGACCCAGGTTGGAGCAGTTTGCTCCTGATGGATGGACCCTGTGTTACTGACCCATGTTTGAGCAGTTCTTGAAGAGCTGCTGCCTGTGGGAAGCCCATGCAGGATCAGTTTGGGAAGGATGGCATGCCATGGGAGGGACCACACGTTGGAGCAGGGGAAGAGAGTGACCAAGAAGGAGCAGCGGAGATGAAGCACTAGGGACTGACCACAGCTCCCGTTTGCCCATTCCCCTGTGCCGCCTGGGGGGAGGACATTGAAGAGGGTGGATGGGGGGAAGGTGTTTTTAGCTTGTTATTAGTTCCTCACTGCTCTAGCTTGTTAGTAATAGGTAATAAATTTCTCTTATCTCCCTATGCTGAGTCTGTTTTGCCCATGACAATAATTCTGGAGTGATCTCCCTGTCCTTATCTTAGCCCTTGAGCCCTTTCCATCATATTTTCTCCCCCTTTCCATTTGAGGAGGGGCAGTGAGAGAGCAGTTGTGGTGGAGCTCAGCTGCCCAGCTGAGTAAAACCACCACACCATTGCATTTCCTGCTGGTAGCACAGTAGAAGTTTCTTGCTCATCTGCACATCGTGGAGGAAGCACTTTACAAATGCAGAGCATTGCAGCTAGGATTGGGCACACACAGAGACCCTGTCTCTTTTTTTTTTTTTCTTTTTTTTTTTTCATTCAGGCCATCTGAGACATCAAGGAGAAATCCTTTTCAATCCTTTGAAAAATTAGCTCAGTTTGTCACATGTTTCCCAAGCAGCTTCTATTTATTCAACCAGTATTCTACATTTCACTGCAAGTAGAAACCCAGGAAAAAAAAATTCACTTCCACTTAGATAAAATGCCATATCTGATGAAAGCATCTCACCAAGTACATCCAGTGGCAAACCCAAAGTTACATCCAGGGAGAAAAAAAGAAAGCTTTCACATGCAAGATTTGAAGGAAATACATATAAAATAAAAATAAATGCAATCAACACCAACACAACAAAGATAATTCTGGAGTTTCACCTCCTTGCTAGCACAGTGGCAACAGCATTGCAAAGGGGTAGCCCCTGCTGTGACCCAAAGCTTCTCTCCATATCCAGCATCCATGATAGAGAGCTTAATGACTTGTGCTGCAAAATTGCCTGGATCATCCGGCATTGTTAATGGCAAATAGCTCAAAAATGGATTTCATGATGTATGGCAAACCTGGCTAAATTTACAATTACTGTTTATTTTTGTTAATATTTATGTTCTATTTGAAGAGAGCTGTAAAAACAAATGTAAAAGGATTTGCTGGGCTAGCACAGACATGCCTTGATTTTAGACACTATTACTTGAACATTAATTAAATTTTAGGAGTATGTTATTAGAGAGTCAGCATTTTGCTAAAGTTGCTTTAAAAGTGCTGTGACATTTCACACCCAAGACACAGATTTCAGATGTAAAGGCAGTGGGGAAAAATACCTAAAACCAAATTGTTTTCCTCCTCCAGAATGGAGATAGAAGGCAAGATGATGCTGACCAGATTCACCACCTACCTGGGGAAGAAGCATGGAGCAAACGATGCCCAAAGTGGCCTCAAAGTTGTCTTTAAGCCACAGCCCGACGGCATGGATGCAGCCTCGCACATGGATGACATTCAGCAACTCCAGGCGCTGGAAGCAGATTGAAAAGAAGCAGCACCATTTTAATTTAGATGGTGCAATTGGAAGAAGATGCAATTTCTTGTGTTTGCTCCTTCCTGCAAGCCAAAGGAGTGTCATGACAAACATTTGGGAATTGATTTATTGGATTTGATATTTTCCTGGGTTTTCTTGCCAAAAAACAGTCCCTTAAAGTTACAGGTCATACTGCAGCTCTCTGCTGTGATACAACCCACAGTCACCCCTGAGGGCCTCAAAAGCAACTTCTCTCCTACCACCAAGCCTCAAATCACAACTCAGGGCCAGCATTTCCTGGGACTCATCCAGTAGAGAGCTCATTACTCTGAAAAATGCCATACCAAAGCCTGCAGAGACTACATAAATGAGACTGCTCACACTCTGCAAGCCTGTGCAGGGATGCTAGTGAAAAGAAATAAAAATAAATTTATATACAGCTGCAGTAACAGCTGTCCCTGGTGGGGAAGAGATTCCCATTGTGAGGCAGGGTTTCCATGAAGATAAACATTTTTTTAAAATGGTTTCAGGAAGGGTTTTACAAAAAAATATTGTACATAGGAAGGAAAAAGCAAAGGTTACCTCTTTATCGAGTGTCCTGTATCCACATAGCGTGTTAATGACTTCTCCAGGGACCTGTGGACAGAGAATTAGTGCAAACTTAGGTTGGAGGAAACCAAAGGGGACAGTAAAAAAAGAATAAAAATAAAAATAAATAGAAAAGCTTGCCCAGTTGCCTTGACCATTCAGCATAGCACAAGGCAAACAGTAAGCCTCAAACTTCATTTTGTTTCCATTTAATACTTTTTCCTCAAATGCATTGCTGATATTATGGATGCCAGCTTGGCTTGGGCCAGCAATAAGTTGTGTTTTGAAAAATTATTCTTTTAAACTACCTGTCTCTCTGGTTTCTGCCATTTCAGAGTCTGCTCAGCATTCCCCTATCCAGTGACACGGGAATGTCCAGTGATTTGAGCTGAAAGCAACTCCACGTTGTGTGAGAATTTAGTAAAGTGGTTCTTTAAAATGTTACCTTGATTTTCTCCTTGTTTAATTCCAGCCACTTTTTCTCACATATTCAGTCATGTTTCTCCTTAAAAAAAAGGTAATTTCACCAAGATTAAATGTATTCAGTTCTACAGAAATCAAGGGGGAATTTCACAAAAGTCTCCCAGCACTTTGGGGAGAAACCCAAGGATTTTAGGGATCCACAATGCTTAGACCTTTGTTGGCCCAAAAAAAAAAAAATCATTTCGAAAGTTGCAGAAATCCCAGCCAAATACTGCTATTCAGTAGCTCTATAAAATTAAATCAAACCAAATTCCTCTGCTTCCATCAGGACGGAAGAGGATACGTTTTTGAATTGATTACAACATTTTTTAACACCAGTTACAAAACCAATTCTTGCTCATCCCAGAAAAAGCAAAGCTATGAGGTAGCTCCAGAACAGCTAGCTGGGTACTTTGCACCTCTCAGGATCGATCTTTATTTATTTATTTATTTATTTATGGCTTATTTCATGAATAAAACAGCAGCTTCCATAACACCATGTATTTCTAAAGGGGCCTCGTACCCATGAAATAATAACATGCTGAAATTATTACACTTTCAGTAAGATGACTTTGACAACCAGTAAAAGCTCCTGAACAACAAAACAAAAACTTCCTGTGCTTTAGAGGCACACAGATGAAAAAGAGAAATGTGCACATTTAGGGGTAAATTATACTTTCCTGCAAGACACAGCATAAAAGAAATGTGCACCTTCAGACAGGCTCCAGCCATAAAGCTGCAGCTTGTTCCTTCCGTAATTGGCAGGGAAATTATTCCAGCAATACACTACCAAGAGCATCTGTACCTCTGTACATTACTGACAGGGCTATCAAAAAAAACCACAAACCACAACCATCTCTCACCACTTCAATACACTATTTATAAACTGGGCATAGTTAAGGAGAATAATTAGTCCTTGTGCATATTAAAGGCTTGTGGGGACATCCAGAAATCAGCAGCAAAATGCCCACTGGAACTTCTGGGGAGGTCTCATGCTACATTGGGACCATGAAACAGGAAGCCCTCAGAATAAGGAGAATTTGTGACATTCTTAAGGCACATGCTGTTGCCAATAGTGGTATAAAGGAATATGCACATGATCCAGGAACCATTTGGTTTTCATTTAAAAAAAAAAAAAAAAAAACAACACAAAAACCAACAACAACAACAAAACAAAACAACCAAACAAAAACAAATAACAAAGAAAAACTAAAGCATTGTTCTTGGCAGCTTTCAGTTATCCTTGCTTTTCAGACTCACTTCCACGGACATCATGGGATCCTTGCTGGTGAAACATCATAGCTTTCTATAGGACTTACCCATTTGAACAACATCTGTCTATGGTGCAAATTCATCACCAATTTTCTTCCTTCTTGTATCAAATAGTGAAGGGTTTCTCAATCATCTCCAATTCTGACCATCCACTTGAGTAATTCCCTCAACAGCTTGTATTTGGGTGAAGTGTGGAAAAGTGAGTTTTTAGCCTTGATTTATCTTTGTTATTGTCTTGCATGGAAGTGAAAGTCAGAGCAGAACTGATATTTCTAACATAAAAACCGGCAGACGTCCTTAGTCTTCCCAAGTGAATTTTGGTGCCTTCAGAGATCACAAAACAGCAGCAAATGCAGACGTTTAAAACCCACCAAGGGCAGAGGACTGCAAGGCTTGCACTTTTCTTTTAACCAACAGTTTCCCCCCTACCAAAATCAGATATTTCACGAGGGGTTCAGAGACACCGTGTTTGGCAGAGGCACAGCTACCCTGTGCCTTCCACAGGAGAAGGCCTAACTGCAGTGGAAAACCATTTAGAAAAGTACTTAGTGATGAAGATACTGTCTTAGCAACATTTTGTTGCAAAAGAAGAAAAGGGTTTCTTGCCCTACAAACTGGTTTATTTAAACTGGTTGGTACAAGGGTTATTCACAGTGGAGAGACCATTGTGGTTCAGCACAGACAAATTCATAGAATCATAGAAACACAAGGTTGGAAAGGACCCACAAGATCATCTAGTCCAACCATCCTCCTATCACCAATACTACCCACTAAGCTACTAAATCATATATCATAGCACTTTGTCCAGGCGCTTCCTGAACACTGCCAGGGACGGTGATTCCACCACCTCCCTGGGCAGGCTGTTCCAGCACCTGACCACTCTTTGAGAGATTTTTTTTCCCGATATCTAATCTAAATCTCCCCTGGCTCAACTTGTGGCCATTTCCTTGAGTCCTGTCATTTGTTATCTGGGAGAAGAGGCCAACCCCCTCCTCATCGCAACCTCTCTTCAGGACGCTGTAGAGCGCAATGAGGTCTCCCCTGAGCCTCCTCTTCTCCAGACTAAACAATCCCAGCTCCCTCAGCCACTCCTCATAAGACCTGTGCTCCTCATCCCTCACCAGCGTTGTTGTCCCTCCCTGGACACATTCCAAGGCCTTGTCGTCTTTCTTGTAGTGAGGGGCCCAAAACTGAACATAGTACTCAAGGTGTGGCCCCACCAGAGCTGAGTACAGGGGGATGATCACCTCCCTGGTCCTGCTGGCTGCACTATTCCTGATACAAGCCAGGATGCCGTTGGCCTTCTTGGCCACCTGGGCACACTGCCGGCTCATGTTCAGTCGAGCATTGATCAACACTCCCAGGTCCCTTTCCTCTTCACAGTCTTCTAGCCACTCTGCCCCAAGCCTACAGCATTGCATGAGGTTATTGTGGCCAAAGTGCAGGACTCGGCACTTGGCCTTGTTGAACCTCATCCCATTTGCCTCAGTCCAGCAGTCAGCCCATCCAGATCCCTCTGAGGGGCCACCTTACCTCAGGCAGATTGACACTACCTCCCAGCTTGGTGTCATCTGCAAACTTACTGAGGGTAAACTCAACCCCCTCATCTAGGTCATCAATAAAGGTATTAAACAAGGTAGGCCCCAGTACCGACCCCTGGGGGATACCACTTGTGACGGGATGCCGGCTGGACTTAACTCCACTAACCACTACCCACTGGGCACAGCCCTCCAGCCAGTTCTTTACCCAGAAAAGAGTATACCGGTCCAGGCCACTGGCAGCCAGTTTCCCCAGGAGAATACTGTGGGAAACATACACATGCCAAGTGTGGCCTTTAGTTATCCCTCCAACTGCAGGGCCAAGGCAAAATCGTCTCTTCAGCCTTTAAGTAGCATATTTTGGAAGAAAGGATTTTGAACAGGGTTTGTACATTGCTCAGAACAACATGGTATGTCCAGAGTATCATACACAGGTACCGTCTTCATCCTGAGGTGCTTTTCCCATCTTCTCAGCCTGCAAGGAAAACCTCCACAACAACTTTGCAATTTCAGGTAACAACTATACTGAGACTTGCAATAGCAATTATGCAATTATTATAATGCAATTATGCACTTATTATTAACATGCAATTATGTTTTTTATTATTTTTTATTTTTATTATTTTTTATTCTGTTGTTAAAAATATTTTTATTAGCTTGTTCTGTGCCACAGAGAGTGGAAAATTTCCAAGGGATCTTGCTCTCCTAACCCATTTAATATACTATTGATATTGTATAGCGATGGATTCTTAACCAAAAGCAGTGCCAAAAAAACAAATAAATGAAGAAAGAGGCCACATCTATCTACCTTGTTACTGCTCCTGCCAAGAAAGAGTTTCATTCAATGTGGAGATTTAGATTCATTTGGCAAGGTCTCACTTTCAATAAAACCTCTCTGGCAGTCAGAGACACATTCACAGGCTTTAACTCTTGAAAAAAATGTACAGAATTTGCCATCAACACTCCCTCCTAGGGGCTGGAGTCCTTTGCTAGAGCATCCTCCAGACATGGCTCATTAAAATGTGAAGCCAGAAAGTTGCCTTATTTCTTATCCCACTATATTACACATCTGTGATTTTTATAACTTGAACAGTGCCCGTCAGGCAAAGGTGTTCTGTTACCCACATTGTTCCAACATACCACGGGGAGTGTAAAAATAATGAAAAATGCACCTGACTTTCTCCAACACATACTCACTACCAATAGAAAAGGACAACATACGAATTTCTAATTCAACTTCAGGAGCTGGCAAAGATCCTTAATCAACACCCTGATTAGAGATAAAAATCATTTTTGCAGCTGATTTGCATGTCATGCTTAGACCAATAATAAAACACCTCACAGTTCCTCTTTTTCCCTTAAAAAAATAAAAAAGCTAACAACAATAAGAGATTTATGCTATATTTTCCTTGTGGAATTCATAAAGCTTGGGGAATGGCCAGGTTTCAGAGGTAATGCTGCCTGTTGCTCTTAATTCCAAGGAGGTTTTGCCACTGGGATCACAGAATAATAGAGTATAATGAATTGGAAAGGACCCACAAATATCGACTCCAACTTCTGGCTCCACACAGGAGCACACAAAATTCAACCGTATTTGTAAGACCATTGTCCAAACACTTCTCGAACTCCAGCAGGAGTGACCACTTACCTGTTTCAGTGCCCGACCACCCTCCCGGTGAAGAACCTTTTCCTAATATCCAGCCTGAACCTCCCCTGCCACAGCTCCATGCCATTCCCTTGGGTCCCATCGCTGTCACCAGAGAGCGGGGAGCAGCGCCTGCCCCCCGCCTCGCTCCCCTTGAGAGGAAGCTGCAGGCCACCATGAGGCCTCCCCTCTGTCTCCTCTTCTCTGGGCTGAACAAATCAAGTGACCTCAGCCACTCCTCCTACATCTTCTCCGCTAGACTTTTCACCATTTTTTTGCATGCTGCTTGACGTGAGGCTTCACCAGCGCAGAGCAGAGTGGGACAGCCACTTCCTTGAGCAGCTGGCAGTGCTGTGCCTAAAGCAGCCCAGGGTATGGTCAGTGCATTTGGCTGCCAGGGCACACTGCTGGCTCGTGTTCAACTTGCCATCAAACAGAACCCCCAGATCCCTCTCCGGGGGGCTGCTCTCCAGCCTCCCGTCCCCCAGTCTGTATGCATAGCCAGGGTTGCCCCGTCCCAGGTGCAGAATCCAGCACTTGCTCTTGTTAAAATTCCTGCGGATGGTGATTTGTCAAGATCTCTCTGCAAGGCCTCTCTGCCCTCAAGGGAGTCAGCAGCTTCTCCTAATTTAGTATCAGCTGCAAGCTTACTTAGCATGTATTCCAGTCCTGCATCCAGATCATGTATAAAACACTGAAGAAAACTGGCCCCAAAATGGAGCCCTGGGGAACTCCATTAGTTCCCATTAGACACCAGCCCAATGTAACCCAGTTTACCCTTTGAGCCCAGCCTGTCAGCCAGTTGTTCACCCTTTGTAGCATGTATTTTTCTAGCTGTATGCTGGACGTTTTTTCCAGAAGGATACTGTAAGAAACAGGATCAAGAGCTTTGCTGACTTCCAAAAATTTCACATTTACAGGTTTCCCTTGGTCAGCTACGTGGGTAACGTTGTTGTAAAAGGAAATTTGGTTAGTTAAACAGGACTTTCCTTGTAAGCCCATGTTGGCTGTGACAAATGACTATGTTGTCTTTCAGGTGGTTTTCAGTAGCTTCCAGAATACTCTTCTCCATAATTTTGCCAGGCACTGATATGAGCTGACAGGCCTGTAATTACCAGGGCCTTCTTTCTTAGCCTTCTTGGAAACTGGGACAACATTTGCAAGCTTCCAGTCAACTGGGATCACTCCAGATTCCCAAGGCCATTGAGAAATAACTGAGAGGGGTCTAGTGGTGACATCAGCCAGCTCTTCTTGATGAATCCCGTCAGACTAATGTGCATCTAGCTGGAGCAGCAAATCCTTCACAAGTTCAGAGTTGGCTGAGAGTTTATTGTTCCCCAGTCATGGTCCTCCAACTCAGGGCTCTTGGACTCCCAGGGCCCATCACTAGCGTTAAAGTCAGGATTATGCTAGTAACTCATTTTTAGCACCATGGATATCATTTTTAGGCACAGTAGCCAGGGATATTTGCACTTTTTTACCCAGCCTTGGCTGAGCTTTTCTGTTTTCCCTCAGTATGAGTTAGATTGATTGCAACAAGGCAGACCATTGTATTAAGCAAAACAGTGTGAGAGCACTTAGCTTGGTCTCAGCAGCACTACATAGGAGAATCTTGGCTTGCAGCTCTGCAAATCAGTTTAATAAACCTTCATGGTCATGCAGTAGCAAACACACCCAACCTTCCCTCCAAGAGGAGACCTTGTTCCAGTTCACAGCATGTCAGAAATGCAGCCTTGGAGTTGCATGTGCTCACAAGACTTTTTTTATTCAATTGCACAAGTTGCAAATTGAACTCCTGTCATGGCTCCACTTACATCAAAACCCTCAAAACCTCCTTGTTACAAGCAGATGCCAGCAAACATGAACCCCATTCTGCTAAACCTTGTGGCAGCTGGCTGAGAAATGTATGCTCTTGCAGAGGAAAACAAAGGACAACAGCTAACTCGGATCCACGTTGTGATACAGCCAAGCATTTAAGTCTTTGCAAAACCATCCTCCAAAGCATTACATCCCATAGTAGGTAGAGAGATGGGAACTCAGCATTTCTAACAACCCCTTGGCACAATACAAATGCAATTAATATCCCAGTTCTTTGTTATTTATGCTGCATTAAAACAGCAGACCATACTAAAATGCAGTGCAACCCATATATACGTATATCTTAGTTTCTTTAGCATGAAATGCTGATGCTGTCTCAAACCACTTTTCAAAATGGCAACACAGTTAATAACAAACTCAAGTACAGAAACAAGAAGTAAAAACTTTCCATGCCTTGGCTTCTTTACCTTCCTGATACAGCACGTGTAGGGCACCCCACATGCAAGTGGCCCACTGCCATTGCACGAGTGGTATAGGTTAACCTCCCAGTCTCGGTATTCATCACCACCACAGCAAGAAAACTGCAAAAGAAAAGCAAAGAGTGAGACATGCAGATGAGCAAACCTCTACATTTCCAACTCACTGATGCATCTCCTCTCCAGCCTTGCACTGCATCTTCAGTGCTGTTTTGCAATGCTGGTATAAAGAGATCCACAGTTATTTCTTACTTTCCAGGAAACAGAAGACTCTGCGTTAAAAACTAACAAACAAAAACACAAACAAAAAAGCTAAAGCAGATGTTTAGCCTGGTTTAGCCCCATTTTAGAAGTGTGTAGCAGGTATAGAGATGTGCATGCATGTGTAGGAGGCATCCTGGCTTTCACAGGACCAGGAAAGATCAGGCTCATTCATGCTTTCTTCCAGATGATTTAATTATAGGTAACTAATCCATCCTATTCTTGGGGTGTGCAGGAGAGATGGCTATTTCAGCACCTTAAATAAATGTATTTCTTTGCTCAACTAGTTGGTGTTATTCAACAGTATGCTAATAAGACTCTGCAGTCTAACAGGGATTTCTCTTCCCATTAAGTTAAATTAGAGATCAAATGCTGCAGCTACAAATGAAAAAGCTTCTTTTTTTCTACTTCTTGTATAATGGGAAAAAAAAAAGGTTTAATGAAAGTCATTTGCTGTTCTCTGTGGAATAAAACTGGGCTTATTACATATCAAATCATCCCTTCTCTTGCTAAACAAGCTTGAATCTTTACATTTCCCCCCAGAAAGAAAAGCCTGAAGTGGGCAGGAGAGCTGTGTGTGTGCTTGACAAGACAGAAAATTTGAGGTTTTCCCCATTTCTGTAAGCACCACAGTCTCCAAGGAGCAGTTTTCAGGACAAGTTTAATTAATACCCCATGAGTATCTGTTCCCTCTCCTGCTCGTAGGTTGGTGGCAATACTTGGCAAAAAGGAGCAGGAAAAGCCATCAGCTCCTTGGGTCCTCATGGCCTCCTCCCATGCCCAAATGGGCAGATATGGCCAGAAGCTGCCAGCCCACAAATTGAAAACTAATTACTAACTTCCTACCTTTAATTCCTCTATTACTTTTAATCACATCTGTATCAGCAAGGGAGACAAGCTTGCAAAACTTGTCCGGACAGAGGAGAGAAAAACCCCTAAAGGGATATTGGATATTCCTACCCTGCTCTGTATTCCTGTGCTGCAAAGAAGTTTCTTCCATTTGCTTTTATAATTCTGCAAAAATTGGTACAAAATCATTGTAATGAGTGTTACTAGCTGCTGGGAAGCCTCACCAGGGTGTTTTCTTCTCTGCAAAGAGAGGTTTAGGCTGAACTACTGTTGTGCCTGGATTTATTTTTCATAAGTGGAGACAGATCTGGGTCTGTGTTTTACTTTCATATTGGTTCCCAGACCTCAGAGAGGGCTAACACACAGGAGGAAAAAAAAAAAAAAACAAAAAAAAGTCCAAGAAGTGCTATGCATCGAGTACTGCTGCTACAACCCCTGACATGCAGGCTTATTATGGCTAACGACCATAGCCCTGTACAGTGGCCTCAAAGCAATGCACTAAAACGAGCCGCGCTGGTGGAAGCTGCCTTTATTCTACCTGAAGAATAAAGATGCAGGTTTGCAAGCATAACGCCTTCAGCTCTCCAAGCCTTACTTTGAGGTTGGAGCTGCTCAGGTATGAGCAAGAACCACAGCACTATCAGTGCTTTGAAATTCAATTCCTGTTCTCAGCAAAGTGGTTTGAACTCTCCTCTCCCACCTGCACTCAGCAAACCATTCAAAAGACACAAAGCAAGGAGCAGCACAGAGCTGCAGTTAGTGATTTTCAGCAAACTGAGTCATTTTGGTCTCCAGCCTTGCATCCATGGGGTGCAAAGGGCAGTAGTTCAGCAAAAACGAATAATATAAATGTGTAAATACTATTTTTAAAGCAAATTTATTTCAATACCTTCCTGTTCACAGGCAGCAAGACCAAGTAGGTGTTGGCAGGTAAAACCGCCTTATTTGTGCCATAATCAGGGTAATGTAATAATTGCTGTCTGGCACTTCTATGTACATCTGTTATTTAGGAAAGGACCATAATTACTTATTTTAATGTACGATACTGGTTTACATGTTTGGAAGCAGTCAGCTCTAATTCAAAGCATTGCTTGAGAGAGGGTTTAAGCAAAATTTAATACCTAAGGGGTGTAGCATGGTTTTGCCTGAGCTAAATGAGCTGTGTGCCAGGTAACCAATGAGTAGACAAGATTTTTACCCCCAAAATGGCAAGAATAAGCACTAAATGGTGATAATACGGTGCTCTGGGCCTGTGTTTTGACAAAACAAACAAAACCAAACAAACAAAACCCACCAAGCCTGGGTGAAATCCTTCCAGACTGGATGCAAATTTTCATCCCTCCAAGGTGGTCTGGGCTGCTCAGGTCTTGTAAAAGCCCTACAGGAGCCAAGTCCAAGTCATTATGAGACCACTGGCATCAGCAACTCCACCATTTTTTTTATCTAATCCAAGTGTTGCTGAGCATAATGCCTAAAACAGCAAGAATGCAAGAATGCTGCGATTTTCTCTCTTAAAAGAAGTTACGCTTCTGCCCTGCTTCTCCTCACTCCTATCTCAGTAGGATACATTTCAATTGCTGATGTTGCTGTCGTTCCTGGCTTGCAAATTATACTCTAATACAAAAACTCACAGCAATGAGCTGCATGTTCTTGCAAAGCTCCTTCTCTTGCTACAAAAGAAAATATGCGGATGCTAAAAACTTATCAGCAATATTAGAAGTAGCCATAACTTCTAAGTACAGAGAGAGACACTATGAGATGAATATCTCCCCCTGAAAACTTAAACAAAAGCTCAAGTGAGGAAGTAGACAGGAAAATGTCATAAAAAGGGGGTAGGATTATACGATAAGTGCCTAGTCCTTGCTTGTTTGGAGATACAGAAACCTTCCCGCAAACCGATCTGCTTTATCTGGAGATCTGTGGTCTAACCTCCTTGCCAGGGCTCATCGAGGATGGCTCCCACATGTATTTGTGTTGGCTCGTGGCAGCATCCATTTATCTTTTATACAGAGAGGACTGAATTACAGCACCTTTTTAGAGAGGTCGGAGCCAAACTTTAAAAAAAGATTAAGATCCTTCTTGAGATCAGTCAAGTCTTGAAACCTTTAGAGGTCTCCCAGTTTTATTAATGCATTTGGTTCAGTAATGACAACTCCAAGAGACTGAAGTAGGTACTTAAAAAGAGAGGGGAGTGTGGAGGTCACTACCAGCCTTAAATTTCAACTACATCAAAGAGGAAGGAGCTTCTTGGTCTCCTTCAAAGCTAGAGATAAGATTCATATATTTATGATGCTCCAAGCCACAATGAAAGGAGAGAAATCAACCTGAGGTGAGAGAAAGCAGCTCTGTAAAGCAGCTCTGCTGGCAAAACCAAGCTGTGAGCATGCAGCTTGGATGTGATTTCTCCCTTTTACTTCTCCTAGATCTTGAGGTTTTGCTTTTTCTACTTTTTTTTTTCCTCAAAGAATTCATCAAATGCTTTGAGCCGAGTGTTTCCTTTCACAGTAACACAAATAACAGTCAAACTTCATATCCTCGCTCAAAACAGCAGCAAATCTGCTTTCCCTTAATTCCCAGGAGCAGCTTCTCACTTTACTGGAAAAACAAATAATATGTTAGAGCCAACCATACTTGTCCAAACTGGCCATACTCTTAATGGTGTGGACAAAAGCTTCAAGTTTGACTTTAAATTAGGTCTGCAAGCTCTCTGCTGAATGCATGTGTGATACAAAGTGTGTCCTAAACTATACTGCAGCAAAACAGCTTCTCAGAGAATGGTTAGCAAGGCAGAGTTTCATCAATAACCTATTGCTGGCAACACAACTCAATCTCTTGCCTTAATCCTGTGTATAAATTAGGGATTTTGTTTCTGAGTGGTACCACATCACGGATTATTCCCTCAGTCTGGCTTTTCAGTGTACTTGGAGGGATGCATCACTGCTTTGCTGAAGCATGATTACCTGGGGTTTTGTGAGATGGAAGGGAAGGAGCTTGTCGGAAATCATCTAGCTGGAGGTAGAGGGCAGTAATTAGGAAGGCATTTTAATTTAATAAAAAGCAGGACTAGCAATCACAGGCAACTCAAAAAACTATGCAGTGCATGAAATACGAGGCAACAGTGGCAGAGGCATATCAAAAGTTTGGTTAAAAAAAGACAGCTGTAAGGTGAATAGTTTATCGAACTGCGGGTTGGCTTGAGAATAAGGGATGGATGCTGCCAAGACCTGGAAGGCTCTAAGCATCAGGTATCAGGGTTAAGAGACGTGAAACCACACAATTAAAAAACAAAAACAAAAACAAAAACCAAAAAACTAGAGGAGACTTTGCCAAGCCCCAACACCAGATAAGGTGAGGACTAGCACCTCTCTCACCAGTCCATGGGGCAGCTTGCAGTGCTGCCCACGGAAAGCTAGGCGCTCTCCTCACAGCTACCATGTGGAAACACATTATCAGCAATCAGTCAAGTGCTTGCCTGGCTGCAGATGACATGTCCCAGAAAACAAAGTTATCTAAGGTGGCCTACCTAAGGGTTACCGCATTCCCAAAGCAACTTTTGCACATACTATTTCATTCCTACACCTACTGTTTCCATGCAGTTTGTGATAGCAATAAAAAAAAATCAGGCAGTTTTCAATCAGGAATGGGAAAGATAAATAAATGGGTGGGGTCTCCTTGTCTGTGCTCCATTACAGAACTGAACATGCTCTTCATAGTTCTCACAAGAGCACAGGCTGGCCAAAACCACCTGTGGAATAGGCTTGGAGAGCAGCACAGTGCAAAGCCAGGCAAAAAGAGCAATTCAAATGAAGATATGAATCACCATGCTAAGAGAGATATTATGATGGCTCAACATTTGGCTGATGGATTGGGCTCGAAGTGTTACAGTCAGGGTTGCATCGGGCTGATGGCTAGTCACTAATGGGGTTCCCCAGGGCTCCATTTTGGGGCCAGTTTTCTTCAGTGTTTTATACATGATCTGGATGCAGGACTGGAATGCATACTAAGTAAGCTTGCAGCTGATACTAAATTAGGAGGAGCTGCTGACTCCCTTGAGGGCAGAGAGGCCTTGCAGAGAGATCTTGACAAACTGGAGGGCTGGGCAATCACCAACCACAGGAAGTTTAACAAGAGCAAGTGCTGGATTCTGCACCTGGGACGGGGCAACCCTGGCTATGCATACAGACTGGGGGATGAGAGGCTGGAGAGCAGCCCCCCGGAGAGGGATCTGGGGGTTCTGTTTGATGGCAAGTTGAACACGAGCCAGCAGTGTGTCCTGGCAGCCAAACGGGCTGACCGTACCCTGGGCTGCTTTAGGCACAGCACTGCCAGCCGCTCAAGGAAGTGGCTGTCCCGCTCTGCTCTGCGCTGGTGAGGCCTCACCTCAAGCACCATGCACAGTTTGGGGTGCCAGTGTAGAAGAAGGACATAAAACTATGAGAGAGCATGCAAAGGAAGGCAACAAAAATGGTGAAAAGCCTAGAGGAGAAGATGTAGGAGGAGTGGCTGAGATCACTTGATTTTTTCAGCCCAGAGAAGAGGAGACGGAGGGCGGCCTGCAGCTTCCTCTCAAGGGGAGCGAGGCTGGGGGCAGGTGCTGCTCCCCGCTCTCTGGTGACAGTGATGGGACCCGAGGTAATGGCATGGAGCTGTGGCAGGGGAGGTTCAGGCTGGATATTAGGAAAAGGTTCTTCACCGGGAGGGTGGTCGGGCACTGAAACAGGTAAGTGGTCACTCCTGCTGGAGTTCAAGAAGTGTTTGGACAATGGTCTTACGAATACGATTGAATTTTGTGTGCTCCTGTGGGGAGCCAGGACTTGGACTCCACCTAGAGTGAAACATGACCTAGAGTACTGTGTTCAGCTCTGGGGCCCCAACATCAGAAAGACATGGACCTGTTGGAGTGGGTACAGAGGAGAGCCACAAAAGATGTTCAGAGCCTATGAAGACAGGCTAAGAGAGTTGGGGTTGTTCAACCTGGAGAAGAGGGAGACCTTTGAGCAGCCTTCCAATATGTAAAGTGGGCTAGGGCATGTAGTGATAGGACAAGGAGTAATGGTTTTAAACTAAAACGTGTATATTTATGTTAGATATAAGGAAGAAACTCTTTCCTGTGTGGGTGGTGAGGCACTGGAACAGGTTGCCCAGAGAAGCTGTGGATGCCCTACCCTTGGAAGTGGTCAAGGCCAGGCTGGATGGGGCTTTGGGCAACTTGGTCTAGTGATATGTGTCAGGGTTGGAATTAGACGATCTTTAAGGTTCTTTCCAACCCAAACCACTCTATGATTCTATGACCTGATGATCAGTCCCTTCCAACGTGGGATATTCAATGATTTTAAGAAATAAAATCTAAAAGGGCAGTGAAAATTAATGCTTCTGCTTCAATGATGCACAAGGTTAATCACTCATTATGTTTCCCATTCACAGCAGTATAATATGCTTGAAAAACTTCACAGGCAGACCTCCCCAGTGCTGTCCCCTGTGCAAAATCAAACCTTTTCTTGTACAAAATCCAAGATATTCTTGAAGTCGAGGTCATCATAATAGTGTCGGATGCCCTCTTGGATGTTGGAGTGGAATACTGCATTCATCTGGGGACAGAAAAAGCAAAATCACAGTTCACATATGGAACAGACTATGTGAAAATATTACAAACCATGAAAAAGATGCAGAGAAATCTTTTCATAGCAAGCTTTACCAGCTGTTACCAGAATAAGAATCTAACCCATATGATGTCAAAACCTTGTTTCTTGGGGCAAAATTCATCATTTTTGAGCTCTCTTGGTTAGCAGCATCTCATAGCATCTCCCTGTTGCCTGCACGTTGCAATTGATCCTGCAAAGCGATCCTTTACTCATCTGACTTTTCTTATATGCTGCATATTAAATCGAATTTTTAGGGTGACTTCTTTGGGAGCTCCCTAAAGCCTTCAAATCCCATCCACCAACATAACTGTAACCCCTCACAAGCATTAGGAGCAGCTGTAATAGGCAAAATGTCCCGTGATAGCCAACTCCACCAGCTGCGTGGTGGTATTTCCCTCAGATGAGCTGTACACAGGAGCAGAGACCTCATAAGAGCCCTCAATCACTGCTAATCCCAACAAATCATCCAGCAATTCAACTGTGCCTGGAGAGGCAGCAGCACAACCGGTCTGGGTTCTCCCTGATGCTCTCTGTGCTGTATCTCTGAGGACACTTTGACACATCAGGCATTTAAAATTAAAGACTAACTGAATGAAAAATGCATTTCACAGATGAATGGAAAGCTTATTAGTGAGCTGGAAGCAGAGCCTCAAAGTGTCTTATGCAAAGCCAAAGCACAGCACAGGTTTGCCATTTGGTTCCTGACAAAGCACCAGGCAGATATATTAATGAAGGAAAAGGGAACCTTTTCTGAGTTAGAAGCAGGGGGAAAGAAGGGGGGAGAAAACATTGTTCTTCATAATTCACTCTGACATGAAAATTAGAGGTTGGGCAAACTGGGAACAGGAAGAAGAACATTGTGGAAAAAAAATGAAGGCATATCGGAGTAGAAAACAAAGCCTGCCAACAGCAAGAGATCAGGGAAGGGGAACTTAAAAAGCCTTTAAGAAATTGCTCATGTGGAAGTTTATTAAAATGTTAATTTCTGTTTTTCTCACTGCTGCAACCATCACAACAGGCAATGCCTGAGCTTTACTGTTCCCTGCTTTTTTCCCCCAGGTAGGCTCACCCTGCAATCTTGTCACCCTTCAAGAAGACATCAGTCTAGAGGGCAGTGTCTCAAATTAAATCTTGACTTCAAGTTTGGAGCTAAACGTTGCAGGGTTAAATCATTAAGTTCTGGTTATGAGACATCTCCACTCACTTTGCTTCAAGGACACCAAACCAGTTATCTTCAATAATCTCAAAAAAAAAAAATTGCATATCAACAGGGTATATTTCAATATTCAACGGCTACAAGGCCACCAAATTAATTCCTCATTGCCCCCTCCCCCCCATCTTATTTAATACTAAAGCAAATTAAATCTTTCTAACAAGTTTAATAAACAAACATTGTTGCAAATGCAGATTTGCGCCTCCTAACAATTTTAGGTCAAATGGATTCATAACTCGTATCTCTCTTTTCTTTCTCCTTCATTGTTTGATTTTTAATTGGGTTTTGATATTGCCTGTTAAATTGAAATTAAGGGACAATTTACACACCGATGGTTTTACTGTATCCTTGAGCTTAATCACAAAGCTGTGATCCCCTCTCTGTATGGATTCCACGCAACATGTCTGTAGCACAGGATGGTGCTGAACACCCGTACTGGCGGACAAAGGAAGATAGTTGGAGCAAAGCAGAGGATTTCATGCCAATTTTCATGAAAATAAAGCCACTGTGTGCCAGCACATATTGATTTTCTATACATGGGAAAGACTCAAGTGCTGATTTTCCTTAGAGAATCATGTCTCCGTGCTGGTGACCCAATACCCTTCATTTTCCCAGGATTGGAGAGTTTTGGAGAGCTCTCAAAATCTGCTGGAGAAAGTTTAATGCAGCATCCAAAAGGCAATGTCCTCCTCCTTTGCCTCTCTTCCACTTTGGGGCTCACCAAGTACCTAAATCCTCAAACTATCCATAGCCCACCAACCTTTACAGGTTTGAAAGCATCAAGCTGTTTGTGCAAAAGTGAATTGATTTTTATAGTCCCTAAGTACGTATTTCAGATGTTGCTCTCCTGGTCTGCACATTCTTTGAGCCAGCAGAAACTGAGATTTCATATTTAATCATTTGATCAATTACAATGGTAAAATAAAATTGGAAATGGCAGAGCTTCTTCAGCAGAATGTGGACAGACAGAAAGGACATGCATTGGAAGTGTTCACCAATGTTACTTAGTTCATCTATAACTCAATCCTGTCCTTGCAAATACAAGCCAGCAGTTAACAAAAGTGAGGTGAGGAACTTAATGAGTCCTCTCAAAAAAAAAAAAAAAAAAAAAGAATTTTTGGCTGCATGGGAGCTGCCACTGTGGCAGGAGCTCTGGGTGGTGCTGTAGGTCCACTGCAGCTCCAGAGTGCAAGGCACAGCCCAAGAAGAGCAAGAAAAATGAAAATCTTCCAGTTTCAGGACATACACGGACACATACTTGAGGTGAGAAGGAAATTTCCCCTGATGACATGCAGGGCTGCAGTATGCTGCCATGCTAAGCAAATGTGCAGCTCTCCAGCCTCCTGATTGCACTCACCTTGTTTTCGAAGATGATTTCAATGCATATCAGCAGCAGCTCCATGAGAAAGATCACCAGAAGAACCCAGAAGAACTGAAAAAAAAGAAAGAAAAAAAAAAAAAAAAAAAAAGAGAAGGATTAGCCCTGCTCCAAGCAAGGCTGTGCTGGCTACCAGTCAACTTTGAAGAGGGAGACCTGGAAACCATGAGGTGCTTAGAAACACTTAGAAAGCAGACCATTTCATTACGATTGCTCCAGAGAGCTGCAAATCTCTTCTGAAGATCTCTGTCCTAAGCTTGCTCCCATGTAGAATGAGTGGCAGCAAGCAAGTATGAATTAAAAAAAAAGAAACCAAATGCAATCTGGATGGCCAAATTCTGCATGGGGACACGGGTAAAACAGATACAGTGGAAGCAATTGTTATCTCTGAGTGGATATAGGTGTCCACAGAAAAGTCACCACTTTTGTGATGGAATGCCAGTGGTTGTTTGAACACTGATGTTTCCAAGCCAGACATCCAACGTAGCATCAGCCATCTCCAGAGTACAGGCAGTAACTCATATCTCTGCCAGAACTCATTGTGGCAACAAATTTAGGCTGGCAATCAATGTCCTGATGGAGCAAACAACTTAAACTAGGAGGTCTGATATTCCTGCAGCCTACACCCATCAGTCTCATAAAGCTTCAGTCCCTATTTGAGATGTCCCATATGGGTTTGCATCCAACTTTGCAGAGGATAGACAGCAAAGCTTTGCTTGGCTCACATGCGTCTCCCCAAGGCTACCTCCATCTGTGACTTTGGACGCTCACCAGAAAAAGGAAGGTGGAAAGTTACCATGGTAACTAGCTAAAAATCTAAAAGCAAGTTAAAAAATAAATTGGAGGGAGGTAATTTATTACCATGATATTCACTTTGACCACTGGCTTATCAGCAGAGCCTGTTTACAAAGCACACCCAGAAATTATTTCCCAAGTTTGGCAAAACCAAAGCAACACTGCAGCAGCACGCCACTTAATGTGCCAAACCCAGAACTGCAGGGGTTTTAATTAGCTGCCCTTGGCTGAGTTTTGCACCACGTTCATTTGCTAAGAGCCAACTAGTGTAATCCCACTGCAGAAGCAGCACCACTTTCATCACCATCTAAATCAGTTTATCTTGACCAGATTTAACTGGGAAGGGAATCTCATAATTAAGCAATACCATTGACCAAGTACCCATTCTCTCATAGGCAGAGACAATACGCAAGTGCACACATCTATACTGGTTTAATAAGAGGCTGATTTGGTAAGAAGCCCACGGTGACGTGGCTGACAGTTTTACCAAACAGGGCATGTATAGATCATGCAATGCTACAGCAAAGTGGCAAGCAGTGAGACAGAGAGGAAATCACCTTTTGGAAACATTTTTCTGCTTTTTCAGTATTTTCAACTTTAGCTAAACTTTAAAAAAAAAGAGCGCTTTGTACCCCATTTACCAGAAAAAACAAAAAAGGAAAAAAAAAAAGGTGCGAACTCTTATCAATACTTCCACTGTGAGAAAAGAGAAAACTTTTTGATTTTTGGGCTGCTAACCAACCTCTTTCCAGTGTTTTGGCCATTGCACACTGATTTCTTTGTTCCAAACTCTTATTTCCTTCTTCTGGTCTGTGTTTCCGCTGTACAGCTTGTCAAGTCAATATATAAGAAGAAAGATTTATGTAATACAATTCAGCCTGCTCCATGCATATTGAAATCAAGGCTAATATTTAATGTCCAGGAATCTCATTTGGTTTATAAACAAATGTGGGCATATTTTGCATATGTCCATGGGATGCTGGCTGTACCTGGCTATTGGAAAAATGACTGCTTTCAAATACTTCATCAGATGAGGTTCACAGCCAGAAAAATCCACAGTTTCCAAGAGAAAACCTGAAGAAAGAGCATAGCTCACGGTCTTTGTAAGTGGATGAAAAGTGCTAGCACTACTTGGGAAGACAGACAAGGAAAGGGATAAGCTGGCTGAGGCTGACTGCAATTCCTTACAAGAGCTAAACTGCCAACCTGGGAAGTTACACAGGTGATGCCCAGCTCTCCCTGGACCATGCAATATGTAACCTTGCCTCCAGAAAGGACACAATTTCCCCTAATTTAAGGAGGATTTACAAGTATAGCGACTACAACCCCAGTCTCCAGTGTAAGCCTTGCAAAAGTGCAGCCTGAATGAACACTGGCTGTTCTTATCCCAGATAATGGCTGAATGGAGCATGCGAACCCCCACTGGCTGCATAGACATAGCAGAAAGTGGCACTTTGCTTTGCTTTTCCAAGGACTGCAGCAACTGCTGGTAACTGGAACACATGTAAGGGCAAAACTGCTGGCAACATCTGTGATTATCTCTTTAACAAGTGCATTGCAGTCCTTGATGTCTGTCAGACTGCACATGGATAAATTAGCATTTTTTTTCCTTAAAAAGACTCCAGCAGCATAAATTAAAGAACAAAAATCCACATTAAACAGCATTTAATCCTGCCTTGAGCTGCTGCAGGTTTGCAACAAGCTAAAAAAATCACAAAAAAAGTTAAAAAAAAAAATAAAACAATACGCCAAGAAGCTGTTTTTCCCCCCATTCTCGCAAAAATATTCCCTGTGCATTGAAGCAATTGCACAGGGCAAGCAAGTGGCTGTGCTTCCTCAATATTAATGGTTGGACTTGATGATCTTAAAGGTCTTTTCCAACCTAAGTGATTCTATGATTCTAATATGACCCTCCAGCCAGGCTTTGCTGCTGATGTTGCTGAAATGTAGGAAATACTGCAGTGGAGGGATGGGGAAGGTGCCTGAGGATCTCACCCATTGCCCAGTGTGAAGCAAAACACAGCTTTCATATAGAGAAAATAGCCAATAAAACCCTCAGCTGCTGATTCATCTTGCTCAAGATGGCTGGCATGGGCAAAAAATTCTCAATTCTTAACAAATTAACACTTGCCACAGCCAGTTCCATTTAAACAGCTCATCAATCTAAAATTTCACAATAAATTATACTGCTTAATTTCCTCAAATACTTTGACAAAAAGGTTAATCACCCCTATCACTGTGATCAGCAGAGCTCTGAGCTGCTCCTTTCCTCCTCTAACAGTCTCCAGCTCTGTTTTGTTCATCATTAATCTCTCTGGAAGCCAAACCGAGAGTGGGAGGAGAGATCCCAGGGGCCGCGCTCTGCATCCTCACCCTGACTATCCCAGAGCAAAGGTGCTCCTCACACCCTTGGCCATCTATGAATCCTGACCTGAATTAACCCTAGCTTAAAGACAGGTCTCCTTCCAGTTTGGGGAGCAACCTTATTCATTAGCATTACTTTGCATAAGCAATATATAGGCTGTCTGGTGCAGTTCCTTCCCATACATCCTCTAGGATGTCACCTCTGTATACCAGATAGAATGTCTTGCTGCGAAGTTTATTCTCCCAGAAGCTTGAAAAAACACCTGAAATACTAGCTGGTACATAGCAAACAATTCTAGACATGGGTTTTGGCTGATACAGGAGTGCAAACCTGCTGGTGTTTCATTTCCAGACCATGAGCAGCATGCAGCTGCCTCAAATTTCCAGCTTAAACATGTTCATGTGAGGCCGAAAGGATCACCATGAATTGGTTGGATGCACTAGTTTGAATGATGAATAAGCCATTCAGGGATTTATTCAGGAGTCAGTCCATGCAAGGAGCCTGCAGCCACAGAGGGAGCTGCAGGCTCCTTGCATGGATCTGCTCGACCCTGAGCACAGGTGCCCTCAAGACACTTATGGCCATGGGAGGCTCACATGTGTTCAGCCCAAGTGTGACCCTATTGGGATTTGGGATGGTAGAAGGATGCTCTTTTTGCCACGGATGAGCAGGGGAAAGGATGCAGCTGCAAGGATGGAAGAGAGCTCATAGAATGACATAAAAGCAAAAGAGAAATCTGTGATGTTTATTTAATACAAGACTCTGTAGATTATTTTATCCTTTCTACAGGCACCATTAAAAACCCTATTGGGATAGGTCCGTTATGCCTTCATGCAAATAACTCTCCAAATTTTATTTTTATACATTTCTATGGCTTGTTCTCAAGGAAAGGAGCTAAGTCAGCCTACTGACGCCAATACAAGAAAAGGTTTTGGACCTATTAACACCAACAAGAGGTTGTCAAGGGATGGAAAATCTGGACTACCCATTACCAAGATGAAAAAAAAAACCAAGCAGTTTTAATTTCTCTTCCTTCTCTTCTCTTCCACGTTTTGCAAGCATAGGAGTTTGCACTAAGGCAATCCTCAAGTTTTGCCATATTCCTGAGTATCCAGAGAAGGAATTGGTCATCCTCCCTTGATACAGGAGAACAGCTCAAAAGTGTAGCTGTGAGAAACGTACCTGACATGCTTGCGAAGGGACAATGCAGAGGCATGTAAAAAATAAACCTTTCACTCTGCCTGGGAGGCCTCTAAGTCATGCCCTTTGCAAGAGCCTGCCATATCTTCTGCCTTCATCCAGACCAGCCATGAAGGCATCCCCCATTTTACATAAGCACAGAAATCCACATCCAGCTAGTTTAATCACAGATTCGATTTTATGTAGAGCTTTTAAAGAGATATTACTTCATAATGATGTGTTAAAGCTTTCTCCTACCTAGAATGGCTCTCTTTATTTTTTTTTTCACGAAAGGTAATTGCATGCAGCCCTTCCTCTGAAAACTCAAACAATTGTTTATTCCTACATTGGAAGAGAGCTTTCAAATATGCTTTGAAGAAATAAAAAATCTCAAAAGATCTCTCAGAAATGTCTTCCCTATACAGATTAAATGAAAACAATAAAGCCCAGATGAGGAGACGATGAGACTTTGCAGAGCACCTTCTTTATTAAGCACGGTGTTTTATTTCTGCAGCACGCAACACACCCCTCCTGCCCATCCTCCCAGGCTGAGACTCATAACTACACCTACTTGGGTTTCACACAAGTACTTGCCAAGCTTTGAGTCAAAATACACATTTCCCTTACACTTCATGATCTAAATAAACAAGAAACCTGTTTTTATTCCCAAAATGGCTGGTAGTCCTGTAAATAATTGTCTGGGACTACCCACGAGCCCCTTCCTCCACACAACAGCTCTGCCTCCACCCAGTCCCATAGATGCCAGCTCTGCCCTCCTGAATACCAGTTATGCCCCTTTCTGCTCCCCTCACATGACAGAAAACAATTTTTCCCTCATTTAGGCTTTTATAGACTTTCAGCTGCTATGAGATTGCTGTTAACCCTTCCTTAGCTATAGCCCTGCTACTCTCTGCTCCTATCTTGAGACCAAGACAGATGCTGCAGTGCACCAGGTTTGAGCTACAACACATTCATCCTCCCCTAAAAAAAACACAGGAGTTTTTTTATGAATAGGGGTGGATAGTGCTTCCTACAGCCCTGTCCATGCAGTTCCATGACTGATGGCTCTCTGCAAATCTAACTTATTTCAGAGTTTGAGGGCCGAGCAACCAAATTTCACCTCTTTCCAAAGATGTATGTACCTGTTGCTTTCCCCCCCAGTCAGAAAAAAATATTTCTATGGCACAATCAGCTCAATCCTCTAGAAAGGCAATGCACTGCAAACTCCTAATACAGATCAAACCACTTGGATGCTATTAATACCATCTCAGACTTTGCAAAAAGAAAACTCCTGGACTTCATCCAATGCTCACCAGCATGTCATCATCACACAATGGGTAGCATCAACTTTGAAGGATGCTAGGGCACCACTGACAGTTCTCTTTAGGCAGTGAAAACACAGCATAGGCTATAACTATTATTTAAAAAATAATACATAAAAAAATCATACTGAAAAGGATAGTAACTCTGAAGGTGCTTGTTGGCATCTAGCCATGCCAACTCCAAACAATACTTCCACTGAAAGGTCCACATTGATTTTGCCATCTGGTGAAAGAGGTTTTTAACATGTTCTGGATAAAGGAGGTGTTCTGCAATGCAGGTGGATAACATCCGAGAGCAATGACCCTGCAATTCCACCTCTGAGAAACCAGAACCACAAACACCTGGTTGTCCATGTCTGTAAATAATCCACACTTGAAGGATTTTTGGAAGGACTTTATAAAATCAGTATTTACTGGGCTTTCCAGAAGGTGTGAAGCCCCACTAAGTCACTGCAAGGATGGCTGTTATTACTGTAACGACTAATGTAGTTCTGCGATTTAAAAAAAAAAAAAAAAGGGGGGGGGGAAGAAAAAAAAAAGAGCAAGCACAAAATAAAGGAATGCAACAGCTGGGAGTTTGCCAGTGATACTTAGCATATTCAGCTTGGGAAGAATAAAGTATGTTTTTTGTTGCTTGCAAAACCTTCCCAACCTGCTCCTAGAAAGACAGTGAATGGGGTCACAGCAAGAAATTCAATGTGAAAGTGCAAATAAATAATGTGACAAACACCTACAGGGCTCCAGCTCCCTCTTCTCCCCTGGAGCCAAATCTGAGCCAAATGAATCCCCATTTAAAGCATGTTGCAGTGATTAAAAAGCCCCAGCCAAGAGGTGACTAACCCTTAATGGAGGAGATCAGCTACTACTGCTTGCAGAAAGCTCCTCTTGCTGCTCTGGGGCTCCTACTTTGTCTCAGTCAAATTAAATAATAATTACTATATATGAAAAAAATAGATTTAAAGGAGAACAAATTAGATGCAGAGAGCTTTTTCTGACTGTATTTTTCTGGGATTTTGACGTTTGAGCAATTGTAGATCTGTCCCACGCATGAGAGGGCTGCAGATGCTTAGTCCAGTTCATAGAGGAGCTCCTTAGGCAAACACAGAGTGCAAAAGGCTACCTGTGAGGAGCATCGCTACCTGCCTGGCCCAAAGCCCTGTCACAGCAGATCCAGGCTCTGCTCCTTTCACTCCAAGCGTTTGCTCCAGAGCTAATGAAGTGCTCAGCTCCCCTAGCAATCCTGAACACTTGCTGCTGCACAAATATCAGGCTTGCTCATTTATTGACCGCTCTGTGTAGCAAAGCAGAAAAACCAAGAAAGTGGTGGTTTTGTTTAGAGAGCTTCTAATCAGAGAACTATATAATCAGCGGGCTTAACAAGAAAAAGAAATATACGCATATCCCTAAGCAAACCTCTGTGGGAAAGAGTTTCTTACATTGCTTTCTCGAGAGGATCTTATTTGTGTGCTAATTACCAGAAATTTGCTTTTTGGGGATTTAAACCAGTACTGCTGACACCTGCTGATATTGACATCCAGAGGAAACCCTTTGCTGCTGATGCAAGGAGCTGAGCCCCACAGGGCAGCAAGCCTCAGACCCAAGCAAGCAAAGAGAGACCCTCAGGCTGCAAAGAGCAATTGGGGGCTTGCAGTGATGCTTTGCATAAACCATCCTCCAATTAACCTTCACCTACCTTGAAAGCAAAGAAAAGTGAATGGAAAAATGCCTGGTGACCTCCCTTGCACCAGCAAGGTAATAACTCATCCAGACAACCCTGGATGAGTTCAGATGCAGTAATATGGTTGCATTTCTGATGCAATGCTGTAACCAGGAGACTTTGTTTATCAAGTTTTCCTCTTCACTCGGTGGGCACTGCAGGTCCACCAAGAACTGCCACCCCAGTGACCACATTTGTTTATTAGTTATAATGTCCTGAATTATAACACATGTGGTTTGGAGAATGTCGTGTACACCTGACCTCCAAAACCTTCATCTTTTGAAATCAAAAGCTGAAATCACTTCTCCAAGATGAAGAAGTGCCCTGGATCCTGTCCTCACTAACAAGGAGGGACTGGTTGAAGCTGTGAAGGTTGAGGGCAGCACTGGTTGCAGCGACCATGAGATAGTGGGGTTCAGGATCTCATGTGGCAGGAACAGAATACCGAGCAGAATCGCAACCCTGTTGGACCCAGTAGGGCCAACTTTGGCCTTTTCAAACAATTGTTAGGGGAAATCCCATGGGACAGGGTACTTGAAGGTAAAGGAGCCCAAGATAGTTGGTTAGCATTCAAGGACTGCTTCTTCCAAGCTCAAGATCAGAGCATCCCAACAGGTAGGAAGTCAAGAAAGGGAGCCAGGAGACCCGCATGGTTAAACAGGGAACTGCTGGGCAAACTCAAGTGGAAGAGGAGAGTCTACAGATCATGGAAGGATGGGCTGGCCACTTTGGAGGAATATAAGGCTGTTGTCAGTGGATATAGGGAGGCAACTAGGAAAGCTAAGGCCTCCTCAGAATTAAACATTGCAAGAGGGCTCAAGGACAACAGAAAGGGCTTCTTCAAATACATTGCAGATAAAACTAACACTAGAGGCAATGTAGGCCCCCTGATGAATGAGGTGGGTGTCCTGGTGACAGAAGATAAAGAGAAGGCAGAGTTACCGAATGCTTTCTTTGTCTCCGTCTATAATGCTGGAGGCTGTCCTGAGGAGCCCCGTATCCCTGTGGCCCCAGAGGAAGTCAGGATAAAGGAGGAGTTTGCCTCTGTTGATGAGGACTGGGTTAAGGACCAATTAAGCAATTTGGACATCCATAAATCCATGGGTCCTGATGGGATGCACCCGCAGATGCTGAGGGAGCTGGCGGAAGTCATTGCTAGGCCACTCTCCATCATCTTTGGTAAGTCGTGGGCATCAGGAGAGGTGCCTGAGGACTGGAGGAAAGCAAATGTCACTCCAGTCTTCAAAAAGGGCAAGAAGGAGGACCCGGGTAACTATAGACTGGTCAGCCTCACCTCCATCCCTGGTAAGGTGATGGAACAACTTGTCCTTGGCTCTGTCTCTAGTCATATCAAGGATAAGAGGGTCATTAGGGGCAGTCAATATGGCTTTACCAAGGGGAAGTCATGCTTAATCAACCTGATAGCCTTTTACGAAGACATAACCAGGTGGATAGATGATGGTAAAGCAGTGGATGTGTCTATCTTAATTTCAGTAAAGCCTTTGACACTGTCTCCCACAGCATCCTCACAGCTAAACTGAGGAAGTGGGGTCTGGACGATTGGGTAGTGAGGTGGACTGTGAACTGCCTGAAGGAAAGAAGCCAGAGGGTTGTGGTCAATGGGATGGATTCGAGTTGGAGGCCTGTATCTAGTGGAGTCCCTGAAGGGTCAGCACTGGGACCAGTACTGTTCGATATAGTCATCAACTTGAATGAGGGAATGGAGTGCACTGTCAGCAAGTTTGCTGATGACACTAAACTGGGAAGAGTGGCTGACATGCCAGAAGGCTGTGCTGCCATCCAGTGAGACCTAGACAGGCTGCAGAGTTGGGCGGGGAGAAATTTAATGAAATATAATGAGGCAAGAGTAGAGTCCTGCATCTGGGCAAGATCAACTCAGGGTACCAGTATAAGCTGGGGACTGACCTGCTGGAGAGCAGCATAGGGGAAAGGGACCTGGGGGTCCTGGTGGACAGCCGGATGACCATGAGCCAGCACTGTGCCCTTGTGCCCAAGAAGGCCGATGGTATCCTGGGGTGTATCAGAAGAGTGTGATTAGTAGGTCAAGAGAAGTTCTCCTCCCCCTCTACTCTGCCCTGGTGAGACCATATCTAGAATATTGCGTCCAGTTGTGAGCCCCTCAGTTCAAGAAGGACAGGGAACTGCTTGAGAGAGCCCAGCACAGAGCCACGAGGATGATTAAGGGCGTGGAGCATCTCCCTTACGAGGAAAGGCTGAGGGAGCTGGGTCTCTTTAGCTTGGAGGAGACTGAGGGGTGACCTTATTCATGTTTATTAATCTGTAAAGGGTGAGTGTCAGGAGGATGGAGCCAGGCTCTGCTGGGTGACATCCAGTCATAGGACAAGGGGCAATGGGTGCAAGCTGGAACATAGGAGGTTCCACTTAAATATGAGACAAAACTTTTTTACAGTAAGAGTGACAGAACTCTGGAACAGGCTGCCCAGGGGGGTTGTGGAGTCTTCTCTGGAGACATTCAAAACCCGCCTGGATGTGTTCCTGTGTGACCTGATCTAGGTGTTCCTGCTTCAGCAGGGGGATTGGACTAGATGGTCTTTCAAGGTCCCTTCCAATCCCTAACATTCTGTGATTCTGTTAAATCCACATCTCCCCTGCTTGGAGCAGCAGTCGATGGGAAAATACAAGTGGTAGGGTCTCTTGCTGTGTCTAGAGCAGAATAGGCAACTCTTTCGCCTTGTTCATTCCCCAAAACGGCAGAAATAGCTGAAAAACAGCCTAAAGGAGATGCTGCTCTAACCCCACTGCATTTGGAAGTTGCTTTATTTTTTTTTCTGTAAGGGAATTTCCATATTGCCCATAAATACCCCATTTTGTTTCTGCAGATTGGGATGCTGCCTCCTCAATTGCCTATTTCTCCTTCATTCATTTTGCAGGGGCAGAAAAAAACTACCTCCAGCCGTCAGCTGCAAACTTTGCAAACCCAGAATAGCCCAAATTCTCACCAAACTCCTCAAGCCATGGATGTTGCTACACGTGGGTTGTCATGATGAGACTTTCATTTTAAGCCATTGCTAGCGTGACACAGGGATGATGCCTGTTCCAAACCCTGTGCCTCAGGAGTTTGTCTCCTTACTGCTGATATTCAAGGGAGTGTTTCTTTTTGCTGGCCTGGAGTTGAGCATTCCATGGTAAATGGGTGAACTGGATACCCCTTGCAAATGCTCTGCTTTCAACCAAGACGTTTTCCAGAACCTTGAAAAAAAGAGGAATTAGTCCGAATCAAGTATCTGAGTGGGTTAAGTGCAAGCAATGCACCTGAAAACACTAGTTCTGTAAATAGTTTCACACAATGTTTCCAGACATGGAAGAAAACTAAGTGAAAGGTGCTGCTTACTGGTATTTTTTAAATCCCCTGGCTTAAAACTGATTTTAAGTTGTTGCTCTTGGGTAATAATTAGGGCTAGTGATGGGGCAGAGGGACGCTCTGCACAGCTCTGCTGTAACATAGGTTTTCTGTGTAATTTTTGCCCCTTTATCCATGCAATTGGGAACAAAACCAGCTGCTTGGACCAGCTCAGACCTCAAAGTGCTCCTCCACACGTGTTCTTCTGATTGCTTTCATTCAGAAATGGCAAGGGCTGCAAAGCTTCAAATCACTGTAGTATCTGACTGTCCTCAAGGTGAAATTTGTCTTGCTGGGAGAAGGACACTTCTCCATTCACACAATAGCTCTGTGATTGCCACCCGTTTCCCCACAGCCGTATTCGCTCCCCTCTCCAAACCTGACAAATATGACATTTTCTAGCATTTAGTCTCTCTATTTACATGTGCAATCGGAAGCTGTAGAAAAGGCACACTTCAAGCTCTGCTTGGGAAGTCATGTCACGGCCTGACCTTGAGAGAAAAAACATAAGAATTGCAAATAAAAAGAACGGCAAAGCTTCTGGTGGTTGCCAGAGTTCGCTTTTCACATCTTGGCATTACTGTCTTTTGGAAACAGCAGTACAGCCAAATATATATATATATATATATATATATGTACGTATATATACATATATACAACTTCCAAAAGGCCAAAAGAGTTGGTGCAGTGGTCTATCTCTCGCTTTCACAGACCAAAGGTCAAATTCTGCCCCATGTGATGAATTTGGGCCAATCCAAGGCAGAAAGGGAGGAACCCAAGAAGCTCACCAAATGGACACACACAAAAAAAGCAAAGCTGGTTTTCTTGTCCGACCTGGACTCTCATCTCTTTCCTGTTCTACATAAAACAAATGCAACTCTACAGAAACTGCCTCTGCAAATTCAGGGGTTTAGTAACTTTTTGGAAGGCGAAACATACATGGGATGAATACGTGGGAACCAAGCACCCAGGCAAGAGTTGCTGAGTATGATACACTTTTTTGTCAAAAAGAACTCTAAAAACACTATGAAGAAGAGTCAATTTGGATGTAATCAAGTGCAAAAACTGCATGGAGCTGCCTGTTCCATAGTGTTTCCAGATCTTAAACCAAACCAACCCAGCTCCCCCACCCCCACACACCTCAGCCATCTAATTGAGTAAGAGAAATACTTATTTTACAATCCATTTGCTAAATCACCCTGAACTTCCTGAAAACAGTGGCAAGCTGTCTTCATCAGACAATTTACAGTTATTCAAGCCTTGTAAATTTTAATGGTGAGCACACAGCAACTTAAAACTTGATTCCCAAGCAGAAGCTCCTAGCCCACCTATTAAGTACAGGTCTTCGTAACACCAATTACTTCTATCAGCAGCTAAAATCCCTAGGTCTTGCCTGTAATTTTTCTAATATACTTGAGCTGAGAACTGCAAGCAGATGGAGGCTTTATTGAATAGTCTGTGCTCTGGATATTAGAGAAGTAATTAAAGAAGTGATAATCTGGCTTACACACGGGTAAGAGGTGTGTGCATGTTTATGGCAATTACAGGTAATGTCTTGAGAGAATAAGATAAGAAAAGATTAATACCAAAATCTAATTTCAGCTGTAGTAATCTTGCAGGGGGGATATTAGAATAATACATCAAGAATCAGAGTTAGAAGTTTGGTGGCTTTCATAACTGTTTTGCCCAAGAGAAACATTGGTAGAGTTTTGTCCATGAAGCTGTGAAAAACGATAATCCTTTTAATAGCAGTAAATGACTGGGATGAATGAGGATGTAACAAGTATGCACACGCCCACACCTACACTTACAATACTTTGTAAAAGTTGGTTATTAATGTCAAGTGCTAGTTGATGGGTTTTTGTAGGGCACTGAAATATTGTTTTCCTAAATAGGAGGAATTTACTGTCTGCTTTCCAAGTTAGCAAGACGTATTTTTAGATGAAGAGACGATTCAATTTTTATTATTGATTTGAAGTTCAGGGAAGTTTTTTACTCATCATTATTAGTGTGGTTTCATGGAAAATGGCATGTACGGATGTTCAAGCCAATGTAACTATGAGCAGGTAAAAGCACATAAAGGCATCAAGTAATCCAGTGCCATAAAACCACGCTGGCAGCAATGGTCTTTCCATTGCAGCCCAGTCTCCCTGGGGACTTGTTTTGGGCTACTGGAATAAAGTGCACTTCACCTCGGAAAGACTGCTGTCATGTTCTCCTCTTTGTGCTGATGCCCATAAAAATGAATATATCCATGGGGGAAACTGTCAAAGACTGCAAATTAGGCTGGATCCATTATTAGAAATATCACTTCCCTTATCTGCTGCTAGAAAATAGATAATGAATTTGTGGCAATCTGCAGCCAAATGTGAGTGACCACGAAGCCCGGAGTACCTCTGAAAAATAAAAACACAACGTATTTTGACACAAGAGACCAGCATCCCCTTTCTTGTAACCTACCCAAAAGGGATGCACGGGTTTTTGTGCTTGATGACTTGCACGTGTATTGTTTTATTTATTCCACATGGCGGGCGTGAAGCTGGTTATATCTACAGGGAGAAAAGAAAAAAACCAACAATCCAAATAGGCAGGATTATTTCTTTTTCTCAGCTATGCCCATCACAGAATTGATTTGACTGACAACCTGTGAAATGCAGTTAATCAGCTTGCGTTTCTGTTGCCCTGGGTTGCCATGAGGATGAGATTTCTTACCCTCTGATGTGTCAATTTTCCACTTCCAAAGCCAGCCAAAGAAAAAGAGTATTAGCCACGAATCCTAAGTATTAGCACAGAAAGGAAAATATTATGAAAAATTTGATGTGATTATCCTTCTTTGGAAATAATCCTAGATAGAATGAACACAATACTGTATAGCTTTACAGGCAGACAGAGGAAAAAGATATAAAGTTCTCCACAGGTGACATAACTTCAGTTTTGGCAGAAAAATATCATCTGGGCTTATGTCATGAAGAAACATGGAGCTCTTCAAGTTGCTTTTATGGACAGCAAAAAGGTGGTAATATACTAGAGATATAATTTAGTCCAGGCAAATGCCCACTGGGATAGCTCAGAACCCAGAGAGAAAGAAAAAAGTCAGTTGATAGAGAAATTGTTTGTTTGCTTGTTTACCGAGCTATCAGGGTTATTTAAATACCACAAGTGTCACCTGGACAGGACTTCTCTGACCTCTCATTTAGAGACTTCTCCAAACACTCAGTCAGGAGATAGCTTATTCTGAGCTCTTGAATGGACCAGGTGGTATCACACCTCAACAGAGCACAGTTTTGATCCTAGTCACCTTAAATGCAATGCAAAAAACCACCTATCACAGATGGCATGGAACAAAATGTATTGGAAAGCAATAATAATTTCATCCAGTAATGCAGGAGCAAAGATAATATTGTCTTTCTGATCTGGGCTCTCATCTGTGTTAGTTCAAAATGCAAGCCAACTGTATGAAGTTCAACAAGGCCAAGTGCCGGGTCCTGCACCTGGGGCACAACCACCCCAAGCAGCGCTACAGGATGGGAGATGAGTGGTTAGAAAGCTGCCTGGCAGAGAAGGACCTGGGAGTATTGGTTGATAGTCAGCTGAATATGAGCCAGCAGTGTGCTCAGGTGGCCAAGAAGGCCAACAGCATCCTGGCCTGTATAAGAAGCAGTGTGGCCAGCAGGGCTAGGGAAGTGATTGTCCCCCTGTACTCGGCTCTGGTGAGGCCGCACCTCGAGTACTGTGTTCAATTTTGACCCCTTCACTACAAGAAGGACATGGAGGTGCCCAAGTGAGTCCAGAGAAGGGCAACGAAGCTGGTGAGGGGTCTGGAGCACAGGTCTTATGAGGAGCGGCTGGGGGAGCTGGGATTGTTCAGCCTGGAGAAGAGGAGGCTCAGGGGAGACCTCATCGCACTCTACAGGTACCTTAAAGGAAGCTGTAGCGAGGTGGGGGTTGGTCTATTCTCCCACGTGCCCAGTGATAGGATGAGGGGGAATGGGCTAAAGTTGCGTCAGGGGAGGTTTAGGTTGGGTATTAGGAAAAACTTCTTTACTGAAAGGGTTGTTAGGCATTGGAATGGGCTGCCCAGGGAGGTGGTTGAGCCACCATCCCTGGAGGTCTTTAAAAGATGTTTAGATGTAGCCCTTAGTGATATGGTTTAGTGGAGGACTTGTTAGTGCTAGGTCAGAGGTTGGACTAGGTGATCTTGGAGGTCTCTTCCAACCTAGATGATTCTGTGTGATTCTCTGCGTGTGAAATGCTGAGCAATTTTTAAAGGAATATTTCAAGCCAGTGGAAGTGAGAGCTAGCTAACTACCCTGTGTTTGATTTTAATAAACCAATCAACTCAAACTAGTAGGAGAGGAAGGTGTTATGTGAACCATTAGCATGCAAGGCATGCATGTGCCAGCAGGAAGGCTCTGTGGACTGGCACAGATTATTGATCCGAAAGCAACTTCGTCACTGAGGGAGTGTCAGTCACAGCTGTAGAACCAACAGAGCTAGCACTGAGCTTGTCACCGGATATCAGCCCTGGCCGAGCGTGATGGAGGAGCTTCGTCAATGCCCTATAATTCAGTTTATAAACCCCTTCAGTCTCATGCTTCTCACTGGAGGCAGAGGTGTCACCCCAAGAGCATAGGGGAGAACATGTGGTTGGATGCTGCAATTCTGACACAACCCTTGGGAAACAGGTTAGGAGTGAACGGTTTTGCAGCAGAGTCCTGGATTTCTTTCAGTTTGGCTTCAAAGGCCATTTTCCTCTCTACTAATAGTTCCATGGAAAAGGAAACAAAGTTACTTTCTATTGGCATCATTGCAACTAAAATAAAATTAAGCAGAGCCTTCCCTCCACCAGAGACAGGATCTAAGCCCTAAAATAATTCACTTGTCACCCCAGGTGGAAGGCAGCAATGCCTCCTGCAGATGCTGGGAAGCATTCATCTGAGTATAACAGGGTGCCGGCTCTGCAATTTATATATATCCTCCCCCTGTTACTCCTCCACTGGCTCCACAGCTGAGCTAAAAACATCAAGCAGCACCTAAAGCCAGTAAGGGGCACACACTTCCAGTAAGTGATGGTGGTGACTCATTAGGATACATTAATTTTCCTCCACGAAATCATCCAGAAAGCCCGGCAGTGGCACCAGCCTTACCGTCTTTAGCAGTGTCCGGTTGTCCCTGAGGCTCCCCACCATGCCGACGAAGGAGACACAGAACATGGTGAAGCCCAGCAGAAGCAGGACAATGGCTGGAGCGAGGAAGATTCCTTCTAAGGTTTTGTGCTTCTGCCTCTCCACTTCAGCATAAATCCCAATGCAAAGGATCATGAGGCCAAGGATCTGGAAGGGAAGTATGAGATGGGCATCAGGTGCAAATGGGAAAAAGCAGAGGCTTTGAGGGAAAGGTCAAGGTGGAAGAGGCCCCAGGGACAACTTGTGCAGGATTTGCTGCTCCAGCTAGATGCACATTAGTCTGATGGGATTCATCAAGAAGAGCTGGCTGAGATCCCTCTCAGTTATTTTTCAATGGCCTTGGGAATCTGGAGTGATCCCAGTTGACTGGAAGCTTGCAAATGTTGTCCCAGTTTCCAAGAAGGCTAAGAAAGAAGGCCCTGGTAATTACAGGCCTGTCAGCTCATATCAGTGCCTGGCAAAATTATGGAGAAGAGTATTCTGGAAGCTACTGAAAACCACCTGAAAGACAACACAGTCATTTGTCACAGCCAACATGGGCTTACAAGGAAAGTCCTGTTTAACTAACCAAATTTCTTTTTACAACAACGTTACCCACGTAGCTGACCAAGGGAAACCTGTAAATGTGAAATTTTTGGAAGTCAGCAAAGCTCTTGATGCTGTTTCTCACAGTATCCTTCTGGACAAAACGTCCAGCATACAGCTAGAAAAATACATGCTACAAAGGGTGAACAACTGGCTGACAGGCTGGGCTCAAAGGGTAAACTGGGTTACATTGGGCTGGTGTCTAATGGGGACTAATGGAGTTCCCCAGGGCTCCATTTTGGGGCCAGTTTTCTTCAGTGTTTTATACATGATCTGGATGCAGGACTGGAATGCATGCTAAGTAAGCTTGCAGCTGATACTAAATTAGGAGAAGCTGCTGACTCCCTTGAGGGCAGAGAGGCCTTGCAGAGAGATCTTGACAAATTGGAGGGCTGGGCAATCACCAACCACAGGAAGTTTAACAAGAGCAAGTGCTGGATTCTGCACCTGGGACGGGGCAACCCTGGCTATGCATACAGACTGGGGGACGGGAGGCTGGAGAGCAGCCCCCCGGAGAGGGATCTGGGGGTTCTGTTTGATGGCAAGTTGAACACGAGCCAGCAGTGTGCCCTGGCAGCCAAATGCACTGACCATACCCTGGGCTGCTTTAGGCACAGCACTGCCAGCTGCTCAAGGAAGTGGCTGTCCCACTCTGCTCTGCGCTGGTGAAGCCTCACGTCAAGCAGCATGCAAAAAAATGGTGAAAAGTCTAGCGGAGAAGATGTAGGAGGAGTGGCTGAGGTCACTTGATTTGTTCAGCCCAGAGAAGAGGAGACAGAGGGGAGGCCTCATGGTGGCCTGCAGCTTCCTCTCAAGGGGAGCGAGGCGGGGGGCAGGCGCTGCTCCCCGCTCTCTGGTGACAGCGATGGGACCCAAGGGAATGGCATGGAGCTGTGGCAGGGGAGGTTCAGGCTGGATATTAGGAAAAGGTTCTTCACCGGGAGGGTGGTCGGGCACTGAAACAGGTAAGTGGTCACTCCTGCTGGAGTTCAAGAAGTGTTTGGACAATGGTCGTACAAATACAGTTGAATTTTGTGTGCTCCTCTGTGGAGCCAGGACTTGGAGTTGATGATACTTGTAGGTATTTGTCAGCTCAGGACATTCTATGATTCTATGCGAGCCAAGCAAAATACTCCCAGCTCCAGTGCATTTAAAACCCAATCCCAAATGGTGCTGTCAGCACACAGCGCATCTCCTTTGCTCTTCAAGAGCACTCGAGGAGAGGCTGTTCTTCTCCTGCCTCCAAAATGGATGTATAATTGCAGCATTATACACCTAGCTGAAGAACTTTGACCTTCATTTTACTAGGCTTTTCCCCTCCCCTTCCTGCTTGTATATGTTTGGGTGCTTGGGCTGGCTCTTGCCCTAGGTTTCATAGACCCCATGCTGTCAAGAGGGTGGCAGACATTAACACTGCCCATCCAGACTGTCCTCCCCAGCTTCCACCCTTACATGTCATGATCCCCAAAACTACTCATTCCACTACAGCACCTGGCTTGAGCACCAAATTGCTCTGAAACTCATAGAGAGCCACTAGATCTCAGACATCATAAAGAGTAGCAATGGACTGTACAAACTTCCTCCCTCCTCCCCCCCTTCAGTGGAACAGCCATAAGTGAAAAAAGAGCCCAGTGGTGCTGGGATAAAACAGGTCTCCAAAAAGGCCTGTTTTCATCCCTTCAGCTCCTGCAGATCAAAGCCAGCAAGGTGACTCCAAGTGCTTGGTGCTGTTGGGCGCCATTTGTCAAATGGCTGGTACTGAGTCGACATCTAGAAAGTTCAGTGAGGAAAGTGAGGAGCATCCTGAGTGATTTTCATGCTGCTTTTTGCAGCTCTCTCCACACCAAATATCAGTGGAAAACTCCTTCAGGAAAGATGCTGGCTGTAGGTGCCCATGTTCAAAATGCTGTACTGCCAAAGAGGAGAAAAACTCCTTTTCTTGTTCCTTTTCCATTGCTTTCACCTTTCTAAGGGGCTACATTGCTCCTAATGAGTTTGCTCAAAGCTTTCCTGCTAATTTGCACTGACAATTCAATCCTTAATTTTCTCACACAATCTATGCTCTTTTGGGGAGATGATTTATTTTCTTTTCTACTCTGGTAGGACACTATTTGTGGAGAGTTACTGTAGCTAGTTTATGTCCATCCACCACTATCTACTTCCAAGCTACATCTCTTCTATAGAGGAACTGAAATCTCTCAAAAAATAAAGCTTAGACCTGTGATATTTTACAAACTGTTAGTGATTTTAAACTAAACACACAGGCCTATTTCTGACAACTGACTTTTAATCACACTTTTACCTTTATCCTCTATTTTAAGCATCAACTCAGTGTGTTGGGATTAGGCTTGATTTAATGTTTCTCTCTTACACTGCGACCCAGCAAATACACTTGGATTTGAAGGTAGGGGGTAGATATTAACACACATCATGCATTGCCTGCTAATAATCCCCAATGTCCCTCCTGCGTGCCAATCAGAAACACTTTCTCCATTTTAATTAATGATATGTGATGTGAATGAAGGAAGAGATTTTGGAAAGTGCATGAAGGAAAGCTGGAAGTGAGCCTGAGGGCTGGAGACTCAGGCTGATGAAACATCTTGCACAGGCTGGTCTTTAGCTGCTACCAAGCAAAACCAAGGAGGGTTTTCAGGATGCAGTGCTTAAAAATAGCTTTTCCTGGGCTGAAATGATTCTCAAAACATTTAGAGCATGTGGCATGCAGGAGGCTGTGCTGGTCCTTCCTCCCAGCATCACTGCAGCCCCAGACCCTGCTCTGAGCGCCCGGACAGTGCTGTGCACACCTCTTCCCTTCCCCAGGACTAACAAGCAAATTGGAAGAAGCAAAGTTGGCAAATACTGTCTTGATCTGCTTGATTTTTTTAGCTTTCTCTGCTCAACTCCTACTTTAAGAAGTCACTCAGCACTTCGCAGACTGCTTGGCTTAGGGTTATCACTGTAGGCTGGACCCCAGCCCATCTCCACATCCTGCCTGCTAAAAAGCACCCTCAAATTAAAAAAAGTGAATTGCTGCCACTCAAAGCACCTTCAAGCACAAGAAAGGACCTCACAGAGCAACACATACCCCACAGAAGGGAATGGATGAATCGGTATGTCTCCCACCAAAGGGAGATTGCAAAGGAAATCTCACTGGGCTTGTCTGGAGGGGTGGGTGGAATGGGAGAGGGGATGTTATTGCCATACAAATTCAGTCAAAGCAGATGTTTTTGATTTCTAGTGTCACTACCACTGACTACAACCCACACTCTGTGGCGTGATAAGACACATAATGAAGCCTGCCGGTAAATCCTCCGTAGTTATATTATCAACTGCCCAATGATCACCTTAATGCAGCGCAAACACCAGGATAGTCAGCAGCTGGTAATTACAAGTGCTCTGCAATGCATCCAAGAGAAAAAGCAAATCTGCACTTGCTCTGTAATGATAGGATGATTATCCCATTTCTGTATACTAACCATACGATCAAACCATCACTGCAGGGAAAGACAGTGTTCCAACTAATAGCAAAGAAATGAGCTGAGGGCTGTGGGGTCCTGAGAGGGAGCAAAGCTAAGGGGAGTTTGGTGAAAATCTCACTGATTGAGGGGTCATTTAGAGCCCTTGGAGGTCACTAACGCCAAGAAATGGAACGAAAGGACATTAATGCACAGACAAGGTAAAACACAGCTCTGATGATGCTGGCAGTGCTCAGGAGTGCCAAATGGGAGGCATGACCTTGCAGCTAACCCACAGGTGGTACAGGGATTTTGCAAAGCTGTCTCTGAGCCATGGATTCTCTGATTCTTGGTGTTGCTTCCACATCCTTCTATGACTTGGCTTTTGCAAAGAGGCAGCTAACCAACGCTAACCAGAGACACACATGGTCCTACCCTCTCCTAAAAATCCCATTACTACCTAAGAGGTGCCACATTCTCCTTTTCCAAGAGTCGAAAGACCTGAGTAATGGGAGCCACTCTCAGCCACAGGCAGAGCAAACAGGTCCCGCAAATCCCAGGGGTCGTAAACATGGCCAAAGCAGCGCAACCTCAAAGCCTGCCAAGGGCCAAGCAGCAGACATGGCTCATTCCAGGGCAGGCAGCATTAATTTGATGAGTCAATGCTAATGCCAGGCAGTAATTTCTCCTTATTCGGGAACACGAAAAGTCATGACAATGGTGGCTTCAAGCCCACGCAGACCCAGGCGGACAGATTATGTGAGTCAGAGCACTGGTCCATAGAGGAGAAGAGGGAACAGGGCATCACTTCGCTCTCCATCCAGCTGACCAGAGGTGCAAAACTTGACGTAAAACTCCAAATCTTGTTCTTCATATACCTGGCTCACAATAAAATCAAATTTTCCAGTTTTTGAAGACCTGTCAGCCTTCAAATTAGCAGACATGGCACTTTTCCTCTTTGAAAAGTCAAAATGTTTTGCCATAATGTAAAGGTGAGAAAACATGATAAAGAAAGTACTGAGTACTTTTAATCATTAAAGGATAGAATCATGGGATTAATAATACTGCGGTTAACTACATCATATAATGCCTAACTGCTGATAGTACGTGGGATTGTAAAAAATATGCTTTTATGATGGCCAATTAAAATAGCAGTTTTTAAATGTACGGAAAAAGTAATAATATGAAAAAAGCATTTATTAAACAAAAATCAATTTATGCTCAGCTGAAACCTTGACAACATTTTCCTTGCAAAACGTGGGAAAGTTACTCATGAAACAGAATATTTTACTAAAATGGAAATGTTAAATGCAAACTTTCCTGTGCTGTTGGATTATTCCAGCAATCTCAGTTTAGGGGACAAATGAGTTTGAAAACAAGCCTGTGGCACCAAGCAATTTTCCTTTGCTAAGTGAGGTCACAAACTGAGCTGCTCTGACAAGCAAAAAGGATGATAAATTGTATTAAATTTGCCTGGATAAAACCATCAAGGAGAGCTGTGACATGCTGGCTGTCACACACCTTCTGTTTCTTGCCCTGTAAACATGAACATCCAATGCACAGCAGAGGCACTGCACAAAAAATAAAAGTCATAGCTATCTGCAGGATAGCAGATTTTTTGTTGTTGTTGTTTTTTCTCCTTTTCTTGGGGCACAGACCAGATCTCCAGGAGTTTGGGAGATGATGAGACCTTCAAGAGAGAAAATGTAATGGGCTACAGTGACGCCAGCTGTGATTTGTGGTAAGCAGCAATAAGCTGCTGGTCCAACCTGTGATGCTCAAACCTCTAGGCAATTTGCTCCATGTGTGGTTTAGAACCACTCTCAGAGTTATCCCACACTTCTTTACTGTTTTTCCCACCTATAAATATTTGCTTTCATTACAGGAAAGTGCTGGAAAGGATCCAGTGGTGTTATTCTCTCTATTCAACCAATTTGCTGCAGGCTGGGACACCCAATTCTAGGAAGCTGTGATGCATCTCACCCCAAACCTCTTCAATCCTTCCCAGTGAATCACATCTTTTCCACTGTTTTTTTTGTTTGTTTGTTTTTTCCCCCATGGGGGTTACATTTTCAAGGCCTTCACTCAGTGCAAGCAAGAAGTTTCTGTACAATAATTATTATCAAATGCATACGGCCGCAGTGAAGCCTGGCTCCAGTCACATCTGGTTAGTGAGACTGAACAGTCCAGGAGAGCAAATGAATTAATGCAAAGATGACATGTGCAAATGAGGCCAGAAGTAGGTCAGGGGAGTGAAAAGGATGCCAGAGCCATGCAATCCATATGGACTCAGTGTTCAACATACATGTACAAGGACCACCACAGGACCAATAATGAGCAAATAAATCCCCCTAGGTTGAAGCCAGGCTGGGTCAGAGCCAAACAAAATAGCCTTTTTTGCCAGTCTCCGGGGAATTATGGAGTTTCTGCTTGCTCATGGATGAGCACACAGCAGTGTGCTCCTCCATCCTGAGCTCTGCAAAATGCCCCTGTCCCACAATGCGCTCAGCAATCCATCAGCGTCTGGCATCATGACTGTGCTCATGCATCCCCTCATTAATCTGCATTTGCAAAGTGCAGCCAAGACCTAGGTTCAAACGGACTGGAAGAAAAAAAAAATTGCACCTCTTCCCTCATCCCCATGCTGCTTAAAGGCATTTTTAGGAAACCACAAACTGAGCAAAACTCAGAGTTTTAGAGAAAACAAAACCAAGGTAACAGGTTTTCCCAGAGATTAATTTTGCAAGCAAAAATATTGCACTATCCCTTAAAAAAACTCCAGGCAGCTTCACTCAAGCCAGAGGCACAAAAGCTTTATAAATTCCAGGTTTCTGGCTCTCACTGGGTGCAGCAGGAGTCCCACAGGGGTTCTGGATGCCCTCAATAGATACTTGACATCTCTTTTCCCATCAGGAGCCTTCCTGCCCCAAATGCCACAGGAATCTGAGGAGATATTCTGCAAAAGAAAAGCCTTTTTTTTTTTCTTGTTCTCATTCATGCTCTGAGGCAGACACAAGTTTGTTTTGGTGTGGTGAGATGACACACTTCACCATCCCCAGCTAGCAAGGATGAGTGTTGCTCTCCAAGAAGCTCACTGATAATAATAAAACGAAATAAAATAAAATGAAATGAAATAAAATAAAACAAAAAAAATAAAATGGGGAAAAAAACATTTTCAAACTTTGCTTGCAACCCTGTTTTCTGTTCAGCCTGCCTGGGAACACCACAGATATTTGTGCAATCAATTGCACCAATTAGATATGCATACCACTATACACACCCAGCCTGCAGCAGTGCATGGGGCAAATATGATTAATTAGACGTCAGGAGGAAATATCTGTAAATATTATGGACTGCATTATGCAAGATTAACCCAGGGAAGGTGCTAAGTTCACATCCAATCTGTTAACTGTGGATGCACTGTCCCTAATGGAAGAGGAATTTCCTGCCAGCTTCCCTGGCCCTGACATGTGCTTGCACCCTCCCAGGTGCCAGGGAGGCTTCACCCTGATCATATCTGAGTCCAAATTGCTTAAAAACAAGCTTCTTTTTTTCCTCTAAAAATGAATAGCCTGGCCAAATACCCACAACTGCCACATCCATGCTAATGGCCATTGCTGGCTACTTCTATGCTCAGCTTCAGCCTCATCCCTATCAAACCACATAAAGGTAACAGCTGAAATGGGCAATGCTGCTGTCCAATAACTTCTTGCACCATAAAAATGTTAAATTTCCATTAAATTTCCATGTTTGTGATCCATGTGTCTTGAAACTCAGCTTGCTGCTATAGGGGATTTGCAGGAGCAGCTCTGGGGATGGACAGTCTGAGGACGATGGTCTTAAATCCATCAAAACCTGCAGTTTCACCCAGTATTGTCCTTTTTAGACCCTGCTAGTTCAAAGCACAAGGGCCTTTACAACACGCATGGCACCAGATTTTACCACAGGGGTTTGATGCCTTGAGAGAGGCAATTTTGACACTGGAAAGTTAAATCGAACCCACTGGGGTGGCACCGTGGGGCCGATGCCAGGAAGGACAGCAAAGCAAACCCGAGCACCTACCGAAAAGACGGTAGCATAGGTGGACAGAGCAAATTTGACGCTGTAGTAATAGAGGAGGGAGTTTCGGCACTCGGAAGCTTGTGCCATCCCTGCAGCTCCGGCCGGGGGGGGGTTGCCCGCTGCCTGCCAGCCCCTGCCGGCCCCGGCTGCCCTCCGCCGCCGCCCGGGGAGCGCCGACCCGCACCGCACCGCACCGCACCGCTCCGGGGGCAGCCAGCCTCCGACTTGAACTGCTTCCGCCTGGCAGGAACCCAGCGTGAAAGAGGGAAGGCAGGAGCACGAGCAGCGGGCGTTAACCCCTTCCTGCCTTTGCTGCGTGGCTTTCTCTCCGAGATCGACGGCAAACCTCTGCTCGAGCAGGTTTGCTGCAAAACGTGCTCCAAAAATCGGTGTCTGAGTAGGTCTGTGGAAATTAATTTACAGCAAATGTGTTGCAATCAGGGCTTCCTGTCCTTCCCGGAGTGCTGGAAGAGCCCAATGCAATCCTGCAGTGAGAAACCCCAATACCCAGTGAAAGGCTGAGCAGGAGACATTTCGGGAGATGCACTTAATTAAGAGTGACATTTAAGAGAACAATTCATGACAAAATTTGGCTTTATCCTAGGTTTTACGAGTAGTTTCAGGGTGACTCTCATCCCCACTGAATCACAGGCAAACCTGAAACCTCTGGTACAATAAATCAGGCCAGAATGCTGCAAGCACATTGCAGACTTATTCCCAGCATCATTTCCCAGGCCAGGTAAATAACCACCATCAGCCAGGTAAATAACCACCTATATTCCACAAATGGCAAATTATGCCATATAACTCTTTTCTAAAAATCAGGTTTGTGCAGCATGGATGGGAAAAGTGATAAAACTCTCTGATTACTTCTATATAACAATGTTTATGGAGAATTTTCTGTCTGATGCACTCCAGAAAGGAGAGATTTCCTTATACAGCGCTGATTTTCACTGTTACTCAGACCTTGCGCTCTGGGGAACTCTCATGTGCCTCAGAAATGATATTTTTTTTTCTCCTTGAAAAAACAAAATCATTTGCACACCTGCAAAAGCAGTGTCAAGACCCTCTCCACACTCCTTGCATAGCATTTTCCCTAGCAAGCTGAACACCCTTTACCAGATGGACAGAGATCTTTAAATTTAATTGTTTTTTTCCTTCAACTGAATAAAATTTATACCATGCTTTATTTTCTGTAAAATATAGACAATAAGGAACAAGCACTCTTCTGGCTGCACAAATGCACACAGATGCTTTGCCACTTGCATCTATAGAGCACTCAGAGATGAGGAGATATAAACCAACCTTAAATCATCCATTTATTTATTACTAACATTACCATAATGGATAGATAATGCACAAGCTGTGCTGGACACAATGGAGATGCAGGCAGAGCTTCTAGAAAGCTTAACATTGAGTTGAATAATTCTTAAGTCCACATTTATGCAAGACTTGAAACTTTATTTAAGGTCCCTTATGTGTGATGTTCTCAGGGTACAGAGGGAGCAGCGAAAGGGGACAGGAAAGCAGCCCATCAATAGAGAAAGCAACTTGGGGTCACTGAGTTTTATTCCTGAATATTTTTCCCCTCTGGAGATACTGGTGATGAAAGACTAACAAATAAAATAAGATCACAGGGTGAGTCACCAAGAAAGGACAGTAAGATCTTGCACAAAACAAACAAACAAACAACAAAAGACAGACAGACTTAGGACTAGACACCAGGAATCCACACTTGGCTATATGATATAAAGATACCCAAGTTAGCTAGACTGCATCCCTAAGATGAACTCAGCTCATTATGTGAAAACCACACCTCCTGAAGAGGAAGTCCCCTCCTCATAAAAAAATTACTCCTCACTTAAGACCACCCCTTATAGCACATGCATAGTAGATTAAAATGTTACCATACATAACATTTAATGTTAAAATGTTAATTATAAATATAGGAACTAACTTCTATTCACGAATTGTAATAATTAACTGATAATAAGGAAATAGGCATAAAAAACCGTGATTGGGACAATCAGTGTGCTAGCTTTGTGAAATTACTACTAACACCCATCTTTGCACAGACATGAAATAAATATCTCAGCTCTGTGTGTTGACTGGCTCTTTGCACACTGGTGAAGAACCCCGTTTTGGGACAACACTAACACATGCTGCTGGAACCAGGTGAAGGACCCAGAGAGGCTTCACACATGTGGAACAAGCTAGCTTTTAATGGCTTTTAATCATTAACGCGGCACCATTCCTGGTAGAATCAAGCCCAGGCAATCATTAACTGCAGGAAGAAATGCCTCAGCTGGCATTTAACGCTCAGGACCAGCAAGGACTGTAGAAACTGCTGGATGTCAACCAGCAGTCAAAATTTGGGGTTTTGCAGTCATTTGAGGAGGCAATGCTGCTACTGGGGGGAGATTTTCCACCAACAGAGCCCTGTCCCCCTCCAACACCCAGGGATGGGGATTTCCCATCCACCCCACATATCACCCCAGGCTTTACAGGCAAAAAGTTTCCACTAATAGTTCTGCAAAGCCAAAACTAAGTCTGCAGGAAAATGTGCTCAGCCTTCTGAGGGACCATCTTGTGGTATCGCAGGTGGCATAACAAGGAACTTCAATAAAGATGCTGCTTCTTCCCTTGAGTGGGGTTCCCTACCATATTAAATCACAAATCATTGGCATGATGAGTTTGACAAGCCTAGGTATGTGGCTGCCTCCTCCAACATTGCCAGCTTTACCTTTACCATAAGTTTTTCCCCCAGCTTCAGCCCAGAAGTACAGAGAGGTCCTTATGCAGGATTTTTGGTGCTCTTGGGGCAAAGAGAGGACCTGTTTGACCTGGCTGCTTGTGGCTCTGCGAGGTGCAAGGTAAGCCCCGTGCAAGCAGACAGAACTGGAGAAAAGGGTCTTTGGGATCTTTTGTTACGGGTCTGGGGGTCAAAAATTAGATCCATGGCCTTTTGGAGCTCTGCAATGATTTTACTGAGCTGCCAGATGGAAGCAGAGGTGCTGTGCACTGCTTGCAGCTGCAGCTCTTGGGTTTTGTTAGCTGCACATGGGATAGGGTCAGCCAAAATCCTCCTTAGTAGCCCCAATATTTAAGTGGTATGGGAACAGCTGGCTTACCACTAGAGGTGGGAAGGAAGCAAGCAGTCAGCATTTGCTGATTCCATGACTGGGTTCACTGCCTTAATTGCACCTGTTGAATAAATTAATTAGTGAGTATTTTCACAGGATCCTATTGCAATTCCCTACAGCCAAGTTAGAGCTGGAAAGTGCTAATTTAAAGTTTAGCACTTCAGCCCAGGCAAGGTCAGATCTTTGCACACAGGCCTGGTGCAGTGATGGGATCCGTCCTGCTCTGTCTGAGCTGGGGAAGCAGCAGCTATCACAGTCTCTCTCAATCCTTCTTCAGACAGCCACAACAACACCTAAATTATGGTTCCTCCCAACCAGATTAACATTTAAGTGCATGAAAAGTGGTGCTGCTACTGCTCTTACTTGCACTTCTTTTGCAAGCCAGACACACTGAACTGCGAGGAAGAAGCACAAAACAAATGATGCAGAGCATTGATCCCCTTGCTGACTGTGTGGATGCACTCGCAGCTATTTCACATCTCACGATGCCACCTAATTGAAGACAAATTGCAACCAAATTATCAAAAAAAAAAAAAAAGAAGTGTCAAAAACAGGGAATGGGTTTTGAATTACTGTTACTCCCAGCACCTCTCTTCAGCTGCTGCCTGGAAGGATGGGAAGGCTCCCAGCACCCTCCGCACAGCATTGCTGCTTCACAGATGGGTTTTCATCTTGTCTAAAACATGGGTGAAGGAAAGTTTTGCTACAAGCTCCAAAGGAAGGGACAAATCGTGGGCAAGTTATCCATAGTGAAGGGCTTTGCAAAAAGGAGCAAGAGGCAGGAAAAAAAGTTGTTGGATGCCCTACAGCATTTAGAGATTCATCCTGCAAGGGAGAATGTTTGAAGCCAAACAGCATAACGGGCTTAAACTGCAAGCTACCTCCTCTTTTCCCAGCTGCCAAACCCTACTAAGACCCCATTTGCTGATTCAGAGTTTGATTTTGCTCCCTGTCATCCCAGAGCTGCAGAAAGCAACTTTCACTTGTCCCTGTGATTTTATTCACTAATATTTGTGCTGATCTTAACCCCATTTGCAAACTTTGATGTGGGATTTCTAAAACAGTGGCATTTGGCTAATGCTTTATTTGACCCCATGCTCTTGAGTCACATGCAGGTGTATTTTTTTTTTTTAATTGGGCAATGAATAAACCAAGCTGCATGTTCCTAAATGAAACCCTGTGTGTTGCATTCTTCAAACCTAGGCTACATTTAACCACAAGCTCCCAAATTATACACTGCCCGTCCCCATCCTGAACTGTTGCCTTGGCTTCACTACACCCTCCTGCAGCAGATGAAAGCACCAACCTGTTTAATAAACACATCAACAAATGAAAAGACCTTCCATGGTGCAATAGTATTACTGAAGTGATGACTTAACCTGTATTTTCCCAGGCAGGCAGTGATTAAAGTGGAAACATTTTGCCTCTGCAAACCATGGCACAGCTGGCTCAGTACAATCATGAGTGCAGCAGCTATAAAGAATAAAGTGAACCGTGGGGGGGAAGAGAAATAGCTCTGAGGGGTTAAGATAATAAGCAAGCAATGTTGTATGATAAAGAGCAGGAATAAAACTGAAGCATTAATGTGCAATTTTCTGATTTGTAAAACACTCTGATTACAAGAGGAGGATAAAGAGCGGGGCTTGGGGGTGCCAGGATCAGCATCACACTGCAGACGCTGTGCCCATGCCAGTGGCAAAAGCGATGCGGAGCAGAGGCATTTCTGGCTCCTATGGCTCAGTTCTACTCAAGCATCCTCCTCGGTTAGCACTGGTCTGCAGAGCATCACTTCTAATTGCACAGGATGGAGCAGTCCTCCATAAATCTGCATTATCCCCTCAGGAAACAACTGATGCTTCCAGCCTCAACAGCCTGAAGCCCTGCAACTTTATTAGAGAAGGCAGGAGAGCATCCCCTTTTTGCTCTGTATTTTCAAGGCTTTTATGTGCCAGGAATTTCTGCTTTTTTCCTTGTAGCTCCTACAGGCCCCATTCACTGGGTCCATTTTTTTTTTCCCCTCTTTTCTCTTACTTTTTAGACATTTTGGTGTGTTTCCCTCTGGCAACTTGCTCTGATGAGACTCATTGCACCAGTGCTGGAGCTGAGCGGGTAGGTGCAGGTGCACAGAGCTCAGGTTAAAAACCAACAAAAACACATACATGATGGGACATCTGACAGATACTGCTTCGTCAAAATATTGCTTATAATTTGGGGCTAGTTGTACTGGGTCTGGCTGGGATGGAGTTAACTTTCCCTGCAGTAGCCCATACAGTGCTGTGCTGTGCTCTGCATGCGTAGCTAGAACAGCACTGGTATCACACCAGTGTGGTGTCTACTGCTGAGCAATACTGGCACAGCATCAGGACTCCCTCCAAGCCCCCCAGGAGTCAGCAGGCTGGGGGTGGGCAAAAGGTGAGGAAGGAACATCACCAGGGCAGCTGACCTAAACCAACCAAAGGGATATTCCATACCATCTGATGTCACTCAGCAATAAAAGGTGGAAAAAGGAAGAATAGGGGAGGGGTGGGCTCCTGTTGTCAAAACGTCTGTCCTCCCGAACAACAGCTACATGCGCCGAGGCCCTGTTTCAAGGACGTGGTCAAGCATTGCTCGTTTGTGGGAAGTAGAGAGTAATTTCTTTCCTCTGCACTTCCACACAGCCTTTGCTTGTTGCTTTTTTCCTCTTTTCCCCTTTCCCTTTTTTCCCTTTAGTTAAATTGTTTAATTAATAATAATTTTTCCTTAATTATTATTTTTTCCTTTAATTAAATTATCCTTATCTCAACCCGTGAGCTGTTTCTCTCCTTGTCTTCTTCCCCTCCTCTTCTGAGGAGGGGGAGTGAGAGAGCGGTTGTGGTGGAGCTGCCTAGCAAGGTAAAACCACCACACTAGTATGTTCTAAAGAGTACAGAGATAGTCAGACTTATATCACCAAATATATATATATATATAAATAAACAATATAATAAAAAAATAATCAGGGTTTGCCAACAGAGAAGCTATAATTGCAAAACTAAGGTGAATTTGTAGCTCATAGCTGGCAGCTTTGATTTTTTTTTTTAAGGTGTTTTATTATTTCATAAACCACAGGAAAAGAGGATTTTTTTTCTATTTTCTATGCAAATTATGTTCTCTGTGTGCTGTCTGCACAGTCTGAAAGACTCAGCTCCAAAGCACTGAGTCACTGCAGTTCTCTCTCTTCATTAAAATGCTTCACTAATTAACCAACAGCAAATCACAAACTCATGACATGGGTTACCAAACTAGAAATAACTAAAAACATTCCCTCCGATCCCCAACCCCACAACGTGTTGAGGAGTGCAGACCTGTCTCCACCTGGGAAACATAGATAGAGATGGTGCAGTTTTCCTGCTATACCTATTTCTCATTCCTGTGCTGAGATTTAGTCTCTTCCATGGGTATTTAATACATGACCAAGAAATACCTGCCTAAATGTGCTAAGTAATAAAACCATGGGGCTACAGAAATTATCCAGCATCTTGGGCTCTAGTTTGGAGAAGGAATTCCCCTCCCTCCCATTTTCAAAAGAAGTCAAATGGATTTAATTATACACAGATTTTTCTAAACATGTATTTTCCAAGTTTTTTTTTTTTTCTTAATTGAGCATATTTTCTTTTTAAAAAAATCAAAACCTTATTGGAAGTCCCCAAGCTGGTTATGATTTGCCCATAATGGGAGACAATGCAATCAGACATCTGTAATTTCATCCCTAGCAAACATTCCTCCTGCAATTTGCTTGGCTTTTTCAAGGAATTACTCCATGGTGGCAGGATCAAATGTGCCATCATGACTACTGAAAAGTGATGGGTGAGAGAGACCTGATGTCCGTCAGTGTAACAGATAGAGCTGCAGCTTTCTGCAGTATCTGCTGTGATGTGCTGTCAAGTTATTTTGCAACTTAGATGCTTGATGCACCATTAAACCAGTAATGCATAACCTGGGCATTGATGACAATGTTGCTGCCTCTCTTACTCAGCTGGGTGCAGCAGAGGCACGAATTCTTCCCAGACTCTCCCACCAACATCAATGTGCAACTCTGGGCCAACACACTCAATTCCTATGGCAACAGAGAAAAACAAAGCCTCTAACGCAATGAAAGCTTTCAATTTGCGGATGTTATCACCAGAGTGGCTTCTGTTTTCTTTTTTTCCCCCAATCACACAAGCCCAGATTAGAGCCCTAACAATAAAATAAGCGTTCCCCAGTCCAGCTGTACAATCCTGCTCTCATTCCCATGCCTTCAAGAAAGTAGGAACCTGAACAGTACCTTCCTGGGTACATCAGAGTCTAGGTAGTTTGGTGTTAGTGCCCATCACCAGCAACAAGGACTTCCTTCCCAAAGCCACGAACAATGGTGGAGGATACTATATAAGGAGAGGAAGCATCTAGAGGGGTAAAAAAAAATAATAAAAAATTACTACTCTGCATGCCCAATCATCCTTGCCCTTGCTTGCTGAAGATCTTGAAGAAGAACATGGAAACTGGCCTTCTCCCTCTTGAAAAACACATGCCAGAACAGGAGGCTGGGTTGAGCAGATCCCTGTGATTTGCCCACTCAGTGGTCTTCTACTCACCTAGGATTTCAGGGTTGTCTTTTCCTCATATTGTTTCCTTGAGATCCTATAGCTTCATGGATATGATGCATACCCCTTCAGGCTATAACTACAGAACAAATTCCTTTATGTTCTTGTAGTAATGCAGCTCAGCTTTATCACTCTCTCACCCCAAAAGTCTCCTAGGCTTAGCCATTTCTACTACTTCAGACCTGAAGCAGAAATGCCACCGTGATACAGGCTTCTTGCGTCTTATCCACCTTCTGGAGCTGAGTCTCATGCCTTGGATATGATCATGATAACTCATCTGCAATGATGGACAGTAAGAAAAAAAAAACTGAGCTGAACTATGTATCAGTCCTTACAGAGCTCTAGAGCAAAAGCTGAAACACACAATGGCTGAAATCAACTCATCACCAACAATTCTCACCCAAAATTGTGCATTTTATGTGGAATTTGAAAGCTTCTATACCCCATCCATCACAATATGATCGTTAAGGGAAAAAAAAAATCACCTTGCAGTACAAAGCCTATCTATGCTTTTAAGCCAACACTAGATCCTTTAGTGTACCTTAGAGGAGCATCTGAAGCCACCAGAAACAAATATGATTAATGGGGAGGAAAAGCAGTCCCTGTACTAAGTTGTCCTAAAGACTAAAAAGCCAAACATCAGTCTGAGCAGCACTGAAAGCAACTGTAATGTTCTGCAGCATTAACCACCCTGCTCAACTACACTGTGGAGAGAAAAGCCAACATCTCAAGGTAGAAAATAATCCTGGCCACAAGCAGGACCAAATTTTGGTTTGATGCCATTGTGCCAAACTTGCAGTTTGTTTCCATACCTCTGGTTAAAAACCAGCACAAAGCCAGGTGATACCAGTTCCCAACAGCTATTGCTTGCACCAAGCACTAGCAGGATCCATTTGTTGGATATCCCAGGGAGAGAAAATATTTACAGTCATGCGACATAACATATGGATTTGTGGGAACATAAGAAATAAAAAATATATCAGCGTAAATAAGAGAATCTCTCTGTTGGCCAAATAAACTGATTTATTACACTTCCAAAATGTTGCTTTTGCTTTTTAAACCAAAACCTACAACTCAGAGACAGCAGAGCAGTAAAGATGTGCAGTAAAGGATCACCTCACTTCTCAGTGTCCTTCAACTCCTATCTAGTGTAGATCACATCCATTTTGAAATCCTAACAAGTAAAAGGAGGGCCCTGAGGGGCCACTGTAAGGTACATTTATGTATGCTGTAGCCCCAAGTAGACAACTGCATTGTGTTTACCACCATACGTACTTGGGAGATGAGTAAAGAAAGCAGAAAGCACACAAATCCAGTCCTCTGACACCTACACATTGAATAGAGGTTAACAACCAACTCCAATTTCTCTATGGCAAATATATAGAATTTTTTTAATCCTTTGGTTGTTGCTTCCTTAGATGTGTCAGTCACACTACATGTTATTTCAAGGTCAAGCATGCAGAAAGAAGAATTGAATAACTTATTGCCAAAAATAGTCACCTTCCCTTGAAAGTCACCTTCCTGCTGCCTCTGCCTTGCACAGGCTCCATGGAGAAAAAGCCCCCCAAATTGTACAAATTTGCTATTTAAAAGCCATTTTGCATGCAACAACAACAGGTTTAACTTAGCTGCTTGCTAAATCTCCAAAGGGCACCAGTTCCTATTTTGGACTGAAGTTCATGCAGGAGAGAAGCACACATTCTCTGACCATCTTCTGCAGAGACATTTAGGTGGGCTCACACACAGGCTGTGGAGAGTCTTTGTCAGACGATAACATACAAATGAAGTAACAAGACCCCCCCCCCCCCCCCCCCCCCCCCCCCCCTTTATCCTACTGGCAACAGTCCTTTCACCTTGAAACCTCTGCAACTTCCACACCTAGTGGAAAAGGTGGAACTGCAAGAGCTCAGGCCACCTTCCATGCCTTACAGCTCTCGAATTTCCCCCAAGCCTGAATTTTAACTCTGAGAAACTAAACTGCATTTCACTTCTTCAAGACTTTTTTTTCCTCTCAAATCCCAAAATAACTTTGCTGACTGCTTTAGCAATAGCTTCACCACTCTATCCTTGCAGTGGTTGGTGATGTGGGATCAACATGTACAGACCTCACACAGCTGAACTCAGAGCAGCTGGGAAAATACAGACTGAGTAATTTGCAGGTAGAGCTTGAGAAACATTTGCAACGCAAGACAGCAGCACCAAGTGCCAAGCAAGTGGCTCAAGTGGCCTTTCCACTAGTGCTCCCCATTGTGACCTGGTACAAATCATTGGCACCTGTAGCAAGAGCTGCTTTCTCTATCTGGTCTTTTGTTAGTAAAAACACTGATGGTTTAAAAATCCCTAGTGCTTACATAAGCCAAGAGACATCAGATTCTGATAAGCCTCTGGACAAACACACTGAACATATGCTTTGCCATATTGACGTAGATTGAATCCCCAAGAAGAAAAATTGGTTCTAGATAGAGAAATATTGTTCAGTGTCAAATAGTGAAGTTTTATCTGTTGAGAAATGCAATCAGTTCCTAGAGTCAGTATTAAATGTCATTAATGGCCAGCCAGATGCAAGCTCTGGCTACTAAGATAGATAGGAGTGGCAAGTCATCTATGTCAGTGCTAACCAAGCCCTACTGGGTAAAACACAGCTGCTGAGTTCAGCTGTGCACAACTATAGCTTCCTTCCCTAATTCTGAACAGGTGCTGGATCAGATGGTCTGGCAGTCCATTCCCTTTGCCATAATATTTTACGCTAAATGCACTTTCTTCAGCACCAGTCTCAGCACGAACTCACTGCATGAATGACTCATCTCTGCTGCAGGAACACCAGCATCCACAGGGAGGAACTCCAATTAAACAACAATAATAATAATAATAATAAAAAACAACAACACAAAAATAATCACATATAAGTAAAGGAAATAAAGACAGTTTTACCAAGGACAGGGCATCTCTGCCGGCCCAAAACCCCAGCACAGCTCAGAGGCATCCCAAATAACAATGTAATAAGCACCACATGTGCTTCCTCAGAAGTCAAAATTAAGTGCAAAGCAAACTGATGACCACATCTGTATACAGATCAACCCCTACCCCTCCCTCCAGCCCCTTTCGCCACTCCTTTGATCCTTACCCATCCCAGTGGCCTTTTCCCATGTTCAAAAACCAGGGAAATAATTAAGGTCTTTTCTGTCTCTTGCCTTTAGGAGCTTTATCTGTCCTGACAGCTGTTGGAACCACTCATGGTACAATTATCTAATCAAGTCCTTCCTCCAGCAGCATGTGGTGAGGGAGAAGAGGCAAATCCCTCACATTTCTGGGGTGGGGTGGCACAAAAAATCCGGTGGGTTCCCTTTGCCATCACCCTACCCTGAAACAGCTGCACACAAGCCACCTTGTGCTTTCCTCCATAGCATTTTGGTACAGAGCCAAATACGAGTCATGTACAAGCCAGAAAGGTCCCAGAGCACAAGGGTTTTGCAAGTTTGTGGATTAAAACCATTTTTCTTCCATCTGTGCTGGCCGTAAGCTTCTTCCAGAGACACAGTCTCTTCCCTTGGACTCATCGTCATCCTAGAAGAAACATGGCTGAAAATACAAACTCACCCACAGGTGTCTTTGCTGTTCCCAGTCCTGGGGTCAGGATCTTCAAGGCCAGCATCTCTGCACTGCTTTTCTGCCTCTCAGAGAAAGCAAATACCTTTTCTTTTAGGAGCAAGGAACATTAAAGCACAATCTTCCAGGAAATATTGAGGCATGTCTGACAAGACCCAGCACATTCAAACTTGGCAATTTCTCAGATGCCCTCAGGAAATGCGTTTAAGGAGGGAATCCCAAGCTTTAGCTGAACCAATCGACTATTTATAACCACATTTTCTGGCATCCCCAAAAAGCAACCATGCTGCAGGAAGCCTTAACTAACCTAAGAGTTCTTTTTACAGGAACCCAGCACTGGCATGCTTCAGATGGGATATTGGCCAGCTGCAAGCAAATCTCATCCAGCTGAATTTCCAGAATGTTTCTACTCATCTCAAACAATGGTTGCTACTAAACCACGTGGTGCAATTGCTACATTTCTAGGAATGGAAGTGCAAAGTGTTTGGGAAGATTTGCATGGAGCCAGGATGCTGAAATCTCCCCACATTACCCCCGAACCTCCCTTGCAGCAAGGCAAGGAGACTGCAGCCTCGCACCAGCTCCTTGTCATTTCCTTTCTGTCCCCATCACCAAGCCAAGTTGAGGCACATCCTCTAACAGGCTTTTAATTACTCTGAAACATACCCTATCTTTGGGCATTTGCTTGCAAACGTGCAAGTCAGGACCAAAAAAACAGGAGGAGTAAAGAAGAGAGGCAACTCAAGCAAGATGTATTTGGGTTTAAATTGCTTAGAGCAATCATCCAATTTAGCTGACTTCATTTCATTTGTGCACAGCCTTGCAAGCAGGACTGTTTGCGTTACGTATAATCTCCGCTCTTCATTTAGAGCGCTTTTGGCAGACATTGCTGGGTGGAAATAAAGCCATCATTTAATAAATAAAAGGCCAACACTTGGAAATGCACGGCACTCCTGCCATAACAAGGAGTTATGTTGAGAGGAAAAGCAGCAGAAGCGTATGGCTATTTCTTTGTGTGCTGCTGGCAAAGCACTGAAGAAGCTAAAAACAAACCAGAGAGCATTTTTCCTCCTGTTAATGCTTAAGGCAGGAGTTTGCAAGGTGCAGTAACTTCCTGGTAAAAATGCCATCATTAGAGAGGATGAGCTTGCACTGCATTCCATTTTTGAACCCTTTTAAGTCTTCTTTCTGGGTCTTGTTCAGGTCTGTTGCTGCTCTGCCTCTGTGGTGGTTCAAAACAGCTGCTGAGTGACCCTGCCAGTATGTTTCTGAGAAACTTGGAGCAGCTTTGCTAAAATTGCAACAATCCTCCCCAAATTCCACAGATCACTTTCTCCATCACTTGCTTTCCAGCATTCCCTGGGCACTTGGTACAGGGCACATCAATAAATTCATCCTCAGCCTTGGATTTTATTGCCAAGATGACATGGCTTAATATTTCTTTTTATGAAAAAAAAAAAGAAATCTTCTTCAATTACTCCTTGTCTTTAGTCTCCAGTGCTGCTGTACACTAGCACAGAAGTTGTGACCAGCAATGCTTCAAGCTTTTCAAAAGGGCCTGACACTTTCCTATCAGAAATGCCCTCATGAAATAAAAACAGAGATTAAATGATTCTCAGAAGCAGAGATTTAATAGCTACATCTACCTCAAGCAAGAGTAACTGAACCTTAGGACCACTGCAACTTGCAGATTTGATTAAGAGCTTGCTTCCAGGAACAGGGGCTCCCCCCCCCCCCCCCCAATCCATAAGCATGATAACAGCTAAGAAGATAACAGGTCTTAAAAGTTCCCACTGCTAAGAAACCCGTGGCTTGCAGGAGGAGAACGGGAGAAAAAGAAAGGTTAAAATTTAGATAAAAATACAGTTGTAAAAATACATTTAATATTCTTTCATTTGTTTTACCAGCTTTTTCTCTTCTCACCCAAGCCAAAGTAAATATCCTGCAAGTCTTCTGGCTAATTTGCCAAAGAAATGTTGTCCCAGCAGGCTGACTCACCTAACTGAACTCCATTTTAACTGGATTTGTTCCTTCAGAGGGCTCAATTCCTGAGGGATTAACCCAGCCCAGGATGGCTTCAGCAAATGCTGCTCTGCTGCTGAACTAGGTGCCAAACTCAACAAAAGCCAGGTGACAAACTCAAAAAAGGCTGCTTGGTATGTTCTAAACCCCTGAAATACTGCAAGTTTGGCATGGTCAGATCTGCTGTTCATGAACAGAGAAGGACTGGTAGGAGATGTGGTGGCTGGGAGCTGTCTTGGGCAGAGAGACCATGAAATGGTAGAGTTCTCTATTCTTGGTGAAGTCAGGAGGGAGGTCAGTAAAAGTGCTACCTTGGACTTCCAGAGGGCAGACTTTGAATTGTTCAGGACACTGCTAGGGAGGGTCCCTTGGGAGTCAGTCCTGAAGGGCAGAGGGGTCCAGGAAGGCTGGACACTCCTCGAGAAGGAAGCCTTCAAGGTGCAGGAGCAGGCCTTGTAAGGTCACCCATAAGGTGACACAGCAGGGAAGAAGACCGGCGTGGCTGAACAGGGAACTTTTGCTGAGTCTCCAGGAGAAAAAAGGAATTTATGTCCGGTGGGAAGAAGGGACAGGCAACGTGGGGAGGGTACAAGGAAGCTGACAGCATATGCAGAGAAAAAATCAGGAAGGCCAAAGCCCAGCACAAGCTCAACCTGGCCACAATGGTAAAGGGTAACAAACAATGTTTTTACAAATATATTAACAGTAAGAGGAGGGTCAAGGAGACTCTTCATTCTTTACTAGTTGCAGGGGGGAACATGACTATTGAGGATAAGGAGAAGGCTGAGGTTCTCAATGCCTTCTTTACATTGGTCTTTTCTAAGACTGCTTATCCTTGGGGTACTCAGCCTCCCGACCAGGAAGTCTGGGACAGGGAGCAGAAGAAACCCCCCACAGTTCAGGCGGAAACAGTTAGAGACCTGCTGCTCCACCTGGACTGTCACAAGTCCATGGGACCAGATGGAATCCAAGCGAGGGAGTTGAGGGAGCTGGCAGATGTGATTGTCGAGCCACTTTTCTTCATCAATCAGTGGTCATGGTCATCCGGAGAGATCACGTATACTGGAGACTAGCTAACATGATGTCCATCTATAAGAAGGGTCGTAAGGAGGATCTGTGGAACTACAGGCCTGTCAGCCTGACCTCGGTGCCAGGAAAAGTGATGGAACAGGTCATCTTGAATGCAATCACATGGCATGTGCAAGACAACCAGGGGATCAGGCCCAGTCAGCATGGGTTCATGAAAGGCAAGTCCTGCCTGAACAACCTCATCTCCTTCTATGACCAGGTGACCTGCCTGGTGGATGAGGGAAAGCTTGTTGACATAGTCTACCTAGACTTCAGCAAGGCCTTTGACACGGTCTCCCATAGTATTCTCCTGGAGAAACTGGCAGCCCATGGCTTGGACAGGTACGCTCTTTGCTGGGTTAAAAACTGGCTGAACATCTGGGCCCAGAGAGTGGTGGTGAATGGAGTGAAATCCAGCTGGTGACCGGTCGTAAGTGGTGTTCCCCAGGGGTCAGTGTTGGGGCCCATCCTCTTTAATATCTTTACTGATGATATGGATGGGGGAATTGAGTGCACCTTCAGTAAGTCTGCAGATGACACCAAGTTGGGGGGTAGTGTTGATCTGCCGGAGAATAGGTTGACCCTGCAGAGGGACCTAGACAGGATGGGTCGATGGGCTGAGGCGAATGGGATGAGATTCAACATGGCTAAGTGCCGGGTCCTGCACTTTGGCCACAACAACCCCAAGCGGCGCTACAGGCTTGGGGCAGAGTGGCTGGAAAGCTGTGCAGAGGTAAAGGATCTGGGGGTGTTGGTTGATGCTCACCTGAACATGAGCCAGCAGTGTGCCCAGGTGGCCAAGAAGGCCAACGGCATCCTGGCTTGTATCAGGAATAGTGCAGCCAGCAGGACCAGGGAGGTGATCGTCCCCCTGTACTCTGCTCTGGTGAGGCTGCACCTCGAGTGCTGTGTTCAGTTTTGGGCCCCTCACTGCAAGAAGGACATCGGGGCCCTGGAGCTTGTCCAGAGAAGGGCTACGAAGCCGGTGAAGGGCCTGGAACACAAGTCCTGTGAGCAGTGGCTGAGGGAACTGGGGTTGTTTAGTCTGGGGAAGAGGAGGCTCAGGGCAGACCTTATTGCTCTCCACAACACCTGAAAGGAAGGTGTGGGGAGCTGGTGGTCGGCCTCTTCTCGCAGAGAACTAGGACTAGAAGGAATGGCCTCAAGTTGCAGCAGGGAAGGTTCAGGTTGGAAATGAGGAGAATTTTCTTCTCAGAAAGAGCAGTCAAGCATTGGGACGGGTTGCCCAGGGAGGTGGTGGAGTCACCGTCCCTGGGGGTGTTCAAGAAAAGCTTGGATGTGGTGCTTAGGGACATGGTTTAGTGGGTGATGCTGGTGTTAGAGGGATGGTTGGACCAGATGATCTTGGAGGTCTTTTCCAACCTTGATGATTCTATGATGATTCTATAGCATAAACACTAAAAAGCATTTCTCTGCAGGCAACAGCAACAACAGTAAAGCCTTCAGCAGCATTTTGCTCAATCCGTTCTGCCCCGTTGCTCAAGCTTAGTCCATGACCATACCAAATCCTACTTACCCGTGGTGCAATTATTTGGTCATTGTATGAAGCTTCATGCTTGGAAAGCATTTTCTTCTGGTTCTCAGCATAAAATCTTAATTAATTGGGGCAGGCAGCACAGATACAACAGAGCACACATTTCTGGACACCAGAAGCAAGCAGCTGTAGAAGAATCAGCAGCAGACCTGTTCCCTCCAGCTACTGAGCACTGCTTTATACCTTTAATTAAATAGTAGTAAACACTGATATGAGCTATATAGTTTTTTCCTTAATTCATTTACTGCACCGGACCTTTCCACCTTTGAAGCATCACCTCAATTTCCTTCTTTCTTCCAATAAGTGATTTTGGAAAACAAACAAACAAACCAAAACCATGATTTGATTTCCAGTAGCAAAAGCCCACTTGATTTTCCTGCTCGAGACATTTCTGCCCTGTAGTGGCTCCTTACCTTTCATATTGCCAATTCAAGTGCTAACACCTCTCTCCCCATCAGCTGCTGTCAGGAATTATTCTTTTCCTCTTTCACTGACTGAAGAACTGTAACTAGAGCTTTCATACCCAAACCTCTCAACTCTCATTCGATTTGGCCAACACATCTCTAGATGTGTTTATAAAAACATTAACCAAATTCGAGGCTGGAGCTATTTATAGTCATCAACATGAATTGTATTTTGGGAAGGGGCACAGGAAGGAAGAGAACAACTGCAGCTGAAATAGATTTTTTACTTCCTGGGTTTCCTTTCTGAAACCAGCAGGAGGGCAGGGGATAGTTTAGTGTATGCTAAGTACTTTGGGTAACTTTTCTTTATGGAAAAGTTTCTATCCACTTCACGCTCAGCTGGATAGAAAGGCTTTCCCATGCACGTGTACCTTTCGCTACCAGTCCAATCCAAATCATGATAGCACAAAGCTTTGCCCCCAGCCCTGCCAGCTGCTGCATCTGTCTTTAGACTAAGAATGTTGCAGGTTTGTGTGGTTGTTCTACCTTGCTATGCAGCTCCACCACAACCGCTCTCTCACTCCCCCTCCTCGGAAGAGGAGGGGAAGAAGACAAGGAGAGAAACAGCTCACGGGTTGAGATAAGGATAATTTAATTAAAGGAAAAAATAATAATTAAGGAAAAATTATTATTAATTAAACAATTTAACTAAAGGGAAAAAAGGGAAAGGGGAAAAGAGGAAAAAAGCAACAAGCAAAGGCTGTGTGGAAGTGCAGAGGAAAGAAATTACTCTCTACTTCCCACAAACGAGCAATGCTTGACCACGTCCTTGAAACAGGGCCTCGGCGCATGTAGCTGTTGTTCGGGAGGACAGACGTTTTGACAACAGGAGCCCACCCCTCCCCTATTCTTCCTTTTTCCACCTTTTATTGCTGAGTGACATCAGATGGTATGGAATATCCCTTTGGTTGGTTTAGGTCAGCTGCCCTGGTGATGTTCCTTCCTCACCTTTTGCCCACCCCCAGCCTGCTGACTCCTGGGGGGCTTGCAGGGAGTCCTGATGCTGTGCCAGTATTGTTCAGCAGTAGACACCACACTGGTGTGATACCAGTGCTGTTCTAGCTACGCATGCAGAGCACAGCACAGCACTGTATGGGCTCCTGCAGGGAAAGTTAACTCCATCCCAGCCAGACCCAGTACAACCTCCACCCCTTATTCCATAACATTTGTGTCACTCTCAGGTCCCACATACTTCAGCATATAAGTATTCTCATCACCATTGATCCTTGCCCTTTAACAGATTGATAGGTAGGTACATCTTTTCATTCTATAGGTCCTTCTCAAAAACATTCATAAGAACTGGTGATGATTTAGTCTTTATCTGACAGAGTGGTCAGTCAGGGCAGGCAGTGTTGGATTTCTGGACGCCAGCACCAGCTTAGCTTGAGTCGTTGCTGCACTTGCCTGGTTCCTTGCAAACTTGACCTGTCGTTGATCCTGCAGTGTCTTCCTACAACATATAACTTAGATTACAGATTAGTTTTCTCCCAGGGTTAAATCTACTTGAGGCACGCACCTGATATCCCCCATTCTTTTGCATGACCCCCCAGGTATACCCCGGTCCTTGTGGGAAGACAATCCCACAAGTGGGTTTGCCTTTTCCCGAGGCAGGAGCAACCCACACTGCCTTCCCCATCCACTTCCCTACATGCACTACAGGGACTTTAGCTCCTCTCACCATGTGTAGGGGTTTTGTTTCAGCAGGACCAGGATGGTTGTCAGACCCTCTGTTGTTAACTAGCCAAGTGGCTTCTGGTAGATTTATGTCCTATTGTTTCCATGTCCCAGCACCCAATGCTTGTAACATGGTTTTTAACAGTCCATTGTACCTGTCAGCCTTCCCAGAGGCTTGTGGGTGATAAGGGATGTGATACACCCACTCAGTGCCATGCCTCTTGGCCCAGGAAGTAACAAGATTGTTTCGGAAATGACTCCCATTGTAGGACTCAGTTCTCTCTGGTGTACCATTATGCCACAGCACTTGCCTTTCCAGGCCCAAGATAGTATTTTGGGCGGTGGCATGGTTTACGGGGTGTGTTTCCAGCCACTCAGTAGTTGCTTCTACCATAGTATGTACCATTTGCCTTGGCACGTTTGTGGGAGTGGTCTGATATAGTCAGTTTGCCAGGCCTCACCATATCAAAACCTTAGCCACCTCCCCCTATTCCAGGGAGATTTTACCCTCATGGCTCTCTTGATCACAGCACAGGTTTCACACTCATGGATAACCTGTGTGATGGCCTCAGTGGTCAGGTCCACCCCTCGATCACGAACCCATCTGTATGTGACATCCCTCCCCAGATGTCCTGATGTTTCATGGGCCCATTGAGCTACAAGCAGCTCACCCTTACGTCCCCAGTCCAGGACCACCTGAGCCACTTCAATTTTCGAAGCTCGATCCACCTCTTCGTTATTCTGATGCTCTTCAGTAGTGTGACTCTTGGGCATGTGAGCATCTACCCTTACATCCAGGTTTTCTACCCGGGCAGCAATATCTTGGGTTACAGGGTTACAGCCCAGATAGGTTTACCTCTGCACTGACAGTTGCTCTGTTTCCATTGCTGCAGCCACCCCCACAGGGCATTTGCCACCATCCACGAGTCAATGTAGAGGTAGAATACTGGCCATTTTTCTCTTTTGGCAATCTCTAGGGACAGTTGTGTAGCTTTTACTTCTGCATACTGACTCGACTTGCCTTCCCTTCCATGGCCTCCACAACTCATCGTGTGGGACTCCACACAGCAGCTTTCCATTTCCAATGGTTTCCTACCACATGGCAGGATCCATCAGTGAACAACACATACTGCTTTCTGTCTTCTGGCAACTCATTATATGGTGGTGCCTCTTTGGCATGAGTTACCTCTTCTGTTGGTACTCCAAAACCTCTGCCTTCTGGCCAGTCCATGATCGCTTCCAGGATTCCTGGGCGGTTAGGTTTTCCCATTTGAGCCAGCTGCGTAATTAACACTACCCACTTACTCCACATAGCATCAGTTGCATGGTGTGTAGTGGGAATTTTCCCTTTGAACATCCAATGTAACACAGGTAGCTGTGGTGCCAAGAGGAGCTGAGCTTCTGTAGCCACAACTTCTGAAGCAGCTTGAACTCCCTCATATGCTGTTAGTATCTCCTTTTCAGTTGGGGTGTAATGGGCTTCTGATCCTCGATAGCCCCAGCTCCAGAACCCCAGAGGTCAACCTCGAGTTTCTCCCCCCTTTTTTTTTTTTTTTTTTGCCAGAGGCTGCAGGTGAGGCCATGCTCCCCAGCTGCACAGTAAAGTATGTTTTGCACAGCTGGTCTGGTACGGACATGCAGCAGCCCAGTACAGTTTGCTAAAAGCTTCAGTGCTCCTTGCACATCAGAAGCACCAGGCTCCATTAAAAGGAAACAAGAGGGGAAAAAATTCCTTTGGGAAAGTGTACACAGTATTTTCCTGCAGGATAGTAACAGAACACAAATAATAATACACCTGGGTGCCAAAATACTCCTTGGGCAATTAGAGGCTCCACAATACAAACCCACCCAAAGCTCTGACCCTCCTTGAGCCCCAGTGTCTGAAGATGCTTAGCCTTAATTTCTGGACAGCATCCTTAAGACACACATTCTCAGATCACCTATTACCTCCAGTACTAAAGATGAACACACCAAAAATCCCCTTTTTAGCAGCTCTGCACAGAAAACACACTTTATCTGCTGGAAGGTTGTTTTCCAGCAGCTTTAATATTTCCACTACAAAATAAGAGAGATAAATCCCAGCTAGGCGAGTGAGTTTGAAACAAAATACATGTGGGGAAGGGATCTGCCAAGAAAGAGGACTTTTTCCAGTTGTTTTGGGGTAGAACAATAGCAGACAACTAAATCACAAGAAGCCCAGCCTTTAAAAAAACAGTCAGCGGTTTATATACAAAAAAGACCATGAGAAAGAGCAGTATTCCTCAGCTAAACGCATCTCGTGCAGCTTTTATTAGCACAGCTCACTCTCTGGCCCTTGGGGTTGGAAGGCTGAAGTTTTGAACAGAAATAGCCTTCTGCAAGGAAGCATCTCTCAAGTGCTCTGGCAAAAGCCAATTTGAATCTCACTTAATATTGTATCCTTGCAAATAGAATGAATTAAGTGGTTCTGGGAACTGAAAATAGTTTAATTAGCTACTGTTTGGTTTAGGGCCAGATCATTAATTCATTGACAGCTAGGGAGAACAGCTAGCAAAGCAGATTTCACTGGAGGAGATGATCTTCTGTAGCCACAGATATCACGAAGACAGCACCATTGCAATAACCAAGAGGCATTTGCAGACCAAACTCCTCTGCAGCCGTCATCTAGATTGGGCTTGCCAAGGCTCAGCAGCCCCAGGGACATTAATAATAAACTTTACATATAAATAAACAGGGACATTATTAATAAACTTTACAACCCTACAGTTAAATTCACCCAGTTTACAAGATCAATCAGAGCCAAACTAGCAGCAAGCCACAAGACTTGCATTAAACTCTTTCCGTTCAGTATTGCAAGCATTCGTTCTCAGTTTACCTTCCCGTACCTCCCCAGCTCCATGGCACTGGGCTAGGTGTTGCTGTTTCCATGTCAGCAAGGAAAAAAATATATATTTTTTTTCCCCCTCAACTTTCTTCTCCACATGTACACTGTCAGTCTCAACCTGAGCCTTCATCCCTACCACCTACTTCAAACCTTCACAGGCAGGTTTCCTGCAAAAACAAAGCACTTTGGGCTGCCAGTGGGCCACTGCATGAAGTCCCCAGCCCAGGAGCAACCTTCAGGCATCATGACATGCTGGCAGGTAGCTTGATGGCAAAGCAGCAAAGAGGGAAAAATCCAATGGGGTATTATGGTTTTTCCCCATTCCTCCCCCAGGTAACATGAGTGTGCTCAAACAGAGACGCAGTGCGGCGGGGAACTGCTGTCCTTGAAGATGCTCAAAGCCACTAAGACAGGGACCTGACCATCCAACAGCCCAGCTTCAGGACCTTCAGGGACTTTGCCACCCAAACAGTTAGCAATCATCCTAGGGAAAACCTGGAAATGGCTTCCCTGGAGGTATTTTTACATAATTCACATTGTTGTTCATCCACTTAATGATGCATGTCTGAACAGGTCCTCCAAAGCCTTCTTTGGAAAACCCAGTTTTCTCCTATGGAAAAGGAGGAGCACTTCTGGTGCAGCAAACCTGGAGGAACTATCTCCATGCTCTCCATTTGAGCTTGGCCTCAGGAAAGAAACCTGGGTGCAGGGGGAGGAAGAGGGTGAGAAAACACAGGATTTTGAACCATCCAGAAAGCCTACAGTTCCCAGCTTTCGAATGCAAAACAGAACAACCAGGATCCAATACCATGAGAAAACACCCAAGAGAAGACAATTACAAAGAGCCCGTAGACAGCACAGCAAGCAGACACTGAGTTTGGTTTCATCTATCATTGGCCACCTGTGACTCCTCACCTGCCCTGATTCACAACAATGTTGGCTAGTCTCTTCTAAAGTCCAAAACCCCACATTCAAGACCCACATGGATTGTGACTATCACTGCAGTCCACTTCCCAAGGGTAGAGAGGCAAAGCCAGATATGTTTTGAATGCAACATGACAGAGGTGGGAAAAAAAACAAACCTACCAGTTCCCAGAAGATTTTGGGGAAGAAAGAAGAGGAAATGCATCTCCCCCAGGAAGCATACCTCCAGGGCAGGTCCACTCTGGGGTGCCCACAGCCAGAGTTTGCATGCTTTGCTTATCAGCATCCACCCCTTGCAAGGTGAGGAGGAGCGTTGCTAGGACACCTGTACCAGGCTTCAGCAATTTCAGGCTGATGATGTGTCAGAGAGCTGCAGGAGGCTCTGAGAAAAAGAGGCAGAAATTAAGAAGCAAGGTGCTGGGGAGAGGCACAACCTGCCTGGAGGAGCCCAGCACCCAGGGCCATACAAATGCTGGTTCCACTTCTTTCCACAGGGAATTGCCTTTTCAATTTGGGACAAAAGACCCAGAAGCAGACTGGCCAGGCTTTGCATACTGGGGCATCTGCAAAAGCAGCACCAGCTCCACCTTCCTCACCCCGCAAACTGCACACAGACTATTTTTGATCCCACTTATCCCTTGAAAAATGTCACCAGCAAACAGAGAAGGGTGAAGGGCAAGCCTTCCATCCTCTCCTTCCCCTCTGGATTTCTCTCCATAACTCACTAATACATGGAGATAATGTTACAGATTTCATAGCAAATTGTCACTCCAAAATGAGCCAGCTCCTTTGATGCAAGGCTGGTAGGAGTTAGCCCCAGGCATGAGTAAATGCTTCACACCCTAAATCCTGCCTGGAGTCAAAGTCCTGCAGTCCCACACTACTGCTGCCAGCTCCAAAGTTCAAAGCAGAGACATTTTGCATGGGGCAGAGGAAAAGGCTTTTAAACTTCCACAAAGACTTTTTGAAGAACACAAAGCTGGATTATTCACCCACATTCCCGCATCCAAAGCTTGCTTAGGTTGGACATGTCAACCCTGAAATAATAATTAATATTAAGCCTGGGTTTGAACCTTCTTTCACCTGACACGGAAAATAAAGAAAAAAGGCAAATGAAGAGTTGGAGATGAATGAACCCTGCAGCATACCACCCCCAGCATCTTTTAGGGATGTGGGAAGCTAAATTGAAAAGAAGTTCCAGCAGGAAACACTTTAGATATTTCTGGTGAGGTCCTGAATTTAAATTAAATAGCAAAATGACACATGCTGGATTAAACCAGCAAATAATTGCCAGAAGCTGGGAGAGGTCTGCTCAGCAGCCCCCAGGTAGATGGCATTTCAGTAACGGCATTCACAGATAAAGCAAGCCTCATCAGTATTAGTTTCTGATGGCTCTTCTAGTAACCTGTTACCAGTCCCCCCCTAGACAGCACAGCCTTCTCCTCCTTCTGCTTATCTCAGTGTCACATACTGCACAGCAGTAAATAAAGCGTTGTAATTTATTTTGCTATTGTTTTTTCTTTTGTTGTTTTGTATAATTCCAGTTATTTTCTCCTCTTCCTCTCCAGAATTGAGGACTACTGCAGGCATCAGTAGTCAGTGGTATGGGTGGGTTGACTACATCATAAGGTAGGGTTTTAAAACCATCCCCTGCTGCTTAGCCCTGGGCACATCTTTGACTCCTCAGGATGTTTTCTTACCTGGCCACTGCTCCCCCGGTTCATGACTTTCTATGCTGGCCATTTCCCCATACTTGTGTTTGTTAAGGCTCTGATTTTGGTGGCTGTACAAAGCTCGAGCATGGTTTGGTGTGTTTTGCCCATCACTACAGCCTCTGGGCTCCTCAGTGACCTTACACGGAACTCTACGAATACACCACCACCCCATCTTTCCTTTTCTTGTCTTGCTTCTGAAGCCCGGAGATATTGCAGTTGCACAAAGGCTCTATTGCAATGGAAATGATGCAATGCAGCAGCTTTAAGCACTTTTACAGCCCATGTAGGGGCTTAAATCCACAAGCAGGAGCTCCGCTGGCCTGGGAGGCTATGGAAGCTCCAGCAGCACCCAAAAAGCACAAATCACTTCTTATTCACCTGCTTAAGAGCTACGTTGCTGATTGCCACTGTGCAATGCAGTTCTAGCAAAGGCAGGCGGTGACTTAACCCACAAGCATCCAAAAACATCCCCAGAATCCTCATGTCTAAGGATACCATTTAACACACTAATTTTGTAAAGTCAGGAAATGTAAAAAACTGCTCTGAAGAGCTTTTAGAACATTTCATGTTTCTGCAGTGCTGCCTTAAACAGACTCACACCCAGTTCACCTCACCCAAGCACAGTCTTTCATCTCCAGGGGAATAAACCCGCTCTCCCCCAGCTAAAGCCACTCCAAACAAGTAGGCTTCACATACGCCCTACTAAAAAAAATAATAATAAAATAAAACTTACATTTAGCAAAGGCTCCGTCCACCCCTGTTCTTTAGTCTCCAAGGCGTTAAGCACAGAGCTATCTAGGTGCAGGAAGAGCACTCATTAAACAAAACAAAGAAAAGCCCCAGCCTGGGAAACACCAACCATTTGCAAAACGTGGCCTCAAAAATAGAGAGGGAGCTGTGCTCAATTTAAAGCCAAGGCAACATTATCATGGATAAGGTAGGGAAATTGGAGAAGAGCTCACTTGCTCACATACTTATGTGCAAACCACTTGCAGGAAGCAGCTTGTTTGTGAGGCTTTTAGACGGTAAGATCTCCAAACTAATAATGAGTAGTTGCTTGGCAAAGTGAGTTATTTCTGCTGAGGGACAGATGAGTATCCAGGCACCACTTGGTGCCATGGAAAATGGCTTGTGCAGCTCCTTGCTGTCTCCTCTGTGTGCACATTGGCTTAAGGATGAGACACATTCCTCCACTGCTTGAGGGATAAACCAGGGTAGATGTTCCCTTCTAAATCCAGATGTTTTAGGAAAAGATGTTATTGCCTTGCTGGGTGCAAGCTTGCTATCCCCCACTGGTGCCATATGCAAAATCTAAAACACAGCTTGATCTGCCTGCACGTTTTTTACCCAAGCAAGAAACCATGCAAATGCCTCTGTCAGCAGCCTGCAATTTGCTGCCCAGTTTGGTGCTTAGGACCAGCAGCCATGTTTCTGGGAAAGAGCAAGTCTTGAATCCGCCACTGGTGTCACTTGCACCTCGCTTTGTACAATGGGGAGACAGGGTCCAACCCCTTGGCCAGGGTGGGTGGAGGAGCTGAAACTGTAGAGGCTGCAAAAAGACCAACTCTGATGGTTTCGTTAACGATGAAGCTAGTTTTTCCTCCCAGATAACTGCGCTTTGTATGTGAGCAACATTGTTATGCTGGCCCAGGGGACTCTGCTGGGAAACCTATAGTCAAGGAGGTTCCTGTCCTCCTGAAAAACATAACAGGAAAAGTCAAGGTTTTCTCCATCAGACAATTACAAAGCCCTTTTCTTTGCTCTGAAAGGGCCGGAAACATGTGAAGGTATACATGGTTTCATGGGAAAAGGAAGGTGGGGGCTTGTTGGAATAGTCCAGTACATTCACACCAAGAATAGCGCTGGCTTCTTCACAGGGACCTGCAAGCATTAATTAGTTGTCACAAGTTTGCAATATTCTGTTTGTTTTTGCCAAGTAATAAATTCATCTGCTCTCCCTCATGTGGGTTTTCTTTCTTTTTTTTTTTTTTTTTTCCCATTGCAATCTCTTCTGGAACAAAGAAAGAAAATCCCCCAGTGGCCTGAACATTTCAATACACACATGCCCCTTCCACAGCCTGCTTTAGTCAAGATGTCAGGTTGCATTTCAATTCCTTGCATGGCAGCAGCACAAGAAAAAACAGCTAGTTCTTTCCAACATGAATGTGCAAAGGCATTGCCCCCTTTTTCCTAATGGGAAAACTGAGGAAGGGACATGGATGTGATCTCTCTCTGTTCTGCAGTGGTCTTTGGGGTAATGTTACCATCTTGGAGCAGGTAAGGGGATTTGAAGAAGTTGTAAAGGGTCTCCTGGAATGGGAAAGGGTTTGCTAAGGTGGGCTGAGATGACTTCTAACATTGTCCCCTCCTGCCAGGGCGCCCCTCCTCGGGTTTAGCCATATTCACAGCAATGCACTTCGGTGAAGGGGAGGGTTGGAACGCAAATGAAGGGGAGGGTTGGAAATACCATCACTAGCCAGCCTTCCCAGGCCCTGACAGGTTGCTCACCCATTCCTCTGCTGCAGTTTTAAGCAATGCTGCCATCGAGTGGTCCATGAGCATCCAGATACAAGAAGAGCGCTTTGCTGCACTGGACCCCACTGTGGTCTCTCAGGCAGCCCTGGCTCCCAGGGCTGCTGGAAATGCAGAAGCCCTGGTTGAAATATATCTCCCCATTCACCCATCCTAGTTTTAAAAAGCTCAGTCCCACTTAAACTACTTACCTGGTGTTAAGGACTAAAGATTTTCAGCATCATAGAATCACAGAATGGCTTGGGTTGGAAGGGACCTCAAAGATCATCTAGTTCCAACCCCAAGTCCTTTGTGCTTGCTCTTGCTTAAGAGCCGTGCATCCTCCCTTGACATGTACAGAGCTCTGTTGGGCAATTCAAACCCAATTTTTCCCAGTGTTTGGTGAGTTGCAGCTTTACCTGGGAGGGGTTCCTCAACTGGACATGTCCAACTCAGCGCTCCTCATCCACCAATTTTGGAGTCTGCATCCTGAAAATGCAAGCTGGGAGGATCCTTTAGCAAACCAGAAGGACGTGCTCAGCTTTCATAAGGGATTTTTCTCTTCATTGCATTGGTGCATCCCAAGGGAAAGACAGATCTTCTAGCAGGCAACAACACAATTGTTTTTTTGCCCATACTTGGCAATAATACAATACTGGATGAGTAAGTTAAAATCACCCTTCTGGTGGCTATCACAAACCTGGACTATAGGAGGGTGTGAATCTGTTTGCAGCTTAATTGGATTTCAACTACAAAAGACTCCTTTGCACAGAAGGCTTCGCCAGCCTGACAGAAGCTGTATTTACTTGCTTTGCAGCTGTATTAGGGAAGGGGCACAAAATGAAACATCCCGTTTGCACTGGGAGGAAGCTGTTAGTGCCCTTTCCTAGGCAGAAGTCAAGCGTTTGCTTTTCTCGTAGGGGATGCAAAGCATTCACCATCCACAGCATAGAACTGACCGGGCAAACACCGCAGCTGTAACATGGGAAAGGCTGCATGCAAGCTTTACGCCTCAAGGCACGTTTAAAACTCCGAGCGACTTTGTAGAGACGAACCGCAGCTCGCTTCAGGCGGGCTCGACCCCGACGCCCGTCAGCCCCTCAGCACGAACTCAAGAGCAGGGGGATTGAGGGAGCAAAGCAGCTGCAGAGAGGCTGCGAGAAGCCTGGGCGGAGCGGAGGGGGGGCCGGGGGAGGGCTCCGGGCTCCGGCTCCGGCTCCGCTCAGCGCTCGCTGGCGCCGCCCGCGCCGCCCATAAAAGCCGGGGCCGCGCCTCGGCTCCGCGGCAGCGGCTGCGGCCGGGGCGGGGGGAGCCGCGGCCCGGGAGGAGCCCCGCGTCGCCGGCCGAGCCCCTGCCGACCCCCGGGAGCTCGCGGAGGTAGCGGCTGCATGGCCGCTGTGCCCCGAAAGCGGCGTCGCCCTGCCGTGGCCGGCCGCCCCGCTGCAGCCGCACCCGGAGGCGGGAGGGAGCCGCAGCCTCCACCAGCTGCGCACCCCAAAGCAACCGCGCGCGGAGCCGGGAGGGTTCTCAACCCCAAAGTGGCTGCGCTATGAACCAGGAGGCGCTTGCACCCCAAACGTGCTGCATTCCCTGATCTGCGGTGGCCTAACCAGGACAGACCAGTGCCCCGAAGCATACTCGCACCCTGAGCTACTGCACCCTAAAGCAGGAGGGTGCTGTGCCTCAAGGCATCCCTGCGCCTGGGCTGGCGCACCACATCGCAATGGATAACGTTGTGCCGCTGGAAGCAGAGCTGAAGCACCAGTGGCTGTTCAACACCACCCTGAATGATTCTTCTACCAACCAGTTCATTCAGCCCCTGTGGCAGGTGGCTCTGTGGGCTGTTGCCTACGCCCTCATCGTGGTGGTGTCAGTGGTGGGGAACGTGGTGGTGATGTGGATCATCCTGGCTCACAAGAGGATGCGCACTGTCACCAACTACTTCTTGGTGAACCTGGCTTTTGCTGAAGCCTCCATGTCTGCCTTCAACACAGTGGTGAATTTCACCTACGCCATCCACAATGAGTGGTACTACGGTCTGATATACTGCAAGTTTCACAACTTCTTCCCCATTGCTGCTGTGTTTGCCAGCATCTACTCCATGACAGCCATCGCCCTGGACAGGTGAGCTCCGAGCATCAAACCCCAAACCCTCCCTGCACCCTGCAGGGTGCTGCTCTGCAGATCTGCCTCTACCTGGGTGCTGTGCTTAGCTCCGGCTGATCTCTGGCTGTAGAAGAACACTGCAGTTAAAATACAGCTCATTTTGGTAAGGGTGCTTGAAAAAAGCACTCTCCTCACCCTGTCTCTGGGGGGCTCAGGGAATTCTTTGTCTGCTCTGCAAAAGGAGCTCAAGAGAAGGCACGTTGGTAGTGTGTAATTGGGTGTGCGTTTGTAGCATTGCTCTGTCCTTTCCCTTCCCTTCCCAGCTTCTCTCCAGAGCTGTCCATTCTTTCCCCAACATTCTCATTTAAAAGCAAACTTGATATTTGGCACAAAAAGACATCACCTCGGGGCACTAAATACATGTGTTGAACTTGTGCTGCTGTACTGCAGGAGGTGTTTCCCATTGCTTGATCTTGGTTGCCTAAGGAGCCTCTGAGAGATGCTTGAGCTTGGGAAAGGCGTCTCAACTTGGCAGGTGTGTGTTGTTGCATTGCCTGTCATCATGTTCCCTCCCAGCTGCAGAATCTTGCAAAACTGCTTTGATTTTGTTACTGTGAGTCAAAGGGGAGGGAGATGCCATGGATTCACCTCATTTGGCTGTAGCCAGCATATTTAGTTGCTTTTCCTTTTACTGACACCTGTCTGGGTGCTACTGACGGGCTGGGGACTGCTGGTAGAGCGAGATCCCACTTGCAGTTTTACAGGATAGAAAGTTCAGCAGCACTTGGTAGGGTGCAGTGGCACAAGGGATGTTGCATTTGTCACCTCAAAGGGAAGGAGCAGAGGTTGACAGACATGAAGTAGCCATGCCAAGGCTTCCTCCAAGCATCTCTGGTATGCAACTCCCTCACTTCCTCCACCCAATCTCCCAATCTTGGATTTCATGGCTTTTTCATACTAGCACTAGTTATAAATTGATACATCCAAGCAGCTTTGCAATTCCCTCTTGAATACCAGCACAACACATTTTCCAGTGCAGCATATTTCCCCAAAGACAGCTCTGCTCTGCAATACCTCTTTTTGGTACTACTTTCCAGGGAGTAAAACACATTTCCGCTTTGGAGCGGGGGGGGGATTTGCACTACCATATGCCAGCACATTTTGAGCTGAAGTGTAAGTACTGCACAAGCTGGCACAGATATATCCCAGCAAGAAGCTACAGTGCTGCCTTAAGTCACACACTAACAGCTTGGAAAACGGAGCTTGAGATGGATGATGGTCGTTAAAAACAGGCTCAGGTTTTGTTTTGCTGTGGCGTGGTTATAAGCCTGTGAGCCTACCTCTCCCCAAAATCACTTGGACATAGCAAAGCTCTGGTACTGGAGATATGAGGAAAACAAAAGCAGTGATAAATAAAAAGAGGAATGCTACCAGAATGGCTCTGTTCCCACCTGATGGTGTTGCTGGCTCTGTTTCAGGACTGTCTGTTTTAAGGATGTTGGGGATCAGTGGGCAAATTCCCTTTCAGGTTAGGATGAATTAGGCAGATGATTTTTTCATTTTTATTATTTATTTATTTATTTTTATTTTCAGCTTGCCTTTAGCTTTCAGTCTGCATCCCTGAACAACTGCAAAAGCAAATATGACAAGGGAAGCTAGGGGACAATGAGGAAAATGGGGAGCAAAGGCAGGTCCAGGAGCCCAGGGCTGAATTCTGGGGGGAATTGGCATTTCCAGGTTTCTTCTTATATGTGCAATCCCTCAACAGAGGCTGGGTTTTCCCATGGGTGGACTGCAAAACTCATGCATGCAGGCCTGGCTCACCTGCCAAGTAGGAGCCAAAAGAAGCTGCAGCCTTGGTGTACAAATACTGTCCCATCTGCCTGCACAGAGCTCCCTCCTGCATTTCTTGGCCCCAGATTTTGAGGGAGGTGGGAAATTTGGGAATGGAGGCAGCAAAGCCTGTTTTCTGACCCTTAGGCATGGAGCATGCAGCATCTCTAAGTGCTGGAAAATGGCCTGTTTTCCTGTGCCTGAGACCTGACAATAGTAATTAAATGTGTTAGATGCAGGAACTTGTTCCAGGGACCCAAAAAGAAAAAAAAAAAAATAACATGGCAAGCAACATAAGTGGTGTGGTAACATGGAAAGCAAGTGCTTCACTTCAGTACTCTCTGTAAGAGCAACAGAGCCACGAAGGCTCAGCAAAATGAGTTATATGCACAGTATCTGAAATGACTGGGGTTCTGATTTTCACCAAAAAATAGAAATACAGAACTGAATGTGCTTTATGTTTCCCAAGGTGTATTAAGCCATCTATCACAGCAGCTGAATACGTAACCTGAAGGCTCAGAGGAGCATCAGGTGCAGATTGCTCACCTAAATCATCTCCACTTTTGCTTTCTGCAAGCAGTTTCCAGAATGTCCTCACCAGAAGGTACAAAATCACCTTTGAAAGACTCAGCACAGCTGTAACAGCATCTGTGAGAGAACAAGAAGGGAAGTGGGTTTGATTCTCCCAGTGGCTTTTTTGCAAGGCCTGCCATGGATTTGTGCAAGAAAAAGGCTTTTCCTTGAACCTAGGACTGCTGTTTTACCAGGACCTATTTCAGACTGGGCACAACCACTCAGGGAAAAAAAATAATATAAAATTAATTTTATACCAAGCACTATTCTGACCCCTGCAACAATGGCAGGAAATTCAGAAGTCAAGGTTGGCAGCTGGTATTGTCTGCTCAGGAAAAACCATGATGCTGCGTCTCAGCATCCTGCAGAACTGGAGGCCAGGCAGCTTGATTTGGCACTAGACAGTATGATACGTACTTTGCTGTCAAGCATATCAGTGCACTCAGGTCCTTGAGCAAAAGCAGTCCCACGGATGGGTTTGCCTTTGCCTGAGGTTTGAATAACCCAGGCTGTCTTCCTCAGCACATCCTTTATGTGCACCACAGGGACTTTATCTCCTTCTGCAGTACGTAAGAGGTGGGACTGGGCAGGGCCGGCTGGGTTGGCAGCTCCCCTTCTGTTGACTAACAAGGTGGCTTTTGCTAAATGTGTAGAGGGGACCCTCTCTTTGAACATCCAGCCCAGCACCGGCAGGTGGGCTGCCAAGAGGAGCTGTGCTTCAGTACCAGCCACTTCCAAAGCAGCTTGAACCCCTTCATGTGCTGCTTTTTCACTTGGAGGATAGCAGGCCTCAGCTCCTCTGTATCCCCAACTCCAAAACCCTAGGGGTCAACCTCAAGTCTCCTTCTGGCTTACTGCCAGCAGGTCCAGCTGGGGCCATTCTCTGCATTTGTGGCGTAGAGCACATTGTTTGCATCTCCTCCTGCCAGAACTGGCTCAAGGGCTACTGCATGAACAATCTCCCATTTAATTTGTTCAAAGGCTTGTTATTGCTCAGGGCCTCACTTAAAATCCTTCTTCTTCTGGGTCACTTCATAGACAGGGATTACAATCAGATGGTAATTTGGAATTACAAAAACCCACAACACCTAAAAAGCTTGTGTTTCCTTTTTGCTTTTGGTGGATACATAGCTGTTCTTTTGTTGATCACATCATGGGATCTGACCATGCCCATCATCCATTTTGTTCCTAAAAACTGGATCTCCTATGCAGGTCCCTTGACCTTACTTTGTTTTATGGCAAAACCATCTTTCAGAAGGACTTGGACTCTCTTACTTCACTTTTCGAAAAACTTTCTCTGCTGAGCTGCCCCTCAAAATAATGCCATCGATGTATTGCAGCTGCTCAGGAGCTTCCCCCTGTTCTGGTACAGTCTGGATCGCTCCATGGCAAATGGTAGGGCTGTTTCCACCCCTGGAACAGTTGATTCCAGGTGGACTGGACGCCCCTGCAAGTGAAAGCAAACTGGGGCCTGTACTCTGCTGCCAAAGGGATGGAGAAAAATGCATTAGCAATATTGGTTGTGGCATCCCATAGGGCTGCCTTTGACTCCAGTTTGTATGGAAGTTCTAGCATGTCTGGCATGGCAGCACTCAGCTGTGGCGTGACTTCATTCAAGTAACGATAGTCTCCCGTTAGTCTCCACTCTTCATTGGCCATATGGGAAGGATAAAGACTGAGTGAGTCTTGCTGATCACTCCTTGGCTCTCCAGTCAATGACTCAGCTTATGGATGGGAATCAGGGAGTCTCGGTGGGTGCGATATTGCCGCTGGTGCAGCATTGTGATAGCAGTCAGCATCTGCTGTTCTTCGAGCCTCAGCAACCCCACAACGTCTTCCTTGAAGGGATCCCTTTCCTTCACACCTGACAGGAGCCGCCTGCAGAGGCTGAGGGCTTGTGCCCCATTTCCAATGGCTTTCTCAGTGCCCCCTTCCCTAGAGAGGGATCCCAGCTGCTTGGCTTCCCTGACCTCTAATTCCAGGCTACCAGCCCTAAAATCCCAGCATTGCAGCAGCCAGGGGACAATGTGCTTGCCTGGACAATGGCTGGAAAGTCTTTGCATATATCGCAGCTCACCCAGGGATAGGGATTGGGTGGTTACTGCTGATTTTCTTTCTCTTCATCCTCCTGTTCCCTGTGATGGCCCTATGCTGGGGTAGCCTGCCTCATTGTCTTCTTCCTTCTCCCCTATTTGAGTAGGAGTTCCTTTCCTTTCTAAATGACCTGACTTCCTCATCCATTGTTTTGTTTTGCATATGGGGTGACTGACACTGGCACAGGGTGTTTCTCTGGCCCAGCCATGGGGCATGTCACAGGGGTTGGATTGGTGTTGATTACAGCTTGGTAAGTGTAGGCCAAGCCCCAGCGTGTTGCAGTGATTTGTGTCTCTTTGGAATTGTCAGGGTGATGACACACCTTTTTCAAGCATTTTGCCAGTTTTCTAGGATTCTGCGCTTGGTCAGGTGTGAAGTTCCAAAGCACTAGAGGTGCCTGCTACTATAGGTGCCTGCCCATATCCTCCCGCCCTCCCTGCCACTCGTAACTGTCCTGCCCCGGGCCAGATCTCTGGATGGCATTCTTACGTGGTTGTTTAACCTTAAACTAAACTTGAAATACATTCAGGAGATGTAACAATAGGAACATGCTGGTTTGAACATCCCAAGGATATTTAGAGTTTTGAAGAGCTATTGTAACTATCCTGGAGAAAAAGGGGAAGGTGAAAGAGAGGGAGAGGGAAGAAGTGGGGAAAAACGTCCTCTCTGTCCCCCTCATAGATTGGCTCCCTCAGTAGAAAAAGTGTAATTATTAGCAGTTTTCGAAAGGTGGTTTCTGAAGTATGAAGGTGATGGCAATGCTGAGTACCAATACCAAATTAGTTTCATGACCAGTAAACACCACACAGCCATTCGCTCACCTCCCCCATCACCCCCCCAGTGGGATGAGGGAGAGAGCTGGGAGGGGAAAAAAGTAAAAGCTCATGGGTTGAGATAAAGATGGTTTAATAGGACAGAAAAAGGAAGAGAAATAGTAATAATGATGATAATAACAGCAGAATGTACAAAGCATGTGATGCCCAGCACAATTGCTCACCACCTGCTGACCAGTGCCTAGCTCATCCTCAAGCAGTGGTCTTCCCCACCCCAGCCAGCCACCCCCTATTAATTGTCCCGCATGACATGGTCTGGTATGGAATATCCGTTTGGTAGTTTGGGCCAGCTGTCCTGGCTGTGTCCCCTCCCAGCTTCTTGTGCACCCCCATTCTTCTCACTGGCAGGGTGGTAGGAGAAGCAGAAAAGTCCTTACCTGAGTGTAAGCACTGCCCTGCAACAGCTAGAACATCACTGCATTATCAACATTATGTTGCTCCTAAATCCAAGACACGGCACATAGAATCATAGAATATCCTGAGTTGCAAGGGACCCATAAGGATCATCGAGTCCAACTCCTGGCACCACACAGGTCTACCCAAAATTTTAGACCATGTGACTACGTGCACAGTCCAAATGCTTCTTAAACTCTGACAAGCTTGGTGCTGTGACTACTTCACTGGGGAGCCTGTGCCAGTGTGCGACAACCCTCTCAGAGAAGAACCTCTTCCTGATATCCAGCCTGAACCTCCCCTGCCTCAGCTTGACACCATTCCCTCGGGTCCTATCGCTGGTGACTAAGGAGAATAGATCGGCGCCTGCCCCTCCACTCCCCCTTTTGAGGAAGCTGTAGACTGCGATGAGGTCTCCCCTCAGCCTCCTCTTTTCTGGGCTGAACAGGCCAAGTGACCTCAGCCACTCCTCATACATCTTCCGCTCTAGGCCCTTCACCATCTTAGTAGCCCACGTACCAGCTACTGGGAAGAAAACAAAACTCTGTCCCAGGAGAAACTAGGAAAAGTGCCCATGCTGAGTCCAAGCTAATTTGCTGCCACACATTGAGCAAATGAAAACAAACAAAAAAACCACCTCTGGACATCCCTAAGAGGCTGTTGAAATATCTATGGAGAATAGGAGGGAGCAACTTTAGACAAACAGTTCACGTTTTCTCTCTCCGTGGAACCCAGATTAATTTCGGAGCACCACCGTTTGCCTGCACTGTTAGCAAACTTCTGAAGGAGGAATGAGTTTCCTTGATGACAGATGACCAGGAATACAGCAGAAGGTTAGAATCCTGGATTGTCTGCAGAATCAGAAAAAAAATCATCTCTAGTCTCAAAGATTTAAGTGAGCATAAACAAAAACACTGCAGACAGAACATACAGTGCCTGGGAATGGACAATGAGAAGGGTGACAACCATGCCACGAAGTCAGAGTTCGGACAGGGCAGCAGTTGAGGTAGTTAATACAAAGCAATTTCCCTTCTTCTGCAAAGTGTCTTCACTCTAAACCAGCTATAAAAATGACATACAGTGGGACCAACCTCCTGTAGCTCCTCAGCCAAGTTGCTGCTTTTGCTCACTAAGATACCCCCCTCTCCTATGTTCACCAGCACTAATGCTGCCAGACCAGCAAGCAGGGCTAGGCAATCAAACTGGAATCTTATTTACATTCCCCTCCCTCTCCCCCCACTTTTTTTTCTTCTCCAAATGGCTTAAATTACATTAGGCATCTCAAGATCCATCAATTTGCCAGCAGGAGCCGCAGAGTAAGTATCAAATCTGCAAACCTTCATTCACCTCTGTGGCTATTAAAATTGCTAGCCTGCAGCTGAGACCTGTTAATATCTCCCCAACCCCATATTATTTGCAGCAGAAAAATTGGCTCGGAAAATTATTTACAGCTTGCAAGCTTGAACTCCCAGGTTGGATGAACCAGCTGAATACCAGGAATATATTCGCCAGCTCAGTGACCCAGTGCCTTCCCTAAGAGGCAATTAATGCAGAAAGAAACCCTCTGGAGAGGACAAATTACATCAGTGCACAGACAGATTAATTAGTCATTTACACCCTAATATAGCATGTGTTTTTTTTTTTTAATCTTGACTTAATGGTCTTCTGGGGGGTGCAGGGCAGAACTTTGATTTATGCCTGACAATGTGTAGTCTTGCTCTGCTGGGATGTAATTTGGAAGATGAAGAGCAAGGGGGAGTGAAGTGGGCCTGAAGGGGCAAGCTGGGGCCAGCCCTGCAGCAGCTGCCCTGTGCCATTTCCTACATGCCAGCTAGCAATAACAGAAGCAGCTTATTGCATTCTCAAAAAATCAAGCACAGTTGAACACTACAAAAACTCTACAAAGCCACTGGAGACCCAGCACAGGGCTGGCTTGAAGCCTTGATTTCCCAGCCGGGGCTAGAAAGCAGGGGGCTGGGGATGGACAAGGTTAGGGGTCACTCATCAAAGATGCTTTATGTCCCTGCTCCCAGACGTAGTCTCTGGTCTGACAGAATTAATTCCCCATTGCTCATTAGATATTAATTCAGCCTGTCAAAAAATAAATTACATCCTCCTTTGGAAAGAGGAGGGGGCTTAAAATCCCTGTGGCAATAAATGTGTAACTGATGAAACAGCAACAGTTTGAACAGTTTGGTGGCTGGGAGGTGTAGGAGACTCAGGTTTTAGACATGCCTCTGAGGTGATCACAGTGCTCATCTGCAGGGTGGGTGCTGGCACAAGCTACCATAGGAGTTTGAGGGCCTCGGGTAAGATATTTCACTTATTTGATAGATTTCTTAATGTATTCTTAACACTTCAGTGGTGCAGTGAGACTCACAAATGCAGTAAGTGCAACAGCTCTCATGGGTCATTAACCCTGTATTTCCCACCTTCATTCCCCAGCTATAAACCAGTGCCAGGACTAATCACTTTCTTTAGGCAGTAGTTAATGAGGTCCTACAGATGCTTCAAATAACAGCACCAGCACAAATTCTCCCAACAGGGTGCTTTGGGTCCTTCTCTTCCATCCTACCTGGGCACTATCAGCAAATGTGATGAATGCAGGAGGGAGCCTTATGCCTCCTTACTAGCCTTCTGCAAATAACTGGGGGTTGATCCTGTTTTGTCTGCATTTGGCTTTTCAAACCAAACATGGCCATGGCATTTGAATCATGAGGAGTGCTGTTCGGAAAGGCATGGGAGATCGCAAAGCTGCTGGCGTAATTCAGGTCACTGTTTGCCTGTGGCTAACTTGTCCTTTTTAATAGTGCTTGAAGGAAACATGGAATTGCTGTCAAAATGCAAAGCTGCTGTGCTGCATTGGTGCTGCGGGGAAATGCCTGTGAGAAACCTGCAGCCTCCTGCTTGATGAAGATACTTTCCAGAGTGTTGAGCATCACTTGGATCTGAGGACAGGCTAGCATCCTCAGACATCATCCAGATATGTGGCATTTGAGGCCAGAATGACAAGATGAGGCAGGTGGGCTGGGTTTTGCTGTCTAAACCTGCTGGAGGAGTGGCATTTTTGCATTCATGCTGTTGTGATGCAGTCCTCACATAAAGCATGGTTAGGCACCAGAGTGGGTTGCCCAGGGAGGTGGTGGAATTACCATCCCTGGGGATGTTTAAGGAAAGGTTGGATGTGGTGGTACTTAGAGGCATGTTTTAGTGGGCAATGTTGATGGTGGGGGCAGGGTTGGACCAGAAGATCTTGGAGGTCTTTTCCAACCTTAATGATTCCATGGTAAAAGCAGTTTTTTCTCACTGAGAAGTTTTTTTTGTTTCTAGGGTAAGAAGGACCTGTTCCATGCCCAGCAGGCAAAAATCTGATCTCAAGGCAATTGCTTTCAAGTATTTGACCCAATTCAGTCCAGGGCATCTACTTTGACTAGGCTGCATGCCCCTCTCTGGACTGACACTGCACTAAAACCCTCTTTATTCAGGATGGGAAACTGCTGGGCAGTAAAACACAGCATAAATTCTGCATCCCATGGGTTACTCATCTCTTATCTGTTGTATCCTTATTACTTAATGAAGAAGATAAGGAAACTCTGGGATGAAAAATGCCTCATAAATTTTTGCTATTATTTAATCACATCTCCTTGAGGGTGGAAAGAATTGTGTAATGTTAGTTATCCAGGCAGACTGCAGATTTCCAGATGCGATGAATAGTACATTTGAGGCAGTGTAGCCACCTATATATTTAATGACTGATACACTCAGAGTTACCCTGTACAACATTGTACTCAAATGCTATTGCATCATCATTGTAACAACCCCCCCTCCAAAATGCAATAAAATATTTAAACAACAGCAAATGGCATTGCCTATGTCATTGAGCAGAAAAAAGGAAAGTATCTGGCATAAAGTTGTGTCCTCTAGTGCCAGACCAATTAAATGGGGTGGATTTATTAAGCTGCTGACAAATGGAGCCATCAGCAGCCCCACTGCGGAGTGGTGGCCATTCTGGGGGAAAGGAGCAAGGGATGTGCTGCTGCACAGCATTGGGTCTCTCCTGCAATAAGCTGAGCAGCACTGGGCTTGCAAAACCTGCAGTTTTTTACTCGAATGCGGGGGACTCCCATCCAAAAGGTGAGCAACAGCAGGTCACTCTATCTTGAAGAGCAGGTCTTCCTGACCCAACACCTTCTGCAGCCTAATACAAGGCAAACACCCCTGTTCCTGGTGCTTCACACCATGCACCACCTGCAGAGCACCAGGAAATAAACCTTTCCCTAATGTATGAAATCTGCCCTTAAATCCTCAACTAAGAGCCCATTCCCCACGAAGAATTGGGACTTCAAGAGCCCATGGTGTTTCTTTACCTGCTGCATGCTGCAGTGGCGAGGGCAGGATACTCATACAAGAGTGTCCCCCCTCTTTCTTGCCTCCTGAGAATGATTGCTCCCCAGCAAGCTGCAACACCCAGTTCCTTTACAGTCAAGGAAACCACCCTCTCGGATGGTGGAGAAAGAAATCTCTCTCTCTAATAGGATACAGGGAGATGGACGAGGTGGGGCCACAGAGACACTTTGTGAGGAGAAATATGAGCTAATAAACCCATTAGCCTGCTTTTGAGAGCCCGCTTCTCACTGGTGTGGCTGGGACCTGTGAGGCCGAGCTGAGGAGGGCATAGCTCCCTGGCACTTAAGCTCTGATTGATGCCTTAAAGTCCAATGCTGAAAACCACCTGCCCACAACTGCACGTGGGGCCAAACGTCCACTAGCATCTTGCAGATACTCTGGGCGTTGCAGCTGCATTCCCAGAAAAGCACACACAGGAACACACAAACTTACAGGGTAGAGAAATGTGTAAAGTCTAACTCATCAGCAAGAAAATGAAAGTTATTTGAGATGGACAGACTCAGCACTGGAGGAAAGCAAAAGAAGCTGGTTTACTCCCCATATTGATGCTTTTCCACCCCAATATAAGCAAGCCAGTGACTGTCATCTGAGCTAAAGAGGCCACAAAATCATATTCTCTGCTCCCCCCTTCTCCACACTTTAATTTTGCATTAAATGTTCTTGTCAAGGAAAAGATAAAACCAAAAAGGAAACAGTTCCTAAAATGTTAGAACAATTTTCTGCTTAGTGATACAATTATCATATAATTCTACGATATCTTAATATGAAATAATGGTCTAATTATTTTCAGCATGTTTGTACATTTTCATCTATCTCCAGCATTTTTGTGGTCCATAATACCAGCTCATCCAAGGAGCCCAGACCCTTTTTATTATATTTTTTAATTCCCTGTCAAAGCCCCTGTCTGTGAGAACTGGCATTATTTCCATTTTTATTCCTGATAGACGGCTGAAGCCCAGAGCATCCCTGAGGACTATTTCAGATGTCACTTAGGACTGGCAGTTTGGGAATTGCTGCCAAAAAATAATATTTAGGGGCAGTTTTACCCAAAACACCACTAGTTCACTCCCTCCTGCTCCCTGACCTGGTCCTTGCCATGCTGGTGCATTTCTTTTCTTCCTTGGCTCTTCAGTGTGATAGTCTTACTAATTTTTCTGTCTCCTCACCATCAAGAGTGTAAGAGCAGGTAGCATTGCAGACAAATCGATGGCAGTTGGAAAGGTTTCTATGCAACGTGCTTGCGGTTTAGTCCATCATTTCAGCAATTATTTGGACATTTTATCACCTACAAGGGCTTGTGCAGCCATAAAGTGCTTTATACTGATGAGTAAAGTCCTCCAGAGTTCATAGGTAGAAATTAGGTCAGAGATGTAAGAGCATTTCTGGCTGGTTGCAATCAGGCGCTGGTTTGCTTTCCAGAGGTCGCAATTTCAGATGTTTTTCCAGGCAAATATTTCAGCAGAAATGGCCCAACTTTCTCAGAAATCCCTCATTTTCCACCTTTCACATTTTTGAACTTGAACTATTGGATTGAGCACAGCTGCAAACTTGGGTGCGATGACACCTTGCTTCTTGGGAGCAGACACAAAGGATAAAACACTTTGAACCCTGTGCTAAAACCCAACCAAACCTCATCCAGCTCTGACTGTGGTCCAATGAGGGGAAAATGGGCAATGTGGATGCAGAAACCAGGAGGCCTCATAGACCCTTAAGTGCATTGCTGGCCACTGTGTCAGAGCAGTGCTAACACCCGTTGCCTTCACTCTTCCTAATCAGCTTCCATTTCAGGTACCAAAACAGCCGGTGGAGATTACAGAGGGATAATTATCCGGTGAATTTTCAGCTGAACAAAGCTGATAAGGTTTGGTACCCCAGAGCAGAGGAAGAGCTGATGGCAGTGCCTCCTGCATATGTCAATATTAAGCCCTGAACCTTTGTCTCAGCAGATGGCCACACAAAAATGCAACACAGGGAGTACTTTTCATCTATGAAAAAATTAAAAGAAAAAGCTTACCATCATCTGAAAGGAGTTGGGGTGAGGAGAGAAATAGAGAAGGCTGCATATACCCTGGGTGGTAACACATGCAGAACAATGCAGTGTGTCGCCTTGTTATATGATAGCAGCTCTCTCTGAAGCTTGTCATGGGGGAGGAAAATAAATTTCCAACATGCTCACTTAATCCTTCCAGCACTGCTGTCAGCTTTGCAAAACCAGATTTGCAGAAGGATAAATTCAATCTGCCCTGTCACTGCTGGAGTCTGCCTCATGTATGACAACTAATGTTCAGGATGAAAGATCCCATAGGCCAGGCAGGCAAAGGTGACAGCTTGGATTGCCTCACCTGTGCCACTCCTGTATACTTATTTTCAGTTCTCCTGTTTATAATACTTGGCATTGTGATCTACCGTATAGATGCGATTTTGCTTGGGTGCAAAACTATTGGGTGCTGCCAAAGCAGGTGCTGCCAGATGGCAGCATTGCACGTGGCGTTGCGCAAATTGGTCTTTGCAGAAGCAGCTGGTTGCTGGTTGTGTTTTTCACTGTTTTTCAGCTTAAAGCCAATGAGTGTCTCAAATGGGACTCAAATCTCAAGGTGAGGTTGCTGAAAGAGAATTGGCTGGGAACCCCTCCCAGAAGGGATTCTTTGATGTTTTTTGTGTGGTGTGGGGGGCTGCCAGGGTGCGCAAAGGGGGTGTCAAAAGTACAACCCACACATGGGAGAGTTGAGACAGCAGCTGCAATGTAGGGACTTTCAAGCCTTGATTTTTCCTCTTCCCCCCCTTGCAGGTACATGGCTATCATCCACCCACTGCAACCCCGGCTCTCAGCCACTGCCACCAAGGTGGTCATTGGTGTCATCTGGCTCCTGGCATTCCTGCTGGCCTTCCCCCAGGGTTACTACTCAGTGATGGAGAGTCTGCCAGGCCGGCTGGTGTGTCTGGTGGCATGGCCAGAGCACAGCACCGATGTGTATGGAAAAACGTGAGTTGGACTTTCCCAGCAGCAGTGACAAGTCAATGTATAAAAATATATTAAAAAAAAAAAAAAAAGAAGTGGGAAGGGTGGGAAGGGCTGAAGGACCCCTGTGATGAAGAAATCTTCTCCCTACCCTAGGTAAAGCTGGTGCTACCTGGTAGACAGTAGCAAAATCTCCATCCATGACGTCTTGGGGTGTATTAAGGTTTATTTAAATTTAAATTTAACTTAATTTAATTTAATTTAATTAATTTAAACGTTGCCTCATGCTCTGCCACACTTCCAGCACTTCTGGGATGCTAATCCTTGAGTAAAAGGATTTACTCGTGTAAAACTGCTGAGATGCAATATTTTGGCTGTGGGATGTAGTCTTCATTGCCCCTGGAGGCTTAGTCACACACACAGACATGGCTCTCTTTTTTGCAGCACTTTTTCTGCAACCTATGTCTCTAAAGGCTTCCCGGAGGTGCGAGTTATTCCTGCAAGAAGCGAACAGGGTTTTGTCAGGTGTATCTTGGCCAGACAATAACAGAGAAATCTGTTTTGGGATGTGCTGAGTCCAAATGCCCCCAAAATCACTAAGCTACTTAAAAAACAAGCTCTGAAAACAGGCTCTACACAGTGTCAGCCCAGGCTGGAAGGTGAGTGTTTGGCTAGGAGGGCTCAGCAAGCACCTTTCCTACACGATAATGTACCACCTAATTAAATCTGGCATTTCCAATGGGTCTGGGCAACCCCCCTGGACTGCCAGCATGCAGTCCTTCATGGTTTGCTCTTTGAAGTCTGTGAGTCATGCAGTGAGTTAAATGTCATGAGTTACGGAAAAAGAAGAAAGAAAAAAAAGAAAAAAGGCATTTGTGATCTCCAGTTCCATGGACCAATGAAATAGTGTTGTGAAATTGTACTGGAGCCAAAGCAGGGGACACACATGCATGAAGAGGTGTTCAAAGCCAACCTGAGCCTGGCAAAGGTCTCTCTGCAAGGCAGGAAATAAGCTAGGGCTGGCCCAGCTGACCTCCAGAGGTGTCTTCATCCTTAGTTATTCTGGACCAGTGCAAGAAACTCAGCTCATGTGGCCAGGATGGGGCTGAGCCCTCAGGTTCCCCAGACTGAAGCAGTGACCAGTGCAAGCTCAGGGCAACACTTTGACAGATCATTTGCTGTTCAGCCATACGACATGGTTTAGTGGGTGATATTGGTGGCAGGGGGATGGTTGGAGCAGATGATCTCGAACGTCTTTTCCAACCTTTATGATTCTATGACAGGACCATCACCTTTTCAAGAGCTAATTTGGGAGAAAAATGCCGCTATTAACCCATGAATAATTTGCTGCTGGAATCTGGGTGCCACTTCAAAGCCTGAGCATCCCATGCTCTTTGGTGAGCTGGAGGCCCTGCAGGCAGTTGAGGGCAGCCAGGAAAGCAGATGCTAAGCTTAATCTTTTTAACAAAGTCTGAATATTTGGTGGGGACGGAAAATAATTTGCAGCTCAGGCTGAGCACAGCAGAGGCTCTCCAGACCATACAAACTCACACAGCGCAGAGCACAAGATGTTATTTTATTGCCCCAAAATAACTCTGCAGAGATGAGTGTTTGGGCCACTGTCAAACACCCTTCCTGCTTGCATGGCCTTGGTGCAGTTATTTAAGGAAGCAGACAGTAGCAGGAGGTGCCGTATCTGCAACAGGAGCTGGAAACTCAGCTACATTTGATTCTGCAGCTGCTGGCTGCTGCTAACTACTGATTCCCTCTCCCACTTTTGATTTTGAAATGGATGTCTGATCTATTCCGATCTCATTAGTTGCCATTTTGGTTTGTTAAAAGAAGGGGAAAAGCTGCTCCACTTGCCGTCCTCTGTGGCAAATAAGAGCCTGCAGCAACCATCTGGGCTTTGCAAGGCAAAAGGAGATGCCCTCTCCTCTCATGCCCCTGTCCCTTACTTCCTCTGGGCTCCTCCATCCTGTACGAGACCCTAAATCCTCACACTGAAGACTTTTACATTGCAAAATCCAGGCTTTTCTCAGTGGTCTGATACTGCAGTCCTTGAAGACAGAATAACAAATGGATGGTTTTCAGCACCTGAAGTACTAAAACCAAACCAAACCAAACAAACAAAAACCACAAAAACAAACAAACAAAAAAAACCACAGCAGAATGCTTTGGAAATCTCTCTCCCCACCATGCCCACGTAGCTCTGAAAGTGAGGGTACCTCTTGCTTGCATTATTTTAATGGCTCTTCTGGTTGCTCTGGGGCTTTTCTGCATCGCCCTCAAGAGTTTGCTTCTGGTTTAAGACCCTGCTTTGCACGGGAAGAACAAAAGCCTCATTGTGGAGCCACAGAGACGCCTCTTTAATTAGCAAAATAGAAAACAGCCCTACAAAATCCAGCTGAAATGCAATTAGTGCTGGGTGGAGAGGAGGCCAAATGAGATTGCAGGTACAATACAAGGAGGAGATGGCATGGCAGCATGGGTCCGGGGCCAACCCCATCCCTGCCAGAGCAGCAGGAGTTTCATCAGGCATGAAGAGCCTGACCCATTCACTACACTTCGGAGGGATTATTTAATCATAGCTCTTAGGACAGCAAGCGAGTGCAAGGCTACAGAGCCTGGACTGCCTTGAACACATGCAGCACCTTGCATTTGAAATGGGCACATACCCCACTTAGCACTGCTGTAGCTCCCTGAAAATTCTTGCAAGTACCCTAAAACTGTTGGAAAACTGCAGCGCTATCACTTGTCTTTCTGCAGGGAAGAGAGGTTTTTGCAAGCATTGATGGTAGGAAGGAACTTGCAAGGTCAGACCAGCCATTCCCTTCCTGTTTGTTAAAAACAACATTTAAAGCTTTTTTTTTTTTTTTTTTTTAAGCAGTTACTATTTAATACAAATCCTTCCCTGAACCCCCCGTAATCCCAATGGCTATTGCAACCTTTCATGGTTCCCACTGACTTCATAGCAAAACAACCCCAAATCTGTGCTAACTATTTAGTTCAGACTCTTATTTGATTTTATGCTTACTTATCCACGTTATAAAAAGTATGCAAAGATCCTGCCCTTTCCATGAGTCTGGAAAACTAACACAGCTGATGAATTCACAGGAAGGTTTTTAAAACGCTCTATGACAGGGAAGGGTTTAGGTATAATAATACCACATAAAATTTGTGTGTGACCCAGTGCCTGGCATCCAAGGACCCTAACTCATTGCCTTTCTCAACTATATGCACCAGGTTTATGAAAATATTTCTGTCACCCAGTTCTGTCTTCCTTGTGTGCTGACAGTCAGTCTCACTGCACCTGCGAATCCTCCCTTCAAGATGCTACCAGGCTCACAAGTCCAAATGAACCAGTTGGATTGACACTGGGAAGAAATACAGCATGGACCAGTGCTACAATGGATGCAAAGTCTATTTCTACCATATTGTCTTTATGAACCTTACATTGATCTTTTGCTAGCAGGACGTTCCCACAGCTCATGCTGTGGCTTTCTCTAGGTGAAAGCATGAGCTCGTGCAGCCCTGCTCTGAGCTTTGGCTTTGCAATTATAAACTAGAAAAAAAAAAAGAAAAAAAAAGAAAAAAAAAGAAAAAAAAAAGAAAAAAAAAGATAACTGTCGTGTCTTTTGCACACAGCTGTTCAAGCTCTTCACAGCTGTGTTTTTGGCAGAGGGGACCAGGATTATGCCTTCTGCTGCCTGAGCCTGGCCAAACCTACAGTGGATCAGGATTCAGGCAAGGTGCATCCAAGACTCAGCATTTGCCATTCAGGGAAATCCTGCATCTCTCTTCAGCTTAATGTTAGCATTCTTTAAATGTTAAAAAACAAAACAAAACAAAAATTGAACAGGACTGCTAGATGAAAGGTCTGATAAGAGTGAGCTTTCATCTTTAGGATAAATTGGGGTGTAAGTAGAGTACAAGTGATAGTAGAGCCACATCAGCTAAGGTGTCCTTGCTATACAAAGGTAATACAAGTCCTATCTATCCCATCTCGGGAGGGTGCCAGCATGCCAAAAGCCAGTAGTGAAGGCTTGGAGGAGATTGGGATGAAACTAGGGAGTTCTTCCTAACCCCAAGCTCTGCAGTCAACTTCTCTGCAGGAATTGTGCCAAATTCCCTCTGCCCCTGTGAAACTCTGCTTCCAAGATTGGTTTGCAAGAAAAAAACTGAATAGGTAGAGGACACACTCAACATCCTTCACTTTTTCTAGGTATCACTTCTGCATGACCGTCCTGATCTACTTTTTGCCGCTCCTGGTGATAGGGTGCGCCTACACTGTGGTCAGCATCACCCTCTGGGCAAGCGAGATACCTGGTGACTCCTCAGACCGCTACCATGAGCAGGTCTCGGCTAAGCGGAAGGTAAGGAGCTTCAGGCACATTAGGAGCTCAGTCCCAAGTAACCACAGCCAAAAAGAGTTTATCAAAGTGGAAACAGGTCACAGTTCGTTTAATTGTTTTTGCTAATGGTGCGGGACGTGTCCTGCATATGTGTGTCCTCCATGACCATGCATGGTTTAGTCAAGGTGTTGGCCATGTGTTCCTCACTGGAAAGGTCTCCAAGGCAAGACCCTGGCCCCTCTTGGAGTGTGACACCCCACCTCTGGGGTGTCAACAGATGACTTTGCTTCCCTGCCCTCTCTTCTCACAGGTGGTGAAGATGATGATTATCGTGGTGTGCACATTCGCACTCTGCTGGCTACCCTACCACATCTACTTCACCCTGCAGTATTTCAACCGCGAGTGGTACCTGCAGAAGTTCATTCAGCAGGTCTACCTGGCTATCATGTGGCTGGCCATGAGCTCCACCATGTACAACCCCATCATCTATTGCTGCCTCAATGACAGGTGGGTTTGAATGACTTGCAGCAGCATCTCAGCACAGCAGGGTGCGGAGAGGATGGAAACACAGAGGAGTCTGATGGAGGAGACTTTGAATGGAGAGATTTTCCAGGATAGCTCTGTTCCATACTCTGCTAGGGGCTGCTTGTATTGTGGGGATAATACAAGACTTACCTTAATAAGTCTTTCCTAAAGGCCCTGCAGGATATGAGGCATGTATCAAGACAGCCCTCACACTTAACTGAGATTTATCAGTGTTTTTTTTTCACCACTTAGTGGAAAGTAGCATTTTTTTCATTGTTTTGCAGTGCTTAGCTCTGGCCTCACACATATAATGGTGTCCTTTCCCCATCCGTACATTCCTCACCTCTGCCTTTCCCCATCTCTTCTGCCCTGGCAGGTTTCGTGTAGGCTTCAAGCATGTATTTCGATGGTGCCCATTTGTCAGCGCTGGTGAGTACGAGGGCCTGGAAATGAAGTCAGCCAGGTACCTGCAGACACAGAGCAGCATGTACAAGGTCAGCCGGATAGAGACCACCGTATCCTTAGCGGTTGGTGCAGCTGAGGAGGAGCTGGAGGAGAGCAACAAAGCCAAACGTCTCTCTGTAGACATGACCTCCAATGGCTCCTCCCGCAGTGACTCCAAAACTGTCTCCGAAAGCTTCAGCTTCTACTCCAACACACTCACCTAATCAGTTCCCAGGCTCCATCAGGCACCCATGAGAGTCCTGCCATACACTTTCCCTCACTGGGATGCTCCAGCGCTTGATCCAACCAGCATCATCACCCCGTTTTGCAGCGTGCCAGCTTTTCTGTGTTGTTTTATCACCTCTTGCTGTGCTGTTCACTCACCTGCTGCCCTCGGGTGAACCTGAGGGCAAAAGCTTTGGACTGGTCTCATGTGCTCCATTATGGCTCATGTCCAAATGTAAAGAAGGGTTTTCTGGCCTCCACCTTGCTTGCTGCCTGTCCAACCTGCCATGTGCTGGGTGGGTGGGTAGGATGCAGAAATGGAACATAGATGGGGGTTTCTCCTAAACCATAAGTACAATGCTGGCAGGCATTTCCTTGCTCTGTGCAAGGCAGCAGGTGTCTCCCAGTGCATTCAGCCTCCACAGAAAAATGAACCAGTATTTCCTGTTCCTACCTTTAATTTAATTCTGTCATTCGTGGTTGAGTATCCATAGGGGTATTCAATACAAAAATCCAGCAAAAATGCTGTTTTCATCTTCAGGAGTTTGTATATCCAAGGTGTACCCTCAGCCACTCAGTGCTTTGTCTCAGAGCCTGGTGTTTTTGCACCAGTCTCAGATCATCTCCAGTACCTGCATTCCTCTGCATGATGCTATTCTGCTGAACGCCACTCCATGACACAGCTTTGCATCAAAACAGGGCACTTGAAAGGGATTCAGAACTAAGCCAGACTTTGGTTGCCACTAATCAACCATATGTGCCAAAATCAATCACTGTGATTTCCTAAAAGGCCCAAGGAGGTGTGCCTTGCATAGATTTTGGAAGCCTGTGGCGGTCTAGAGAAGAATTGACTGAATGTACTGAAAAGTTTTTCACAGCTTGGAAATGTCTAGAGCCAACCAGAAAGGGGCACAACATAAAAAGTTTGAAGAGTGACATGATTTTTTTTACTCAAAGGAGGGTTGAAATGATTCACTTTCACTTCCTTGGATTTTTTTTTTCTTTAAATCAGGAAAAAATTTATTTTTTCCTCCCCCTACCTTGTGCATAAAACATTAAGTTTATGATGTGTAACTAGGATATATTTCATGTTTTAGTCTTGTTAAGATGGTGCAATATTTCACTGGAGCTGTTCACACCAAGGGCTCCTTTGGCCAGTAAATGTATGTATGAAGATACACTCAAGGGGGGGTGGGGTGGGGTGGGGTGGGGTGGGTGGAATTAAATTAAATGAGAAGTTGGCAAACTTGGTTTGTTGGGAACTAACCCACAAGTTTGAGGGCTGTTACATTGACTGCTCCTTCCTGCTCAGGAGCTGCTGGTATAATCTTGCACTTTTTGGTGCAGAAATCAGACTCCTAAGGTGTGTTAACTGCAAAACAGAAATGATGCAAGAATGCGTGACTGATTTGTACAGAGCAAGGAAATGGCTCATTCATTTTAAAGTAGCCCAACATCAGACCCTGCTGAGAACACAGCAATTTTTGGGAGTAAAGCAGAGATATAGAGAATAAAGCAGAGATTTGGAGCTTTTCAACAATTCAGCCTCCAAACTGTCTCTTGGAAGATACAGTTATTAATAAATACCAAGCTTGAGTAGTTTTTGGAGATAAAATACACATAGTCAAGCAATGTCACCAGCAGAAATTAAATGAATGGAGCTGCAAAGGATTGACAGGAATCACCATGTTCACCTTTACCCTAAATCCTCACAAGGGCCACTGTGAGGAACAGCTCTTCCAGCCACTTCCATGCTCTTTCCGACCACTGCAACTATGCAGCATTACAAACTGCTGTGTGTTTTGTGCATGTGCTGGAATATGCTTTATTTATTTTTTTTTCCAGCTTAAACTTCCACTTCTGGCTGATGTTGTTGCCTTAAGACACATTCCCTTGCCACTGCCTCCTGTAACCCTGTGACTTAGAACAGGGGAAAGGCACAGGACTGCCTGGGGATTTGGTTTTGCAAAGAACGCAAGCCCCAGGTAGCAGTGATCAGAGGTATGGGTGATGCCAAGGGTTTTAACTCAAGGGTTGAACTATAAAGCTTTTCCACAAACACCACAGGAGCTGTACTGCCAATACGAGTAGGTGCTACAAACCTGAGCCAAACTCTGATTTTCTCCCAGCTGCTAACCCAAACTCAAAGTCAAGGCAAAACCAAATGTCTTGAAGTGCACTAGAGAGCCAAGTAAGGCAAGCAGAGATCTGGTCTATACATGCCATCCACGCACACACAAGTTTGTATCAGCCTGGGAGGCTACAGAAGTCAGCATTCAGATATAATATAATATGTAGAAGAATAACCATTTTGCCCTTTTCTCTTCCATGTCTGATGTCCCAAGGATGCAGTGATCATGAGATGTGCAGAGAAATGATAACTGTCTTCTCACAAGCAATGCACAGCTTGAAACATGGGAAAAAAACCAAGTGTGCACACATAGACCTCAATTTAAGTTGACAGTACACAGCCTGAAATGCTTCTTGTGCATCCTGTAAAGTATCTCTTGAAAAAAAGTGGGCAAAATTCCCACCTGTAATAAACAGTGCCATTGACCACAGTGGAGCCAGCCTGGTGGGAACATGTCCAGGGGATGCTTTTACCAGATGGAGGCCAATGCAGGAAAACCAAAATGCTCTGGGTAAATGGGTACAACATGTCCAAGCCAAGAGTTTTTCCCCCCCTTCAAATGCCAAGTTGTTTTATTGGTGAGGGCAGGAACAGGGATGAGTATTTTCACATCTAGGATCTAGTCCAACCTGCGGGATGGGATGTTTGGGCCAGGTCTGTGTTCATGCTTATGAGATGCATCAGGAACACGCTTATGACATGCTCGTTACACCAACCTTGGGATGTTCTCTCTGCGCAAAAGTCACAGAAAAGTCTTATGAATACTGAAAAGCCCAGAAAGAGACAGCCCTGCCTGGACTTGGGGGTGGGATATCTACGCATATCATGAGCCAAGTCTCTTCAATATTTCCAGCTTTCCCTTCAAAGAGGCCAGCTATAATACAGAGACTTTTGCTATTTTATTAAGCTTGTTTTTCTGTTTTGCTTTCAGATCTTTGATTAGAAATTCAATTGCAAAGCCAGAGAGTTTCTTTGTCTCTTTCCTGACTCTCTGAAATGCAAAATAACAGCATCTGGAGAGAATCACTCACCAGGTCTGCACACATCCTCTGCTATCTCCTACTTGGAGGCATACAGATAATTCCTGCCATCATTAAGGGGAACTGCAAAAAACCAGTTACAGTGCACTCCAAGCCAAAACCATTGCAGAAGGGAGTTCTGAAAGCCATTACCTTCCCCCTCCCTGCTTCCCCTTCCACCCCATCCCCCAGGATTGAAATAAACTCAGGTTTCCTTTCTTGCCTCCTTACATACCTTGATGTCTACTCAATTGCTCCAAAATACATCACTAACACAATGTTCCCTGTGTAACCATTTCTATCCCACCAGCCTGAAATAAAAAACAGCAAAGGCCATGCTAGATTCTGCTTGCCAGAAAAATTAGACAGCTTTTGAAATGTGGAAGTCAAAGCAAAGCAGCTGATATAAATCCTTGTTGTTCATAGTGCTTGCAACAGGATACACAGCAGACAAGCAAAAGGCTGCCCATCCACTACTTATCTTTCTTAGTATTTTTATTTTGCCATCCCTCAAGGGATGCAGTCACTGCTTGGCCTATCCAACCACACCACATCTGCCAATGGGTAGCGACTGGGATGGAAGCACAGCGTCTGCTATTTGCTGTGTATTTATGCAGGGTGTTATGTAACTTTTTTAAGTTTCCTGTGCCCTAGCCTGAGCACCCCTGAAAGACCACACAGCCAAAGTACCCAGCACAAGAGCTCCTACCTTTTGCCTGCTATTAAAAATAATAATTACCCCCCTCCCAATAAAAAGAAAACAAACAAACAACAAAAACAAAACAAAACCAAAAACACACCTTTCAGGCTTCAGGAATCTGTTAATAATCTGCTAATTGGGCAATCACCAACCACATGAAGTTTAACAAGAGCAAGTGCTGGATTCTGCACCTGGGACGGGGCAACCCTGGCTATGCATACAGACTGGGGGACGGGAGGCTGGAGAGCAGCCCCACGGAGAGACATGGGGGTTCTGGTTAATAGCAAGCTGAACAAGCCAGCAGTGTGCCCTGGCAGCCAGGAGGGCCAACTGTATCCTGGGGTGCATCAAGCACGGCATTGCTATTCGGTCGAGGGAAGTGATTGTCCCGCACTGCTCTGGTGCAGCCTCACCTTGAGCACTGTGTGCAGTTCTGGGCAGCACAGTACAAAAAGGATGTGAAACTATTGGGGAGTGTCCAGAGGAGGGCGACGAAGATGGTGAAGGGCCTAGAGGGGAAGACCTAGGAGGAGCGGCTTAGGTCACTTGGCCTGTTCAGCCCGGAAAAGAGGAGGCTGAAGGGAGGCCTCATCGCAGTCTACAGCTTCCTCACGAGGGGGAGTGGAGGGGCAGGCGCGGATCTATTCTCCTTAATCACCAGTGATAGGACCCGAGGGAATGGTGTCAAGCTGAGGCAGGGGAGGTTCAGGCTGGTTATCAGGAAGAGGTTCTTCTCTGAGAGGGTTGTCGCGCACTGGCACAGGTTCCCCAGGGATGTAGTCACGGCACCAAGCCTGTCAGAGTTTAAGAAGCATTTGGACTGTGCACGTAGTCACATGGTCTAAAATTTTGGGTAGACCTGTGTGGTGCCAGGAGTTGGACTCAGTGATCCTTGTGGGTCCCTTCCAATCAGGATACTCTATGATTCCATTATTCTAATCATACCATCCTGCCCCTCAAACATGTCTCCAGCTGCATAATTAACACAGCAGTTTTAATGAAAAGCTTAACACCCAAATAGCCCCTTTTCTCACGGCTTATCCATTCAAAATAACATCTCTGTTGAAGGCTAAATCACACTTATCAGTTAAATGTGATCATTGTGGCACCCCAGAGAAGGGACAGAATCACAGAATCACAGAATCACAGAATCGTCTAGGTTGGAAGAGACCTCCAAGATCATCTAGTCCAACCTCTGACTTAACACTAACAAGACCTCCACTAAACCATATCACTAAGGGCTACATCTAAACGTCTTTTAAAGACCTCCAGGGATGGCGACTCAACCACTTCCCTGGGCAGCCCGTTCCAATGCCTAACAACTCTTTCAGTAAAGAAGTTCTTCCTAACATCCAACCTAAACCTCCCCTGGCGCAACTTTAGCCCATTCCCCCTCGTCCTGTCACCAGGCACGTGGGAGAACAGACCAACCCCCACCTCGCTACAGCCTCCTTTAAGGTACCTATAGAGAGCGATGAGGTCTCCCCTGAGCCTCCTCTTCTCCAGGCTGAACAAGCCCAGCTCCCTCAGCAGCTCCTCCTAAGACTTGTTCTCCAGACCCCGCACCAGCTTCATCGCCCTTCTCTGGACTCTCTCGAGCACCTCCATGTCCTTCATGTAGTGAGAGGCCCAAAACTGAACACAGTACTCGAGGTGCGGCCTCACCAGAGCTGAGTACGGGGGGAATCCCCTGTACAGTGAATCCCAACAGCTGCTGAGGATAAGAGATGACTCTCGGGTGTCTCTGCTCTTAAACTTTCCATTGCAGAAAATACGCCTCTGGTTTCAGTGCAATATGATATGTCTGGGCCCAGGAAAGGAGTGAAGGGACAAGCTGGACTGCAATGTGCATAGGGTTTTCGGTATTTGGTGTGCAGTGTAACTAATAGGAGCTTCGTGTGAGGTTCTTCCTATAGTAGCATCTCTATAAAGAAAAGTCCAGTCCTCCTGTACCAAATGGTCTGTCTCTGATCATTGGGTTTAAGTCCAAATGGATTTTCATAAATACATGTTTCTTTTGTGAGACTTGAAACTGGTAAATGCATCCACAGTTATGGAAGGCAGTGACTAGCATTGTGGGAGCAGAAGGAGAAAGGACAAAGTGTATCAAAGCCAAAAATAGGTAAAAGCCAGCCAGTAGGTGTAGAAAGAGCTTCAGTGTTAGGGGTGTGCTCAGAAATTCTAAACTACAGCAAGAAAAAGGACAGCATTCAAATACCAGTCATCCAGAAAGCCAGGACCAGCCACATGTCACTGATAGACAAAGCTGGGGAAAGGTTTAATTTGCTCCTTGGAGCAAGGACTCACTGGCTGCTCACTGCTCTGTGTGGGGCTGAAACAGGCATGTGACATGAGCATGGTGCACCAGCACTTCTACCTATTCAGCTGGCTGTGACACAGAGCAATTCCCTTGACAAAGCAGCTAACATGCTTGGCTCAACTTTCTAGTTTTGATTTCCCAAACCCACAGGGGCAGCACAGTTCTCAACTTCCCAAGGACTCACCACCCTGGTGGGAGAGAAAGTGTGAAGGTAAGAAACAACCAAGCATGCTTCAGCTCCCAGAGCAAAACCCCCAAACCAGCTAACCTTTGCTATCAGCTCTTGTTAGCTGAAATCTGCGGTTTTTAATCTCTAAGAATTGTCAAGGCACAGCTGACTGACATTGCTACCAAAGGCCCTGCCCCATATGCCTTTTAAGCCCTGTTTATTTTCATGGATTATTTTATCATGAAAAAGGGAGAGAAAGAACAGTGTGATGTGCTGCTGCTGTGCTGTGCTTTGTGCAGGCATCTGCTCTCAGCCAAGCTTCCCCATAGCAGGAACCCGAGAGCAAATCCCAATTTTCAGTGAGATTCAGTTTGTTTGATTCAAACAAGGGGTCAGCATCAATGCATCACCTTTCCCAGAAAGCTTCATGCCAGTACCTAAATGCACTTGCACAGACTATATGGGAATGTGCTTCGTTATAAAATATTCTCATTTTAGCAGTGATCTGCTGCAGAAATCATATGGGCAAATCCAAATTTCTCATGCCCTGGTCTGTCCCAGTTTGCTCATTTCTTCCCCCTGCAATCAGATATGAAAAAAATAAAATAAAAAAAATAAATCAGAAGTTACCTAGTGGGTTTGTGTCAGGGTCAAGACTCTGGGGAGAATTTAAGATAGCTATTTTACAAAGGAGTAGAGGAGACAGATAAAGGGATTGTTACCTGCATTTGAAGCCATTTGAATACTGCAGAGCTCTTCTCTATCAGTATCCTTCTTCCCCAGCTGAGGCCTCTGCTGCTTGTTGCATGCCATCACATCCTCACACAGCAAGCAAAACACATTGGCAGAGTCGATGCTACGCCTGCAAAACCTTCTGGTCTCTCTGTCAGGGCAAAAACCCAGATCTGCAGCTGAGACAAGACAGGTCAAGCCAAGATACACCAGTGAAAGCAGGACCAAGCAAGAGCACACCAAAGTGGATACCCATCTCGTTTTCACCTCTATGCTTGTGTCTTTTTATAGCTGTTGACAACCACCACGACAGGTTTTGCAGACTTCAGTGAAACCATCAATCTGATTATTTGCTATGGCAAAGACACAAGATAAACTTAATTAACATTTATGCATTCCACACTGCTTTGCATAAATGTTTGCTTAATGCATGAGTCAAAAATATTCCCAGAAAATGAAAATTAAGGATAGTTAATTGCTTGCAGCTATGAACCAATATGTAAACTAGGGTTTCGATAGAATCAGTCTAACAGGTCTAACATCATTATGACAAAGTTAGAGCTTAATGAGAAGCAAGTTAAGTTTCAAGTACATGAAAGAAAGTGGGTTCTTTGTGTTTTTCATCTGACTTCATGATCGATTTCTGTGCAGACTGCAGTAAATTTTGGTTTCCCTGCCACAAATGGGGCTACTTGGTGCAGAATTACAGACACTGCCTTGATGTGGCCTGGTTGTTTAGACAAGCAATTACTTTTTATTACTGAACTAAATGAATCAAGCACTAGCTAATGAAATATTTAAGAACCTGCAATGCTAATTCAAAAATCAACCCAATCCAATTGCAAGTGTGAAATGAGGATTAACAGCAGTTTTCATATTCGTGGTGCATTTGGGGCAGCCAAGTAAACACATGGAAAGGACTTTGCATCAGCAAGACACAAACACCTGAGAAGGGATGGGAGTGGGTGAGAGCAATTATTGCTAAATAGGATGTTCAAGTGTGGTGATGACTCTAATGTATTTGATTAAAAGTCAAATATTATTAATTTGAGCAATTTGATAAGCAGGGAAGTGTCACAGAAGGGTCTAGGATGTCCTGGTGGGACCTCTGGTCTCACTGCGTGAGATCAGGTTGCTCAGGACTTCATCCTGGGAGATCTCACAGGGTCAAGATCCCCACTAGGAACAGCTTCCCATGCCACAACTAGTGTACAACAGGAACAGGATATGCTGATCCTACTTTCCCCTCTTCCTTTTCCTATAAGCTGCTTTCCAACAATGAAAAAATACTCTGGTTACAGAAGACTGAAGTGTCAAGCCCTTCCTGAAGGCACAGTCGTTCTGAATAGCAGCATTTCAGGCTCTTAAGAGCATTACCATGCAAAGCACTTCCAAAAACATTATTCCTGTTTATTGTTGTGCTGTCCAGACTGATTAAAAAGGTTTCAGGGAGGAAATGAGAGCAATTTTAAACAGAGGTGAAAGGAGAAAGAGGGAAAAGATGTCTTGTTCTGAACCACTCTTCTTTTTGTGGAAGCACGCAGCCATGATATCACAACAGCAGATAATATCTGTATTGAGGGATGCACAGTTGATTATCACAAGCTGTTGACAGTACAAAAGCTTCTCTGATGCACAGCTTAATCAAATGCCTGCAAATTTGCATTTAAATTGAGGAATTTAGGAATCCATAACCCAAAGAGGAGTTGGTCTCCTTGGATGACATTTCTGGTACCTCAGCCTTGAGAAGAAAACAAAACTTGTGTGTGATATAAAAAAAAAAAACTGTCCTGCTGCCTTCCAGCAAGACACACAAATCTGAAAGGGCTGCAACTGATGCCCATGTCTAAATCGTACCATAGCTATAACTTTTCAGCCTCACCTCCAGAGACAAGTCCGTGTTAGATGGGGTTGTGTTACGACTTTGTCTTGCAGCACTAACATTATCAGTGTTACCACCTCTGCCTCCAAATCCCCCAGATAAAGCATTGTTTGACATCCAGACAGTGGTGGCAGACACTATCCACACCAGGATTTCATCAGCAACACAAAAAAGGCAGCAGAGGCACACTGGGCACATGTCCAGGGACATCTGCGTCACACAGCACGCTCAGGGGATGGAGTACACAGAGGTAATGCTCTCCAGAGCAGCTCTGGTCAGAGACCTGTCAACAAAGTCCTCCCTGAGGACTGCACCATGCTCTGTGCATGCCAAGAAGAGTGGCAAAGTGAGCTCTCCTGCTCTTCAAACTATCTTCTTTTCTTCCCTGCTCTGTAAAGGCACAGGCCACCCATAGCACCTTCCAGGGCATTACTGCCTCTGAAAACACCAGTACAGCTGGCAACCTACACAAGGACTTTTTTGTTTTTGCCTGGGTTGTGGCAAATCACTGAGTTTGCCCACTCAGATTCAGGTCATGTGTATACACCGGGCCTATCCTGTTCTTCCCCATGCAAACAAAGCTGTGGGAGCTCAGCACTGCTGTAACCCCTCATTTACAACCAGCAACCTAGTTTGAAATGATTGTTTGAAGCTGCTAAGACTCTTACATTACAAAATAAATTGAGGTGAATTAACAAGCCTCCATCCCAGCCAGTCCGTCATGGGCACTAGCATCTCCATAGCAGGTTCCTATGGTCAGAAACGATCACTGCTGCAACTCCCGGGGGCTGTAGCTGGTGGTTGTATCTGGACCGGCCTGCACATTTCTTTCCCTTTCATTGTAAGAGAAAGCTGCCAAGAACAACGTGAGGCGCGTGTGGGCACAGCCAGCAACCACCACCATGCCTTGCTAACATGGCTGCTGTTGTCTTGAACAGTCTCAGAGGATTTATAGCCCATAACATCCCTCAAATCCTTCCAACCCTGCAATCTTAACTTGATTGCTGTTGGGACCTTGAGGACTTTTCCACAGCTGGAAGCGTGAGTCCATGCTGTGGCTGTGCTATAAGTGATTTACACATTGCTGCATTTGAGGAGTTATTTTTATATTTGATTTTGCAGTCATTACAGGGTCCATGAAATCCTGGATTTTATAGTGCAAACTCTATAGTTAGTGATAAAGCATGAGAGATGAGAGTATGAAAGGTCAGATCATTACTGCTCATAACAAATGAGCCAGGTGTCTGCAAAGGGAGATGTCAGCAGAGCCATCCCGAGCTCTGAAACCCTGCTGGATGATCCTTTGCCCTCTGCCCCCCCCTGCTCAGAGCTGCACTTGCTAACCAGGGTCCAAGGGGAAAAAAGATTTCCAACCTGTGTTAGTGCAATCTGTGTTACAGCCTTTGCAGACAGATTGCCGAGCTGCGGCCCAGGAAGGCTGCTCAGGAACAGGCGTTCCCAACAAGACCGTAGAGAAATCAAACTATTTACCTCTTCCAAGGTTTAAATCTCTTCCTTTTGCCCCCAGGTATGAGAAAAGCCAAACAAAAGTAGCTTTGCAGCAATAACAAACCAGGCTAAAGGCAGACAGCATATTCTGGAAGGAAAAAGCAGAGAGGCTGAACCTTGCCTGTCTCCAAAAAGAATCTGCAGTGCAAACCCAATCCAAGCACCTTCCTAGTTACTGTCAGAAGCTGAGCAGGTATTAAATCACTTTTTATTACTAAGAAAAACTACACTTGTTTGCATAAGAATAGTACCAGTGAGCTAATAAATGTTCCTGTAGTATCTGCAGTGGCATGCAGAAACTACCAGATAATTTTTAATTTAAGGGTCATTTGTCCATCGAGTAGAGACCCTGATTGTGCTGCATCAACCATCTTAGCCACTGCAGCAGGGTCCCCAGACACTTGGTGACCGCGCATGCATGCAGAAAAGCCCACATGGAAACCTGGCAAACCCACTGCCATGGGTGAGCCCACCGAGTCGAGCCTAGGTGTGAGGCTTGCGGCCAGCCAGCGTGCAGGGAGCAGCAGTACCAGCAACCCCAGAAAACTGTGAGCTCAGTACTCCCCAGCTCTATTTTTAACCTTGCAGCCAGGGAAGATCCCTGTTGCTATGCCACCCGTGTTGTAGGTCCGGAGCAGTCAGCACATCCCACCCGGAAACCTGCTGAGCAGCTCAGCAGTCCTGTGGACATGACCAATGAGGTTTCAAGTCCATCATGGCAGCTGCAGCACTCAAATAGGAATGCTTCCCTTTCTACTCTTCTCAACTTTCCACCCATCTCCAGCACTTGCTTGCAGCTCAGAGACATCCCCCATGTTTGGAAGCTTCACGTCGAAGCTTCCCACAGCCCTGGCGCTGTGCACACAGGCAGGTGGAAAAGCACTGGCAGTGCAGCAGGCAGCTGCTGGCATGTGGGTGGATGACCAGCTTTCTTTTGTAAGTCATTTTTCCCATCTCCCTAGTAAGATTGTCTAGTATTCTTCCAGGAGAAGAAGGATCCCAGCACACCTTCATCTACCAGGGAACTTTTTGGGAATGCATCCTCTGGCAAACGCCCACCTGCAGTCATAAATCAAGTTTCCCAATGTCCTGTCAGTGATTTAGTAGTTTGGGAGTTGATCGAATGGGGAACAGCCATTTGTAAAAGTTCCTGTCGCCAAATGATGTGTTCTCTTAATTTCCAGTTAAATACAAAGCATGAAGATCTGTCCTTGCCAACATCACTAATAGCTGAGGATAATCAAATGCTCCACACATTGCTATTGCCATAGCAGTAATAATTCATTTGGATGTTAAAAATCCGCATGGTTCCTTCTGCCTCCTTCATTTTGGACATATAGCTGGAAGTACTGATTTGTTTACAGCAGTCATTAAAGCTTGTTATGAGGCTTTTGCTGCTAGGAATACACATCATGGAGCATGACTCGACTTTTACAGCCTCTCCATTTTAGTCTGGCCCAGCTGGAGCCAACGAAGAAGAGGGTAAGACTCTTTTGCTCCAGACCCTGAGTTATTTTGGGACAAAAAAGCCCTACAGGGTTTTTACCGCCTGCAAAAGTCACTTATTCCCTCAAGATTGTTGCTTTTACAAGTGCCCTGGGCCTCCAGGGTACTGCAGCTGTGCTTATGAATAGACGCCAGTCTCCAGAAGTTTATTCTTTTGCCATTTTTGGGGTGGTTGGAGTCAGTGCAGAAAACAGCTGATGGCATGGCAGTTCCACAGCTGCTCTGTCTGGGGAGCAGGGGACTGCTGCCACGGTTGGCTCAGCAGGGTCCTACCCCAACGTTGCTTCTGAGGAATGCAGTTGTAATCAAACCACATCTTTTCCTCCTGCTCCATCCAGTGGCTGAGGCTGGAACTCCACTTTCATATCAGGAAGAACTCAGGCCTTAAACTGTAGAAACTTTGCTGTTACTGGTAACTAAATCGCCCAAGAAGGATTGGGGCAGCTGCTGCTTTTCCCGTGTCAGGGAATGATGACTGGAACGCTGGACAGGTAGGGCTGAAAAAGTTTCTTGTCCAAACGGTGGCACTGGAGAGAGGCTGCTCTTCCCATCAGCTACAGGGTCACGATGATGGTGGGAGGCAGGAGCAGATCCAGGCCATCTAACTGGCTTTCTGCTAATACTTCTATAGCACAGGACATGCTACAAAAACAAAACACTCAGCTTTATGTCCTCCATTGCTGAGCCTTTCCTCAGGCACACAGCACATCCCTCACTCCTGCTCTCTGTACCAAAATGAGGAGTACGTCTCCTTTGCCCAACCACTGCAATCAGGTGCATGAGGCCTCTGAAGCTGAAAGGTGTCAGCCAGCAGTTTGACTTTGCTGAAAGCACTGCCTTACCAGGCCCTAGCTCTGCTGGGAAAGGAAAATTTGAGATGCAACAGCTTTCCCTGGAAAATTCCCTGCAAGTAAGTGTAGGGAAACCAAAGCAATGCAAACAACACAACCTCAGTTGCTGAGAAGTGGGGAGACAGGTGAAAAGCTGTGGTGGAGATGTTGCAGGGAGCCTTCCTGCCTTCACAGGGTCCTGCACACAAGCACAGGCTGCCTTGGGTAACACCAAGAGCAGGAACTTAAGGAAACCCTGTTCTTCACTTACCAGTCCCTCTGCCTCCAGCACTGCAGCAAAAACATGAGCTACCATCCTCTTTGGGCCAGACTGGGAGAGACAGTGCCGTATTGGTCAGGAGGGAGGGCTTGTGAGGAAAGGACAGACAGTTGACCCAAATGAAGTGCTGATAAAGGAAACTTTGTGGTTGGAGTCTACTACAGGCCACACAATCAAGGAGAGGATGTGGATGAAGGGTTCTTTCTTCAGCTACAGAAAACAACACACTTGCAGGCTTCTGGTCCTTCTAGCTGACTTCAACTACCCAAACATCCACTGGAAAAGCAGCACAGCAAGCTGCAAGCAGTCCAGGACACTGCTGGAGCGTGTAGAGGATAGCTTCCTAGTACAGGTGGTAGAGAGCCTGACTAGAGGAAATATGTTGCTGGATCTGTTCCTTACCAATACGGAAGATTTTATTGTAGAAATCAAGACTGGACGTCGCCTGGGCTGTAGCGATCATGCCCTGGTACAATTCTCAATCTTGAAGGGTACAGGATTGATAAAAGGTAGAATCAAGATCCTACACCTCAGAAAAGCAAACTTTTGGGTGTTTAGGGCACTAGTGTATGAGGATGCTTGGGAAACTGCCCTCAGAGATAAAGGCGCAAACAAGAGTTGTAAGACATTTAGAGACATTTTTCTGAGGGCATCAGAGCTCTCAATCGCGACATGCAGGAAGTCAGGCAGGGGAGGCAGGAGACCAGCTTGGCTAAGTCAAGACCTCTTAGCCAAACTAAGGCACAAAACCAAAATTTATAGGCAGCGGATGCAGGGATATTCCCACTGGGAAGATTACAGGGATATGACCTGGGAGTGCAGGGAGGGGATCAGGAAAGCCAAAGCACAGTTGCAGCTGTCCTGGTTTCAGTTAGGATAGAGTTTATTTTCCTCCTAGTAGCTGGTAGGGTGCTATGTTTTGGATTAGGATGAGAAGAGTGCTGATAACATGCTGATATTTTAATTGTTGTAGAGCAGCGCTTGCACTAAGCCAAGGACTTTTCAGCTTCTCGTTCTGTCCTGCCAGCGGGCAGGCTGGGGGTGCAGCAGGAGCTGGGAGGGGACAGACCCAGGACAGCTGACCCAAACTGGCCAAAGGGGTATTCCATACCATCTGACGTCATGCTAAACGATATATAGGGGTGGCTGGCCGGGGTGGGGGGCCGGCTGCTCGGGGATAGGCTGGGCATCAGTCAGCGGGTGGTGAGCAATCGCAATGTGCATCACTTGTTTCGTACACATTATTATTATTATCATTATTATTATTATTATTTTCCTGTCTTAATAAACTGTCTTTATCTCAACGCACAGGCTTCACTTTCCCGTTTCTCTCCCCCATCCCAGAGAGGGAGGGGGGAGGATGAGCGAACGGCTGTGTGGTGTTCAGCTGCCGGCCAGGTTAAACCACAACAAGATAACAGGAAGGGTTTCTTCAAATACATAGGTCAAAAAAAGGAGATAAAAATGACTGCACCCCCTTGATGAGCAAAACAGGAGACTTGGCTACAACTGACAGGGAGAAGGCTGAGGCACTCAACTTTTTTGCCTCAGTCTTCACTGGCAAGAGCTCCAGTCACATAGCCCAAGTCACAGAAGGCAAAGGCAGGAACTGGGAAAATGATGAACTGCCCAGTAGGAGAGGGATCCAGTGCAAGACCATCTAAGGAACCTAAAGGTACACAAGTCCATGGGGCCTGATAAGATGGATCTGTGGGGCCTGGTCAGTGAAGTAGTAAGCCACTGTCCATCATATTGACACGTTGTGGCAGTCCAGTGAAGTTCTCAGAGACTGGAAAAGGTAAAACATAACCCCCATTTTTAAAAAGGGAAAAAGGAAGTCTCATTTCTATGCCCAGCAAGATCATGAAGCAAATCCTCCTGGAAATTATGCTAAGGCACGTGGAAAATAAGGTGGTGATTGGTGACAGCCAACATAGATTCACTAAGAGCACATTGTGCCTGACAAATTTGGTGGCCTTCTACAACAGGGTTACAGCATAGGTGGATAAGGGTTGGTGGATAAGCACTGTCCTGCACAATATCCTTGTCTCCAAATCAGTGATGTGGCTATGATGGATGGACCACTCAGTGGATAAGGAAGTGGTTGGATGGTGGCACACAAAGTGTTGTGGTCAACAGCTCTATGTCCAGGTGGAGGCTGGTGATGAGTGGTGTTCCTCAGGGTTCAGTATTGGGACCAGCACTGTTTAACATCTTTGTCAGCAACATTGACATTGAGATTGAGTGCACTTTCAGCAAGTTTGCCAATGACACCAAGCTGTGTGGTGCAGCTGACACACTGGAGGGAAGGGATGTCATCTGGAGGGACCTGGACAGGCCTGGGAGATGGGCCTGTGTGAACATCATGAGGTTCAACAAGGACAAGTGCAAGGTCCTGCATCTGGGCCGGGACAATCCCAATGCCAAGAACAGGCTGGGCGGAGAATGGATTAAGAGCAGCCCTGATGAGAAGGACCTGGGGGTGCTTGTTGATGAGAAACTCAACGTGAGCCAGCAATGTGCACTTGCAGCCCAGAAAGCCAACCATAGCATGGGCTGCATCAAAATCAGTGTGACCCGCAGGGCGAGGGAGGTGATCGTTCCCCTCTGCTCTGCTCTCATTAGACCCCACCTGGAGCCCTGCATTCAGCTCTGAGGCCCCCAGCACAAGGAGGACCTGGAAGTATTAGAATGATTCCAGAGGAGGGCCATGAAGATGATCAAGGGGCTGGAGCACCTCTCCTACAAAGGCTGAGGAAGATGAGGTTGTCCAGCCTGAAGAAGAGAAGGCTCTGGGGAGACCTTATAGAAGTTTTCCAGTACCTAGAAGGGGCCTACAGGAAAGCTGGGGAGGGGCAATGATTCTATGAAACAGTTAATTGCTCTGTCCTGCTCTGCATTACCTGCTCTGCAAGGGAATAGTTAACTGCTCTGCTTAGAAGTTAGGAACTAATCACTTTGTCTCTGCCAAGAGCTGTAAACACTAGCTGTAAACACTGGCAGGATGTACTAGAGCAATAACCCATTATGTGACAACACCAAAAGTTCTGTTTTGAGAAAACTTCAACCCTGGAGAAAAGCAATGTCTCAGGAGACACAAACAGAGGACTGGAGCCAACCTAACGCCTGCACCTGTACTGCACCAGAAGCTCCACTGTGCATGAGGGAATATGAATAGTGGAGTTAGGACGCATGTAATGATGTGATTGGAGGTGTTTGCAAGCCTTTCTGTTGGAAATTGCATGTAAGCTACTGCAAATTTTGGTGGGGGGCTCTCTCCCTATCATTTCCCTAATGGAGGAGGTGTTTCAGCAGCTGAGTTGATAGCACTGACAGAAGCCTGCAGTGAAGGATGAGAGAAGGAAGTAAACACCTATACAGACTTGAAATATGCTTTTGGTATGTACTGCACTAAGGACAGTTGTGGAAACAAAGAGGTTTTGTGACCTCCAGCAGCAGACAGAGAGCAGATGCTGAACAGATCAAGAATTTGTTAGAAGCTATTAGTCTCCCAGAAAAGACTAGTGTTCTGCATCAGGCAGGCAGCACACACCAAAGAAAAGACTGTCCCCACTAGGAATGCAGATGCGAGCAGTGTAGCAAAGTTCTTATTAAAAGTCATGGTGACCAAGTTTGGAGCTCCAGAAAAGATCAATTCAGACCAGGGGAGCCATTTCACAGCTCAGGTTTTAAAAAGGTTATATGAAATATTAATTATTACCCAACAACTACATAACCCATATCACATCGTTCTCACGTAAAATTCGCCAGGAATGAAGAAGATAAGGATCCATTGAAAATTATATTGAAAAAAAAAACACACAAAGCTATCCCCAGCAGCATGGCACTGACACATGAGCTGCTGAGTGCTGTCCAGCCTAAGTGGGAGAGGGCTCAGATGGGCCAGGGCAGGGTCTCCCTCTCCTCCCTGAGCCTGGGAAGCCCCAAGACCCATCACGAACTCTGGGACATGCCTAGGAACTCAGAGAGCCCCGAATCAGAAAATGGGTTGGGTCAGACCTTAAAAGATCTCCAGTCCAACCCCGCCATGGGCAGGGACACCTCCCACCAGACCAGGTTGACCAGGGCCCCATCCAGCCTGGCCTCGAGCACTTTCAGGGACAGGGAATCCACAACCTGTTCCAGTGCCTCGCCATATTTTCACTGACAACACTTTTTACAGGCTTTTAAAGGCTTTTACACTGACAACAACAAAATCTCATTAATTGGATTTTTGTTGTTGTTTCGTTTTGGTACGTGTAAGCTGAAACAAGCGTTCGTCAATTATAACGTGTTTTCCAAGGGGAAATCTCCGCTCCCAGACTGAACGACGCACCAAAGGACAGGCCGCGGAAGGGCCGGGGAAGCGCAGGGCCCGCCCCGCCCCGCCGCGGCCGTTACGCCCGACGCCTGCGCAGTGGCGCCGCGCGCGCGGCGAATTCAAACCGGGAAGCGGCGGCGGCGGCGCCGCGTGGGGGGGGGGGGGGGTGGGCCGGGAGCCGCCGCGCTCGACTCGCGGGGCGGGCGGGGAGCCGCGCGCCCATTGGGCCGCAGGCGAAGAGAGGGCGGGAGGCGGCGGTGGGGAGGCCGCGGCCGGTGCCCGCTGTCGGGATGAGCGCCGCGACCCCCCGGCGGGGCGGCGGCGGTGGGCTCGCGTCTCCCGCGCCGCGGCCGCTCGGCAGCTCGGCCACCCCCACGCTGAGCGACTGCCCCGGCAACGATGACGAGCGGGAGAGGCGGCAGCGGCGGCGTTCGCGGGCCGCGGACCTGCAGCTCGGCAGCACCGAGGCGGCGCTGGGCCTCGTCTCTTCGGTGCCCGGGTACGGGTGGGCCCCCGGGGTCGGTGTGGGAGGGCGGGGGTCGCGCTCGGCGGGGCGGGGGTGGGGGAGAGGCCCGGCTCCCCGGGGCAGACCCGTGCTTCCCTCAGGCAGGTGGATGCGTCGCTGTCGGCGGTCCCGCGGTGGACGAATGCGCAGATCTCGGACCACTACTCCACCTGCATCAAGCTGTTCACCGAGAACGTGAGTTGGCATCCCTCGGGAAGTGCTGCTCGTCGCGTCCCTGCCGCTGGGTCCCGCATCAGCCCCTTGCTGCTGAGCTGCTTGCGCGGGGGCCTAGGGCCAAGGAGGGTTTTTGACCCCTCACCAAGCAGTGACATCAGTTCTTCCTCGAGGTCCTCTGGGCCACGTAACAGCCCCATGATAGGTCTGGATTTGAATCTCTGTTACCGCTTTTCAAGCGTAATTAAGCAGGATGTGGCACGGTGCACACGCAGTCAGGTTTTGCTGCAACCTCTCCTGCAGAATGATGGTTCACAGGCAGATTGACAGCTGTGATTTTCCAGGTGTTGATTCTCAAGTGTGCTTTGTTTCAGAAAATCAACACCAAGAATGTTTTTGGCTTATACCTGATAGACTATATGACAGATATACTGAAACAGAAGGACTCTGAACTGACGAACTTCAAGGTGAGAGAAATTACTGCCTGCTCACTGCAGTGTTTTGTCTCTGATCTGTGCTAACTAAGCTTTAGTAAATAAAAACCTCAAATAATTAAACTTTCAGTAAGAGATCTGGTAGAGGCAGCACAGTCGTTTTTAGCAGAACCTTACGGTGCTGAATGCTTTTGTACTACAGAAATTAAAGGCTAAATTCTCCTTTCAGTTATGATCCTTCAAAAGGAGAGCTTGTTTAAGAATAAGACTTGTGAGGCTTCTGAGGTAAATACTGGGTGTTACAGCCATGTTCTGTTACTGGCTGTAAAAGAAAAGAAGATAGTGTGACCTGAGTGTAGGAGCCATCAGGGTATAGAAACATAGAATCATTAGGGTTGGAAAAGACCTCCAAGATCATCTGGTCCAACCATCACTCTACTAACAATGTCACCCACCCTAAGCACCACATCCAACCTTTCAGAACTTGCCTGGGCAAAGATTATTTATAGTTCTATTCATAGTTCACTGATGCTATGAGGGAGAGATGAATTCTTGGCAGGGATTTTGAACATGGCCTCAAGGAACTGGTGAGCTAGGTATCTTATAATTGATGAAACTGAGGAAGAAACAGGAAACTGTGTGCAGGTTTGGAGTGGGTGCTTCTTCACCTTTCTGGGTTGACCTGTGATCTGAAAAGGTCACTTGGCATCTCCTGCGCTTCGCTTCTTTTGACTATGTAATTTGGAAAAAACAGAACGATACCAAGAGGATATCCCAAAAGAAGGTGGAAGAGAGAGGTTGCAGACACAAATTGCACCTTTCTGTTTCTTCTCCTTGCTTAATCTTGGCAACTTTAAGTATTCTGTGTGATCCCTTCCAAAAGCCTTGATAAAACAAACTGTATCCTCTGCCTGGGAAGATACATCTTGACCCCTGCTGCGTACCTAGGTTTCCAATAGGTTTCTGGATAAATCTTTATAGGTGCTGACGGTTCTGCTTGTAATACAAGAGTTCAGAAACTCAGGTCTGCTGCTTGTCTTCTGCGTTTGCATCTTTTGTCTTGTTCCTTTCTAACTCTAACAATTGCATCCTGTTTTCCTCTGTCAGATAGCAGCTGGCACCCTTGATGCCAGTGCGAAAATTTATGCTGTGCGTGTGGATGTAGTCCATGCAGATATGTACAAAGTTCTTGGAGGCTTGGGCAAGGACTCGATACCTACAGAAGATACGGAGAGCCCAAAAGGAGGTGTGCCATTCACTTATTTTCCGTTAAGCTGTTCCTGGTTCCACCTACAAGTAAGAAATGTCAGTGTACTTAATGCAGCACCCATGAATTTTGAAGCAGTTAGCTTACGTTTCTGAAGCACTGCTCTATATCTGGGACAGTACCGCTAGCTTGATTCTTTTCAAGGGCTGGGAAATACTGAATTAGTTTGGATTCTTGAGCAAGGGAGGATGAGATGAGAACCCGAGTTTGATGCTCAGTCCTGTATTTAATGATTTGGCCAGCTAAATTTGAATGCAAACAAGGGGGAGCCTGATCTGAAATATTTGAGCGTGCAGTACCCTAGTCTTTGCTGTCCTTTGCTTCAAAACAATCATGTGCTGTTAAGACAAAATATACATGATAAAAAGAATTACAGTATACAGCCAATGAAACGTTAGTGGTTCATGCTAATTAGATACCTATGTGGGTAACTTCATACCTGCTGGGTTTTTGTATGTGTGCATACATTTGGCTATACAAACTGCAAGTTCTCTAACTATAACTTCTACTTTTAGAAGAAGACAGTGCAGCTTCTGGTACTGTCAAGAGAGTCCAGACAAAGAAAAAGCATTCATTCAAAACCATTGAGCAGAACTTGAACAACATCAATGTGACAGATCATAATCGCAGATGTGAGGTGGGTGGAGGTGGAGCTGCTGTAGTGGTGGGTGAAAGAAGGAAACATCACTTCATTCTTCAATTTTCTCTTGTTTTCCTTACTGTGCAGTCCTCTCTTGGGCTGTAATATTCACATGCATCTCTGAATTCTGCTATTATAACAAGATTGTTCTTACTTGCATTTAATCCTCCTGCGTGAGGCAGCCGTGAGAGCGCTGTCCTCGCTGAAAAAGATGCATGGATCATTCTCCCTTCGGTTTTGTACTTAGTCTTCTGCAGAGATGTATGTCTCACTGTCTGTCTGCTCCATTCCTTGATTCTCTACTTCATTTCATACCTGTAGGTTGACCCCATGTTTCAGAAAACATCAGCATCTTTTGATGAATGCAGCACAGCTGGCATTTTCCTCACCAGCCTGCGTACCCAAAGTTGCCACAGTAAGCTCCTCTTTGACTCGGAGATCGTGCCTCTCCCATCTTCGGCAACCGTCACTCTGCCAAACTGTGATCCTGTGACAGTGACAGATTTAAACTGTGAGTGCTGATAACCACTAAGTAATTGGCCCATCCGGACCTTTTGATCTTTTTCATCTTCCAAGCATGCTGATTTTAGTCTCAGCCAGCTTGCTTGTGCTTTTGTTTTGACTGTTTGGCTCCCATGTGGCACCCTTGTTACGATCCTGCTCAAGCTGATACTGGTTGCTGACAAACCAGGACCCTTGTAGGTTTTAGATCTCTGCCTGTAGCTTAACCTCGAGCAGGCCTGTCACACAGCACATACATGTGGTCTGAGCTTGCATGGCGATTAAGATGGGCGTATTCCAGTTAAGGACTGACCTTTTTAGACTGCTTTAACCCTGCTGATACTACCAAACCCTACTGTTCTGATACGATTCCCAGCATTATGCCCATCCTTCAGTTAGAGAAGTAGTTGAACCTACCTTGCTGCTGAGGAATAAATCCAAGTGCTTTTGCAGTGAGCCCTGTCCTAAATGCAAGAAGAGCTGCCTATATATGCGACTTTAAGAACGATTTAACACCTAGCATTTGTTTTAGCTACCAGTTACTTTATCCTGTGTCTAATATGTTATTCTTGTCTCTAGTGCTGCTATCACAGTGCATTGAAAAACGCCCCATCTGCTCTTCACTGGCTGGTTTCCAGTTTACGCATTGGGATGCTGAATCCCATGATGAGGTATATTAGTTGGCTTGGAGCAGGGTGGGGTACTTGAGCTGTATTCTGTGCTCACAGTTGTCACCCCAAGGCGATCTCAGAGATGCACAGGACAGTGGGATGTGCTGCGGGGTTGTGGGTGTGGTTGTGGGTGTCCTGCAACTTTTCCCCTGAACACCTTCTTATCTTACAGTCAGTGTCAGCCCTGTTGGATAAATTTAAGAAGAGTGATCAAGTGTTCAACATCAATGCAGAGATAGACAGTTATGTGGAAGATGGTGGTCCCATGCTGCCAGATGATGACTTCAACACTGAGTCACCCAGGAGTAAAGTAGCAGATGAGATTGGGGAATTCACAGAAAACAAGTCCTTCAGGACAGTCCGTGAGAGCAAGAGGTGAGTAATCAATGAAAATCTATAGTTTTGCTTTGATAGCAAGCAACAAGTTAAGACAGCTCGCATAGGGTTCTTTAGGTTACTGTGCATGCTTTCCATCTGGCTATAGCTTACTTTCTGATCAAGTTTCAGGTACATTGAGGAATGTATGTCTCTGACTCCCAAGAGAACCTTTTTGTGTGGTCGCATTTCCCCAGAGTGATTGTTTATCTACTCACTCTGCTTCCATTTTCAGCCTGCCCTTTGACAAACCCACTGCTGTTTTTGCAGTAGCCTCACAGACTTCAGACAGTGCAGTACCCACAGTACTGTTTGCTGATTAGAGAGCAAGAATCTTGCACACGTGCTGGCAGAGGGACCAGGAGATGTCTGTACAGACCTGGTCTGGATATTAAACACATGTTTAAGCCTGTTGTGTGTCAAAGGAAGGATTTCACTGAGCAACTTGTGCTCTTTCCAGACTTGATGCAGTTCCTTTTGGAGAGGGAGACATCAGAACCATGTGCCTTCATCTCTCCATGAAGCCAGGGGAATACTCCTACTTCAGTCCCCGAACTCTCTCAATGTGGGCTGGCCCAGACCACTGGCGTTTCAAACCTCACCACAAATGTATGTATTTAGAGACAGGAGCTCGTATACTAGAAGATCCAGCTACTGCCAGATCCTACTTAGGTTTGGAGATGGGCAGTATGTGATTCATAAAGCACAGACAGTAAAGATGGGACATGTCTGCATGGCTCTTTTCTAGCCTGATTGGAAGCAGTACTGAGTTCAGACACCAGAAGGGCTTTAAGTTGTGTGTGGATACTTTGATGTCTAATGTGTTCTTTATTTTTTGCATTTGTTAATGATGCTCAAAGTTGAAGGGGGTGTCTCACTGCAGCAATAGGATGTGATAGTACTAGTACAGATCCTGTGTTTTTTTCCCCACCTTCTGTGTAAATAAATAAATAAATATTTTTCTGCTTCTATAAAGAGAATATTGATCCCATTAAAATGTGAAGCAGAGGACACCACGTATTGCTTTCCCTAACAAAGAAAAAAGACCTTGTTTGCAAAAGGACACAGGTGACCTGTCTGTGTGGAGCCAATGCTCAAGATGGGATTGAGTTTGTCTTCATTGTCACAAATTACTGTTTCCTTCCTTTCTGCAGCTGGTGTTGTCTCTGAACAACAGAACAAGAAGAAGAATGCAAAGAAAGTATTTGAAGTAAACTTCGATGAGGATATTGACTTTAAGACGTATTTCCGTAAGACCAAGGTATGCACTGAGTTTCTGCCTCTCTCTTCCATCTTCGGCCATATTTGTGTTTTAGCACTGTCGTCTGCAAGTGGCTTGTCTTATTCTCCTGTGAAACTGGCTCTGTATACCCAATATCATGCATGTTCCTTGGAGAGGGGTCTTCTGACTCCAACGTATTTTCCAACCTTGGAATAAAGAATCAGGATGGACTCTACTTGGCTAATACCTGTAAGTAAGAGACACCCTTCAGGCCCCGTTGTGTGTCCCAGGATGCTGTGCTAAAGTCACTGGATGCACTGACTGGACTACTGTAGGACTCCTCTTTGGAAACATGTCAGAACTTTTCTCCTTTTGAACAAAGACCTGTGTTCAAAGCACTTATTTGTGCGTTAATCCTCTGAGTACTGGATATTGCATGAATAATGGTATCTAATGTCTTCCACAGGCTGCTTTAACTCTGAAAAAATCCATTCTGGAAAGCCGGAACAGGAAGGCCACCACGCTTCCTGCAGACTTCAACTATAACCCTAACAATTTTGTCCAGCTGTTTCTCAAACCACTTGTTAAGGTAAGAGTCTTTGTGGAACCATTGCCAAGAGTATTTTGCACAAAACCACTCTTGATCTGGTTGAAGTGCTCTGGGATGCTCCTCAGGCTGGGAGATGAGCCAGCATGATGCCAGTCACTGAACTAGCTAGCCCTCTTATGGATGCTGAGCGGCCTGTCCTTGGATGTTTTGCTTTACGAGGGAGTTGGTGGTGAGCTGGTACACAAGGAGGAGGAAGAGACAGCAGACTGGGAAAAGGGGTAGCAATGAATTAACAAGGTGTAGGTATTGCTTTGGGAAATATCTAGAGTTTTTCCTTTCCTGACCCCCCAGTCTCACCTCTGCAGCTCTGCAGGCTGCCTGAGCCAGGCAGCTCATTGGATCACGAAGATGAGATCGGCGAGTATGATTACAACAACCCCAATGACACCTCCAATTTCTGCCCTGCAGTGCAGGTAACCGGGACAAGATTTTTCTGTTACCAGTATTTGACATGTGATAGGAGTAATTTAGGAAGAATCTATGTCCAGCATTAGTTACTAGTGAAATAGAATTGACATCAGATTGTGACAAAGCTGTAGGAGGTTCTCTGTGTACAATTCTATCCCCTCACTCTCACTGGTACACTAACAATATCAACTAAACTGTCTGCCCTTGGAATTTGTCTGACAGCTTGCTGCAGAAACTCTGTTCTGTGCTTTTTCCATACACACCTACCCTGAAGGAGTAAATGCTATTACTTGCCTCTGCAGTCATCTCTGCACAGTGACACTTGCTCCCAGCTGTTTCAAGCTCCTGCTGAAATATGTTTCCTCTAAAGCTTCAATTTTCTGTCAGGCCAATACAATCTCCTGAGTGTGTTTTGTGACAAATCTCAGTTGGTCCCATGCTGGCAGGAGAGCCCTCGTCTCTGACAATTCTGCTACTAGAACAGCCTTTTGATATTATGTGCTCTAGATCTCCCTTGGGTTTAGCCTTAGCACAAGCTAAAAGGTATGGGGAGAGGCTGAAGAAGATTCTTCCACAGGAAAAGTGGGCAGGTATTACCACTCTCCTGTAGGCTGTGTGCTCTTGTTATCTCAGTGCAGGGCATCTCTGGCTCCTCAAAGATGTCTTGGTGGCCTCACTGCTGTATCTGTTCTTGATCAGGCTGCAGACAGCGATGATGACAATGATCCCATTCAATTCATGGGCCAAACAGAGGATTTCAACCTTAATGCTCACTCTGAGGGTCAAGACGAGGAGTTCAACGGGGTTGTTGGTGTTGATATTGCAATGTATGGAGAGCTGAACCTCATTGCTGAGCCCCAGAAGGTAAGGACTTGTGCTGTTGCTCAGATGTGAACTGCTCACTGCCTTGGGTGGTTAGAAATCCTGAGACACCAGTGTCCCTGGTTCAGGATCTCCTGGGTTTGCTACTGGATACTTTATCCTCAAATGATAGCTCAGGTAAGAGAAGGGAGTTAAAAAAAAAAATCAAGGGTTTAGTAGTAAGATAGCATTCACTGTTCCCGTGGGGAAAATCATGTTTTAATTGTTCCTATGTTTGTGACTGAGGGTACTACTGCTGCCTGTGCTCATATGTTGCCTGCTATGCCTGAATGTCTTTTCCTCAGGTCAATAAGATAGCAATTCAGTATGCAAAGACAGCCAAGAAAATGGACATGAAGATGTTAAAGCAAAACATGTGGGACATCTTACTTGATACAGGAAAAAAACAAACATTGGCAGAGGTGAGTGCAGGCGGAGCCATGTACCTTAACAGGACCAAGGATCAGAGAATGTCCTGCAGGTAATAGTGCTTAGCTCTGTTCTTGGGCAAGTTTAGTGGCAATTCCTTTCTAGTAGTCTTGCTCCCATGGGGTGGTTGTTAAGGATGGACTGTGAGCAGTGACTTGCAGTGGTTGTTCTCTGAACATGAGGCTGCGTCCTGGGGAGCAAAGTCTCTCTCAGCAGTGTCTGTCTTTTTGCTGAATAGATTGAAGATACGGAGAAAGAGAAAGACCCATCAGTGGTAACAGGCGAGAAGGCCTTCAGCGACATCACAAAGGAACTGCTTCACAGGTAGAGAAGCCCTAACAAAGGTTGGACTGAATATGAGGCAGTTTTCGGCTGAGCTTGGGCAAACCCTGACCCACGTGTTTGTTACAATCTGCTAACTGAACCCTGATGGGGGAAAATCTTCTCTCGCTCTCTGGGTTTGCCTGAGGAAGCTATAGGTTGCATTTTGCTAGTGGGAGGGAAAAGGTAGAGAAAACCAGAGACATGGGGAGAAGCTGTCACACATGCAGTTAATCTTTGATGACCTGATGGTTTGCAGACATGCTCTTATCTGTATGGTCTCAGTAGACTCTGGCCACCCTGATGTCCTCCCTTCTCTTCCCATAGGCTGCCTTCTACAATGGTGAAAAATCTGTCTGTCCCTTTAGCCTTCACCTGCCTCTTGCATTTGGCAAATGAGAAGGTAAGTAGAACGCATGCACAGAAGATGTGGTAGGAGCAGTGGGTGAAACAGTAAAAAGCACCAAGAGCTGGGCCATTTTGTATTTACATCAGGACCTTAAAACTTAAGCCCGTTTCATATTTATAGGGAACATAAATCAGGTTGATATGCTGGGAATGAGAAACCCATCGTTTAGTGCTCACAGCATTTCCAGCCTAACTTCTGTCTGTCCTTCCTTGTCCCTGGGTCTGGCAGCAGAGGGGGTGAGCGCATTCTTGTTATAAGTGTTGGGAGTGTTTCAGGCTGGTATAATGGCTAATGAGAGGCCTTGGTCTTGTGCACCAACAGCAGAGACAGAAGGGGCTAGGGTTGTTCTGAACCTTCCTTGTGTTTTTATTCAGCTGCTTTGGAGCAGTCATCAGGCTGGACCTTCAGACTTGAAGGGAAGAGCCTGGTTTTATTGAACTTAGCTTTTTCGTTTTCACAGAATCTCAAACTGGAGGGTACAGACGACTTGTCTGATGTCATGGTGAAACAAGGTGACTGAGCCTTGTGCAGAGAGGAGCATCGAGGCTTACCCACAGGACAGAGTTCTGCTCTCCAGCTGGCCTGTTCTTGCTATGGACTGTCTCATCAGTGGCAGATTTTTTTCCTCCCAGACTCGTTGCTGAGAAATCCCACCTCAGAAAGACTTTTAAATCATGGACATGGTCCTACCTAAACACAGAGCCCATATAGATGGACAGTTACAGTTCAGCCTGACGTCTTTGATCCATTACCTCTTTCCTGGGCCTTGATAGCAGAGTTCTGCAATCTCACTGTGAACCAACAGTACCTGTTAGCAAAACACTGCTTCGTGTGTCACTCACTGTCTGCCTGTAATTCCCAGCACACTGACTGGTATTCATGTCTCCAATTCTTCCTTAAGTCCTGTTCCTTTGCCTGGTCTTTCCCTGAAGTGATTTATCTTTTATACTGAGCTTAACAATAATAAATTCCTACAGACTTCTTTGATGGACCTTTGAGAGGGGGCAGGAGGAGTCTCTGAAGCAAGAGAAAAACTAAATTAACACACAAGCGTTAGGGAGCAGCAAGAGGCTTCCTAAGGGGAGACGATCACTGGAGTGCCACCAGCCAGAACCGAGTCCTGCAGTACCTCAACAAGGTAAACATAAGACCTGGAGATGATGGCCAGGTTCAACCAGGAGTTGAGTTCACCAGGCAAGCTCATGGTGTTGAAGCAGGTCTGAGGCCAAGCTAAGAAGTCTAGTCAGGACTAGGTCTAGGTCTGAGGTGATGAGGCAGGGAGACCAGCCCTCCTGATGCAGCTCAGGCAGGGAGTGAAGGCTGAGCTTAAATGGGCCTCCTGGGCATAGGTGGAAGCCCTGGGTGGGGCTCATCAGGGCCACTGAGGCTTATGAATGCCCTCAGGGCCCTGCTAACAGTGTGGGTGTAGAAGAGATCCATCAGGTAGTGGAACCTAGACCTGTTTTCGTGGCTTTGGTGGGGGCACTGAGGGACAGAGCTGGCCCTACATGGGCAATTCTGCCCCCAGGGGCTGAGGCTGGGCAGGCACCCCTTCCCAGAGAACCAATATTGGGGGGCAGGTTGGGTGGCACAGGAATGGCTTGTGGGTGCGAGGGAAGGTACTTGGGACTCGGGAATAGGGTTTTGGGGGTGGTAGGATTTTAAGGGGGTTAGGGGTCAGAGTTAAGGCTATGGCATGGTTAGTATTGTCGTTAGGGTTTTTAGGGTTGGGGCCATTTTCATGGTCAGGGTTAGAGGTGAGGATTAGGGTTACAGGGTTAGGGTTAGAAGGCTAGTATTGGGCTTAGGTGTTAGCTTTATGATTTTGGTTTGGGTTAGGATTACATGCTTAGGTTTAGCGTTTAGAGTTAAGAGTTAGGGATAGGGTTAGGTTTAATGTTTAGGGTTAATAGTTAGGTTAACACTTTTGGTTAGGGTTAGTGGTTTTGGTTAATCATAGAATTGCTTGGTTTGGAAGGGACCTTAAAGATCATCTAACTCCAACCCCGCTCCCATAGGCAAGGATGCCACCCATTAGATCAGGTTGGCCAAGGCCCCATCTAGCCTGGCCTTGAACATCTTCAGGGATGGGGCAGCCACAACTTCTCTTGACTACCTGTTACAGTGCCTCACTACCCTTACAGTGAAGAATTTCCTCCTAATGGTTAGGGTTACAGTGAGTTATTGCTAGTTTTTGGTCCAGAGTTTTATCTCTTGTTCAGGTTGGGGTTTCTTTTCAGATTGATCTTCAGGTTTGAGTTAGTGTGGGGGATTAAGGTGAGGATTAGCATTACTGGTGGGGTTAGGAGTTTGGGTCAGGTTCAGGGGAGGCTTGCTACTGGAGTGCATTAGTGTTATTGTGAGGGCTAGGTTGTGGTTTGGATTTTAGGATTATCATTAGGGTTAATATTAACATTAGGGCTAGCATTAGAGTTAAGATTAAGAGTTAGGGATTAAGGTTTAAGGCTAGAATCAAGGGTTAGGTTAGGATTAGTTCTAGGGATAGGGGTAGGGTTAGGTTTAGAGCCAGTTTAGTGTTAACAGTGTAATGGTTAGGGCTGAGTGTAGGGTGAAGTTTAGAGTTACAGTAATTGTTAGCAGTTTTGTTTATGGTTACATTTAGGTTTAAAATTAGGGCTAAGGGTTAGGATTAATGGTTAGGGTTTAGAGTTTTGGTTTGGGTTAAAGTTAGGGGTTTTGGTTTGGGTTAGGTTTAGGTTTAATGTTAAGGTTAGTATGTTCAGGCTTCGAGTTTAGGTTTATTGTTAGAGTAACGGTTAGGCTTATGGGTTAGGATAGGATTTTGTTGAAGTTGGGGTATGGGTTAGGGTTAGGGGCTAGGGTCAGCATTAGGGTTAGCATTTTGCTTACAGTTAGGCTTAGAGGTTCATATTAGGATTTTTATAGTTTAAATTAGGGTTAGAAATAGGGTTTAGATTAAGTTTAGGATTAACATTAGGGTTAAGGTTAGGAGTTAGACTTAGTTGAGTGGATTAGGGTTAGGTAAGAGTTAAGGTTAGGTTTATGGCTGATGGTTAGGGTCAGGGGAGCAGATCAAATGTAGGTTTAGGGATTATGTTTAGGATTAGTGTTTGGGTTATCGTTTGGTTTAATGTTTAGGGATAGAGTTTGGGTTTGGTTTAATGAGTTTGGGTTATGTGTTAGGTTAGCTTTAGGGTAGCGTTTTAGGTTTCACTTTAAGGTTAGGTTTTAGGATTGGGCTTAATGTTAAATTAGCATCAGGGTTATGCTTCAGGGTTTGGGTTCAGGTTAGGACTAACAGGAATAGGTGTTAGGGTTAGGATTCAGATTGTGGTGTATGGTTAGGGGAATGGTTTAGGTAGGATTAGGTTTAGGGAAGTGAGTCCTATATTCAGGGTTAGTGATAGGGGTAGGGATTTGTGTTAGGTTTAGAGTTCAGGTTAGGTTAGAGTTCGAAGAGAAGAAACATTGTTGGGTTGGGATAGCATTGGATTATGAAAGGGTAGTTGTGACGAGAAACCGTTGGGATGGGGAGTTGTCCAGATGGGAAATCATTGTAGGGATGCGAAATCATTGGGATGGGAAAACTGTTGCAGTGTGAAATGTTTTCTACCCGAATGAACGTTCATTGGGATGGGAAATCCTTGGCATAGTAAATCAGAGATGGGAAATTGTTGGGATGGGGTATTGTTGTCTTAGAAAATGATTGGGGATGGGAAACTGTTATTGGAATAGCAAAAGATTCTTGGAATGTGAAATAGTTAGGATAGGAAATAACTATTAGGATGAAAAGTTAGTGCGGGTATGGAAAATCCTAGGGATGGGAAACCACTGGTGTGGGAAACTATCCTCGGCATGGAAAATGGTCATTGGGATGGGAAATCATCATGCAGATGGAAAATGACTTTTAAGGTAAGCCTGCTTGGGTACAAAAGCTCTAATCATAGCAAGCCTGGTGGTGAGGGGTTATTCAGAGCGATCACTGTTGGGATCCCCTGTTGATCCACAGATTCACTGTTGCGATCACTGTTGAACCCCCTGGAGTTTACCTGGTGTATTGTGTCCATTTTTGGGCTCCCCAGTACAAGAGAGACATGGAGGAGGACTTCTAAGGTGATGAGAGGACTGGAGTACCTGTTGTACGAGGACAGGCTGAAAGACATGGGCCTGTTTAGCCAAGAAAAGAAGACTGAGGGGAGATCTCGTCAGTGTATATAAATATTTCAGGGGAGTGTGTCAAGAGGATGGAACCAGTCTATTTTCAGTTGTGTCCAGCAACAGAACAAGAGTCAATGGGCACAAACTGAAGCAGAGAGGAAGTTCTATCTGAATCTAATGGGGTACTTCTTTACTGTGAGTGACATAGCACTGGAACAGGTTACAAGAGAGGCTGTGGAGTCTACTTCTCTGGAGATATGCAAAACCTGCCTGGATGCTATCCTGCACAATGCGCTCTAGGTGATCCTGCAGGCAGGGGTGTTCGACTAGATAATCTTCAGAGGTCCCTTCCAACCTCAGCCATTCTCTGCTTCTGTTGCCCGGGTTCCCCAACGAACCGCCCCACTCTCCAGCGACCATGGCAGGTACAGCAGCGGGCTCCCGCTCCTCCCGGGGCTGCGGCCCTGCCGGCGAGCCCAGCGCCCGAGAGCTCAGCCCAGCGCCCTTTTTCCTCACAGAGAGATTCCCCAGACGGCTGCCGCCGGTGCCGCAGACGCCCAACTCCCCCTTTGTTGTCCCAGCTGAGCCGCCAACGGTGGCTGCCTGGCTGCTGCCCTCCTTCCCCGGAGCGATGGCGGTGCCCTTGCAGCCCCCCCAGGTACCCACCCTCTCCTATGCGCTGCCCCAGGCCACCGTCTGGCACGTGGTGCCGGAGGTCCAGGGGCAGGTGCTGCAGCTCCCACCCGTGGCGCAGCTGCCACCTGGGGGGCACCTCCCACCCGAGGGGCACCACCTGCCTCTGGTGCAGCTCCCCCCTGTGGGGCATATCCTGCAGGTGGTGCAGCTCCCACCCAAGGAGCATAACCTGCAGCCGGTGCAGCTCCCACCCGAGGAGCATATCCTGCAGCCGGTGCAGCTCCCACCCGAGGAGCATAACCTGCAGCCGGTGCAGCTCCCCCCCGTGGAGCATAACCTGCAGCCGGTGCAGCTCCCACCCAAGGAGCATAACCTGCAGCCGGTGCAGCTCCCCCCTGTGGGGCATAACCTGCAGCCGGTGCAGCTCCCACCCGAGGAGCATAACCTGCAGCCGGTGCACCTCCCACCCGAGGGGCACCACCTGCAGCCGGTGCAGCTCCCCCCCGGGGCATAACCTGCAGGTGGTGCAGCTCCCCCCCATGGGGCATAACCTGCAGCCGGTGCAGCTCCCCCCCGTGGGGCAGCTCCCCCACACCGCTCTTCCCTGTGCCCCTGTCTGCCAGTGCGGACAGCCCATGGTGACGGGGCTCCGGTGTCCGTGCTGTGCCTGTGCTCTGTGCTGGGCCTGTGCTCTCTGGGCTCCGTCCGTGCTGTGTCTGGGCTCCGTCCGTGCTGTGTCTGGGCTCCGTCCGTGCTGTGTCTGGGCTCCGTCCGTGCTGTGTCTGGGCTCCGTCCGTGCTGTGTCTGGGCTCCGTCCGTGCTGTGTCTGGGCTCCGTCCGTGCTGTGTCTGGGCTCTGTGCTATGCCTGTGCTCTCTGTGCTCTGTCCGTGCTCTCTCCAGGCTGTGTCTGGGCTGAGTCTGGGCTGTGTCTCAGCTGTGTCTGGGCTCTGTGCTGTGTGTGTGCTCTCTCTGCTCTGTCTGTGCTCCGTCTGTGCTGTGTCTGTGCTGTGTCTGTGCTCTGGCTGGGCTCTGTCTGTGCTGTGTCCGTGCTGTGTCTGGGCTCTCTGTGCTGTGTCCGTGCTGTGTCTGGGCTCTGTACGGGCTGTGTCTGTGCTCTCTGTGCTGTGTACGTGCTCTGGCTGGGCTGTGTCTGGGCTGTGCTCTGTGGTCTGTCTGTATTGGCCTCCTTTCTCCCCACTTCTTCTCAGAGCCTGTCTTCAGATGAACAGTCTCAGTCCTTTGTCAGCCATCCCGAGACAAGCCACCACCCCCGACGGGACCGCTGAAATCAGAGGGTGCACCTTCCTGTCTGTGGTAGCAAGAACTCTCTGGTAGGCAACAAGATCCGGGACGAGCCCCTAGACTGTGAGAAAAATCTCAATAATTTTCTTCAGACAGGATCTTCTGTGGAGCTTTTTTATTCGCGATTGCAATGGCGGGCGTCCTGCAAGCAGGAGCGCGCAGTAAAAGTTTATCATAACCGTGTATTCCCTATTACCCGACACCTGATTTCTCCCCTGTTTCTTCATTGGCTGAGTACTACAGGCTCACAGCCTACTCGACGCACTACTATACCATATACGTACAATTTTATTTGACCAACCGTTAATTTCTCCTTATCCTTTTATTTTTTCCTTCTTCTCTTGTGACTAGAGGGCCCGTGATCTTTGCTTTTACTGATCTCGCACTGCTCATCCTGTTTTTCTTAGCTATCCTCGTTATTTTGGGACAGTGGGACCTTTCCCTTATCTGCTTAACGGATTCCCCACTGCTATGCCACACAATGCCACTTTTGCATATGCAAGGTTAGTGGATTTTTCCACTGCAAAAATACCTTCTATTGCAAAAACACAACTTTGTTTCTCACAAGGAGAAAAAACAACACGCCTAAAGTCAAGCCACATGCTAGAAAGAGAGGAGGATGCGCAGCACGGGAAGCTTCCCACAGAAAGGAGCTGCATTTGGGGTAAAAATCTGTCCCTTTTTATGTCATTGAGACATACGAGGGCGTAGGACACCAGCACTTCAGGTAACCAGGAGATGCTGTGCGTTTCGATCCGTCCCCCTGAGACAGCCACTAGGTGACGATGTTTCCAATTTTCTTTCAAGAAACCTTGCTTTCTCAGGCCCAGGTGTCCAGCTGCACATCGAGGACGTCCCTGGCTCCCAGGCGCAGTTCCCAGGCCGAAGGCCGAGCTCCCATCCGAACCCCCGGCCCGGCAGACATTGCTCCTGGCGTTGCGCAGCAGCCATTTCATGTCAGCCTTTGCTCATGGCAGTCAGCTTAGCGCCGTCAGTGCTGCCATCGGGGTGCCCGAGAGCCGTGTGAGGTCAGCAGAGAGTCACTGTCAGCCTTTGACCTCACAAAGGTGGGTGGCCATAAGTGCCCTGAGCGTCCAGCTCGCATGGAGTACTGCTGGTGGCACTCAAGGCATGGAGGTCTTGGTGGTGGAATAGGAGACGCCGATGTCCTGCTGGTGGAACAAGAGACGCTGACGTCCTGCTGGTGGAAGAGGAGACTTCAGGGTTCGAGGTCCTGCTGGTTAGAGGTGCTTAGGAGTGGGCAGCCTCCATCCCGGTGGCCGAGCATCTCCACGGCAGGGAGGCCGCGGGCAGCACGAGCCAGCCGCCCCGCGGGCTGACAGCAGAGGCCCCCGGGGATGAGACGTGCCCCACCTGCCTGGGCCTGCTGGCCGAGGCAGCACCTGAGTCCTGCGGGCACAGCTACTGCTGCGGAGAGCTTGAACCTCTTGTAAGTTTAGTCTTGACAAAGAAAACCCATCCTAAGTGCATTTGCCTTGCAGGCATTGGTAAGTTGGCCCTCCTGATGGATTTTCACTGCCACAGTAGTGCCTCTAATAATGCTACTGTTAATTAGTGCTCTACCCTTCCGATCTTTTACTAAGGTAGCTAGAGAGAAGTGCAGACACCTGTTTATTTCCTGGTAATACCTGCAAGAACCATCTATCTACATCTTCGCCAGATTCATCATAGCGCTCTTGGTACCGCTGATCTGTGTTGCTCTGGAATAAAGTGCAATCGTTAGCACGCCAAGTGTCCATGCCCTTGAATCTACCAGAATCGTGCAAATCCCTGTTGTGATCTCTCTCTAGCTGTGGGCTGGCTAAGCTGTCTTTTGGATGGTGAAAATGGGAAATCGTGGGGATGGGAAATGATGAGTGGGATGAGAAATGATTGCTGGGATGGGAAGACTTCCTTGGGCTGGAAAGCCATGGGGCTAGGAAATGAAAGAGACGGGAAAGCTTCCTTGGGAAGGAAAAGCATTGGGATGAGATACCTTCCTTGGGGAGGAAGGCATCCTTAAGGAAAGGCATTGGGATGGGAAATCTTCCTTGGGGAGGAAATCCGTGGAAAGGAAAAGCATTGGGGTAGGGAAATCTCTCTTGGGATGGGAAATTATTGGGATGGGAAATCTTGAATGGGGTGGGTAAGATTCATTGGGGTAGGAAATAGTTGGAAAAGAAATCCAAGGGATGGGAAGTCTTTGGGATGAGATCTCATGGGATTAAGAAACGCTTCGTGCTGATGGGAAATAGTTTGCATGGGAATCTGTTGGGCTGTGAAACTGTCGGGATGGGAAATCGCCGGGAGGATGAAAAGTCTTGGGATGGAAAAGTCTTGGGATGGAAAATCCTTGGGAGGGGAAAGCGTTGGAGTGCGAAACCCCCCTGGGCCTGGCAAATGAGGACTGGGACGGGAAAGGCTCATGCGGATGGAAACTGATGGCGCTGGGAAGCCTGCTTGGGTAGAGAAACTGCAGTCCTCACCAAGATGGCGGTGAGGGGCTGGTCAGCCGTTGGGGCGGAGCCCCCGTTGCCCGGGTTCCCCAACGAACCGCCCCACTCTCCAGCGACCATGGCAGGTACAGCAGCGGGCTCCCGCTCCTCCCGGGGCTGCGGCCCTGCCGGCGAGCCCAGCGCCCGAGAGCTCAGCCCAGCGCCCTTTTTCCTCACAGAGAGATTCCCCAGACGGCTGCCGCCGGTGCCGCAGACGCCCAACTCCCCCTTCGTTGTCCCAGCTGAGCCACCAACGGTGGCTGCCTGGCTGCTGCCCTCCTTCCCCGGAGCGATGGCGGTGCCCTTGCAGCCCCCCCAGGTACCCACCCTCTCCTATGCGCTGCCCCAGGCCACCGTCTGGCACGTGGTGCCGGAGGTCCAGGGGCAGGTGCTGCAGCTCCCACCCGTGGTGCAGCTGCCACCTGGGGGGCACCTCCCACCCGAGGGGCACCACCTGCCTCTGGTGCAGCTCCCCACTGTGGGGCATATCCTGCAGCCGGTGCAGCTCTCCCCCGTGGGGCATAACCTGCAGGTGGTGCAGCTCCCCCCCGTGGGGCATAACCTGCAGGTGGTGCACCTCCCACCCGAGGAGCATATCCTGCAGCCGGTGCAGCTCTCCCCCGTGGGGCATAACCTGCAGGTGGTGCAGCTCCCACCCGAGGAGCATATCCTGCAGCCGGTGCAGCTCCCCCCTGTGGGGCATAACCTGCAGCCGGTGCAGCTCCCCCCTGTGGGGCATAACCTGCAGCCAGTGCACCTCCCACCCGAGGGGCACCACCTGCAGCCGGTGCAGCTCCCCCCCATGGGGCATAGCCTGCAGCCGGTGCAGCTCCCCCCCGTGGGGCAGCTCCCCCACACCGCTCTTCCCTGTGCCCCTGTCTGCCATTGCGGACAGCCCATGGTGACGGGGACACTGGTGCCCCACCATGCGCTGGGGCTGGGGCCCAGGGCCGTGCTCCACGGGGAGCCCCTGCACCCCGCAGGCACCTGCCTGTTGCAGGCCCCCGCCCACCGCAGGCCCCCGCCACCCCTCGTCCCGGGGCCTCGGCTCCGGGGGCAGGCGCTCCCCACGCCCCGCACCGTGACCAGCAGCCAGGGGCAGCTGCCGGAGCCCTGCGACCACGCCGTGGGGCTCAGCGAGGACCAGGGGCCCCCGCTGCCTGACCCCACTCCCCCCGAGCCTTTCCTGGCTCCATCGACCCGCAGCACCCAGACGGCGACGCCCGACGGTGAGTTTGACGCTGGCACAGCCGCCCCGTTGTCGCCCCACACCCATGAGCCATGGGAAAGCTGACATCGCCTGTCTTGGGGGATTTTCTTGCTTCGTCCTCAGCGGCGACAGCCCCGCAGGTGCCTGAGGAGCCCCCGCAGCTGCCCGAGCTGGGCCCTGATGCCTTCGCCGAGGCCTTTCCAGAGCTGGCAGGGGACAGCCAGCTGCTGCAGCACCTGCAGGACCAGCTCCTGGCCGACCTGGACATCCCCGGCACGGAGGAGCTGTTCAGCTGGCTCGAGGCCGTGGAGCCCCAGGACGCCTTCCCCGATTCGCCCAGCAGTCCTGCCCTCAGCCGCCTCCTCTCCCAGCTGCCCGACCTCTCCGAGGACATCGAGGAGCCGAGCACGCAGGGACTGGAAGCCACAGGAGCCCTCGGTGAGGTACCCTCAACCCCTGGGGTGTACCCCGAGAAGGTTGGGGGTGGGCTGTTGGTGCAGTCCCCTATTGTGCTGGCATTGAGCCCCCCGCTCAGCCCTGCAGCCAGTCCCCTGCCCGGTGCCCTTAGTAGACCCCTACCCAGTCCACCCCTGAGTCCCCCCAGGAGGTCCCCTGACACCCAGGTCCTCAGTTCCCCTAGTAGACCCCTGCCCAACCCCCCCCTGAGTCCCCCCAAGAGGTCCCCTGACACCCAAGTCCTCAGTGAGCAGAGGACACCCCTGCCCAAATGCCCCCTGGGTCCCCTCAAGAGCCCCCTGGCTGCCCCTGCGTCCACCGGCACCAAGCGGGGGGCCAAGCGCCGCGCGCCCACCAGCACCCCCGGGACAGCGGAGAGCTCCCAGCCCAAGAGGCCAGCAACAGAGAAACCCCCCGGCAAGGACAGGAAGATGCTGCTGGGCCAGGGTCTCCAAGGCCCTAAGACGCCTTGCCAGGGACGCCGTGCCAGGGACGCCAGGATGTCCAAGGCCCCAGGACGCCGTGGCAGCAGCAGGAAAGACGGCAGTGGCAGGCAGCAGCCAGCGACCAACAACAGCCGGGCGCCCAGCAAGAGAGCCCGAAGCCCGGGGGCTGCTGGGGGGCAAGGAGCAGCGTCGCCGCCTCCCCGCAGAGCGCGGCTGCTGCCGGAGACTCCGAGCGCGGAGCCCGGTGCCGTGCGGCCCCAGGACAGCCTCTGTCCCCAAGGCGTCAGGGCCAAGACGCTGCAGCGCCAGCGCTGGGGCACAAAGACCCCCAGCGAGACTTTGCAGCCGCTGGGGGCCAGGGCGAAGGCGCTGGGGCCAGTGCGCCAGCTGCCCTGCGTGCAGCCGCAGCCCACCTCCAGCAGCCCCAGCACGATGCCCAGCGCCGCGCAGACAGTGCCAGGCTCCAGCGCTGTGCCCGCTGCCCCCCAATCCCCAGCTGGCGGCAAAGAGAAGGTGGTGCCGGCACCACCAGGCAGCACGGCGTGAACAGGGGACGCTGCCCTAGAGCAGGCGCCCAGAGCGCTGTGCCTGCCAGCCACGGGGGGCCAAGCGCAGCGGGGGGCTCTGCCCACACAGCCGCGCATGCTGCAGCCCCTGGCACGGCCCCGCGTGGACTACGTGCCCTGCGTGGGGCCCTGGGCAGGCGGTGACGCGGCGCCCACGCCGCTGGAGGAGCAGGAGGAGCCGGTGCCCATCACGCTGCAGCAGCGTCCCGAGCGGGAGCGCCTGAAGCAGCTGGCCCAGGAGGAGCGGCAGCGGGCGGCCCACCAGATGAAGATCGGCCCTGTGCAATTCTTCGCGCAGCGGCAGAAAGACGGGGCCATAGCCAAGTATGCCGGCTACCCGTGACCCTGCGCTCCTCGACGGCCCCTGCAGCACCCAGTGGCGCTGAGCTCAGCACGCAGGCACAGAGACCTCTGCAGGCACCTGCTCCAGCTTGAGCCGCACTCTTCAGCCCTTTCCCCTCTCGCTTGCCCTTACCCTTCTTTAGTGCTGTAGCTAGTCAGTGTTTCTCACTGTCAGGGATGGGCAACGGGGGGGGATGGGAGATGGGGGGGTCACGAATGAGTGTTGGGAGTGTTGCGATGGAAGCTGTTGGGATGGGCAATACCTGGCATGGGCAAGTTTGGGCATGGGAACTGCTTGTTGGGACACAAAATGGCAGGGATTGAAAGCTTATTTCTTCCTTTCTGGTCCTTTCTCTGCTTTATTGCCTTTTTTCTTAAATTCCTCTAGTGTAGGTGTTCACTCAGCAACGCCTCTGCCTGCAGTTGTTCTGGCAGTGGGATGCCGAGGGGATTTAATGCAGCCCGCTCCCGCTGCCCATGCTCAGTCCGTGAATGGATGTGGGCATGGCCAGCATGGACGGGAGAAAATGGGTGGATGGATGGATGGATGGATGGATGGATGGATGGATGGATGGATGGATGGATGGATGGATGGATGGGAATTGGGAACCGAGCCTTGGGATCAGCAATGGGAGGTTGCTGGGATAGGAAATGATCAGTGGGATGGGAAGTCATGACGGTGATGGGGATTCATTAGTGTGAAATGATGGGATGGGAAATTGCTAGGTGATTTTGTGATATTGTGATCATGGTGGATTTTTTGTGATATTTTGTGATGTTGTGATCATGGTGGTGATAGAAGAGCATTAGGCTGAGAAAAAATTGTTTACATTAATAAATTTTATTGATTGTCTTTTTAATTTATTGTATTATTTTTATGATTATTTTCTATTCCTTTATTATTAAACTCTTTATCAATGCCTATGAGCTTTTATTTTCCTTCCGATTCTCTGCACGTTCACTCAGGATGGGGGGACGTGAGCGAACAGATGTGTGGTGCTGAGCGGCCTGCCGGGTTACACCACAACAGACTTTTTGGCAGCCAAGCTGGGGCACAAAGGGTTGAGCTAACGTCACATCTGACCGGAATGTTTTAAAAGAGTGTTTCTTATAAGCTTTCTCTGAGATTGATAGTTGCTGGTCACAATGTTGATTTTGTCCTTTCTGGTGTTGTTTTTCTGTGCTTTTTAGGTGCTTTTTCTTAATCCCTTTCTTGTTGTTTATGATCCCTGGGGGCTGGCCTATGTTTGTTGATGGTTTTGCCCACTTGCAGGTAGCACGTGCTCCTCTTGCACCGACGGTGAACTTAACCCAGTATTTGTCCCCGAATGACAACCTCTGTGGTTAGACAAGGAGTTAAAAATTCCAGCCAGCGATCAGACCTAAGGCAGGATGCCTACAGGTGGCAAGGGCTGGGGGGGGATGTGGGCCGGTTTTTATCACGATTGCCACCCCCGATGGCTTTGGAATTCAGCCCTGAACAAATGTGGTATCCTACGGCGCTGCTAAAAGGTTTTAGAAAGGTGTGCCCCGATGCTGGCAGTGCCAGAGATTTACAGCTCGCCAAGTTGTCCGAGAAAAGTTTGGATTTGTTACCCGATGCGCAAGAAGCCAATCCAGACACCAGGTCGAGACACAGTTTTCTTTCAGAACTGCGCGAGTCTGGGTACCAGGTGGTTTCCCACAAAGCCAGCACATGGAAAGATTTTCCACGCCACGCTTGATACAATCTTTTATCACTGCATTTCCATGCTAGTACAATCCCCTAACTTCTCACAGGTTCCAGAATTAGCCTACGGCTGACATGACAAAATGATTCTGCGCATCCTCAGAGGGGAAGGGTCTCCTGTTGGGCTGGGGTCTCTCACTCTAGGGCTGTGATTTTTTGTATTAGAATGAGCGTACTTCGTATTAGAATAGCTTTCCATTGTTTTCCAGTGGTTTCCAACAGATGGATTAGTATCAAACTCCAGTGCACGTGTGTAGGATTTTTCCTTACAAAAGGGTCTTCTCGAGTAAATAGATTCCTAGTTATTCATCCTTTAGATAGCTCCAACTCCAGGGTCATCTTTGCCCTTGCCTGAAAATACCCATTTGGTATCTGTTCTCATGAAACAAAGTTAACGAAAAACAAACAAACAAACAAACAACACAAAACTAGTTCCTAGCACCAGCGGCTTGTTTGCTGGGTCTGCTCTGTGTGTTTTGAAGACTATTCAGTACAATTCAGCACCTTCAAGAGAAATTGTGTGGGTCTATGAAAATGCGTCTTGATCTGATGCAAGCCTGTGACGCACCCTGAAGGCCCTCCAAGCCCTGGGATGGGCTCTGAGGCCCTTCCGAGCCCTGGGATGTTACCCGCAGCCACTCCAACCCCTTTGACGGGCCCTGCGGCCTCTCCAGCCCCGCTGACAGGCCCTGCAGCCACTCCAACCCTCTGACGGACCCTACAGCTGGCTCCGGGGACTGCCCTGTGGCATTCCCAGTCACCGATACACACAAGATGAAAGAATGGATGCACAAGTCATCTCGTTTAGTAAGGGAAGAGAGTCCTACTGAGAAGGGGAAGGAGCAATAGGAAGGCGAAGCAGACTACCCCAGTGGAGGGCCGTCCTAGGGAACAGCAGGCTGAAGACCACCATCTAAAAGCAGCAGTAACCAGGTGATCCCGATCTCTGGGTGAGCTGTGAGACATGCGGAAAGATTTCAGCTGTCCTCCAGGCGAGCACATTGTCACCTTGCTGCTGCCATGCTGGGATAACGGCTCCGGTGTCCGGGCTGTGTCTGTGCTGTGCCTGTGCTCTGTGCTGGGCCTGTGCTCTCTGTGCTCTGTCCGTGCTGTGTCCGTGCTGTGTCTGGGCTGTGTCTGGGCTCTGTCTGGGCTGTGTCTGGGCTGTGTCTGGGCTGTGTCTGTGCTCTGTGCTGGGCCTGTGCTCTCTGTGCTCTGTCCGTGCTCTGTCCGTGCTCTGTCCGTGCTGTGTCTGGGCTGTGTCTGGGCTGTGTCTGGGCCGTGTCTGGGCTCTGTCTGGGCTCTGTCTGTGCTGTCTGGGCTCTGTCCAGGCTGTGTCTGTGCTCTCTGTGCTCTCTGTGCTGTGTCCGGGCTGTGTCTGGGCTGTGTCTGCTCTGTCTGTGATCTCTGTGCTCTGCCTGTGCTGTGTCTGGTCTCCGTCTGGGCTGTGTCTGTGCTCTCTGTGCTCTGTCCATGCTGTGTCTGGGCTGTGTCTGTGCTGTGTCTGTGCTCTGTCTGTGATCTCTGGGCTCTGTCTGGGCTGTGTCTGGTCTCTGTCTGGGCTGTGTCTGTGCTGTGTCTGTGCTCTGTCTGTGCTCTGTCTGTGATCTCTGTGCTCTGTCCGTGCTGTGTCCGTGCTGTGTCTGGGCTGTGTCTGGGCTGTGTCTCAGCTGTGTCTCAGCTGTGTCTGGGCTCTGTCCGTGCTGTGTCTGGGCTCTGTCCGTGCTGTGTCTGGGCTCTGTGCTGAGTGTGTGCTCTCTCTGCTCTGTCTGTGCTCCATCTGTGCTGTGCCTGTGCTGTGTCTGTGCTCTGGCTGGGCTCTGTCCGTGCTGTGTCTGGGCTCTGTCCGTGCTGTGTCTGGGCTCTGGCTGGGCTGTGTCTGTGCTCTCTGTGCTGTGTCTGAGCTGTGTCTGGGCTCTGTCTGTGCTGTGTCTGGGCTCTGTCCGTGCTGTGTCTGTGCTCTGGCTGGGCTCTGTCCGTGCTGTGTCTGGGCTCTGTCCGGGCTGTGTCTGTGCTCTCTGTGCTGGGTACGTGCTCTGGCTGGGCTGTGTCTGGGCTGTGCTCTGTGGTCTGTCTGTATTGGCCTCCTTTCTCCCCAGTTCTTCTCAGAGCCTGTCTTCAGATGAACAGTCTCAGTCCTTTGTCAGCCATCCCGAGACAAGCCACCACCCCCGACGGGACCGCTGAAATCAGAGGGTGCACCTTCCTGTCTGTGGTAGCAAGAACTCTCTGGTAGGCAACAAGATCCGGGACGAGCCCCTAAACCCTGAGAAAAATCTCAGTAATTTTCTTCAGACAGGATCTTCTGTGGAGCTTTTTTATTCGCGATTGCAATGGCGGGCATCCTGCAAGCAGGAGCGCGCAGTAAAAGTTTATCATAACCGTGTATTCCCTATTACCCGACACCTGATTTCTCCCCTGTTTCTTCATTGGCTGAGTACTACAGGTTCACAGCCTACTCGACGCACTACTATACCATATATGTACAATTTTATTTGACCAACCGTTAATTTCTCCTTATCCTTTTATTTTTTCCTTCTTCTCTTGTGACTAGAGGGCCCGTGATCTTTGCTTTTACTGATCTCGCACTGCTCATCCTGTTTTTCTTAGCTATCCTCGTTATTTTGGGACAGTGGGACCTTCCCCTTATCTGCTTAACGGATTCCCCACTGCTATGCCACACAATGCCACTTTTGAATATGCAAGGTTAGTGGATTTTTCCACTGCAAAAACACCTTCTATTGCAAAAACACAACTTTGTTTCTCACGAGCAGCACCGCCTCCCGCACCTGCTGGTGGCTCGGAGACGGACTCCCGGCTTCTCCCCGTGAAACGATTTTGGGGTTATTTATAGTGATATCGGGTCTGCTCCCCCTGCCCTGTTGGAGGAGGGGGTCACACGCACGTGGTTTCCTGGAGCCGTTGTTTTTTGTTGCGTTCGGTATGGTTTGTTCCTGCCAGTTGTGTTTTTCCCATTGTGTTTTTATTTTAAATAATGCAGTGTTGTCCATTGCAATTAAAAACTGTATATATTTTTTCTTCTCTCTAACTGTGACACCACCACTCAGGAATAAAAGAGGAGGCAGCTGGGGCCACCCAAAGTCACCACATGCAGCAACAGCATTAACAACCCGTCTGCATTTGGGGCAGAAAAGTGTCCATTTACTTTCTCTTCACATATTTATGGTTTACCCTTGCTTGGGCAGGGTTTCTCACCTCAGAGCTACACTTTCAAGCATCTTGTGAGGGTTCTGTCACGTCCTGCTCAACAGAAATTACCACGAGGAAGCCTACTGTGACAACTAAGGGAAAGAGATGTATGGATATTGCTGAGCTCTTCTAGATTGTACCAGGTAGGAAAGATACCTATGGAGCAGATGTTAAGACCATAGCACTAATTAATTAGATTAGAAGTGGAGGAAAGGCATTTAACGGTAGTAAAAATCAGTTACCATAATGTTCAAAGGAAGATTCAGTCTGCTTAAGGAGAAAAAACAACACGCCTAAAGTCGAAGCCACATGCTAGAAAGAGAGGAGGATGCGCAGCACGGGAAGCTTCCCACAGAAAGGAGCTGCATTTGGGGTAAAAATCTGTCCCTTTTTATGTCATTGAGACATACGAGGGCGTAGGACACCAGCACTTCAGGTAACCAAGAGATGCTGTGCGTTTCGATCCGTCCCCCTGAGACAGCCACTAGGTGACGATGTTTCCAATTTTCTTTCAAGAAACCTTGCTTTCTCAGGCCCAGGTGTCCAGCTGCACATCGAGGACGTCCCTGGCTCCCAGGCGCAGTTCCCAGGCCGAAGGCCGAGCTCCCATCCGAACCCCCGGCCCGGCAGACATTGCTCCTGGCGTTGCGCAGCAGCCATTTCATGTCAGCCTTTGCTCATGGCAGTCAGCTTAGCGCCGTCAGTGCTGCCATCGGGGTGCCCGAGAGCCGTGTGAGGTCAGCAGAGAGTCACTGTCAGCCTTTGACCTCACAAAGGTGGGTGGCCATAAGTGCCCTGAGCGTCCAGCTCGCATGGAGTACTGCTGGTGGCACTCAAGGCATGGAGGTCTTGGTGGTGGAATAGGAGACGCCGATGTCCTGCTGGTGGAACAAGAGACGCTGACGTCCTGCTGGTGGAAGAGGAGACTTCAGGGTTAGAGGTCCTGCTGGTTAGAGGTGCTTAGGAGTGGGCAGCCTCCATCCCGGTGGCCGAGCATCTCCACGGCAGGGAGGCCGCGGGCAGCACGAGCCAGCCGCCCCGCGGGCTGACAGCAGAGGCCCCCGGGGATGAGACGTGCCCCACCTGCCTGGGCCTGCTGGCCGAGGCAGCACCTGAGTCCTGCGGGCACAGCTACTGCTGCGGAGAGCTTGAACCTCTTGTAAGTTTAGTCTTGACAAAGAAAACCCATCCTAAGTGCATTTGCCTTGCAGGCATTGGTAAGTTGGCCCTCCTGATGGATTTTCACTGCCACAGTAGTGCCTCTAATAATGCTACTGTTAATTAGTGCTCTACCCTTCCGATTTTTTACTAAGGTAGCTAGAGAGAAGTGCAGACACCTGTTTATTTCCTGGTAATACCTGCAAGAACCATCTATCTACATCTTCGCCAGATTCATCATAACGCTCTTGGTACCGCTGATCTGTGTTGCCCTGGAATAAAGTGCAATCGTTAGCACGCCAAGTGTCCATGCCCTTGAATCTACCAGAATCGTACAAATCCCTGTTGTGATCTCTCTCTAGCTGTGGGCTGGCTAAGCTGTCTTTTGGATGGTGAAAATGGGAAATCGTGGGGATGGGAAATGATGAGTGGGATGAGAAATGATTGCTGGGATGGGAAGACTTCCTTGGGCTGGAAAGCCATGGGGCTAGGAAATGAAAGAGACGGGAAAGCTTCCTTGGGATGGGAAAGCTTCCTTGGGAAGGAAAAGCATTGGGATGAGATACCTTCCTTGGGGAGGAAGGCATCCTTAAGGAAAGGCATTGGGATGGGAAATCTTCCTTGGGGAGGAAATCATTGGAAAGGAAAAGCATTGGGGTAGGGAAATCTCTCTTGGGATGGGAAATTATTGGGATGGGAAATCTTGAATGGGGTGGGTACGATTCGTTGCGGTAGGAAATAGTTGGAAAAGAAATCCAAGGGATGGGAAGTCTTTGGGATGAGATCTCATGGGATTAAGAAACGCTTCGTGCTGATGGGAAATAGTTTGCATGGGAATCTGTTGGGCTGTGAAACTGTCGGGATGGGAAATCGCCGGGAGGATGAAAAGTCTTGGGATGGAAAAGTCTTGGGATGGAAAATCCTTGGGAGGGGAAAGTGTTGGAGTGCGAAACCCCCCTGGGCCTGGCAAATGAGGACTGGGACGGGAAAGGCTCATGCGGATGGAAACTGATGGCGCTGGGAAGCCTGCTTGGGTAGAGAAACTGCAGTCCTCACCAAGATGGCGGTGAGGGGCTGGTCAGCCGTTGGGGCGGAGCCCCCGTTGCCCGGGTTCCCCAACGAACCGCCCCACTCTCCAGCGACCATGGCAGGTACAGCAGCGGGCTCCCGCTCCTCCCGGGGCTGCGGCCCTGCCGGCGAGCCCAGCGCCCGAGAGCTCAGCCCAGCGCCCTTTTTCCTCACAGAGAGATTCCCCAGACGGCTGCCGCCGGTGCCGCAGACGCCCAACTCCCCCTTCGTTGTCCCAGCTGAGCCGCCAACGGTGGCTGCCTGGCTGCTGCCCTCCTTCCCCGGAGCGATGGCGGTGCCCTTGCAGCCTCCCCAGGTACCCACCCTCTCCTACGCGCTGCCCCAGGCCACCGTCTGGCACGTGGTGCCGGAGGTCCAGGGGCAGGTGCTGCAGCTCCCACCCGTGGTGCAGCTGCCACCTGGGGGGCACCTCCCACCCGAGGGGCACCACCTGCAGGTGGTGCAGCTCCCCCCTGTGGGGCATATCCTGCAGCCGGTGCAGCTCTCCCCCGTGGGGCATAACCTGCAGGTGGTGCAGCTCCCCCCCGTGGGGCATAACCTGCAGGTGGTGCACCTCCCACCCGAGGAGCAGAACCTGCAGCCGGTGCAGCTCCCCCCCGTGGGGCATAACCTGCAGGTGGTGCAGCTCCCCCCTGTGGGGCATAACCTGCAGCCGGTGCACCTCCCACCCGAGGGGCACCACCTGCAGCCGGTGCAGCTCCCCCCCATGGGGCATAACCTGCAGCCGGTGCAGCTCCCCCCCATGGGGCATAACCTGCAGCCGGTGCAGCTCCCCCCCGTGGGGCAGCTCCCCCACACCGCTCTTCCCTGTGCCCCTGTCTGCCAGTGCGGACAGCCCATGGTGACGGGGACACTGGTGCCCCACCATGCGCTGGGGCTGGGGCCCAGGGCCGTGCTCCACGGGGAGCCCCTGCACCCCGCAGGCACCTGCCTGTTGCAGGCCCCCGCCCACCGCAGGCCCCCGCCACCCCTCGTCCCGGGGCCTCGGCTCCGGGGGCAGGCGCTCCCCACGCCCCGCACCGTGACCAGCAGCCAGGGGCAGCTGCCGGAGCCCTGCGACCACGCCGTGGGGCTCAGCGAGGACCAGGGGCCCCCGCTGCCTGACCCCACTCCCCCCGAGCCTTTCCTGGCTCCATCGACCCACAGCACCCAGACGGCGACGCCCGACGGTGAGTTTGGCGCTGGCACAGCCGCCCGGTTGTCGCCCCACACCCATGAGCCATGGGAAAGCTGACATCGCTCGTCTTGGGGGATTTTCTTGCTTCGTCCTCAGCGGCGACAGCCCCGCAGGTGCCTGAGGAGCCCCCGCAGCTGCCCGAGCTGGGCCCTGATGCCTTCGCCGAGGCCTTTCCAGAGCTGGCAGGGGACAGCCAGCTGCTGCAGCACCTGCAGGACCAGCTCCTGGCCGACCTGGACATCCCCGGCACGGAGGAGCTGTTCAGCTGGCTCGAGGCCGTGGAGCCCCAGGACGCCTTCCCCGATTCGCCCAGCAGTCCTGCCCTCAGCCGCCTCCTCTCCCAGCTGCCCGACCTCTCCGAGGACATCGAGGAGCCGAGCACGCAGGGACTGGAAGCCACAGGAGCCCTCGGTGAGGTACCCTCAACCCCTGGGGTGTACCCCGAGAAGGTTGGGGGTGGGCTGTTGGTGCAGTCCCCTATTGTGCTGGCACTGAGCCCCCCGCTCAGCCCTGCAGCCAGTCCCCTGCCCGGTGCCCTTAGTAGACCCCTACCCAGTCCACCCCTGAGTCCCCCCAGGAGGTCCCCTGACACCCAGGTCCTCAGTTCCCCTAGTAGACCCCTGCCCAACCCCCCCCTGAGTCCCCCCAAGAGGTCCCCTGACACCCAAGTCCTCAGTGAGCAGAGGACACCCCTGCCCAAATGCCCCCTGGGTCCCCTCAAGAGCCCCCTGGCTGCTCCTGCGTCCACCGGCACCAAGCGGGGGGCCAAGCGCCGCGCGCCCACCAGCACCCCCGGGACAGCGGAGAGCTCCCAGCCCAAGAGACCAGCAACAGAGAAACCCCCCGGCAAGGAGAGGAAGATGCTGCTGGGCCAGGGTGTCCAAGGCCCCAAGACGCCTTGCCAGGGACGCCGTGCCAGGGACGCCAGGATGTCCAAGGCCCCAGGACGCCGTGGCAGCAGCAGGAAAGACGGCAGCGGCAGGCAGCAGCCAGCGACCAACAACAGCCGGGCGCCCAGCAAGAGAGCCCGAAGCCCGGGGGCTGCTGGGGGGCAAGGAGCAGCGTCGCCGCCTCCCCACAGAGCGCGGCTGCTGCCGGAGACTCCGAGCGCGGAGCCCGGTGCCGTGCGGCCCCAGGACAGCCTCTGTCCCCAAGGCGTCAGGGCCAAGACGCTGCAGCGCCAGCGCCGGGGCACAAAGACCCCCAGCGAGACTTTGCAGCCGCTGGGGGCCAGGGCGAAGGCGCTGGGGCCAGGGCGCCAGCTGCCCTGTGTGCAGCCGCAGCCCACCTCCAGCAGCCCCAGCACGATGCCCAGCGCCACGCAGACAGTGCCAGCTGTGCCCGCTGCCCCCCAATCCCCAGCTGGCGGCAAAGAGAAGGTGGTGCCGGCACCACCAGGCAGCACGGCGTGAACAGGGGACGCTGCCCTAGAGCAGGCGCCCAGAGCGCTGTGCCTGCCAGCCGCGGGGGGCCAAGCGCAGCGGGGGGCTCTGCCCACACAGCCGCGCATGCTGCAGCCCCCGGCACGGCCCCGCGTGGACTACGTGCCCTGCGTGGGGCCCTGGGCAGGCGGTGACACGGCGCCCACGCCGCTGGAGGAGCAGGAGGAGCCGGTGCCCATCACGCTGCAGCAGCGTCCCGAGCGGGAGCGCCTGAAGCAGCTGGCCCAGGAGGAGCGGCAGCGGGCGGCCCACCAGATGAAGATCGGCCCTGTGCAATTCTTCGCGCAGCGGCAGAAGGACGGGGCCATAGCCAAGTATGCCGGCTACCCGTGACCCTGCGCTCCTCGACGGCCCCTGCAGCACCCAGTGGTGCTGAGCTCAGCACGCAGGCACAGAGACCTCTGCAGGCACCTGCTCCAGCTTGAGCCGCACTCTTCAGCCCTTTCCCCTCTCGCTTGCCCTTACCCTTCTTTAGTGCTGTAGCTAGTCAGTGTTTCTCACTGTCAGGGATGGGCAACGGGGGGGGATGGGAGATGGGGGGGTCACGAATGAGTGTTGGGAGTGTTGCGATGGAAGCTGTTGGGATGGGCAATACCTGGCATGGGCAAGTTTGGGCATGGGAACTGCTTGTTGGGACACAAAATGGCAGGGATTGAAAGCTTATTTCTTCCTTTCTGGTCCTTTCTCTGCTTTATAGCCTTTTTTCTTAAATTCCTCTAGTGTAGGTGTTCACTCAGCAACGCCTCTGCCTGCAGTTGTTCTGGCAGTGGGATGCCGAGGGGATTTAATGCAGCCCGCTCCCGCTGCCCATGCTCAGTCCGTGAATGGATGTGGGCATGGCCAGCACGGACGGGAGAAAATGGGTGGATGGATGGATGGATGGATGGATGGGAGTTGGGAACTGAGCCTTGGGATCAGCAATGGGAGGTTGCTGGGATAGGAAATGATCAGTGGGATGGGAAGTCATGACGGTGATGGGGATTCATTAGTGTGAAATGATGGGATGGGAAATTGCTAGGTGATTTTGTGATATTGTGATCATGGTGGATTTTTTGTGATATTTTGTGATGTTGTGATCATGGTGGTGATAGGAGAGCATTAGGCTGGGAAAAAATTGTTTACATTAATAAATTTTATTGATTGTCTTTTTAATGTATTGTATGATTTGTATTATTATTTTCTATTCCTTTATTATTAAACTCTTTATCAATGCCTATGAGCTTTTATTTTCCTTCCGATTCTCTGCATGTTCACTCAGGATGGGGGGACATGAGCGAACAGATGTGTGGTGCTGAGCGGCCTGCCGGGTTACACCACAACAGACTTTTTGGCAGCCAAGCTGGGGCACAAAGGGTTGAGCTAACGTCACATCTGACCGGAATGTTTTAAAAGAGTGTTTCTTATAAGCTTTCTCTGAGATTGATAGTTGCTGGTCACAATGTTGATTTTTTCCTTTCTAGTGTTGTTTTTCTGTGCTTTTTAGGTGCTTTTTCTTAATCCCTTTCTTGTTGTTTATGATCCCTGGGGGCTGGCCTATGTTTGTTGATGGTTTTGCCCACTTGCAGGTAGCACGTGCTCCTCTTGCACCGACGGTGAACTTAACCCAGTATTTGTCCCCGAACGACAACCTCTGTGGTTAGACAAGGAGTTAAAAATTCCAGCCAGCGATCAGCCCTGAGGCAGGATGGCTACAGGTGGCAAGGGCTGGGGGGGGATGTGGGCCGGTTTTTATCACGATTGCCACCCCCGATGGCTTTGGAATTCAGCCCTGAACAAATGTGGTATCCTACGGCGCTGCTAAAAGGTTTTAGAAAGGTGTGCCCCGATGCTGGCAGTGCCAGAGATTTACAGCTCGCCAAGTTGTCCGAGAAAAGTTTGGATTTGTTACCCGATGCGCAAGAAGCCAATCCAGACACCAGGTCGAGACACAGTTTTCTTTCAGAACTGCGCGAGTCTGGGTACCAGGTGGTTTCCCACAAAGCCAGCACATGGAAAGATTTTCCACGCCACGCTTGATACAATCTTTTATCACTACATTTCCATGCTAGTACAATCCCCTAACTTCTCACAGGTTCCAGAATTAGCCTACGGCTGACATGACAAAATGATTCTGCGCATCCTCAGAGGGGAAGGGTCTCCTGTTGGGCTGGGGTCTCTCACTCTAGGGCTGTGATTTTTTGTATTAGAATGAGCGTACTTCGTATTAGAATAGCTTTCCATTGTTTTCCAGTGGTTTCCAACAGATGGATTAGTATCAAACTCCAGTGCACGTGTGTAGGATTTTGCCTTACAAAAGGGTCTTCTCGAGTAAATAGATTCCTAGTTATTCATCCTTTAGATAGCTCCAACTCCAGGGTCATCTTTGCCCTTGCCTGAAAATACCCATTTGGTATCTGTTCTCATGAAACAAAGTTAACGAAAAACAAACAAACAAACAAACAACACAAAACTAGTTCCTAGCACCAGCGGCTTGTTTGCTGGGTCTGCTCTGTGTGTTTTGAAGACTATTCAGTACAATTCAGCACCTTCAAGAGAAATTGTGTGGGTCTATGAAAATGCGTCTTGATCTGATGCAAGCCTGTGACGCACCCTGAAGGCCCTCCAAGCCCTGGGATGGGCTCTGAGGCCCTTCCGAGCCCTGGGATGTTACCCGCAGCCACTCCAACCCCTTTGACGGGCCCTGCGGCCTCTCCAGCCCCGCTGACAGGCCCTGCAGCCACTCCAACCCTCTGACGGACCCTACAGCTGGCTCCGGGGACTGCCCTGTGGCATTCCCAGTCACCGATACACACAAGATGAAAGAATGGATGCACAAGTCATCTCGTTTAGTAAGGGAAGAGAGTCCTACTGAGAAGGGGAAGGAGCAATAGGAAGGCGAAGCAGACTACCCCAGTGGAGGGCCGTCCTAGGGAACAGCAGGCTGAAGACCACCATCTAAAAGCAGCAGTAACCAGGTGATCCCGATCTCTGGGTGAGCTGTGAGACATGCGGAAAGATTTCAGCTGTCCTCCAGGCGAGCACATTGTCACCTTGCTGCTGCCATGCTGGGATAACGGCTCCGGTGTCCGGGCTGTGTCTGTGCTGTGCCTGTGCTCTGTGCTGGGCCTGTGCTCTCTGTGCTCTGTCCGTGCTGTGTCCGTGCTGTGTCTGGGCTGTGTCTGGGCTCTGTCTGGGCTGTGTCTGGGCTGTGTCTGGGCTGTGTCTGTGCTCTGTGCTGGGCCTGTGCTCTCTGTGCTCTGTCCGTGCTCTGTCCGTGCTCTGTCCGTGCTGTGTCTGGGCTGTGTCTGGGCTGTGTCTGGGCCGTGTCTGGGCTCTGTCTGGGCTCTGTCTGTGCTGTCTGGGCTCTGTCCAGGCTGTGTCTGTGCTCTCTGTGCTCTCTGTGCTGTGTCCGGGCTGTGTCTGGGCTGTGTCTGCTCTGTCTGTGATCTCTGTGCTCTGCCTGTGCTGTGTCTGGTCTCCGTCTGGGCTGTGTCTGTGCTCTCTGTGCTCTGTCCATGCTGTGTCTGGGCTGTGTCTGTGCTGTGTCTGTGCTCTGTCTGTGATCTCTGGGCTCTGTCTGGGCTGTGTCTGGTCTCTGTCTGGGCTGTGTCTGTGCTGTGTCTGTGCTCTGTCTGTGCTCTGTCTGTGATCTCTGTGCTCTGTCCGTGCTGTGTCCGTGCTGTGTCTGGGCTGTGTCTGGGCTGTGTCTCAGCTGTGTCTCAGCTGTGTCTGGGCTCTGTCCGTGCTGTGTCTGGGCTCTGTCCGTGCTGTGTCTGGGCTCTGTGCTGAGTGTGTGCTCTCTCTGCTCTGTCTGTGCTCCATCTGTGCTGTGCCTGTGCTGTGTCTGTGCTCTGGCTGGGCTCTGTCCGTGCTGTGTCTGGGCTCTGTCCGTGCTGTGTCTGGGCTCTGGCTGGGCTGTGTCTGTGCTCTCTGTGCTGTGTCTGAGCTGTGTCTGGGCTCTGTCTGTGCTGTGTCTGGGCTCTGTCCGTGCTGTGTCTGTGCTCTGGCTGGGCTCTGTCCGTGCTGTGTCTGGGCTCTGGCTGGGCTGTGTCTGTGCTCTCTGTGCTGTGTCTGAGCTGTGTCTGGGCTCTGTCTGTGCTGTGTCTGGGCTCTGTCCGTGCTGTGTCTGTGCTCTGGCTGGGCTCTGTCCGTGCTGTGTCTGGGCTCTGTCCGGGCTGTGTCTGTGCTCTCTGTGCTGGGTACGTGCTCTGGCTGGGCTGTGTCTGGGCTGTGCTCTGTGGTCTGTCTGTATTGGCCTCCTTTCTCCCCAGTTCTTCTCAGAGCCTGTCTTCAGATGAACAGTCTCAGTCCTTTGTCAGCCATCCCGAGACAAGCCACCACCCCCGACGGGACCGCTGAAATCAGAGGGTGCACCTTCCTGTCTGTGGTAGCAAGAACTCTCTGGTAGGCAACAAGATCCGGGACGAGCCCCTAAACCCTGAGAAAAATCTCAGTAATTTTCTTCAGACAGGATCTTCTGTGGAGCTTTTTTATTCGCGATTGCAATGGCGGGCATCCTGCAAGCAGGAGCGCGCAGTAAAAGTTTATCATAACCGTGTATTCCCTATTACCCGACACCTGATTTCTCCCCTGTTTCTTCATTGGCTGAGTACTACAGGTTCACAGCCTACTCGACGCACTACTATACCATATATGTACAATTTTATTTGACCAACCGTTAATTTCTCCTTATCCTTTTATTTTTTCCTTCTTCTCTTGTGACTAGAGGGCCCGTGATCTTTGCTTTTACTGATCTCGCACTGCTCATCCTGTTTTTCTTAGCTATCCTCGTTATTTTGGGACAGTGGGACCTTCCCCTTATCTGCTTAACGGATTCCCCACTGCTATGCCACACAATGCCACTTTTGAATATGCAAGGTTAGTGGATTTTTCCACTGCAAAAACACCTTCTATTGCAAAAACACAACTTTGTTTCTCACGAGCAGCACCGCCTCCCGCACCTGCTGGTGGCTCGGAGACGGACTCCCGGCTTCTCCCCGTGAAACGATTTTGGGGTTATTTATAGTGATATCGGGTCTGCTCCCCCTGCCCTGTTGGAGGAGGGGGTCACACGCACGTGGTTTCCTGGAGCCGTTGTTTTTTGTTGCGTTCGGTATGGTTTGTTCCTGCCAGTTGTGTTTTTCCCATTGTGTTTTTATTTTAAATAATGCAGTGTTGTCCATTGCAATTAAAAACTGTATATATTTTTTCTTCTCTCTAACTGTGACACCACCACTCAGGAATAAAAGAGGAGGCAGCTGGGGCCACCCAAAGTCACCACATGCAGCAACAGCATTAACAACCCGTCTGCATTTGGGGCAGAAAAGTGTCCATTTACTTTCTCTTCACATATTTATGGTTTACCCTTGCTTGGGCAGGGTTTCTCACCTCAGAGCTACACTTTCAAGCATCTTGTGAGGGTTCTGTCACGTCCTGCTCAACAGAAATTACCACGAGGAAGCCTACTGTGACAACTAAGGGAAAGAGATGTATGGATATTGCTGAGCTCTTCTAGATTGTACCAGGTAGGAAAGATACCTATGGAGCAGATGTTAAGACCATAGCACTAATTAATTAGATTAGAAGTGGAGGAAAGGCATTTAACGGTAGTAAAAATCAGTTACCATAATGTTCAAAGGAAGATTCAGTCTGCTTAAGGAGAAAAAACAACACGCCTAAAGTTGAAGCCACATGCTAGAAAGAGAGGAGGATGCGCAGCACGGGAAGCTTCCCACAGAAAGGAGCTGCATTTGGGGTAAAAATCTGTCCCTTTTTATGTCATTGAGACATACGAGGGCGTAGGACACCAGCACTTCAGGTAACCAAGAGATGCTGTGCGTTTCGATCCGTCCCCCTGAGACAGCCACTAGGTGACGATGTTTCCAATTTTCTTTCAAGAAACCTTGCTTTCTCAGGCCCAGGTGTCCAGCTGCACATCGAGGACGTCCCTGGCTCCCAGGCGCAGTTCCCAGGCCGAAGGCCGAGCTCCCATCCGAACCCCCGGCCCGGCAGACATTGCTCCTGGCGTTGCGCAGCAGCCATTTCATGTCAGCCTTTGCTCATGGCAGTCAGCTTAGCGCCGTCAGTGCTGCCATCGGGGTGCCCGAGAGCCGTGTGAGGTCAGCAGAGAGTCACTGTCAGCCTTTGACCTCACAAAGGTGGGTGGCCATAAGTGCCCTGAGCGTCCAGCTCGCATGGAGTACTGCTGGTGGCACTCAAGGCATGGAGGTCTTGGTGGTGGAATAGGAGACGCCGATGTCCTGCTGGTGGAACAAGAGACGCTGACGTCCTGCTGGTGGAAGAGGAGACTTCAGGGTTAGAGGTCCTGCTGGTTAGAGGTGCTTAGGAGTGGGCAGCCTCCATCCCGGTGGCCGAGCATCTCCACGGCAGGGAGGCCGCGGGCAGCACGAGCCAGCCGCCCCGCAGGCTGACAGCAGAGGCCCCCGGGGATGAGACGTGCCCCACCTGCCTGGGCCTGCTGGCCGAGGCAGCACCTGAGTCCTGCGGGCACAGCTACTGCTGCGGAGAGCTTGAACCTCTTGTAAGTTTAGTCTTGACAAAGAAAACCCATCCTAAGTGCATTTGCCTTGCAGGCATTGGTAAGTTGGCCCTCCTGATGGATTTTCACTGCCACAGTAGTGCCTCTAATAATGCTACTGTTAATTAGTGCTCTACCCTTCCGATTTTTTACTAAGGTAGCTAGAGAGAAGTGCAGACACCTGTTTATTTCCTGGTAATACCTGCAAGAACCATCTATCTACATCTTCGCCAGATTCATCATAACGCTCTTGGTACCGCTGATCTGTGTTGCCCTGGAATAAAGTGCAATCGTTAGCACGCCAAGTGTCCATGCCCTTGAATCTACCAGAATCGTACAAATCCCTGTTGTGATCTCTCTCTAGCTGTGGGCTGGCTAAGCTGTCTTTTGGATGGTGAAAATGGGAAATCGTGGGGATGGGAAATGATGAGTGGGATGAGAAATGATTGCTGGGATGGGAAGACTTCCTTGGGCTGGAAAGCCATGGGGCTAGGAAATGAAAGAGACGGGAAAGCTTCCTTGGGATGGGAAAGCTTCCTTGGGAAGGAAAAGCATTGGGATGAGATACCTTCCTTGGGGAGGAAGGCATCCTTAAGGAAAGGCATTGGGATGGGAAATCTTCCTTGGGGAGGAAATCATTGGAAAGGAAAAGCATTGGGGTAGGGAAATCTCTCTTGGGATGGGAAATTATTGGGATGGGAAATCTTGAATGGGGTGGGTACGATTCGTTGCGGTAGGAAATAGTTGGAAAAGAAATCCAAGGGATGGGAAGTCTTTGGGATGAGATCTCATGGGATTAAGAAACGCTTCGTGCTGATGGGAAATAGTTTGCATGGGAATCTGTTGGGCTGTGAAACTGTCGGGATGGGAAATCGCCGGGAGGATGAAAAGTCTTGGGATGGAAAAGTCTTGGGATGGAAAATCCTTGGGAGGGGAAAGTGTTGGAGTGCGAAACCCCCCTGGGCCTGGCAAATGAGGACTGGGACGGGAAAGGCTCATGCGGATGGAAACTGATGGCGCTGGGAAGCCTGCTTGGGTAGAGAAACTGCAGTCCTCACCAAGATGGCGGTGAGGGGCTGGTCAGCCGTTGGGGCGGAGCCCCCGTTGCCCGGGTTCCCCAACGAACCGCCCCACTCTCCAGCGACCATGGCAGGTACAGCAGCGGGCTCCCGCTCCTCCCGGGGCTGCGGCCCTGCCGGCGAGCCCAGCGCCCGAGAGCTCAGCCCAGCGCCCTTTTTCCTCACAGAGAGATTCCCCAGACGGCTGCCGCCGGTGCCGCAGACGCCCAACTCCCCCTTCGTTGTCCCAGCTGAGCCGCCAACGGTGGCTGCCTGGCTGCTGCCCTCCTTCCCCGGAGCGATGGCGGTGCCCTTGCAGCCCCCCCAGGTACCCACCCTCTCCTACGCGCTGCCCCAGGCCACCGTCTGGCACGTGGTGCCGGAGGTCCAGGGGCAGGTGCTGCAGCTCCCACCCGTGGTGCAGCTGCCACCTGGGGGGCACCTCCCACCCGAGGGGCACCACCTGCAGGTGGTGCAGCTCCCCCCTGTGGGGCATATCCTGCAGCCGGTGCAGCTCTCCCCCGTGGGGCATAACCTGCAGGTGGTGCAGCTCCCCCCCGTGGGGCATAACCTGCAGGTGGTGCACCTCCCACCCGAGGAGCAGAACCTGCAGCCGGTGCAGCTCCCCCCCGTGGGGCATAACCTGCAGGTGGTGCAGCTCCCCCCTGTGGGGCATAACCTGCAGCCGGTGCACCTCCCACCCGAGGGGCACCACCTGCAGCCGGTGCAGCTCCCCCCCATGGGGCATAACCTGCAGCCGGTGCAGCTCCCCCCCATGGGGCATAACCTGCAGCCGGTGCAGCTCCCCCCCGTGGGGCAGCTCCCCCACACCGCTCTTCCCTGTGCCCCTGTCTGCCAGTGCGGACAGCCCATGGTGACGGGGACACTGGTGCCCCACCATGCGCTGGGGCTGGGGCCCAGGGCCGTGCTCCACGGGGAGCCCCTGCACCCCGCAGGCACCTGCCTGTTGCAGGCCCCCGCCCACCGCAGGCCCCCGCCACCCCTCGTCCCGGGGCCTCGGCTCCGGGGGCAGGCGCTCCCCACGCCCCGCACCGTGACCAGCAGCCAGGGGCAGCTGCCGGAGCCCTGCGACCACGCCGTGGGGCTCAGCGAGGACCAGGGGCCCCCGCTGCCTGACCCCACTCCCCCCGAGCCTTTCCTGGCTCCATCGACCCACAGCACCCAGACGGCGACGCCCGACGGTGAGTTTGGCGCTGGCACAGCCGCCCGGTTGTCGCCCCACACCCATGAGCCATGGGAAAGCTGACATCGCTCGTCTTGGGGGATTTTCTTGCTTCGTCCTCAGCGGCGACAGCCCCGCAGGTGCCTGAGGAGCCCCCGCAGCTGCCCGAGCTGGGCCCTGATGCCTTCGCCGAGGCCTTTCCAGAGCTGGCAGGGGACAGCCAGCTGCTGCAGCACCTGCAGGACCAGCTCCTGGCCGACCTGGACATCCCCGGCACGGAGGAGCTGTTCAGCTGGCTCGAGGCCGTGGAGCCCCAGGACGCCTTCCCCGATTCGCCCAGCAGTCCTGCCCTCAGCCGCCTCCTCTCCCAGCTGCCCGACCTCTCCGAGGACATCGAGGAGCCGAGCACGCAGGGACTGGAAGCCACAGGAGCCCTCGGTGAGGTACCCTCAACCCCTGGGGTGTACCCCGAGAAGGTTGGGGGTGGGCTGTTGGTGCAGTCCCCTATTGTGCTGGCATTGAGCCCCCCGCTCAGCCCTGCAGCCAGTCCCCTGCCCGGTGCCCTTAGTAGACCCCTACCCAGTCCACCCCTGAGTCCCCCCAGGAGGTCCCCTGACACCCAGGTCCTCAGTTCCCCTAGTAGACCCCTGCCCAACCCCCCCCTGAGTCCCCCCAAGAGGTCCCCTGACACCCAAGTCCTCAGTGAGCAGAGGACACCCCTGCCCAAATGCCCCCTGGGTCCCCTCAAGAGCCCCCTGGCTGCCCCTGCGTCCACCGGCACCAAGCGGGGGGCCAAGCGCCGCGCGCCCACCAGCACCCCCGGGACAGCGGAGAGCTCCCAGCCCAAGAGACCAGCAACAGAGAAACCCCCCGGCAAGGAGAGGAAGATGCTGCTGGGCCAGGGTGTCCAAGGCCCCAAGACGCCTTGCCAGGGACGCCGTGCCAGGGACGCCAGGATGTCCAAGGCCCCAGGACGCCGTGGCAGCAGCAGGAAAGACGGCAGCGGCAGGCAGCAGCCAGCGACCAACAACAGCCGGGCGCCCAGCAAGAGAGCCCGAAGCCCGGGGGCTGCTGGGGGGCAAGGAGCAGCGTCGCCGCCTCCCCACAGAGCGCGGCTGCTGCCGGAGACTCCGAGCGCGGAGCCCGGTGCCGTGCGGCCCCAGGACAGCCTCTGTCCCCAAGGCGTCAGGGCCAAGACGCTGCAGCGCCAGCGCCGGGGCACAAAGACCCCCAGCGAGACTTTGCAGCCGCTGGGGGCCAGGGCGAAGGCGCTGGGGCCAGGGCGCCAGCTGCCCTGCGTGCAGCCTCAGCCCACCTCCAGCAGCCCCAGCACGATGCCCAGCGCCGTGCAGACAGTGCCAGGCTCCAGCGCTGTGCCCGCTGCCCCCCAATCCCCAGCTGGCGGCAAAGAGAAGGTGGTGCCGGCACCACCAGGCAGCACGGCGTGAACAGGGGACGCTGCCCTAGAGCAGGCGCCCAGAGCGCTGTGCCTGCCAGCCGCGGGGGGCCAAGCGCAGCGGGGGGCTCTGCCCACACAGCCGCGCATGCTGCAGCCCCTGGCACGGCCCCGCGTGGACTACGTGCCCTGCGTGGGGCCCTGGGCAGGCGGTGACACGGCGCCCACGCCGCTGGAGGAGCAGGAGGAGCCGGTGCCCATCACGCTGCAGCAGCGTCCCGAGCGGGAGCGCCTGAAGCAGCTGGCCCAGGAGGAGCGGCAGCGGGCGGCCCACCAGATGAAGATCGGCCCCGTGCAATTCTTCGCGCAGCGGCAGAAGGACGGGGCCATAGCCAAGTATGCCGGCTACCCGTGACCCTGCGCTCCTCGACGGCCCCTGCAGCACCCAGTGGTGCTGAGCTCAGCACGCAGGCACAGAGACCTCTGCAGGCACCTGCTCCAGCTTGAGCCGCACTCTTCAGCCCTTTCCCCTCTCGCTTGCCCTTACCCTTCTTTAGTGCTGTAGCTAGTCAGTGTTTCTCACTGTCAGGGATGGGCAACGGGGGGGGATGGGAGATGGGGGGGTCACGAATGAGTGTTGGGAGTGTTGCGATGGAAGCTGTTGGGATGGGCAATACCTGGCATGGGCAAGTTTGGGCATGGGAACTGCTTGTTGGGACACAAAATGGCAGGGATTGAAAGCTTATTTCTTCCTTTCTGGTCCTTTCTCTGCTTTATAGCCTTTTTTCTTAAATTCCTCTAGTGTAGGTGTTCACTCAGCAACGCCTCTGCCTGCAGTTGTTCTGGCAGTGGGATGCCGAGGGGATTTAATGCAGCCCGCTCCCGCTGCCCATGCTCAGTCCGTGAATGGATGTGGGCATGGCCAGCACGGACGGGAGAAAATGGGTGGATGGATGGATGGATGGATGGATGGGAGTTGGGAACTGAGCCTTGGGATCAGCAATGGGAGGTTGCTGGGATAGGAAATGATCAGTGGGATGGGAAGTCATGACGGTGATGGGGATTCATTAGTGTGAAATGATGGGATGGGAAATTGCTAGGTGATTTTGTGATATTGTGATCATGGTGGATTTTTTGTGATATTTTGTGATGTTGTGATCATGGTGGTGATAGGAGAGCATTAGGCTGGGAAAAAATTGTTTACATTAATAAATTTTATTGATTGTCTTTTTAATGTATTGTATGATTTGTATTATTATTTTCTATTCCTTTATTATTAAACTCTTTATCAATGCCTATGAGCTTTTATTTTCCTTCCGATTCTCTGCATGTTCACTCAGGATGGGGGGACATGAGCGAACAGATGTGTGGTGCTGAGCGGCCTGCCGGGTTACACCACAACAGACTTTTTGGCAGCCAAGCTGGGGCACAAAGGGTTGAGCTAACGTCACATCTGACCGGAATGTTTTAAAAGAGTGTTTCTTATAAGCTTTCTCTGAGATTGATAGTTGCTGGTCACAATGTTGATTTTTTCCTTTCTAGTGTTGTTTTTCTGTGCTTTTTAGGTGCTTTTTCTTAATCCCTTTCTTGTTGTTTATGATCCCTGGGGGCTGGCCTATGTTTGTTGATGGTTTTGCCCATTTGCAGGTAGCACGTGCTCCTCTTGCACCGACGGTGAACTTAACCCAGTATTTGTCCCCGAATGACAACCTCTGTGGTTAGACAAGGAGTTAAAAATTCCAGCCAGCGATCAGCCCTGAGGCAGGATGGCTACAGGTGGCAAGGGCTGGGGGGGGATGCGGGCTGGTATTTATCACGATTGCCACCTCCGATGGCTTTGGAATTCAGCCCTGAACAAATGTGGTATCCTACGGCGCTGCTAAAAGGTTTTAGACAGGTGTGCCCCGATGCTGGCAGTGCCAGAGATTTACAGCTCGCCAAGTTGTCCGAGAAAAGTTTGGATTTGTTACCCGATGCGCAAGAAGCCAATCCAGACACCAGGTCGAGACACAGTTTTCTTTCAGAACTGCGCGAGTCTGGGTACCAGGTGGTTTCCCACAAAGCCAGCACATGGAAAGATTTTCCACGCCACGCTTGATACAATCTTTTATCACTACATTTCCATGCTAGTACAATCCCCTAACTTCTCACAGGTTCCAGAATTAGCCTACGGCTGACATGACAAAATGATTCTGCGCATCCTCAGAGGGGAAGGGTCTCCTGTTGGGCTGCGGTCTCTCACTCTAGGGCTGTGATTTTTTGTATTAGAATGAGCGTACTTCGTATTAGAATAGCTTTCCATTGTTTTCCAGTGGTTTCCAACAAATGGATTAGTATCAAACTCCAGTGCACGTGTGTAGGATTTTTCCTTACAAAAGGGTCTTCTCGAGTAAATAGATTCCTAGTTATTCATCCTTTAGATAGCTTCAACTCCAGGGTCATCTTTGCCCTTGCCTGAAAATACCCATTTGGTATCTGTTCTCATGAAACAAAGTTAACGAAAAACAAACAAACAAACAAACAACACAAAACTAGTTCCTAGCACCAGCGGCTTGTTTGCTGGGTCTGCTCTATGTGTTTTGAAGACTATTCAGTACAATTCAGCACCTTCAAGAGAAATTGTGTGGGTCTATGAAAATGCGTCTTGATCTGATGCAAGCCTGTGACGCACCCTGAAGGCCCTCCAAGCCCTGGGATGGGCTCTGAGGCCCTTCCGAGCCCTGGGATGTTACCCGCAGCCACTCCAACCCCTTTGACGGGCCCTGCGGCCTCTCCAGCCCCGCTGACAGGCCCTGCAGCCACTCCAACCCTCTGACGGACCCTACAGCTGGCTCCGGGGACTGCCCTGTGGCATTCCCAGGCACCGATACACACAAGATGAAAGAATGGATGCACAAGTCATCTCGTTTAGTAAGGGAAGAGAGTCCTACTGAGAAGGGGAAGGAGCAATAGGAAGGCGAAGCAGCCTACCCCAGTGGAGGGCCGTCCTAGGGAACAGCAGGCTGAAGACCACCATCTAAAAGCAGCAGTAACCAGGTGATCCCGATCTCTGGGTGAGCTGTGAGACATGCGGAAAGATTTCAGCTGTCCTCCAGGCGAGCACATTGTCACCTTGCTGCTGCCATGCTGGGATAACGGCTCCGGTGTCCGGGCTGTGTCTGTGCTGTGTCTGTGCTCTGTGCTGGGCCTGTGCTCTCTGTGCTCTGTCCGTGCTGTGTCTGGGCTGTGTCTGGGCCGTGTCTGGGCTCTGTCCGTGCTGTGTCTGGGCTGTGTCTGGGCCGTGTCTGGGCTCTGTCCGTGCTGTGTCTGGGCTCTGTCCGTGCTGTGTCTGGGCTCTGGCTGGGCTGTGTCTGTGCTGTGTCTGGGCTGTGTCTGGGCTCTGTCCGTGCTGTGTCTGGGCTCTGTGCTGTGTGTGTGCTCTCTCTGCTCTGTCTGTGCTCCGTCTGTGCTGTGCCTGTGCTCTGTCCGGGCTGTGTCTGGGCTCTGGCATGGCTGTGTCTGTGCTGTGTCCGTGCTGTGTCTGTGCTGTGTCCGGGCTGTGTCTGTGCTCTCTGTTCTGTGTACGTGCTGTGTTTGTGCTGTGTCCGGGCTGTGTCTGTGCTCTCTGTGCTGTGTACGTGCTGTGTTTGTGCTGTGTCCGGGCTGTGTCTGTGCTCTCTGTGCTGGGTACGTGCTCTGGCTGGGCTGTGTCTGGGCTGTGCTCTGTGGTCTGTCTGTATTGGCCTCCTTTCTCCCCAGTTCTTCTCAGAGCCTGTCTTCAGATGAACAGTCTCAGTCCTTTGTCAGCCATCCCGAGACAAGCCACCACCCCCGACGGGACCGCTGAAATCAGAGGGTGCACCTTCCTGTCTGTGGTAGCAAGAACTCTCTGGTAGGCAACAAGATCCGGGACGAGCCCCTAAACCCTGAGAAAAATCTCAATAATTTTCTTCAGACAGGATCTTCTGTGGAGCTTTTTTATTCGCGATTGCAATGGCGGGCGTCCTGCAAGCAGGAGCGCGCAGTAAAAGTTTATCATAACCGTGTATTCCCTATTACCCGACACCTGATTTCTCCCCTGTTTCTTCATTGGCTGAGTACTACAGGTTCACAGCCTACTCGACGCACTACTATACCATATATGTACAATTTTATTTGACCAACCGTTAATTTCTCCTTATCCTTTTATTTTTTCCTTCTTCTCTTGTGACTAGAGGGCCCGTGATCTTTGCTTTTACTGATCTCGCACTGCTCATCCTGTTTTTCTTAGCTATCCTCGTGATTTTGGGACAGTGGGACCTTCCCCTTATCTGCTTAACGGATTCCCCACTGCTATGCCACACAATGCCACTTTTGAATATGCAAGGTTAGTGGATTTTTCCACTGCAAAAACACCTTCTATTGCAAAAACACAACTTTGTTTCTCACGAGCAGCACCGCCTCCCGCACCTGCTGGTGGCTCGGAGACGGACTCCCGGCTTCTCCCCGTGAAACGATTTTGGGGTTATTTATAGTGATATCGGGTCTGCTCCCCCTGCCCTGTTGGAGGAGGGGGTCACACGCACGTGGTTTCCTGGAGCCGTTGTTTTTTGTTGCGTTCGGTATGGTTTGTTCCTGCCAGTTGTGTTTTTCCCATTGTGTTTTTATTTTAAATAATGCAGTGTTGTCCATTGCAATTAAAAACTGTATATATTTTTTCTTCTCTCTAACTGTGACACCACCACTCAGGAATAAAAGAGGAGGCAGCTGGGGCCACCCAAAGTCACCACATGCAGCAACAGCATTAACAACCCGTCTGCATTTGGGGCAGAAAAGTGTCCATTTACTTTCTCTTCACATATTTATGGTTTACCCTTGCTTGGGCAGGGTTTCTCACCTCAGAGCTACACTTTCAAGCATCTTGTGAGGGTTCTGTCACGTCCTGCTCAACAGAAATTACCACGAGGAAGCCTACTGTGACAACTAAGGGAAAGAGATGTATGGATATTGCTGAGCTCTTCTAGATTGTACCAGGTAGGAAAGATACCTATGGAGCAGATGTTAAGACCACAGCACTAATTAATTAGATTAGAAGTGGAGGAAAGGCATTTAACGGTAGTAAAAATCAGTTACCATAATGTTCAAAGGAAGATTCAGTCTGCTTAAGGAGAAAAAACAACACGCCTAAAGTCGAAGCCACATGCTAGAAAGAGAGGAGGATGCGCAGCACGGGAAGCTTCCCACAGAAAGGAGCTGCATTTGGGGTAAAAATCTGTCCCTTTTTATGTCATTGAGACATACGAGGGCGTAGGACACCAGCACTTCAGGTAACCAAGAGATGCTGTGCGTTTCGATCCGTCCCCCTGAGACAGCCACTAGGTGACGATGTTTCCAATTTTCTTTCAAGAAACCTTGCTTTCTCAGGCCCAGGTGTCCAGCTGCACATCGAGGACGTCCCTGGCTCCCAGGCGCAGTTCCCAGGCCGAAGGCCGAGCTCCCATCCGAACCCCCGGCCCGGCAGACATTGCTCCTGGCGTTGCGCAGCAGCCATTTCATGTCAGCCTTTGCTCATGGCAGTCAGCTTAGCGCCGTCAGTGCTGCCATCGGGGTGCCCGAGAGCCGTGTGAGGTCAGCAGAGAGTCACTGTCAGCCTTTGACCTCACAAAGGTGGGTGGCCATAAGTGCCCTGAGCGTCCAGCTCGCATGGAGTACTGCTGGTGGCACTCAAGGCATGGAGGTCTTGGTGGTGGAATAGGAGACGCCGATGTCCTGCTGGTGGAACAAGAGACGCTGACGTCCTGCTGGTGGAAGAGGAGACTTCAGGGTTAGAGGTCCTGCTGGTTAGAGGTGCTTAGGAGTGGGCAGCCTCCATCCCGGTGGCCGAGCATCTCCACGGCAGGGAGGCCGCGGGCAGCACGAGCCAGCCGCCCCGCGGGCTGACAGCAGAGGCCCCCGGGGATGAGACGTGCCCCACCTGCCTGGGCCTGCTGGCCGAGGCAGCACCTGAGTCCTGCGGGCACAGCTACTGCTGCGGAGAGCTTGAACCTCTTGTAAGTTTAGTCTTGACAAAGAAAACCCATCCTAAGTGCATTTGCCTTGCAGGCATTGGTAAGTTGGCCCTCCTGATGGATTTTCACTGCCACAGTAGTGCCTCTAATAATGCTACTGTTAATTAGTGCTCTACCCTTCCGATTTTTTACTAAGGTAGCTAGAGAGAAGTGCAGACACCTGTTTATTTCCTGGTAATACCTGCAAGAACCATCTATCTACATCTTCGCCAGATTCATCATAGCGCTCTTGGTACCGCTGATCTGTGTTGCCCTGGAATAAAGTGCAATCGTTAGCACGCCAAGTGTCCATGCCCTTGAATCTACCAGAATCGTACAAATCCCTGTTGTGATCTCTCTCTAGCTGTGGGCTGGCTAAGCTGTCTTTTGGATGGTGAAAATGGGAAATCGTGGGGATGGGAAATGATGAGTGGGATGAGAAATGATTGCTGGGATGGGAAGACTTCCTTGGGCTGGAAAGCCATGGGGCTAGGAAATGAAAGAGACGGGAAAGCTTCCTTGGGATGGGAAAGCTTCCTTGGGAAGGAAAAGCATTGGGATGAGATACCTTCCTTGGGGAGGAAGGCATCCTTAAGGAAAGGCATTGGGATGGGAAATCTTCCTTGGGGAGGAAATCATTGGAAAGGAAAAGCATTGGGGTAGGGAAATCTCTCTTGGGATGGGAAATTATTGGGATGGGAAATCTTGAATGGGGTGGGTACGATTCGTTGCGGTAGGAAATAGTTGGAAAAGAAATCCAAGGGATGGGAAGTCTTTGGGATGAGATCTCATGGGATTAAGAAACGCTTCGTGCTGATGGGAAATAGTTTGCATGGGAATCTGTTGGGCTGTGAAACTGTCGGGATGGGAAATCGCCGGGAGGATGAAAAGTCTTGGGATGGAAAAGTCTTGGGATGGAAAATCCTTGGGAGGGGAAAGTGTTGGAGTGCGAAACCCCCCTGGGCCTGGCAAATGAGGACTGGGACGGGAAAGGCTCATGCGGATGGAAACTGATGGCGCTGGGAAGCCTGCTTGGGTAGAGAAACTGCAGTCCTCACCAAGATGGCGGTGAGGGGCTGGTCAGCCGTTGGGGCGGAGCCCCCGTTGCCCGGGTTCCCCAACGAACCGCCCCACTCTCCAGCGACCATGGCAGGTACAGCAGCGGGCTCCCGCTCCTCCCGGGGCTGCGGCCCTGCCGGCGAGCCCAGCGCCCGAGAGCTCAGCCCAGCGCCCTTTTTCCTCACAGAGAGATTCCCCAGACGGCTGCCGCCGGTGCCGCAGACGCCCAACTCCCCCTTCGTTGTCCCAGCTGAGCCGCCAACGGTGGCTGCCTGGCTGCTGCCCTCCTTCCCCGGAGCGATGGCGGTGCCCTTGCAGCCCCCCCAGGTACCCACCCTCTCCTACGCGCTGCCCCAGGCCACCGTCTGGCACGTGGTGCCGGAGGTCCAGGGGCAGGTGCTGCAGCTCCCACCCGTGGCGCAGCTGCCACCTGGGGGGCACCTCCCACCCGAGGGGCACCACCTGCAGCTGGTGCAGCTCCCCCCTGTGGGGCATATCCTGCAGCCGGTGCAGCTCCCCCCCGTGGGGCATAACCTGCAGGTGGTGCAGCTCCCCCCCGTGGGGCATAACCTGCAGGTGGTGCACCTCCCACCCGAGGAGCAGAACCTGCAGCCGGTGCAGTTCCCCCCCGTGGGGCATAACCTGCAGGTGGTGCAGCTCCCCCCCGTGGGGCATAACCTGCAGCCGGTGCACCTCCCACCCGAGGGGCACCACCTGCAGCCGGTGCAGCTCCCCCCCATGGGGCATAACCTGCAGCCGGTGCAGCTCCCCACCGTGGGGCAGCTCCCCCACACCGCTCTTCCCTGTGCCCCTGTCTGCCAGTGCGGACAGCCCATGGTGACGGGGACACTGGTGCCCCACCATGCGCTGGGGCTGGGGCCCAGGGCCGTGCTCCACGGGGAGCCCCTGCACCCCGCAGGCACCTGCCGATTGCAGGCCCCCGCCCACCGCAGGCCCCTGCCACCCCTCGTCCCGGGGCCTCGGCTCCGGGGGCAGGCGCTCCCCACGCCCCGCACCGTGACCAGCAGCCAGGGGCAGCTGCCGGAGCCCTGCGACCACGCCGTGGGGCTCAGCGAGGACCAGGGGCCCCCGCTGCCTGACCCCACTCCCCCCGAGCCTTTCCTGGCTCCATCGACCCGCAGCACCCAGACGGCGACGCCCGACGGTGAGTTTGGCGCTGGCACAGCCGCCCCGTTGTCGCCCCACACCCATGAGCCATGGGAAAGCTGACATCGCCCGTCTTGGGGGATTTTCTTGCTTCGTCCTCAGCGGCGACAGCCCCGCAGGTGCCTGAGGAGCCCCCGCAGCTGCCCGAGCTGGGCCCTGATGCCTTCGCCGAGGCCTTTCCAGAGCTGGCAGGGGACAGCCAGCTGCTGCAGCACCTGCAGGACCAGCTCCTGGCCGACCTGGACATCCCCGGCACGGAGGAGCTGTTCAGCTGGCTCGAGGCCGTGGAGCCCCAGGACGCCTTCCCCGATTCGCCCAGCAGTCCTGCCCTCAGCCGCCTCCTCTCCCAGCTGCCCGACCTCTCCGAGGACATCGAGGAGCCGAGCACGCAGGGACTGGAAGCCACAGGAGCCCTCGGTGAGGTACCCTCAACCCCTGGGGTGTACCCCGAGAAGGTTGGGGGTGGGCTGTTGGTGCAGTCCCCTATTGTGCTGGCATTGAGCCCCCCGCTCAGCCCTGCAGCCAGTCCCCTGCCCGGTGCCCTTAGTAGACCCCTACCCAGTCCACCCCTGAGTCCCCCCAGGAGGTCCCCTGACACCCAGGTCCTCAGTTCCCCTAGTAGACCCCTGCCCAACCCCCCCCTGAGTCCCCCCAAGAGGTCCCCTGACACCCAAGTCCTCAGTGAGCAGAGGACACCCCTGCCCAAATGCCCCCTGGGTCCCCTCAAGAGCCCCCTGGCTGCCCCTGCGTCCACCGGCACCAAGCGGGGGGCCAAGCGCCGCGCGCCCACCAGCACCCCCGGGACAGCGGAGAGCTCCCAGCCCAAGAGGCCAGCAACAGAGAAACCCCCCGGCAAGGAGAGGAAGATGCTGCTGGGCCAGGGTGTCCAAGGCCCCAAGACGCCTTGCCAGGGACGCCGTGCCAGGGACGCCAGGATGTCCAAGGCCCCAGGACGCCGTGGCAGCAGCAGGAAAGACGGCAGCGGCAGGCAGCAGCCAGCGACCAACAACAGCCGGGCGCCCAGCAAGAGAGCCCGAAGCCCGGGGGCTGCTGGGGGGCAAGGAGCAGCGTCGCCGCCTCCCCACAGAGCGCGGCTGCTGCCGGAGACTCCGAGCGCGGAGCCCGGTGCCGTGCGGCCCCAGGACAGCCTCTGTCCCCAAGGCGTCAGGGCCAAGACGCTGCAGTGCCAGCGCCGGGGCACAAAGACCCCCAGCGAGACTTTGCAGCCGCTGGGGGCCAGGGCGAAGGCGCTGGGGCCAGGGCGCCAGCTGCCCTGCGTGCAGCCTCAGCCCACCTCCAGCAGCCCCAGCACGATGCCCAGCGCCGTGCAGACAGTGCCAGGCTCCAGCGCTGTGCCCGCTGCCCCCCAATCCCCAGCTGGCGGCAAAGAGAAGGTGGTGCCGGCACCACCAGGCAGCACGGCGTGAACAGGGGACGCTGCCCTAGAGCAGGCGCCCAGAGCGCTGTGCCTGCCAGCCGCGGGGGGCCAAGCGCAGCGGGGGGCTCTGCCCACACAGCCGCGCATGCTGCAGCCCCTGGCACGGCCCCGCGTGGACTACGTGCCCTGCGTGGGGCCCTGGGCAGGCGGTGACACGGCGCCCACGCCGCTGGAGGAGCAGGAGGAGCCGGTGCCCATCACGCTGCAGCAGCGTCCCGAGCGGGAGCGCCTGAAGCAGCTGGCCCAGGAGGAGCGGCAGCGGGCGGCCCACCAGATGAAGATCGGCCCTGTGCAATTCTTCGCGCAGCGGCAGAAGGACGGGGCCATAGCCAAGTATGCCGGCTACCCGTGACCCTGCGCTCCTCGACGGCCCCTGCAGCACCCAGTGGTGCTGAGCTCAGCACGCAGGCACAGAGACCTCTGCAGGCACCTGCTCCAGCTTGAGCCGCACTCTTCAGCCCTTTCCCCTCTCGCTTGCCCTTACCCTTCTTTAGTGCTGTAGCTAGTCAGTGTTTCTCACTGTCAGGGATGGGCAACGGGGGGGGATGGGAGATGGGGGGGTCACGAATGAGTGTTGGGAGTGTTGCGATGGAAGCTGTTGGGATGGGCAATACCTGGCATGGGCAAGTTTGGGCATGGGAACTGCTTGTTGGGACACAAAATGGCAGGGATTGAAAGCTTATTTCTTCCTTTCTGGTCCTTTCTCTGCTTTATAGCCTTTTTTCTTAAATTCCTCTAGTGTAGGTGTTCACTCAGCAACGCCTCTGCCTGCAGTTGTTCTGGCAGTGGGATGCCGAGGGGATTTAATGCAGCCCGCTCCCGCTGCCCATGCTCAGTCCGTGAATGGATGTGGGCATGGCCAGCACGGACGGGAGAAAATGGGTGGATGGATGGATGGATGGATGGATGGGAGTTGGGAACTGAGCCTTGGGATCAGCAATGGGAGGTTGCTGGGATAGGAAATGATCAGTGGGATGGGAAGTCATGACGGTGATGGGGATTCATTAGTGTGAAATGATGGGATGGGAAATTGCTAGGTGATTTTGTGATATTGTGATCATGGTGGATTTTTTGTGATATTTTGTGATGTTGTGATCATGGTGGTGATAGGAGAGCATTAGGCTGGGAAAAAATTGTTTACATTAATAAATTTTATTGATTGTCTTTTTAATGTATTGTATGATTTGTATTATTATTTTCTATTCCTTTATTATTAAACTCTTTATCAATGCCTATGAGCTTTTATTTTCCTTCCGATTCTCTGCATGTTCACTCAGGATGGGGGGACATGAGCGAACAGATGTGTGGTGCTGAGCGGCCTGCCGGGTTACACCACAACAGACTTTTTGGCAGCCAAGCTGGGGCACAAAGGGTTGAGCTAACGTCACATCTGACCGGAATGTTTTAAAAGAGTGTTTCTTATAAGCTTTCTCTGAGATTGATAGTTGCTGGTCACAATGTTGATTTTTTCCTTTCTAGTGTTGTTTTTCTGTGCTTTTTAGGTGCTTTTTCTTAATCCCTTTCTTGTTGTTTATGATCCCTGGGGGCTGGCCTATGTTTGTTGATGGTTTTGCCCATTTGCAGGTAGCACGTGCTCCTCTTGCACCGACGGTGAACTTAACCCAGTATTTGTCCCCGAATGACAACCTCTGTGGTTAGACAAGGAGTTAAAAATTCCAGCCAGCGATCAGCCCTGAGGCAGGATGGCTACAGGTGGCAAGGGCTGGGGGGGGATGCGGGCTGGTATTTATCACGATTGCCACCTCCGATGGCTTTGGAATTCAGCCCTGAACAAATGTGGTATCCTACGGCGCTGCTAAAAGGTTTTAGACAGGTGTGCCCCGATGCTGGCAGTGCCAGAGATTTACAGCTCGCCAAGTTGTCCGAGAAAAGTTTGGATTTGTTACCCGATGCGCAAGAAGCCAATCCAGACACCAGGTCGAGACACAGTTTTCTTTCAGAACTGCGCGAGTCTGGGTACCAGGTGGTTTCCCACAAAGCCAGCACATGGAAAGATTTTCCACGCCACGCTTGATACAATCTTTTATCACTACATTTCCATGCTAGTACAATCCCCTAACTTCTCACAGGTTCCAGAATTAGCCTACGGCTGACATGACAAAATGATTCTGCGCATCCTCAGAGGGGAAGGGTCTCCTGTTGGGCTGCGGTCTCTCACTCTAGGGCTGTGATTTTTTGTATTAGAATGAGCGTACTTCGTATTAGAATAGCTTTCCATTGTTTTCCAGTGGTTTCCAACAAATGGATTAGTATCAAACTCCAGTGCACGTGTGTAGGATTTTTCCTTACAAAAGGGTCTTCTCGAGTAAATAGATTCCTAGTTATTCATCCTTTAGATAGCTTCAACTCCAGGGTCATCTTTGCCCTTGCCTGAAAATACCCATTTGGTATCTGTTCTCATGAAACAAAGTTAACGAAAAACAAACAAACAAACAAACAACACAAAACTAGTTCCTAGCACCAGCGGCTTGTTTGCTGGGTCTGCTCTATGTGTTTTGAAGACTATTCAGTACAATTCAGCACCTTCAAGAGAAATTGTGTGGGTCTATGAAAATGCGTCTTGATCTGATGCAAGCCTGTGACGCACCCTGAAGGCCCTCCAAGCCCTGGGATGGGCTCTGAGGCCCTTCCGAGCCCTGGGATGTTACCCGCAGCCACTCCAACCCCTTTGACGGGCCCTGCGGCCTCTCCAGCCCCGCTGACAGGCCCTGCAGCCACTCCAACCCTCTGACGGACCCTACAGCTGGCTCCGGGGACTGCCCTGTGGCATTCCCAGGCACCGATACACACAAGATGAAAGAATGGATGCACAAGTCATCTCGTTTAGTAAGGGAAGAAAGTCCTACTGAGAAGGGGAAGGAGCAATAGGAAGGCGAAGCAGACTACCCCAGTGGAGTGCCGTCCTAGGGAACAGCAGGCTGAAGACCACCATCTAAAAGCAGCAGTAACCAGGTGATCCCGATCTCTGGGTGAGCTGTGAGACATGCGGAAAGATTTCAGCTGTCCTCCAGGCGAGCACATTGTCACCTTGCTGCTGCCATGCTGGGATAACGGCTCCGGTGTCCGGGCTGTGTCTGTGCTGTGTCTGTGCTCTGTGCTGGGCCTGTGCTCTCTGTGCTCTGTCCGTGCTGTGTCTGGGCTGTGTCTGGGCCGTGTCTGGGCTCTGTCCGTGCTGTGTCTGGGCTGTGTCTGGGCCGTGTCTGGGCTCTGTCCGTGCTGTGTCTGGGCTCTGGCTGGGCTGTGTCTGTGCTGTGTCCGTGCTGTGTCTGGGCTGTGTCTGGGCTCTGTCCGTGCTGTGTCTGGGCTCTGTGCTGTGTGTGTGCTCTCTCTGCTCTGTCTGTGCTCCGTCTGTGCTGTGCCTGTGCTCTGTCCGGGCTGTGTCTGGGCTCTGGCATGGCTGTGTCTGTGCTGTGTCCGTGCTGTGTCTGTGCTGTGTCCGGGCTGTGTCTGTGCTCTCTGTGCTGTGTCCGGGCTGTGTCTGTGCTCTCTGTTCTGTGTACGTGCTGTGTTTGTGCTGTGTCCGGGCTGTGTCTGTGCTCTCTGTGCTGTGTACGTGCTGTGTTTGTGCTGTGTCCGGGCTGTGTCTGTGCTCTCTGTGCTGGGTACGTGCTCTGGCTGGGCTGTGTCTGGGCTGTGCTCTGTGGTCTGTCTGTATTGGCCTCCTTTCTCCCCAGTTCTTCTCAGAGCCTGTCTTCAGATGAACAGTCTCAGTCCTTTGTCAGCCATCCCGAGACAAGCCACCACCCCCGACGGGACCGCTGAAATCAGAGGGTGCACCTTCCTGTCTGTGGTAGCAAGAACTCTCTGGTAGGCAACAAGATCCGGGACGAGCCCCTAAACCCTGAGAAAAATCTCAATAATTTTCTTCAGACAGGATCTTCTGTGGAGCTTTTTTATTCGCGATTGCAATGGCGGGCGTCCTGCAAGCAGGAGCGCGCAGTAAAAGTTTATCATAACCGTGTATTCCCTATTACCCGACACCTGATTTCTCCCCTGTTTCTTCATTGGCTGAGTACTACAGGTTCACAGCCTACTCGACGCACTACTATACCATATATGTACAATTTTATTTGACCAACCGTTAATTTCTCCTTATCCTTTTATTTTTTCCTTCTTCTCTTGTGACTAGAGGGCCCGTGATCTTTGCTTTTACTGATCTCGCACTGCTCATCCTGTTTTTCTTAGCTATCCTCGTGATTTTGGGACAGTGGGACCTTCCCCTTATCTGCTTAACGGATTCCCCACTGCTATGCCACACAATGCCACTTTTGAATATGCAAGGTTAGTGGATTTTTCCACTGCAAAAACACCTTCTATTGCAAAAACACAACTTTGTTTCTCACGAGCAGCACCGCCTCCCGCACCTGCTGGTGGCTCGGAGACGGACTCCCGGCTTCTCCCCGTGAAACGATTTTGGGGTTATTTATAGTGATATCGGGTCTGCTCCCCCTGCCCTGTTGGAGGAGGGGGTCACACGCACGTGGTTTCCTGGAGCCGTTGTTTTTTGTTGCGTTCGGTATGGTTTGTTCCTGCCAGTTGTGTTTTTCCCATTGTGTTTTTATTTTAAATAATGCAGTGTTGTCCATTGCAATTAAAAACTGTATATATTTTTTCTTCTCTCTAACTGTGACACCACCACTCAGGAATAAAAGAGGAGGCAGCTGGGGCCACCCAAAGTCACCACATGCAGCAACAGCATTAACAACCCGTCTGCATTTGGGGCAGAAAAGTGTCCATTTACTTTCTCTTCACATATTTATGGTTTACCCTTGCTTGGGCAGGGTTTCTCACCTCAGAGCTACACTTTCAAGCATCTTGTGAGGGTTCTGTCACGTCCTGCTCAACAGAAATTACCACGAGGAAGCCTACTGTGACAACTAAGGGAAAGAGATGTATGGATATTGCTGAGCTCTTCTAGATTGTACCAGGTAGGAAAGATACCTATGGAGCAGATGTTAAGACCACAGCACTAATTAATTAGATTAGAAGTGGAGGAAAGGCATTTAACGGTAGTAAAAATCAGTTACCATAATGTTCAAAGGAAGATTCAGTCTGCTTAAGGAGAAAAAACAACACGCCTAAAGTCGAAGCCACATGCTAGAAAGAGAGGAGGATGCGCAGCACGGGAAGCTTCCCACAGAAAGGAGCTGCATTTGGGGTAAAAATCTGTCCCTTTTTATGTCATTGAGACATACGAGGGCGTAGGACACCAGCACTTCAGGTAACCAAGAGATGCTGTGCGTTTCGATCCGTCCCCCTGAGACAGCCACTAGGTGACGATGTTTCCAATTTTCTTTCAAGAAACCTTGCTTTCTCAGGCCCAGGTGTCCAGCTGCACATCGAGGACGTCCCTGGCTCCCAGGCGCAGTTCCCAGGCCGAAGGCCGAGCTCCCATCCGAACCCCCGGCCCGGCAGACATTGCTCCTGGCGTTGCGCAGCAGCCATTTCATGTCAGCCTTTGCTCATGGCAGTCAGCTTAGCGCCGTCAGTGCTGCCATCGGGGTGCCCGAGAGCCGTGTGAGGTCAGCAGAGAGTCACTGTCAGCCTTTGACCTCACAAAGGTGGGTGGCCATAAGTGCCCTGAGCGTCCAGCTCGCATGGAGTACTGCTGGTGGCACTCAAGGCATGGAGGTCTTGGTGGTGGAATAGGAGACGCCGATGTCCTGCTGGTGGAACAAGAGACGCTGACGTCCTGCTGGTGGAAGAGGAGACTTCAGGGTTAGAGGTCCTGCTGGTTAGAGGTGCTTAGGAGTGGGCAGCCTCCATCCCGGTGGCCGAGCATCTCCACGGCAGGGAGGCCGCGGGCAGCACGAGCCAGCCGCCCCGCGGGCTGACAGCAGAGGCCCCCGGGGATGAGACGTGCCCCACCTGCCTGGGCCTGCTGGCCGAGGCAGCACCTGAGTCCTGCGGGCACAGCTACTGCTGCGGAGAGCTTGAACCTCTTGTAAGTTTAGTCTTGACAAAGAAAACCCATCCTAAGTGCATTTGCCTTGCAGGCATTGGTAAGTTGGCCCTCCTGATGGATTTTCACTGCCACAGTAGTGCCTCTAATAATGCTACTGTTAATTAGTGCTCTACCCTTCCGATTTTTTACTAAGGTAGCTAGAGAGAAGTGCAGACACCTGTTTATTTCCTGGTAATACCTGCAAGAACCATCTATCTACATCTTCGCCAGATTCATCATAGCGCTCTTGGTACCGCTGATCTGTGTTGCCCTGGAATAAAGTGCAATCGTTAGCACGCCAAGTGTCCATGCCCTTGAATCTACCAGAATCGTACAAATCCCTGTTGTGATCTCTCTCTAGCTGTGGGCTGGCTAAGCTGTCTTTTGGATGGTGAAAATGGGAAATCGTGGGGATGGGAAATGATGAGTGGGATGAGAAATGATTGCTGGGATGGGAAGACTTCCTTGGGCTGGAAAGCCATGGGGCTAGGAAATGAAAGAGACGGGAAAGCTTCCTTGGGATGGGAAAGCTTCCTTGGGAAGGAAAAGCATTGGGATGAGATACCTTCCTTGGGGAGGAAGGCATCCTTAAGGAAAGGCATTGGGATGGGAAATCTTCCTTGGGGAGGAAATCATTGGAAAGGAAAAGCATTGGGGTAGGGAAATCTCTCTTGGGATGGGAAATTATTGGGATGGGAAATCTTGAATGGGGTGGGTACGATTCGTTGCGGTAGGAAATAGTTGGAAAAGAAATCCAAGGGATGGGAAGTCTTTGGGATGAGATCTCATGGGATTAAGAAACGCTTCGTGCTGATGGGAAATAGTTTGCATGGGAATCTGTTGGGCTGTGAAACTGTCGGGATGGGAAATCGCCGGGAGGATGAAAAGTCTTGGGATGGAAAAGTCTTGGGATGGAAAATCCTTGGGAGGGGAAAGCGTTGGAGTGCGAAACCCCCCTGGGCCTGGCAAATGAGGACTGGGACGGGAAAGGCTCATGCGGATGGAAACTGATGGCGCTGGGAAGCCTGCTTGGGTAGAGAAACTGCAGTCCTCACCAAGATGGCGGTGAGGGGCTGGTCAGCCGTTGGGGCGGAGCCCCCGTTGCCCGGGTTCCCCAACGAACCGCCCCACTCTCCAGCGACCATGGCAGGTACAGCAGCGGGCTCCCGCTCCTCCCGGGGCTGCGGCCCTGCCGGCGAGCCCAGCGCCCGAGAGCTCAGCCCAGCGCCCTTTTTCCTCACAGAGAGATTCCCCAGACGGCTGCCGCCGGTGCCGCAGACGCCCAACTCCCCCTTCGTTGTCCCAGCTGAGCCGCCAACGGTGGCTGCCTGGCTGCTGCCCTCCTTCCCCGGAGCGATGGCGGTGCCCTTGCAGCCCCCCCAGGTACCCACCCTCTCCTACGCGCTGCCCCAGGCCACCGTCTGGCACGTGGTGCCGGAGGTCCAGGGGCAGGTGCTGCAGCTCCCACCCGTGGCGCAGCTGCCACCTGGGGGGCACCTCCCACCCGAGGGGCACCACCTGCAGCTGGTGCAGCTCCCCCCTGTGGGGCATATCCTGCAGCCGGTGCAGCTCCCCCCCGTGGGGCATAACCTGCAGGTGGTGCAGCTCCCCCCCGTGGGGCATAACCTGCAGGTGGTGCACCTCCCACCCGAGGAGCAGAACCTGCAGCCGGTGCAGTTCCCCCCCGTGGGGCATAACCTGCAGGTGGTGCAGCTCCCCCCCGTGGGGCATAACCTGCAGCCGGTGCACCTCCCACCCGAGGGGCACCACCTGCAGCCGGTGCAGCTCCCCCCCATGGGGCATAACCTGCAGCCGGTGCAGCTCCCCCCCGTGGGGCAGCTCCCCCACACCGCTCTTCCCTGTGCCCCTGTCTGCCAGTGCGGACAGCCCATGGTGACGGGGACACTGGTGCCCCACCATGCGCTGGGGCTGGGGCCCAGGGCCGTGCTCCACGGGGAGCCCCTGCACCCCGCAGGCACCTGCCTGTTGCAGGCCCCCTCCCACCGCAGGCCCCCGCCACCCCTCGTCCCGGGGCCTCGGCTCCGGGGGCAGGCGCTCCCCACGCCCCGCACAGTGACCAGCAGCCAGGGGCAGCTGCCGGAGCCCTGCGACCACGCCGTGGGGCTCAGCGAGGACCAGCGGCCCCCGCTGCCTGACCCCACTCCCCCCGAGCCTTTCCTGGCTCCATCGACCCGCAGCACCCAGACGGCGACGCCCGACGGTGAGTTTGGCGCTGGCACAGCCGCCCCGTTGTCGCCCCACACCCATGAGCCATGGGAAAGCTGACATCGCCCGTCTTGGGGGATTTTCTTGCTTCGTCCTCAGCGGCGACAGCCCCGCAGGTGCCTGAGGAGCCCCCGCAGCTGCCCGAGCTGGGCCCTGATGCCTTCGCCGAGGCCTTTCCAGAGCTGGCAGGGGACAGCCAGCTGCTGCAGCACCTGCAGGACCAGCTCCTGGCCGACCTGGACATCCCCGGCACGGAGGAGCTGTTCAGCTGGCTCGAGGCCGTGGAGCCCCAGGACGCCTTCCCCGATTCGCCCAGCAGTCCTGCCCTCAGCCGCCTCCTCTCCCAGCTGCCCGACCTCTCCGAGGACATCGAGGAGCCGAGCACGCAGGGACTGGAAGCCACAGGAGCCCTCGGTGAGGTACCCTCAACCCCTGGGGTGTACCCCGAGAAGGTTGGGGGTGGGCTGTTGGTGCAGTCCCCTATTGTGCTGGCATTGAGCCCCCCGCTCAGCCCTGCAGCCAGTCCCCTGCCCGGTGCCCTTAGTAGACCCCTACCCAGTCCACCCCTGAGTCCCCCCAGGAGGTCCCCTGACACCCAGGTCCTCAGTTCCCCTAGTAGACCCCTGCCCAAACCCCCCCTGAGTCCCCCCAAGAGGTCCCCTGACACCCAAGTCCTCAGTGAGCAGAGGACACCCCTGCCCAAATGCCCCCTGGGTCCCCTCAAGAGCCCCCTGGCTGCCCCTGCGTCCACCGGCACCAAGCGGGGGGCCAAGCGCCCCGCGCCCACCAGCACCTCCGGGACAGCGGAGAGCTCCCAGCCCAAGAGACCAGCAACAGAGAAACCCCCCGGCAAGGAGAGGAAGATGCTGCTGGGCCAGGGTGTCCAAGGCCCCAAGACCCCTTGCCAGGGACGCCGTGCCAGGGACGCCAGGATGTCCAAGGCCCCAGGACGCCGTGGCAGCAGCAGGAAAGACGGCAGCGGCAGGCAGCAGCCAGCGACCAACAACAGCCGGGCGCCCAGCAAGAGAGCCCGAAGCCCGGGGGCTGCTGGGGGGCAAGGAGCAGCGTCGCCGCCTCCCCGCAGAGCGCGGCTGCTGCCGGAGACTCCGAGCGCGGAGCCCGGTGCCGTGCGGCCCCAGGACAGCCTCTGTCCCCAAGGCGTCAGGGCCAAGACGCTGCAGCGCCAGCGCCGGGGCACAAAGACCCCCAGCGAGACTTTGCAGCCGCTGGGGGCCAGGGCGAAGGCGCTGGGGCCAGGGCGCCAGCTGCCCTGCGTGCAGCCGCAGCCCACCTCCAGCAGCCCCAGCACGATGCCCAGCGCCGCGCAGACAGTGCCAGGCTCCAGCGCTGTGCCCGCTGCCCCCCAATCCCCAGCTGGCGGCAAAGAGAAGGTGGTGCCGGCACCACCAGGCAGCACGGCGTGAACAGGGGACGCTGCCCTAGAGCAGGCGCCCAGAGCGCTGTGCCTGCCAGCCGCGGGGGGCCAAGCGCAGCGGGGGGCTCTGCCCACACAGCCGCGCATGCTGCAGCCCCTGGCACGGCCCCGCGTGGACTACGTGCCCTGCGTGGGGCCCTGGGCAGGCGGTGACGCGGCGCCCACGCCGCTGGAGGAGCAGGAGGAGCCGGTGCCCATCACGCTGCAGCAGCGTCCCGAGCGGGAGCGCCTGAAGCAGCTGGCCCAGGAGGAGCGGCAGCGGGCAGCCCACCAGATGAAGATCGGCCCTGTGCAATTCTTCGCGCAGCGGCAGAAAGACGGGGCCATAGCCAAGTATGCCGGCTACCCGTGACCCTGCGCTCCTCGACGGCCCCTGCAGCACCCAGTGGTGCTGAGCTCAGCACGCAGGCACAGAGACCTCTGCAGGCACCTGCTCCAGCTTGAGCCGCACTCTTCAGCCCTTTCCCCTCTCGCTTGCCCTTACCCTTCTTTAGTGCTGTAGCTAGTCAGTGTTTCTCACTGTCAGGGATGGGCAACGGGGGGGGATGGGAGATGGGGGGGTCACGAATGAGTGTTGGGAGTGTTGCGATGGAAGCTGTTGGGATGGGCAATACCTGGCATGGGCAAGTTTGGGCATGGGAACTGCTTGTTGGGACACAAAATGGCAGGGATTGAAAGCTTATTTCTTCCTTTCTGGTCCTTTCTCTGCTTTATAGCCTTTTTTCTTAAATTCCTCTAGTGTAGGTGTTCACTCAGCAACGCCTCTGCCTGCAGTTGTTCTGGCAGTGGGATGCCGAGGGGATTTAATGCAGCCCGCTCCCGCTGCCCATGCTCAGTCCGTGAATGGATGTGGGCATGGCCAGCACGGACAGGAGAAAATGGGTGGATGGATGGATGGATGGATGGATGGATGGATGGATGGATGGATGGATGGATGGATGGATGGGAGTTGGGAACTGAGCCTTGGGATCAGCAATGGGAGGTTGCTGGGATAGGAAATGATCAGTGGGATGGGAAGTCATGACGGTGATGGGGATTCATTAGTGTGAAATGATGGGATGGGAAATTGCTAGGTGATTTTGTGATATTGTGATCATGGTGGATTTTTTGTGATATTTTGTGATGTTGTGATCATGGTGGTGATAGAAGAGCATTAGGCTGAGAAAAAATTGTTTACATTAATAAATTTTATTGATTGTCTTTTTAATTTATTGTATTATTTTTATGATTATTTTCTATTCCTTTATTATTAAACTCTTTATCAATGCCTATGAGCTTTTATTTTCCTTCCGATTCTCTGCATGTTCACTCAGGATGGGGGGACGTGAGCGAACAGATGTGTGGTGCTGAGCGGCCTGCCGGGTTACACCACAACAGACTTTTTGGCAGCCAAGCTGGGGCACAAAGGGTTGAGCTAACGTCACATCTGACCGGAATGTTTTAAAAGAGTGTTTCTTATAAGCTTTCTCTGAGATTGATAGTTGCTGGTCACAATGTTGATTTTGTCCTTTCTAGTGTTGTTTTTCTGTGCTTTTTAGGTGCTTTTTCTTAATCCCTTTCTTGTTGTTTATGATCCCTGGGGGCTGGCCTATGTTTGTTGATGGTTTTGCCCACTTGCAGGTAGCACGTGCTCCTCTTGCACCGACGGTGAACTTAACCCAGTATTTGTCCCCGAACGACAACCTCTGTGGTTAGACAAGGAGTTAAAAATTCCAGCCAGCGATCAGCCCTGAGGCAGGATGGCTACAGGTGGCAAGGGCTGGGGGGGGATGTGGGCCGGTTTTTATCACGATTGCCACCCCCGATGGCTTTGGAATTCAGCCCTGAACAAATGTGGTATCCTACGGCGCTGCTAAAAGGTTTTAGAAAGGTGTGCCCCGATGCTGGCAGTGCCAGAGATTTACAGCTCGCCAAGTTGTCCGAGAAAAGTTTGGATTTGTTACCCGATGCGCAAGAAGCCAATCCAGACACCAGGTCGAGACACAGTTTTCTTTCAGAACTGCGCGAGTCTGGGTACCAGGTGGTTTCCCACAAAGCCAGCACATGGAAAGATTTTCCACGCCACGCTTGATACAATCTTTTATCACTGCATTTCCATGCTAGTACAATCCCCTAACTTCTCACAGGTTCCAGAATTAGCCTACGGCTGACATGACAAAATGATTCTGCGCATCCTCAGAGGGGAAGGGTCTCCTGTTGGGCTGGGGTCTCTCACTCTAGGGCTGTGATTTTTTGTATTAGAATGAGCGTACTTCGTATTAGAATAGCTTTCCATTGTTTTCCAGTGGTTTCCAACAGATGGATTAGTATCAAACTCCAGTGCACGTGTGTAGGATTTTTCCTTACAAAAGGGTCTTCTCGAGTAAATAGATTCCTAGTTATTCATCCTTTAGATAGCTCCAACTCCAGGGTCATCTTTGCCCTTGCCTGAAAATACCCATTTGGTATCTGTTCTCATGAAACAAAGTTAACGAAAAACAAACAAACAAACAAACAACACAAAACTAGTTCCTAGCACCAGCGGCTTGTTTGCTGGGTCTGCTCTGTGTGTTTTGAAGACTATTCAGTACAATTCAGCACCTTCAAGAGAAATTGTGTGGGTCTATGAAAATGCGTCTTGATCTGATGCAAGCCTGTGACGCACCCTGAAGGCCCTCCAAGCCCTGGGATGGGCTCTGAGGCCCTTCCGAGCCCTGGGATGTTACCCGCAGCCACTCCAACCCCTTTGACGGGCCCTGCGGCCTCTCCAGCCCCGCTGACAGGCCCTGCAGCCACTCCAACCCTCTGACGGACCCTACAGCTGGCTCCGGGGACTGCCCTGTGGCATTCCCAGGCACCGATACACACAAGATGAAAGAATGGATGCACAAGTCATCTCGTTTAGTAAGGGAAGAGAGTCCTACTGAGAAGGGGAAGGAGCAATAGGAAGGCGAAGCAGACTACCCCAGTGGAGGGCCGTCCTAGGGAACAGCAGGCTGAAGACCACCATCTAAAAGCAGCAGTAACCAGGTGATCCCGATCTCTGGGTGAGCTGTGAGACATGCGGAAAGATTTCAGCTGTCCTCCAGGCGAGCACATTGTCACCTTGCTGCTGCCATGCTGGGATAACGGCTCCGGTGTCCGGGCTGTGTCTGTGCTGTGCCTGTGCTCTGTGCTGGGCCTGTGCTCTCTGTGCTCTGTCCGTGCTCTGTCCGGGCTGTGTCCGTGCTGTGTCTGGGCTCTGTCCGTGCTGTGTCCGTGCTGTGTCTGGGCTGTGTCTGGGCTCTGTCTGGGCTCTGTCTGTGCTGTCTGGGCTCTGTCCAGGCTGTGTCTGTGCTCTCTGTGCTCTCTGTGCTGTGTCCGGGCTGTGTCTGGGCTGTGTCTGCTCTGTCTGTGATCTCTGTGCTCTGCCTGTGCTGTGTCTGGTCTCCGTCTGGGCTGTGTCTGTGCTCTCTGTGCTCTGTCCATGCTGTGTCTGGGCTGTGTCTGTGCTGTGTCTGTGCTCTGTCTGTGATCTCTGGGCTCTGTCTGGGCTGTGTCTGGTCTCTGTCTGGGCTGTGTCTGTGCTGTGTCTGTGCTCTGTCTGTGCTCTGTCTGTGATCTCTGTGCTCTGTCCGTGCTGTGTCCGTGCTGTGTCTGGGCTCTGTCCGTGCTGTGTCTGGGCTCTGTCCGTGCTGTGTCTGGGCTCTGTGCTGAGTGTGTGCTCTCTCTGCTCTGTCTGTGCTCCATCTGTGCTGTGCCTGTTCTGTGTCTGTGCTCTGGCTGGGCTCTGTCCGTGCTGTGTCTGGGCTCTGGCTGGGCTGTGTCTGTGCTCTCTGTGCTGTGTCTGAGCTGTGTCTGTGCTGTGTCCGTGCTGTGTCTGGGCTCTGTCCGGGCTGTGTCTGTGCTCTCTGTGCTGTGTCTGAGCTGTGTCTGGGCTCTGGCTGGGCTGTGTCTGTGCTCTCTGTGCTGTGTCTGAGCTGTGTCTGGGCTCTGTCCGGGCTGTGTCTGTGCTCTCTGTGCTGTGTACGTGCTCTGGCTGGGCTGTGTCTGGGCTGTGCTCTGTGGTCTGTCTGTATTGGCCTCCTTTCTCCCCAGTTCTTCTCAGAGCCTGTCTTCAGATGAACAGTCTCAGTCCTTTGTCAGCCATCCCGAGACAAGCCACCACCCCCGACGGGACCGCTGAAATCAGAGGGTGCACCTTCCTGTCTGTGGTAGCAAGAACTCTCTGGTAGGCAACAAGATCCGGGACGAGCCCCTAAACCCTGAGAAAAATCTCAGTAATTTTCTTCAGACAGGATCTTCTGTGGAGCTTTTTTATTCGCGATTGCAATGGCGGGCATCCTGCAAGCAGGAGTGCGCAGTAAAAGTTTATCATAACCGTGTATTCCCTATTACCCGACACCTGATTTCTCCCCTGTTTCTTCATTGGCTGAGTACTACAGGTTCACAGCCTACTCGACGCACTACTATACCATATATGTACAATTTTATTTGACCAACCGTTAATTTCTCCTTATCCTTTTATTTTTTCCTTCTTCTCTTGTGACTAGAGGGCCCGTGATCTTTGCTTTTACTGATCTCGCACTGCTCATCCTGTTTTTCTTAGCTATCCTCGTTATTTTGGGACAGTGGGACCTTCCCCTTATCTGCTTAACGGATTCCCCACTGCTATGCCACACAATGCCACTTTTGAATATGCAAGGTTAGTGGATTTTTCCACTGCAAAAACACCTTCTATTGCAAAAACACAACTTTGTTTCTCACGAGCAGCACCGCCTCCCGCACCTGCTGGTGGCTCGGAGACGGACTCCCGGCTTCTCCCCGTGAAACGATTTTGGGGTTATTTATAGTGATATCGGGTCTGCTCCCCCTGCCCTGTTGGAGGAGGGGGTCACACGCACGTGGTTTCCTGGAGCCGTTGTTTTTTGTTGCGTTCGGTATGGTTTGTTCCTGCCAGTTGTGTTTTTCCCATTGTGTTTTTATTTTAAATAATGCAGTGTTGTCCATTGCAATTAAAAACTGTATATATTTTTTCTTCTCTCTAACTGTGACACCACCACTCAGGAATAAAAGAGGAGGCAGCTGGGGCCACCCAAAGTCACCACATGCAGCAACAGCATTAACAACCCGTCTGCATTTGGGGCAGAAAAGTGTCCATTTACTTTCTCTTCACATATTTATGGTTTACCCTTGCTTGGGCAGGGTTTCTCACCTCAGAGCTACACTTTCAAGCATCTTGTGAGGGTTCTGTCACGTCCTGCTCAACAGAAATTACCACGAGGAAGCCTACTGTGACAACTAAGGGAAAGAGATGTATGGATATTGCTGAGCTCTTCTAGATTGTACCAGGTAGGAAAGATACCTATGGAACAGATGTTAAGACCATAGCACTAATTAATTAGATTAGAAGTGGAGGAAAGGCATTTAACGGTAGTAAAAATCAGTTACCATAATGTTCAAAGGAAGATTCAGTCTGCTTAAGGAGAAAAAACAACACGCCTAAAGTCGAAGCCACATGCTAGAAAGAGAGGAGGATGCGCAGCACGGGAAGCTTCCCACAGAAAGGAGCTGCATTTGGGGTAAAAATCTGTCCCTTTTTATGTCATTGAGACATACGAGGGCGTAGGACACCAGCACTTCAGGTAACCAAGAGATGCTGTGCGTTTCGATCCGTCCCCCTGAGACAGCCACTAGGTGACGATGTTTCCAATTTTCTTTCAAGAAACCTTGCTTTCTCAGGCCCAGGTGTCCAGCTGCACATCGAGGACATCCCTGGCTCCCAGGCGCAGTTCCCAGGCCGAAGGCCGAGCTCCCATCCGAACCCCCGGCCCGGCAGACATTGCTCCTGGCGTTGCGCAGCAGCCATTTCATGTCAGCCTTTGCTCATGGCAGTCAGCTTAGCGCCGTCAGTGCTGCCATCGGGGTGCCCGAGAGCCGTGTGAGGTCAGCAGAGAGTCACTGTCAGCCTTTGACCTCACAAAGGTGGGTGGCCATAAGTGCCCTGAGTGTCCAGCTCGCATGGAGTACTGCTGGTGGCACTCAAGGCATGGAGGTCTTGGTGGTGGAATAGGAGACGCCGATGTCCTGCTGGTGGAACAAGAGACGCTGACGTCCTGCTGGTGGAAGAGGAGACTTCAGGGTTCGAGGTCCTGCTGGTTAGAGGTGCTTAGGAGTGGGCAGCCTCCATCCCGGTGGCCGAGCATCTCCACGGCAGGGAGGCCGCGGGCAGCACGAGCCAGCCGCCCCGCGGGCTGACAGCAGAGGCCCCCGGGGATGAGACGTGCCCCACCTGCCTGGGCCTGCTGGCCGAGGCAGCACCTGAGTCCTGCGGGCACAGCTACTGCTGCGGAGAGCTTGAACCTCTTGTAAGTTTAGTCTTGACAAAGAAAACCCATCCTAAGTGCATTTGCCTTGCAGGCATTGGTAAGTTGGCCCTCCTGATGGATTTTCACTGCCACAGTAGTGCCTCTAATAATGCTACTGTTAATTAGTGCTCTACCCTTCCGATCTTTTACTAAGGTAGCTAGAGAGAAGTGCAGACACCTGTTTATTTCCTGGTAATACCTGCAAGAACCATCTATCTACATCTTCGCCAGATTCATTACAGCGCTCTTGGTACCGGTGATGTGTGTTGCTCTGGAATAAAGTGCAATCGTTAGCACGCCAAGTGTCCATGCCCTTGCATCTACCAGAATCGTACAAATCCCTGTTGTGATCTCTCTCTAGCTGTGGGCTGGCTAAGCTGTCTTTTGGATGGTGAAAATGGGAAATCGTGGGGATGGGAAATGATGAGTGGGATGAGAAATGATTGCTGGGATGGGAAGACTTCCTTGGGCTGGAAAGCCATGGGGCTAGGAAATGAAAGAGACGGGAAAGCTTCCTTGGGATGGGAAAGCTTCCTTGGGAAGGAAAAGCATTGGGATGAGATACCTTCCTTGGGGAGGAAGGCATCCTTAAGGAAAGGCATTGGGATGGGAAATCTTCCTTGGGGAGGAAATCATTGGAAAGGAAAAGCATTGGGGTAGGGAAATCTCTCTTGGGATGGGAAATTATTGGGATGGGAAATCTTGAATGGGGTGGGTACGATTCGTTGCGGTAGGAAATAGTTGGAAAAGAAATCCAAGGGATGGGAAGTCTTTGGGATGAGATCTCATGGGATTAAGAAACGCTTCGTGCTGATGGGAAATAGTTTGCATGGGAATCTGTTGGGCTGTGAAACTGTCGGGATGGGAAATCGCCGGGAGGATGAAAAGTCTTGGGATGGAAAAGTCTTGGGATGGAAAATCCTTGGGAGGGGAAAGTGTTGGAGTGCGAAACCCCCCTGGGCCTGGCAAATGAGGACTGGGACGGGAAAGGCTCATGCGGATGGAAACTGATGGCGCTGGGAAGCCTGCTTGGGTAGAGAAACTGCAGTCCTCACCAAGATGGCGGTGAGGGGCTGGTCAGCCGTTGGGGCGGAGCCCCCGTTGCCCGGGTTCCCCAACGAACCGCCCCACTCTCCAGCGACCATGGCAGGTACAGCAGCGGGCTCCCGCTCCTCCCGGGGCTGCGGCCCTGCCGGCGAGCCCAGCGCCCGAGAGCTCAGCCCAGCGCCCTTTTTCCTCACAGAGAGATTCCCCAGACGGCTGCCGCCGGTGCCGCAGACGCCCAACTCCCCCTTCGTTGTCCCAGCTGAGCCGCCAACGGTGGCTGCCTGGCTGCTGCCCTCCTTCCCCGGAGCGATGGCGGTGCCCTTGCAGCCCCCCCAGGTACCCACCCTCTCCTACGCGCTGCCCCAGGCCACCGTCTGGCACGTGGTGCCGGAGGTCCAGGGGCAGGTGCTGCAGCTCCCACCCGTGGCGCAGCTGCCACCTGGGGGGCACCTCCCACCCGAGGGGCACCACCTGCCTCTGGTGCAGCTCTCCCCCGTGGGGCATATCCTGCAGCCGGTGCAGCTCCCCCCCGTGGGGCATATCCTGCAGCCGGTGCAGCTCTCACCCGAGGAGCATATCCTGCAGCCGGTGCAGCTCCCCCCTGTGGGGCATAACCTGCAGCCGGTGCACCTCCCACCCGAGGGGCACCACCTGCAGCCGGTGCAGCTCCTCCCCGTGGGGCAGCTCCCCCACACCGCTCTTCCCTGTGCCCCTGTCTGCCAGTGCGGACAGCCCATGGTGACGGGGACACTGGTGCCCCACCATGCGCTGGGGCTGGGGCCCAGGGCCGTGCTCCACGGGGAGCCCCTGCACCCCGCAGGCACCTGCCTGTTGCAGGCCCCCGCCCACCGCAGGCCCCCGCCACCCCTCGTCCCGGGGCCTCGGCTCCGGGGGCAGGCGCTCCCCACGCCCCGCACCGTGACCAGCAGCCAGGGGCAGCTGCCGGAGCCCTGCGACCATGCCGTGGGGCTCAGCGAGGACCAGGGGCCCCCGCTGCCTGACCCCACTCCCCCCGAGCCTTTCCTGGCTCCATCGACCCGCAGCACCCAGACGGCGACGCCCGACGGTGAGTTTGGCGCTGGCACAGCCGCCCCGTTGTCGCCCCACACCCATGAGCCATGGGAAAGCTGACATCGCCTGTCTTGGGGGATTTTCTTGCTTCGTCCTCAGCGGCGACAGCCCCGCAGGTGCCTGAGGAGCCCCCGCAGCTGCCCGAGCTGGGCCCTGATGCCTTCGCCGAGGCCTTTCCAGAGCTGGCAGGGGACAGCCAGCTGCTGCAGCACCTGCAGGACCAGCTCCTGGCCGACCTGGACATCCCCGGCACGGAGGAGCTGTTCAGCTGGCTCGAGGCCGTGGAGCCCCAGGACGCCTTCCCCGATTCGCCCAGCAGTCCTGCCCTCAGCCGCCTCCTCTCCCAGCTGCCCGACCTCTCCGAGGACATCGAGGAGCCGAGCACGCAGGGACTGGAAGCCACAGGAGCCCTCGGTGAGGTACCCTCAACCCCTGGGGTGTACCCCGAGAAGGTTGGGGGTGGGCTGTTGGTGCAGTCCCCTATTGTGCTGGCATTGAGCCCCCCGCTCAGCCCTGCAGCCAGTCCCCTGCCCGGTGCCCTTAGTAGACCCCTACCCAGTCCACCCCTGAGTCCCCCCAAGAGGTCCCCTGACACCCAGGTCCTCAGTTCCCCTAGTAGACCCCTGCCCAAACCCCCCCTGAGTCCCCCCAAGAGGTCCCCTGACACCCAAGTCCTCCGTGACCAGAGGACACCCCTGCCCAAATGCCCCCTGGGTCCCCTCAAGAGCCCCCTGGCTGCCCCTGCATCCACCGGCACCAAGCGGGGGGCCAAGCGCCCCGCGCCCACCAGCACCCCCGGGACAGCGGAGAGCTCCCAGCCCAAGAGGCCAGCAACAGAGAAACCCCCCGGCAAGGAGAGGAAGATGCTGCTGGGCCAGGGTGTCCAAGGCCCCAAGACCCCTTGCCAGGGACGCCGTGCCAGGGACGCCAGGATGTCCAAGGCCCCAGGACGCCGTGGCAGCAGCAGGAAAGACGGCAGCGGCAGGCAGCAGCCAGCGACCAACAACAGCCGGGCGCCCAGCAAGAGAGCCCGAAGCCCGGGGGCTGCTGGGGGGCAAGGAGCAGCGTCGCCGCCTCCCCGCAGAGCACGACTGCTGCCGGAGACTCCGAGCGCGGAGCCCAGTGCCGTGCGGCCCCAGGACAGCCTCTGTCCCCAAGGCGTCAGGGCCAAGACGCTGCAGCGCCAGCGCCGGGGCACAAAGACCCCCAGCGAGACTTTGCAGCCACTGGGGGTCAGGGTGAAGGCGCTGGGGCCAGTGCGCCAGCTGCCCTGCGTGCAGCCGCAGCCCACCTCCAGCAGCCCCAGCACGATGCCCAGCGCCGCGCAGACAGTGCCAGGCTCCAGCGCTGTGCCCGCTGCCCCCCAATCCCCAGCTGGCGGCAAAGAGAAGGTGGTGCCGGCACCACCAGGCAGCACGGCGTGAACAGGGGACGCTGCCCTAGAGCAGGCGCCCAGAGCGCTGTGCCTGCCAGCCGCGGGGGGCCAAGCGCAGCGGGGGGCTCTGCCCACACAGCCGCGCATGCTGCAGCCCCTGGCACGGCCCCGCGTGGACTACGTGCCCTGCGTGGGGCCCTGGGCAGGCGGTGACGCGGCGCCCACGCCGCTGGAGGAGCAGGAGGAGCCGGTGCCCATCACGCTGCAGCAGCGTCCCGAGCGGGAGCGCCTGAAGCAGCTGGCCCAGGAGGAGCGGCAGCGGGCGGCCCACCAGATGAAGATCGGCCCCGTGCAATTCTTCGCGCAGCGGCAGAAGGACGGGGCCATAGCCAAGTATGCCGGCTACCCGTGACCCTGCGCTCCTCGACGGCCCCTGCAGCACCCAGTGGTGCTGAGCTCAGCACGCAGGCACAGAGACCTCTGCAGGCACCTGCTCCAGCTTGAGCCGCACTCTTCAGCCCTTTCCCCTCTCGCTTGCCCTTACCCTTCTTTAGTGCTGTAGCTAGTCAGTGTTTCTCACTGTCAGGGATGGGCAACGGGGGGGGATGGGAGATGGGGGGGTCACGAATGAGTGTTGGGAGTGTTGCGATGGAAGCTGTTGGGATGGGCAATACCTGGCATGGGCAAGTTTGGGCATGGGAACTGCTTGTTGGGACACAAAATGGCAGGGATTGAAAGCTTATTTCTTCCTTTCTGGTCCTTTCTCTGCTTTATCGCCTTTTTTCTTAAATTCCTCTAGTGTAGGTGTTCACTCAGCAACGCCTCTGCCTGCAGTTGTTCTGGCAGTGGGATGCCGAGGGGATTTAATGCAGCCCGCTCCCGCTGCCCATGCTCAGTCCGTGAATGGATGTGGGCATGGCCAGCATGGACGGGAGAAAATGGGTGGATGGATGGATGGATGGATGGATGGATGGATGGATGGATGGATGGATGGATGGATGGGAGTTGGGAACTGAGCCTTGGGATCAGCAATGGGAGGTTGCTGGGATAGGAAATGATCAGTGGGATGGGAAGTCATGACGGTGATGGGGATTCATTAGTGTGAAATGATGGGATGGGAAATTGCTAGGTGATTTTGTGATATTGTGATCATGGTGGATTTTTTGTGATATTTTGTGATGTTGTGATCATGGTGGTGATAGGAGAGCATTAGGCTGGGAAAAAATTGTTTACATTAATAAATTTTATTGATTGTCTTTTTAATGTATTGTATGATTTGTATTATTATTTTCTATTCCTTTATTATTAAACTCTTTATCAATGCCTATGAGCTTTTATTTTCCTTCCGATTCTCTGCATGTTCACTCAGGATGGGGGGACATGAGCGAACAGATGTGTGGTGCTGAGCGGCCTGCCGGGTTACACCACAACAGACTTTTTGGCAGCCAAGCTGGGGCACAAAGGGTTGAGCTAACGTCACATCTGACCGGAATGTTTTAAAAGAGTGTTTCTTATAAGCTTTCTCTGAGATTGATAGTTGCTGGTCACAATGTTGATTTTGTCCTTTCTGGTGTTGTTTTTCTGTGCTTTTTAGGTGCTTTTTCTTAATCCCTTTCTTGTTGTTTATGATCCCTGGGGGCTGGCCTATGTTTGTTGATGGTTTTGCCCACTTGCAGGTAGCACGTGCTCCTCTTGCACCGACGGTGAACTTAACCCAGTATTTGTCCCCGAATGACAACCTCTGTGGTTAGACAAGGAGTTAAAAATTCCAGCCAGCGATCAGCCCTGAGGCAGGATGGCTACAGGTGGCAAGGGCTGGGGGGGGATGTGGGCCGGTTTTTATCACGATTGCCACCTCCGATGGCTTTGGAATTCAGCCCTGAACAAATGTGGTATCCTACGGCGCTGCTAAAAGGTTTTAGAAAGGTGTGCCCCGATGCTGGCAGTGCCAGAGATTTACAGCTCGCCAAGTTGTCCGAGAAAAATTTGGATTTGTTACCCGATGCGCAAGAAGCCAATCCAGACACCAGGTCGAGACACAGTTTTCTTTCAGAACTGCGCGAGTCTGGGTACCAGGTGGTTTCCCACAAAGCCAGCACATGGAAAGATTTTCCACGCCACGCTTGATACAATCTTTTATCACTACATTTCCATGCTAGTACAATCCCCTAACTTCTCACAGGTTCCAGAATTAGCCTACGGCTGACATGACAAAATGATTCTGCGCATCCTCAGAGGGGAAGGGTCTCCTGTTGGGCTGGGGTCTCTCACTCTAGGGCTGTGATTTTTTGTATTAGAATGAGGGTACTTCGTATTAGAATAGCTTTCCATTGTTTTCCAGTGGTTTCCAACAGATGGATTAGTATCAAACTCCAGTGCACGTGTGTAGGATTTTTCCTTACAAAAGTGTCTTCTCGAGTAAATAGATTCCTAGTTATTCATCCTTTAGATAGCTCCAACTCCAGGGTCATCTTTGCCCTTGCCTGAAAATACCCATTTGGTATCTGTTCTCATGAAACAAAGTTAACGAAAAACAAACAAACAAACAAACAACACAAAACTAGTTCCTAGCACCAGCGGCTTGTTTGCTGGGTCTGCTCTGTGTGTTTTGAAGACTATTCAGTACAATTCAGCACCTTCAAGAGAAATTGTGTGGGTCTATGAAAATGCGTCTTGATCTGATGCAAGCCTGTGACGCACCCTGAAGGCCCTCCAAGCCCTGGGATGGGCTCTGAGGCCCTTCCGAGCCCTGGGATGTTACCCGCAGCCACTCCAACCCCTTTGACGGGCCCTGCGGCCTCTCCAGCCCCGCTGACAGGCCCTGCAGCCACTCCAACCCTCTGACGGACCCTACAGCTGGCTCCGGGGACTGCCCTGTGGCATTCCCAGTCACCGATACACACAAGATGAAAGAATGGATGCACAAGTCATCTCGTTTAGTAAGGGAAGAGAGTCCTACTGAGAAGGGGAAGGAGCAATAGGAAGGCGAAGCAGACTACCCCAGTGGAGGGCCGTCCTAGGGAACAGCAGGCTGAAGACCACCATCTAAAAGCAGCAGTAACCAGGTGATCCCGATCTCTGGGTGAGCTGTGAGACATGCGGAAAGATTTCAGCTGTCCTCCAGGCGAGCACATTGTCACCTTGCTGCTGCCATGCTGGGATAACGGCTCCGGTGTCCGGGCTGTGTCTGTGCTGTGTCTGTGCTCTGTGCTGGGCCTGTGCTCTCTGTGCTCTGTCCGTGCTGTGTCCGTGCTGTGTCTGGGCTGTGTCTGGGCTCTGTCTGGGCTCTGTCTGTGCTGTCTGGGCTCTGTCCAGGCTGTGTCTGTGCTCTCTGTGCTCTCTGTGCTGTGTCCGTGCTGTGTCTGGGCTGTGTCTGCTCTGTCTGTGATCTCTGTGCTCTGCCTGTGCTGTGTCTGGTCTCCGTCTGGGCTGTGTCTGTGCTCTCTGTGCTCTGTCCATGCTGTGTCTGTGCTGTGTCTGTGCTCTGTCTGTGATCTCTGGGCTCTGTCTGGGCTGTGTCTGGTCTCTGTCTGGGCTGTGTCTGTGCTCTCTGTGCTCTGTCCATGCTGTGTCTGTGCTCTGTCTGTGCTCTGTCTGTGCTCTGTCTGTGATCTCTGTGCTCTGTCCGTGCTGTGTCCGTGCTGTGTCTGGGCTGTGTCTGGGCTGTGTCTGGGCTGTGTCTGGGCTCTGTCCGTGCTGTGTCTGGGCTCTGTGCTGAGTGTGTGCTCTCTCTGCTCTGTCTGTGCTCCGTCTGTGCTGTGCCTGTGCTGTGTCTGTGCTCTGGCTGGGCTCTGTCCGTGCTGTGTCTGGGCTCTGGCTGGGCTGTGTCTGTGCTCTCTGTGCTGTGTCTGAGCTGTGTCTGGGCTCTGTCTGTGCTGTGTCTGGGCTCTGTCCGTGCTGTGTCTGGGCTGGGCTGGGCTCTGTCCGTGCTGTGTCTGGGCTCTGTCCGTGCTGTGTCTGGGCTCTGGCTGGGCTGTGTCTGTGCTCTCTGTGCTGTGTCTGAGCTGTGTCTGGGCTCTGTCTGTGCTGTGTCTGGGCTCTGTCCGTGCTGTGTCTGTGCTCTGGCTGGGCTCTGTCCGTGCTGTGTCTGGGCTCTGGCTGGGCTGTGTCTGTGCTCTCTGTGCTGTGTCCGTGCTGTGTGTGGGCTCTGTCCGGGCTGTGTCTGGGCTCTCTGTGCTGGGTACGTGCTCTGGCTGGGCTGTGTCTGGGCTGTGCTCTGTGGTCTGTCTGTATTGGCCTCCTTTCTCCCCAGTTCTTCTCAGAGCCTGTCTTCAGATGAACAGTCTCAGTCCTTTGTCAGCCATCCCGAGACAAGCCACCACCCCCGACGGGACCGCTGAAATCAGAGGGTGCACCTTCCTGTCTGTGGTAGCAAGAACTCTCTGGTAGGCAACAAGATCCGGGACGAGCCCCTAAACCCTGAGAAAAATCTCAGTAATTTTCTTCAGACAGGATCTTCTGTGGAGCTTTTTTATTCGCGATTGCAATGGCGGGCATCCTGCAAGCAGGAGCGCGCAGTAAAAGTTTATCATAACCGTGTATTCCCTATTACCCGACACCTGATTTCTCCCCTGTTTCTTCATTGGCTGAGTACTACAGGTTCACAGCCTACTCGACGCACTACTATACCATATATGTACAATTTTATTTGACCAACCGTTAATTTCTCCTTATCCTTTTATTTTTTCCTTCTTCTCTTGTGACTAGAGGGCCCGTGATCTTTGCTTTTACTGATCTCGCACTGCTCATCCTGTTTTTCTTAGCTATCCTCGTTATTTTGGGACAGTGGGACCTTCCCCTTATCTGCTTAACGGATTCCCCACTGCTATGCCACACAATGCCACTTTTGAATATGCAAGGTTAGTGGATTTTTCCACTGCAAAAACACCTTCTATTGCAAAAACACAACTTTGTTTCTCACGAGCAGCACCGCCTCCCGCACCTGCTGGTGGCTCAGAGACGGACTCCCGGCTTCTCCCCGTGAAACGATTTTGGGGTTATTTATAGTGATATCGGGTCTGCTCCCCCTGCCCTGTTGGAGGAGGGGGTCACACGCACGTGGTTTCCTGGAGCCGTTGTTTTTTGTTGCGTTCGGTATGGTTTGTTCCTGCCAGTTGTGTTTTTCCCATTGTGTTTTTATTTTAAATAATGCAGTGTTGTCCATTGCAATTAAAAACTGTATATATTTTTTCTTCTCTCTAACTGTGACACCACCACTCAGGAATAAAAGAGGAGGCAGCTGGGGCCACCCAAAGTCACCACATGCAGCAACAGCATTAACAACCCGTCTGCATTTGGGGCAGAAAAGTGTCCATTTACTTTCTCTTCACATATTTATGGTTTACCCTTGCTTGGGCAGGGTTTCTCACCTCAGAGCTACACTTTCAAGCGTCTTGTGAGGGTTCTGTCACGTCCTGCTCAACAGAAATTACCACGAGGAAGCCTACTGTGACAACTAAGGGAAAGAGATGTATGGATATTGCTGAGCTCTTCTAGATTGTACCAGGTAGGAAAGATACCTATGGAGCAGATGTTAAGACCATAGCACTAATTAATTAGATTAGAAGTGGAGGAAAGGCATTTAAAGGTAGTAAAAATCAGTTACCATAATGTTCAAAGGAAGATTCAGTCTGCTTAAGGAGAAAAAACAACACGCCTAAAGTTGAAGCCACATGCTAGAAAGAGAGGAGGATGCGCAGCACGGGACGCTTCCCACAGAAAGGAGCTGCATTTGGGGTAAAAATCTGTCCCTTTTTATGTCATTGAGACATACGAGGGCGTAGGACACCAGCACTTCAGGTAACCAAGAGATGCTGTGCGTTTCGATCCGTCCCCCTGAGACAGCCACTAGGTGACGATGTTTCCAATTTTCTTTCAAGAAACCTTGCTTTCTCAGGCCCAGGTGTCCAGCTGCACATCGAGGACGTCCCTGGCTCCCAGGCGCAGTTCCCAGGCCGAAGGCCGAGCTCCCATCCGAACCCCCGGCCCGGCAGACATTGCTCCTGGCGTTGCGCAGCAGCCATTTCATGTCAGCCTTTGCTCATGGCAGTCAGCTTAGCGCCGTCAGTGCTGCCATCGGGGTGCCCGAGAGCCGTGTGAGGTCAGCAGAGAGTCACTGTCAGCCTTTGACCTCACAAAGGTGGGTGGCCATAAGTGCCCTGAGCGTCCAGCTCGCATGGAGTACTGCTGGTGGCACTCAAGGCATGGAGGTCTTGGTGGTGGAATAGGAGACGCCGATGTCCTGCTGGTGGAACAAGAGACGCTGACGTCCTGCTGGTGGAAGAGGAGACTTCAGGGTTCGAGGTCCTGCTGGTTAGAGGTGCTTAGGAGTGGGCAGCCTCCATCCCGGTGGCCGAGCATCTCCACGGCAGGGAGGCCGCGGGCAGCACGAGCCAGCCGCCCCGCGGGCTGACAGCAGAGGCCCCCGGGGATGAGACGTGCCCCACCTGCCTGGGCCTGCTGGCCGAGGCAGCACCTGAGTCCTGCGGGCACAGCTACTGCTGCGGAGAGCTTGAACCTCTTGTAAGTTTAGTCTTGACAAAGAAAACCCATCCTAAGTGCATTTGCCTTGCAGGCATTGGTAAGTTGGCCCTCCTGATGGATTTTCACTGCCACAGTAGTGCCTCTAATTATGCTACTGTTAATTAGTGCTCTACCCTTCCGATCTTTTACTAAGGTAGCTAGAGAGAAGTGCAGACACCTGTTTATTTTCTGGTAATACCTGCAAGAACCATCTATCTACATCTTCGCCAGATTCATCATAGCGCTCTTGGTACCGGTGATCTGTGTTGCTCTGGAATAAAGTGCAATCGTTAGCACGCCAAGTGTCCATGCCCTTGAATCTACCAGAATCGTACAAATCCCTGTTGGGATCTCTCTCTAGCTGTGGGCTGGCTAAGCTGTCTTTTGGATGGTGAAAATGGGAAATCGTGGGGATGGGAAATGATGAGTGGGATGAGAAATGATTGCTGGGATGGGAAGACTTCCTTGGGCTGGAAAGCCATGGGGCTAGGAAATGAAAGAGATGGGAAATCTTCCTTGGGATGGGAAAGCTTCCTTGGGAAGGAAAAGCATTGGGATGAGATACCTTCCTTGGGGAGGAAGGCATCCTTAAGGAAAGGCATTGGGATGGGAAATCTTCCTTGGGGAGGAAATCCGTGGAAAGGAAAAGCATTGGGGTAGGGAAATCTCTCTTGGGATGGGAAATTATTGGGATGGGAAATCTTGAATGGGGTGGGTAAGATTCATTGGGGTAGGAAATAGTTGGAAAAGAAATCCAAGGGATGGGAAGTCTTTGGGATGAGATCTCATGGGATTAAGAAACGCTTCGTGCTGATGGGAAATAGTTTGCATGGGAATCTGTTGGGCTGTGAAACTGTCGGGATGGGAAATCGCCGGGAGGATGAAAAGTCTTGGGATGGAAAAGTCTTGGGATGGAAAATCCTTGGGAGGGGAAAGTGTTGGAGTGCGAAACCCCCCTGGGCCTGGCAAATGAGGACTGGGACGGGAAAGGCTCATGCGGATGGAAACTGATGGCGCTGGGAAGCCTGCTTGGGTAGAGAAACTGCAGTCCTCACCAAGATGGCGGTGAGGGGCTGGTCAGCCGTTGGGGCGGAGCCCCCGTTGCCCGGGTTCCCCAACGAACCGCCCCACTCTCCAGCGACCATGGCAGGTACAGCAGCGGGCTCCCGCTCCTCCCGGGGCTGCGGCCCTGCCGGCGAGCCCAGCGCCCGAGAGCTCAGCCCAGCGCCCTTTTTCCTCACAGAGAGATTCCCCAGACGGCTGCCGCCGGTGCCGCAGACGCCCAACTCCCCCTTCGTTGTCCCAGCTGAGCCGCCAACGGTGGCTGCCTGGCTGCTGCCCTCCTTCCCCGGAGCGATGGCGGTGCCCTTGCAGCCCCCCCAGGTACCCACCCTCTCCTATGCGCTGCCCCAGGCCACCATCTGGCACGTGGTGCCGGAGGTCCAGGGGCAGGTGCTGCAGCTCCCACCCGTGGCGCAGCTGCCACCTGGGGGGCACCTCCCACCCGAGGGGCACCACCTGCCTCTGGTGCAGCTCTCCCCCGTGGGGCATATCCTGCAGCCGGTGCAGCTCCCCCCCGTGGGGCATATCCTGCAGCCGGTGCAGCTCTCACCCGAGGAGCATATCCTGCAGCCGGTGCAGCTCCCCCCTGTGGGGCATAACCTGCAGCCGGTGCACCTCCCACCCGAGGGGCACCACCTGCAGCCGGTGCAGCTCCTCCCCGTGGGGCAGCTCCCCCACACCGCTCTTCCCTGTGCCCCTGTCTGCCAGTGCGGACAGCCCATGGTGACGGGGACACTGGTGCCCCACCATGCGCTGGGGCTGGGGCCCAGGGCCGTGCTCCACGGGGAGCCCCTGCACCCCGCAGGCACCTGCCTGTTGCAGGCCCCCGCCCACCGCAGGCCCCCGCCACCCCTCGTCCCGGGGCCTCGGCTCCGGGGGCAGGCGCTCCCCACGCCCCGCACCGTGACCAGCAGCCAGGGGCAGCTGCCGGAGCCCTGCGACCATGCCGTGGGGCTCAGCGAGGACCAGGGGCCCCCGCTGCCTGACCCCACTCCCCCCGAGCCTTTCCTGGCTCCATCGACCCGCAGCACCCAGACGGCGACGCCCGACGGTGAGTTTGGCGCTGGCACAGCCGCCCCGTTGTCGCCCCACACCCATGAGCCATGGGAAAGCTGACATCGCCTGTCTTGGGGGATTTTCTTGCTTCGTCCTCAGCGGCGACAGCCCCGCAGGTGCCTGAGGAGCCCCCGCAGCTGCCCGAGCTGGGCCCTGATGCCTTCGCCGAGGCCTTTCCAGAGCTGGCAGGGGACAGCCAGCTGCTGCAGCACCTGCAGGACCAGCTCCTGGCCGACCTGGACATCCCCGGCACGGAGGAGCTGTTCAGCTGGCTCGAGGCCGTGGAGCCCCAGGACGCCTTCCCCGATTCGCCCAGCAGTCCTGCCCTCAGCCGCCTCCTCTCCCAGCTGCCCGACCTCTCCGAGGACATCGAGGAGCCGAGCACGCAGGGACTGGAAGCCACAGGAGCCCTCGGTGAGGTACCCTCAACCCCTGGGGTGTACCCCGAGAAGGTTGGGGGTGGGCTGTTGGTGCAGTCCCCTATTGTGCTGGCATTGAGCCCCCCGCTCAGCCCTGCAGCCAGTCCCCTGCCCGGTGCCCTTAGTAGACCCCTACCCAGTCCACCCCTGAGTCCCCCCAAGAGGTCCCCTGACACCCAGGTCCTCAGTTCCCCTAGTAGACCCCTGCCCAAACCCCCCCTGAGTCCCCCCAAGAGGTCCCCTGACACCCAAGTCCTCCGTGACCAGAGGACACCCCTGCCCAAATGCCCCCTGGGTCCCCTCAAGAGCCCCCTGGCTGCCCCTGCATCCACCGGCACCAAGCGGGGGGCCAAGCGCCCCGCGCCCACCAGCACCCCCGGGACAGCGGAGAGCTCCCAGCCCAAGAGGCCAGCAACAGAGAAACCCCCCGGCAAGGAGAGGAAGATGCTGCTGGGCCAGGGTGTCCAAGGCCCCAAGACCCCTTGCCAGGGACGCCGTGCCAGGGACGCCAGGATGTCCAAGGCCCCAGGACGCCGTGGCAGCAGCAGGAAAGACGGCAGCGGCAGGCAGCAGCCAGCGACCAACAACAGCCGGGCGCCCAGCAAGAGAGCCCGAAGCCCGGGGGCTGCTGGGGGGCAAGGAGCAGCGTCGCCGCCTCCCCGCAGAGCACGACTGCTGCCGGAGACTCCGAGCGCGGAGCCCAGTGCCGTGCGGCCCCAGGACAGCCTCTGTCCCCAAGGCGTCAGGGCCAAGACGCTGCAGCGCCAGCGCCGGGGCACAAAGACCCCCAGCGAGACTTTGCAGCCACTGGGGGTCAGGGTGAAGGCGCTGGGGCCAGTGCGCCAGCTGCCCTGCGTGCAGCCGCAGCCCACCTCCAGCAGCCCCAGCACGATGCCCAGCGCCGCGCAGACAGTGCCAGGCTCCAGCGCTGTGCCCGCTGCCCCCCAATCCCCAGCTGGCGGCAAAGAGAAGGTGGTGCCGGCACCACCAGGCAGCACGGCGTGAACAGGGGACGCTGCCCTAGAGCAGGTGCCCAGAGCGCTGTGCCTGCCAGCCGCGGGGGGCCAAGCGCAGCGGGGGGCTCTGCCCACACAGCCGCGCATGCTGCAGCCCCTGGCACGGCCCCGTGTGGACTACGTGCCCTGCGTGGGGCCCTGGGCAGGCGGTGACGCGGCGCCCACGCCGCTGGAGGAGCAGGAGGAGCCGGTGCCCATCACGCTGCAGCAGCGTCCCGAGCGGGAGCGCCTGAAGCAGCTGGCCCAGGAGGAGCGGCAGCGGGCGGCCCACCAGATGAAGATCGGCCCCGTGCAATTCTTCGCGCAGCGGCAGAAGGACGGGGCCATAGCCAAGTATGCCGGCTACCCGTGACCCTGCGCTCCTCGACGGCCCCTGCAGCACCCAGTGGTGCTGAGCTCAGCACGCAGGCACAGAGACCTCTGCAGGCACCTGCTCCAGCTTGAGCCGCACTCTTCAGCCCTTTCCCCTCTCGCTTGCCCTTACCCTTCTTTAGTGCTGTAGCTAGTCAGTGTTTCTCACTGTCAGGGATGGGCAACGGGGGGGGATGGGAGATGGGGGGGTCACGAATGAGTGTTGGGAGTGTTGCGATGGAAGCTGTTGGGATGGGCAATACCTGGCATGGGCAAGTTTGGGCATGGGAACTGCTTGTTGGGACACAAAATGGCAGGGATTGAAAGCTTATTTCTTCCTTTCTGGTCCTTTCTCTGCTTTATAGCCTTTTTTCTTAAATTCCTCTAGTGTAGGTGTTCACTCAGCAACGCCTCTGCCTGCAGTTGTTCTGGCAGTGGGATGCCGAGGGGATTTAATGCAGCCCGCTCCCGCTGCCCATGCTCAGTCCGTGAATGGATGTGGGCATGGCCAGCACGGACGGGAGAAAATGGGTGGATGGATGGATGGATGGATGGATGGATGGATGGATGGATGGGAGTTGGGAACTGAGCCTTGGGATCAGCAATGGGAGGTTGCTGGGATAGGAAATGATCAGTGGGATGGGAAGTCATGACGGTGATGGGGATTCATTAGTGTGAAATGATGGGATGGGAAATTGCTAGGTGATTTTGTGATATTGTGATCATGGTGGATTTTTTGTGATATTTTGTGATGTTGTGATCATGGTGGTGATAGAAGAGCATTAGGCTGGGAAAAAATTGTTTACATTAATAAATTTTATTGATTGTCTTTTTAATGTATTGTATGATTTGTATTATTATTTTCTATTCCTTTATTATTAAACTCTTTATCAATGCCTATGAGCTTTTATTTTCCTTCCGATTCTCTGCACGTTCACTCAGGATGGGGGGACGTGAGCGAACAGATGTGTGGTGCTGAGCGGCCTGCCGGGTTACACCACAACAGACTTTTTGGCAGCCAAGCTGGGGCACAAAGGGTTGAGCTAACGTCACATCTGACCGGAATGTTTTAAAAGAGTGTTTCTTATAAGCTTTCTCTGAGATTGATAGTTGCTGGTCACAATGTTGATTTTGTCCTTTCTGGTGTTGTTTTTCTGTGCTTTTTAGGTGCTTTTTCTTAATCCCTTTCTTGTTGTTTATGATCCCTGGGGGCTGGCCTATGTTTGTTGATGGTTTTGCCCACTTGCAGGTAGCACGTGCTCCTCTTGCACCGACGGTGAACTTAACCCAGTATTTGTCCCCGAATGACAACCTCTGTGGTTAGACAAGGAGTTAAAAATTCCAGCCAGCGATCAGCCCTGAGGCAGGATGGCTACAGGTGGCAAGGGCTGGGGGGGGATGTGGGCCGGTTTTTATCACGATTGCCACCTCCGATGGCTTTGGAATTCAGCCCTGAACAAATGTGGTATCCTACGGCGCTGCTAAAAGGTTTTAGAAAGGTGTGCCCCGATGCTGGCAGTGCCAGAGATTTACAGCTCGCCAAGTTGTCCGAGAAAAGTTTGGATTTGTTACCCGATGCGCAAGAAGCCAATCCAGACACCAGGTCGAGACACAGTTTTCTTTCAGAACTGCGCGAGTCTGGGTACCAGGTGGTTTCCCACAAAGCCAGCACATGGAAAGATTTTCCACGCCACGCTTGATACAATCTTTTATCACTACATTTCCATGCTAGTACAATCCCCTAACTTCTCACAGGTTCCAGAATTAGCCTACGGCTGACATGACAAAATGATTCTGCGCATCCTCAGAGGGGAAGGGTCTCCTGTTGGGCTGGGGTCTCTCACTCTAGGGCTGTGATTTTTTGTATTAGAATGAGGGTACTTCGTATTAGAATAGCTTTCCATTGTTTTCCAGTGGTTTCCAACAAATGGATTAGTATCAAACTCCAGTGCACGTGTGTAGGATTTTTCCTTACAAAAGTGTCTTCTCGAGTAAATAGATTCCTAGTTATTCATCCTTTAGATAGCTCCAACTCCAGGGTCATCTTTGCCCTTGCCTGAAAATACCCATTTGGTATCTGTTCTCATGAAACAAAGTTAACGAAAAACAAACAAACAAACAAACAACACAAAACTAGTTCCTAGCACCAGCGGCTTGTTTGCTGGGTCTGCTCTGTGTGTTTTGAAGACTATTCAGTACAATTCAGCACCTTCAAGAGAAATTGTGTGGGTCTATGAAAATGCGTCTTGATCTGATGCAAGCCTGTGACGCACCCTGAAGGCCCTCCAAGCCCTGGGATGGGCTCTGAGGCCCTTCCGAGCCCTGGGATGTTACCCGCAGCCACTCCAACCCCTTTGACGGGCCCTGCGGCCTCTCCAGCCCCGCTGACAGGCCCTGCAGCCACTCCAACCCTCTGACGGACCCTACAGCTGGCTCCGGGGACTGCCCTGTGGCATTCCCAGGCACCGATACACACAAGATGAAAGAATGGATGCACAAGTCATCTCGTTTAGTAAGGGAAGAGAGTCCTACTGAGAAGGGGAAGGAGCAATAGGAAGGCGAAGCAGACTACCCCAGTGGAGGGCCGTCCTAGGGAACAGCAGGCTGAAGACCACCATCTAAAAGCAGCAGTAACCAGGTGATCCCGATCTCTGGGTGAGCTGTGAGACATGCGGAAAGATTTCAGCTGTCCTCCAGGCGAGCACATTGTCACCTTGCTGCTGCCATGCTGGGATAACGGCTCCGGTGTCCGGGCTGTGTCTGTGCTGTGTCTGTGCTCTGTGCTGGGCCTGTGCTCTCTGTGCTCTGTCTGTGCTGTGTCCGTGCTGTGTCTGGGCTGTGTCTGGGCTGTGTCTGGGCTGTGTCTGGGCTGTGTCTGGGCTGTGTCTGGGCTCTGTCTGGGCTCTGTCTGTGCTGTCTGGGCTCTGTCCAGGCTGTGTCTGTGCTCTCTGTGCTCTCTGTGCTGTGTCCGGGCTGTGTCTGGGCTGTGTCTGCTCTGTCTGTGATCTCTGTGCTCTGCCTGTGCTGTGTCTGGTCTCCGTCTGGGCTGTGTCTGTGCTCTCTGTGCTCTGTCCATGCTGTGTCTGGGCTGTGTCTGTGCTCTGTCTGTGCTCTGTCTGTGATCTCTGGGCTCTGTCTGGGCTGTGTCTGGTCTCTGTCTGGGCTGTGTCTGTGCTGTGTCTGTGCTCTGTCTGTGCTCTGTCTGTGATCTCTGTGCTCTGTCCGTGCTGTGTCCGTGCTGTGTCTGGGCTGTGTCTGGGCTGTGTCTGGGCTGTGTCTGGGCTCTGTCCGTGCTGTGTCTGGGCTCTGTGCTGAGTGTGTGCTCTCTCTGCTCTGTCTGTGCTCCGTCTGTGCTGTGCCTGTGCTGTGTCTGTGCTCTGGCTGGGCTCTGTCCGTGCTGTGTCTGGGCTCTGGCTGGGCTGTGTCTGTGCTCTCTGTGCTGTGTCTGAGCTGTGTCTGGGCTCTGTCTGTGCTGTGTCTGGGCTCTGTCCGTGCTGTGTCTGGGCTCTGTCCGTGCTGTGTCTGGGCTCTGTCCGTGCTGTGTCTGGGCTCTGGCTGGGCTGTGTCTGTGCTCTCTGTGCTGTGTCTGAGCTGTGTCTGGGCTCTGTCTGTGCTGTGTCTGGGCTCTGTCCGTGCTGTGTCTGTGCTCTGGCTGGGCTCTGTCCGTGCTGTGTCTGGGCTCTGGCTGGGCTGTGTCTGTGCTCTCTGTGCTGTGTCCGTGCTGTGTGTGGGCTCTGTCCGGGCTGTGTCTGGGCTCTCTGTGCTGGGTACGTGCTCTGGCTGGGCTGTGTCTGGGCTGTGCTCTGTGGTCTGTCTGTATTGGCCTCCTTTCTCCCCAGTTCTTCTCAGAGCCTGTCTTCAGATGAACAGTCTCAGTCCTTTGTCAGCCATCCCGAGACAAGCCACCACCCCCGACGGGACCGCTGAAATCAGAGGGTGCACCTTCCTGTCTGTGGTAGCAAGAACTCTCTGGTAGGCAACAAGATCCGGGACGAGCCCCTAAACCCTGAGAAAAATCTCAGTAATTTTCTTCAGACAGGATCTTCTGTGGAGCTTTTTTATTCGCGATTGCAATGGCGGGCATCCTGCAAGCAGGAGCGCGCAGTAAAAGTTTATCATAACCGTGTATTCCCTATTACCCGACACCTGATTTCTCCCCTGTTTCTTCATTGGCTGAGTACTACAGGTTCACAGCCTACTCGACGCACTACTATACCATATATGTACAATTTTATTTGACCAACCGTTAATTTCTCCTTATCCTTTTATTTTTTCCTTCTTCTCTTGTGACTAGAGGGCCCGTGATCTTTGCTTTTACTGATCTCGCACTGCTCATCCTGTTTTTCTTAGCTATCCTCGTTATTTTGGGACAGTGGGACCTTCCCCTTATCTGCTTAACGGATTCCCCACTGCTATGCCACACAATGCCACTTTTGAATATGCAAGGTTAGTGGATTTTTCCACTGCAAAAACACCTTCTATTGCAAAAACACAACTTTGTTTCTCACGAGCAGCACCGCCTCCCGCACCTGCTGGTGGCTCAGAGACGGACTCCCGGCTTCTCCCCGTGAAACGATTTTGGGGTTATTTATAGTGATATCGGGTCTGCTCCCCCTGCCCTGTTGGAGGAGGGGGTCACACGCACGTGGTTTCCTGGAGCCGTTGTTTTTTGTTGCGTTCGGTATGGTTTGTTCCTGCCAGTTGTGTTTTTCCCATTGTGTTTTTATTTTAAATAATGCAGTGTTGTCCATTGCAATTAAAAACTGTATATATTTTTTCTTCTCTCTAACTGTGACACCACCACTCAGGAATAAAAGAGGAGGCAGCTGGGGCCACCCAAAGTCACCACATGCAGCAACAGCATTAACAACCCGTCTGCATTTGGGGCAGAAAAGTGTCCATTTACTTTCTCTTCACATATTTATGGTTTACCCTTGCTTGGGCAGGGTTTCTCACCTCAGAGCTACACTTTCAAGCGTCTTGTGAGGGTTCTGTCACGTCCTGCTCAACAGAAATTACCACGAGGAAGCCTACTGTGACAACTAAGGGAAAGAGATGTATGGATATTGCTGAGCTCTTCTAGATTGTACCAGGTAGGAAAGATACCTATGGAGCAGATGTTAAGACCATAGCACTAATTAATTAGATTAGAAGTGGAGGAAAGGCATTTAAAGGTAGTAAAAATCAGTTACCATAATGTTCAAAGGAAGATTCAGTCTGCTTAAGGAGAAAAAACAACACGCCTAAAGTTGAAGCCACATGCTAGAAAGAGAGGAGGATGCGCAGCACGGGAAGCTTCCCACAGAAAGGAGCTGCATTTGGGGTAAAAATCTGTCCCTTTTTATGTCATTGAGACATACGAGGGCGTAGGACACCAGCACTTCAGGTAACCAAGAGATGCTGTGCGTTTCGATCCGTCCCCCTGAGACAGCCGCTAGGTGACGATGTTTCCAATTTTCTTTCAAGAAACCTTGCTTTCTCAGGCCCAGGTGTCCAGCTGCACATCGAGGACGTCCCTGGCTCCCAGGCGCAGTTCCCAGGCCGAAGGCCGAGCTCCCATCCGAACCCCCGGCCCGGCAGACATTGCTCCTGGCGTTGCGCAGCAGCCATTTCATGTCAGCCTTTGCTCATGGCAGTCAGCTTAGCGCCGTCAGTGCTGCCATCGGGGTGCCCGAGAGCCGTGTGAGGTCAGCAGAGAGTCACTGTCAGCCTTTGACCTCACAAAGGTGGGTGGCCATAAGTGCCCTGAGCGTCCAGCTCGCATGGAGTACTGCTGGTGGCACTCAAGGCATGGAGGTCTTGGTGGTGGAATAGGAGACGCCGATGTCCTGCTGGTGGAACAAGAGACGCTGACGTCCTGCTGGTGGAAGAGGAGACTTCAGGGTTCGAGGTCCTGCTGGTTAGAGGTGCTTAGGAGTGGGCAGCCTCCATCCCGGTGGCCGAGCATCTCCACGGCAGGGAGGCCGCGGGCAGCACGAGCCAGCCGCCCCGCGGGCTGACAGCAGAGGCCCCCGGGGATGAGACGTGCCCCACCTGCCTGGGCCTGCTGGCCGAGGCAGCACCTGAGTCCTGCGGGCACAGCTACTGCTGCGGAGAGCTTGAACCTCTTGTAAGTTTAGTCTTGACAAAGAAAACCCATCCTAAGTGCATTTGCCTTGCAGGCATTGGTAAGTTGGCCCTCCTGATGGATTTTCACTGCCACAGTAGTGCCTCTAATTATGCTACTGTTAATTAGTGCTCTACCCTTCCGATCTTTTACTAAGGTAGCTAGAGAGAAGTGCAGACACCTGTTTATTTCCTGGTAATACCTGCAAGAACCATCTATCTACATCTTCGCCAGATTCATCATAGCGCTCTTGGTACCGGTGATCTGTGTTGCTCTGGAATAAAGTGCAATCGTTAGCACGCCAAGTGTCCATGCCCTTGAATCTACCAGAATCGTGCAAATCCCTGTTGTGATCTCTCTCTAGCTGTGGGCTGGCTAAGCTGTCTTTTGGATGGTGAAAATGGGAAATCGTGGGGATGGGAAATGATGAGTGGGATGAGAAATGATTGCTGGGATGGGAAGACTTCCTTGGGCTGGAAAGCCATGGGGCTAGGAAATGAAAGAGATGGGAAATCTTCCTTGGGATGGGAAAGCTTCCTTGGGAAGGAAAAGCATTGGGATGAGATACCTTCCTTGGGGAGGAAGGCATCCTTAAGGAAAGGCATTGGGATGGGAAATCTTCCTTGGGGAGGAAATCCGTGGAAAGGAAAAGCATTGGGGTAGGGAAATCTCTCTTGGGATGGGAAATTATTGGGATGGGAAATCTTGAATGGGGTGGGTAAGATTCATTGGGGTAGGAAATAGTTGGAAAAGAAATCCAAGGGATGGGAAGTCTTTGGGATGAGATCTCATGGGATTAAGAAACGCTTCGTGCTGATGGGAAATAGTTTGCATGGGAATCTGTTGGGCTGTGAAACTGTCGGGATGGGAAATCGCCGGGAGGATGAAAAGTCTTGGGATGGAAAAGTCTTGGGATGGAAAATCCTTGGGAGGGGAAAGTGTTGGAGTGCGAAACCCCCCTGGGCCTGGCAAATGAGGACTGGGACGGGAAAGGCTCATGCGGATGGAAACTGATGGCGCTGGGAAGCCTGCTTGGGTAGAGAAACTGCAGTCCTCACCAAGATGGCGGTGAGGGGCTGGTCAGCCGTTGGGGCGGAGCCCCCGTTGCCCGGGTTCCCCAACGAACCGCCCCACTCTCCAGCGACCATGGCAGGTACAGCAGCGGGCTCCCGCTCCTCCCGGGGCTGCGGCCCTGCCGGCGAGCCCAGCGCCCGAGAGCTCAGCCCAGCGCCCTTTTTCCTCACAGAGAGATTCCCCAGACGGCTGCCGCCGGTGCCGCAGACGCCCAACTCCCCCTTCGTTGTCCCAGCTGAGCCGCCAACGGTGGCTGCCTGGCTGCTGCCCTCCTTCCCCGGAGCGATGGCGGTGCCCTTGCAGCCCCCCCAGGTACCCACCCTCTCCTACGCGCTGCCCCAGGCCACCGTCTGGCACGTGGTGCCGGAGGTCCAGGGGCAGGTGCTGCAGCTCCCACCCGTGGCGCAGCTGCCACCTGGGGGGCACCTCCCACCCGAGGGGCACCACCTGCCTCTGGTGCAGCTCCCCCCTGTGGGGCATATCCTGCAGCCGGTGCAGCTCTCCCCCGTGGGGCATAACCTGCAGGTGGTGCAGCTCCCACCCGAGGAGCATATCCTGCAGGTGGTGCACCTCCCACCCGAGGGGCACCACCTGCAGCCGGTGCAGCTCCCCCCCGTGGGGCATAACATGCAGGTGGTGCAGCTCCCCCCCGTGGGGCATAACCTGCAGCCGGTGCACCTCCCACCCGAGGGGCACCACCTGCAGGTGGTGCAGCTCCCCCCTGTGGGGCATAACCTGCAGCCGGTGCACCTCCCACCCGAGGGGCACCACCTGCAGCCGGTGCAGCTCCCCCCCGTGGGGCAGCTCCCCCACACCGCTCTTCCCTGTGCCCCTGTCTGCCAGTGCGGACAGCCCATGGTGACGGGGACACTGGTGCCCCACCATGCGCTGGGGCTGGGGCCCAGGGCCGTGCTCCACGGGGAGCCCCTGCACCCCGCAGGCACCTGCCTGTTGCAGGCCCCCGCCCACCGCAGGCCCCCGCCACCCCTCGTCCCGGGGCCTCGGCTCCGGGGGCAGGCGCTCCCCACGCCCCGCACCGTGACCAGCAGCCAGGGGCAGCTGCCGGAGCCCTGCGACCACGCCGTGGGGCTCAGCGAGGACCAGGGGCCCCCGCTGCCTGACCCCACTCCCCCCGAGCCTTTCCTGGCTCCATCGACCCGCAGCACCCAGACGGCGACGCCCGACGGTGAGTTTGGCGCTGGCACAGCCGCCCGGTTGTCGCCCCACACCCATGAGCCATGGGAAAGCTGACATCGCCTGTCTTGGGGGATTTTCTTGCTTCGTCCTCAGCGGCGACAGCCCCGCAGGTGCCTGAGGAGCCCCCGCAGCTGCCCGAGATGGGCCCTGATGCCTTCGCCGAGGCCTTTCCAGAGCTGGCAGGGGACAGCCAGCTGCTGCAGCACCTGCAGGACCAGCTCCTGGCCGACCTGGACATCCCCGGCACGGAGGAGCTGTTCAGCTGGCTCGAGGCCGTGGAGCCCCAGGACGCCTTCCCCGATTCGCCCAGCAGTCCTGCCCTCAGCCGCCTCCTCTCCCAGCTGCCCGACCTCTCCGAGGACATCGAGGAGCCGAGCACGCAGGGACTGGAAGCCACAGGAGCCCTCGGTGAGGTACCCTCAACCCCTGGGGTGTACCCCGAGAAGGTTGGGGGTGGGCTGTTGGTGCAGTCCCCTATTGTGCTGGCATTGAGCCCCCCGCTCAGCCCTGCAGCCAGTCCCCTGCCCGGTGCCCTTAGTAGACCCCTACCCAGTCCACCCCTGAGTCCCCCCAGGAGGTCCCCTGACACCCAGATCCTCAGTTCCCCTAGTAGACCCCTGCCCAACCCCCCCCTGAGTCCCCCCAGGAGGTCCCCTGACACCCAAGTCCTCCGTGAGCAGAGGACACCCCTGCCCAAATACCCCCTGGGTCCCCTCAAGAGCCCCCTGGCTGCCCCTGCGTCCACCGGCACCAAGCGGGGGGCCAAGCGCCCCGCGCCCTCCAGGACCCCCGGGACAGCGGAGAGCTCGCAGCACAAGAGGCAAACAACAGAGAAACCCCCCGGCAAGGACAGGAAGATGCTGCTGGGCCAGGGTCTCCAAGGCCCCAGGACGCCTTGCCAGGGACTCCGTGCCAGGGACGCCAGGATGTCCAAGGCCCCAGGACGCCGTGGCAGCAGCAGGAAAGACGGCAGCAGCAGGCAGCAGCCAGCGACCAACAACAGCCGGGCGCCCAGCAAGAGAGCCCGAAGCCCGGGGGCTGCTGGGGGGCAAGGAGCAGCGTCGCCGCCTCCCCGCAGAGCGCGGCTGCTGCCGGAGACTCCGAGCGCGGAGCCCGGTGCCGTGCGGCCCCAGGACAGCCTCTGTCCCCAAGGCGTCAGGGCCAAGACGCTGCAGCGCCAGCGCCGGGGCACAAAGACCCCCAGCGAGACTTTGCAGCCACTGGGGGTCAGGGCGAAGGCGCTGGGGCCAGGGCGCCAGCTGCCCTGCGTGCAGCCGCAGCCCACCTCCAGCAGCCCCAGCACGATGCCCAGCGCCGCGCAGACAGTGCCAGGCTCCAGCGCTGTGCCCGCTGCCCCCCAATCCCCAGCTGGCGGCAAAGAGAAGGTGGTGCCGGCACCACCAGGCAGCACGGCGTGAACAGGGGACGCTGCCCTAGAGCAGGCACCCAGAGCGCTGTGCCTGCCAGCCGCGGGGGGCCAAGCGCAGCGGGGGGCTCTGCCCACACAGCCGCGCATGCTGCAGCCCCTGGCACGGCCCCGCGTGGACTACGTGCCCTGCGTGGGGCCCTGGGCAGGCGGTGACGCGGCGCCCACGCCGCTGGAGGAGCAGGAGGAGCCGGTGCCCATCACGCTGCAGCAGCGTCCCGAGCGGGAGCGCCTGAAGCAGCTGGCCCAGGAGGAGCGGCAGCGGGCGGCCCACCAGATGAAGATCGGCCCTGTGCAATTCTTCGCGCAGCGGCAGAAAGACGGGGCCATAGCCAAGTATGCCGGCTACCCGTGACCCTGCGCTCCTCGACGGCCCCTGCAGCACCCAGTGGTGCTGAGCTCAGCACGCAGGCACAGAGACCTCTGCAGGCACCTGCTCCAGCTTGAGCCGCACTCTTCAGCCCTTTCCCCTCTCGCTTGCCCTTACCCTTCTTTAGTGCTGTAGCTAGTCAGTGTTTCTCACTGTCAGGGATGGGCAACGGGGGGGGATGGGAGATGGGGGGGTCACGAATGAGTGTTGGGAGTGTTGCGATGGAAGCTGTTGGGATGGGCAATACCTGGCATGGGCAAGTTTGGGCATGGGAACTGCTTGTTGGGACACAAAATGGCAGGGATTGAAAGCTTATTTCTTCCTTTCTGGTCCTTTCTCTGCTTTATTGCCTTTTTTCTTAAATTCCTCTAGTGTAGGTGTTCATTCAGCAACGCCTCTGCCTGCAGTTGTTCTGGCAGTGGGATGCCGAGGGGATTTAATGCAGCCCGCTCCCGCTGCCCATGCTCAGTCCGTGAATGGATGTGGGCATGGCCAGCACGGACGGGAGAAAATGGGTGGATGGATGGATGGATGGATGGATGGATGGATGGATGGATGGATGGATGGATGGATGGATGGGAGTTGGGAACTGAGCCTTGGGATCAGCAATGGGAGGTTGCTGGGATAGGAAATGATCAGTGGGATGGGAAGTCATGACGGTGATGGGGATTCATTAGTGTGAAATGATGGGATGGGAAATTGCTAGGTGATTTTGTGATATTGTGATCATGGTGGATTTTTTGTGATATTTTGTGATGTTGTGATCATGGTGGTGATAGGAGAGCATTAGGCTGGGAAAAAATTGTTTACATTAATAAATTTTATTGATTGTCTTTTTAATGTATTGTATGATTTGTATTATTATTTTCTATTCCTTTATTATTAAACTCTTTATCAATGCCTATGAGCTTTTATTTTCCTTCCGATTCTCTGCACGTTCACTCAGGATGGGGGGACGTGAGCGAACAGATGTGTGGTGCTGAGCGGCCTGCCGGGTTACACCACAACAGACTTTTTGGCAGCCAAGCTGGGGCACAAAGGGTTGAGCTAACGTCACATCTGACCGGAATGTTTTAAAAGAGTGTTTCTTATAAGCTTTCTCTGAGATTGATAGTTGCTGGTCACAATGTTGATTTTGTCCTTTCTGGTGTTGTTTTTCTGTGCTTTTTAGGTGCTTTTTCTTAATCCCTTTCTTGTTGTTTATGATCCCTGGGGGCTGGCCTATGTTTGTTGATGGTTTTGCCCACTTGCAGGTAGCACGTGCTCCTCTTGCACCGACGGTGAACTTAACCCAGTATTTGTCCCCGAATGACAACCTCTGTGGTTAGACAAGGAGTTAAAAATTCCAGCCAGCGATCAGCCCTGAGGCAGGATGGCTACAGGTGGCAAGGGCTGGGGGGGGATGTGGGCCGGTTTTTATCACGATTGCCACCCCCGATGGCTTTGGAATTCAGCCCTGAACAAATGTGGTATCCTACGGCGCTGCTAAAAGGTTTTAGAAAGGTGTGCCCCGATGCTGGCAGTGCCAGAGATTTACAGCTCGCCAAGTTGTCCGAGAAAAGTTTGGATTTGTTACCCGATGCGCAAGAAGCCAATCCAGACACCAGGTCGAGACACAGTTTTCTTTCAGAACTGCGCGAGTCTGGGTACCAGGTGGTTTCCCACAAAGCCAGCACATGGAAAGATTTTCCACGCCACGCTTGATACAATCTTTTATCACTGCATTTCCATGCTAGTACAATCCCCTAACTTCTCACAGGTTCCAGAATTAGCCTACGGCTGACATGACAAAATGATTCTGCGCATCCTCAGAGGGGAAGGGTCTCCTCTTGGGCTGGGGTCTCTCACTCTAGGGCTGTGATTTTTTGTATTAGAATGAGGGTACTTCGTATTAGAATAGCTTTCCATTGTTTTCCAGTGGTTTCCAACAAATGGATTAGTATCAAACTCCAGTGCACGTGTGTAGGATTTTTCCTTACAAAAGGGTCTTCTCGAGTAAATAGATTCCTAGTTATTCATCCTTTAGATAGCTTCAACTCCAGGGTCATCTTTGCCCTTGCCTGAAAATACCCATTTGGTATCTGTTCTCATGAAACAAAGTTAACGAAAAACAAACAAACAAACAAACAACACAAAACTAGTTCCTAGCACCAGCGGCTTGTTTGCTGGGTCTGCTCTGTGTGTTTTGAAGACTATTCAGTACAATTCAGCACCTTCAAGAGAAATTGTGTGGGTCTATGAAAATGCGTCTTGATCTGATGCAAGCCTGTGACGCACCCTGAAGGCCCTCCAAGCCCTGGGATGGGCTCTGAGGCCCTTCCGAGCCCTGGGATGTTACCCGCAGCCACTCCAACCCCTTTGACGGGCCCTGCGGCCTCTCCAGCCCCGCTGACAGGCCCTGCAGCCACTCCAACCCTCTGACGGACCCTACAGCTGGCTCCGGGGACTGCCCTGTGGCATTCCCAGTCACCGATACACACAAGATGAAAGAATGGATGCACAAGTCATCTCGTTTAGTAAGGGAAGAGAGTCCTACTGAGAAGGGGAAGGAGCAATAGGAAGGCGAAGCAGACTACCCCAGTGGAGGGCCGTCCTAGGGAACAGCAGGCTGAAGACCACCATCTAAAAGCAGCAGTAACCAGGTGATCCCGATCTCTGGGTGAGCTGTGAGACATGCGGAAAGATTTCAGCTGTCCTCCAGGCGAGCACATTGTCACCTTGCTGCTGCCATGCTGGGATAACGGCTCCGGTGTCCGGGCTGTGTCTGTGCTGTGTCTGTGCTCTGTGCTGGGCCTGTGCTCTCTGTGCTCTGTCCGTGCTCTGTCCGTGCTGTGTCTGGGCTGTGTCTGTGCTCTGGCTGGGCTCTGTGCTGGGCCTGTGCTCTCTGTGCTGTGTCCGTGCTCTGTCCGTGCTGTGTCTGGGCTCTGTCCGTGCTGTGTCTGGGCTTTGGCTGGGCTGTGTCTGTGCTCTCTGTGCTGTGTCTGAGCTGTGTCTGTGCTGTGTCCGTGCTGTGTCTGGGCTCTGTCCGGGCTGTGTCTGTGCTCTCTGTGCTGGGTACGTGCTCTGGCTGGGCTGTGTCCGGGCTGTGCTCTGTGGTCTGTCTGTATTGGCCTCCTTTCTCCCCACTTCTTCTCAGAGCCTGTCTTCAGATGAACAGTCTCAGTCCTTTGTCAGCCATCCCGAGACAAGCCACCACCCCCGACGGGACCGCTGAAATCAGAGGGTGCACCTTCCTGTCTGTGGTAGCAAGAACTCTCTGGTAGGCAACAAGATCCGGGACGAGCCCCTAAACCCTGAGAAAAATCTCAATAATTTTCTTCAGACAGGATCTTCTGTGGAGCTTTTTTATTCGCGATTGCAATGGCGGGCGTCCTGCAAGCAGGAGCGCGCAGTAAAAGTTTATCATAACCGTGTATTCCCTATTACCCGACACCTGATTTCTCCCCTGTTTCTTCATTGGCTGAGTACTACGGGTTCACAGCCTACTCGACGCACTACTATACCATATATGTACAGTTTTATTTGACCAACCGTTAATTTCTCCTTATCCTTTTATTTTTTCCTTCTTCTCTTGTGACTAGAGGGCCCGTGATCTTTGCTTTTACTGATCTCGCACTGCTCATCCTGTTTTTCTTTGCTATCCTCGTTATTTTGGGACAGTGGGACCTTCCCCTTATCTGCTTAACAGAGTCCCCACTGCTATGCCACACAATGCCACTTTTGAATATGCAAGGTTAGTGGATTTTTCCACTGCAAAAACACCTTCTATTGCAAAAACACAACTTTGTTTCTCACAAGGAGAAAAAACAACACGCCTAAAGTCAAGCCACATGCTAGAAAGAGAGGAGGATGCGCAGCACGGGAAGCTTCCCACAGAAAGGAGCTGCATTTGGGGTAAAAATCTGTCCCTTTTTATGTCATTGAGACATACGAGGGCGTAGGACACCAGCACTTCAGGTAACCAGGAGATGCTGTGCGTTTCGATCCGTCCCCCTGAGACAGCCACTAGGTGACGATGTTTCCAATTTTCTTTCAAGAAACCTTGCTTTCTCAGGCCCAGGTGTCCAGCTGCACATCGAGGACGTCCCTGGCTCCCAGGCGCAGTTCCCAGGCCGAAGGCCGAGCTCCCATCCGAACCCCCGGCCCGGCAGACATTGCTCCTGGCGTTGCGCAGCAGCCATTTCATGTCAGCCTTTGCTCATGGCAGTCAGCTTAGCGCCGTCAGTGCTGCCATCGGGGTGCCCGAGAGCCGTGTGAGGTCAGCAGAGAGTCACTGTCAGCCTTTGACCTCACAAAGGTGGGTGGCCATAAGTGCCCTGAGCGTCCAGCTCGCATGGAGTACTGCTGGTGGCACTCAAGGCATGGAGGTCTTGGTGGTGGAATAGGAGACGCCGATGTCCTGCTGGTGGAACAAGAGACGCTGACGTCCTGCTGGTGGAAGAGGAGACTTCAGGGTTAGAGGTCCTGCTGGTTAGAGGTGCTTAGGAGTGGGCAGCCTCCATCCCGGTGGCCGAGCATCTCCACGGCAGGGAGATGAACTGAAGCTATTAACTGAAGCTATAAATGGCAGGGAAGGGAAACAGGCGTGGGTCATTGTTGTCTGACAGCTTCATCAGCTGCCTGCGTTAATGAATGCGATCCAGGAGTGGACTGCAGTCAGCAAGCACCTCTATAGTCGGGGTGTGAAGATGATGAGGCCTTAGTGGGCTGGCACTTTAACCTTCAAAAGAGCCCCTTGTAGTCACGCAAGCAGTCCCTTGCTCTTGATCGTAGCTGCTCCTGTTTTCTCACTGTCCACCATTCCAGCTGGACTGGGGAAAACAAGTCTGTTTTAACTTCCCCACTAGCGTAGAAGGCACAGGCTGTGACAGAAGACATGCAGGAGTCTTCACATCATCTAGGGCTGCCCGGCTTTGATAAGCCATTCCCATTACTTGCTGGGAAGAAATCACCTTGTGTGGACACAGTTCAGTCAAAATTAAACTGCTTGTTGTGATACAGCCTAGTTACATTAAATACAAAAGATATACTAGACCACTATAATTGCACCCACATTGCAGGTGGTACAAATACAAGTATTTTGCCTTGAACAAACGCCCACTATCAAGACTAAGTGATAACATTTATGTTCCAGGCCTTAAGACCTTTGTGAGCTCCATGGAGAGACATTCAGTCACGGAAACCCTTAATGCCAGTGTGGTAGCTGTAGATTATTTTCGGGCAACCTCTGGGAAGGTCCCTAGAGCTCCAAGCTATAAACTAAGAAAACATTGCTTCCAGCAGCCTTAAATGCATTATCAAACCTAAATCTCATCTAATGGATTTAATGAATGTTTACTTCAATTAGCATACGTACTGTCCTGAAGAGGAAATTAATAGCTTTTTTTTTTTTTTTTAATTCCCCTTAAATAGTATCTGCCCCTATAAGGCTTTACCTTACTTAGCCGCTTTGTAACTTGGCTATACCCCAGTTCCAGGGAAAAGAAACAGATCATAGAAAAGATAGTCATAGACTGCCCAGCTAAGGGGGACTTCTAAAACATACATTGCCCTTTAGGGAATGAAGATAGAAACTCACTGGCTGATGCAAAGCTTAGAGTGGAGAAAGAACGATTTAGTGCTTTACAGCAGCAAGAGTAGAGCTGCTCCACGAGAGAAAACAGGGTAGAATAAAGGATGATGGCTGCACTATAGGTAAGCACACAAACAGGACCCAATCCTACAGCACCTACACAACAATGGCAGCAACCAGCTTCATCAACCACCCAGTGATCATCAGAGAAAGCAAGACCAAGCAGACATCCTGAGAGACAGCCCTACTTATAACATGAGCCCAAAGCTCACCCTGCAAAGTTGAAAGAGAGACCCAGAGCCATGACTACCCACAACCACCTCAAAAGAATGAGCCTCCTAGGCCTGTGCTGAAATGGAGGTCATAGTTGATGAGCAAAAGGTGTTGGGTAGAGGACCAGGTAAGATTGGCTGGGGCAATGAAGGCCTGAGGACACTCAGGACCCTGACTCTTGAAACCCAGCAGGTAAACCCCTTTTCAGCAATAGCTTAATCTGCAACTTTGTCTTGATGTAATGATACCTGTTCTAATCAATAGCATTTATTTGTAGTGCAAAGTCACACTCCTTGAGAAACATAGCTCTTTTTTGACCTGGTGGTCAATTGTATTGATTGATGTAAGCAGTATCAATCCACACTATGTATAGTATTGCACCAAACATGCATGAGCCTTGAGATGTCAATTAGTTTAATTATTTCCATGTGTTCCTACTTTATATAGGCCATTACTGCTATTAACAGTGGTGGAAGATGTTGATGTCTAGTGGTAGGAAGTATAACTGTCACTAGCCTTGGTGAATATATCTTGCAGTAGTAAGCAGGAGCATAAAAAACAAACAAACAAACAAACTTCTCAAAGAGGTAATGTATAGATGTAATCTCCAAAGTCTTCCTTCTCACCTTTTTTGTTCTTCTAGAGAACTCTGACCTTAGCCAACTACCTAGATGATTCTTGAGAGTTGACCTTTTCCTGGGGATGGTAAATAAAAGTTGGCTTAATAAATAAATAATGCTTGGTCATCCTGGCAGTGTTTGTGGACCACTAAAGAAAACCTTTGGATTCTAGAAAATACAGACAAAAAGACAGAAAGAGACAGATAGAAGAGTGGGTCTGATACTTTTTAACTGGTGGGAATCTCAACAGAAAGGTTTTGTAGTAAATGTGAGAAAGTCATAGAATGGGAAAATTTAGTTATTATGCATTGATTAGAAAAAAAAAAAAAGTCCATTACCTTGTAAATCTTTTCTTTCTGCCTCTCTTCATGCAGACCTGAGTTTGCCAAAAGCCTCTTGCTGTGAGCTTTGCTGTATGCAGCAAAATTGCCACTCAGAGGCATTACACGAGCATATAACATAGGAGAACCCCATAACTTAAGCATTAAGGCAAGAAGAAAGGTGAAATTATTAAAAATCATTACCTTCTGTAAATTGCTACTTGTCTTTTTGTCATATGCCACTGCTGTAAACCAAAATAACGTAGATTTCAGTGAGGTTTACAACTCTGGTGGGGATTGTTGTATATAACTAAGCACATAAACATGAGCATGCTTTCCTGCCTTGTTGTCATTTCTAGAGATATCCAGAAGAGGTCAATGTTCCCTAGCTTTCAGGTTACTCACATGAAACGTTTTCAAACGTATGTTTTTATTTAGAAAATGCTGAGCTGCCTGGAAAGTTTCATCAGAAAGGAAGCAGCAGTATTAATGTGCTTCTTCCTGGGGATTTGAATGCATTTTGTTAGCAGTATAAGGGGAACCAGGGATCAGAGAGACAATATGCAGGCAAATAACTGCTGACCACATCATCAGGACTCAAATATTTCAAAACCAACGTTATGGGATTTTAGCTAAATTTTGGTTTTAGAATTGACAGTATTAGGCTGAGATTGTTTTCTGCAGACAGTAGAGCAAAGCTATGAGGACACTGGAGTAGCTCCAGGCATACACAGGAGAAGTGCTAGACCACATCTCTGCTGGCAATCAGTGATTAGCTTTTCAACTTAAAGCTTTCGAGCACAGCTCTCTCTGATCCCTATGAAGGTCACTGGAATTGCAGCAGTGCAGCTGAGCCTCCTGATTTCTGGAGTAAAGAATGTTATCAGCATCTGCAACTGAGGATTGCCTTCTACTGTACTCTTGCTCCCAAACGGTCAGCAAGGTTGGTGTGCCTGTGAGAACATCAGGGCCCCATAGTCAGCAGTGCATCTGCAGGCTTTTTGCATGGCAGTAGGTTTTATCTTGAAATGACTTATTTCCCTATGCTATTCAGAAATGTCCACTTGGGGTGGGGGTGGGGGGTAATTTTTTAGTTCTGCAGAGTTCCCAGAAATCACTAATTGTAACAGTCATTTTGCATTGGATATTTTACTTCAATCTTAATAGATGTCTGGGAATGTTTCACAGGTTAGAGTAATTCAAAAAAATCATATTAATCATATTTCATCTGAAGGAAAGGGCAAGTGAATCTTCTGTATTGACCACTGGCAACTCATCAAATAGCTTCAAATCACAGCCGAACATAGTTTAATGAAGATTAAAGCCTATTAAATAAAAAAGGACTGTTTTCATACCTGTGTTAGCCGACTGGCTGAAATGACTGCAGTTCCAACCATGTGGGCCTAGAGCATCTTTTAAATGACACCTGGGAATCATGTATAGATAGGAGGCACTAGACAGCACCCTACAAACTATGGGTGAATGACAATAGTCAAGGAAGCCTTTGGGGTCTGTAGTCAGCTTGTAGAGCATTGCACACAAGAACACCTGAAAGTAAAGATGACAGGAGAGGTGTAGAATTAACCACAATGAAGAGGCATGTTGGCTCAGCAGAGAAGCAACTGTATAGTGATGCATTTTTAGATCTGTGCATCAGACATGCTAAATACTATCACCAGCAATTTTCCTTGCTTATTTTGATGGCCACTTGCACAATAATAGCATCTTAAAAATCTTCATACACTGTGGGGAAAACAATTTGGTCCATTTACAACATGTAGATCCAGTCTTGTCACTGCTTCTGGAGGCTTGTGCCCAAAGGTCTGCTCATTCATGCAAGGTAGCAATGCAGGAAAAAGGACTGTGCAAAGCCTGTAATTATTCTCACATGCATATTGCTTCCCAACATATTCTCCAGGGTCTTTCAGTTATGCAGTTGTTTCCATTAAGCTCTCTTATTTAAAACAAAATACAGGGTAAACATTTTGCCCTTCCACAGTAACCAGCACCTGCCTAGCCTATCCCCTTGGGACAGGAGCTTGTCAGCAGGATGGCTGTAGTTATTACCATAATACAGGAAATAAGTGTCATTAGGAAAATGCAAATGTGTTTTGGTTTCCTTTTCCGTCCCACACCTTTTGCCCCAGCCAGAGGGGAGGAATGAGAGCCTTGCTTTCACAAAAACATTCTTTTCACAGCCACGTGTTCCTCAGGTTTTTGTATTCCATGTTGCAGGCTGGTAAAAGCAGTTTTTGCTATTTTCATATTTCCCTTGGACGTTTGAAATCCCAGCTCTGGCCTTTCTAGCTAACACATGAAAAGCAGAGGAGATGGCTGCTGCAGATGCCATAGGCTGCAAAACCTACACCTCTCTTGATTTCTGAGAGAAAGAACCCAAACTATGCTTACAGAAAGCTTCACAAGATTCAAGCTAAACTCGCCATTTTCTGAAGCCTTACTCAAGGTTTTGGGGTCTTCAGAACAGCTGCTTTGCTGCTTATGAACATTTTGCTGCAAGCCTGTAAACTGTTCAAGGTGCTGGAGCAGGAAGGGGGAGAAAGGTGTAATCTAACACTAAATCCAAAGCCAAGTCCTAAAGCGTGCATGTTGACCAGCTAAAGCCAGCAAGTTTTGGGTGCATGCAAGGTGTTTTGCACTGTGTCCTGAAAGGAACCCAGAACCCTGCGAGGAATAGGGTCTCTGTCAAATTCCCAGACTGAGAGGAAAGGAGGGACTGGGCAAACACCTGGTATGGGCAAAGTGCTGAAGCAGCTTCAAGTCAGGCTTCACAAAATCAACCACTGAGTTTAAAACCTTGGCTAAGCTTTGAGCTTTCTGTGTACAGATGAAGCATCCCTTTTTTTCTTTCTTCCTTCCTTCCTTTCTTTCTTTGGAAAATCTTTGTTCCCAGGCAGGTTACAGTCTGGGGCAAGGGATATGTTTTTTATTTTAACATTCTATTTAAGGTTTGCCAATTAGGTGCTAGCAGGGCCTGCACGAAGACCAGCCTTGCGCTTTAGGAGACGTGCCAGCAGGAAGCTTGTGTTATTCTGACATTAAGATGTCGAGTTTAAGCGCAGTATTTCGAAAATAAATGTAAATAGTGGCGAGTAACCGGCAGACCCGCCAAACCCTTGGCGGCTCCCTCACGGACCCACCAAACCATGACAACCTCCCCCCCAGCCAGAGCCTGTCGGGAGTTGTAGTCCCCGCCGCGGCGGGCAGGGACGACGAGGCTCCCGCCGGAACTACGACTCCCAGGATGCCGCGCGGCGGCGCGGGCCGCGGCCATTACAGCTCCCCCCTCCTCGGCCGAAGGGCCCCTCGCCCTGCGCCGCGCTGCGGGGCCGGGGGCGGAGGCCGCGCTGTCGGGCGGCGGGGCCGTGCCGGGCCGCGTCGAGCCGGGCCGTGCCGGGCCGTGCCGGGCCGTGCTCACCGTGCTGGCGGGGGCGGTGCTCCCGCCGGCGGCCGGCACTTCCTGTGACGGCCCATTTCCTGCGCGGATGGGGCCGGCGGGGGGCGGTGGCGGCGGCGGGCTCGGTCCCTGACGGGCTCGGTGGCCGCCGGGAGCTCCGTCAGGCAGCGATGCGGGTCCCGGGCCCTGCCGGCAGGCGGCCCCCGCCGTGAGCCGCCCCGCGGGGAGCCGCTGGGGCTAGCGGCAGGCCGGCCGGCCGGCGCTGCGGGGTGCATGGGGGCGCCCCCCGCCCGCAGAGAGGTACCGCGGGGGGGGCCCGGGCAGCCGGGGGCGGCGGGCAGGGCCGGGCCGGGCCGGGCCGCGCCGCGGGGTTAACGCCCGTGTCCCGCCCCCCCACCCCCTGGTTTTGCAGGTGTGACTCCTCCGGAGGACGGCGCTCGGCCCCGCAAGGCCAGCGGCCCGCGGAGCCCCTCGGCCGGGCTCCAGGAGCCAAAAAAAAAAAAGAAAAAAAAAGAAGGAGGGGGCGCGGGCCCCTGAGGAGAGCATCACCCCCCTTCCCAGGCGGCTGCTGCCTCCTGAGAGATGAAGAAGTTTTTCGACTCGCGTCGGGAGCAGGGTGCCTCTGGCCCCGGGTCGGGCACCAGCGGCGGCGGCGGCGGCAGCGGAGGCCCCGGCAGCGGGTACATCGGCAGGGTGTTCAGCATCGGCCGCCACCAGGTGACGGTGGACGAGGTGCTGGCCGAAGGTAGGAGCCCGGTGCCCTCTGCCGAGCGCCCTGCCGCGGCTTCTCGGCCCTCCCTCTCTGCCTCGCAGAGCCGGGAAGGCTTCGGCCTTTCCCGGCACCCCACCTCCCCCTCTGTCCCCGTCTCCCCTCGTATTTCCTTGTCCTTGACAGGCGTGCGGGCCGGGGGCATCCGCAGCTGACGTTTCTGGTCCTCCCATGCATGAGTCCTGTGTGCGTTTGCTGGATTTGGTTTAGTTGTTTTTGCGTTTTTTTTTTTTTTTTTAATGCTTTAGGAACTGCAGGGACTTCAGGAGTCAACGGTTTCCCACCTTGAAACTGGAAGGCTTTTTTTCCCCCCCCCCAAGTCATATGCTTAGGTGGAGGACAAGGTACTGTAAATAAAGCGGTGGTCTTCCCTCTTACTTTCTTCACCCAAGGCCCTTCATGCCTGCCTTGAGCAGATAGGAAGAATACCCTGGAGTAAATTTCTTGTATATATTTGGCAAGCACATATGTTGAGTAGAGCTAGCTGTGATCTGGGATGAGGGATTGCTGTTTGTGGGGGTTTCTGTGGGGGAAATGGTAATCCCAACTGCATTAAAAAAAAAAAGTACAGAACTGAGGACAAACTGGATTATAAAACTCTTACGTGTACAACCCTTGCTGTGCAGCAAGCTGGTGGTATTATTAATATTTGTTGATTTGTAATCAGCGCTGCTGCTTTAACTGTCATTTTACATTTAATTTGTTTGAACTATAGGGAATCTTATTAATGTCTCTGGCTGGTAACCTTAGCCTCGACCTTCAGAAAAATGTTGGCCTCCATAGACCTGCTCCTGGTCCATCTATTGCACAGCATCCTTTGCAATTTCAGTCAAAACCACTGTTTTGTTTTGATCTTGTAATTGTGAAGGAGAGGGTAGCTGCTCTATGAGAGCTGAGTGGGAGGACCTGCGTTGGCTTTTACAGAAAGAACCCTAAAATGGAAAAGGAACTCTATGTATGCTGTATGTGTTCAGGTTTGTGAAAAAGTCACCTCGGTGTAAAAGAAAATAGATCTCTAACTGGCTTTCAGATAGGTTTTGGTGCATGCTGAGCTGAGGGGGGCACCAAAACCAGCCCTTCAACGAATAATTATAGTGATTATTTTTTTTCCTGACTTGAAATTTGCAATATGGATTTACTTTGGCTGATACTTGTAAGGCCTTTTTGGCCCTAGGAGTTTAGGAGCTGGACAAGCTAAACCTGAGATGCTCTCAGGCTGTGTTTTTTTGTTTGTTTGTTTTTAAGTCAGTCTGGCCTCATCCTGGTAACATGGGAAAGCGGAGACTTTTTTTTTTTTTTGCTGATGAATAATCTGTTGGCAGGTTCTGCCCTGGTGCTGACGGCACCAGGAGGTGCGCCTGTGTGTCACCGGGCTCTCTCCTGCCTGTCACGCCCAAGCCACAGCCAGCAGAGGTGCAGGAGGGGCAGCACAGATTGTATGGGCAAAGGGCTGCGGTGGAGACGTGCCTGCCCTCCGTGCCTGTGAGGGCTTCTCCCTGTGACTCCTGTGTCCCTGCCTGGCCTCTGGGACAGAGCATGGCCTAGCATTGGCTACAGCGACTAGATCTGCTTGTGCACACCGAACGAGAAGCAGCAGTCCTGTAAAATGGATGTTAGGTTCTCCTTTCCTGACCATGCTATAAGGCAAAAGACTTTGTGAAGTGCGCTAAGCAGTTATTTTCCTCGCAGTGAGACTCCTGGTACAGGCAGTCCAAAATCCCTCTGAGTGGTGAATGAAGTCTCCAAGGAGACAAGAGCAAGGTGCCTGGTAGGTTTGCAGGTTGTCACCTTTTGAAGGAAACGGAGCACTTCAGGTAACCAAGAGATGCTGTGCGTTTCGATCCGTCCCCCTGAGACAGCCGCTAGGTGACGATGTTTCCAATTTTCTTTCAAGAAACCTTGCTTTCTCAGGCCCAGGTGTCCAGCTGCACATCGAGGACGTCCCTGGCTCCCAGGCGCAGTTCCCAGGCCGAAGGCCGAGCTCCCATCCGAACCCCCGGCCCGGCAGACATTGCTCCTGGCGTTGCGCAGCAGCCATTTCATGTCAGCCTTTGCTCATGGCAGTCAGCTTAGCGCCGTCAGTGCTGCCATCGGGGTGCCCGAGAGCCGTGTGAGGTCAGCAGAGAGTCACTGTCAGCCTTTGACCTCACAAAGGTGGGTGGCCATAAGTGCCCTGAGCGTCCAGCTCGCATGGAGTACTGCTGGTGGCACTCAAGGCATGGAGGTCTTGGTGGTGGAATAGGAGACGCCGATGTCCTGCTGGTGGAACAAGAGACGCTGACGTCCTGCTGGTGGAAGAGGAGACTTCAGGGTTCGAGGTCCTGCTGGTTAGAGGTGCTTAGGAGTGGGCAGCCTCCATCCCGGTGGCCGAGCATCTCCACGGCAGGGAGGCCGCGGGCAGCACGAGCCAGCCGCCCCGCGGGCTGACAGCAGAGGCCCCCGGGGATGAGACGTGCCCCACCTGCCTGGGCCTGCTGGCCGAGGCAGCACCTGAGTCCTGCGGGCACAGCTACTGCTGCGGAGAGCTTGAACCTCTTGTAAGTTTAGTCTTGACAAAGAAAACCCATCCTAAGTGCATTTGCCTTGCAGGCATTGGTAAGTTGGCCCTCCTGATGGATTTTCACTGCCACAGTAGTGCCTCTAATAATGCTACTGTTAATTAGTGCTCTACCCTTCCGATCTTTTACTAAGGTAGCTAGAGAGAAGTGCAGACACCTGTTTATTTCCTGGTAATACCTGCAAGAACCATCTATCTACATCTTCGCCAGATTCATCATAGCGCTCTTGGTACCGCTGATCTGTGTTGCTCTGGAATAAAGTGCAATCGTTAGCACGCCAAGTGTCCATGCCCTTGAATCTACCAGAATCGTGCAAATCCCTGTTGTGATCTCTCTCTAGCTGTGGGCTGGCTAAGCTGTCTTTTGGATGGTGAAAATGGGAAATCGTGGGGATGGGAAATGATGAGTGGGATGAGAAATGATTGCTGGGATGGGAAGACTTCCTTGGGCTGGAAAGCCATGGGGCTAGGAAATGAAAGAGACGGGAAAGCTTCCTTGGGAAGGAAAAGCATTGGGATGAGATACCTTCCTTGGGGAGGAAGTCATCCTTAAGGAAAGGCATTGGGATGGGAAATCTTCCTTGGGGAGGAAATCATTGGAAAGGAAAAGCATTGGGGTAGGGAAATCTCTCTTGGGATGCGAAATTATTGGGATGGGAAATCTTGAATGGGGTGGGTACGATTCATTGGGGTAGGAAATAGTTGGAAAAGAAATCCAAGGGATGGGAAGTCTTTGGGATGAGATCTCATGGGATTAAGAAACACTTCGTGCTGATGGGAAATAGTTTGCATGGGAATCTGTTGGGCTGTGAAACTGTCGGGATGGGAAATCGCCGGGAGGATGAAAAGTCTTGGGATGGAAAAGTCTTGGGATGGAAAATCCTTGGGAGGGGAAAGTGTTGGAGTGCGAAACCCCCCTGGGCCTGGCAAATGAGGACTGGGACGGGAAAGGCTCATGGGGATGGAAACTGATGGCGCTGGGAAGCCTGCTTGGGTAGAGAAACTCCAGTCCTCACCAAGATGGCGGTGAGGGGCTGGTCAGCCGTTGGGGCGGAGCCCCCATTGCCCGGGTTCCCCAACGAACCGCCCCACTCTCCAGCGACCATGGCAGGTACAGCAGCGGGCTCCCGCTCCTCCCGGGGCTGCGGCCCTGCCGGCGAGCCCAGCGCCCGAGAGCTCAGCCCAGCGCCCTTTTTCCTCACAGAGAGATTCCCCAGACGGCTGCCGCCGGTGCCGCAGACGCCCAACTCCCCCTTCGTTGTCCCAGCTGAGCCGCCAACGGTGGCTGCCTGGCTGCTGCCCTCCTTCCCCGGAGCGATGGCGGTGCCCTTGCAGCCCCCCCAGGTACCCACCCTCTCCTACGCGCTGCCCCAGGCCACCGTCTGGCACGTGGTGCCGGAGGTCCAGGGGCAGGTGCTGCAGCTCCCACCCGTGGTGCAGCTGCCACCTGGGGGGCACCTCCCACCCGAGGGGCACCACCTGCCTCTGGTGCAGCTCCCCCCTGTGGGGCATATCCTGCAGCCGGTGCAGCTCCCCCCCGTGGGGCATAAGCTGCAGCTGGTGCACCTCCCACCCGAGGGGCACCACCTGCAGCCGGTGCAGCTCCCCCCCGTGGGGCATAACCTGCAGGTGGTGCAGCTCCCCCCCGTGGGGCATAACCTGCAGGTGGTGCACCTCCCACCCGAGGAGCATATCCTGCAGCCAGTGCAGCTCTCCCCCGTGGGGCATAACCTGCAGGTGGTGCAGCTCCCACCCGAGGAGCATATCCTGCAGCCGGTGCACCTCCCACCCGAGGGGCACCACCTGCAGCCGGTGCAGCTCCCCCCCATGGGGCATAACCTGCAGCCGGTGCAGCTCCCCCCCGTGGGGCAGCTCCCCCACACCGCTCTTCCCTGTGCCCCTGTCTGCCAGTGCGGACAGCCCATGGTGACGGGGACACTGGTGCCCCACCATGCGCTGGGGCTGGGGCCCAGGGCCGTGCTCCACGGGGAGCCCCTGCACCCCGCAGGCACCTGCCTGTTGCAGGCCCCCGCCCACCGCAGGCCCCCGCCACCCCTCGTCCCGGGGCCTCGGCTCCGGGGGCAGGCGCTCCCCACGCCCCGCACCGTGACCAGCAGCCAGGGGCAGCTGCCGGAGCCCTGCGACCACGCCGTGGGGCTCAGCGAGGACCAGGGGCCCCCGCTGCCTGACCCCACTCCCCCCGAGCCTTTCCTGGCTCCATCGACCCGCAGCACCCAGACGGCGACGCCCGACGGTGAGTTTGGCGCTGGCACAGCCGCCCCGTTGTCGCCCCACACCCATGAGCCATGGGAAAGCTGACATCGCCCGTCTTGGGGGATTTTCTTGCTTCGTCCTCAGCGGCGACAGCCCCGCAGGTGCCTGAGGAGCCCCCGCAGCTGCCCGAGATGGGCCCTGATGCCTTCGCCGAGGCCTTTCCAGAGCTGGCAGGGGACAGCCAGCTGCTGCAGCACCTGCAGGACCAGCTCCTGGCCGACCTGGACATCCCCGGCACGGAGGAGCTGTTCAGCTGGCTCGAGGCCGTGGAGCCCCAGGACGCCTTCCCCGATTCGCCCAGCAGTCCTGCCCTCAGCCGCCTCCTCTCCCAGCTGCCCGACCTCTCCGAGGACATCGAGGAGCCGAGCACGCAGGGACTGGAAGCCACAGGAGCCCTCGGTGAGGTACCCTCAACCCCTGGGGTGTACCCCGAGAAGGTTGGGGGTGGGCTGTTGGTGCAGTCCCCTGTTGTGCTGGCATTGAGCCCCCCGCTCAGCCCTGCAGCCAGTCCCCTGCCCGGTGCCCTTAGTAGACCCCTACCCAGTCCACCCCTGAGTCCCCCCAGGAGGTCCCCTGACACCCAGGTCCTCAGTTCCCCTAGTAGACCCCTGCCCAAACCCCCCCTGAGTCCCCCCAAGAGGTCCCCTGACACCCAAGTCCTCAGTGAGCAGAGGACACCCCTGCCCAAATGCCCCCTGGGTCCCCTCAAGAGCCCCCTGGCTGCCCCTGCGTCCACCGGCACCAAGCGGGGGGCCAAGCGCCGCGCGCCCACCAGCACCCCCGGGACAGCGGAGAGCTCCCAGCCCAAGAGACCAGCAACAGAGAAACCCCCCGGCAAGGACAGGAAGATGCTGCTGGGCCAGGGTCTCCAAGGCCCCAAGACGCCTTGCCAGGGACGCCGTGCCAGGGACGCCAGGATGTCCAAGGCCCCAGGACGCCGTGGCAGCAGCAGGAAAGACGGCAGTGGCAGGCAGCAGCCAGCGACCAACAACAGCCGGGCGCCCAGCAAGAGAGCCCGAAGCCCGGGGGCTGCTGGGGGGCAAGGAGCAGCGTCGCCGCCTCCCCGCAGAGCGCGGCTGCTGCCGGAGACTCCGAGCGCGGAGCCCGGTGCCGTGCGGCCCCAGGACAGCCTCTGTCCCCAAGGCGTCAGGGCCAAGACGCTGCAGCGCCAGCGCCGGGACACAAAGACCCCCAGCGAGACTTTGCAGCCGCTGGGGGCCAGGGCGAAGGCGCTGGGGCCAGGGCGCCAGCTGCCCTGCGTGCAGCTGCAGCCCACCTCCAGCAGCCCCAGCACGATGCCCAGCGCCACGCAGACAGTGCCAGGCTCCAGCGCTGTGCCCGCTGCCCCCCAATCCCCAGCTGGCGGCAAAGAGAAGGTGGTGCCGGCACCACCAGGCAGCACGGCGTGAACAGGGGACGCTGCCCTAGAGCAGGCGCCCAGAGCGCTGTGCCTGCCAGCCGCGGGGGGCCAAGCGCAGCGGGGGGCTCTGCCCACACAGCCGCGCATGCTGCAGCCCCTGGCACGGCCCCGCGTGGACTACGTGCCCTGCGTGGGGCCCTGGGCAGGCGGTGACGCGGCGCCCACGCCGCTGGAGGAGCAGGAGGAGCCGGTGCCCATCACGCTGCAGCAGCGTCCCGAGCGGGAGCGCCTGAAGCAGCTGGCCCAGGAGGAGCGGCAGCGGGCGGCCCACCAGATGAAGATCGGCCCTGTGCAATTCTTCGCGCAGCGGCAGAAAGACGGGGCCATAGCCAAGTATGCCGGCTACCCGTGACCCTGCGCTCCTCGACGGCCCCTGCAGCACCCAGTGGTGCTGAGCTCAGCACGCAGGCACAGAGACCTCTGCAGGCACCTGCTCCAGCTTGAGCCGCACTCTTCAGCCCTTTCCCCTCTCGCTTGCCCTTACCCTTCTTTAGTGCTGTAGCTAGTCAGTGTTTCTCACTGTCAGGGATGGGCAACGGGGGGGGATGGGAGATGGGGGGGTCACGAATGAGTGTTGGGAGTGTTGCGATGGAAGCTGTTGGGATGGGCAATACCTGGCATGGGCAAGTTTGGGCATGGGAACTGCTTGTTGGGACACAAAATGGCAGGGATTGAAAGCTTATTTCTTCCTTTCTGGTCCTTTCTCTGCTTTATAGCCTTTTTTCTTAAATTCCTCTAGTGTAGGTGTTCACTCAGCAACGCCTCTGCCTGCAGTTGTTCTGGCAGTGGGATGCCGAGGGGATTTAATGCAGCCCGCTCCCGCTGCCCATGCTCAGTCCGTGAATGGATGTGGGCATGGCCAGCACGGACGGGAGAAAATGGGTGGATGGATGGATGGATGGATGGATGGATGGATGGATGGATGGATGGATGGGAGTTGGGAACTGAGCCTTGGGATCAGCAATGGGAGGTTGCTGGGATAGGAAATGATCAGTGGGATGGGAAGTCATGACGGTGATGGGGATTCATTAGTGTGAAATGATGGGATGGGAAATTGCTAGGTGATTTTGTGATATTGTGATCATGGTGGATTTTTTGTGATATTTTGTGATGTTGTGATCATGGTGGTGATAGGAGAGCATTAGGCTGGGAAAAAATTGTTTACATTAATAAATTTTATTGATTGTCTTTTTAATGTATTGTATGATTTGTATTATTATTTTCTATTCCTTTATTATTAAACTCTTTATCAATGCCTATGAGCTTTTATTTTCCTTCCGATTCTCTGCATGTTCACTCAGGATGGGGGGACGTGAGCGAACAGATGTGTGGTGCTGAGCGGCCTGCTGGGTTACACCACAACAGACTTTTTGGCAGCCAAGCTGGGGCACAAAGGGTTGAGCTAACGTCACATCTGACCGGAATGTTTTAAAAGAGTGTTTCTTATAAGCTTTCTCTGAGATTGATAGTTGCTGGTCACAATGTTGATATTTTGTCCTTTCTGGTGTTGTTTTTCCGTGCTTTTTAGGTGCTTTTTCTTAATCCCTTTCTTGTTGTTTATGATCCCTGGGGGCTGGCCTATGTTTGTTGATGGTTTTGCCCACTTGCAGGTAGCACGTGCTCCTCTTGCACCGACGGTGAACTTAACCCAGTATTTGTCCCCGAATGACAACCTCTGTGGTTAGACAAGGAGTTAAAAATTCCAGCCAGCGATCAGCCCTGAGGCAGGATGGCTACAGGTGGCAAGGGGTGGGGGGGGATGTGGGCCGGTTTTTATCACGATTGCCACCTCCGATGGCTTTGGAATTCAGCCCTGAACAAATGTGGTATCCTACGGCGCTGCTAAAAGGTTTTAGAAAGGTGTGCCCCGATGCTGGCAGTGCCAGAGATTTACAGCTCGCCAAGTTGTCCGAGAAAAGTTTGGATTTGTTACCCGATGCGCAAGAAGCCAATCCAGACACCAGGTCGAGACACAGTTTTCTTTCAGAACTGCGCGAGTCTGGGTACCAGGTGGTTTCCCACAAAGCCAGCACATGGAAAGATTTTCCACGCCACGCTTGATACAATCTTTTATCACTACATTTCCATGCTAGTACAATCCCCTAACTTCTCACAGGTTCCAGAATTAGCCTACGGCTGACATGACAAAATGATTCTGCGCATCCTCAGAGGGGAAGGGTCTCCTCTTGGGCTGGGGTCTCTCACTCTAGGGCTGTGATTTTTTGTATTAGAATGAGGGTACTTCGTCTTAGAATAGCTTTCCATTGTTTTCCAGTGGTTTCCAACAAATGGATTAGTATCAAACTCCAGTGCACGTGTGTAGGATTTGGCCTTACAAAAGGGTCTTCTCGAGTAAATAGATTCCTAGTTATTCATCCTTTAGATAGCTCCAACTCCAGGGTCATCTTTGCCCTTGCCTGAAAATACCCATTTGGTATCTGTTCTCATGAAACAAAGTTAACGAAAAACAAACAAACAAACAAACAACACAAAACTAGTTCCTAGCACCAGCGGCTTGTTTGCTGGGTCTGCTCTGTGTGTTTTGAAGACTATTCAGTACAATTCAGCACCTTCAAGAGAAATTGTGTGGGTCTATGAAAATGCGTCTTGATCTGATGCAAGCCTGTGACGCACCCTGAAGGCCCTCCAAGCCCTGGGATGGGCTCTGAGGCCCTTCCGAGCCCTGGGATGTTACCCGCAGCCACTCCAACCCCTTTGACGGGCCCTGCGGCCTCTCCAGCCCCGCTGACAGGCCCTGCAGCCACTCCAACCCTCTGACGGACCCTACAGCTGGCTCCGGGGACTGCCCTGTGGCATTCCCAGTCACCGATACACACAAGATGAAAGAATGGATGCACAAGTCATCTCGTTTAGTAAGGGAAGAGAGTCCTACTGAGAAGGGGAAGGAGCAATAGGAAGGCGAAGCAGACTACCCCAGTGGAGGGCCGTCCTAGGGAACAGCAGGCTGAAGACCACCATCTAAAAGCAGCAGTAACCAGGTGATCCCGATCTCTGGGTGAGCTGTGAGACATGCGGAAAGATTTCAGCTGTCCTCCAGGCGAGCACATTGTCACCTTGCTGCTGCCATGCTGGGATAACGGCTCCGGTGTCCGGGCTGTGTCTGTGCTGTGCCTGTGCTCTGTGCTGGGCCTGTGCTCTCTGTGCTCTGTCCGTGCTCTGTCCGTGCTCTGTCCGTGCTGTGTCTGTGCTGTGCCTGTGCTGTGTCTGGGCCGTGTCTGGGCTCTGTCCGTGCTGTGTCTGGGCTGTGTCTGGGCTGTGTCTGGGCCGTGTCTGGGCTCTGTCCGTGCTGTGTCTGGGCTGTGTCTGGGCTGTGTCTGGGCCGTGTCTGGGCTGTGTCTGGGCCGTGTCTGGGCTCTGTCCGTGCTGTGTCTGGGCTGTGTCTGGGCTGTGTCTGGGCCGTGTCTGGGCTCTGTCCGTGCTGTGTCTGGGCTGTGTCTGGGCTGTGTCTGGGCCGTGTCTGGGCTGTGTCTGGGCCGTGTCTGGGCTCTGTCCGTGCTGTGTCTGGGCTCTGGCTGGGCTGTGTCCGTGCTGTGTCTGGGCTCTGTCCGGGCTGTGTCTGTGCTCTCTGTGCTGTGTCCGTGCTGTGTCTGTGCTGTGTCCGGGCTGTGTCTGTGCTCTCTGTGCTGTGTACGTGCTCTGGCTGGGCTGTGTCTGGGCTGTGCTCTGTGGTCTGTCTGTATTGGCCTCCTTTCTCCCCACTTCTTCTCAGAGCCTGTCTTCAGATGAACAGTCTCAGTCCTTTGTCAGCCATCCCGAGACAAGCCACCACCCCCGACGGGACCGCTGAAATCAGAGGGTGCACCTTCCTGTCTGTGGTAGCAAGAACTCTCTGGTAGGCAACAAGATCCGGGACGAGCCCCTAAACCCTGAGAAAAATCTCAATAATTTTCTTCAGACAGGATCTTCTGTGGAGCTTTTTTATTCGCGATTGCAATGGCGGGCGTCCTGCAAGCAGGAGTGCGCAGTAAAAGTTTATCATAACCGTGTATTCCCTATTACCCGACACCTGATTTCTCCCCTGTTTCTTCATTGGCTGAGTACTACAGGTTCACAGCCTACTCGACGCACTACTATACCATATATGTACAATTTTATTTGACCAACCGTTAATTTCTCCTTATCCTTTTATTTTTTCCTTCTTCTCTTGTGACTAGAGGGCCCGTGATCTTTGCTTTTACTGATCTCGCACTGCTCATCCTGTTTTTCTTAGCTATCCTCGTGATTTTGGGACAGTGGGACCTTCCCCTTATCTGCTTAACAGAGTCCCCACTGCTATGCCACACACAATGCCACTTTTGCATATGCAAGGTTAGTGGATTTTTCCACTGCAAAAACACCTTCTATTGCAAAAACACAACTTTGTTTCTCACAAGGAGAAAAAACAACACGCCTAAAGTCGAAGCCACATGCTAGAAAGAGAGGAGGATGCGCAGCACGGGAAGCTTCCCACAGAAAGGAGCTGCATTTGGGGTAAAAATCTGTCCCTTTTTATGTCATTGAGACATACGAGGGCGTAGGACACCAGCACTTCAGGTAACCAAGAGATGCTGTGCGTTTCGATCCGTCCCCCTGAGACAGCCACTAGGTGACGATGTTTCCAATTTTCTTTCAAGAAACCTTGCTTTCTCAGGCCCAGGTGTCCAGCTGCACATCGAGGACGTCCCTGGCTCCCAGGCGCAGTTCCCAGGCCGAAGGCCGAGCTCCCATCCGAACCCCCGGCCCGGCAGACATTGCTCCTGGCGTTGCGCAGCAGCCATTTCATGTCAGCCTTTGCTCATGGCAGTCAGCTTAGCGCCGTCAGTGCTGCCATCGGGGTGCCCGAGAGCCGTGTGAGGTCAGCAGAGAGTCACTGTCAGCCTTTGACCTCACAAAGGTGGGTGGCCATAAGTGCCCTGAGCGTCCAGCTCGCATGGAGTACTGCTGGTGGCACTCAAGGCATGGAGGTCTTGGTGGTGGAATAGGAGACGCCGATGTCCTGCTGGTGGAACAAGAGACGCTGACGTCCTGCTGGTGGAAGAGGAGACTTCAGGGTTCGAGGTCCTGCTGGTTAGAGGTGCTTAGGAGTGGGCAGCCTCCATCCCGGTGGCCGAGCATCTCCACGGCAGGGAGGCCGCGGGCAGCACGAGCCAGCCGCCCCGCGGGCTGACAGCAGAGGCCCCCGGGGATGAGACGTGCCCCACCTGCCTGGGCCTGCTGGCCGAGGCAGCACCTGAGTCCTGCGGGCACAGCTACTGCTGCGGAGAGCTTGAACCTCTTGTAAGTTTAGTCTTGACAAAGAAAACCCATCCTAAGTGCATTTGCCTTGCAGGCATTGGTAAGTTGGCCCTCCTGATGGATTTTCACTGCCACAGTAGTGCCTCTAATAATGCTACTGTTAATTAGTGCTCTACCCTTCCGATCTTTTACTAAGGTAGCTAGAGAGAAGTGCAGACACCTGTTTATTTCCTGGTAATACCTGCAAGAACCATCTATCTACATCTTCGCCAGATTCATCATAGCGCTCTTGGTACCGCTGATCTGTGTTGCTCTGGAATAAAGTGCAATTGTTAGCACGCCAAGTGTCCATGCCCTTGAATCTACCAGAATCGTGCAAATCCCTGTTGTGATCTCTCTCTAGCTGTGGGCTGGCTAAGCTGTCTTTTGGATGGTGAAAATGGGAAATCGTGGGGATGGGAAATGATGAGTGGGATGAGAAATGATTGCTGGGATGGGAAGACTTCCTTGGGCTGGAAAGCCATGGGGCTAGGAAATGAAAGAGACGGGAAAGCTTCCTTGGGAAGGAAAAGCATTGGGATGAGATACCTTCCTTGGGGAGGAAGTCATCCTTAAGGAAAGGCATTGGGATGGGAAATCTTCCTTGGGGAGGAAATCATTGGAAAGGAAAAGCATTGGGGTAGGGAAATCTCTCTTGGGATGCGAAATTATTGGGATGGGAAATCTTGAATGGGGTGGGTACGATTCATTGGGGTAGGAAATAGTTGGAAAAGAAATCCAAGGGATGGGAAGTCTTTGGGATGAGATCTCATGGGATTAAGAAACACTTCGTGCTGATGGGAAATAGTTTGCATGGGAATCTGTTGGGCTGTGAAACTGTCGGGATGGGAAATCGCCGGGAGGATGAAAAGTCTTGGGATGGAAAAGTCTTGGGATGGAAAATCCTTGGGAGGGGAAAGTGTTGGAGTGCGAAACCCCCCTGGGCCTGGCAAATGAGGACTGGGACGGGAAAGGCTCATGGGGATGGAAACTGATGGCGCTGGGAAGCCTGCTTGGGTAGAGAAACTGCAGTCCTCACCAAGATGGCGGTGAGGGGCTGGTCAGCCGTTGGGGCGGAGCCCCCGTTGGCCGGGTTCCCCAACGAACCGCCCCACTCTCCAGCGACCATGGCAGGTACAGCAGCGGGCTCCCGCTCCTCCCGGGGCTGCGGCCCTGCCGGCGAGCCCAGCGCCCGAGAGCTCAGCCCAGCGCCCTTTTTCCTCACAGAGAGATTCCCCAGACGGCTGCCGCCGGTGCCGCAGACGCCCAACTCCCCCTTCGTTGTCCCAGCTGAGCCGCCAACGGTGGCTGCCTGGCTGCTGCCCTCCTTCCCCGGAGCGATGGCGGTGCCCTTGCAGCCCCCCCAGGTACCCACCCTCTCCTACGCGCTGCCCCAGGCCACCGTCTGGCACGTGGTGCCGGAGGTCCAGGGGCAGGTGCTGCAGCTCCCACCCGTGGCGCAGCTGCCACCTGGGGGGCACCTCCCACCCGAGGGGCACCACCTGCATCTGGTGCAGCTCCCCCCTGTGGGGCATATCCTGCAGCCGGTGCAGCTCCCCCCCGTGGGGCATAACCTGCAGGTGGTGCAGCTCCCCCCCGTGGGGCATAACCTGCAGGTGGTGCACCTCCCACCCGAGGAGCATATCCTGCAGCCGGTGCAGCTCTCCCCCGTGGGGCATAACCTGCAGGTGGTGCAGCTCCCACCCGAGGAGCATATCCTGCAGCCGGTGCACCTCCCACCCGAGGGGCACCACCTGCAGCCGGTGCAGCTCCCCCCCATGGGGCATAACCTGCAGCCGGTGCAGCTCCCCCCCGTGGGGCAGCTCCCCCACACCGCTCTTCCCTGTGCCCCTGTCTGCCAGTGCGGACAGCCCATGGTGACGGGGACACTGGTGCCCCACCATGCGCTGGGGCTGGGGCCCAGGGCCGTGCTCCACGGGGAGCCCCTGCACCCCGCAGGCACCTGCCTGTTGCAGGCCCCCGCCCACCGCAGGCCCCCGCCACCCCTCGTCCCGGGGCCTCGGCTCCGGGGGCAGGCGCTCCCCACGCCCCGCACCGTGACCAGCAGCCAGGGGCAGCTGCCGGAGCCCTGCGACCACGCCGTGGGGCTCAGCGAGGACCAGGGGCCCCCGCTGCCTGACCCCACTCCCCCCGAGCCTTTCCTGGCTCCATCGACCCGCAGCACCCAGACGGCGACGCCCGACGGTGAGTTTGGCGCTGGCACAGCCGCCCCGTTGTCGCCCCACACCCATGAGCCATGGGAAAGCTGACATCACCCGTCTTGGGGGATTTTCTTGCTTCGTCCTCAGCGGCGACAGCCCCGCAGGTGCCTGAGGAGCCCCCGCAGCTGCCCGAGATGGGCCCTGATGCCTTCGCCGAGGCCTTTCCAGAGCTGGCAGGGGACAGCCAGCTGCTGCAGCACCTGCAGGACCAGCTCCTGGCCGACCTGGACATCCCCGGCACGGAGGAGCTGTTCAGCTGGCTCGAGGCCGTGGAGCCCCAGGACGCCTTCCCCGATTCGCCCAGCAGTCCTGCCCTCAGCCGCCTCCTCTCCCAGCTGCCCGACCTCTCCGAGGACATCGAGGAGCCGAGCACGCAGGGACTGGAAGCCACAGGAGCCCTCGGTGAGGTACCCTCAACCCCTGGGGTGTACCCCGAGAAGGTTGGGGGTGGGCTGTTGGTGCAGTCCCCTGTTGTGCTGGCATTGAGCCCCCCGCTCAGCCCTGCAGCCAGTCCCCTGCCCGGTGCCCTTAGTAGACCCCTACCCAGTCCACCCCTGAGTCCCCCCAGGAGGTCCCCTGACACCCAGGTCCTCAGTTCCCCTAGTAGACCCCTGCCCAAACCCCCCCTGAGTCCCCCCAAGAGGTCCCCTGACACCCAAGTCCTCAGTGAGCAGAGGACACCCCTGCCCAAATGCCCCCTGGGTCCCCTCAAGAGCCCCCTGGCTGCCCCTGCGTCCACCGGCACCAAGCGGGGGGCCAAGCGCCGCGCGCCCACCAGCACCCCCGGGACAGCGGAGAGCTCCCAGCCCAAGAGACCAGCAACAGAGAAACCCCCCGGCAAGGACAGGAAGATGCTGCTGGGCCAGGGTCTCCAAGGCCCCAAGACGCCTTGCCAGGGACGCCGTGCCAGGGACGCCAGGATGTCCAAGGCCCCAGGACGCCGTGGCAGCAGCAGGAAAGACGGCAGTGGCAGGCAGCAGCCAGCGACCAACAACAGCCGGGCGCCCAGCAAAAGAGCCCGAAGCCCGGGGGCTGCTGGGGGGCAAGGAGCAGCGTCGCCGCCTCCCCGCAGAGCGCGGCTGCTGCCGGAGACTCCGAGCGCGGAGCCCGGTGCCGTGCGGCCCCAGGACAGCCTCTGTCCCCAAGGCGTCAGGGCCAAGACGCTGCAGCGCCAGCGCCGGGGCACAAAGACCCCCAGCGAGACTTTGCAGCCGCTGGGGGTCAGGGCGAAGGCGCTGGGGCCAGTGCGCCAGCTGCCCTGCGTGCAGCCGCAGCCCACCTCCAGCAGCCCCAGCACGATGCCCAGCGCCGCACAGACAGTGCCAGGCTCCAGCGCTGTGCCCGCTGCCCCCCAATCCCCAGCTGGCGGCAAAGAGAAGGTGGTGCCGGCACCACCAGGCAGCACGGCGTGAACAGGGGACGCTGCCCTAGAGCAGGCGCCCAGAGCGCTGTGCCTGCCAGCCACGGGGGGCCAAGCGCAGCGGGGGGCTCTGCCCACACAGCCGCGCATGCTGCAGCCCCTGGCACGGCCCCACGTGGACTACGTGCCCTGCGTGGGGCCCTGGGCAGGCGGTGACGCGGCGCCCACGCCGCTGGAGGAGCAGGAGGAGCCGGTGCCCATCACGCTGCAGCAGCGTCCCGAGCGGGAGCGCCTGAAGCAGCTGGCCCAGGAGGAGCGGCAGCGGGCGGCCCACCAGATGAAGATCGGCCCTGTGCAATTCTTCGTGCAGCGGCAGAAAGACGGGGCCATAGCCAAGTATGCCGGCTACCCGTGACCCTGCGCTCCTCGACGGCCCCTGCAGCACCCAGTGGTGCTGAGCTCAGCACGCAGGCACAGAGACCTCTGCAGGCACCTGCTCCAGCTTGAGCCGCACTCTTCAGCCCTTTCCCCTCTCGCTTGCCCTTACCATTCTTTAGTGCTGTAGCTAGTCAGTGTTTCTCACTGTCAGGGATGGGCAACGGGGGGGGATGGGAGATGGGGGGGTCACGAATGAGTGTTGGGAGTGTTGCGATGGAAGCTGTTGGGATGGGCAATACCTGGCATGGGCAAGTTTGGGCATGGGAACTGCTTGTTGGGACACAAAATGGCAGGGATTGAAAGCTTATTTCTTCCTTTCTGGTCCTTTCTCTGCTTTATAGCCTTTTTTCTTAAATTCCTCTAGTGTAGGTGTTCACTCAGCAACGCCTCTGCCTGCAGTTGTTCTGGCAGTGGGATGCCGAGGGGATTTAATGCAGCCCGCTCCCGCTGCCCATGCTCAGTCCGTGAATGGATGTGGGCATGGCCAGCACGGACAGGAGAAAATGGGTGGATGGATGGATGGATGGATGGATGGATGGATGGATGGATGGATGGATGGATGGATGGGAGTTGGGAACTGAGCCTTGGGATCAGCAATGGGAGGTTGCTGGGATAGGAAATGATCAGTGGGATGGGAAGTCATGACGGTGATGGGGATTCATTAGTGTGAAATGATGGGATGGGAAATTGCTAGGTGATTTTGTGATATTGTGATCATGGTGGATTTTTTGTGATATTTTGTGATGTTGTGATCATGGTGGTGATAGGAGAGCATTAGGCTGGGAAAAAATTGTTTACATTAATAAATTTTATTGATTGTCTTTTTAATGTATTGTATGATTTGTATTATTATTTTCTATTCCTTTATTATTAAACTCTTTATCAATGCCTATGAGCTTTTATTTTCCTTCCGATTCTCTGCACGTTCACTCAGGATGGGGGGACGTGAGCGAACAGATGTGTGGTGCTGAGCGGCCTGCTGGGTTACACCACAACAGACTTTTTGGCAGCCAAGCTGGGGCACAAAGGGTTGAGCTAACGTCACATCTGACCGGAATGTTTTAAAAGAGTGTTTCTTATAAGCTTTCTCTGAGATTGATAGTTGCTGGTCACAATGTTGATATTTTGTCCTTTCTGGTGTTGTTTTTCCGTGCTTTTTAGGTGCTTTTTCTTAATCCCTTTCTTGTTGTTTATGATCCCTGGGGGCTGGCCTATGTTTGTTGATGGTTTTGCCCACTTGCAGGTAGCACGTGCTCCTCTTGCACCGACGGTGAACTTAACCCAGTATTTGTCCCCGAATGACAACCTCTGTGGTTAGACAAGGAGTTAAAAATTCCAGCCAGCGATCAGCCCTGAGGCAGGATGGCTACAGGTGGCAAGGGGTGGGGGGGGATGTGGGCCGGTTTTTATCACGATTGCCACCTCCGATGGCTTTGGAATTCAGCCCTGAACAAATGTGGTATCCTACGGCGCTGCTAAAAGGTTTTAGAAAGGTGTGCCCCGATGCTGGCAGTGCCAGAGATTTACAGCTCGCCAAGTTGTCCGAGAAAAGTTTGGATTTGTTACCCGATGCGCAAGAAGCCAATCCAGACACCAGGTCGAGACACAGTTTTCTTTCAGAACTGCGCGAGTCTGGGTACCAGGTGGTTTCCCACAAAGCCAGCACATGGAAAGATTTTCCACGCCACGCTTGATACAATCTTTTATCACTACATTTCCATGCTAGTACAATCCCCTAACTTCTCACAGGTTCCAGAATTAGCCTACGGCTGACATGACAAAATGATTCTGCGCATCCTCAGAGGGGAAGGGTCTCCTCTTGGGCTGGGGTCTCTCACTCTAGGGCTGTGATTTTTTGTATTAGAATGAGGGTACTTCGTCTTAGAATAGCTTTCCATTGTTTTCCAGTGGTTTCCAACAAATGGATTAGTATCAAACTCCAGTGCACGTGTGTAGGATTTGGCCTTACAAAAGGGTCTTCTCGAGTAAATAGATTCCTAGTTATTCATCCTTTAGATAGCTCCAACTCCAGGGTCATCTTTGCCCTTGCCTGAAAATACCCATTTGGTATCTGTTCTCATGAAACAAAGTTAACGAAAAACAAACAAACAAACAAACAACACAAAACTAGTTCCTAGCACCAGCGGCTTGTTTGCTGGGTCTGCTCTGTGTGTTTTGAAGACTATTCAGTACAATTCAGCACCTTCAAGAGAAATTGTGTGGGTCTATGAAAATGCGTCTTGATCTGATGCAAGCCTGTGACGCACCCTGAAGGCCCTCCAAGCCCTGGGATGGGCTCTGAGGCCCTTCCGAGCCCTGGGATGTTACCCGCAGCCACTCCAACCCCTTTGACGGGCCCTGCGGCCTCTCCAGCCCCGCTGACAGGCCCTGCAGCCACTCCAACCCTCTGACGGACCCTACAGCTGGCTCCAGGGACTGCCCTGTGGCATTCCCAGTCACCGATACACACAAGATGAAAGAATGGATGCACAAGTCATCTCGTTTAGTAAGGGAAGAAAGTCCTACTGAGAAGGGGAAGGAGCAATAGGAAGGCGAAGCAGACTACCCCAGTGGAGGGCCGTCCTAGGGAACAGCAGGCTGAAGACCACCATCTAAAAGCAGCAGTAACCAGGTGATCCCGATCTCTGGGTGAGCTGTGAGACATGCGGAAAGATTTCAGCTGTCCTCCAGGCGAGCACATTGTCACCTTGCTGCTGCCATGCTGGGATAACGGCTCCGGTGTCCGGGCTGTGTCTGTGCTGTGTCTGTGCTCTGTGCTGGGCCTGTGCTCTCTGTGCTCTGTCCGTGCTCTGTCCGTGCTCTGTCCGTGCTGTGTCTGTGCTGTGTCTGTGCTCTGCCCGTGCTCTGTCCGTGCTGTGTCTGGGCTGTGTCTGGGCCGTGTCTGGGCTCTGTCCGTGCTGTGTCTGGGCTCTGTGCTGTGTGTGTGCTCTCTCTGCTCTTTCTGGGCTCCGTCTGTGCTGTGCCTGTGCTGTGTCTGGGCTCTGTCCGGGCTGTGTCTGTGCTCTCTGTGCTGTGTCCGTGCTGTGTCTGGGCTCTGTACGGGCTGTGTCTGTGCTCTCTGTGCTGTGTACGTGCTCTGGCTGGGCTGTGTCTGGGCTGTGCTCTGTGGTCTGTCTGTATTGGCCTCCTTTCTCCCCAGTTCTTCTCAGAGCCTGTCTTCAGATGAACAGTCTCAGTCCTTTGTCAGCCATCCCGAGACAAGCCACCACCCCCGACGGGACCGCTGAAATCAGAGGGTGCACCTTCCTGTCTGTGGTAGCAAGAACTCTCTGGTAGGCAACAAGATCCGGGACGAGCCCCTAAACCCTGAGAAAAATCTCAATAATTTTCTTCAGACAGGATCTTCTGTGGAGCTTTTTTATTCGCGATTGCAATGGCGGGCGTCCTGCAAGCAGGAGCGCGCAGTAAAAGTTTATCATAACCGTGTATTCCCTATTACCCGACACCTGATTTCTCCCCTGTTTCTTCATTGGCTGAGTACTACGGGTTCACAGCCTACTCGACGCACTACTATACCATATACGTACAATTTTATTTGACCAACCGTTAATTTCTCCTTATCCTTTTATTTTTTCCTTCTTCTCTTGTGACTAGAGGGCCCGTGATCTTTGCTTTTACTGATCTCGCACTGCTCATCCTGTTTTTCTTAGCTATCCTCGTGATTTTGGGACAGTGGGACCTTCCCCTTATCTGCTTAACAGAGTCCCCACTGCTATGCCACACACAATGCCACTTTTGCATATGCAAGGTTAGTGGATTTTTCCACTGCAAAAACACCTTCTATTGCAAAAACACAACTTTGTTTCTCACAAGGAGAAAAAACAACACGCCTAAAGTCGAAGCCACATGCTAGAAAGAGAGGAGGATGCGCAGCACGGGAAGCTTCCCACAGAAAGGAGCTGCATTTGGGGTAAAAATCTGTCCCTTTTTATGTCATTGAGACATACGAGGGCGTAGGACACCAGCACTTCAGGTAACCAAGAGATGCTGTGCGTTTCGATCCGTCCCCCTGAGACAGCCACTAGGTGACGATGTTTCCAATTTTCTTTCAAGAAACCTTGCTTTCTCAGGCCCAGGTGTCCAGCTGCACATCGAGGACGCCCCTGGCTCCCAGGCGCAGTTCCCAGGCCGAAGGCCGAGCTCCCATCCGAACCCCCGGCCCGGCAGACATTGCTCCTGGCGTTGCGCAGCAGCCATTTCATGTCAGCCTTTGCTCATGGCAGTCAGCTTAGCGCCGTCAGTGCTGCCATCGGGGTGCCCGAGAGCCGTGTGAGGTCAGCAGAGAGTCACTGTCAGCCTTTGACCTCACAAAGGTGGGTGGCCATAAGTGCCCTGAGCGTCCAGCTCGCATGGAGTACTGCTGGTGGCACTCAAGGCATGGAGGTCTTGGTGGTGGAATAGGAGACGCCGATGTCCTGCTGGTGGAACAAGAGACGCTGACGTCCTGCTGGTGGAAGAGGAGACTTCAGGGTTCGAGGTCCTGCTGGTTAGAGGTGCTTAGGAGTGGGCAGCCTCCATCCCGGTGGCCGAGCATCTCCACGGCAGGGAGGCCGCGGGCAGCACGAGCCAGCCGCCCCGCGGGCTGACAGCAGAGGCCCCCGGGGATGAGACGTGCCCCACCTGCCTGGGCCTGCTGGCCGAGGCAGCACCTGAGTCCTGCGGGCACAGCTACTGCTGCGGAGAGCTTGAACCTCTTGTAAGTTTAGTCTTGACAAAGAAAACCCATCCTAAGTGCATTTGCCTTGCAGGCATTGGTAAGTTGGCCCTCCTGATGGATTTTCACTGCCACAGTAGTGCCTCTAATAATGCTACTGTTAATTAGTGCTCTACCCTTCCGATCTTTTACTAAGGTAGCTAGAGAGAAGTGCAGACACCTGTTTATTTCCTGGTAATACCTGCAAGAACCATCTATCTACATCTTCGCCAGATTCATCATAGCGCTCTTGGTACCGCTGATCTGTGTTGCTCTGGAATAAAGTGCAATCGTTAGCACGCCAAGTGTCCATGCCCTTGAATCTACCAGAATCGTGCAAATCCCTGTTGTGATCTCTCTCTAGCTGTGGGCTGGCTAAGCTGTCTTTTGGATGGTGAAAATGGGAAATCGTGGGGATGGGAAATGATGAGTGGGATGAGAAATGATTGCTGGGATGGGAAGACTTCCTTGGGCTGGAAAGCCATGGGGCTAGGAAATGAAAGAGACGGGAAAGCTTCCTTGGGAAGGAAAAGCATTGGGATGAGATACCTTCCTTGGGGAGGAAGTCATCCTTAAGGAAAGGCATTGGGATGGGAAATCTTCCTTGGGGAGGAAATCATTGGAAAGGAAAAGCATTGGGGTAGGGAAATCTCTCTTGGGATGCGAAATTATTGGGATGGGAAATCTTGAATGGGGTGGGTACGATTCATTGGGGTAGGAAATAGTTGGAAAAGAAATCCAAGGGATGGGAAGTCTTTGGGATGAGATCTCATGGGATTAAGAAACACTTCGTGCTGATGGGAAATAGTTTGCATGGGAATCTGTTGGGCTGTGAAACTGTCGGGATGGGAAATCGCCGGGAGGATGAAAAGTCTTGGGATGGAAAAGTCTTGGGATGGAAAATCCTTGGGAGGGGAAAGTGTTGGAGTGCGAAACCCCCCTGGGCCTGGCAAATGAGGACTGGGACGGGAAAGGCTCATGGGGATGGAAACTGATGGCGCTGGGAAGCCTGCTTGGGTAGAGAAACTGCAGTCCTCACCAAGATGGCGGTGAGGGGCTGGTCAGCCGTTGGGGCGGAGCCCCCGTTGCCCGGGTTCCCCAACGAACCGCCCCACTCTCCAGCGACCATGGCAGGTACAGCAGCGGGCTCCCGCTCCTCCCGGGGCTGCGGCCCTGCCGGCGAGCCCAGCGCCCGAGAGCTCAGCCCAGCGCCCTTTTTCCTCACAGAGAGATTCCCCAGACGGCTGCCGCCGGTGCCGCAGACGCCCAACTCCCCCTTCGTTGTCCCAGCTGAGCCGCCAACGGTGGCTGCCTGGCTGCTGCCCTCCTTCCCCGGAGCGATGGCGGTGCCCTTGCAGCCCCCCCAGGTACCCACCCTCTCCTACGCGCTGCCCCAGGCCACCGTCTGGCACGTGGTGCCGGAGGTCCAGGGGCAGGTGCTGCAGCTCCCACCCGTGGCGCAGCTGCCACCTGGGGGGCACCTCCCACCCGAGGGGCACCACCTGCATCTGGTGCAGCTCCCCCCTGTGGGGCATATCCTGCAGCCGGTGCAGCTCCCCCCCGTGGGGCATAACCTGCAGCCGGTGCAGCTCTCCCCCGTGGGGCATAACCTGCAGGTGGTGCACCTCCCACCCGAGGAGCATATCCTGCAGCCGGTGCAGCTCTCCCCCGTGGGGCATAACCTGCAGGTGGTGCAGCTCCCACCCGAGGAGCATATCCTGCAGCCGGTGCACCTCCCACCCGAGGGGCACCACCTGCAGCCGGTGCAGCTCCCCCCCATGGGGCATAACCTGCAGCCGGTGCAGCTCCCCCCCGTGGGGCAGCTCCCCCACACCGCTCTTCCCTGTGCCCCTGTCTGCCAGTGCGGACAGCCCATGGTGACGGGGACACTGGTGCCCCACCATGCGCTGGGGCTGGGGCCCAGGGCCGTGCTCCACGGGGAGCCCCTGCACCCCGCAGGCACCTGCCTGTTGCAGGCCCCCGCCCACCGCAGGCCCCCGCCACCCCTCGTCCCGGGGCCTCGGCTCCGGGGGCAGGCGCTCCCCACGCCCCGCACCGTGACCAGCAGCCAGGGGCAGCTGCCGGAGCCCTGCGACCACGCCGTGGGGCTCAGCGAGGACCAGGGGCCCCCGCTGCCTGACCCCACTCCCCCCGAGCCTTTCCTGGCTCCATCGACCCGCAGCACCCAGACGGCGACGCCCGACGGTGAGTTTGGCGCTGGCACAGCCGCCCCGTTGTCGCCCCACACCCATGAGCCATGGGAAAGCTGACATCGCCCGTCTTGGGGGATTTTCTTGCTTCGTCCTCAGCGGCGACAGCCCCGCAGGTGCCTGAGGAGCCCCCGCAGCTGCCCGAGATGGGCCCTGATGCCTTCGCCGAGGCCTTTCCAGAGCTGGCAGGGGACAGCCAGCTGCTGCAGCACCTGCAGGACCAGCTCCTGGCCGACCTGGACATCCCCGGCACGGAGGAGCTGTTCAGCTGGCTTGAGGCCGTGGAGCCCCAGGACGCCTTCCCCGATTCGCCCAGCAGTCCTGCCCTCAGCCGCCTCCTCTCCCAGCTGCCCGACCTCTCCGAGGACATCGAGGAGCCGAGCTCGCAGGGACTGGAAGCCACAGGAGCCCTCGGTGAGGTACCCTCAACCCCTGGGGTGTACCCCGAGAAGGTTGGGGGTGGGCTGTTGGTGCAGTCCCCTGTTGTGCTGGCATTGAGCCCCCCGCTCAGCCCTGCAGCCAGTCCCCTGCCCGGTGCCCTTAGTAGACCCCTACCCAGTCCACCCCTGAGTCCCCCCAGGAGGTCCCCTGACACCCAGGTCCTCAGTTCCCCTAGTAGACCCCTGCCCAAACCCCCCCTGAGTCCCCCCAAGAGGTCCCCTGACACCCAAGTCCTCAGTGAGCAGAGGACACCCCTGCCCAAATGCCCCCTGGGTCCCCTCAAGAGCCCCCTGGCTGCCCCTGCGTCCACCGGCACCAAGCGGGGGGCCAAGCGCCGCGCGCCCACCAGCACCCCCGGGACAGCGGAGAGCTCCCAGCCCAAGAGACCAGCAACAGAGAAACCCCCCGGCAAGGACAGGAAGATGCTGCTGGGCCAGGGTCTCCAAGGCCCCAAGACGCCTTGCCAGGGACGCCGTGCCAGGGACGCCAGGATGTCCAAGGCCCCAGGACGCCGTGGCAGCAGCAGGAAAGACGGCAGTGGCAGGCAGCAGCCAGCGACCAACAACAGCCGGGCGCCCAGCAAGAGAGCCCGAAGCCCGGGGGCTGCTGGGGGGCAAGGAGCAGCGTCGCCGCCTCCCCGCAGAGCGCGGCTGCTGCCGGAGACTCCGAGCGCGGAGCCCGGTGCCGTGCGGCCCCAGGACAGCCTCTGTCCCCAAGGCGTCAGGGCCAAGACGCTGCAGCGCCAGCGCCGGGGCACAAAGACCCCCAGCGAGACTTTGCAGCCGCTGGGGGTCAGGGCGAAGGCGCTGGGGCCAGGGCGCCAGCTGCCCTGCGTGCAGCCGCAGCCCACCTCCAGCAGCCCCAGCACGATGCCCAGCGCCGCGCAGACAGTGCCAGGCTCCAGCGCTGTGCCCGCTGCCCCCCAATCCCCAGCTGGCGGCAAAGAGAAGGTGGTGCCGGCACCACCAGGCAGCACGGCGTGAACAGGGGACGCTGCCCTAGAGCAGGCGCCCAGAGCGCTGTGCCTGCCAGCCGCAGGGGGCCAAGCGCAGCGGGGGGCTCTGCCCACACAGCCGCGCATGCTGCAGCCCCTGGCACGGCCCCGCGTGGACTACGTGCCCTGCGTGGGGCCCTGGGCAGGCGGTGACGCGGCGCCCACGCCGCTGGAGGAGCAGGAGGAGCCGGTGCCCATCACGCTGCAGCAGCGTCCCGAGCGGGAGCGCCTGAAGCAGCTGGCCCAGGAGGAGCGGCAGCGGGCGGCCCACCAGATGAAGATCGGCCCTGTGCAATTCTTCGCGCAGCGGCAGAAAGACGGGGCCATAGCCAAGTATGCCGGCTACCCGTGACCCTGCGCTCCTCGACGGCCCCTGCAGCACCCAGTGGTGCTGAGCTCAGCACGCAGGCACAGAGACCTCTGCAGGCACCTGCTCCAGCTTGAGCCGCACTCTTCAGCCCTTTCCCCTCTCGCTTGCCCTTACCCTTCTTTAGTGCTGTAGCTAGTCAGTGTTTCTCACTGTCAGGGATGGGCAACGGGGGGGGATGGGAGATGGGGGGGTCACGAATGAGTGTTGGGAGTGTTGCGATGGAAGCTGTTGGGATGGGCAATACCTGGCATGGGCAAGTTTGGGCATGGGAACTGCTTGTTGGGACACAAAATGGCAGGGATTGAAAGCTTATTTCTTCCTTTCTGGTCCTTTCTCTGCTTTATAGCCTTTTTTCTTAAATTCCTCTAGTGTAGGTGTTCACTCAGCAACGCCTCTGCCTGCAGTTGTTCTGGCAGTGGGATGCCGAGGGGATTTAATGCAGCCCGCTCCCGCTGCCCATGCTCAGTCCGTGAATGGATGTGGGCATGGCCAGCACGGACAGGAGAAAATGGGTGGATGGATGGATGGATGGATGGATGGATGGATGGATGGATGGATGGATGGATGGATGGGAGTTGGGAACTGAGCCTTGGGATCAGCAATGGGAGGTTGCTGGGATAGGAAATGATCAGTGGGATGGGAAGTCATGACGGTGATGGGGATTCATTAGTGTGAAATGATGGGATGGGAAATTGCTAGGTGATTTTGTGATATTGTGATCATGGTGGATTTTTTGTGATATTTTGTGATGTTGTGATCATGGTGGTGATAGGAGAGCATTAGGCTGGGAAAAAATTGTTTACATTAATAAATTTTATTGATTGTCTTTTTAATGTATTGTATGATTTGTATTATTATTTTCTATTCCTTTATTATTAAACTCTTTATCAATGCCTATGAGCTTTTATTTTCCTTCCGATTCTCTGCATGTTCACTCAGGATGGGGGGACGTGAGCGAACAGATGTGTGGTGCTGAGCGGCCTGCTGGGTTACACCACAACAGACTTTTTGGCAGCCAAGCTGGGGCACAAAGGGTTGAGCTAACGTCACATCTGACCGGAATGTTTTAAAAGAGTGTTTCTTATAAGCTTTCTCTGAGATTGATAGTTGCTGGTCACAATGTTGATTTTGTCCTTTCTGGTGTTGTTTTTCTGTGCTTTTTAGGTGCTTTTTCTTAATCCCTTTCTTGTTGTTTATGATCCCTGGGGGCTGGCCTATGTTTGCTGATGCTTTTGCCCATTTGCAGGTAGCACGTGCTCCTCTTGCACCGACGGTGAACTTAACCCAGTATTTGTCCCCGAATGACAACCTCTGTGGTTAGACAAGGAGTTAAAAATTCCAGCCAGCGATCAGCCCTGAGGCAGGATGGCTACAGGTGGCAAGGGCTGGGGGGGGATGTGGGCCGGGTTTTATCACGATTGCCACCTCCGATGGCTTTGGAATTCAGCCCTGAACAAATGTGGTATCCTACGGCGCTGCTAAAAGGTTTTAGAAAGGTGTGCCCCGATGCTGGCAGTGCCAGAGATTTACAGCTCGCCAAGTTGTCCGAGAAAAGTTTGGATTTGTTACCCGATGCGCAAGAAGCCAATCCAGACACCAGGTCGAGACACAGTTTTCTTTCAGAACTGCGCGAGTCTGGGTACCAGGTGGTTTCCCACAAAGCCAGCACATGGAAAGATTTTCCACGCCACGCTTGATACAATCTTTTATCACTACATTTCCATGCTAGTACAATCCCCTAACTTCTCACAGGTTCCAGAATTAGCCTACGGCTGACATGACAAAATGATTCTGCGCATCCTCAGAGGGGAAGGGTCTCCTCTTGGGCTGGGGTCTCTCACTCTAGGGCTGTGATTTTTTGTATTAGAATGAGGGTACTTCGTCTTAGAATAGCTTTCCATTGTTTTCCAGTGGTTTCCAACAAATGGATTAGTATCAAACTCCAGTGCACGTGTGTAGGATTTTTCCTTACAAAAGGGTCTTCTCGAGTAAATAGATTCCTAGTTATTCATCCTTTAGATAGCTCCAACTCCAGGGTCATCTTTGCCCTTGCCTGAAAATACCCATTTGGTATCTGTTCTCATGAAACAAAGTTAACGAAAAACAAACAAACAAACAAACAACACAAAACTAGTTCCTAGCACCAGCGGCTTGTTTGCTGGGTCTGCTCTGTGTGTTTTGAAGACTATTCAGTACAATTCAGCACCTTCAAGAGAAATTGTGTGGGTCTATGAAAATGCGTCTTGATCTGATGCAAGCCTGTGACGCACCCTGAAGGCCCTCCAAGCCCTGGGATGGGCTCTGAGGCCCTTCCGAGCCCTGGGATGTTACCCGCAGCCACTCCAACCCCTTTGACGGGCCCTGCGGCCTCTCCAGCCCCGCTGACAGGCCCTGCAGCCACTCCAACCCTCTGACGGACCCTACAGCTGGCTCCGGGGACTGCCCTGTGGCATTCCCAGTCACCGATACACACAAGATGAAAGAATGGATGCACAAGTCATCTCGTTTAGTAAGGGAAGAAAGTCCTACTGAGAAGGGGAAGGAGCAATAGGAAGGCGAAGCAGACTACCCCAGTGGAGGGCCGTCCTAGGGAACAGCAGGCTGAAGACCACCATCTAAAAGCAGCAGTAACCAGGTGATCCCGATCTCTGGGTGAGCTGTGAGACATGCGGAAAGATTTCAGCTGTCCTCCAGGCGAGCACATTGTCACCTTGCTGCTGCCATGCTGGGATAACGGCTCCGGTGTCCGGGCTGTGTCTGTGCTGTGTCTGTGCTCTGTGCTGGGCCTGTGCTCTCTGTGCTCTGTCCGTGCTCTGTCCGTGCTCTGTCCGTGCTGTGTCTGGGCTGTGTCTGGGCTGTGTCTGGGCCGTGTCTGGGCTCTGTCCGTGCTGTGTCTGGGCTGTGTCTGGGCTGTGTCTGGGCCGTGTCTGGGCTCTGTCCGTGCTGTGTCTGGGCTCTGTGCTGTGTGTGTGCTCTCTCTGCTCTGTCTGTGCTCCGTCTGTGCTGTGCCTGTGCTGTGTCTGTGCTCTGGCTGGGCTCTGTCTGTGCTGTGTCCGTGCTGTGTCTGGGCTCTGTCCGGGCTGTGTCTGTGCTCTCTGTGCTGTGTCTGAGCTGTGTCTGGGCTCTGTCCGGGCTGTGTCTGTGCTCTCTGTGCTGTGTCTGAGCTGTGTCTGGGCTCTGTCCGGGCTGTGTCTGTGCTCTCTGTGCTGTGTACGTGCTCTGGCTGGGCTGTGTCTGGGCTGTGCTCTGTGGTCTGTCTGTATTGGCCTCCTTTCTCCCCAGTTCTTCTCAGAGCCTGTCTTCAGATGAACAGTCTCAGTCCTTTGTCAGCCATCCCGAGACAAGCCACCACCCCCGACGGGACCGCTGAAATCAGAGGGTGCACCTTCCTGTCTGTGGTAGCAAGAACTCTCTGGTAGGCAACAAGATCCGGGACGAGCCCCTAAACCCTGAGAAAAATCTCAATAATTTTCTTCAGACAGGATCTTCTGTGGAGCTTTTTTATTCGCGATTGCAATGGCGGGCGTCCTGCAAGCAGGAGCGCGCAGTAAAAGTTTATCATAACCGTGTATTCCCTATTACCCGACACCTGATTTCTCCCCTGTTTCTTCATTGGCTGAGTACTACGGGTTCACAGCCTACTCGACGCACTACTATACCATATACGTACAATTTTATTTGACCAACCGTTAATTTCTCCTTATCCTTTTATTTTTTCCTTCTTCTCTTGTGACTAGAGGGCCCGTGATCTTTGCTTTTACTGATCTCGCACTGCTCATCCTGTTTTTCTTAGCTATCCTCGTGATTTTGGGACAGTGGGACCTTCCCCTTATCTGCTTAACAGAGTCCCCACTGCTATGCCACACACAATGCCACTTTTGCATATGCAAGGTTAGTGGATTTTTCCACTGCAAAAACACCTTCTATTGCAAAAACACAACTTTGTTTCTCACAAGGAGAAAAAACAACACGCCTAAAGTCGAAGCCACATGCTAGAAAGAGAGGAGGATGCGCAGCACGGGAAGCTTCCCACAGAAAGGAGCTGCATTTGGGGTAAAAATCTGTCCCTTTTTATGTCATTGAGACATACGAGGGCGTAGGACACCAGCACTTCAGGTAACCAAGAGATGCTGTGCGTTTCGATCCGTCCCCCTGAGACAGCCACTAGGTGACGATGTTTCCAATTTTCTTTCAAGAAACCTTGCTTTCTCAGGCCCAGGTGTCCAGCTGCACATCGAGGACGTCCCTGGCTCCCAGGCGCAGTTCCCAGGCCGAAGGCCGAGCTCCCATCCGAACCCCCGGCCCGGCAGACATTGCTCCTGGCGTTGCGCAGCAGCCATTTCATGTCAGCCTTTGCTCATGGCAGTCAGCTTAGCGCCGTCAGTGCTGCCATCGGGGTGCCCGAGAGCCGTGTGAGGTCAGCAGAGAGTCACTGTCAGCCTTTGACCTCACAAAGGTGGGTGGCCATAAGTGCCCTGAGCGTCCAGCTCGCATGGAGTACTGCTGGTGGCACTCAAGGCATGGAGGTCTTGGTGGTGGAATAGGAGACGCCGATGTCCTGCTGGTGGAACAAGAGACGCTGACGTCCTGCTGGTGGAAGAGGAGACTTCAGGGTTAGAGGTCCTGCTGGTTAGAGGTGCTTAGGAGTGGGCAGCCTCCATCCCGGTGGCCGAGCATCTCCACGGCAGGGAGGCCGCGGGCAGCACGAGCCAGCCGCCCCGCGGGCTGACAGCAGAGGCCCCCGGGGATGAGACGTGCCCCACCTGCCTGGGCCTGCTGGCCGAGGCAGCACCTGAGTCCTGCGGGCACAGCTACTGCTGCGGAGAGCTTGAACCTCTTGTAAGTTTAGTCTTGACAAAGAAAACCCATCCTAAGTGCATTTGCCTTGCAGGCATTGGTAAGTTGGCCCTCCTGATGGATTTTCACTGCCACAGTAGTGCCTCTAATAATGCTACTGTTAATTAGTGCTCTACCCTTCCGATCTTTTACTAAGGTAGCTAGAGAGAAGTGCAGACACCTGTTTATTTCCTGGTAATACCTGCAAGAACCATCTATCTACATCTTCGCCAGATTCATCATAGCGCTCTTGGTACCGCTGATCTGTGTTGCTCTGGAATAAAGTGCAATCGTTAGCACGCCAAGTGTCCATGCCCTTGAATCTACCAGAATCGTGCAAATCCCTGTTGGGATCTCTCTCTAGCTGTGGGCTGGCTAAGCTGTCTTTTGGATGGTGAAAATTGGAAATCGTGGGGATGGGAAATGATGAGTGGGATGAGAAATGATTGCTGGGATGGGAAGACTTCCTTGGGCTGGAAAGCCATGGGGCTAGGAAATGGAAGAGATGGGAAAGCTTCCTTGGGAAAGAAAAGCATTGGGATGGGAAATCTTCCTTGGGGAGAAAATCATTGGAAAGGAAAAGCATTGGGGTAGGGAAATCTCTCTTGGGATGGGAAATTATTGGGATGGGAAATCCTGAATGGGGTGGGTAAGATTCATTGGGGTAGGAAATAGTTGGAAAAGAAATCCAAGGGATGGGAAGTCTTTGGGATGAGATCTCATGGGATTAAGAAACGCTTCGTGCTGATGGGAAATAGTTTGCATGGGAATCTGTTGGGCTGTGAAACTGTCGGGATGGGAAATCGCCGGGAGGATGAAAAGTCTTGGGATGGAAAAGTCTTGGGATGGAAAATCCTTGGGAGGGGAAAGTGTTGGAGTGCGAAACCCCCCTGGGCCTGGCAAATGAGGACTGGGACCGGAAAGGCTCATGGGGATGGAAAATGATTGCGCTGGGTAGCCTGCTCAGTTAAAGAAACTGCAATCATCACCAAGATGGCAGTGAGCTGCCAAGCCCAGCACCCGAGAGCTCGGCCCAGCGCCCTTTTTCCTCACAGAGAGATTCCCCAGACGGCTGCCGCCGGTGCCGCAGACGCCCAACTCCCCCTTCGTTGTCCCAGCTGAGCCGCCAACGGTGGCTGCCTGGCTGCTGCCCTCCTTCCCCGGAGCGATGGCGGTGCCCTTGCAGCCCCCCCAGGTACCCACCCTCTCCTACGCGCTGCCCCAGGCCACCGTCTGGCACGTGGTGCCGGAGGTCCAGGGGCAGGTGCTGCAGCTCCCACCCGTGGTGCAGCTGCCACCTGGGGGGCACCTCCCACCCGAGGGGCACCACCTGCCTCTGGTGCAGCTCCCCCCTGTGGGGCATATCCTGCAGCCGGTGCAGCTCCCCCCCGTGGGGCATAAGCTGCAGCTGGTGCACCTCCCACCCGAGGGGCACCACCTGCAGCCGGTGCAGCTCCCCCCCATGGGGCATAACCTGCAGCCGGTGCAGCTCCCCCCCGTGGGGCAGCTCCCCCACACCGCTCTTCCCTGTGCCCCTGTCTGCCAGTGCGGACAGCCCATGGTGACGGGGACACTGGTGCCCCACCATGCGCTGGGGCTGGGGCCCAGGGCCGTGCTCCACGGGGAGCCCCTGCACCCCGCAGGCACCTGCCTGTTGCAGGCCCCCGCCCACCGCAGGCCCCCGCCACCCCTCGTCCCGGGGCCTCGGCTCCGGGGGCAGGCGCTCCCCACGCCCCGCACCGTGACCAGCAGCCAGGGGCAGCTGCCGGAGCCCTGCGACCACGCCGTGGGGCTCAGCGAGGACCAGGGGCCCCCGCTGCCTGACCCCACTCCCCCCGAGCCTTTCCTGGCTCCATCGACCCGCAGCACCCAGACGGCGACGCCCGACGGTGAGTTTGGCGCTGGCACAGCCGCCCCGTTGTCGCCCCACACCCATGAGCCATGGGAAAGCTGACATCGCCCGTCTTGGGGGATTTTCTTGCTTCGTCCTCAGCGGCGACAGCCCCGCAGGTGCCTGAGGAGCCCCCGCAGCTGCCCGAGATGGGCCCTGATGCCTTCGCCGAGGCCTTTCCAGAGCTGGCAGGGGACAGCCAGCTGCTGCAGCACCTGCAGGACCAGCTCCTGGCCGACCTGGACATCCCCGGCACGGAGGAGCTGTTCAGCTGGCTCGAGGCCGTGGAGCCCCAGGACGCCTTCCCCGATTCGCCCAGCAGTCCTGCCCTCAGCCGCCTCCTCTCCCAGCTGCCCGACCTCTCCGAGGACATCGAGGAGCCGAGCACGCAGGGACTGGAAGCCACAGGAGCCCTCGGTGAGGTACCCTCAACCCCTGGGGTGTACCCCGAGAAGGTTGGGGGTGGGCTGTTGGTGCAGTCCCCTATTGTGCTGGCATTGAGCCCCCCGCTCAGCCCTGCAGCCAGTCCCCTGCCCGGTGCCCTTAGTAGACCCCTACCCAGTCCACCCCTGAGTCCCCCCAGGAGGTCCCCTGACACCCAGGTCCTCAGTGCCCTTAGTAGACCCCTGCCCAATTCCCCACTGAGTCCCCTCAAGAGCCCCCTGGCTGCCCCTGTGTCCACCGGCACCAAGCGGGGGACCAAGCGCCCCGTGCCCACCAGCACCCCTGGGACAGCGGAGAGCTCTCAGCACAAGAGGCTGATGACAGAGAAACCCCCGGCAAGGAGAGGAAGATGCTGCTGGGCCAGGGTGTCCACGGCCACAAGATGCCATGCCAGGGGAAGACGGGTGGTGACAGTACCATGGCTGGCAGGAGCAGGCAAGTGGCAGCGGCACGGAGCAGTCGGCGATCAGCAGCACCATGGCACCCAGCAAGAGAGCCCGAAGCCCAGGGGCTGCTGGGGGGCAAGAAGCAGCATTGCCGCCCCCCTGCAGAGGATCGGCCCCGTTCAATTCTTCGTGCAGCAGCAGAAGGACCACGTCATAGCCAAGTATTATGGCTACCCATGACCCTGCACTCCTTGACGGCCCCCGCAGCACCCAGACCCGCTCAGGACGCAGGCGCAGAGACCTCTGCAGGCATCTGCTTCAGCTTCAGCCACACTCTTCAGCCCTCTCACTTGCCCTTTCCCTTCTTTAGTGCTGTAGCTAATTAGTGTTTCGCATTCCTTTTTGTCACTCCTGGCATCCCATGCCAGCACCAGCACCACCACCTGCATCTCTGCCCAACACTGGCAACAGCATCCCCACCACCTGCATCCTTAGCCTGGGCTGGCAGTGGCTCTCCCAGTGTCGTTGCCATGGACCCACCTGCAGCCGAGCTGGGAGCTGCACGGTCACCCCTCGGGTGCAGAGCAGGAGGACAAAACAGCCCCCAGCCATTCATGCCCACCTGTGGTGCAGGATGGGGCACGACACATGCCAGTGTCCAAGGGCCGCTGCCACCAGCCCCATCCCTTCCGCTCCAAAAGTCACCCCTCCCCAACAATCCTCACTGGGTTCAGGAATTGTTAGCATGGGAAGTGGGGAATATTTGGGATAGTAAATGATTATTGGGTTGGGAAATCACTGGGATTGGATTTTTTTTCTCATTTATTGTCATTTCCCGTATCTGTTGCTCTGTTTAATATATTATTAAATAATTTTTGTTCACTTTTTAATGTCTCTGCCTGCAGTCATTCATAGAATTAATGCAGTGGGTGCCCTAACACAGTCCACTCCCGCTTCCCATGCTTACCCCATGAATTTGTGTGGGGATGGCCGCCAAGGAAAGGAGTCAATGTATGGGTAGAGAATTGCCCTGGGTCATGGACACCCATGGGAGACTTAGGGAGTGGCAGGAGGAGTGGTTCCCATGGTACAGGGAAGCGGGGGTGGTTGGGGCTGCTTTGCAGACATATAGACTTGTACAGATGCCTTGCATGTAATTGCTCTTCTGACTCCATGCTTTTCTAGTCCTGGTAGTTTTGTCCCAGGACAGGGACTCAGTCAAGCCTGTATGTCCAGGGCAGGATTTTCCAGTCCATTGTGCATCTCATTCCCAGAAGGGCTGTGAGGAGGAGCACTTGGTGTCCCCCATCTTCTCCAGTAAGGTGCTGCAAGCACCCCTGGCTGGGGAAAAAGTGCCTTTTCTTGGGGGGAACTGCACCACACTGCACATTGCCCCCCAGGGGAAGCAGTCTTGCTTCCAGCCGTCCCTGCCACTAGTGCTCAGCCCATGCTGGCTTGCAGGATGCAGCCCTTGGACTCCTCCAGCCCGGGGTGAGGGGGCTTTGCTGCCCATGGGGATGGTGGGGACTGGGGGGGACTCAGTGGTTGTAAAACAGGCCTGGGATGGTTTGGAAAACTGTGTGGCTCATAACCCCGCCTCTGCACAGCCAAGCCAAGCCCAGATGCCCCAGGGAGCCCTGGGGAGCAGCCGCGGCAGCATCTGGGCTCGACACAGCAGCCGACCTGTCAGGCAGGTTTCCCAGAGCAGCCAGAGAAGCCAGCCAGGACCAGGCATGCCCCTCCGTGCGCTCGCAGGCTGACGGGGCCGCCCGGCTCTCTCCTCACCGCCGAAGCCATGCAGGCGGCCGGGCTGCTCCTCACTTGGGTGCTGCTGCGCCCGGCCGGCACCCAGCAATGCCACCCCAGCAGCCCTGGCAGCATCCTCCGCTTCACCGACACCCATGCCGAAATCCGGGTACCAGCACTGCACCGGGTGGCCAGCTCACTCGACCCCCTCTACAGCCTCGTCCGACACTATCTGGACCTCATCCAGCAAAACCCTCTGCCCACAGGTGAGTCTCCCAGGGACCTGTGACATTACCTCCGTGGGTGCCACCATCCCTTGGAGCCCCTCTGCAATCCCTGTGCTAGTCACCTAGGAATGGTCAGCGGGGTCTGAGCTGCTTTGTCCCTGCACCGAGTGGCACACTGCCAGGGGAGGGATGGGGATGCGTCTTGTGGGACATGGAAGCTGCCCCCAGGGCATTCACTGGCACCATGGTTTCTTTTACAGAGCTGCTCAGGACAGCCCTGAATGACCCCAGCTCAGTTCGGACATCACAGGTGAGCAGGGACATGGGGACAGGGAAGCCATGGTAGTGGCACCTGCCCAGGATGGGGAATTCATGACAGTGAGTGGATGGAGTGCCCCAAAATCTGCATGTGACCATGCTGACTGTGCTCTGCCGTCACACAGGTCGTGCAGTACGAGCTGGGCTACGTCATCTGTGCTGCAGTGGCTCTGCTCTTCACTGTGGCTGTTCCGGTGGCTGGGCTGTGCTTCTGCTACTGCCGGAGCCAGCAGCGGTGTGGGGGCCGCCTGCGTGCCCATCGGCGCTCACTGGGTTGCCGGCGCCGCTGCCTCCTCATCTGCCTCTCCATCACCTCCCTCATCATCCTGTGAGTGCCCCAAAGCCCTCCACCACTGTCCCCCCTCGCCCCAGGGTGGACCGTGCCCATGGGGACAGGGATGGGGTTGCTCTGTGGGACCCCCCCATCACTGCCTGCTTGTCCCTGGCAGGACCAGTGCCATCTGTGCCTTGGTCACCAACCAACGGGTGAAGGAGCAGATGGAGCCAGGGCTTGGTGCTGTTCCAGACACACTGCGCACACTGCGGCAGCACATTGACAATGTCCCCCAGGTGGGTCCCCAAGCAACTCTGCTATCCCAGGGTGGAGCAGACTGGGAGGTCAGGTGAAGCTGGTGCATTTTTAATGGAAAAGTATGGTTTCATCCCCTCTTGGAGGATGCTACTGCCATGTGCCCCCGTACACCAGCTCCTCTCTCTTTGCAGGGTGTGCAGATGGTGGTGGACCAGTTTGAAGTGCCCCGGCAGCGGATAATCTCCGACCTGGCGGGTAAGCATTGTACAAGCTCCCAGTGCACCCCAGCCTGGGCTGGGACAAGCAGCTGATGGTATCACGGTGCCTTGCAGGAGTAAGTCGCAGCGTGGGACTCTCCATCCATGCACAGCTGAAGGCAATGACCTACACAGCACTGGCAGACCTGCAGGACAGGGCAGGAGGTATGGCTGAGCATGGCTCTCCCTTGGGCCACTGTCAAAGCCTTGCCAGGGACTGGGGTGGCCAAGTGGAGCAGTGAGAACTAGCCTTGGGCTTTCTCTTTAAGACCTACAGACCTCGCTGCACCATTTACAGATTCTCGACAAGACGGTGCGGGTGCTGACAGCGGCACGGGCTGAGCTGGAGCCAGTGCTGCGGGAACGGCGGCAGCGTGTGGTCGCACTCCTAGACGACCCACGCTGCACCTCCTGCGCCAGCATCCTGGGCAGGGCACAGAGCCTGGAGCTGGGTGCTGACTACAGCAAGGTGAGACAGGGTGCTGGTCGCCCCTGCCCCTCTGGCACCCACAAGGCTCATGGGATGCTTTCTCCCACCACCTAGGTGCCCTCAGTGGAGAAGGTTTTGAAGACATTGGCTGGTCTGCCCCGAAGTGATTTTGCGGAGATGATTCGGCAGGTGAGGGCAGATGGGGTTGAAGTGGGGTAGCCCAGTGCCCATAGGCAGCCCCATCTGAGCTGCTCCTACCCTCTCTTCTCCTCACAGGGCAACGGTACCTTCAACTCTATCCCAGAGCTGGCTGTGGAGAGGATGGCACAGGTCATTCAGGGTGAGCAAGATCCCCATGCAGATCAGTGTTGCCCTCCGTGGGGTAAATTTGGATTTAGGGAGGTGGCATGGGACACACGGACCCCCTTCACCATGGTCTTGGTCCTGCAGAGCTGCGGGAGGAGATGACCCAAGTGTCAGAGAAGGTGCAGAGCATTGCCGATGGCTTCCCCCTCCCTGACTATACCTGGCATGTCAGCGAGGCCCTGCTGAAGGCAGAGAACCGGAGCCAGCCTTTCCTCCGTGAGGTGGAGCGCTTCGAGCGGTACAGGTGACACAAATGGGTGCTGGGGGTGCAGTGGAGGTGGGTGCTGAGCCCCCATGAGCCATATCTGGGACCGTATCGCGAGACTGCAACTTTCTCCAGGTGGATCACGGGCATGGCACTGTGCTCCATCATCCTCCTCATCACTGCCTGCAACGTGGTGGGGATGGCCCTGGGGGCATATGGTCTCTCCAAGCGGGAGGACCCAAGTGACTACGAGTGCCGAGGAGAAGCTGGCGCCAAGTTCCTTATGGTGTAAGCATCCCTCTGGGTCCCAGGGGTCTGTAGCCATCTCATGCCACCCCAAAAACAGAAGGGGTCAAAATCAAAGGGACAAACCTGGAGCCACCTGAGCAGAAAGGCTTTTGTAGCCACCGCCTGCGCCAGCAGGTCTGGGAGAAGCTGCTCCTCCCTGGGAGCCCGCAGCTCCCGCGCCCAGCCAGCATGCCCAGGCGCAGGAAGGAGCCGCAGGGCTGGGCAGGTTGCCGCAAGCCTGCTCAGGTCTGCAAAGCTACCAGCAGTGCCTCCGTGCCTCCTCTCCCTCTTTCAGTGGCGTAGGCCTGGGTTTCCTGTTCTCCTGGCTCCTCATCCTCTTGGTTTTTGCCACGTTCCTGGTTGGGGGCAACATCCAGACATTGGTTTGCAGGAATTGGGTCAACCAGGAGATTTATAAGGTGGGTAGCCATGCATCTGTCCATCACTCCATACACGTCTGCTTGGGTACACCAAGATGCCTACAAATGCTCTGCCTCCTCTCCCTGAACCCTGCTTGGAAAGCCTTATCCTAGACCAGAATATTAAGATGAGGATTAGGCCGCTGGATTTGCAACAGCAGCAGGAAATTGGCTTTGTGCTGGTTAATTTGTTTGGAGTGACAATGATCCCACCTTCACCCCTATCCCCTGGGTGTTTGGGGATGCTGGGGGTGGCTGGGGTGTTCTGAGGTGCTTGTGACTGGTGACATGCTGCTGTGGGGCTGGGAATGGCACCAGGCTTTATCCTGCAGTCATGCACACACAGGCAGGGCCGTGCAAAGGGCTCTCCTCTGCTTCCCTTCCCAACATCATACAAATACATGCAAGATTAGCTCCAGATGGGATGGGGTACCCCAGCATGCACCTGTGAGGGCAGAGCAATCCCAAAATCATGTCTGGGAGTGCCTGTGTCTGACCCTACCCCTCTTTTTCTTACTGTTTTGCCCAGTTCATTGACACCCCTGGGAACCTGCCTCCATCCATGAACCTCACCCGCCAGCTCAACCTCAGGAGAGACTCCAACCTCAGCACCACTTACCGGTAGGTGCTCACAGAATACCACCTCTGCCCCTAATTAGTGTGAGGCTTGTGGTGATGCTGCCACTGTCCCTTCAACTTGCAGGGAGTGCAAGAGTGGTGCAGGTCTGTGGGAGGTGCTGCAGCTAGAGAAGTCCTATGACCTGGATGAGCACCTCAAAACCCCCAAGGTGAGGGCTGGCTTCAACCAGAGCTTCTGGGAAGGGGAATGCAAGAGCTTTATTGAGGCTAATGGGATGGAGGTACCTGGTCCCAAACCTGTGGCATCCCCCTATCTCACGCCTGCAGTACACGGCCAACTTCCAAAAACGCCTGGGTGACTTCACAACGCACCTTGGTGATGTGCGGCTCCTCCGCAGTGAGGGCAGGCAGGATCTGGAGACCTTTGCCCGCAGCGGCGTGGACGAGGTAGACTATGGACGCTTCCAGGAGGAGGTGAGGGGATGCTGACAGGGAGATGGTCCCCCCAGTGGTGGGCATGTTGCAGCCAGCCCAACAGGGGGCCACTTTCCAGGGCTGGTTTTCGGGCAGACTATGACTCTATCTTCCTCTAGATGAAAATCCCTGTAGTGCAGACCAGCCTCCCTGGCCTTGCAAGGAGCCTGGAGGGGCTGCAGAAAATGCAGGTGAGTGGCAGGGCAGGCAGCAGGGGCTACCTGCATGCCCAGAGGGCTGTCCTCATCCCACTGTTCCCTGCAGAGGAATGGCACAGTGGCAGGGCGGCTGGCTACCGAGGCCCAAGCCCTGTGGCAGATGCAAAACTCCACGGTGCAAACACAGGAGGCTTTGGTGGTGAGTCCATGTCTGACGGGCATCTTGTGTCACTGTGGAGGGGGGAACAGGGATTTTGCGGTTATTTCACCTCTCTGTCCTGCAGGTGAAGCTGGGAGAAAGCATCCGGTTCCTCTCTCAATTGGCACCACACCTCCAGGTACTATTTTCAGTTCCAAAAAATATGCAGTGCCATATGGGTCTTGCTACCCAGCATCCCAGAAGTGATTTATAGGGTGATGGAAGCCCAGGAAAGATGTAACCCCAGGAGGACTGGTTTCTTCAGTGACTCGGTTTCGCTGCTGCAAATTAGAACCCCCTTGCAGCACTCAAAGCTGCATCCCTGACAGAGCCATCCCATGTTGTTTAGCCCACTCCCTGCCAGGAGTTTTCTCTCTCTCTGCCTACCAACAATCAGACCCAATTTGAAGCCTCACTCTGCACATTCTGCTCCCCACACACCTGGGGCACCTGTCCCACTAGACCAGTGATGCTCACTGCTCTAAGGGTGTTCTGTGCTCCCTGTGCTTCTCCAGGAGCGGGTGAAGACAACGCTGGCCACCACAGCCTCGGTGGAAGCCCAGCTGCCCTTGCAAGCCCAGCAGATCCTCCGGCAGGTGAGCCAGGGCTGGATGAGGCCTCAGGGGGATACAATTCCCCACAGCCAGAAAGGAAAAGTGGTAAAGAGGCTCTGGAAGAAGGGAAGGGGCACCTGGAACCTCCAGCCCTCATTTCCAAGCCTCACCTCCATGCTGCCTTCCCTCTGCCCAGGAGATTGGCTGCTTCACAAGGAAGGAGCTGAGGTACTTTGCGCAGTACCTACACTGGGTTGGGCACACGGTAAGTCCATGCCTTTGCTGTGGAGTTGAGGAAGTAAACTGCATCTCCCTGAGCTGGGAGTGATTTTACACTTTGCCTCCTCACTTTTTGTTCCAGCTGAGGGAGGATGTGGCTTCATGCCAGCCACTTGCCACGGCCCTGGACAATGGGCGGGTGATCCTGTGTGACCGCATTGCTGACCCCTGGGTAAGGACCCTGTGGTCGTGGTCCCTCTGTGGATGCCCTTATCCAAAGTAGCACATATTCAGTGCAGCTGAAGCCGACAGCAGCCCTGATGCCCCCACATCAGGACCAGCTAACACAAGACTCCCTAGACCCCTCTGGGCCTGCCTCTCCCTGAACAGCCAAGCAGGACCTGTGTGCTCTCTCCTTGCAGAATGCTTTCTGGTTCAGCCTGGGATGCTGCACCTTCTTCCTCATCCCCAACATCATCTTCGCCATAAGGCTCACCAAACATTTCCGCCCCATCCGCAACAGACTCATGTAAGCAGTGGACACAGGGTGGGCAGACTCCCTAGGATGATGCAAGGAGGGGAGTTGTGTGCTCCTCCTCGACCATCTGATTGTTTCTCCTTCTCCCTCTACAGCTCTACGGGGTCAGAGGAGACCTGTCCTTTCCATATCCCCCGTGTCACAGCACTCAAGCTCTAGGCCAGGCTCTGCCAGGTATGGTGGCAGGCTGAGACCTGGGGCACTTGCTTCAGGAGCTCCTGCCTGTCAAACTCATGTCCAAACATTACAGGGCTTCCTCCACCTCAGTGTCCTTGGGGGTCTGAGCATCCTTCCTGGGCATAGGACACTCAGGTGTTGTAGGGTTCCAGGTCCCTCTGACTTCTATTTCTCAGTGTCCTTCAGGGTCTGAGAATCCTTCCCAGTCGCAGGGCACTTGTGTCCATGTGCTGTAGGGATCCAGGTCCCTCCAACAACCCTTCCTCAGTGTCCTTGGGGTCTGTACAACCTTCTTGGGCACAGGGGCACTTGTGTCCATGCATTGTGGGACCCCAGATCCCTGTGACGTCTCTTCCTCAGTGTCTGAGCACTCATCAGGGACACCCCCAGAGCCTGGCTGATGGAGGGTGCCAGGACGTGCCCCCGCAGATCCCGCTGACCGCTGGTGCTCCCGCTGCACATGCAGACCCTGCTGGGATGCATACCCGACTCCCTCCCACCCACCGCAGCCCTCCTGCAGCAGCACACTGCGATGCTTCTCTGCTCCCAGGATGGACCCAGGAATGGAGCACATTAAACCCTCCCATGCCAAACCCACCACCACCTGCCTTTTTTTTTTTTTGCGATCACCAGTGCTGGGTCTTTGTAGGGAACCGTTTGGGCCTGAGGGATGCAGCCCCTGGGGGGAGCACGCTGGGCCCACAGTCCCCTCTGCCCCCTCAGAGGCTTCCAGGGCTGAGGCTGCCCATGGTGGGGGTGAGGCCATGGCTATAGGGGCTCCAGAGCCAGGGGAGGGATCTGGGGCTGAGGGGAGCTGCGGGTTGGGAAGGCTGAGGAGATGCTGCGGGAGTGCCATGAGGGCCATGAGAGGCCATGACTGGGGCACTCCATGGCCATGCCAGGGAGGAGAGGCCTCGGAGTAGTGGCCTCTGGAGCTCCGGGGCTGGGAACGCTCTGCAGCCAAGGGTAGGTGGCGGCTCAAGGACTCTGGGGCAGGGCATCATCAAGAAGTGGCGAGGCTGGGCCCAGCTACCCACGGGACCCCGGCTCCAGCCACCCATACCCAGGCGGGGGCCTCGGTGTAGACATGCTGGAGTCACAGGAATGGAGACCCAGAACCCCTGTGGGGCTGGGGACCCTCCAGGCTGGGTCCTCAGTGCACTGGAGATATTCACCAGCATTTATGATCATTAATTATTATTGCTTGGCCCTGGCTGGTGTTTCTGGTAGTCCTCGAAGAGGCTGGTGAAAAAAAGCAGCCCCTGTGGTGGTTGCAGGGATTTTGGGAAGCAAGAAACCCCTTTGCCCAAGGCCTGAAAGATGAGACATAAGTAAACTCACCTCTTAAAATTAATTAGAGGTAAGTTGGGGGGGGGGGGGGGCGGGGGGCAAAAAATCAGGATAAGTCCTCAATTTTGTGGGTAGGAGAACCTGCCAGACCTGGGGATCATTTTCAAGCTCCACTAGCTGAAATGGTATGTGTTTCATATGTTTTGTGGTTCGGAAGCTGCATCCCCGCAAGGAAATACAGCCGGAGCCTTTGACTTCCAATTTACAGCATTTATGGCTTTGTGGTAGGAAATGTCTAAAATTTCTGTAGTATCCTCCATAATCTTTAAAGCACTTTGACCCTTTCAGCAAGTTATTATTTACGAAATCTATAAAGGAGTTGACAGATCTGTGCCTTCAAAGTGAGTGAGGATTTCCCTGCATTTCCCTAACTGAAATACTCTCTACTTGGTAACTGACAGGGAAATACCCCGTTTTATGCATTATTAAAGGACTATTGCTACCCAAAGCCATCAATAATGCATAAAATACCTATGTTATGCATTATTTAGGTTGTTGCTGCCCAAAGCCATCTGGTTCTACTCAGTATTTGCCAGCAGAGGTCAGTATTGCAAAGCCTTTTTGCAAAGAAGGGCTTTGGTGAGTGCTTGCCCAAAGAATTTCTGCAGGAACCCAATGGGATGTCTTCAGCCCATATAAAAACTATGTGGTGGTGTCACCAGCAAAAATTGTCTTTAAAATGAATCATTTACAGCTGGCAACCGGTCATGAGTGGTGTTCCCCAGGGGTCGGTGTTGGGACCCATCCTCTTTAATACCCTTACTGATGATATGGATAAGGGAATTGAGTGCACCCTCAGTAAGTTTGCAGATGACACCAAACTGGAGGGTATTGTCAATCTTCCAAGATAGTAGGGTGGCCCTGCAGAGGGACCTGGATAGGATGGGTCGATGGACTGAGGCCAACGGCATGAGGTTCAACATGGCTAAGTGCCTACTCTGCTCTGGTGAGGCCACACCTCAAGTGCTGTGTTCAGCTTTGAGCCCCTCACTACAAGAAGGACATCGAGGCTATGGAGCATATCCAGAGAGGGCTACAAAGCTGGTGAAGGGTCTGGAACACAAGTCCTGTGAGGAGCAGCTGAGGGCACTGGGGTTGTTTTGTCTGGGGAAGAGGAGGCTCAGGGCAGACCTTATTGCTCTCTGCAGCTACCTGGAAGGAAGCTGTGGGGAGCTGGGGGTTGGCCTCTTCTTGCAGATAACTAGCGATAACACAAGAGGGAATGGCTTCAAATTGCACCAGGGGAAGTTCAGGTTGAAAATGAAGAGAATTTTTTTTCTCAGAAAGAGCAGTCAGGCATTGGAACTGAAGGTGGTAGAGTCACCGTCCCTGGGGATGTTTAAGGAAAGGTTGGACCTGGTGCTCAGGGTCATGGTTTAGTGGGTGACATTGGTGGTGGGGGGATGGTTGGACCAGATGATCTTGGAAGTCTTTTCCAACCTTAATGATTCTGTGATTTTGTCTTCAGAGAAAGGCTGGTGGAGGGGAGAGGCAGGGGTACCACAGTGGGGTACAGAGAAGAGATGTCAGTACCTGGAATTCAATTAGAAAACACATCTACAAACCTTCTGGGTATATTTTGAAGGCTTACAATCATGTAATTCTTACAAAATTATAAAGGAAAGGTATACCTCACTTTTTTAAGCCCCTCTCAACAGCAGTACTACATTTTAAATAAAATTATACTCAATATGTGGTATAGAAGAGCAAAGGGCTTATCTACCTGAGAAGGTGAGTAACTGAAAATATTTGTTGGGCTGATCCATTGATTAAAAAACCATACAGGTGTGCAAACAAAGGAGACTAATTCAATTAGTTCTTCTTACCAAAGTTATTTCTTGTAGCTGGACCATAGTAAATGAAGTGCCACACAGATGAGCAATGAATAACAGAGGAGTTCATCCCAAGAGAGATGATTGTTATGAATATGCATGGTCAGAAGTACCGTAGTGCTGTTTCCTGCTTGGTAGATAGACAGATTAAAAACATGACTGGTTGCATCTCTGGGTTAGTAGTAAATAACCAATGAATAATCCAGAAAATTGTTCTAAACCAAATAGACTGGGGATTCATTTTAGTTTTTAGGAAAAAAATGAAAATGCGGACAAGCTGGTTAATGATTCCTCAGCTGAAGCAAGGTCATGAGGTTTATGAATAACTTCTGATTCCTTCCCAAAGGGGCCTCCTACAGTGGTTTAACAACCAATGGGCACCACCACTCTCACCAGTGAACGGCCCACTCTCTCACTCCACCTGAAAAAAAAAAAAAGAAGACTTCACAGAACCAAAAGGAGAAAAAATTAGTCTCTAATTCCCATTACGAAGTGATGTTCGGCCACTTCTTGGGAAGAGGGGCCTCAATACATGTAGCAGTTGCTTGGAAAGACAGACACTTTCATAACAAGAGACACATACACACACACACACCCTTCTGCTTTCACTTCCCCAGCTTTTATTGCAGAGCATGACATTATACAGTATGGAATATCTTTTTGGTCAGTTTAGGTTGGCTGCCACAGTGATGTCCCCTTGAGCTCTTGCCTAGCCCCAGCCTACTATCTTTTTGGGGGGGAGGAAGGGGCTCAAGAGACAGCCTTGATTCTGTGCCAGCAGGAGCCAAAATGTTGGTGAGGTATCAACACTGATCTAGCTAGAAGAGCAGAACACAACACTGTGGTGAAATGAACTCCATCCCTGTCAGACCCCGTACACTCCCTTCTGTAGGCTGACACACCTTTCCCCTGCTCATTTATTGATAACATAAAGACTAGAAATGACTTATTTCCAGCTCCTGGATGCAGTGTGTTTTACAAAAAGTAGTTATCTCCTTCATCAGAGTTTGTTTTTTTTTTTTTTTTTTTCCTCTATCTTGTTTTGTATGGGATCTGTGTTCTGTGCATTTAACTAAACCATTAAACCATTTCCCTTCTCATATCTTCTCTCTTGAAATTCAACCACTGCAGCACCTCACCTTCCTTGTGCTCTGTGACTGACCCTGAGAAGTGTCTACAGAATATCAATAATTCAATGGCTAGACAGCAGCAGGAGCCAGGAGCTCTGGCGCTAGCCCAGGTGCAGTTCCCCACCAACACCTATTTTGAGACATAAATCCCTTTTTCTTAGTCCCAGAAATAAGGAACTGGTGGGAACTAAGGAAAAAATACAGGAAATACAGCCAATTCTACCACAATCTGCCTATTTTTGGAATTAAAATAACATGAGGGCTTACTATTGTTGTTTCATTTTCCTTTTATTCCTTTCTATTTTTCAAGGAACACCGACCTCATTTTTTCTCCAGAAAAAGGACTTCTGTCCTTTTACATCTACTTCTCTCATCATCTCCTTAAAATATCTCCAAAAGCTAAAACTGTAGCATCTCCAGAAGAAACAGCTGCAGCAAAATGTTACTCCAAACTTCATTCTCATCCCAGTCGCCAAGATATTCCCTTTAAAGCTATTTTTGCAGAAGAGTTACAGTGGTTACTGAGGGAGCAATAATACCCCAATTTGCAGCTTTACATAATTTAATCTCTGCTGAGGAGTTGGCATGATTGTATCAAACTAAACATCTTTGGTTCTTTTTGTGCAATGGATGACCTAATGAATCTTTAGCAGAATAACTCCAGCTCCCACACATGCTGAGCTTGGTGAGAATTCAAGTCCCAGAGGATTTGCTCCAGCTTAATTTATTTTTTACGTGACAAAATCCTTGGACTATTGATACCGTAAAAATATTTTGAATGGTGCAGATGTTTCTGGCCAGAATACAGACAATAAAATACCCTGGGAATTATAAACCATGTTGTATTATTAGCACTGATTATTATTTCCTATTTAATGGTCGCAGATGGGGCTTTGCTTGCAAGATACCTCATTGTGCCAAGCCTGGTGTGAGCAATCTTCCTGGTCCGTTGGCAAGATTTATGTTCCTCCATCCTCCTTAAGCCCTGCTAGATAGCAACTCCAAGCCCTGACAAGCCTACATGTTTCTATCCTTGTAATCTAATCCATAGTGGTTCTGTACAGATTTAACATAACTTTTCTTATCCCAGCTTTCTCCAAGCAGTCTGCAAGACACGGCATTTACGCTACAGCTGAGAGGTGGTGGGAGTTAGCAGGAGATAGAAATAAGGAATAAATCCTTTAGGAGAGTTGCAGGCTATAGTGTATCAGCTCAGCCACTCATGCTAACACATCTCAGTTGCAGATATATTAACTGGTTGACAAAATCTAGATGTTGCTATGGTGCGAAGTCTTTGCTGTTGCTTACAGGTAATTGCTACCCAGGGAAGAAAACACAATTCTAAATGATTTTTTTCCACACCCCAAGCAAAGTTCAACTTCCTTATCTGCATGCTGGACTAATTGGGAGGTAGCTTTTTTTTTTTTTTTTTTTCCCTTTAGGAAAGTCATGCCCATGGGATAATCTTGGCTTGATTCTAAAAGCAGGAATATTATGTGTGGGTTTTTTTGTTTATCACACTGCATTAAAAAAAAAAAAAAGAGCTGCATCTGCACCCCAGTACACTCACTGTAACAGTGCATCTGAGGCGTGATGTTACAAATCTCAGTTTTTTATAAATAAAAAATTTGCAAATCTCAGCTGCCTTCAAGCTCACAGCTAGCATCCCTGGGGATAAACCTTTTGGATCATCCCAAATGGTGCTTGTTTATACCAGGTAAGAGTGAGCACGCAGCTTTTAAGCTAACAACGTAGTTTCTGCAACACTTGCATCTCCAATGCTCAGCGCTGAGGTAGCCATGGAGATGGCTATGGGGAGCACCGTGCCCATGACAACTCTGCATGAGCATCTGGAGCATCTTTGGAGCAGCATGCTTCTCCCTAGTCTCTTCCCTGCATTAGACCATGATTACTGGCTTGTTCTTGCTCCCACGCAGGGGACAGTAAAGCTTTTCCCCAGCAGCAATTCCCCTTCCAAAATAAAAGGGCAAAGAATGAAACACGGAGCAGATTTGGTACTAATGTCTCTGAGTATTTGATATATAACGTCTCTTTGGTATATAATATCTCCTTGACATATAACATAGAATCATAGAACCTTTAAGGTTGGAAGAGACCTCCAAGATCATCTGGTCCAACCATCCCCCTACCACCAATGTCACCCACTAAACCATGTCCCCAAGCATCACGTACAACCTTTCCTTAAACACCCCCAGGGACGGTGACTCCACCACTTCCCTGGGCAACCCATCCCAATGCCTGACTGCTCTTTCTGAGAAGAAATGTCTCCTCATTTCCAACCTGAACCTCCCCTGGCACAACTTGAGGCCATTCCCTCTTGTGTTATCGCTAGTTATCTGCGAGAAGAGGCTGACCCCCAGCTCCCCACAGCTTCCTTTCAGGTAGCTGCAGAGAGCAATAAGGTCTGCCCTGAGCCTCCTCTTCCCCAGACTAAACAACCCCAGTTCCCTCAGCCGCTCCTCACAGGACTTGTGTCCCAGGCCCTTCAACAGCTTTGTAGCCCTTCTCTGGATATGCTCCATGGCCTCGATGTCCTTCTTGTAGTGAGGGGCTCAAAGCTGAGCACAGCACTTGAGGTGTGGCCTCACCAGAGCAGAGTAGGCACTTAGCCATGTTGAACCTCATGCCGTTGGCCTCAGTCCATTGACCCATCCTATCCAGGTCCCCACGGACTTGTGACAGTCCAGGTGGAGTAGCAGGTCTCTAACTGTTTCCACCTGAACTGTGGGAAGGTTCTTCTGCTCCTCATCCCAGAGTTCCAGTTCAGGAGGCTGAATACCCTGAGGATAAGTGGTCTGGCTAGTAAAGACATGCAAAGAAGGCGTTAAGAACATCAGCCTTTTCCTTATCCTCTATAGTCATATTCCCCCTGCACCCAGTAAAGAATGGAGATTCTCTTTGGCCCTCCTCTTGCCATTGATATATTTGATGGCAACCTCACCCTTACCTTGGGACTGCTCCCCCAGGTCCATCTCAGCATGAGCCTGACCCACAGCACAAGCCTCACAAAAAGCCTGTCAGCTTCCCAGCTGGAAGATGCGTCAAAATGCATGGAAAGGTGCACATCATGTGGGAAACTGTTTCAGTGTGTTAAAAACCCTAATAGCTGTAAGCCTAAAAAAAATATAATAATTGCCCTGAAGGCACACATTGCCCAAGCCCAGTTTATTTTTGCTTGTTTTACTGATACCTGGAGGAAAGAGGGATGAATGCTCAGCAGTGGCAGTGGTAGAAAACAAGGTGGACATGGCCCTGGAAAACTTTACCTGTGGGAAGAGGGGGAGATTAGGGCAGGAGCAGCTGGGCTAAGGAGATTTGCACACACGTTTGGCGAGAGAAGTGGGCTTAATCATCTCATCCTACCCAAGCACTTGAATTAGAAACCATGTCACTGGGAGTGAGAGTTTGATTCAGTCTCCTGTGAATAAACAAATCCTGTGAATAAACAAAGCAGAAATCTAGACCAAAATTATGTATAGAAAAAAAATATGGATTTTAAAAAAAAAGCACTTTACAGTTCTCTTTATCATTTCACCATCTCCAATCTTGTGTCATATCAGTCTTTTTTTTTTTTCTTAATTAAAAACAAAACAGCCTGTGTTTTCTGAAATTCCCATAGGGGAAACTGATTAGTTTTACCCCTCTCCCAGTTCAAACCAGACCCATTTCAGAGGCAGCCCCAGGGACTGCTGCATCATCTCTGCTCCCATCGCCCTTCCCACTGCAGGGACAATGTTCCAATACGTCAGCTGGGCTTTCGGCAAGCTCCTGCACGCTTTCAGCTCGCAGCTGACGTCCATCTGGATAGGAACTGGCACTGAAGCAATTTCCTGAAACTGCATCTGAGACTGGCACAGATGATTTATGTAAAAACAATGAAAATGGGAGTGCCTTCGCCCGCCTGGGGTGTGCCCTGGATTATTTTTAAGGAGCTGACCTCAGTGCTGCCGCACTATGTCATCTGATCATGCTCCCGTTTCTGAAAGTCTTCCAAGGGGATTGCAAGTTAAAAATAAATGGGAGAGGTGAAGGAAAGCCTCCTGGTGAGTCAGATATTACTAGCCCTGAAAAAAAAAAAAAAAAAGGCAAAGATATTCAGCTTTTCCTGCACAGGATCCAACAGGTCGGTCCTGCGCTACTTGGGGAAGGTCTGTGAGTAAGTTTATAGGAAGCTGGATTAAAGCATCACTGGCTGAGTATTTGTTCCTGCAGCTTTACGGAGCTTTAAAAGAGCCCAAATGCTGCCTGTCCTTGTCTTTTCAAACAAACAAGCAAGTTATTGAGAGGAAAGGACATAATGTGCTCTTTCTGTTAAGGATTTTGGTTCTTCTACATGCTCATGCTCCCAGACACAGAAGCAAATTGTTCACCCCCAAAGGCACTGACCCTGAGTGTCCCATGGCAGCTTCTCCAGAGGCACAGGACAAGTTATTTTTAAACAAAATATCATACTGAATCTGAATTCAGACAGCAAACTTCTTCCTTGAAGGATCGTGATTTACTTATCCATGTAGCCTGATTTCTCCATAAATTCATCTAGCTATTGCTTGCAGAACCCAGACTTGATTTTTTTTTCCTCTTTCAAAGCACTTTTATTACCAATGCTTATTCCAAAATGAAAAAGTATCCCCCCCCAAAAAAAAGCTTTTATTTTATTTTATTTTATTTTATTTTATTTTATTTTATTTTATTTTATTTTATTTTATTTTATATTTTTTTAAAAAGCAGTTATTTAAAAAATAAAAACAGTTACAGCACCTGAGTGATGTCACTAGAGCCAGCAGGGCCACTCCCTGCAAATTCTGGGGGGGTTGTACTCCTTGCAGATTATCTTTTAAAGCTGCAGTGCATCACTGGGAAGGCATCAGCCTGTAGTCAGGGATGCCCCCATCTGTAAAGAGCTTAGGCATGCCCCTGCTTGGAATAGCAGGTGTACACCAACAGAGCTTGTTATACTCCTAATCAGATTGTAGCAAGTGGCTGTATATTTATAGCTCTTTTAAGATAGTTCTCTAATAGTAGAGGGTATGTTCTCCAAAAGAAGCTCACATTCAACTACTTCAGCTAACTTGCTTCCTCAAGGATCAAGCTGTGGCTTGGAAACGCAATAAGAAAGCTACCTCACTTATTTGCAAAAAGCAGTAATGCCTTTCAATGCTCACCCAGCTATGCCCTCAATAGGAGCCTTCCGCCCACAGCATCACGTCACACCAGTACCTGAGCCCCGTCTGCCTGTGGAGTGATTTGCAAGAATGTGCTGCAGAGACCTGCAACCCAAAGGAGATACAAGCATGGGGGATATAATTCCTCCCCCTGCCCCAGAACCATGGCTGCAGGCAGTCTCATTTGCTGGGGCAGGCATGAATTGATTTATTCTTTCATTTTTCCATTCCAGCTTTTGGCTTTGCAACAGAGCTGCATCTGTTAAAAAATAAAATCCTGGAAACAGCATGAGATGGCGCTTGAAAAAATTGCTTTGCTTGCTTTTCCCTCGTGTTTCCTCTCCTGGCACATTTTTGGGCCATTTGTGTCCTTGTCTGTCTCCAGGATTAGGAACTAGCTGTGACTTCTCCACAGGATCAGAGGTCGTGCAGTTGCTGCCTGTGATAGAGTGAAGGTGCATGCATTCAGTGTCCTGCTCACACCAGTTTTGTAAGGAGCATCATGGCTTGCTTCCACCAATGGCAAAGGGCTACAAATTTGTACAGTCTTTTTATTTATTTGTTTTTAACAGGAAAACTTACTGCACTCAAGAGTGGAGGAGAAACACCATCCATGAGCTGCACTTTCCCCTCATGCATTCCAATGCAGAATAAATGTGCAATTCAAGATTTCTATGTAATTCTTCAGAGCCTTGTGGAAAACCCCCTTGTTCTAAAAATGGGCCCAGTGCGGCATTTCTTGTTTGTTGGTAGGGACCTGCCTTTCCTGCGGTCCCCAGGGACTTGAACCCTGGTGGAGCTTTACCCTGTGTGTGCAATGAAGCCCTATGCAAAATCCCTTAATAGTTGTTTTGTTTTGTTTTGTTTTGTTTTTAATTGAACAATGACATGGAAAATTAAGCCTGACTGAATGACATCTGTCCTTTTCTCTTGTACAGTTGCCCCTGGTGCTTTCCTTCCCTGCACTGCCATTGCCCCATTTATTCCCCAGATTGCCTTTTCTCTGCTCTCATTGAGGCAAGAGCCAGATATCACTGAGATATTGCCTTCTCAAGAAAATCCCGAAGTAGAGCATTTCACATAAGAGATTGTTCAGTGGTGATACCAGAAAATAAACCAATTTACAAATACAAAAATGTATTTCATTAACCCTTCAAGCACATAAAGGGAAGATTGTTTGCAGCTATTATTGCCCTTGAAGGGTTTAAAGCATTTCCTATGGAGGGAATGTTTTCCTAGCTGATTCCTAGCAAGGTGATTGATGTTCCATGCTTTGAGCTCCATGACTGATGCTCCAGTGTTCAAGAGGCATTTGAATAATGCTCTTAAGAATATGCTTTAACTTTTGGTTAGCCTTGAAATGGTCAGGCAGTTGGACTTGATGGTATTTGAAGGTCTCTTACAACTAAACTAAATTAAATTTCTTTTCTATTCTATTCTAAAGAGGTTTCCTGATGAGGTGACTGTGCTTGAGCCAGCTCAAGCCCAGATGTGTTCCCAGCTCCAGGGAGCAACTGCAGGACAGGGATGGGCTGTGAGACTTGGTGATCTAATCCCCACCTCCAAAACCTGTCAGATCACCCCAAAAACTTATATCCAGTAAACCTCACGCAAACTATTTTCATGCTTTCCCCTGCATTTACAAGCTGTGGCTTTCCCCAGGCGAGCCAAATTGCCAGAGTGCACTATGTGAACTGAAGCGTTGTGCATGAATTAAACCAAAATTTCAGAAAAAAAAAAAATCAATGAGAAGCAATGAAGTAGGGTCACATGGATCTGGGTCCTCTTGCAGCTCTTGCACAGCTCTCATTATTAAAACAAAGTCAGTTCTTTCTATTTGTTACAAGAAAAAACAGCCCATTAATGCTTTCTAGCCTGGCACCAACTCCCTCCTCACTTAACATTGCATTACTGCATCCGCCTAAGCTGTGGCTGAGGCTGAAGATGAAGAAGGGCTGACCTCCAGCACAGATCGATACAGCTCTCAGGTTTCTGCCAGTAGAAATTTCACCCCAAGATACTTAAAGCAGGGAACACTGCAGAAAGAGTTTGTGTGGCTCGGTTAAAGAGATGCTGCAGGTTTGGGTGCTTTCAGTATTGCTAACTTCTACAATAAAATAAATCAGTTGGCTGGTCCTGTTCTAACTGCAGCTGGGATCCAACAGAGTTTCTCTATTTCCCCAAACAAGGTGAGAAGTTCCTCTGAAACAGATTATGGTGGAGAGATTTTGTTTTTTAGAAGTCACTGATGGATTGATCTCAACCGTCCAGTCCCTGGTGCTGTATTTCCTTCACAGATGCTTTGGATTTTAGATAGATAGTCCACTGATGAGTGCTTAAGCCAAACCCAGGGAATCAGGAACCATCTGTGCACCCACAAGAGGAATGAATGTGTCTACATATTACAGGAAAAATATTCAATCGGCCTGTAATAGCTGACCTTAATCCTGACCCAGTTATTTATTTTTTTCATATAGAAATGAATATGTATGTCAAGCAGGCACAGCCAAACCACCCAGCACAACCCACTTCCTGCCAGACAGAAGTTTCTTTTTTTTTTTTTTTAATTTTTTTTTTCAAATATAATCTGGTCAGATGGATAGAGAAGCACATGGAGCAAGGGGCTGGGAGTCCTCTTTATGGCCAGATGTACTGTGTAATCCAGTGGTGGGAGCACCACCAGGGCGGCCATGCAGAAATCCATCTGGGTGCAATTAGCTTCAAGGTGCAATTGCATCTCCTAACCACTGTGCCAGTGCCCCTGGGTGCTCCAGGCTCAACCCTTTTACCGTAGCCTAACCTAAAGGATGGGAATTAAGGCCAGATGAAAAACTTGCCTGAGCCATTAGCGCACTATAGCCATACATTCCCTTATCCTCCAAACAAAGGGGGCTATATAAGCTTGTCATGAGCATCACATATCATTTTTAATTAGTGTTTGTGGTAGAGGCATACCTCAAAACACACATCTACAGGAGCTCTGCAACTGCTCTGCCGTTTCACTCAATCAAAGCAAGATGAACTCAGAAGACAGACCCATCATTTCTGCTGTCGGTCTAAGTCTATTTTATTCTCTACTCATCAAGCTGCAGAGTATCTCTCTCTGTATATTTTACAGTGGATGGGTTTTTACAAGCTAATGGATTTGGATACAAACGGCACCACTAAAAGCTTCCTTTGCTTCTCATGCTGCGACACCCAGAGCCCTGACACTGAGCTTTCCAACCCAGCCCCAAATCCCAAATACAAACAACTCTTGAATATCACCGAATAGAAACAACTCGTGAATAAACCAGCCAAGCGCTGCAATTTTCCAGTTTTGCCTCTTGCATTGCTCGTACACGCCGGGAGAGATAGGGAAGAACCCAAAACGCTGTGCTCTCCGAGGGGAAGGAGGGTGCTGGCCAGGCTGTGCAGCTTGTGCTCGGCAGCCGGCTCCTCCCTCTCGCTATTTATTCCTTCCCCCGTCTCTGCGGCCGGGACTGGATCACCCTGAGCCGAGCAGGCGGTGGTGAGTGCCGGGGCAGGGACTCTGGGGGGCACGAAGCCAGGCGGGGGCTGGGGGGCAGCCGGGGCGATGGTCGGAGCTGGGCTCTGCGCGGCGTTGACGGCTGAATCGCCTTAGGGGATGAGGGCTGCCCTCCCTTCGCTGCCTAAAATAGGCATTTCCAGCTCCGAAGGAGACTGCCAGCCTTAAAAGAGCTCTGCTGCTTGCCTCTGCTTGTTTATTCCGATTCCGGGCTGATTCTGGTGGAAAAATGTCGTCGCTCCCCCCCCCCCCCCCCCCGGTCGACCCCCGGTGTTTTATTCGCCCGGTGTTGTGGGAGCCTGGGGCCCAGTGGTGCAAAATTGTGCTTCCCTGGTGCTGGGGGGGGGTGGAAAAAGGGGGGATTTCTGAAAGGCAGGGATGTTATTATCAGAAAGCAGCTGTCATGTCTTACACCTCCCCCAGCCCTGCTTTTGTGGCCCCGGTGCCACCGGCACTCAGCAATTCCCAGCATTGCAGAGGGGGCTCGGCTCGAAGCACAAACCGAGCGTCTTCCCCTCTACCCCACTGCTCCTCTGCCTTGCCCTTGCCCTTCCCCTTCTCCACCTTCTCTCTTTTCTCCTTTACCCTCATCTGGGCCCAGGGCACTGTAGCAAGGCCTGGCCTGGGGTGATTTTGGCAGGGGGTGCTGGATTTCCTCCCCGGGGCCAAAGCTGTATCTGACAGCCCCCCGCACAGCTGCACACTCCCACACATGTAATCGCTGTTCGCAATCGCTCTATGCAACCTCCATTTTCCCTTTCCCTTCTGCCATGCTGGCACTGTGGTTGTAAACACGGGTGCAGACATAAAACCCTCCTTCTACCCCTCCCTGAGTGCCATAAATCAGCTGAATTAATCAATCATCTCCATTCAAGGCTTCTCAGATCAGTCACATCATAAATATTATCTCTGAAACAAAGAAAGCAGCTACTGAGACCAGGCACCTCACCCCCAGGTAAGTGCATCCGCATTCCTTATCTCTTGCAGGGTTTTAATTGCGTTTATTAAGGGAGAAGCTCAGCCACCTGAGGAGCTCAGTAATTAGCTGTGCAAACACAACCGAACCCCCCCCCCCCCCCCCCCCCCGGGGTTTGTCAGAGCTGAAATACAATTAGGGGATCAGGTCGGTACTGCCGGGCTGGAATATCCTTTGGGGCCTTCCCAAAACCTGTTTTCATCAAGGCTGTGTTTTAGGGTTATTTTTCCACCCCTTGCAACTTGCTTCAGGAAGTCACATGTCTTAAAATGAGCTGCCAACTTGCTGCTTTTTTTTTTTCCCTATTTTCCAAATCCTTCTTTGAGATCCCAAGGGAGCATTCACCCATCCAAATTTTTTGACATGTCTTCTGGCTATTTTTAAACTAGCTGATCTCATTGTTGCTTGCTCCCAAGTGGGTGGGTACTGTGGGACTGGGAAAGCAGCAAACCTGGTGAAAAGCAGCTGCCAAGACTGGGTTTCCTCCCCATCACAGGGGTCACCTCACTGAATCCTCCCTGTTGTTATTTAAGACTCTTGCTAGTGATCCCAACCAAAATGCTGCTGTTAAAGTGCCGCAATTCAAGATTTCCTAGATTGTTTCAGGCCAGAATTTTCTGAGGGGTAAAAGGGCATTACTACCTGAATAGAAAGAGATTAGTGTCCTTTTTCATGGAGCATAAAACCTTAGCTGGTATGCAAAAGGAAAAAGTTCTGGCTTCAAGAGGAAATTGTTGTGGCTGTTTGCTCTGTTAAAAGCAATATCTCACAAGAGCCATCTGTTATCTGCATTAAACTTGTCTTTGGATTTACTTGTGACCATTAATGCCTGCAAAAAACACTCAAGATCCAAAATGCGGTTACTTCTTGCTGCAAGATGAGCCAGAAAGCATGCCCAGCACGTTGTCTACCCTTTTGTATTACTGGACACGCTTACTGATCATGAGGATTGCAGTAACTTGATGCTCCTTCGTGCTGCATGTGGAACCTGAAGGGGGTTTTCAGTTCAGAAGGTGTTTTCCAAAGGCATAGACCTGGTGTTTATTACTCCTTCACTGTTTCACAGGGAGATAACAGCTCATTAAAGTGGCATTTCTTCCTCCCACCAGCTACTGTAAGTGTAAGGGACTCCTGGCATCCTGCATGCCCCGGGATGCCAGCAGCAATGCTGAGTAAGCAGCTTTGCAAACACATTAACCAGAAAGACACCACCAGCTGGTTTTCAGTTAAGGTCTGTTGTGCATAAACAGGGACTTGGGCAAAACACAGTGAATTTCATTCTTTTGCAGAAGATCTCCAGGGAGAGCCTGAGTGTAAACCTCAGGTCTGGTTAAGCATTTTTCCCAAAATTCTTTTTTCCGCTATTGAGAATTGCTGTTAGCAGCAGAGCTGGCCCTTGTGGCTTATGGAAAGCTGTACAGGAGGTTCCAAGCAAGGGAAGGTAGAGATACAGGGGTTCTGGGGGGAGGGAGAAGGGAGTAAACAAGCATTTAAGCTCAAACTGTTCATTCTGTAGCTAGATTAAAGGGGATGATGTGTGTTTTATATGATGCATGATTTGGATGCAAGCAAGCATAAAGCCTGTCATGCTTACAAATGGTGCAGACAACAGCTGGGGGTCTCTGTCCCCTGCCCCTAACACACTGCTTGTCCTTGTACCTGCAGCCATGGCCAGGCTCCTCGTCACCTGCTGGTTGGTGGCCCTGCTCCTTGGTGCCTGCACTGATGTTGCCCTCTCCAAGAAGGGTAAAGGCAAACCCAGTGGGGGTGGCTGGGGCACTGGGAGCCACCGCCAGCCCAGCTACCCCCGCCAGCCTGGCTACCCCCAAAATCCTGGCTATCCCCACAACCCGGGGTATCCCCACAACCCAGGGTACCCACATAACCCAGGGTACCCCCACAATCCCGGCTGGGGATACAACCCATCCAGCGGAGGAAACTATCACCACCAAAAGCCGTGGAAACCCCCAAAGACCAACTTCAAGCATGTGGCTGGGGCAGCAGCAGCAGGTGCTGTGGTGGGGGGCTTGGGGGGCTACGCCATGGGGCGCGTCATGTCGGGGATGCACTACCACTTCGACAGCCCCGACGAGTACAGGTGGTGGAACGAGAACTCAGCACGTTATCCCAACCGGGTTTACTACCGGGATTACACCAGCCCTGTGACACAGGACATGTTCGTTGCTGACTGCTTCAACATCACAGTGACCGAGTACAACATTGGACCCGCTGCCAAGAAGAACGGCTCGGAGGCAGGCACAGGGGCAAACCAAACGGAGACGGAGCTGGAGACCAAGGTGGTGACGAAAGTGATCCGTGAGATGTGCGTGCAGCAGTACCGCGAGTACCGCCTGGCCTCGGGCATCCGGCTGCACCCTGCCGATGCTTGGCTCGCCCTCCTCCTCCTGCTTGCCACCCTCTTTGCCATGCACTGATAGGGTGTTGCACCCCGGCCCTGCAACGGTGAGATGTCTTCATGTCCCTGAGCCCACCCGAGGGGTTCCCCTCCCCTGTCCTCACTTTGTCCACCTTTGGTGAAGAGCTGTCAGGGTGAGTGGGCACTGATGTCCCCCACTGCCTCCCTACAGGCTCCAACTTGGGCAACCATGAGTAAATTTTGCCCTGTCCTGGTTGTGTCAGGACAGCTGCCAGTGATGGAGTAGGATGCCCAAAAAACAGTCATCACCACCTCCTCCTCCTCCTCTTTGGGGTCACCCCAAGAGTGATGGGCCCAACAGAGATGGGCTTGCCCAGCCTTCATCATCCCTGCAAGAGCATTTCTGAAAATCCTCTTTGCTAGGAAGCAGGGTTTTACCTAATCCGTTTAGCAACAGCAACACCAAAACGCCTTTCCCTGGGACACGCCAGTGTTGCAACTCTGAGCACGAATGCTCAGCACTCTTGCATTCCATGGGGTTTTATGGGTTTTGGGGTGCTCCAAGCAAGACCCTGGGCTGCTGGGTGTAGTTTTAACCCTTTAATCCCCCAAAACCACCCTCACGATGTACATAGGAACATATCAATGCTGCAGCTGGCATGCTGCAAATACCTCTTGCAGCAGCACCCCACCCCCAAAAAAGTGGGTTTGGAATAGCAAGGCTGAAGCCACAGCTACTTTCCGAGTCCCACCAGGGCTGGGTTTGGAATATCGCCCCGCACCACTTTGCTTTCAGCTGAGCCTTGCTGCCTTTTGTAGCCTGCCCAAAGGAGGCAAGTGTGAATACCTGAATGCCCAAGAAAAGCCCCCCAAAGTAACACCTGCAATGTTACAGCCCGAGAAAATGCTTTTCCTTAAGTGCTATGGGTGTTGAGTGCATCTTGCGCAGTCAGTCATGGAAGCATGGTCATTATTTGCCATCAGCACTGTAACCCAAAGGATGCAAAAATATATCCAAAGGGATTCCCAGGGGGATCAGTCACACAGGGAGGGACTTAAATCACCTAAACTGGACTGATACAGCAAACAGCATTGATAAAATGAACCCTGAGGAACTGGCGATGCTGGAAAACCACCTTTCACAAATAATTTGACACACTCACGGCACAGCTGCCATGGCAATGGCAGCTGAAACTATTGCTTCTTGTGCTTTGGTTGATGCTGATTTGTATATAGGCTGTAGTATATGTAAAGTTACACTTGTCAAGCTACTTAACACCGCATAGATCTGATATATATCATGTATTTTGGCACTGAATGCCCCTGTTGACGATATCAAACCATTCTAAATGATTTTCGCATCAGTGTAAGCTAAGTGGAGATATACATAAACACAGAGCAACAAAATCTTTTGGGATATTCACTGCAAAAGCAGGACATGGAGTTAACATGTACTTTGTGATACGCGACTGTTTTGTAAATTTGTAACAGCGCATGCTCTGCATTTTACCTTCCAATACTTTTCTAAGTGTTCGACATCTGGTGCAAATTAAAACAGGTGAAGCGAAGGTGCAGGTCAGCCTCCTTCATGCGAACGCCTCCCTGCAGTTTTAGCTCTTGCCATCTTGAGATCCCACACCCCATCCCAGGGCTTTGGTGACATCCTGGTCTCATCACCTGTTTTCCCCATTTTCTTCCCCTTTTCCCCGCTTCTTGCCCACTTTCTCTCTCGGAAGCATTCTGTAGGGATGTGCTTCAGATAGAAGCAGCTTTCTTTTGCCCTTTCTGACCCTGCCTCCCATCACGTGGACATATTGTTCCCCTTTAACACTGAATTTAACCCAGAAACCACAATCTGAGTTAACCTCTCCTCCCCTGCTTCCACAACTGGCTTCAGTGCCATCCAACAAACATTTTCTAATAAAGCCAAAACAACAGCTGAGGACCAGGATATCTTCTCCCCATTTGAACCTTGTATTCCTCCCTCTGCTTGTCCAATAAAAGAGCTTTCATGTTTGCTATTTCAGTGGAGATAATGCTGAACAACGTCACATGAAGCCTCAAACCATACTTACTGCTGCCAGAAATTGGAATCTCCCATAGTTCAAAAAACAGCACAACTTTTGGGCCATTTGGAATGTAGCGAAGCTTAAAGATTGCAATTAAACGAACTGAAGGGTTTGGGCACCTCAGCGTGATGGTGCCTTTTTTTGCAGCTTGGACTGGTTTGGTTTGAGCCCATGCAGAATGCTATTAATTGTACTGCAAAACCCCCTTCCCACAAGGACACTAAAGGATTTGGTCTTCAAGCAGTGCTCCAGGTAAACCCCCAAAGTGTCTCTTTTTCATACTTCTGGCGGGGAAAAAAAAATATTCAGCACTAAATAGATTATTATTTCTGAGTGCAAGAAGCCTGCTCAGAGAAGGAAACCACAAGAAGTCGTTAACAGGGATCGAGAGCTCCCATAGGTGTCTGGAAAGAGCAAAAGTTTTTTCTTCCTTGAAATTAGCTACTGGGTGTAACCACATTATCTCTGACTATCGGTAAGGAGCCCCAAATGGGGAGTGGGGTGAAAAAATAGATGGCAGGCAAGAAATGAGCAAATTTTATTATTTGGAGCTAGTTACCAAAGTGAGGGGGAATAAATAAGATCTCCAACATTACATCCTTGCTGTTCCAGAGCAATGCAAAAAAAATGGTGATGAAGAGGAGGATTTGGGGAATAAAAAGCCCCTATGACTTTGTTGGCTCTTCCCTAAGCTTCCCTGGGACTGCTACTCAGCTTTTCTCCTGCACCAATTCAGTTGTGAAAGCAACCCAGCCGCCACCCAAACCCAGCCTTCACCAGGTCGGTTAGCCTAAATAATTGCAGTTGAATATCTTAGAATGCTCCCAGGTCATTTTAGGGGTGCAAAGAGATGCAGCACCCCAAAACACACCACTTTAGCTGCCCCAGCCCTGCTTGTGATCCTGGGTGGGATTTCTCATTGCTCCAAGTGCAAGGTGCACAGGAGCAGCTCGTCCCTTCCATCTCCAGACAGATGTTGCAGGATGCTTCCCCAAGGGGAAGTGGAGAAAATGTCTTTGCAGATGGCCAAGGAATGGCCTGCATGGCTGTTCTCTGCACGCTGGGGAAGCTTTATCTAACCTTTCTTATTAATTAACACATTGCAAACCGAGAAACAAGAGCAACTTCAAACTTCAAATAAATATAAAATGGTAGCAGTGAAGGCATGGTTCTTTGGGGTTGGGCTTAGAGGACCCAGATCCTGTTCCAGCAAACTGCAGGTAAGCTCAACATTTAAAACAAAATGAAAGAGAGAAAGAGAAAGAGGGAAAGAGAGAGGGAAATGGGGAAAAAGGGGGAAGAGGGAGAGAGAGAGAGAGAAAGAAAGAGAGAGAGAAAGAAAGAGAAAGAGAGAGAAGAGAGAGAGAGAAAGGAAGGAAGGAAAAGGAAGGAAGGAAGGAAAGAAAAAGAAAGAAAGAAAAAAAGAAAAGAAAGAAAGGAAAGAAAGAAAGAAAGAAAGAAAGAAAGAAAGAAAGAAAGAAAGAGAAAGAAAGAAAGAAAGAAAGAAAGAAAGAAAGAAAGAAAGAAAGAAAGAAAGAAAGAAAGAAAGAAAGAAAGAAAGAAAGAAAAAGAAAGAAAAAAAAGAAAAACACATTTTCAAGATGAGTGTACTGATATTGGGGCTAGCAACATCTGCATGGCAAGTTGGGTCGTTCCCAAGTTCCAGTAAGGGAAGGTCTGACCTCAGCACACAGCAACACAAAATGGTTATTTCCAGACCCCCAGAAGCCAGACATTTTCCTGCACTTCACTCAAAGTAGATGAAGCTGCTCCAGGGCCAGCAAGGCAGGTGGAAACACTGACTTCGGCAATGCTTGGAGGAGGCTCAAAAAAACTATGTCCACCCTCTGTGCCCACACAGCACTGAATTAATTGGCTAAATACTGCAAATCCTGCAGTGTTCGTGGAGCTTTGCTGCCAAACAAACAGAAAGTGTTTCTGATTTACCATGCTGATAAAGGAGAAATAAAGTGCAAATGCAATAGTTTAGAGGTAGTTTTTTTTCTGCTGTCTTTGAAATCTCTTTATCAAGGTAAAACCCTCACTTGACAAATAAGCATTCCCTATGGAGGCTGAACAACACCACACTTTTTTTCTACCAAATAACAAACAAACAAAACACCCGAAACCCTCTAAAAAGTGTGTTTTTAGTGCAAGTGATGTTACAGCTGGACAGTTGGCACAGAGCTGGAGGAGGGATGTGCAGGGGATGTGCAGGACATGCATCGCTGCCGGACACTTGCCGCCAAGCGGACGACAGCTCCATCTCCTGTCCGAGCTGTGCCCCAGCTCCAAACAGCAGCCCTGGAGATGTTTTTGCAATGCTCTTATTCCCGAATACACCTCCCAAGGCAGCTCTGATGTCTCAGGAGTTGTTATTTCAGAGGAAAAGGAATGAAAAATGCCCTTTCCTCGCCTGCTGTTGCTTTCATAAAAAGGTGGTTGGGGGTGGTGGTTGTGCATGCCCTATGTGTTGCATACCCTTCGGAGGAAGAAAGCAAGAAAAAGGTGGGACTGCATGAAGCTGTGGCATCTCTGAACTCAGGCTGCAAATCAGATGGTTGAGTGGAGGATGCTCGTAGCATGGTCCTGCCATCTAGCCTGGGCAGGTCAGGATGCAAAACATGGGTTGGAAGATGTAAATTCAGGCTTATCATTTACATCACCTAAGCACGCTAACAACAACCAACCAACCCCCAGTACGTTATAGGAACAGCTGTACTTGTTCAACCTGAAAGTGAACCCAGGCTGTGTCCTAAGCCAGAGGAGAGGTGACAGAAAATCATACTCAGCATCATTTAAGTGAGAAAACCAGGCTCAGCAATATTTATCCTTACCTGCAGGAAGATGAAGCTGGGGACTGCCCCATTGTTTTTTGGGGACGCCCCAATAGTTTGCTTGGTTCCTCTTTGCTTGCAGCAGTGGCTGAGCTGCTGCACCTCAACCAGGTTTTTGGAGAGGTTTAACCACACAAGACAGAGAACAGAGATAAAAATGCAGGATCTGGGGCAAAAGGATCCCTCTTTTCCCAGAAGGACATCAGAGAGGATTTGCATCAATTTCTCTGCTGGGAAGGCCTGGAGGAAAAGCAAACCCGAAACATCCACAAAGGGCAAATCCTGGAGCAGGGAGCCCCCACACCCCGGAGAACGGGCAATCCCATAGCTGCCTGTGTTTTGGACAGGGGATGCTAAAGACTGGGACAGATTTGGTCATATTAATGCTGGAGAGATGGGACAGGAGGAGTTAGTCCCCAGACAGTGTGGTTACCCCCAGTGCCACCCTCTCTGCAATGTCCCTTAGCAGTGCAGGGCTTCCCAGGCTGCAGATGGTACTAAATATGATGGATTTGGTTTAAGGCTCCCCATGACACAAGCAAATCTGCAGTCCAAGAAGGTATGCCCCAATACTGCAAACTGGAGCAAGAGGCTGTCTCTAGGCCAAACTTTATTGCAAGTCAAAGGGGTTCATTTTGGAGCCCCATGTCCCCACTGAATCTCTGTGCTTTTTTCTGGGGGGGGAGGGGCATCTTTTTGCAAAGCCGTGCAGTGCAAAACCAGATCCCAAGCACCATGGCTGGTGGGGCTGATCCGGGGCTGCCTGCCACCATCCAAGTGCAAATATTGACACTTCCTTGCAGGGCTTGATTTGATTGTATGCTTGATGGGTTTGCAGGATCCAGTTGGCCCCAAGGTGGCCGCAAGTGTGGTGATGGCTGCTCGGCTCCAGCTCTCACAGAGGGTCCCGTCATGCCAGTGGGGGAAACCAAGACAGCAGCATCCTCCCGCCTCCCCCCAAGCCCCATCCCACCTCCCAGCACAGTCACGCACCAGTAAATCCCCACAGCTTCGGCTCAGAGGGGTCACCCAGGTGCCCGTGCCCCCTCCCCACACTGATGCTCAGAACTGCATCCTGTGGCTGACGAAGCAGATGGCATTAGCCAGCAGCAGAGTGGGGACAATGCCATCGTGCTGGTCCCTGGGGGCTCGGCTGGGGGGTCCTCGCTTGGCCCCCACCTCTGGCCAAACTGGAGCATGAAACCCCCCCACCAGTGGAGGCTGCCGGGCGGCTGGGGGGCCGTGGCCAAGACGAGATGGCCGCGGGCGTCCCAGGAGCCCCATGCCGTACCCCGCGGCAGCACCAGCCGCGATGGCCCCTGCCACCTTAGAGCCACGGCTAGGGGTGCCGCCGCCACGGGAGACAGCGCGAAAGCCCCCGCGCAGCCCCCCGCCACCACCGCCTCCTCCTCCACGTGCCCCGGCTCTTCCTCCAGCTCCACGGCGGCCACCGGCAGCATCGCTGAAGAGGGCGAGCAGCAGCACCACCATCCAGCACCAGGCATCGCGGGGCCTCATCCTGCACGACCTGCAGAAGGGGCGCAAGGAGGGATGGTGAGCACCGGCATCCTCCTTGTGTGCTCTGTGCATGCAGCCGTCTAGCTCGCATCCAGATCAGGCCAAGCGATACGTCTTATATTTTCTTACATTGTATTGTGTTATATTATACTACACTACACTATACTAATGTATTTGATTTTGTATTTGATATGCTTCATGTAGTTGATATAGTTGACATAGTTGATGTATTTTATGTAGTTGATGTAGTCAAAGAACCATAGATTGATTTGGGTTGGAAGGTGCATTAAAGGCCATCTAGTCCAACCGTACCACCACGGGCAGGGACATCAAATATATTTGATATATTTAACATATTTATCATGTTATTTAACCTATTATTTCATCTGTTATTTAAACTATTTACCATAGTCAGCATATTTAATACATACGAAGTTAGCCCGGAGGGTTGGCACTGCTGTTGTGGCACAACCTCCCGCGATGCCAACATGTGATGCAAATGCTCCTGAGCTCCTGAGAGAAGCTGCACCTTCATTTTTGTGACCCAGCGAAAAGCAGCGTGGCAGCATGGTGAGGACTCCCCCGTACTCCCCCGCCGCCCCTCCGGCTGAGCAAACAGGCTGATTGTGCCGAAGCTGCTGAGCCATCACTGAGCCGTGTCGACAAAAGCCTTTTGAAAAGGCAGAGCCCCGTGGCTGGGTGCCCTGGCTGAATGAAAGGCGGCAGAGCATCCCTGCGTCAGCATTTCCCCCGGTAGAAGGTGCCAGGCGTGACCCCTCCGCCCCCCCCCCCCCCCCCAAGCCTGACACATGGGAGGCAGTGCAAACACAGAACTTCCAAAAAAAGGGCTTAATTAGTTAAATTTGCCAACTTTTCCACTGTTGAGAGGGCATGCTCCTCCAAAGATCGTAATACCAGATTTTATTTTTTTTTTTTGCTATAAAGAAAGCCAGGATAGGTGCATGTCCCCATTCCAGATGTTTGCAGCTGCATCACTGCTACTGGAGCAGTGAGGCTGGAAATGCAGCAAACCTGAGCAGCAAAGCCCCACAAAAATTAAGACTACTCTTTTCCTTCCTATTTCCCTCCCCTTTTTCCCTGCAGCACCCACATTCATGGATCAAATCCCAGCGAAAACCCTGGTGCCGAAGTGCCCAGGCAGGGTGCAATGCCTCCCTGGGCTGCTCTCCCCATCCCGACCCCCAGCTCTGGTGCATGCTGCAAACCTGCAGTTTTCACTGCTCCATCCACACTACATCTTATCCTCTTATCCCGCTCTGCCATGCCACATGGCTATGAGCTGCCCTTACCGTGCCTCCGTGGCCGCGCTGGAACTGCCTCTTCCCGTCTGCACGCGCGGGGCTCAACTCACACTGGGCTTTTCCCAGCTGATAAAACATCGACAACAAGGGCCAACGTCACACGTTTCCCCTCCTGCATGGGGAGGGATAAATTTCACTGGGCTGGCTAACATGAGACGGTGGCTTCCAGCAAGCTCAGCGTCATGAAGGAGAAAAAAACAAAATGCATCAGGTTGAAAAATTCAGTGGGTTTAAAACAAGCCCAATCAACGCACAAGTTTCCTTCCAGACATGACTTTTATGTTCTGGAAGAGAAATACCCAGAGGATCGAGCACGCTAACCATGATGCATGGGGATAAACAGTCTGCTTAAGGGCCAGATAAACCTCACAGCAGCAAATTCTCACAAAAATCACCCTGGTGATTGGGTTGCGAGTCTCCAAATCTGCAACACAGGATGCTTCTCCTTAGGAAACACCTCAGCCCTCATGCTGGCAGAGTTTTGCTTTTCTCTCTCATAGCACCTAGGAAAAAACAGCTCATGTGAAGAGCCTATTTCTCAGTAGCGTTTCTATCCACAAAGTGCTTTATTTTGAACAAAACGGGTTCTAACTCATGTGCTTCCACACGGTATTAAGTTGCTACAGACTTTTTTTCTTGTTAATAAATGAAGCAATGCCACAGTTGTCCTCCAAATACATGAAACGCTTTTGTCACTGGACAATACTTTTTGTAACATGTGTTAAAGGTGTAAAAGGTACCATTAAAAAAAGTTACAAAGATATATCGTAAAAAAACTAAGGGACAAAATCAGAGTTTTAGTTCACATCGAGGTATAAAATTGATATTGCTGGTATAGCGTTGAAGGAGAGAGGCATTTGCCTTGCAAAACAAAACTATTTTTGTCTCTCCCCCCCTCCTGCCATCCTCACACACAAGCAGAAACATCCCCCAGACTCAGTTTCAACACCAGCAATGCACAAACACGCAAAATCCCCCCAAAAGAATGAGATGAGGAGAGTTCACAGATGATCTGTTCCTGTGCTGCTCCAGTTTCCTTACAGCATCCCTCAGGAGCAGCTCATTACCATGAGCGGCTCCTGTGAGCAGTATTTGGCATGTTATATCTACCAGGAGGTTTGACATCAGGTGTGTTGTTTCTTTTTTTAAATCCCACAGTAAAATTAGTGCAAATTAGAAAGAGGGGGGGGTTAGGCAACGTGATGCAGGTTTAAGGGAGAAACACAGCAGAATAACTCTTTCACTGTAAGTCCAACATTCAATCCTGTTTTGCTTTCAATGGCAAAAGCAGAAGAAAGCAATTCTCAGAGGTCCTTTAGGGATGTACAAAACCTTCCCATCACCTGTGAATTATTGCAATAGAAATGTGCTTTAAAAAAAAAAAATCTGAGAGGAATTATTTGTGCTATTTGGCCTCCTCCAGGCACTGCGCATGCAAACCATGGAAGAGAGCATCGCCAAACGGAGCTGAAGTTATTGCTCTTGAACACTTGCAGCCCCTCTCGTCCCCATATTCAGCGGCTTTGCCCTTCTCCTGAATCTCTTCTTTTTTTTAGCTGGGGTTTACAGGCATTTGAGGTTTCAGCCGAAGCCAATTGTGCTGCTGCTGGCCAGCGCCCTGCACCTGGCTCTCTGTGTACAGAAAGGAGCAGAAAAAGCATTTGCAGAGAAGGAGCTGTCTGAGGATGCTGCAAAGAAGCTGCCAAGTCCCGTGCATGGGACGGGGCTACCCTGAGTGTGCCGGCACCCCATGAGCTTGAATTTTTTGGGTGACATCCAGACATGGCAATAGATGCATCGAAGCTGTCTGAACTGCTCTGCCTGATGCAGGAGGCTGGGTTGGCTCGAAGACGGAGCAGTCCAGGCAGGTGGGTCCGCTCCCGGAGCAATGAGCATTTAGGGTTCAGTACAGGATGTCCTTCATGCAAACCTCTTGCATTGTAAGCAAGGCGCAGTGCTGCAAACTGCTTCACAGCCTTGCTGGCCCTTCAGAGATCTCTTCCAGCCTTTGTTCGATCATCAGCCGGAGGATGGAGTATCTGGAAAGGCAAAGGAAAAAGCAAAGAGAGCAGAGCCTTGCAGAAATGCTCAATGTTTCCAAGCTCCCCACTGTGTCTGCTTGATCAGAGGTCAGAAATTTTGGGGTTAGGATAAATTCATCACTGGAAAGGAGCCCAGAGCATCTCATGGGATGTGCACAGACTGCAGTCAAACTCTGCCCCAGGGGACCATGTTGTTTCGGGAGCCCAAGGCTATCTTAGGGACAGGCTCCAGTGCAGCATTTTTGGCAGCTGGGCAGGGAAGGGGTTTTGTGCTGGTGGGAGGACTTGTGGCTCCGCACCAAGGTTTTAGCAGCAGAAGCAGCAAGATGGGCTCTTAATCCAAATTACTAAGAAAGCCCTGGATAACGCAAAAAGCAATGTCTCATGCATGCATTAGGGATGCCTGTCTCGCAAGGCTGTTCAAATGAATCTTTGGCATCTAATTACTGCAGCTGAGCCCTCTCCCCTCCCCCCCCCCCAATGTCCTGTAAGCTCAGCATCTTCCCTTGATGTGCCAGCGCTCAGCAGTGAGATGCTGAGTACGTGTATGCATACTTGCGCATCAGCTTCTTCACTTCACGATCCTCCTCCTCCTCCAGCTTCTGAATGAAGCTCCTGAGGACAGGCATCTCAAATTTGATGTACTGAGCCACCTACAGAGGAGAGATGTGCAGATAAATGTCCACCTAATTTTTTCAACCAAGACCAGGATCCTTCACATCCTGGGAGTGACATGCGCATTGCCCAACAGTCCATTAAGTGCTATTTAAGCCCAAATGTACCCCAAAGCACCTCAGCTGTGCCCTGATTTAGGAACAAAGCCACAGCAGGGGCACGAGCAAGCCAGCAGATGGCACAGCAGAGCTGTTTCCCATGAGCAGCACTTTCCTCAGCTGGAAAAAAAATATCAATTGTGCTAAAAGATGTGCAGCAGGGAGATTTGGAAGGGCTGAAAAGGCAGGAGACAGATGGAGGCACAGCAGATGCTGGTGTCCATGCAAAAGGTGGGTAGTTTTGTATCCCCCTGCAGACAGGAGTTAGTCTCCTGCTCGGCATTTTTCCCTAGATACTTGTGTCCTTTGTTTAAGCACCCAGAGAGATTTTGAGCTCTGAATTTAACTCTTTCCAGGAAATTTTTGCCACTTTGAAAATGCTGGAGTGCGCCCCATCCTTCTATAATGTCAAGTGATGGAAACACAGGAATTGGATCAGTACCTGTGGCAGCCTTGATTGCAACATTTCCCACTGACATTAATACATCTTCACAATTACAGTGGGGTCCCTTTGCTCTCAGTTGCTCTTTAAGCACAGAACAAGGTTTTCCACATGAGAAAGCTTTAAAAGTGGCACAAAACATTGCAGATGGGTGGAAGGAACTGGGAGGCTTTCTCCTCCCTCATGCAAATGAATGGTACAGAACAGGGCCACATTGGCAGGAAGCTTCGCAAAGCTAACAGCATTTCAGAAAGCAGCCCCTTGGTCACCTGCAATGCTTTAAACCCCTGGAGCATGTGTGCTCCTGCACCCAGATGTGGGAAGTAAAGGGTGCATGCAGAGAGGCTGCGGTTTCTGCAAAGCAACTTTTGCACCCCAGTCCTTTTGGGGGTGCTCACCCTGAGTTGCCAGAATGTGCAAACACCAGGGACATCCGATAGCAGAAAGCTTGCCACAATGTAAAACTCACATCATAGGTGACTTCCTCCACCTGGTCCTTCTCCATGAGGAAGACCTTGGAGACCTGCTCGCAGGGGCCCTGCAGGATGCGGGCGATCAGGGGGTAATCAGTGGCCCTCAGCTTCTGCTTTTCTGTAATGACAAAAGCACCAGTTTTACACCACCAAGGCCACCAGCAGGCTTGGCCATCCCAGAGCTGGGCCTTTCCTGCAGCCTCACCTCCACTGGTGTGGACAATGTACAGCGCGAACTCCTCCGCTGAGTTCTCGATCTGAGCACAGATGTAAAGAAACATTACATTTTGATTTTTTTCAAACCAAGAAAATAAACATCATTTTGCTCCCCCATTACATTTTATATCCATGGAAACTAAGCTCCCCATTACATCTGGTGCAGAGCAGCCCAAGGATCACCCCAGCTTGCCTTGAACTTGTTGAGCAGCAGCTTGAGGACCTGCGGGGTCGTCATCGTGCTGTTTATCCGGACATTGGTGACGGAGCCGTACGCCGGTGTGAACACTGATGTCTAAGGGGCACAACGTTCATTTCACCCCCATGAGCACCAAAACCCCCATCCTTTGCCCCCGGAGCAGCTTCCACCACCCATCCCCACCCCACCCCGGTGCCAGGGGCGGGAGCCGGGGCTCGCCTTGTGGTTGTAGAAGTGCCCGTTGATGGAGAAGCGGTGGCGGCGGATGCGCCGCTGCTCGCTGGGGGTGCGGGCGCTGCCCCGGCGACGCACGCCCACATCGCTCCGTGTCCGCAGCAGCTGCGGCGGCTCCTCTGGCTGCAGCCTCACAGCACCTGGAAAAGCCAGGATGGGGTTAAAGGTATGGATGGACAGACGCTTGCCAGTGACAGTCGAGTGGCTGGGGCAGAAATCACTTCCTTGCTCTGCTTTGGGGCAACCGGTAACCAGCGGGGTCCTGGTCCAACATTTCCCTGATGCAAAATAGCCGTTGCAAGCCACAATACCCCAAAAACATAAACAGACAACCCTCCCTGATCTCTTGCCCAGGACATCCATCGGCCCAGACCACTGGTTTACTTGCCCCAAAAGGAGGCTGTTAATTCACAATTACTGCATACATCCATGCTGCTACCTGGATAAAACCTCATCTCCTGGGAACTTGAGCATCTTACTCGCTTTTCCGTAATTTAACTTTTTTTTTTTTTCTTTCTTTTCCCTTAATGAGAGCAGGAAAATGAGGCCAATGCTTCAGATCTCGGCATGAAGACTGGCCTGGGTCCAGATTATTATAAACTCGCCGTTCATCCATTTTTAATGAACCTCTCCAACTCAAGCTGATGTTTTAATTCAAAGCATGTCTGCACCAAGAAAATCTCTTGTGTTCCAGATGCATGCCAGTGACTAAGCACTCACAAGGAGCCATGCACACACATTATGCACTGATTTTGCAGACTTTTGGAGAAAATAAAATAAAGACTTCTTTCTGTGCACTGGCATATGATCCACGTCATATGCCCAGCCAAAATAGTGCCTGGGTTATTTCTATATGTCAGTGCGTTGCGGTTATCGCCCACCAATCTGTAACACGTCTCTAGGGCAAAAAAAAAACACAAAAGAGTCGTGCATGGGAAGATCAAAATGAGGAAGAGGAAGCGGGAGGACAGAGGGCTGTGCAAGTAGTTTCACAGATCTGTGAGCAATGCAAGGGCCCAGTTCCTTCCCGACTGGGAAGCGGATGAACAGCAAAGCCCAAAGCCAAAAGGATTATCCGGCTCTTATCAGCCTCCAGGGTGCCTTTCCTTAACAGCATTAAAAAAAAATAGCAAGGAACACGTGCAAAATGCCCTGATTGAATGAGAAAAGGTGTAAGGCAGGTTTTCCTGGTGGGAACCCTGGTTTCCCATTCACTGCTGCCGCTTGCAAAAATGAAGAGCAAAGCTGGTGCCAGGGTGAGGAATCTGGGTCCCAGTGGGATTAAGGAAATGCTGGGGCAGGCAGAGGAAAGGCCCTAGAACCTGACCTCAGTGCATGCAGCAACGCGATGGGGAGGGAAAAAACTTTGCAGAACTGTTGACTTCCCCATGGTAACGGCACTTCACAACAGCACCTATTATTCCTCCGTAAAAGCAGAACTGCCAGGAAGGGGAAGCAGCAACATCCTTTTCCCTACAATCCCAATAGGCCTTTTTCTTCATCCCCCTATTTCTTTCCACACTCCTCTCCAACACATCCACCATGGACATTTCCCTGAGCAAGCTCTTAGGAAGGGTTTCAGGTCACTGCAATTAAATATAAGCACTTAGGAAATGGCTTGAGCTAACCTAGAGAGGCAGGGACACTGACTTCTACCAAAAGAAATGCCAATTTTATACTTTTACAGATATAACTGGAATGTAAGGAAGCTGGTGCAGAGCATGGCACTGCTCGCAGTGGTGCAGCTAAATCCATCTCTGTCTCACCAGTGCTGCTGCCGGTGCCCTCCGCGTTCATTGTGGCATCCACATCTGTAACCTGGATGTCTGGCAAGGTGCTGGGCTTCAGCACCAACCTCGGAAAAAAAAAAAAAAAAAAAAAGGAGGTGCATCATTACCAGGCAGTTGCAAAGGAATTAAAACCATAATAATTTTCCCTCCAAGCCCCATGTTGCTATGTTGTCAGGAGGGAAGGTAAAATACTCCATGAATCCATCCACAACTGGAGAATGCAGTTTTCCCACCAGCTTTGCAGTTTCAACCTGCCCTTCTCATGGCTTTGCCCCCCAGCCAGACCAGAGCATCCCCAAAACTGGGGGCAGTGGGGAGACTGGGTGCACCCGACTACACCAGGCTGATGCTTAGATCAGGACAGGTCCGGCAGTACAGCCACCCCCTTCTTACAGATCTGGAATGTTGCAAAGCACCGGCTAACCTCCTGCAGGGTCTCTGCACAATATATTTCCACTAAAAATCCTGGATCCTGCACATTTTTTTTTCCACTTGTAGATGTCTAAGTGATGAGTGAAAAGCATGCAGAAAAACCCACAGACATGCTGCTCTTAGTCACTTCTTAAGTGACCATCATGCAGCCCCAGGGTCCCACGGGCGTCTGCAGAGCACAGGTCAAAAATCACTGTCCTGGAGAAATTACTTGTGTCCAGATTAAAATTCAGCATTAATCTTGTTTTGTATTAAAGTTAAAACTGAGGCTATTTTGGAAGGATCTTCTTGATGGCAAAGGGGTCTTCTTGATTTGCAATAGGGGTCCTTACAGAGTGAAACCCAGTTGCTTTACTTTGGACCTGCCCTCTCTGGGCATTGCATGTTGGAATAAAAGGAGTTTTCCTGCACAAAGCAATGACTGAACACAGCCTGCAAAAGACCTCCTTGGCCACCACAGACTCATTGGTGAACACAGTTATTAGGCTGCTTGGATGAAATGCAAATATTAACAGCCCTCAGGTCTCATCTTCATTAGGAGAAATGATGTCCTCCTTTATTACAGCCACCCAACCGTTACCGTGTGGCCAAATCCTTTCAGACACGGTAATTGTGATTGCACCCAGGCAATGGCTGCAAAGCACAGCCTGGGACCTCTCTTTTTCCTGCACTCACCCATGCGCTCCCAGGTTGCAGCCCGAGTGCCAGGAGGAGGAGGAGGGCGGTGGGCGGATGCGCTGGTTGTCATCCTGCATCTGCAGGCGGATGGGCCGCCGCAAACCCCACGAGATGTTCAGCAGCCCCTCAACGATGAGCTCGCCTTCCTCCTGCACAGAGCAAAGAGATGGGCATCACTCTGGCCACCCACACAAATCCTAAAGGATGCACTGGGGAGGAACAGTGTGAACATGGATGGGAGGTGGGTTATAAAGAGACTGAACGGCCAGAGGGTGGTGGTCAGTGGTGCCAAGCCCAGTTGGAGGCCAGTCACCAGCAGTGTACCCCAGGGGTCAGTCGTGGGTCCCATCCTGTTCAACAGCTTCAAGAATGAGCTGCATGACAGGGCAGAGCGTGCCCTCAGCAAGTCCACTGCTGGTCCCACAGTGGGAGGAGTGGTTAATGCACCAGAGGGCTGTGCTGCTGCCAAGGGGAACCCAGAGAGGCTGGAGAAATGGCCTGAAGGAACCTGCTGAGGTTCACCAAGGGGAACTGAAATGTCCTGCCCCTGGGGAGGAACAACCAGAGGCACCAGGGTAAGCTGGGAGCACCCGGCTGGAAAGCAGCACTGCAGAGAAGGCACTGGGATCCTGGAGGACACCAAGTTCAACACGAGCCAGCAACATGCCCTGACCACAACAGAAACTAACAGTGTCCTGGGCTGCAGTAGGCAAAGTGTCACCAGCAGGTCAAGGGAGGTGATCCTGCTCCTCTGCTCAGCTCTGGGGAGGCCACACCTGGAGAACTGTATCCAGTTCTGGGTTCCCCAGTGCAAGAGAGCATGGCCACACTGGAGAGTGTCCAGCAAACCAGCAGCCAAGCTGGTGGAAGGACTCGAGCTCTGTCCTTTGAGAGTCTATGTCCATCCGTACCCGCAGGAAGGTGTGGAGGGGATGGAGCCAGGCTCCTTCCAGTGGTGCCCAGTGCCGGGCCCAGCAGCGCTGGGCACAAATTGGAGCCTGGGAGGCTCCCCCTGAGCAGCACGAAGCGCGTCCATGCTGGGAGGATGCCAGAGCCCTGGCACAGGTCCCCAGAGAGGTGCCAGAGCCTCCTCCTCTGTCTATTCGCACCCAGCTGGATGTGGTGCAGGGCTCTGGGTAGCCCTGCTGGAGCTGGGTGGGCCCAGATGGACCCAGGGGTCCCTTCCAACTTCAACCATTCTGTGATTCTGTGGGAGAGTTATGGGGTTTGGGTCTTCAGTTGCTTTGGTGTACCCATATATGATAAGCAAGTATCAAGGAATGTTGCTAACACGCACTTTTTGGACCTTGCAAATCCGAATCGAACCAGACATTCTCATTTCGTCATTGAGCCTCTCCTGCCAGAGATACACCCCTGCTCGGTGCCGGCCCCAGTTCCTTACCTCCCGGTGCCGCAGCTGCAAATTCTGCCCTTCATAGTAGATGTTGTATGTCTTCAAGTGCAGCAGCAGCTCATTTCTGCAAGAAAAAGAAGAGAGGTGCTGAGAAGAGGAGGGGAAAAGCAGGTGTGAAGGCTTCATTTCGGGCAAATTTGGGTATTTCACTGCCTCTAGAACTCCTTTATTGGGGATATCTGCTGTGGGTTCAACCACATCCCTCTGGCCACCGGCAACCATGGTTTTGAGGACAAGATCCCTCATAACCATGCTCTTCTCCAGGCTCGCAAAAAGACATAAGAAAACCTCAGTGGAGTCGGTCACAAGGCCAAAAAGAAAGCAAGGCTGAAAAAGAAAAATTTAGGAGTTCCTAAGCCTTGGGGTCACGCTGGCTGATCACAAGTTATCACAAGTCCATCAGTTTGGCTCAAGGCGTCAGACCCCAACCTCGTGTTCAAATTAAAAGTCTGAGCCTGCTCCAGCTGCAGATATATAATGATAACAATAATGATAATTACTGTGATGATGATAATAATAATAATAATTAAAAACAAAAACAGGATGTCTAAGTACAGCTGTGTATCACTGGGAAACAGTGACTGATAGCATAAGGCAGTCATTAATTTAGCTGGCCTGACTGATTGAGTTTAAGGGTGCTCAGTATCATTGGATCAGCAAAAAGAAGCACAAATCACCAGGATTTGAAGTTATGAGAAAGAAAAAAGAGGGAAATATCCCACATATGCTCTATCACCTCGTACTTGAAACTTAGGAATTGATTGCTTCTTTACCAAAGCATAGAAGAGCAATGACTGAGCTAGAGCTGCTCAGGACTTCTTCAGCACAAAGCATATTTCAGCAGGAATTCTGTTTGAGCAAAACTGAATGGTTTTAGAACAGCTGGGCATGTTCCTAAGAAAAAAAATAAAAATCATTTTAATAACCCTCTCTAGCACTTTTGTTTTAAAAAGAAGTTGCCATTTCCTGCCCCAGAATGTTTTTTTGTTTCCAAATCCAGACGAATCATATTAAAAAACAGAAGGTGAGGCCAACACAGCTGAAACGACCCATTTGAGCCGGGTTGACCACTCTCCCTAAAAGGCAAAACCCCTGGGAATTTTGCAAATAACTGCCCACCTAGCAGCATCACACGTATTTTTGCATTACAGCTCCAATGAGCATCTTACTTGGAGATGTATTTGTCTTTTCCACAAGGGACCAGGTATTCGCAGCTGCCGTAATCCATCCTCACGCTCCTCTTTCATGAGAACTGAATGGCAAAGAGACAAAAGCAGTGGTGTCAGCCTGTGTTATCGCATCTCTGATACGCGCTCATGGCAAATGGGAAACAGAAATTTATTTGGATTTGTAAGAGCTCTTAGGCTCTGGCACAGCAGCTGCAGACATGGGCAAAATTAAATGCTGCTCCTCCAGCTAAACTGCTGGGTAGGGCAGCAGGAGGGGAAATCAGATAAGGTGAGAACCGTTGTAAACTCACTGAAAATTTAATACTGGCAGAGATACGCTTACTCTAACATTTGCATTTTGAGCAGCCTCCATCCACAGACTGTCACAGCTATACAAGACCTGGGTGGAAATGTTATAAGTGGAATTTGCTGCTTTTCTCCATTTCTTTTATAATTTTGTTACAGAGCTCTGGACAGGTAGGTCTGGATTCAACTCAGTGCCTGCTTGCACTGCCCCAAAAATCAGGCAACATGCACGAAGGCTGGCCGACTTTCAAAAGCAGTGTGTCCTCGCTCCTGTGTTGGTTTCTTTTTTTCTTTTTTTTTTTTTAATATACAATGTTCATTGACTTTTCTTGCATTCCCTCCAGTGCCAAAATATCCCCATCTCTCTCATACAAACACTCAGAAACCGTCCCAACTGTCTGACCTTTGAAGTGGCCTGGCCTTTAAAGTGCTGCAGACCACAATCAAATGATTTGGGTGAAACACTCAGGATCACCCATTTGCTTGGAGTACTTTGCAAAAGCAGCACTTAAGAGAATTTGAAGTGCAGCTATGGGACGATTTTAGGCTATGAGCAGGGGCTTTTGAGGTCGTGGTTTTTCCTGTGTGTTTGTGCAAATCCATGTACAGATGGTCTCTAATGTCACTGAGGTCTCTACATGCACTCCTCTCCCTTCCCTCATACAGAAAGCAAAAAAAAGAGCATTTGATGCACAAACTGCAGTTTTCTCCACTTCCTGCATTGCCCAGCACTTCACAGCCCCTGCACACTCCCAAAGCCCCAGGAAACAGAACCGTTTTACTGCAGAAAAACCACAACGATGTCCAGAGAGATAAATGACTCAACCAAGGCCATATTGCAAAACCTGTGTCAGAGGAAGGCAGTAAACCCAAAAACATAAGTGCAGCAGCAATTCCTGCTTCCTACCCCAGAGCTGCGTATACTTGCTTACAGCAAATAAACTGTATGCAACAGGAGAAATATTCTGCTTTGTGCTTCAACGCAGAAAAGAGCCACACATTTAAGCTGACAGAAACGTGGGGAAGGGCAGGACGAGCCTGGCCCCATGCTCCTGCTCTCTCCGCAGAAAGCAGAAGAGAAACCCGCCTGCAGAGCTCACGCCTCACAGCGGAAAAGCTGACAAAGCTGTGCGTTTCCTGACAAAGCTTCTGAAGAGTTGCGGTGCTGCCCCAAGCTGTCTCAAGGCAAAGCCCAGCTGCAGATGCATGCCCAGAGTGCCTTTTCCCCATCCACACTGTTCACTGGTCTTACCAGGAATAGGCAAAGAATTTAATAACCCTATGTACATGTTAAAAATTATATAGGGAGGGGATTTTGCAGCCTGCTTTTGCAGGAATGCTGATGTTCTTGTGATAAATCCCAGCACAGCATCTGCACGGCACCCACATTTGGGGTTTATGCAGAGCACAAGCAGCTGCGATACATGGACTGGTGTTGATGTCTTGCTCACGGGTGTCCTCTGAAACCAGATGAAGACTCGGTGGAAATTACCACTAAGGAAGGATTAAATTACACGGCTGCTTGCTTGGGTCATGCAAAAGTGTTGCCAAAAAAAGTGGCCAAAAAACCCCTTTGCATTGCAGCTGAGCAAGGGGTGGAGCCTGCTCTAACAGGAGGGAGTTTCACTCCTAGTATCATGCTGATAAGAAGGGGTGATGCCAAACCCATTTTACCCTATTGAGGTAAAATCCAGGCATTCTGAAGCAGAAGGGGAGCCCCAAAAAGCAGGTTTGTGCCCTGAATGCTGGTGCTGAGGAGCTGGGTTTCCTGTTTACCACCTTGCAGCCCAGCCGGCGCTACCACCTTCACCTCCGTTATCACATCCCCTTCCGAGCAGCCAGGAACAGGGCAGATTCTTCCTTTTTTGGCTCTCGAGAGCATCAGGCTGTGCATGGAGCAGCGTGGCAGCCAGCGGAGATCCCCGAACAACGACTGACAGATTTTCTGCTATGGCTTTGGCAAACGTAACAGCGCTGGAAATCACCAGAATTAAATAGCTGGAAGCATGCAAATTGCCCAGCTGGTTGCTCAACCTCTGCAGCTTGGCATGGTCAGAATTTCCAGGCATCCCCATGCATTGATTTCCCGTTTTGATGCATTTCCTTCATGTCTGTCATGGGCTGAGATTTCATCACTGGCTTGCAGAGCAGCCCGAGGGCTGTATCAATACTTTAAATTAATTAAATCCATGCTCCCTGCTGCAGCGGCAGGAGGACTTAGCACTCTTTGCCTTCAACTATGACCCATCAGCTACCGTCACCATTGCTTTCAAACCCAAACATGCCCCCCCCCCCAAATAACCTTCCTAAGGTCTTTTCCCTGATCCCCACAGCCCCATCTGCTCCACAGCGCGGAGCAGGATTGAGTGCCTGCTTCTGCAGAGCTCCCGGAGAGATGCCCAGCTCAAAGTCAGCAAAAAAAAAGGGGGGGAAAAATAGAAAAACAATTAATGATTGCATTTTTCAGTGAGAGAAAGATGGCGCAGCCCTGCTCCTCCAATGAAGGATGTGTTTTCTGGGTCTGTTTTCTTGACCCCTTCCCATAGCTCACTGCCACGGATGCTCCAGAGTGGGAGAGCGGTTTCGGCACGGCTGAGTCCTCCCCCAGCCGTGTGAGGGATTGTGGGAATATCCCACTCCCTGGGGATGCTTCTCCTGCCCAAACCCTGCCCAGGGCATCGTGGGGCGGGTTTCAACCAGCCCAACAGTGCATCCAGCGATCCCGATGCAATCAGAGGCAAAGAGGCAAAGCAGTATCCGGAGGCGACAACAATTCCCTTGTAGGCACGGGGAGCCTCTAAGAGGGCCTCGCTCCGTGCCGCGCAGTGGCTGCACGCTCTCACCCCGTCCTGGCAGATCCTGGCTGTGCTTTGCTCGCGCAGCGGTGACGGCGCAGGGACGGCTCTGGCCCAGGCCCTGTTTCTGAGCTGGGATTTCTTCCGAGTGGCCGTGCTAAGCGTGAAGGTGCAGCGGCTCCATTGTTTTCCAGCGCTGCTATTGTTCGCCAGCCCAATTGTTCAGCTCCGTCCTGCGAAGGGAAAGGAGGTGAGCGGTGAGCGGCGGCAGAGCTGCCAGCGGGCGATGCCACCCAGACTGCGGGCGTGCTTGGGGCACGGGGACGAGCCAGGGGATGAGCCAGGGGACCCCCTGCCCGTGCGCAGCAGGTCAGGCCCCCAAGCAAAGCCAGCAGCCCTCAACGGCTCCTTGGGGGCCGCAAGGAAGGAGCTGGGGGCGGTCGCAGCCACGGGCCTGTGCTGGGAGGCGTCGTGCCCAGGTGCGGGGGCCCTGCGGCCCCCCGCGGCTCCCTCCGGCCCGCAAAGAGCAGCGGGCTCCGAAAGAGAGGGCGAAGCCCGGGACGGAGCGGTGCCACCCCCGGGCGTGGGGGGCCAGACCCCGGGCTGGGGGGAGCCGCCCGGCCGCGGCTGGGGCTGCGGGGCCGCCTCCGGGGCACCCTCCCGCTGCGCTGGGGACGGGGACGGAGCGGGATGGCGGCCGCCCCGGCCCGCCCGCACTCACCCGGCCCCGCTCCGCGCCGCTCCGCCACCGCTCCGCCACCGCGTGCGGCCGCCCCTCGGCGGGGCCGGGCGGGGCGGGGCGGGGCGAGGCAGGGGGCGGGAGCGGGAGCCGGGGGCGCCCCGACCCCAGCGCCACGGCCGGGACCACGCAGGACGCCGCCGTCGCGGCTCGGACTCCGTGCCCGGGCCCCACGGGCAGCCCGGCTCCAGCAGGGGGTTGGACGCGGGACGGGGAGCCCCGGGGGTGGCGGGGACCGGGCTCCCGAAGGAGCTCCCGCGTGCGCCCAGGGACTGCGTTCCCAGAGGATGCCGCATCCCGGGTACCACGCCCGGGTTCCCAGAGGATGCCCCATCCCAAGCACCCAACTTGGAGACGCTCCCATGATCAGCTCCAGCTCCGCGCGCGGAACTCCCTGGGGACCTTTTCCAGGCTTCACCACGCAGCCTAAAGAGGTTGATTCACCCTTAAAATGCCCCAAACGCTGCGATATTGTGTCACATCCATGCACGCACCATACCATGCCCTTCTGTTTCTGGGACGGTGCGGGGCTGTGTGCTGTCAGCACAGCCAGGCCAGCATCCTGTCCACAGCTGTGGGATCCTGCCTGGATCCAAAACCACCCACGAGATGGGGATTTAAGAGGAAATAAAAAATAAAAATTATTAATAATAAAAATGAGCATCGAAGCAGATGTTGCAGCACAGGGTGGGGGTTACCTCCAAAACACTGCTCAGCCTCTGCTCCTGGGGTCCCATCCTGCTGTGTGCCCCACGCCACTGTGTGGAGAGCTCGGGGAGGCACAGAGGCATTGAGTATTCCAGAAGTGCAGCGGCGCCTTTGTCTGCTCTTGACCTTTCCCAGTGCTTTGTGGCTTCTCTGGGCCTTTTTTCCTTTTTAAGGAATTTGAGTAGAAACAGCCCACACTGGGGGAAAAAATTAAAAACCCCGAACCAAAGAAATAATCTAAACAGCTGGTTTAGCAAAACAAGCAGCTCTTCACAACTGCAACATTGTAATATTTTTTTTTCTGTTGTTTTTTTTTGACTTGTATGTAAAATATGAGAAGTTCACGAGCCATCCGGCTAGGGGAAAACACTGACATCGCAAAAGCAGGCAGGAAGGGGGGGGGTGTTATTATTTATATTCCAGCAGCATCTTCAAGGGCTGGCAGAGATGAGAAGCCCTTTGTGGCAGGGAGAGCCTGGCCGTGCTGCACAATGGAGAAGAGCTGCCTGTGCTGTGCAAACCCCCAAAACTAGGGGTTTATCTCCAAAGCAACCAGAGCAAAAACAAAAGGGGGAAAAAGCGAGCAGGGTTTTGCTGCGGGTACCTGTGCAGGCACAAAGTAGCAGAAGTGGGGGTAAATCCTGATTTTGTAGCACCTGCTCGCCGCCCTTAGCACGCATGTGGCCTCCAGCATGGGTAGGATGGAGCCCAGATGGAGGCACTCATTCTCATCCCACTCCTCTTTCCACATGGAAGCTGCAGCATGCACTTAGTTGGCCCAGGATGGGAGGTGAATTTAAGTCTCTTCATAAACGGCTTCCCAAGCCACAAACACAGCAGGTGCTGACAGGAGGCCAACCTCACCCACACAGCAGCTGTGAGAGCAAACCCAAGTGAAAAAATAGTCCCAAAACTCTGCCCTGCCGTGGTCCCTCCAGCTGTGACAAACCCAAGCATTGCTTCTTCCTGCTGCCAGAAATCTCCTTGGAAAAGGAGATTTTGAAGTCTGCCATTAGGTACGCTGTGCCCATTTCGCAGGTTAAATCAGCATTTCTGTGCTAAACGGCATGCAGGGAAGACAATTGACGCCTTTTAAACCTTTGATTTTGATGGATTTGTTACCACTCCCATTAAGTGAGGCAGGATGGTGAGGACCCAAGTGTAGGGCATTCACTCCAAAACACTCCCAAATTCAAGTATTTCCCCCTGGACTGAGCAAGCATCCAAATTCACTTCTTTCGCACTTCCCCGTTTCAACTTTAAGACCCCCAAGATAATTGTCAGTAAATACCAAACAATGTTATGCACTTGGAATCATGCTAGTTCAGGAGCATCTGTTAGCCGTTACGCAGCCTCCAGGAAGCAGATGGGAAAAGATGTGCTTGTCTAAGGGATTTTGTTCATACCTAATATGTATTTCTTCGCAACGTGGTTGCTGTCCCCATTTCAGAATAAACCAAATGTCTCAGTCATTCTGAAAATACTTCTGAGACGCTGCCCAGTGTATAGCCCTTTCTGAGCTGCTGCAGCTGACGCTGAATTTTGATTCAGACAAGACGCAAGGAAGAAACCCAAGTATTTTCAGAGCTCTGACCCAGTCAAAAGATTAATTGAGATTTAGATCAGAGTGATTGTCATTGTAGCTTATAGATACAAACACATCCCAGCTCTTGCTTTAGGTGACTTTTTACCATTTTTCTTTCTTTCTGTTGCCCACTGGTCTATGCAGTTTTCAGACTGGTGCTGTGAGTTAAGCCTGTAGTTACTTGGGTGCCTTAATTCCTCTTAAAATCAATGGTTGTTAAGACACCTTGAAAGCTGACAGATGACTGAAGATGCTGTGTTTGTACTCGGACAGACATTTCAGCTCCTAATTTGCCATAGGTAGCCACTGAACATTACTGGTGCTCCAGCTAACATTAGGGATTTAGTATGACGACCCCAGCTAAAACATCCAAGTTCATTAAATGGGTGGAGATAAGGCAAGGTGCTATTCAGCTTATTTGTTTTTAAATGTTGCTGAAGAAGCAGAGTGATGCAAAGCTTATTTATCTTTAAATTCTGCCTGAGAGGACCAAGAGCACATCTCCAAATACACCATCAGTGTGCCCACTACCGCTGCGGACTATTTTGGCCAAGCAGCAATCCTGACAGGAGGCCCCAAGAGACTTTGCTTTGGCTGCAGATTGCTAAAGAAAGGGCAAGAATTTAGGCAAACTCCCAGCCCTAAGGCTTTACAAAACCAGAGGCTATTTCCCTGCTGTTAACACTTTGCTGTTGCTTATATTCATAACGGCAGAGAGTCACTCAAAGATGCCGCTCAGTGAAATTTCCTAAGGGAACTTGAAGGTTGTGGGGTTTATTTTTGTTAGGAAATCAGTCACTAGAAGCTTTGCTTCATGGACACTGCTCAGCCACACATCAGTGCTGACTATGGAAGTGCCTTTATACCAAGTTTGTCTGCTCCTTGGCTGCCTAAACTGGTACAAGACACGCATACTGTATATGATGCCTCTTCCAAATAAATCAAGAAGATTTAAAGTGTCTTGAGTGGGAAGGGTCAGGCAGATGTCTGCCGGTTGTCTTTTCAGATGGCACTTGCTATGATGAGATGTGGGTCTTCACATCACCTGGATTCCCAAACTATAGATTCTCCTTTTAAGGGAACGTTAAAAGCAAGTATAACACCATGCCACCGAGTTGCATCTATGCCCGCATTTATTTATACTGAACAGCTTTAAAAATACAGAATAAAATAGCTTTATCTACTATTATTCACAACATCTGGTCCAAATATTACATTTTTAAATATTTAATTGTTTAATGAAGCAATGTTAGAAAAAATATGAAATTAAAAAAGTCCATAAAAGAATTACACATCTCAGAAAAAAAAAAAACCCTCTTGCTGTTTAACAAAAAAGTTTTACAGCCAAAGTCAGTCACAAAATATCATGAAAAAAGAAATATTTATCCCCACTGCCTAAGAACAGTTTGTTACGCCAAAGGTTGTTATAAAGAGACAAAGTACAATAATTTGGACTGGCAGCAAGATGACTTACCTGGAAAGATGTAGTAAATACCAGATAATACACAAGGCAATTCTAAATATCTCTCTCATATCAGTATGTATGGATGGCAATGCACAGTCACAATCGAATTAGAACTAGACAGGAATATTTTGGATGTTTCCGAACACAGATCCCCAATACTTAAAAGCAGCCCAGCACTAAGCTGTATAGACTCATGGGCAGAAGCTAAACACTGGCAAACTTGTGGCCTCCTCCAATACTGTGATGACCTACCATAGCTATAGAAACATGAGAGCACAGAGTATCTGTCATCCCATGCCCCAAAAAGGCTGTTGGCCTTGGCAAGAAATACTAAGAAACATGTACCTAGTGAGACATTTTTTGGGGGAAAAAAAAAAAAGTGACCCACTTACTTCCCCCCCCCCGGAAAAAAAAAAAAAAGTGGATTATGGTTTAAGAAGGCCACATAAAAGAAACACTGTAGGCTGTGCTGGTCTGTCACATGCATTTTCTACATTGATATACATATGTTAAGCACAAGTTGTTTTAGATTGTATAAACATCCAATGGCTAACTGAAACCATTAGAAGCTGGCTGTTATTATACCACATGTGCCTGTAGTGCTGTTTATACCACAAATTACACAATTTTTGACACCTTTTGTTGAGAATACATAATTGACTGGTCCAGTCTCACTTGACTGATGCTCCTTGTGGTATAAATAGTACCAAGGATTTCAGTTTGCAAGTGCTAATTCTGCATTGGGAGTATCAAGATCTCAGTAGGGAGATGAACAGTAAAGGAAACCCTTCAGTTTTTGGTAGAAACATAAACATGGGTAAATAAAGTATACACAACTACTATAGATTCGTCAATGAAGAAATTCTACCATCACATGACATTGTCATGACAATCATACCACTCCCTCCCAGGAGAACTGTGGTAATTATCCTGAGTGGAAATGTTATTTTTTAATATATGGAAATAAAATACTGCAATATTCATGTACAAACCAAGTTGCCATATTTAAAGTCAGTATTAAAAGGCATAAAGCAAATTCTGGGTTTAAGTTTGAACTTTCTGAGTGAGGCAACTGATTAAGTTCCTCTGCCAACACATTCTAATATGACAACATTAATCATAGCTGAGTTCGCTATGAAACCTAAATTTCTATAGGTATAATTTGCAAGTATTTGCTTTAGAAAAAGTGTTTAAACATGTTAGCAAGAATTCTTAATTTAACTTAAAAAAATACAATAGAATATCAATTACAAAAGTCCCAAGTTACATTGTTTTGCATACATTTATACCATCTTAGATATGACAAAATGATATTTCTACCATGAATATTTGCCCTTCCATCTTAAAGTTTGGTTGAAACATCGCCTCTTAACTCATCTCTGAGGTGTTGTCTTCTGTATGTGGTTTTGCTCAACATAGCAGTTTGAAAGGCAGGCAATTACCTACAGGAAAAGTACAGTATTGCATTTACAGCCATATTTCTATATCCAGCCACCTTTACAGATCAAATCCTAGATGTAAACAGCTAAAACAAAGAATTTAAATGCTTTTCAAAACTGCAAGTTAACCCTCTGCAACACATCTGCCAGCAACAACCGCACAGCAGCTCAGACTGCAAACTATGCTCTTCCAGGTAAGAGCATTCCACAACAGCCACTCTAGGACTCAAATGTAGAAAAGTGTACATGGGAGTAGTACTTAGGGTCCGCAATTGCCTGCCACAACTGTACAAAAATGGGGGCAATTCTGAGCATTTCCATCGCAAAGAAAAGCAAGCATTGTATTTGCATCTTCTCTGGGACTGTTTCAGATGCATCAGAAAGAGAAAGGGGAGCTTCTCTTTCCAAGGCAAATTATTTATCAGCTCTGTCCTTTGCTCACCTCAAACCACTGAAGAGATGCATGCTTTAATATAAATATTTGAGGTGCAGCAGATGTATCAGAACATTCCCTGCATGTCCAGGGTACCACCACTAACTTCATCATAACCTTTCCCTATATGTTACAGGTGCTTCAGCAGATCTCCATTGCAAAATTGAGGCCCATCTTTAACCATTCGTGTTTGTAGTAAGATTGACAGTGTTGTTACACGTGATACAAATTTGGTTACAAAAATGACTGCTAACTACAGCTATTTATTTTAGTGTTACCGAGTTAAGTGGCAAGAAAAGCAAAGCATGCCAGCTAAATGCTACTGCACTTCTCAGCCAGTCAACAGAATCAGTACGGCAGAACCAAAAGTTGAGAAAGAATTAAATCCAAGTTTGACAGAGTAATCTGACTTCACCTATTTGGATAGTCTTTCCTACGCTGCAAGAAAAGGGTGGTATTCTGCCCCAGGAAGAAGAAAAAAATCCTCGGAGTCGTCGCCCTAATTTAACTCAAGTGTCACAAATCGTCTTGGCAATTCTTTCTGACATGCTCAATTAAGGCAATACAGAAAATGTACAGCTTTACTCCAGCCAAAGGTGAGAGAAGATAAAACGCTATTTCTCATCATCTGACCTCTTCAGTGTGTAAGCATTCATGTTGTCAAAAGAATATTTGGGGAAAAAGATTAGAAAAGCCTCACAACACAGCTGTCATTGCTGTGCTCAGTTCACAGCAGCATCACTGGAACTGAAACACTTCAGTATTTACAAGGTGGCACTGTTCTAAATACCAAAACTTTGCCTCTCTCCACATTTTAATCAACTTTGGCATTTTACATGGTAATAACCACCATATACAGGTGTCTTTTTTTGTTTGTTTCCATTTTTAGTTTATTTAATTATTCTTAATTCTTCCATCTCTCCCGCACATCTTTGGTTGCACATAAATTTGGGAAATTTGGAAGCTTTGTGTCACTAATTAGAGGTTTCTGCACTCAAACTATTTGTAAGTGGATGTGGAAATCTAACACCTCACTACCCGAAGAGCAAAATTTCAAATGATAAAAATGACTTAGTTTCACAGGCAAACTAACCTTGTCTATGACACAATAACTCTTCTGACCAGCTTTCGAGATAGTCCAACTGACACCAAGACTGCAAACTATTGAAAGTCCCCTGAAGCAGGGACACACACATGCTTTGTTACGGAAAAAGCGGCATAAAATAGTTTCTGGAAACAGTCATGACATGCTGAAAAGGATATCAATGGAATCATTCTGATCCTACACTATTCAGTACTGATCCATTAAGCTCTTTCCTTGCCCTCCCCACCCCAACCCTTCCATGCTTCAATAACCAATAACATTCACGTGGAAGTAGACTCAGAGAAAACAGAGTTCCTGCGCTCCTGTCCAGTAGTCAAACTTTGATAAATATATTAGTGAATTACAGGATCTACTGTTACGTTTTTCCAGGAATATAAAATGCAAGCACCGTAGAGCATACTGGCCTTGAAATTACATTACACTACATTTCCCTGATGATCTCCACAGCTTAAAAATGCTTTTGGGGCCACACTGAAGTCTAAAACTAACTTGCAATAGTAAGAACATTAAACATGAATAAAACTTTTAATTATGAATGCATGATGAGCATGAACACTCACGTAACATCAGAGCTGAGACTATTCCAGGAAAAAAAATCTGAATGGTGTCCTGATTGGACCCAATACCCGTTAAACCACCCAGTGGATGAGGACATCAAATGTAGTGTCTCTGTCATTTAAGTTCACCTCTCTAGAAGCAGCAAGCTTTTGTAGTAATCCCACAAAACAGGAAAAAAAATTAGGCAATGCAACAGAAGCCATTCATAGGCAGCACTGGCTCTCAACATCCAAACAAGAAAATTTTGCACAGATCCATACCCGCAAATGCTGGCTGCAATTTGATCATATGGTTTTCCCCACAGGAAAAGCTGTATGCATACAGGTGTTAATTGCTTAGAACCGCTTAACAAATTACCATTTTTGTTCAGAAAACATCTAGCTGGATACATGCGTTTTGCTGTAAGAACAGTTATCAGGTCCCATCTGGAAGTTAAGTCTCTCATCTCTACAAAACTCAAGCTACATAAGGCCCTTTAAAGAAAACCTATGCCTGGACACCAGTTAGGTGGTTAAAAGCCTGGCAGAAAAAGAAAATGTTTAAAAATACAAACTGACTAGAAGTGAGTGGTATCTTCTAAAGCAACAAGCTAATGAAAGTCGGTCATAATTTTCACAGGCAAAATTATAATGGAAACTTCTGTCCTAACACTGGACATCTGACTGAACTATCAAGTAATTTGAAAAATACTCTCATGATTTGCCAGTATAAATTCAGTCTGGTTTCCAGGGATCTGAAAGTATGGAATGTGCAAATCAGTGGTTAGAAAACAGTATTTGTGATTAGACATAATTAGATCCCCCCCGAACCAAATTTTCTGGCATAACTAACGTTACAAGCAATGAATAAGCCAAAATGGCAGCATCAGTGATGTAAAATCACCATAAAAAGTAACATTTCCCATAGCACTTACATACTTCAGGAATCTAAGCCCCATTTTAAAAAAACAGACTTGGGTATACAGGTATCTGTAGTTTTTGGAAAAAAAAAAATCAAACAGGAGTATTTGCAAATTTGACCCAGAGACACTAGATCTGGCTACCACCACCCACAACAGGAAAGCTTTTTTTTTTTTTTTAAATCCGTCTCAGCTCTGGTTCCAGAATTTAAATGCAGATATACAAAACATATATTTTAATGCTTCTTAATCAGCAAGAAACTGCAAATACATCTCTTACTACAACTAGATAATATAATTTCAACTAAGGCTATACTGTAGCTTCTGAGTCTTCATCTGAACTCCTGCAGTTGCTGCTTTTCCTGAAGCCTTTCCATGTGTAACCCATGAAGGTAGGGCTGATGGGCAGGAAGCTGAAACACCTGTATTTTTTTATGAAGTTCATGCCAAAGGGCAAATCATATGTTTCCATGCCATCCAGTGACTTGCTTCCTTTACCAACTCCTTTCTTCCATTTCCTTATTCCTCTTTCTTCAGGGCTTCCTAGAAGTAAAATAAATAAATAAATAATAGGTACACATATAGATCTATACATACACAGACACACACGTGTAATAGAGGTAAGAGGAGAAAGAAAGAAAGCTTCAAGTCTCAGCAAAGCACTGGAAAGACCTAGAATCCTCAAAGAGGTAGAAAAAAGGAAAAAAATATTGAAAATGGCAAGTATCTGTTTTACTATATATCTGGCAGTTGAGGCAAACTTTTGCTCTCAAATGAATGGAAGCAGGTTTGGATCCTAAAATATTTTTACTGTATCTTCTGAAGAATTCTCCTCTGGTTTCATTTCTTTTTCCCAGTTATTTTCTATCTTTAAAGAAGATGAAGACCTTAACTTGAACAAGATTCAAAGCGTTATCAAGGAAACTGAAGCACACAGGAATGAAGCGGTCTACTGAAGGTGTTTAAAAACAGAAGTTAATAAAAGCGGCAATCACTTCCTCATGTCCTGCCTCCTTGAAATGAAGTACTATCATCATTCAGTAAGATAGTCATTATTTCAAGTAAAATGGCAAGTTCATATGCTGACCTGGAATGGTATTATCCAAAATAAATGCAACACAGCCACCAACAAACATGGCTGTAGTGAGAAGAACATTCAATACTTGATCAATGCCTGTTATTCCTAGAAGAACAGAAAGGAAAAAAAATTAGTATTTCATTTTTTAACATATATATGTACATCCTATGCATTTAACGTGGGAGAACTTTAAACTAATGTGGTCCACCATGGGAACCCTTATTTCCAAAAATTCCATGAATTTTCAGCTGCTTTTAAAAATGCCATGAAATACTGTTTAAGTTTCAACCACAGACAACTGTGCAATTGAAATTATTTAGAAAACTTCAAAATAGAAAAGGAAAATTTTCATGATGTAATATCATGTGGACTAAAATAACTCCTTTCAAAAGCTTTTTTTTTTTTTTTTTAAGTAGGGCAAGAACCTTGAGGCAGCAATTCACTAAAAAAGAACGTATTAATAACAAACTAAATCTTCACTTGAACGATTTATCTAAACGACCTAAAGAAGGTAAGATATGGTCTTAAACCTACTTCTGAAGTGACAGCTGTAAGAAAATCTATTTTTTTTAAATCAAGTTAAGTGCTCCTCTACAACACCTTCCTTTGATGATGTACACTGTCATAACCACTATTGAGGAGGTAGTATTTAAAAAAAAAAAAAACAAAAACAAAACCGCTTCTCCATAGATTCAATAAAACTGCAGATTTGCCGGCAGTCTGAATCAAGTTCATTAAAATTCAGGCTCAAAGCATGTCTAGAGAGACAAAAAATGTTCGAAAATGAAAACATACTTCCAGTTTTCAAGATCTAATTTGGTATTTCCCCTTCCTCTTTTAACAATTTAAAACTCGGATTTGCCTTTCCAGTCCTTATTCCAGTCCAGCTGGCAACTGTGTCCTTGCATTGCTCCACAATTTTATCCAAATAAAGCATGACAACTTGAGATGTATCACACTGAAACAATCAACTCAGCTCTCAACACCCAAAATAATTTTCCTCTGAATGCACCTGCCTTCTTACCTATAGCTTTTATTGTCTCTGTAATATTTTTGTTTTCCTCTTATTTACTTTGTACTTGTATCTACTTTGTATATCAGTATTATGTAAAAATATGCTTCATGTAAATGAATAGAAACACATACCTGTCACCAGCGGATTTTGTTTGAGATAGCTTGGGAGGACAAGCCCAAAGAAAATGGAAAATCCAAGTACAAACAGATTGCGAGAAGAATTTAAATCTATGAACTGGAGGTTTGACAGACCCACAGCTGTAATCATCCCTAAATAAAAAAAATAGAACAAGTCTCAGCCTTTAGACTTTTTCCTGGGGGGGCAAGATAAATGCAGCACTAGAGTAAAAAGATACTGCCACAGAATACACAAAGAGGAGCAAAAAACATACGTTACCAAAGAGAGTGCAAAAGAGGGCACCAAGCACAGGGTCAGGCAGCGATGCAAAGAGAGCACTGAACTTGCCAACCATCCCAAGCAAGAGCATGAAGGCTGCTCCATATTGTATAACCCTGCGACTTCCAACCTGCACGAGAACAAAAAGGAAAGCACACTGGAAAAAGTCTGTCCTTTGTCCAACTTCGTGCCTTGCATTTTATTTTATTATTCTCTTTCAGATTCAAAGCTTCTTTTCAAGCTTCCACGTATATTTTTTGCAGTGTTAAAACACAGGCTGCAGACCCCTTGCAAATGTCTTAGAGGACTCAGCTGTAACATGGCTGCAGTCCAGTTCTAACATAAAACTTTGTTTGACTTTGTTTTCATTAATGTTAACAAAACCATCTGTGTCTGCTATAGCCACTATAACCATGAAATGTGGCACGGTCCCATCTACAATAAAAAAAATAAACCGACAATAACTAGGAGTGATTGCAAACAGATCAACTGTAGTGCAAACAACAACAAAATAATGCCATGTGTTGCTGCCCTTTTACACAAGAAAAATATATCTCTATCCATAAATCATCTTCCACGTAGTTCACTTCAAGCAGATATAGCCTTTCTAGATAGATTATCAAGTGATTTTATAACATTCCTCCAAGATCAGAACTGAATTTGCTTCATATGCAAATCATGGCCGTGCAAACACTGAAATCAAATGTCTGCACTTCCTTCCCATTTTTATTTTAAGCATTCAGACTTCAGGGCAGTAGTTGTCTGGCATTATGTAGTATTAGTAGTTGGTAAACCTGAATATTCAATATTTTAAATAGTGTTGTATTCGCTTAAGAGGTCCACTAAAAACAAAAACAAAAATTTTGTTATGCTGATAGCGTAGTTTCTAGCAAAGCTCTTTGTAGGTTTTTCTTTTACAGAGTACTATGCTTCAAAGAGAAGCTGATGTTAATTTGTTAATCATGTGTGACTGAGCTAAATAAGTTAAATCAAGAAAAAAATATACTAGGCATTTTTAGGGTAAAAGTATTCCTCCTGTATTTTTCACTGCTTAACTGTTAGATGAGACATGATCACCTACACAAAGAAGCTAGACAGTAAATTTTGGCATTTCAGTAGAGGAACGAGTTAGCCTACAACTTTCCCTATTTAAATAAAAATACTCATCTTCTTATGACCAACAATAACCTTGCTCTAAAATTACCTTGCTGTATGAAATAGGCAGATTCTTTAAAGAAAGAAAGAAAAAAACATGACAATAACACTGGTTTATACAAATTATCATTCTCTACAAGCAAAATAGATTAAGCTCCAACAGAGTTTTAAATGCTACTGAAAGCATCTTCATAAGCATCTAGATCAAACTATTTAATTATTCCAAGGAACTTGTACACATACTTTAAGTAATTATTTTGGAGTACATGAATAAAGATATGGTACTTAGTTCCTTACAGGAGTATCTGTATCATCATCAACATTATGGCATAAACTGCCTATAATTTTGGCTCAACAAATGAGTTTTCATCGATTACCCTCTCATCTACTATAATTCACTCACAGACTAGCTCAAAGACTTTGCAGTATTACCATCCAGTAAAAGCCTCATATTTAAATTCTAAATTGTAACCATATACTGATTTGAAGCAAAGGAAATGCCTTCTCAAACGTTGCATCAGTATAATGGGATCACTGGGACTATATACTCTTCTGCTCATGAACACAGGAGATATCCTCTCACAAATAAACAGCAGAGTATCGAAGTAGTAAAAAACTATTTTTATATAAATTGAAGTTGCAAAACTATTAGATTTTTAGGGACAAATGTTCAGCCAGGAAAACAGGACACACAGCAATCCAGCTGTGCAATCCTGGAAAAGGCATATTCACTTTTCCATCATGCTCTCTGAACAAACCTAACTGTAGTTAACTCTGTCCTCTGTAACAGCTGCCAGCTTAACATTCTTTTTTTTTTTTTTTTTTGCTGTTTCAAAGCAAAATACATGCTCATTTCTGTGTACTCTTAATAAAAAAAGCACTGTTAATTCACATAAATATGAAGTGAATAACAGAGACAGAGCAGAACAGAATAAACCTTTCTTTAAGGATTTTTCTAGCAATTTTCTTCTAGGAAATTTCCACCAGCAACTCAAAGGAAGACTTATACAGACAGCAGATGGTGCTATTACTATTTATATTTTATTCCAAAAGCAAACAGAACCATCCTTTGTGCAGAAAAAAATGGCTGAAGATAAATTCATCATCTATATTAGATTAAGCAAGGGGGACGAGTTATTTTAAGTGGAGTGCATGCATTTTATGTCTTGTATTCATTAAACAGATTTATAGCTTACAAACCAAATACACAGCAAGCTGTACATATTTGCAACGTACATTATCTTACCGATTTTGCTGATATTTCTTAACACAGTTAAATTAACAATGCCAAGCAAATCTCTCTGCAGTCCAAGGTCTCTCAGTTCAGCAGGGCATTCAAGCACATGCATCCAGTTTAGTGTGTGAACAAATTAATTCCTCAAGTGCTTAAATATTTTGCTAAGTAACATCCCAGAAAGTATGCATTCCCCTAAGCATGCTCAGTGCTTTATAAACCTATCACAGTGGAGACATACATGCATGTAGCATACATGTAAATTTGAAGTTACTTTGACCACATTTTCAGTTCTAGTTGCGTCAGTGTCATGTCCTAATACAGTTGTGGGTAAGACCTACGGATCTCAGCTTGCATTTTATTTTGTGTCGAAGTGAGACATTAAAAACAGTCAGTCCTCTAGAGATGCTATCAGAGTCTAGACATCCAAAAAATATCAATTTCTATACAGTTAGTAGTGTTTGTGCCTCAAAAAAGAAAAAACACCCTTGAACCTTAGAATACTTTCTTGTTTTTCAAAAGGACAGTTTATTTAGTATCATCTGCTTTACGTACATTTTCTAAACGCTATTTACTTTGAATGAAAATAAGATTTTTGGGGTCCTTATCTAGAATGGACTTCTATTAGACAAGGTCTGGTACAGAAAGTTACATGAATTCAGAGTACTCTGTGAAGTTTGTCTGCACAAAGTATTATTTTGCAGAAGAGGATTATGCTGTGAAATGTGAAAATGGCATAAGCCAGCCACCAGAGGAGATAAAATGTCACTGACCACTGACTGATCAAGGTAAAGAACATACCTTCGTGATGCCCAAGACACCAATGTTAGGGCTGGAAGAAGTGGATCCATTCCCTGTCCCAAATACTCCATCCAAAACACAGGAGAGACCTTCAATAAAAATCCCTCTGTAATTCACAAACAGAAAAATTGTCAAGCTTGTATTAGTGTAGATTCACTTCAGATGGTGCTTTGTGACTGTCGTGCCTATTCAGGCATCTGTGCCATAAGATTTTATAATTCACATTTCAAGCTCCAATACACCTGGAAAAACACGTTGGGTTCTGTTTTCTGTGTCTTAGATACCCTTGTTCCTAAAATAAGGAAATTACAAAATAATTGAAGTTAAAATTAGAGCTGTTCTTATTTCTAAAATTATGCTTCAGGCAAATTCAACAAGCTACACTGATTCCAGAACTGATTTAGAGTTCTGTCCTCACTGAAATTGTACTACTAACTTCCTCAGACTCCAGCAGGAATGGGACTAGTTTTTCAATGTTACATTTGAATCAGGAGTTCAACATGACTGTTACATCTTCCATTTCAGATCCCTGGCCCTTGTGTTTGACCAAATTTTAACAGTTAATCTGAGAGCACATTCCTGTCTTCTCCTGAGGGGGTTAAAAAAAGTTTTTAAAAAGTAGTGTAAGATACTGAAAAATATATATATGTAATTTTTTTTTGACGTACCTGTTTATTGCATGAATAGGTGGAGGAGGAGCACATGACAACCTGGCACAGGCATAGTAATCTCCTATTGATTCAATAATGCTAGCAACAACTGCACTAAGCATTCCTATAACTCCAGCAGCTGAAATTGTTGGCAGTCCCCACTGAACTGTGAAGAAAAGAAAACTGAAATCTCTCATGCCACAGAAAGCACTGTAGATATCAAAACATATGGCAATTCATTAATCCTAATGGAATCAACAAATTTCCTTAACAGTAACAAAGCCTGGCAAGTTCAATTAGATTAAAGGAACAAAGGAATAAAGGCCTAACTAACTGCTTTGATCATGCTTGAGGGAAAAAAAAAAAAAAAACAACCAAAACCCTGAACTCCACCACAAAGATTCCTCCCGTGCAGAAGGAAGGAATTTGAACTACTGTTTGGAAAAAAAGAAAAAAGCCAACAATAATTCAGATCGGTGAGGCAAATGCGACTTAATTATTGTTGCTCTGAAAACTCAGTCTTTGGTTGCAAGTTTAGTCTACCAAACAAAGACAAGATCCAACAACCAGCTATGATCACTGCATAAACACCTTCCAATTCCAAATTTTTGTAGAAGGGAAAGTAAGATTAATTTAAGCCTGTAGAAAAGCTTGGCAGGTTTTCCACAGCAATTGCCTTGATGCTTTTTATCTCTTTGAAATAGAAGAGCCTCTCACAACAAAAGGAACTTTAAGTCATACAAACATGAATGAACAAGGCTTTACAAATAAGAAAGCTCTAATCAGGGTGGAGAAAAAAGTTTTCCGCCTCTTCTTTCCCAAAACCTTCTATTATACATTTTGCAAGTAATGCTTTAGAAGTGGTTTCTCCTAAGAACTAATCAGAACCAAAGCATATGGAAAACCACAATGAAGCTCTTCATTAAGATCTAGTGGTATTCGTAATTTCTATTCCAGAAGAATATTATTCTATTATGATCATGTTTATTTCTGAGCAGCACAAATGAGTTGTGCAATTCTATCTCATGTCCTAAGAAACAGCCTTTAACAGCTTTACACTTAGAGCAAAAGAATAAAACCACTGAAGATGTCACTTAAAGCATTTTGCGCTGTCTTCTAATTCCTTTTTTCCTTTGATAAGCATTGACTAGTATCCTTTGGCTTTCCCATAAGCCCGATTCTAACACCACTTCTGGAAGCCAGGACGTTTTTGTGCAGTTGCCTAACATTTGTCCTAATTCAAGAACAGGTGTGTTTGGGGACAGGGGAAGTGTATTAAGTTAGAAAAACTCCATACACTATTGATTCCTTTGACAACGAGAATCAATGATTTCAGTAGCTCTCTACAGGAGTTATAACAACATATCTTTCTTATTGTATAACATTAACAGCAGGTACCCACAATATCAACACGTAGAGGTTAAGTCAACCGTTACCTGAAAATCCATGTTACACAAAGTCACAACCACGTTATTAGGAGTCAAGAGTTACCTAGATAAACCTTACAAGTTCAAGCTTCAGAGACTTGGTCTTTCCTGTGTGAGACCTTAAGGTACCACGTTAAAGAGCAAAAGAAGGGGGAAAAAACCAAGTGTATGTTGCAGTGAATCTAAATATAGTACTGAGAAAAAGATGGCAGGGTTTCTAAGAAGAACACAAACAATACTCATAGGCCAACTATTAGAAGAAAACAGCCCTTAAAAACAGACATACTTACAAGGATAAGGAACTTTGAACCATGGAGCTACCAACAGCACTCCTCGTCGGGCATCTGTGCGAGCGTAGAAGCCGTACTTTGAACTGTCAGGGGGAAAGACGTCCGTCACAGTGAAGATGAAACAAAGCAGCCATGACACCAAAATCGCTAAAATAATCTGCGAAAGAAGATTAAAAAAAGAAGCTGTTTAGAATAAACTATAATTGGCAATATTCACCAATAGAAGTTTCTACACACAATATCTATTGCGCACACATCTGAGTGCAATCTTAAGTGATATTTTAAATCTGAACAAGCAGTAAACCCTGTAATAGATCCACTGAGTATCTTTTTCCTCTAATAAAGGTGCTGCTACAAAAGCTTTAGAATTAGAGTAACTCTTCTCTCCCCTAACAAATAAGTCTCCAAATGGGCACTTACATGAACGAGTAAATTAAGTCTACGTTAACACAGAAATACAAGGAAGTCTTTCACATGGAGAAACAGAGTATTGCTTTCATAAAACTAAAAGATAATGATCTTGCCATTCCTTTTTTGAAGGGCTCCATTTTAGCTTTCACTACATGCACAAGCCTACCTCCTTTTCTATCCCCTTCACTCCCCTCCCTCATCTTCATCACTCCAGCAGCTCCTCATTAGAGACGAATGCCAGAACGGTATCTAGCAAAACTACGAGACTATTTCCTGTTGCAAATAAGCCATTTAGTTAAGTTCCTCACAAGCACATTTAAGCTTTTATCTCAGCTTTGTGATCTACTGTACTACCTAGAAAAATTAAAATCAAGAAAAAAGCCCCAAAACATAAATTGGTTTACTTTTGCCAACCGAAGAACCAGTTCAACTACTTACAGGGAACATCTTAAAAAGCTGCAGCCTATAAGCTGTCCATCCTTTCTTGGATTTGTAAATGGGTAAAGGAAATTTGACATTTCTGGCATACTGAGAAAACAACAACACTAGGAAAATAGTCCTGAGAAAAAAAGGAGGGTAAGACAAAAGAGACATGCCATTAGCACCAATATTTTAAAGATCCTTCTCAGCAGAAACCTGATAATCCTTCGGGCTGTTCAGACTCAGAATACAAATGTACATGCTAAATTTAGTGTAAGACAAAATATAATGAGTGTATTTTAAATAAATTATTATTCCACAAAATCTAGAACTACATCATTTGTATTCTAAAGTACTGCAACAATAGCCAGCAACAAATAGGTAAATAAGAACGGGAAAATGAATCAAGACTACATTTCAGAATCAGAAATATTTTCAGAGTTAAGACAACCATTAGCAAAGAGGTAGGCTACATTTCTCTTTTCTTTTTGTCTCAAATTCTCTAACTATGTGTACCCATGTCCACACCACACATAAAGCACAAAGGCTACTGCTAGCAAATGGGAAGAAACAGGAAAACTGGAGGCCTATCGCAGGCCAGACCAATTATACAGTAATTTTTGCATAAAACTTAAAAGCACTTGAAAAATGTCTGTCATGGGAAAATTTGTCTTAAAATTCTTAAGAACCCCAAAGTATGCTGTATGTGCACCTTAACTTTTACATAGCTGATAAACTAGCTGAATGGAGCCCCAAAACCAAGATTCCAGTGAGCTGCAATTCACCAGTAACCTAGTTTATTACAATTTTTAGATGCCTTAAATATTATGCACTTCCCCCTTGTCAAAACTGCTAAGCTTCTCTGTATGTTAAAAATAATTTAAGTCTACAGCTAAAATCCACTGCAATGAAAAATAAAAACCCAGGATGGGCTGCTTAATTCTGAAACAGTCAAAAAACATTTTCCTGTAAAAAGACTAAAGAAAGAGTCAAACTGCCTGAAGGAGTAAAGCTTTTCTGAAATTTGAGATTATGTTTTCATCAGATTTATAAAAAAAGAGACAGATTTTAAGCTTCCCTCCTTTTTCTATTCAAGATCGGTTTTAGTACACAAAAAACAAAACAGAGCTTTATTCTCCCTCAGTCTCCAGGAACAAAGAGCTCTGCACAAGAAGGGTGTCATTTATAGCCTTCACCCCTGACTAAAGTCGAATGATAAAGACAACTTTTCCTTTGCAGTCAGGAAACACTTTGGCATCTCTCCAAAAGTCTATTATAGGAAGATGATGGCCTCCACTCCCTAACAGCAGCTATTCCAGCACGTTAGCCCTGAGGACAGGCAGAAACCATGATTTTTATTTGAAAGTGGCTTATATGATTTAAAACAGTGAGGAGGATACATGCATTGCATGGTATGACAGAGGCTAAAGCAGGAGACAGATGCAAGAAATAAAAACAACAACTAAAAGTCCTGAACTGTTTCACTGATAACATCAAGATTAGTTTCTCAGTTTGCTTGTCTACATAGTAGGCATAATACTGGATCATTTAAAATACTACCAGAACTTTAAATACCCAAAGAAACATTTCATTCACCAGGTGTACAAGTGTACGAATTCAGGAATACTTGCTGTTTTTGCAGAATATAATGTGTTGTGTTTTATTATTAAATTATTTCAAACCGGCATCTGCAGAACAAGCAAGGTCAGAAAATTCTTCTGGAAACTGAAAACCTTGTCAAGTAACACCTGCAGCTAATAGAGGATCACAGCTCGTACACAGATATTATTCTGCCGTGCTAGACAGTGAGTGATACAATCATTTTATCTCATCTGAAAAATTGAGACAATTCAAGTGCCGCATCTTGTAGAGATCAAGTTACTTTTTAGTGACTCTACATGGCTATGAGTTATTTCCAACTAGTGCACAATTTTTGAATGGCAGAAGCCAGAAATACTTAATGACTGGGTAATATTTAAACCTTGTTCCTAAATTCACTTATTTTCTCCATCTGCAAAACATCAACTTTCATAACAGGTTTCCACATCCAATTCATCACAGGTCTATATGATTGATATAATGTTAGTCTCAACTTGCATGCAATTTGTTTTACAGGAAAACAAGTGTTCCTTTTGGTCAGCTGCTTAACGTAACGGAGTAATCATGATGCTAACACCCAAAGTAAGAGTCTTAAACAGCCCTTTTAATCATAAGCTGCACTTACAGAATACTTTATATGTTCAAAGTACTGTGCTAACAGATTAGTTAGGTCAGAATCTGATTGGATCAAGTCATTCCTTCCCCTTCCAGGGCAAGCACAAAGTTGGTTGCTATACATTGGATATTCTAACTGCTTCAGCCAATTTCATAATTCCTAAAATGTGTTTTTCATCCTGATTTGGCTGGTTATCAACAGTATTTCACAGGAAACTTGTCACTAAATTAACAGACCCAGCAGTCCATGGCTCCCCGACCAGCTAGTTTCACAAAACTCTGTTCTCCAAACCTCACTTTCAACCTCCTTTCCTTCCTCCTCTCCCAGAGTCACTGTGGTCTTCATTCCCAAATTGCTAGCTGACCCTATTCCTGGGCATTATACTCCTCTCCACGATGGGAGCACTGCAATGCTACCTTTGGCAGCCAAGCAGACTCAGGTTTTTCACTGGCACTCCAAAATTCCTCTGTGACAACTTACCAGATGGGACCCACTGGCCTAAGACAAGAACACCCAGGAGTACTTACAACATCGCAATACCCCAGTGTTTGCCAGCTCTTTCTCCAGCTGCTTGGAAACCAGAGAGGCCAATAAGAGCAACAGTTGGAGTGATGGTCAGAGGTCCAATGTATCGCAAGAGGGCGCCGGGAAGGCCAAGCAAACCAATCACCACTTCTATCAAGGAGGACATGATAATAGCACCTTGGATCTGAACACACAAAAATGGGAAAGAGACAGTTCAGCTGCATCTTAAAAGCAAAACCAAAACATTTCTTTTTCTACTCTGGCTTACAAACTGCAGTTAAAAGAATTCAGTGACACAGAAGAACTCAGCAAATTTTTCGTCATAAAACAGCTCATTAGGTTCAAGTGACTTATTGCTTAAGCATAACACTTATGGTTTTCTTCACAAAACTATTACACGACAGACCAGTGGGCCAGTCTGGTAGTTGTGTGGATAGCACATCACACTGTCAGACAGGAGACCTGGGTTCCAGGCTAACCTTTAAGCTCTCAGATCGAGCCGGCAAGGGTTGGTGGCGCCACGGAGGTGATGCTCCTAGCTCCTAGGGGCAGTGTATGCTGCATTGTTCACAAGTGCTCCTTAGAAGCTGGTATAGAGCAGCGTTGTGGTCTCAGGAGACTGTCAGCCCTCTTGGCTGCAGGGCTCTTGGCAGGATGTAGCTATGGTTTGAACATGGGGAAGAGAGAGGGGTTGTTTTTAATTAAGAAAAAGTTTGCAGCCCAAAGCAACGGGATGGGAGATAAATTCCATGACACACGCCTTAATTTGGACTACACTATCTAGCAGTCTAGTGTGATGCCTGGGCACAACCCTCATTGTGAGCTCTGCAGAGACTGATGAAGTTCAGACTGTAATGCTGCAAATGGAAAAGGAGTTTGGTGTATTTCAGCAAGTCTCTTGGGAGAATCAATGTTCCATCAGGATAGTCTCCAATTTAAGACACCTAGGAATGAACAGATTTGCTAACTGCATTTTACCTTCCATCGGACAGCCTACTGAACAGAGTGACAGAAGGCAAGTGATCTGGTAGTAGCTTATGGTTTGCTGAACTGCTACTGGTGAGCACAAATTGGTAAGTGCTACAAGAACAGTATTCATCTCACTTGCGCATTTTACTGAGTATCTTTTGGAATGTGGCAACTAACTGATTGTATTTGCTGTTCAGCAATGAACAAGTTGAAAAAATGAAGACTTCCATGAAATGAGTAAAGGGATATATTCAAATGAAATTGCAGTGAAAGAAGAAATTGCCAACTTAAAGACAAGAACACACAGATGATTAAATGAGAAACTTAACTGAAATCGGACAGATCGACAGCTAAAGGCTACTCCCACATTACCTCTCGTATTCTGGGATACCAGATGTGCTCAGTATGAAGCAGTTCTGTTGTTCCATTTGTAACTGTTATATCTTACCAAAAGAAAAGACAAAACACAGGTATTTATTCCTCAGCCACTTTTCCATATTTAATACAAAATAAGTTTCTCCTTCAGCTGTGTCTAACAAATGAGACTTAATTTACACAGAAAAGAAGTTCTGCAGTGCTACAAATCGCGTAATATCATGCTTACATTTCCCAAGAGCTAACCACTAATTTCACCCACTGTACCAAAGTGGAAAAAAAAATAACCTTCAGAAATAAAGGTCATATAGATCTTTTTTTTTCCCACCCCAATAAATGGATTAATGGAGAACTACTCAGTTACACACCAGGAACCAAGGAAACATTCCAGTGTTTGTTGTTTGCCAATTTAGGTGATTCACTGAACGATGAACTGACCCATACTAACAACCCTATCTGACACCTTTTGAAGGTTAAAAGGTTCAAGAGCAAAATGCAGCAAAGGCTCTTTCTGAAAAGTTGAAATAGTGGAAAAATTGCTTTTGCGATCGAAGGTTATCAGACAGTTTTTTCTCTCAACAAGTTGCGTGTTAGGACACTGGCATATTTTGTCAAGAAATATCCAACACAGCCATGAAATCTGAAGTACACCACAGTATGCCTTTACATCTTGGGCACTGAAACCCATGTGCTCCTTCCCAGTAGCTGAATCTGATTACTCCAGTGTGAAAATGTGAATGCTTAAAGCTGTATTTTATACATGAAAACACTAGGAAAATTGATTAAGTGGTCATGAGTGAATCGAAGAGTGTTATAAACACACAAATAATACAAATATAAATCACTAGAGAATCTAAAAGACCTCAACCCCTCCCCCCCCGAAGATCTTCAATTAGAATCAGGCAGTCTTGTTTCTCTATAATGCCATCTTGCACTGCCCACAACCTTATTACAGAATAACCACACCCCATTAAAAAGAAAACGTCCAGAGCTGTTTCCACTTCAGTTTTCTAACCTAAATTAAAGAAAAGGCAGCCTACACAACCAGTTTTACTGCACATTTTCATTCTAAATAAATTTGCTACCTTTCACGATGGTAAAGGTAGCAAAGAAAAAGCTAAAAAGAACATCCAAATGTTGTTAAAGCCTGCTCTGCAAGGACTATAAGTTAAATGAGCAAAGATACTGAACCTGAGGTGATGCTGAACATTGCTCAGAATTACTAGTACTCCTTCTCAACTAAAAAGGACTCTTATGGACTCACTACTTCCAAATAGAGGCCATGATCATTTATGCAACCCTTCTGCCATTCTCTATACTAACAAAGTAATTGTTTTAAGCTACTGCCAGATTTCTTAGTATTAGAAGATCTCTCTCTCTCCCTCCTCCCCCTCTCCCTCAAAGCAAAATTATAACTGGATGTTAACCCTAACATGAACGGGTTTTCTTACAAGGCCTTCGATTTCCCCTTAAAGCTTTCTTACATTTTTCATCTTATATTTAACTCCTTTAAGTACATTGGACATGAATATAAAGGTTTAAAACTAGAGTTCCACAAGGGCATTTTTAGAATTCTTCCAAAGCCAGGAGGCACCAAGTTCAAAGGCGGTAAAATGAGATATTTTTTTTAATTCCCTGCTCATTACTTTCAGTTTCTGTTTGAAAAGGTTCAGCAGTTGCACTATGTGTCATCTAGGTCATTTGTCACTTAAATGGGTGCAAGCATAAACGACAATTACCTGTATTATTACATTTCCACTTCTCCAGGGAAAGTATCGCTCTAGCAGGTGCTAAGAATGCAAAAGCACTTGCCTGAAACAAGGGTAACCTGGTGGAAAGAGAAAGAGGAGATGATATTACTCCGTGATACAGTATTGTGTCAGGGTATCAACTGCAGTTAGGTGCTTACTCATCCTCAAAACCATCCTTCATCAGGTAGTTACTAAATATGAGAATTTCTTATTAAAAAAGGACAGACATAGAAACGCTAAGACATCACAAGTGAAATCCTAACATAAGACACTACATGAGTGAAGTTATTAACACGATGCCTATAACAGACAATTACTGGATACCGGCACACAGGTACCAGACATTGATTTGAGTTTTTGACTCAGTATCATAACAAGGATAAGGATGCACGTTCTGATGTAAGTACCAGCCAGACTGCTGAACAAGCAGCTTTTACAGTCCCGCAACATTAAAAAAGCTCTTTGACAGAAGTAAGCAGTCTGTATATTCTACCTTCTCTTTGCATAACCTGAAGTATAGTCACCTACAGATTCATCTTCAAGTGTACATGTAAACAACAATTAGGCTGATAAGTGCTGATTAGATGTTCCAGGTGGCTAATAACAATAAACGCAAACGTTGCAAGAATTTCAAGATGACATTCTTAGCATTGGTGTTTATACTTCCCAAAAGGTTCAGTATCTGAAGAGCGTTCACCAGCACCAACTATGTATTTATTGAATAAACTGTAGCATGCATAGCATTACAAATATCCAGATGTTACTTAACTACAAAGAAGATGCACTTTGAACTGTTCTGTGAACACCAAGGATTGGATCTCAAACCGTAACATGTGAAATAATTGGTCATATAGCTCTCGTTACTGCACTACATTCATGGCTGTTTTACAGCCACAATCAAGTGCATTGATGCCAGTACAAGTACCAGTAAAGCAAAAGAACTAACTGCAGCAGGTTTAGATAAAGATCAGAAAAGGGACAAGGAAGATGAAAAACGTCTGTAAGGGAAAAAGATCATGCTCAACAGAGAAAAGATCAAAACAGAAGCATGTTACAGACAACGGCTGTAAAAGTTCACAGGCAAGAAGTTAGAACAGCTGAACTATTACTGGAAAGGAGTTTGGGCCATAACCAATCTAAAATGTTGACCAACCTACTGCAAACTTTGAAAGCTACATTAAAAAATTCAAACTCCATAAAGCACATGAGCCACCAGAGCACACCTGACCTGCACACAATTCCCTCTCACATTTCTTCTAGCAAAAAAGAAAAAAAAATCAAAATTTTATCTTTGGGGAAGAAACAGTGGTAGCTATGAGTGAATGATTCACCTCATTTTACAAGGTTCGTTGGGCAAACTGAGCAAGCTGGTGCCCATGGCAAAATATGCAATACTTCTAAGGAACTGTTACTCCTCTATCCCACCTACACAGTACTCTGTCCCTGCATAATGATTTTGTAAGTGTACGTTGCAAGAGCATTCTCCAGTGATGAAGTCAGTTGCACCAAGACAAGTCTGGATTATGAGTTTTCTATGACATAAAATACCCTTCTGAAACCTTGCACAACCTTCACTTGGTGGTATATGTAGTACACAGTTGTTGCTGTGGGCATTCAGAGTCAGAATTGTCCTTTTAAAGATAATAAAACCACACAATCACAGAACCATTTAGGTTGGAAAAGACCTTCAAGATCATCAAGTCCAACCATCAGTTTGACCTACTGAGTCCCATCACTATACCGTGCTTCTTGATGCCACATTCACACGTCTCTGAAATGCCTCCAGGGATGATGACTCCTCCACTTCCCTGGACAACATGTTCCAAGGCCTAATCACTCTTTCCATTAGGAAATTCTTCCTGATATCCAGTCTAAACTTCCTGCTGGCTCGTGGTCAGCTGGCTGTTGACCAGCACCCCCGAGTCCTTTTCTGCCAGGTGAGCCTGCACTGCGTGGGGTTGTTGCGACCCTGGTGCAGCACCCAACATTTAGCCCTGCCAAAGGCCATACAACTGGACATGGCCCATTGATCCAGCCTATCCAGGTCCCTCTGCAGAGCTTTCCTACACTCAAGTAGACCAACATGCCCACCCAACTTGGTGCCAGCTGCAAACTTACTACTGAGGGGGCCACTGCATCCCCTAACCAAGAGTGTTGATAAAAATGCTGAACAAAGCCGGGCCAAATCCTGAGCCCTTGTGAACACTGGTGACTGGCTGCCAACCAGACTGAAATCCATTCACTATGACTCTGAGCCCGACCATCCAGACAGCTTTTCACCCAGTGAACAGTATACCCAATCCATGCTATGAGCAGCCAGTTTCTCCGGGAGAAATCTGTGGGGAACAGTGTCAAATGCTTCACTAAAACCCAAGGAGACAACTTTGTCCAGGTAGACAATTTGTATTAAAGACCTAGGACTGCACACACTTGATAAATCAACTTCCCTACTCATGATCTGAAATAAAACTCAAGAGATACTCCTGTATCCCACGTACACATAATTTCTTGTTGACAGAACTTAGGTAAAAATTTCTGAGTTTAAAAGGATAAAATTGCAAAGTCTTGAGGGATATAAACATCTAAGGAAAAAGAAATTGAGGGTTTCCTGCAAGGTTTTGAACAAACTTTTCGGTTAAGTGTTCAGAGAACTTTCCTGGGAACAATGGAATTATGTTGTTTGTTTAATTGAATGCTCACATGCTCAAGCAAAATACCAACAGCCTGATTTAGACGCTATTTCCTCATCTCACACAGTTTTAACAACTGCCCCTAAAGTCATACCAAGAAATCCTCACTGCACGGTTCCTTCCTTTGGCCTTTGCCAACCTATTCAGAACCTCAGCTGTTTGGTCAAAAGACACTATTAACTGGGAACATTTGCTGAATTTTAAAATGTGATTTTTTTTTTTTTTTTTTAACTCTACCTGACTCATCTTTGTAGATCTAGACTATACACCTGGATAAAATTACATATTGCACAATAGGGTCTTAGCACGTCTTGCATAGCTATCTATTAAACCATCATATGAGACAGTTAACCCAAAATATTTACCAAAAGGGCCAGTAAGCTCAAAATGCTGCTGTTGTTTTTTCTTCCCTAAGCCGAAAATAGCAGTCTCTCTCCCCCTCCATCGTTTCTTTAAACGTTACCCAAAATCAGCCAACCATAATCAGTATCTTTCCAGAGAGACAGCTGTAGTTTGGAACATGATTTATGAAATAGCTTTCCCATTATTAGCCAGACATTCATTACCAGCTGAGTTAAGAACCACCAGTGTGGTATACAAATATCACGTCTAAATTGTACAGTTGCTCAATTTTAGTACTAGTCCTTGTGACGATGGAGCTTTCCATGCAGTAGAAGTCATCTGGAAGCATCTCCGTTATCTTAAAATTTCACCCAGACGTGGGAATGTTTAGACAATGTAGTGATGGGCACAGCAGTAAGCCTAAAATGTTTAGGTATATTAAAGCTGTATTTGATTGTCTCAGTCATGCTAACTGCTCTGAATCCTTGCCAAATCTTTTGGCTTATTACATAAACTAATAAATTGCTTGAATTCCTAAAATTAGTATGGGTACCAAACTGACCACAACGCCTCCTCATAAATGGAGCTAAATTCATCTTTAAGGACCTTCGAACCATGGAATTTGCCCTTTCAAAACCATACTGGCTTTATTTGCTGAAATACTTTGTAGATGACAGACTTGCCAATGAACACTTGAAAACCTCATTTAGAGAATGCCACTGCTTTATCTCAGCCCCACCCTTACATAAAACCAGAATCACATGTTAGATCATTATAAAATGTTCAGTCACTGAAATTTTCTTCATAAATACAGGTTAACTTATTTTAAGACCCATACACAATTACCTCTTTGGTTTATAAACGTCCTTCACAGGGCAAGTGGAAGCCACAGAAAAGGAAAACCATGGAAGGCAGACAAAGAACAGAGCATTTAAAACTCATGGGACCACACCTGTTTTTGCAAGAGCCCCAAATCACTCTATATCAAGTAATGAAGACAGAGCCTAAGATTAGATGGGGTTCGAGGTGGGGGGAAGAGAGAAAAAAGATGACAAACTTCAGATCTGTGAAGTCTCAGGAAGTACAAAAACTGAGCTCTTTGTTTTTCCTGATAAATTTGAGGCAGAATAAGAAAGCTATTAAGGCACAGGAAAACCAAACTCCCCTTTGAGTTAATATCCATTCACAACTCTGCACTCTTCTAGAAAATTTGAAGATTTTCAACTTCATTTAACACAGGAAGGGAACACTCAAAGATGAACAATAAAAGACCTTATCTCCCAGTTCCTGTCTCTGTCAACAATACCTCAATTTCCTATATAAAGCACAAATGGGAGTGTGTGTGTAGGGGAACATTCCCTATTAAAAGGGAGGCTGATCAGGTTCAGAATACCAAAGGGCACAGAACTCTGCTCCTCTGCCTCCTTTTGGACAAGGTACTTGAGAATTTATGACTACAGCTAAGGCAAGCTACACCCAATAAGCACAAAGAGCCACTCAGGCAGAAAACGTGATCTGCCTTGACTAAAGGAAAATACATTAGGGAAAGATGAATATTTTCTCTTTCATCAATTTTAATAATACAACATTGTCATCAGAATGAAGTTTCCATAAAAAAGCGATGTTCTACATTTAGCAAAATGTAATAAAAATATATCAAACATTCTTTTTCAAAAACAAAACAAAGTATGTTAGCAATGTATATTTTTAAACCAAAATATGAACTAAAGATTATATTGGAAAACCTGACATACTTGGAAAGGTTTTGGATGAAAAACTGATCTAAAAATCAAAGTGATCTACCACAGGCTTGTCTTTTGCACCCTACTGGGATAACTTCTCCACCCAAAGATTCTGTTTCTTAAATAAATCTTAAAAGAAGTGGGGGGGCATTTGTCCATTTTCTATTCAAACGCAGGATTTCAGCTTCCATTGTTCTTAAAGTGAACTAAATGGCCCAAGAATCATTCAGGTAATCATATGAGAACATACTCATAAAGTATGCACTTTTCTGGTTTCACTTATCCTTGGTTTATTCAAGAAAATGCAGAAATAACTTTGCAGGTTTTAGCTATTCCTGGTTCTCACAGGCAGAGTCAACGTAAGTTTCACTTCTCTCTGCAGTGTTTACCATAGAACAGACATTTTTTTTTAAATTAGCTTTACGTTAATAAAGCTTACAACATTCTGTTCTTAACAACACCAGATTTTTACAAGTATTTACTAGTGCCTGTAACGGTCTCTTGAATCCTCCTAGAGACACCAAAGGCAAGGTTGAGGCATCCCCATAAGGTTACACTAACGTACATGTTTCTTCCCATGTCAAGGAAGGATCACAGCCTGCAACTGGAAGCAACTAACAAATAAAGGCAAGTTACTTGTTTATTGCAAGGTAATGACCAGAGATACTTGGTTCAAAGAATAAAAAGTTATCCTCATCCTTTTTCCAGTGTTGATTATTGTATTTTTCATTTCTGGAGGAAACGCTCAAAGTTCTTAAATCAACTTTGGGAATACGTTCCACAGACCACTTTACTCAAAGTAAAGTACAGTCTAAGATACCAGAGCTGGATGTTAACACATTTCTTCAACTATGCTTACTTCGTGGCATGACTCCAAACACCTTACCCTTTTAATATGGCAAGCACCTTACAGGAACAGACACACAATTTGCTGTAGGACTAACCTTAACCTAAATGTTGGCAAAATAGAGCATCATTAAAGTAACTAAAGAAAATAGCAAAATTAATTCCTCTTTACAAAGGTGTATACATTTTTCCTTATCCTCATAAACACTTCTACATTCTCAGTCCTCAGAGACTTCTCTCCTCTTTTTCTTTTCTGCATTCTGCATTTTTTTTTTTTTACCCATGGAATGCCTTCTCCGAATTCAGATCCACTTTTTTTGTAGAAGCTTTCCAAAAGCTTTAACTAACTGTCCTGTGACTGAATTGCTATCTTGTCTTTCATGTTTATCCTTTGGAAACAGACTAACTACTTCTTGGATCTCTGACTGAAAAGTATAGTCTTACCATCATCAGCCCAATAATTAGAAACAAAGCCCAAATCTCACCTGCACCCGAAAGTTGTTTGTAACAATGTAGTGATGCCCACACAGAAGAAAATGGTCCCAATCAACTGGCTGGTAGCCCACTGGTCAAATCCAACACACATGGCATCAGCTAGCAAAAAGGGAACTGCTATAGTTCCACTGAAACATGTTAAGTAATGCTGTGAACAAAAGAAATGGTTTGTTAATACCGCAGACAATTTTTTAAAAGAGTTTATGAAGGTATTTTCTTTTCTATTGGATGTTTTTGCTTTTTATTATCCATCAGATCTCTCATTTCCTGGTTCTAAAGCATTTCTTCAACTATTTGCCCTCTATGTCAAGCTACCACTTGCCTGTTGCTAATGATCACTATTTATGTAGAATAAACTAGGTTATTTACATAGCTACATGGCTACTGTTCTTGATGAAGAGGTATCTAGGTAACTGCTGAAAACAGCTTTCAACTCAAAAAAGCAGATAAATAACTCCATTCATTTTCAACCATGTGAAAAACCATTAGCTTACGAATTAATTTAGAGCACACATAAACTAGCATGCAAATAAGCTCCCAAGTACCAGACACTAGGTACTCACTAATTCTTTTGCAATCCAAACATGTTAAGCAAACAAACAGGTGTCACCATATTCACCAATGCAAATAAAAATATAATCCCTACAGAACTGCCTGCCCTTGAGGAAAGACAGAAGTAAAAAGATGCTTTGGAATGTATTTGCTTGGAGATCTCAACATACTTTACAGATATTAACAAATTCTCTGCATTCTTGTGGGATAGATTTTATTGCCATTCAAGAAGGGAGGGAGATGAAATGAGCTGTTCTGCTTCACATAAGCGAATGGCTGAACTAGTAGTAGGGTCCTGCTCACCACTACAATCCTACTGACTGTAGGATGCATACATTCTCACTCCAAGAGGAGGACACCTGCTTATTAGCAACTTACAGATTATGACTGTAAGATGGTGCTATCAAGCTTCTGGAATTGAAACCACTACAGTATCAGCTTTAATAGACAAGATTTCAACACTAAACACTTATCTCTCTCCATCTTTAATTCCAGAGGTGCAAGATGTCAGTTTCTGAAGCTTTGCACTTAGCATTTGTTCATATATTTACTACCAACAGCTTAGAAGAATAAACATTTAAGTGCATCTCACAAATGCATAAGCCAGCAAATAACGTAAATAATTATTAACACAGTAATCTTACTGTGTGATCAACTTCAGAAGAAACTATCTTAACAAGTTTCTTCAAATATGCAAGAGCGTGGGAAGAATAAAATTATCACATACGCAAATGCAAGAAACTACACAGAAAGTGCTAAACAAGCTTTACAATTTTCAGAGAAAAAATAGCAGCTGTTTTGGAACATACCTGTAACCCCAAAAATATGCAGAGATACCATGGAGGAACATCTTCGATAGTGTAAATCATATCAGTTCTCTGAGCATCTAAACTGCCAGTGCTGTCCAGCGTCTCTGCCAAAGAGCTCTATCAAGTAGGGGATGGTAGAAAGGTGGGGAAGAACACAAAACATAATGGTCAGTTAACGTTACATATGAATGATCTGAATTTGAACCATCAGGCAATTCCAAGATACTCCAAGCCTGGTATAATACTCCCAAGCAACATCTGTACCATTCTGTCTTCAGAAACCTTATACCTTTGATGATGAGCTTATCTCCAACTGTAGTTACTGAAGTTGTACTGAACAGATTCACTTGTATAAACCATTTCCTGCTTATTTATACTAGCACAACAATAGTTCACTTATGATACAACTAGTCTGGCAGCCAAACAGTGCCCAAAATACAGGATTATCACGACAGACTTGTTTATGAAAAAAAAAAAAAAAAAAGAATTGGAACTAAATAAAGAATCAAGAATGGCTATTTGCAAAGTAAAAAAGCTATAAAATAGCTATCCTTGCATAAGACACCTAAATCACAGGCAAGGAAGTTCCTCACTACGGTAACTTCTTCCCAGCTTAATTCTTACTCAATTTGAGCCTGGGTTAACCATTTTTTAGTCGCAAGATCGTTTTTTTTTTCCTACCCTACATTTAAGTACACATGAAAAACATCCTAATCGTTATAACTGAATACATCCATGGCCAATTTATATTAGTCAAGCTAACTTCCTGCAGACCTACAGGAATTTAAGTGATACCACATTCTGGCTTTCCATGTGCCCTAATTCACAGACAGCTAAGAGAACACTGACCAAACATACACATACATTAAAATCCCTGCATATATTCCATTAGAACAAGATTCAGAGTAACCATTTCTTCTTTACAACTAAGTGGTATTTTTTAAGTTTAACTCTGGTTTTTGAATTCCTGAGAACAAGAATACAATACTCCAAAGCCTAAATACCAACAACAAAAGCAGGAGGAAATATCACATTTCATCATTTCAGCTCAACTATCCAAAAAATACTTTATATAACTAATGTTCTGACCTAATCCATACTTGAACTTAAACTCACGTGAAGTAGCCTTACACAAAGGTTGGGAACTCTGCCAGACTTGTGACTTTGCTTCTAATGGTCTTCTTCAAAATCAAAACTCATTCACCGATTATATAAAATAATCTCCATTTAGTTTATCAACCACAAGGGAAGCCACTGACCCACAGTATTTCCCTTTTACTCCCTGTTTCTGATGGGAAAATAAATGCCACTGGGAACATATGTTAATTCAAATTCAGGGATTATAAATGACTACACTGCTATGGAAAGACTGAAGGTATTACAGTGGAAAGTGAAATATAGAAACACTCGTTTCAGAAAACTCTTAAACAGCATTAAGTACTAAGCATTCTGATCACCAGGATCAGTTTAAATGTATAGTTCCCGAACAGATCAACATGCAAAACTGTTTATTTGCTAACTTGCAGCATCAATATAATTTTTTTTTCATTGAAAAAAAAAAAAAAAAAGAAAAAAGTCTGCCTGACTGACTGGGTTCACTAAAAAAATGAAAAAATACAAAAATAATTCAAAGAAAGAATTTGAGTTTTAGAGCTGCACGTCATGCTGGAGGGAGAGCACTGAGCAGCTGTAAACTGCAAGTCTTGTCTATAACTGGAACTTAGGATAAAACATGTATGTCCCCATGTCAACCTAAGTATGTGTAAATCCAAAGCCGGGCACAAAGTGTCTGACCCACAAAGATAAGCAGAAGGAAAGAGGTTCGGCAACTGGTATAAGACACAGAGAAACATCAGGATGCTAATCATCACTAGAGGTGTCTAGGAAAGCCTGCTCAGGAAAAATAAAGATTCACCCAGAGAAGCTCCTATTATATCTTCTGGTGCTATAAAGAAACTTTGTGAAAGTTTCCCTAGAGAATACATACAAACATACAAATATTTTTGTATGTGTATATATAACTGCCTCCCCTCTATTTCACTGCAATATATGCACCACATGAGAACTTTGCTCAGTGACACTGCTTGTTTATTCAACATTTTGACAAAAAGGTCATTACACACTTTCAAAGAGACAGAGGTCATGAAGGAAGAGTAAGAACAGTTACAAAATCTGCCCATGAGGTAGGAACATCTCAGCAGGAATTAACTGTTTGTTTCATGAATCAGATCAGCTGGCTGAAGCCACCCAATGAGCAGCACAAATTTAGCAGAACAAACCACCGAATCTTCCCCACCTGACTGCTGGAAAGATGAAACAAACACGTACCACAGCACACTGAGCAACCTCCATTACTCCTCCCAAAGACTGACAGAAATGTGATTTTCAAAGTTCATGATGCTTCCATACAGGATACCAGGTTCTCTAAAAAAATCCTGTACGTGATTTGTACAGATTGGTGGCTCTATTTTGGTCCCTGCCTTTTGAAACCAATGTTTGATCCTTTTTCCTAGCTTTTCTAACTTTGCCAGACCAATATCCAGTAACTACCATTCCTCTTAGTGCCAATCTCTAATTTTTCCTCACAGGATTGATGAGGTCGCATCAAGTCCATTCAATCAAAAATACATTCCCCTTCTTCTTAGGGCAACAGAATGCAGAAACTATGACTTGTTTCGACCTGGAAGAGCAAGGCACATTCAAAACGTTGGCTGCCCAGCACATCCATGGCTGCCCAGTCCTCCGAGTTGGAAGATCATGACTGGGGGAGCAGTGACTTTCCATCTGTAGCCACTAAACTTGTAAGGAACCAGCTGTATCAGCTGAACATTCGTAAGTCCAGGGGACCTGATGGGATTCACCCCAGAGTGCTGAAGGAGCCAGCAGACGTTATAGCTGGACCTCTCTCAGCAATTTACTGAAGGTCGTGGGAGTCTGGGGAGGTCCCTGCTGACTGGAAGCTGGCCAACGTTATACCCACCTACAAAAAGAGCATGAGAGAAGACTCAGGGAACTACAGACCTGTTAGTCTAACCTCACTCCCAGGAAAAGCTATGGAGAAGATTTTCCTGGGGATATTGAAAGGCAGTTAAAGAACAAAGCTGTTATCAGACACAGTCAACATTGGTTCCCCAAGGGAAAGTCCTGCCTTAGTAATTGATCTCCTCCTATGGTAAGGTCACCTGCTTGGTGGATGACAGGAGAGGTGCTGGATGTAGACTTTTGGGATTTCAGGAAGGCCTCTGATATCCCTCACGGTACCCTTCTGGACAAATTGTCCAACTGTGAGATAAACAGGTTCATGCTACACTGGCTGATGAACTACCTGAATGGTAGAGCCCAAAGGGCTGTAGTGAATGGGGCTACACCAGGCTGGTGGACGGTCAGCAGCAGTGCTGACCTCCTGGAGGGACAAGAGACCTTGTGGAGGGACCTAGACAGATTGCAGCATTGGGCAATCATAAGCAGCATGAAATTCAACAAAGGAAAATGCCAGGTGCTATATCTGTGATGTTGTAACGTTGGACACAGGCACAAGCTGGGAGACGAGCGGCTGGAAAGCAGCCGAGCAGAAAGGGATCTGGGAGTGCTGCTTGACAGCAGGCATGAGCCACGGTGTGCCCTAGCAGCCAAGAGGGCAGACTGCATTTTAGGGTACATTAAACATCATAGCCAGATGGTCAAAAGAGGTGATTCCCCCACTACACTTAGCTTTGGTGCAGCCTCACCTTCAATATTGCATGCAATTCTGGGCTCCACAATATAGAAAGGATGTTAAGGTCCTTTAAAGCATCCAGAGCAGGGCACCAAAGCTGGTAAAAGGACTGGAGGGAATGACTTATGAGGAGAGGATGAGGACACATGGGATGTCTGGTCTGAAGAAAAGGCTGAGAGGTGACCTCCTTGCTCTCTGCAACCTCCTGAGGAGAGGAGTGCAGAGGGAGGTGACTGTCTCTGTTCCCTGCTAACCGATGGTAGGATGCATGCGACCAGCACAGAGGCGCACTGGGAGGTGAGGGGGTGTCAGACTGGATGTAAGGAAAAATGTTCTTTACTGTGACGGTGGGTCAAACACCGGAACAACAGGAACAGGCTTCCTAGAGAGGTGGTTGATGCTTCATGTCAGTCAGTGTGCAGCTGGACTAGAGGAACTTTGTAGGTGCACTTCAATTGAATTCTATTTCAAACTTTAAAGCAGAAATGTCATAGCGCTGTCCTTCCTAAACGGCAAAGTATTGGCATAGAGAACATCCAGGATACTCCTCAATCCTGGATGGATCCTCTTCCAAAAGCCAGACATATCCTGCTTCAGAAGAGGAAGCTTTCAACTTTAGCTATTATCTGCTAAAGGTTTGTTAAACAGAATGGACATAAAGAGGCACGAAGACTAAACAAGAAATCTGAGAGCTAGGGTGAGGTGTGGCTATGCAACTTGTAAGTCACTGGGTAGTCACTGGCCCTTTCATATCCCAAGCATGTGCCTGCTGGTTTCATGTAATGACTACCTGCTGGTGCTTGCCAAATGTGCCATAGCAATATGCTTTCGGGAACTGCCAGGAATAAGCTGCACCTTTTTGAATGAGATACTGATCAGAGACTAATTCATTTTTTGGTTTTTAATTGGCCACAGGTGGGACAACACAAAAATTTAAAAAAAACAGAGTAGGTATGCACAGAAAAAAAAGAGACATAAAGGTGGAGCAAAAATGTTGGGCGGTAACACGGGAAAAAAAAATCAGGAAAACAAACACCAGCAACCATGCAAGATGAAGACATGAAGACTCTGTTGTGAAGTATCACTGGGAATGACCAAGAAAAATCTGATGAAGTGCAAGAACAAGAAAAGAGGCCTTTAGAGAAATACCTTAAATAAGAACTGACAATATGTTCAAATTAATTGAGTTAAGCAACAAACAACATACTGTTGTTTACTTTATAGGAATGCAGCAATAGTTATTTTTCATGTGGGCTAATAGTTGTTTCTGTTAACAAATATTAAGAGAATGTAAGCACTGGGTATCCTCCAGCAATTAAGTTCACTTCAGTTCTCTTTGTCAAAGGATATTTATTCAACGTCTTCCATTTGACTTTTTTGGTGAATAATCTCTTCAGAGGAATGGAAAGAGAAGAGTAATCATGCTTCACGCACACTTATTTTAAGTGAAAAACAGGCAGTTTGGCTAGATTACCAGAAACACTAGCCTCAGATACCATCTTAATACATGAGACTGCTAAATGCCACAGCTCCTCCCCTTCGCTGTAAGCCACAGCAAAGACTTAACTCAAACAGATTTAATTGTATAAAAGCTCACTGTCTCTTTAAGGCAAATTATCATCTATCGTGTACAGTCCTGATTCACAGGGATCAAGTGGAAGGGAGAAAAATACACATATGCAATAAACAGGCCATGAAGACATGTTTTCATGTCTAGTGATCAATAATCTTAGTTGCACAATTTCATCCCAACGATTTTTGCTTGAGGCTTTGCCTCTTTACTCGCTAGTCTGAGCATGCTCCAAGTCAGCCATCACAGACATATGCATGTCATCAGTTGCCAAAATGTGTCCATTAAAATATCAGCATGATCAAGATGGTAGTAGAGGTGTGTCTGAGACAAATTTCTACATACAGATCATCTGTAAGAAAGACAAACCATATCCAATGCACACTCCAGCATTCATAACATTCTTTTAAAATTCTTCCACAAGACATCTGCCATAATTACCCTCTTGGCGTACATTTTAAATTTGAAATTCAGAAGTGAATTTTGACATCCAAGTTAGAAAACTAACTCCACTACACGAGAACATCCGTGTCCTAGCAGAAGTTACAGCCTCAGAGAAACAAGCGTCATGATGCTCTTACCTGGAACCAAGAGGGTTTTTTTTTTTTTGCTCCTTGCTTCAATTAGGGTATTTGAAAAATTTTGTCAAATTGAGGCTTTTCTGGGATAATGCCTAACCACAGAGCCACTTAGATAATAAACATTTCAGAAAAAGTTGCTTTTCATGTTTCCTATAATACTCTTCCTTTACTTTAAAGGAAAGTTCAGGTGATTCACACTATCTCTATTTACAAGGTTATTATTAAACAGAATTGACAAATGATGCAATTGAGAAAAAAAAAGCTGAAAAAAAAAATCACAACCAAACTGGGTTCCCTTCAGGCATTGACCAGATCCTCCCAAATAGGAAAGAGAAAACCGTTGTTGTCCTAAGGAAAACATCCGAGGGCCTTTATGAATGACCTGACCTTCACTCAAAAGCTGTCACAAAATAATAAGCAGCTCCCTACTTGGGAGAAGGTTAGAAAGTTAGGTTTATGAGGCTGGAGCTTAGAAGAGACTGGGAAAGAGTGGGAAAGACCCTGCTTTCAAAGGTATTCAACACTTCCCAGTTTACTTGACTAAATACAGGAAAAATTAAAAACTGAAGAACAAGGGAAAACGATCTTAGCAGGGAAATCACGCAAAAGGGCCAATATAAGTGAAGAAATGCAAAAATTGCATACTATGAATTTAGGTGGCAGGTCACAGTGAATAAACTGTTTCTACTAAGGTTTGCTGAGTCATTCACCGAATTTGGCAACAAAAACTGCAGACCTGATGAGTCATGAGGACAGAACTCCCCCAAACTTGATCTGAATCTACAAGTCAGCACGTTCAATCATAGGAAGAACATCTCCCAGCTAAGTAAAACTAGAGTGAACAAATAATAGCACCAAAAAAGCAAGAGTGAGCTCTTGCACAGAAGGACACAACTACATACCTTTTCTGCTATGCCATTTTCTGTAGTATAGATGGCCATCAACTCTGTGTCTTCTGTATCCTGATCACCACTGGATGTTGCTCCACCATTAATGACAACCTTAAAGACAAAGCAAAGCAAAACAAAACAGCTCTAAAATAAACATTTTCTCTGCAAGTTCATGTCAGCCATTTTACCCTCCTTGTCCTTAACAGCTACCTTTGACATGTTGTTAGAAAAGGTAACGTGCACGACAAGCAATCAGTTCTCTAATAGCTTCACACAAAGCTCTTTGAAGCCTAGACATAAAATGATATAACTGAAAATCTGAGTAAGCTAAACAACTGTAGCTGCTGCCTGCTACTTTTACTCAAGGAACACAGCATACTTCTCTTTGGGGCTGGTGCATTCTGCAGTATGACCACCAATTGTTCTTATCACGAATCCCACGGGGAATCCCACGTCCTGTAAACAGTACTGCTTTGGAGCACACACAGGAAATAGCTATAGACAACATAACTGGCCATGTGTATATATAAACAGTAATAAGTGGCAAAAGAGGTTTTACTAACAACTGAAGGAGATAAAGGTTTTGTATGACATTTTAAGAACAAAGCATTGTACACTGATTCACACTGAGCTTGAGTATGCAGTTCTTGAATGTGCTACTTACAGGCAGGGTGAAAAAGGTGGGATGTTTAGATTCATCCTCATATTTGCCTTCTGTTGAGCCTCCCGCCTCCACCGACTTTGAAGTGGTATTCTTACCAATTCCCATCGTTTCCAGAACGTCAGGGACTTGCATACAGTACCCAAGAGAATGCTTCTGGGTTGACCAGCCAAGTGCTAACAGGACAATTCCTTATTTAAACAGCAGCACCTCTGGGAATCACAGAAGTCCTCAACAATCCAGCTGGAAAGGTTGCTTTCTTTAAGTACTGTTAGCACCTAGAATTAAAAGGACAATTATTTTTTTCCTTGATTATCCAAGTTACACATACAAACACACATGCCCTTCAGACTTGCTTCCCCTCTCACAGCCACAACTCATGAGTACTTAGCATTCCTTTTCTTGATTTGATAATGAGCAGGTATCACATAAAAATAAAGTTGAGAGCATTTAAAATTCTTTCAGGATGGGAATACTGTGATTATTTTCTCATTCTTCTCTTGTGGTCTTCAATTATTAATAGCATACTTAAATGCTGGTTTTGTTTCTATTTCATTGTTATTTCCACTGAAGTTTTTGGGAACAAAGTGAGCCTGTAATTCAGCTCTACTGAGACGCCAAACAGCTTGCTATTGTATATCTGCAAACAATACTCGTGCTTCTTCAAAGAATTTAAACTTGTAGGCCTAATCATGACTTTGCCTCTGAATATCTAAATCCTTCCTTTTAGCATAACATATTATTAAATACAAAACATCCGGGAAGCTAAGACTAGAAGGCAATGAAGCACAGCCTATTTCAGACAGGCAGAAGCAGCCCCTTCTGCTCTACACCTTTACCCCAAATTATCCCAGTTTCTCGAGGCCTTTCAAAGTTATCTGCCTGCTAATACTGAAACAACTGCTTCTGGACAAAACTGCATTTTAATTGGTATTACTACTGTTTTGGCACAGGAACAGGAAAGATCATACACACATCTTAGCAGTTCTCTCTTGTTTTACCAGATGGGTTACCACACAGTATAGTTTTCCCACGTTTGATCCTAAAAGGGCCCTAAAAGGGCCAGTCCTTGGCCATCCACACTTTTGCCTTTTCCAAGACAAACAAGCACAAATTAAGAAATTTGAGCCTAAACTTCCTGCAGGACAGCATCAAAAAATTCTGCAGTAAACCAAATCTTGCAGCCTGTGGTTACCAAGCTTTAAAAATGAAAGTGCAGTTGCAGGCAGCTGCGGATGAAACAAGCCAAGCTACAGATGAAAGTACATGATAGAACCTGAAAAATGATCTTCAAAATCATAACAAGTGAAATTTTCTGCAGAAACAGTAACGCATTCAAGCGGCAAAACCCCACTGCACACTGGCATTACTTCAAAGTGACATTTTCAACCTAATTGCAGGAGGTGGAAATACTGCTAACGGATATTCAAAAATCTCAGTTGTATATAAGAAAGCCAAAAAGTATGGGTTAGCTTTTTTTTTTTTTTCCCTTAAACCTCTTGTCCAAAATATTGCTCAGGAAAATGCCAGCAGCTCAAATATCTGCTGTAATTGCAATAATAATTAAACTTGAGAAAGACCCATCTGATAGAGGCAAATTAGGACTGCCTGAAAAATTATAAAGTACTAATATTTTAAAATCTCTTAACAGTTGTTAATTGCCCATTTGCTAGAAAATTCTGGTTACTTGAGGTGAAAGATAATCTTTCAAAGTGATGCAACTTTTCAAGACATAAAATATAAATACACAAGAAATACTCATTGGGCACTGAAATGCCCTTAAAGGCATTCCTAATTAAATCAAAATGAAATGGAAAGTACTGCCTTCAAATAAGGGTTTAATTAAGATTTGTTTCTTAAAGTAAATAGTAAGATAGCACGACTAATTATTTCTCGCTTGCACTTAAGACTAAAGGACAGGACAATTTCAAATACCATCTTGACTTTTTATAAAGGGCCTTTCCATTTTTACAATAACCGCATGCTTCTATTCAAAAATGCTTCTACTTCCAAAATGCATATCTGCATATGATGCACATGAACCGCAACTAAAATAAGTTTGTTTCTCAGTTTGTACACAGATAACCAATGATGCCTCCTCAAATATTTATGGGAATGCTAGTCCCAAAACTGCCTTTTGCACGCAGGTCTGAGAGGTGACACGACCAGGTTAGAGAGAAGGAGTTAAACAGCTCAGGAATTAACCAGGAGCTCAACCGGTTAAAGACTGGTGCAGGCAGGTGTTTGTTATTTTGAGGGTTTGCATTTGCTTTGACTGTAGAGGCACAAAAAAGTCTGAATAAAAGAAAAGAAAGGAATCTGTCTTTTTCTTTCAGCGTAGGCACAATTTGTTCTCCAAGAAAATCAGTGATGGAGACAGGCTCAATTTACTCTGGCAGCTTTTATCATCTCAGATTTGGAAAGGGGAAGGGAACGGACAGAATTACACCTCTCTAACAAATGCAGCCATGCCAATAAAGTACTACTGTTAGAGTCAGACCAGCAGGATACCTGCTTTTCAAGAGATCTGGTGTAAGGTATTCCAGCATGATAAGCTTCTTAATTAGCATTAAATAGCACCTCCATTGATGCAAAAGAAAAGACCATATAATCTTATTTTATTTAGCATTGCAAAACAGTAAGACTGATATCTTCTCCAAGAACATGCAATACTTCCTTGGGAATCGTTCTTGAGAATTACATCAGCAGATCGCACAAATAAGCTGTGCCTTGTATTAATTTAGAGCTGAAACACAATAGCTAGAAAGGTACTGTTGGGATGAGGGTTCCCAGATGATGGCAAACAAGCTACTCCAAATTAACAGACAAAAATAGCCTTGTCTGCTATTTCCCTGACAAGAGCGTGCATTTATATACACACAAGTGTGTACACCTACACACGTGCACACACAAAAGCACTACACATAGGCAGGTTGGGGGGCTGTCCAAGGAAAAGGAGGAGAACAAATCTATGAACTACACTGGCTTCTACCCAGCAATTAAACTTGCACTTACTGGCAGAAATGATAACTACAGATCTTCAGAATACTTTTATTTTACAATCAGAAGTATCAAATCAAAATAAGAATCTTCAGGCAGCAGCCATACAGGTCATCTGAAAGATACCAATCTCCTTTATCACAGCTCTTATCCCACCAACTGACCACAGCTAAACAAGGTGACTCAGACACTTTATAGCCCTCCATAACAAATCCAACTGATCGGAAGCCAAAAAGTCACACAACAGGAGATAAAACGCATTTGCCATCAGCCAAGCGCACACATAAGTTATCTGCCACCTGGGACCAAATGCGAAGGCTAGAAGTGAAACTTCCACCGGGACACTGATTAACATTCATTTTTTTCCTATACGTGACTATCTTCAATACTCATACATGATTAACTCGGGAAGTCCAGAAGCTGACAGGGGTTCACAGTGCTTTAGATAAGATTGGTATCTAGACAAACAGCCTGCTCAGGAGATAGTCCCGATACAAGTTCACAAGAGGAAAGCCCAGCTGGCTTCCTGGCAGGAACTGGGCAACGGTCACGCTGCATCTTCCACACAATTCTCTCTTCTCCTACACAAATCTTTTTCAAAGTTTGGTTCCAACACTAGCAAGACACAGCTACAGGAGTGTCCGGTGGGACACAAGACAGTAGTCCTTAAGCTTTGTATTTTCGTGACTGCTAATGCTACATTTTTGATTTTACCACGGAAGCTCCTAGTCTGTTTAAAACAAGTTACGGAGCTTTTCAACATTCAGGGAAGGAGAAAGCTTTAAGAACCGTAAGAGATGGAGATGTTCAATGGAAGACCGTAATTCAACATATTTATCTTCTCTTTATCTTTTTGTTCTTGCAGTTCTCTCTGCATGTCATTCTGGAATCACTGCCACAAATAAAAATGTCCACCCACTGAAGGAAATAAAGGTTTTCCAACAGAGAAATCTGCCCACATACCAAGATAAGGTGTAAGAGAAGTTTCTACTTCACAAGCTACTGAACCGCATGCATGCCTGTCTAAAAAGACAATTTGAATATCCATCTCTTACTACATTTGGTAACTTGGACATTACAGAAGATAGACACATACATAAAGAGCTTATTAACATGGAAAGGAAAAATGGACCAAGAACCCCTTAAAAGGAGTATGCAACTACACAAACACGTCTTCTCCCTTACCTGTATCGCCTTCTCTACTTGGTATTACTTGACCTAGTCTTTGGCTGAATCACACTAAAGTTGTTCTCTACGTTTTTCCAAATCATCTGAGAATACCCACTGATGACTACGAAGTACCCAAAAAATTAAAGTTTGCTTTAATGGCATTGCTCTCTACAGTGTTATGTCTGAGGGTCTTTAATGTGCTACACTGCCAATACCGTAATGCTCATCTCACGATATTTGCAACAAGCAGACCTAGAGGTTAACCCTCTGCAAAAACTCAGCTCGGACCTGAAGTTCCATGACTGTCACGATGACTTACAATGCTGAAAATTACTGTTTTTCCAAAGCGTTAGCATCATGTTTTTTTTTCCCCAGAAGCTTAAGAGGAAACAAGCTTTATGTATTTTCCTTATTTACTAAATTCAAAACAGAAATTTCCTAAAACCACGAGGGTCTTTCCAAATTTCAACCGCACCTCAACTTTTTAGCAACTGAGCCATGCTCACCATAGAGAGACGCTAGCCAAAATAGTTTAGACTTCCCATATTGATTCACGTGGCTGCCTTGAGAGGGCAGGAGAAAGCTGACCCAGCACAAAGCAGAGCAGAGAAACACTAGCAGTAAGCATGAAGTTTGAACACAAAACTCATTTCGTGCTTTGCCTGATGGGACAGAAGCATTTTAGAACTGGTACCAGGTCCCCTGAAGTCACAGCTGCAGCCAGAAACTGTTGTACAATCACAAATGTTTAAACTCCCTGGCAAAGCAGCAGAACTGTCTGTAGAGACCATGAGAAATGTAGAGACCAAGAGAAATGGGAATTGGTTAGCTTGTATTTGTGGCTTGCTGTACTGTTGTCCCTCAAACACAATGTTCTGCTGGGAGGGGTCTAAGAGACAAGCAACCCAGCTGGTGAAAGAGTTAAAAGAAGCACACTAGGTAGTCTGAAAGGTCAGTGCACCCCTCCTACTCCTTAGCATAACGCAAGTCACAAGTTAAGCAGCAACTGTGGTCCTTTTCTCTCAATCTCTATTGTGGAAAACCAGGGACTGACCTACATTTGGTGTCCCTACACCATTGTGCAAGGGAAATATTCGTAAAGGAAGCAAAACAGGCGTGGTTATAAAAGAAGCTGGCATTGAAACAGCACATTCTTTCAAGCATACCGATGGAAGAGCTCCCAGGAGCACTGGATGTAGGTACACCACCTGGCAAGCACAGGTCATGCCGCCCGGAGGAAGGAGAAATGTGAGATCCAACCCAGGATCTTTTTGGTTTTCTACAGATGACTGAAGAGCCAAGAGAGCTCAGTCTATCACACACAGCAAGGAGATTAGAATCAAATTAAGGTGACAGCTTAATTACAAACTCCAATTTATTATTTATAATTAGCTGTCAGACTCAACTTTCTTCTGCAAGCATAGATGATGCTCTGCCAGAAGCTGTCCAACCTTACATCAGCCAAGGTTAGCTTCGCCTAAATTTTAAAATACATTCAAAACACATAAGGCAAGTAAGCTGAACTTTGGCAGGATTTAAGTTCCACCATCTCCAGTTTCAGGCGTGTGGCATCCCTATAACACACATTTTGTCTAAAAATAAATCAAGACATCCTCTTATGTCTGAGATTATAATTTTGGCAATAGACACATGACAGAAATGCGGAGGGGAACCTGCAACCTGCACCTCGGGATATTTTATTGTTAGAATATACCTGGTCTGAGCTATTAGGCCAAGTAGCTAGTACTACTCTACGTCACCGAGGACGAGGATGTATTGAAGACAAAGGGTGTGCTGCAGGACAGAGATGCCGCTGGTTTGCTGCCAGCTGGCGCTCCCCAAGTGACCTCGCAGAGGGGGACAGGCAGCCACGCAGCTGGGAGCAGCACAGGAGCATCCAGGGAGCTGCAGGTTGCTGTGGAAGACAGCAGGATGCACGCCAAGAGATCAGGGATGTTTTGAAAAGAACTCCTTCACTGAAACACTGTTTCCCTAATCAGTTTGGTACAGGAGTGCTTCTGTGCTTTCAAGACCGGCAAAGCAGACAACCGAGGAACTTACACAAATTCCAATCAGGCAAGCTTACTTCAAGGTTATTGCCACCCCTGGCCAGACACACAATTGAACACAAAAGCAAGGCGATTCCCAGTTAATTATGGAACAGCAGCTTTCTCCAGATTGCTCCTGGCTTTGGTTACACCAAGCACACAAGATTTCTGTACTGAGTTTCTGCCATTAAAGTATCATAAAAAGACTTCTTGTAATTAGACACACCTGGTCTTCCATGTATTAGACGGGAGCCACAGCGATGGGCATCTATAGACATCCTCACTTACACAAGTCTTGAGTTATGCTATTTTTAACAGCGGGAGATCCTCAGAGTGAGATTCACCCCTTTATTTTCCAGCCTGCTTGCCACTGCCATCCACACGTGCTGTTCAGCAGCAGAAATACAGCAAGCCTGAGGTATCATTTCTAGAAGTTGTTAAAATGGGGCTGTGCTTTATCAAGGGGATTAAAATTAATGACCAAATTATAAGCAATCAGAAGAGTAGCAACTTTGCATCTCCGAGTTGACCAAAAAGTTGCTTGATGTTTTTCTACAGAGCAAAAAGTCCTCCCATTTTCAAAGGATTCATCAACAAATATCTCATCGGTGCAGCTAATAAAGCCCAGCAATCACTTGACATTAAGCAATCCAAGTCCTCTCAGCAGACCCACAACCACAACTGCCTCAGCACTGGCCATCCCAATTTCATCTTGAGATTGGTGCTGCGATACAGCGCCTGCAAGATCCTTACCCTACAAACCGTTCCAGATATGTAGGTGTGCCCCAAGGGCATTTCTTCAGCCTTGCAGGGGATTTTGACCATCTTACAGATGCGGAAAAAGTTGCATAGCACCCGTCCTTAATCTGCTGTTGCTACATCTAAAAACTATCTTCCTGGTTTAGTCTTAAATAGAGATTTCCTCAGGCTCTTTTGAAACAGAGCCTCTTTGGTCTGAAAAGTACTTGTGATTTGTCTCTACCACACGACACTTGTGCCCAGAGCTCCTTCCCATTAAATGAAATGGCACTAAAATGCTGCAATGTCCTTACACAGCGCAGGTAAGATTTTCCCCCTCTGCTCAAGAGGAGCTACATCCACACTCATACAAGCATACTTCAGATTCCTAACGCAACACATCACCAAAACACATCACTTCCCTTTACCTGCAGTAGAAGTGGACCAAGCACTGCTAAACATGCCCCAACTTTCTAACACTTAGATTTTAAAAAACAAGATTTGACAGGCACTTTAAGGAGTTTCGGTCCTGAGTTCGTTTCTCACTTCAAAGTACGTCTTCAAAGCACCAACGTATTCTTTCTTTGTAGTCACTAATGAATTTTTAAGTAGTTGGTATTTTGACTGCCATCCAGAATAGTATGTCTTAACAACTGACCAACATTATTATAGCATGTCTACACAAAGCCGTGCAGGAAAGTTATGCCCAGCTCAAACCTTCTGTTGATTTAAAACACATTAGGTAAATCTCATTAACTTCCTATGTGAATGAGCTTGCTGAAAAGACTTAAATCCAACTGAATGAGATATTTAACAAAGAAGCTCATAGCTTTCAAGAACTACACGCTTGGTTACTCCAATTATTAAAAAGAGATAATTTGGCTATGAATCTAAACAAAAATATCTTCAATACAAATATTTCCAAGAGGTATTGGTCAACATTAATGTGCAAGTTTGGTCAAAAACATTATTTGTCAAGCTGTTCCTTGCTTATTTTTCACACCATTTTTCTCTCTTTTTATTGTTCCAATAGGCAACGGTTTTGCCAAAATTCTATGCAGTATGTGCACTACTTTCCATAGGAGATGCACTCAACATGTACGATGATCTACGTCCTAACGAATATCCTAATGAATGAACAGGAAAGGAGTATCTGGAAGAAACTGTAAGAATACATTTCAAAGACGTATGCAAGATCTGACAGACAGTTTTACAGCTTGACACTATATGACTGATACCAAATGACAACTGCTATTCTCTAGATAGCAATGACAAGATAAATAAAAATGAAATACCGTATCACTGTCCTTTAGGAAACATATTACTACTTCGTAGTCTTACCTTCAGCAAAGTACACATCCATCCCTGTTTACAGTAGGCATTAAATTGATTTACAATAGCATACAGTCCTTAGAGTCCCGCTGTGAAGCATTAATAATCTAAGAATTCAGAAACTTCCACATTATTATGAATGTTAATACACAGTTCATTAAGCTCCTTTACAGCACTCGGAAAGCAACCTGAGCACACACTGGATCTTTTCTCAGCTTTCTTTGTACTTCTACTTGGCATTTTGATGAAAGCTCCTTTTCTCCAAGACCTTCATCACATTAAAACAAAGGTGAAGTTAGAGACTCATCTAGGAAAAATTCCATTTATTAAGCAAACCTAGGTAATGGGCCAAGTTTTTCAACTCTGACTATGAAGCTCCTTTCCAAAGATTTTGACTTTCTTAAGTCTACTTTTGAAACAGATACTCCTTGCTGGAAGAAAGCAATTCAAGTCCAGTAAGCATTATAAAACCAGTAAGCGATTACACAATTTACACAATACACACACACACAGATATATAGTTGTTCTGCTAGGCATAACTTGAAATAATTAAGCTTTTCTCTTCCATTTAACATAACTTATTAAAAAAAGATTGGAATTCAAGACACTTTCAAAAACTGACCAAGATGCTGTACATCTGGGGTCCAGCATTCTTAAAATCTTTTTTTTTAAACTACATAAACGTCGTATAATTTCCTCCCATTTTAAATTAAAAGGGAGACCAAATTTACAGGCAAACAGAAAAGACGGTAAATACTTCTGAATCTCTCTTTACAGTGATGCTGATATTTTTAAATGAAAAATTAAGTCTCCAAATCCTGGGTATATTGAAAATTAAGCTATTCAAAACTTGAGTATATCAGGATTAAGTTTTCTTATTTAATAATTCCTACACTACAGCAGCTGAATTCCTGTAAATCATCCCCATTAACATTTGGATTCAGAGAAGCCCTTACCTCCAGAAACCCGTACTGACTTCTAGAGACTGTCTCGGCCAACTCCTCCGCGGTGTTTCTTCCAGTCTGTGCTCAGTGCAACAGTTCAAGTTGCAAGCCACAGCCTGAAAGGATGCAGGCATCCTGACGGAGGATTTTTATAATCTTGTTGGGCTCACTACATTGTATAACTGTACTTTGCCCAATAAACATCTCTGCACGTTACACAACGGCTGAAACGCAGGAAGACACCACATGGTCATAAACTGTTACTACATGCCTCTGCCATAGTTACGAGAAGTAAGTGAAGGGACAGTATCTCCAAGTAACAGCAGAGTGCGTACACGTCAAACTGAGCAAGGAGGTTCAAGAGTTTTACATAACCTGCAACGCTACAGACAGAAACTCCAGCCAGAGCCTCTAAAATCAAGCTGCATAAATATTTACATGCCTGACTCCAGCAGCTGTAATCAGAATTGGGATACTTCGCCGCCCGTCTCAGTGATGAACAAATGAGCACTACCATAAACCTCAGTTGTGCAACTTGCATGGAAGAATTTTTCTTAGCTATTAGCCAGTTTTCAAGAGCTCCCAGATCTCACAGTTCTATTCCATAAAACCAGGTTTAACAACCCACAATCTCACCAAGAACTGAGAGCACACAACATATCACGTGCTGGGCTCCTTCACTTTACTAATGAAAAAGCTGCATAAAAGTGATGCTCAGGGCCTCAGAACAAAGTGAGATGGAAAGGGAGGCAGAACATGACTCTTCTTCTCTCCCCGATCTACCTCCTCCTGCATGAGGATGGCACTGTGTCAGTGGCACTACCCTTCTCCTGTGCTCACTCTGAACCTTCTTCCCCACTCTCTGAAGTCTCACGCACGTACACGCACAGCACCATTGCTTCTAAAAGGAAACAAACAAACAAACACACACACACACTTCGTATTTGCTACGAAGTCCGTATACAGTTTCCTTACCCCAAGAGGGAAGTGATCACGCGGCAACCTCTCCACATACTCCATGTGTGTTGCAGCACTAATGAGTCACCATCACTTCTACAACCGATACCATAACTAAAACAAACCTGCAGAAAGCAGCATCCAGCTATGGGACGCTGCCCACCTTTACGTGCAGCCTCCCTGCCACTTCCACCTCCCCAGGAGAAGACCTCTGAGGGCAGCATGAGTTCTCTCTACCTGAAACGCACCTTTTGAACCCAAATTTGTGGAGGCAAAAGACAGGCCAATGGCGCCATCTAGCTCCCTTCTAGTAGGCAAAGCAAGCATTACGCAATTTTAGAAGTTCGTCATAGACTGCCAAAGCTTACTTAATTGTCAAGACCTGAACGCTGCTAACATCAGCGCATCAGATACTGGCATGTGCTTGTTCTTTCATTAAAGAATGAAAAATTGATTAGGGCACATTTAATTGAAAGCTGACACTTATTACGTGCATTATTTTTTATTCATTTTCTAAGAACACATTAAAGAAAGCCAATTACATCCCATGATAATTCTATGCGGTGTGTGTATATATACATACACACATTTTCCAGCATTTAATCTCCGCTGCAAAGAGATGTTGAAAAGTTACCTCCTCTACTGCTCCTTTCCAATTATTAGATTCTTTCCTTTGCTCTTGATTTCTGATTCCCAATGCTTTCACTGATGTTCACCCAAAGCGCAAAACATATGCAAAATCCAACGAAGAGAAAGCTTACAGCCCCTAAGGCAAGCATCACTATATCTTAAGACCATAAATAAAGTGCTGCACCACAGGTCCACAAGCTGCCTGTAAGATTGTCCAGGTACAATACTTTTGAGGGATATGCTGGAAATTATTTTAGGTTCAGGGCATTTGATATGCTTACAGGGAACTAGAGGACTAAACAATCAATGGCAAGAAAAAAAAATGAAAAAAATAAGTAATTTGCTTTTCGACTCCAATGTCCAGAATTATTTCTTTTAAATAGTTGCGGTAAAAAAAAAAAAAGCCCTCAAATGCTGCTTGCCCTGAATATCAAGGTTTGAAGCATAATTGATTTTAAAGCATAAATGATTTTAAGTACCCAATTAAACAAGACTTGTATATTTACGTAACAATTAAGACTAATCAGTCCAAAGTCCATCATCAGTTAGTGGAGAATTTCATCATTCACAAGATTTGTTTCTGGTTACTGATATTTATACTCAATAATTTAGTTCAAACAAACCGCCTACTAATCTGGAGGCCTTCACTCAAAGCTCAGCTTCGATGATGCACGGTGCCGGACAGCTGTAATTGCAGGCTGTTTGCTTGAAATTGCTTGCAGTGAATAGGTACTTAATCACTGTTATAGTTGAGATGAATGTTAATTTGACATATAACTCTTACAATTACCATTTCAAGACAGCAGAATATTTTACAGTGCATCTTCAAACTCTCTAACACTGTAAAAGACAGAAGGGAATAAACTGACAAGAACAGAAACAGGGAACTTTATGCCATCTTGCAATGTTCTTAATCTCCTGGTTCATGCTACCTGGAACAGGAAGAATCTACAAGACCAACTCGCTCTCCAGCTGGGTTAAACCCTAGCTGACCCGCTATGCCTGCCACGGGCGTGCGAGCAGGGGTATCAGAGGTTCACTTTACTTACCGCACTCCAAACCCAGTGGGAAGCTTTACGTATGTCTGCATTTTATTGACGGAAGCGAAATCACAGTAGACAATTTACATTCTGCTTCTCCAGTGTAGGAAGCAGACCCTAGCAATGATCCTACATAGCTAGTCACCACTCGTATGCCCTACTTAATATTTGAAGCTTAAACCGACAGGAGCACTTCTCTTGCTTGAGGATGTTTACTCTGAGGTGGAGTTCACTCCTAATTATTCTCACAAAATCCAATTTTGTGCCCCTTCATCACTTATATAGTGCTCAGTTTAAGCGCGAAACAAATACTTCCGAGAGCTATAGTCAAATTACAAACGCATGGTGTTAGGCACACGTTGGTAAACTAACTGACAATTTACAGGCAACACTCTGAGCTAAAATATTTATTCTGAGGACATCCTCCCCAGTTTTGCTGCACACAGTTAGGCCAAAATTCTCCTTTGAAGTTATCTGTTTCCACTGTACTGAAAACAGTCTCCTGTGTATAGGAATGGTGTGCAATGGTGAACTGAAATGACCAAAATTGATAACAATATGACCCAGTGACGACAAACAGCGGGTAACTAAATCACCCCTTTGAACCTTCAGATAGTGCCAGGTAATAACAAGAAAAAAAAGCAACATAAAAGGCAAGTCTGACGCAATCACTGAAAACTGTTAAGAAGTTCTGTTCCACAATTTATTAAAAAAAAAAAAAAAAAAAACTGTTTCAGCAGAACAGGTGCCTCACAAATATTCTGCTGTTGGAATATGGAATACCCCCTTCTCAGCACTACGCTGTCAGGAAGAAACATCTCCTCTGCAATAAAATCCTGTTGCATCAGAAGGATGAGGTGAAGAATGCCTCATTTATGATGGCCAAATAATAGCTCAGCTACATTTTTTTTTTTTTTTAATTCTTCCAATCTAAATTTTCTTCCTACCAAAGCAATAACAAGTATGTAGCCTTTTATGTCAGTGAAGGGATTCAATTTATAGAGCAGACTCCCATGAACATCTTCTAGAAGATACTTAACATAATACAGCACACGCAAGACAACAGCATGACATATTAGTAAACAGATGCGCTTCCACCCACAATTTTGAACAGCAGAAAGACCGAGCTGTTAAATCTGATTCCAGAGACATTCATGAATCCACTGAAATTCCTTGAAAAAGCATTTACCAGAAGACACACTTGAATATAAAAACATCTACACGTCCCCTCCCTAATGTATCAAAAATACGCAAAGACTTACCAAAACTACTTTGAAAGCTTGTATTTAATTCAATGAGCAATGCATAGCCCTGGGTGCTACCTACATGTACCCGTTGTACACGACTCAACTCATCAAAATGCACATCCCTCTTCATCTAACAGAAATGATACCTAGAAGCAGCCCATGGTAAGTGAATTCCACTTTTCCAGTTGAAGAATACAATGCTTAGTGCTTTTTTTTTTTTCCTTCTTCTTCTTCAACCCTGAATTCAGTTACAAGCTGTATTACAGTGTTCCTTAGAACTTTTCCTGCAATCGCTTTTTTCTTTTAATACTTTAAGAAAAGTCTAGGGTCTGAGAAGTAAGTCAAGGTAGACCTATGCTACTTCTACATAGAAAAACGTGATTACAAGATGGAAATGCCTTTTAAAATACCTACAATTGATTTCTGTTCAAGAAATAAGAAATCATTTTCAAGTTAAAACAACAACAAAAGAGCAGTGAGGCCAAAGCCATATACCCCCAAGGCACAGATCAAAGCACTGCAAAAATTAATGGAGAAAGAATGTGCTGTTGTATCCATCATGTCCATAAACTAAGTCAGACAGCTACATCTTTCCTGGACCTCCAGGTATGTCTGCAATTAATGGCAGTCCAAGCACAAATCATTTTTCTTTAAGGACTGACAAAAGTGAAACCAGTTCGTTGCTCAATATAACACCAGAGCAGGTTGCTGACTGCAACCCTTAGATCATCATTGCCTTCAAGTATTCCCAAGATGCCCAGCAAAACATCGTCAACGTATGCCAAGAAGCCAGTACACAGACCAAACTCAAGTACGCAGTCACTCAGCCAAGGCAACAACAGAGCTAAGCTACTAAGCCCGGATATCTAATAAGCCTGAAGCTAATAAGCTGCGAACTAGAAGCCTACAATCACACTTCACACCAGCACCTTCAGCCTCCTCGTTTCTCAGAGGTGACACCACAGGAAGACATCCAAGGTGCCCTCATGGGTTCCAGCCGCAGCTAACAAGCAAAAGCCAACAATCAGCCCAACGGCTCCAACCCTTTCAACGCTGCAGATCACAAAACGCGGCAGCTCTACAAACAGACATACTAAGTCTAGACTTGAAACACCTGATGCTGTATCCGCTGAAGTTGCAATTTTGTCATTTGTTGGCATTACCATGGCATTATTTTGCTGTTACCCTCTAGTTAGCACACTCGTAGTTTAGCTTATCCATCTTATTTTTTTGACTGCACACGGTTTCAAAAGTGCAGGCTATACTTCTTCAAAGAAGAAAACAGACTGCTCTGAGTACAGGCTATGCAAAGAACGTGGAAAGTTCCATCCTTCAGTTGAAGTTGCTGTTATTTTCGTTTTCTAAAGGCAAACCATGTCTATACAAAAAACATCTTCACAGTTTTTAATTCAATACACTTTGCTCAGATGCCCAGAAATCTACCTGCACTAAAGACCGATCAGCCAGGTTGAAAACTATAGCTGTGAAATTAAATATCTTAAAATCGGGAGAAAACAGCAGATAGCCATACTGCTGTTCAGTTATTCTGGTTTCTCGTTCATGGTTCAGTAAGCAAATGACAAATGTGGCTTCACTGCACTGCCCAATTGCTCCAGCAGCTGCAGCTTCTCCTCCCACCAATCCTGACCTCCTCCATCTGAAATGAAAAAGCCCTTTTAATCCTCAAAGCATGGCCACAAGTCAATCTCCAACTTAACACACTTTTTAATTTTCTTTTTAATTATCCAGTTGGGAGAATTATGCCCTCCTTGCTCAGTGACCTTTCATTCCTTCAAGATTATTTCAAGAAATCTTTCCTGGGAATAATCAGCAAATTTATACCACTTGCAGGGAAAATGTTTCTAGGCATCCAAGCAGTGAGAGGAGAGAGAGCATGATTCTTCACGTGCTTTTGAGCAGGCAGCTTTTACCAGGTTACAAAGTACTCTCTGCTCTGTAGGCCAAGTATTTTCTGGCCTCACACTGGTGACTGCTCGAAGTACAACTTTGACACATCTAACCAAACACCTTCCCAGAAGTCAGTCATCACCATGCTGAGATTTAGAGTCCTCAAGCCCCCACCTACATGGAGACAAACCTAGAACAACAGAATTTCCTTCTGCTGAACTGGCAGAAGACGACGCAGAAGCTGACTGTCTATTGCTGCAGAGATTTTAATACCAATGACTGCTGACCAAATGTTGGTCCCGTGAGCTTTGGTCTCAAATCATAGCTCGGTTTGCCATAGTCAGAGCCACAGGGATAAATCAAGTCATTACTGCCATTAATGATTTTTAAGTTATGCCAGCACTACTTACTCTCTGCCCACACACTGAACAACTGTATGCAACCCTGCATTTCATTCCCACACCAATTACTAATTTATTAATTTCACAACAAGGCTGGAAGTGTTTATACAGACGGGCTTGTGTTTAACCAGACCTGCTGGTTAACTTCCCGTACTCATCTTTCAGGCAGATTAGGGTGAAAATGCATACGTGCCCAGTAGTCCTGACCCACTTCTTTATGAACGTGCATTAGTAGATCATGCCTGGCCTGAGAAGTTGACGTGCCATCGCCAGTTCAATCCTCTTACTCCACGGGGACAATCAGCAGAGAGCAGAGGTAAGCAGCACCTGTTGAAAGGCAGCTGGCGTCTAACCTGTACGGCATTTAGCACGTTAGCATGGAGGGACTCAAGATGTAACTTAGTACAATTGCTTTGAATATTTTTCTCCCTATGTAGGCAGTTAATGAAGAATATTCTCATATATGTTCAACGTATTAAATATCCCTTCAAGAAAAATGCATAAGAACAAAAAGTGAATTCTTCTCCAACTGAAGTGACAGGAATAGCACGTTCCACTTTACACTGTACTGATTGCTCAGGAAAAGCACAAAAAATGTAATATTCTGACAGAGTTCATGTTTCTTATAATAGTATTCATGTCAAGTATTGTTTATTGAAAGATTCTTTTCAGCAAGACATGCTTTTTATGAAAAGTATTTTGGCAATATTTAATGTAATACTTTTTTGTGATTTTTGCTGCCAAAACTATCCCCCCCCTTTTTTTTTTAAAGCAAGCATACTGTGACGTTAATATTGCACTCTACTGGTTTCTTCTTTGGGGGGCTTTTTTTTTTTTTCCAGATGTCTGCGTAGCACTACTTTAAAAAAAAAGATCACAATTATTCTTACTTAATTGGTGTCACTTAAAATACAAGAAGTCTTTGCTGCTACTATTTAGAATAATATAGTCATACATTTTGCCCTCAAACAAAATTTCCCATTTGAATAATTAAGAGGAGAAAAGGCCAATACAGATAGAGTCTCCTTTGAAGATACCCATATGCTGTGCTCTCTCCATAATAAACCTATTACCTGCCATTCAACAAAACATCATCTGTCACAACAGCCCCCAGAACAAAAACACTAATTAGACTCGGGTCTTAACGCACTCAGCGTACTGTCCTGTAGTCTAGGATTCAGCAGGTTTAGGAAGCAAGAACAGTACACAGAAGCGAGATTTAAAACTGAGCTAACACTAATGGCAAAATCTTTACCAAAATAGAACAGCCAGGAAAAGGCAAGACCAGATATTCTTTGCGTTTAGGCTCATTTATACTAAAAAAAATCAATAGAAGGCTTAATTGATAGTTTTGCTTGATTCAGTTGTGCCTTATTAGGCATCTTCATGAAAAGCATTAAATTTTTTTGATCCCTTCCAAAGAGGAAGGCTCATTAGCAATGGATGTTTACAAGGCCCCTGGGCTGAAGATTATCAGAGTTCTTCCCCTTCTGCAGAAGGAGCTCTTCAGACCTATGTTTTTATGAGAAGGATCACACGGCGCCTCAGAAAGAGCTCAGGTTACCATCCTCTTCTCCCCATACAGATGGGCAATGGAAACCGCAGCTCACTGCAAAGCCCAACCCCGAGTTCATAGACCTTAGACCTTGGTCTGCTTCAAGTGGAAGGGCCAGGCAACACAAGATTATTACTTATACCGAGCCAGATTTGCTGATTCCTATGGTCTGAAATTAATACACTGCAAATTGAGCAGTTCTCATTCATTTTTCACTTTCTAGCTAGAACAGATAAATAGATATACTATCTTACTACAACAAAAACAGACCGCTTGGCTATTAAAAAGAAAAATAGTTATCCCACCATATTATTTTTTTTGCTTGTGTTGTAAAAGGCATCTACAGGCAAGTTAAAATAAGCTCCATATAACCAACAAGTGTCTAACAGTCTGAGTACACCAGAGGACAGTCCTGTAAAATTATACTGATAACTGTAATGCATATCTCAGCATAAACTCACGGTATGCCACATGCTTTTTGTCAGTCTGAATCCCAATTACTCCCTTGGTTTAGCATGCATGCAATAAAACGCTCAACAGGAAAAGGTGCTGTTTAAGCCTTTATCAAAAACTCTTACAATACAATCGAGCAAATGCTTCTTGAATCAGAAACAACTACCTCAACTTTCAGAAACATTTCATTTTCAATTAAAAAAAATGAAAAAAATGCTGTAACTTGTGAAACAGCTTGTGTTCCAAAATATACCAAAGACAGTATTTCCCATCAGCACCAAAAGAAAGGATGTGTTTTCTTAGCTCAGGTGTGGCAAGGGTCTGAATACAGGCATCTCCCCACAAAGGGGGAGTAATACACACAGCAAAAACTGTAGAACTCAAGATTTTTCCTGCCACAAGCACTCCACTGAAAGTCAAATCTTATTACAACAAAGCCAAATAAACACCATCAACTCTGGGACATTTTAGTTTTATTTAGCACACACAATAAGAGGCTGCTAGCTTTGTGGTGCAGCATTTTATATCCATTCCAGGCCTGTAAATCAAGTGCAAGTCATGACATGGAGTCACGTTACCATTTTTCTTAAATCATCTGTACGACCTTGAATACCAATGAGAATACATAAATAGGCACCTTTTTTTCCACAACAAAACAGAAACACTGAATTACATGCCGAAATTCAAGATGATACGGGTAAGTAATAAAAGGAATAGGGCCAGAAAACAGAAGCCTGTAAAATCACTACTTTTTGTGCTAGAAAACCACAAGCATCACACAGATGTGCTTCACAGGAGACTCAAGCAGTCAGATTTGCAGCTTTTTCCTCCCACTGTTAATACTGTGAGCAGTGACTTTCAGAGCACGGCAAGACTGGGGTAAATTCACTAACAGCACGTTAACCACCTCATCATATAAACACAGCTAAGAGCACACTCAGTACACTCAGCATTTCAGGTGCCTTTCTCTTAAAGTTTCCAAACTGTCCTTTATTCTCTTAACTTTTATAATCTTACAAGCACATTAATAGCCAGCATACCACTAAAACAGGGCTTATTGCCCCAGGCTGCTATTTCACGGCCATGCAACAAATAAGAGTAAACCCAATTAAAATGCCTACTTTTAGAGCCCGAACTTACTCAAGGCATCGATACACGAGGTTAATGCCTAGGAATGCAAGTGCACAGAAACTTCCTAAAGTTGCTTTTTTACTTCTCTGCTATGACAGCATTCCTGTCTACAATGCATTCTCAAAATGCTTCAGCCAACTGTTCAAATGACTGCAGTAATTTGATTTAAAAATAAATTCGGACAACAAATATGGGGGACATGCAGCCATTTGAAATCTATCGCATGAGTCATTAGATTTCAAAACAGTCAAACGCAGAGCCACGGTGAGTCAATCTCTCCTTCACCATTTATGCTAATTTGAGTCCATACTTCAAGCAATTTCAATCAAAGGCAAGCATAATAGAAACAATGCTAAATTAACAGTCCCTTTAGTCACAAAGGAGTAACAGGCAAGCACCAGTTAAATCCACACGTTATTATTATATACAAGTATGCACACACACACACGTAAATAAATTCCGGTATTGCCTTCATACTGCACAGCCTAAAAGTTCAAAAATACTTACAGGTACCATGCTGCTACTTGGAGCTCCTCAAACACAATTACAACGGGACTAATCTGCTCCCATCTGCTCCTAAAAATACAACTATCAGACAGAGCTCGTCTTCTCTGGCATTTCGCTGACGCAAGTACAAGACCAAAACATCACTCATTCAGAGAAGAAAGATAGACTGGTCTCCATAATACACAAGATAAAAATCAACTATATCATCACGTTAAGGTGCACACGACCCAGTCTTACCAATGCAATACATGGCAATTTTCTCGCACAGTTAATGATGTAGGTTTTAGCGAAGGGAAAAACAAAACAAAAACTCTGGCTGCCTGAATGTGGTAAAAAGAAATTCAAGAAGCTCCCTTTCACCTGAATAGGACAGCTTTTTTCTTTTTTGAAGCACAAGAGAGAAGAAATTTCTTTTTTTCCCCTCCTGGCCTCCGTAACTTCCACTTTACTGTTCTTGCCCAAAAACTGAGACACAAGGAGATTCAGACCATTGAATGTGTAATTATAAATCTGTGCAATTGTAGTTTAACTCAAACCCAGCCATTCCTCCACAAATGATACAATTAAGGAATGATAGGAAGAAATGCTATTTCAGTACTCTCTTGCTGCACAGGTTGGAGACGACCACACTTGTGTTTTGGGTCATCCTTCCCCAAACCCAGACACTGCCCAACACTGCACTGGGGCCACAGGCCCAGGCTGCACAGAGCTGTGAGAAAAATTTTTTGAAAAAATTCACACCTAGATTCATTTCTAATAGAAGAACATGCAAATAACTGACATTTCCTTCCCAATACCTGAAAATGGCTGACTATCAGACTTTTCTTTTTACAATAGGCATTGTCATAAGACCAATAATAACAAATAGAAATATTTAGCTGTAATATGCTAATAAGAAAATATGCTCGCCAGTACTGACAGAAGTATTATGTGCAGTATCACTAAGTTAGCACAATGTCTTAATGCACCTCACCCCTGGGAATGGCTAGGGAACACGGCAAATAGCTTTCATTTTAAATGATTTATTTTATCCCTGTCTTACACTCCATCATGCTGCACATCTCTTTACTCATCTTGACTGCCAATATTTTCTTCCTGCAACTTTTAAGTAAAATAAAACACTGTAACTGCTCTCAGACCATTTCATGACCACTAAGGCTTCAGAATAAGAGTACTTGATACAAATAAATTTTTCAGCAATACATAAACCATCATCTTCAATGGAAGAAAAAAACATTTTGCACAGCCCTCCGCATTTTCTTTTCCTACCATAAGGATAAATGTCTAAGGAAGCGTTTGAAAGTAAGATAAATCCATTGAAGGAATAGCTCCAGAGAATCTTTTTGGTCTTGGGTTTTCTCATTATTTTTCTTATGTCATTCACACAAAGATACCAGCAGAACAGCTACAGCAGAATAAATTCTTCCAGAATCACCTTGCATAGGACACTGCAATGAACTGGAATAGCTCACAAGGGCGTGCCGGTTTACTTCCCCTGTACACACGAGGATCAGACAAGGTTAACTATAGTTCAGATTAGGTCATTAGAGAAGTTTACCAGACACTTCTTCAGGAATCCATACTAAAGACGATTGAAGTTGCCACCATTTAGCTTTGAACAACCTACGCAGCACCCAAAGCCACACTCCACAGCACAGTAAGAGTCCTTTCTATTGAGGAAGTTGACAGTTTTGGCTATATTAGGGAAGAAAAAAAAAACAACATACAGAGATTCTCAAAGAACAAAAACCCCAACAGTTCTTATTTTAAAACATTGAAATAGTATCCGTACACAAATGCAGCATCTTCTACAGAGTCTCTGAAACACATACGGGGAAAACACAGTCATATCACTGCCTGTTAGGATTGGTTTCCCTCCTCACCCTCCCACCCCAAACACTGCCAGTACCTTAAACTTCCCCTTGAAGAAAAGCCTCCAGACTAGCGATACCAACAAAGATACAACTTTTATTTCTCTACTGGAATTTAACTCCCTGTTAGCTTCAAAAAAAGAAAAATTCTCATATTAGCAGTCTTAAAAAAATAAATAAAAACCAGACAGTATGGAACAGGTAAAAATTCTCCATGCACATCTGGCTTCAACATAAAAGTAAGCTTCTGTGGGCTAACCCAAAAAAGCTCCTCAGCCTCACTGCCTCAGTGTCCATCTGTCCAGTGGTACCAGCAGCACCACAGGGTCATGGCACAGCTGGCAGCACACAGCCCGTGATGGATGAAGGCTGCTTAAATCGGCACTGTCAACAGAGGAAACATTCATCAACCTGCAGCTCAAATTATTCCATTTGAAAGCCGCTTTTCCTTTAGATTTGTTTCCATACTGAAGATGCAGAGCAGACATTCACAGAGCCTAATTTCCATCTATCTCTTTATATCTAACTCAACATGAGGGCCTGATGCCTTGAGAAAACACGCACTGAATCTAAGCCTAGCTAGAAGTAGGGTTTAGAGACAAGTGACAGATTGGGATGGATTTTAAACCATACGAATTTGGTCTCTTAAGGAACAGCAGGAACCCAACCTGCCCGAGAGAACTGAAGCCCTTAGCCCCTTCCTTTATCCCCAGGGCTCTGACAAGACATTTTCAACTCCAATTTGCATCTCTCCTGAAGCCAAAGGCTTGTTTAAATCCATGATAAAAATCTCAGGGCTTGTTTAACCTCATTGCCAGCCTACGGTTGAGTTTCTTCCAGTGCAGCTCTAGGTTAATACTGCTCTAATTTCAAGTTGTCTGGATCATGACTTAAAGCTAGGAGTAGGGTTGCAAGAACTCATCAACTACTAATCCAATTGTTCTACATTTCTCAAGGATTATTTTCCGGTTTACTAATCTGAGCTACTTGCTGCAATAATCCTTTACCTATAATGAAATCACCAGGCAGATCAAGGCGCGCAGCCTGAGTCTCATTCTGGCAACGTGCAGCACATCAGCAGCTAATTGCTCAAGTATTTGTTCTGCTTCTCTGCTAGGTTCTACCGCCTGCATCAAACTCCAGGTGCCAGTAAAACCACTATCCAAACCAGCTTATTTTTTAAGCTTAAACTGGGTAATTTAAAGCACACTCTAGAATGGCAACACCATGCTGCAATCTCAGAAGAGAGGATACACAAGCCTATTAAACTCCCCATGAAAACTGAGCATTTTGTATTTTTATTTTAGCTGGTCGAGTTCAACACCGAGCCTAGTGTTTACCTGGCACTGAACTCGTACTAACAGGTATGAGCAAGCAATTAGATGGTAATAATTATCATGTAAGGTCTTTACCTTGTCTTAAATACATCTGGGGATTTCTCTTTCCTGCCAGAATTTTCTATGGGCTCTGCTGGAAGCTCTCTGCCAGGATCAGCCCCACGTCAGCACTCACCTACAGGGCAGTCTGGGATATGTGAAGAGCAGACCCCAAGCTGTGTTAAGTATCTGTCTTCTGTATCTACAAAATGACAACGATGGCTTCAAAATGAAGGGACAGGAATGAAAGTGTATACGAGTCTCTGCCTACATGCTCATCTATTCTGAAAAAGCAAAACCTTCCAGCGACAGAAATGCACAATGCAGATATTTATGAATTATCAGTTAATTAATGAAACCTAATCAGAGGCTTTCAACAAGCTTTGTTTGAGCATTTTTCTCTATTGCCTACATCACTTGGTTCTACCAAAAACATACCTTAAGACAAAAGAAAACTGCACGATGCTGAACAGGGCTCACAAGTCAAAAGCAACAAATAGAAATACATACCTACTGGATCTGCACGGGGAAAAAATAAAAATAAAATAAAAAGAAGAACAACATACACAGCCACACAGCCCCCCAAATAAATTAAAAGAATAAGAATAATTAAAAAAAAAAAACCTCAAAGCATATCACGAGAACGGGATCAGACAAGAAAGGGAGAGCCCACCCCTTCAGGATCAGGGGAGAATTAACCTGCATTTCTTCACCCCGTTTACAAGCCGCCGGCTCTACCACACGTTATGTTTTAAATAGAAGAAATATCCACACGCGGCGACCGCCGAGGAACGGCGAAGGCAGCCCCGAGCCCCCAGCCGTGCGCCCGCCCGGCGGGCAGGTGGCTCCCGCCGCAGGTGCCCACCTCAGGCGCTCGCCGCCCCCTCGCAGCCGCGGCCGCCCAGGCCGTGCCACCAGGTAGGGGCCCCTCCGCCCCGGCCCCGCACGGGCTGGAGGCAGGGAACGCAGCCAGGGAGAATATGGAGGGGCTGAACGCAGAAAAGGAAGGACGGAGGAGAGGGGGGCGCGGATGGCACGGGAGGGGCAGGAGCTGCCAGGCCAAGGTGAACCGCAGCCCGGCAACATGGTGGAGGCTGCCGGGAAGCCCCTCGCCGGCAGGAGGGAAGAGGCGAGCCTCGGCAGGGCGGCGGGAGAGCGGGTTAAGCCCGCGGAGAGGATGCGAGGGAATGTTATGGCAGCCCTCCGGCAGGCGACCGGGATGGAAGTGACAGCGGACAGCAGGCGAGAGCGCTGACCGCGGCGCGGCTGAGGGGAAGGCGCCATGGGGGAGGCGCCCGCGGGGCTGCTCCCTCGGGGCGGCCGGCAGCGCCTTGCCCGCAGGAGGAGGAGGAGGACGGGCTCACCTGCCATAGCTGACGGCAATGGCGCTGACGTCTGCTGCGGCGGCTCCGCCGGACCCCGCTCCGCTCGGTCGGCAGCGGCGAGTGCGGCGGGGCCGGGGCCGCCCCGACAGGCAGAGCACGGGGCGGGCCGGGCCCCGCTCCGCCCCCGACAAGATGGCGCCCGGCGCTCCTCTGCTTTCCTCCCCTGAGGGCCTGGCTGCTGGGGCGGCTCCGGGGCGGCGGGGCAGCGGCCGGCACGGGAGGGCCGGGCCGCGCCATGAGGTGGGCTCCCGACCCCGCAACGAGGCGAGACGGGGCTCGCCGGGGCGCATCGCTAGGGTTCGGGGGGGGGGTCTCTCCCGAGCGCCAAGGAAAATGGCGCTCGTGTGGTGTCAGTGCAGGCTGCAGTCAGCCCTGGCCTTTGGGGCGAGGGGAGGGATTAATTTAAATGAAATAATAATTATAATAATCTAGCTTTTATAACAGGAGAATGAAGAGAAGACAACCAAGGAAGTGGAGACCCCCAAAATAAGACACCTCCGCCACACACACATATCTGTCTTTTCTCAGATTTTTCAGTATTTTCAGCCTGGGGAGAGATGGGGCATGTCAGACATGCAGCAGATTGAAGCCCAGTGCAGAGAGCTGGGTGTTTCAGCCCCATGGCAGACACCTGCCGCTTCGATACCCCACATCAGAAGAGATGGATGCTTCCTCTCTGAGCCACTTGGCAAAATTTGAAATTCCTAATTGATTTTGATAACGGTAACTTGCTTTAATGCGGGTTTTGCCCTTTCAAGTATGTGCAGTTCTCAGATGTGTTGAGATCAAACTGACTCACCAATCCTTTTGCCTCTTGCTACCTTTCGGGAAAGCAACAGCCCAGCCACCGCCTCCAATAATTCCTACTTTTTCTCCTACAACAAAATTACGCTTCAAACAGCAGAGTGCAAATCTACCGTAGGTGTCCTTGAGATAATATCGACTGATGCTGAGCTTTCTCCATAACCAGCCCAATTTGTTATTTGATTAAGGTGGCTCATAGCTGTAACAGAAACCCAAATCGATAGGAAGGCCTCTGCTCCCCAGACCAGTGACACTAATTGTAATCCATTGCATCATTTCACCCAGACCTGCAGTTCTTTGTTGATCTTTCAGGTCTTTGCCTTAATAGTTGCTGTTTGCAGAGTTCAGCTGCTCAGAGTGTTTACTGAGTATTTGCTCACCAGCTGTCTGACCCCTTCCATCCATTGCCCATATAAAGAGGGTTTCATCGGATCCTACTAAAACCTAAACCTAGGAGCTTATTTTAAGACCATAGATTCTACAAGGCCTCTGGAGTGTTTGTGCTTCTTATACTTGTGCATCGTTTGGTTCCACATTCACTGAGCTCCTCTGCTTGTTAAGCTTCTAAAAGGCTTTCAAATGAACCATGTGGAAAACTATATTGGACACAGTCTCAGTGCACCTTTTCTGCTGTATATGCTCTTGATTATGGATATCGATCCCTTAGCATTACTTAGTGCCTGGCTTTAACCCAAACATATACATATATTTAATGTAGCTTTTAAATGTTAATAGCCTTTGTTTGTTAGGGCAGAGGAGCTTGCAGCCGTGATATAAGGGACATTTTAGTAATGCAAGATTGATTGAGATTGCAGCAGTTTCACTCTTGACAGAAGTTTATACTGGAAGATGGATTGTATGTGTCCAGTGATTCGGTCTCCCTCTGAGGACTTCCTGTGTTCAGAAATCATTAGTAGAGTCACAGCCCTATAATTTTTTAATCTGGATTCACAAATAAATGTTCTAATTTTGCCAACCTGGCACCCCTCAGTTGAAGATGGCAGAGTGAAATATAGGTAAGCTGGCAAGAGAAGTGCAAATGGCAAGTTCACATACACGCACGAGTCAGAGAAATTTAACAGATAAACAGACCTCATGGTCACAATAATTCCAAGGACAAGCAAGGGAAAGATGATAAAGGTGAATTTAGTGTTCAAAAAAAATTGAGTTTGACACAATTAGACCCCCTGGAACCATGGGCTCAAACCTAGCAAAGCATTTTCAGGCTTTTGTGTCTATGAAATAGACAAATTACCTTCCAGGTGGCTTTCTGTGTTGTCAAATATCAGAAAACAGCCAGTTGGTCAGGGACCCAGAGCCCACTTTACGTGGTCACACCTCCCTGCTGCAGAGGTGTAAATTATTTTGCAGGGATTATTAGCATATATAATTTTTTGTTACAAAAATGGTCTTTATAAACAGTCACTTTCTACCTGAATGATTCACAGGACCATAAAGAGGTTGGAAGAATCAGAAATACAGGATATGCATATGCCTGTCCTTCATAACAACTGCGGGTTTAGAGGCTATCAAGGGAAATTAGTAGCCATTAATCATTTAGTGTGCAGACCTTTGAGACCTTAAAGAAGAAGCCTTCTCTTTGTAGTTCTCCTTTATATACTACACCTAATCTAGGAGATTATCTGAAGGGGTGAGAGGTAAGGTCCTCAGAGCTCACTCGGATTTACTTGAACAGGTGAGGTGTTGTTGCATCTAGACAGCTAGTCGCCATAGAAGGCTTATGCCTGTTGTCCCAATTCAACCAGTTTAAAATACTTGTCTGTCTAAAATAGATCTCCAGAATCCCTCCCTAACTGGCCTAAACCTTGTAAGTACTCCTAAAATGCTGAGGTTCCTCAGCTAAGACCAACAGTCCTGGAATCCCAGTTCCTCCCTCTGTTCTTTGTGCTAATCAGTCATTATGCTTGCTTTCATAACGCAGGATAAATATTGTAGTATTAATGTAATCACAGTAGTAATGATTAGAGAGTATATGAGCAAATAGTTTTGTGGGTTTTTTTTTGTGATATTTGCCAGCTTGAATCACTGGAACATCTTGACAGCATGCAAGTAGGGACTTGGTTTTGTGGTGAGGTTGTGCCCATGTGAAACTAGAAGTCTGCATGAGGAGAAACAGATGTGGGACAGTCAAGTCTTTAGGTTGAGCTGTGTGTCCTTCTCTGCAGCCAGAGAACACAATATTACTGCAATAGTCTGAGGTAACCTTTAATGAGTATGTTCCCCAAGCATGCCAGTTTTATTTTGTTTGTTTCTTCATGGATCTGTAAAAATAAAATGGTAAGGACAGGACTACAGGTCAGGGTTTTCTTGATATGCAACAAGTGCATTACTGGCATAAATTTAAATACTGAAATCTTTTTGGCTGTCATCTCCTCTGTTTACTCAAAATTCCCAGTTTAAACCAAAATGTCACCTCAGTTTGGGCATGTGTCATTGATCTGAGTACAGGATCACCAAAAAGACCAAATCACAATTTCACATCCAGTTATATCCAGAGATGATTGTTTTGGGTCTGGGATCCGTAGCCCATTTCCAATTCCCTATCTTGTTTTATGTTGTTAAAAAAAAAAAAAAAAAACAGTGTTTTGCCTTGATCACGTTAACGATATTCTATGTGGATCCCACAGGTGGAATTCAGGAGTTTTTAACAACCCAGCATGGAACATCTATATCAATAATAGGAATGCCTTTTACTTGATTACACAAAGTAAAAATGAACCCCCTGGTATTTTCATGGCTGCCTAAGAGGAGGAAGGAGAAAGTAGTCTAGGAAAGGTAGTTTGTTACTCACCAGCAGTGATATTTTTGCTTTTTCCTCCAGAATATGGAGTTAGGGGAAGAGAATACTGAACTGGACGGACCCTGGGTCTATAAGGTAAAGAAGGGAAGAGTGAAAAACCCTTCTTGAAAATGCTGTCTACCACCACCTAGTGGAAAATACCACTACAGGTTTCTTGACCTACATATATTTATGGTTGATCTTATGGACAGTCGTGACTTAATTGCTGTGTGTTTCCCCCATAGTGCTGTATGTAATTAGAGTTAGCATAAAACTATTTCTTTTGAGGAAGTATTTTAAAAACTGAACAACATACTTCCTGATCTGCCGTCGGAGCTAAATCCTTAGTTTTGTCATCTGCAAAATGGAGGCAGTAAGACCCAGGAAGAGCTTTATGAGGTTTAATTAGTGCAGAGTGCTCTTAGGTCTTTTGGTCCAAGGATCTCAGACTACTTTGGTCCAAGTACTCAAATTACTGAGGCTTCAGTCAGCGATCCAAGAGGAAGATGTACTGCTGTGCTTGCTATATAGAAAGATAAATAGCACGGGTTGCAAAGTTGCAGTTGCCAGAATTCACATAATAAATCAACAGGGGGAGAGAAGGAAAAGTCTGCATAGTTGCAAAATTGTTGGATCCCTACTGTTCACATCGAGATGGTTTTGCCTCTGGTAACTTTTGGAGAGAGACCTTCCTTCGCCTTTGTATATGCAAAATATTTTGTAAATGGAGACCAGATTCTGGCAGCCAGTGGGGTACAAACAACCAAGAAATCCTCCTGTGCTTCTGGCAATAGGGCTGATTAGACCATCATGGCCAAATAATATTCATTGAAACGTTGTCACTGAATGTGGGGAAGTGCAAGTAATAGGGAACATGCAATAACACTGACTCAGCTGGACAGCTTCAGATGAGAAGCTAATTTTCCTGATGCTGTTACGTCTGGGACCTCAGGGGCTGCACCAAATAGTTAAAAGGTAACTTGCTGACTCTGGTGTAAGGCCTGTATTTAGCAGAGGATGGAGGAGATAGGTTTAGCCACATCTCAGAGTTCATTCCCAGTCCTCTTTTCACAAGCAACTAGCCAAGGGAGAGTCTTTATATATTGGGAAGAATGGTAGCAGGAGGGGGCCAGGAAAGCAGCATGCATTTATCTTCCCTATTCTCTTGTTTCTGCCAAGTTTTAGCTGCCAATACTGCTGAATTGCTGGAGCCTAATCTCCTGACCCTGAGATGTGGCAACAAAAGAAGGACTGCAAGAAGCCCGTGGCTGACAGCTCCTGACATTTTTGCTTTGCTGGTGCACATTCACACTGGCATTTTGCTTGCAGCTACCCATCAGATGAAGCCTATGTCATTTGGAGAGATGGTGCCCAGGCAGGAGACAAGCTGAGTTTTGCCATCTTACATCAAGTTCATGAGTGACTGTTGTTCAAACCTGCAGCAGTAAATGGCAGCTTCTGTTGACAAATATGTATGGGCAGGATCAGGCCAAAAAGGGACTTATTTCCACTTTGTTTCCAAAAGGGTATGGACGTGGTGCTCTGTGAAAATCATTTGCAAGTCCATTAGAGGAGTGTTGCAGCGCAGAACAAAATAGGTTTCATATGAGGCACTGTAACAGGTTGCCCAGAGAAGTTGTCAATGCCCCATCCCTGGAGGTGTTTGAGGCCAGGTTAGATGAGGCCCTGGGCAAACTGATTTAGTGGGCTGCATCCCTGCCTATGGCAGAGGGTTGGAACTAGATATCTTTGAGGTCCCTTCCAACCCGAGACATTCTGTGATTCTATGATTCATTAAGCCACCTCCACTGGGGGGTTCAAATGAAGGTCCTTTACTTTGCAAAGAACAGAAAGCAGCACTTGTGTGGTTGCTTACTTGTATCTCAGCAGAGAAGTGACAGCAGAGAGAGAATCCCTGGGTCTTAACTTTTTCATTGCCTGAACCCACTTGCAAACAATTTTGAAAGAACATCCACAGCATGTTCAGAGGAAGGATGGTCTTGGATGTTGTAATTGCTTTTATCCTCTATATGCCCATGACTCATTTAGTTCATCACGTGAATGTATGGTTACAAAAACACAGCAATGTCAGGAATGGTAGAAAAATGTTGCAAAATCTAGCGAGTAGCAAAAGACAAAATAAATGAGTGTGGTGCTGAGTCAAAGAGGGAAACAGACAGTACCACAACAAGCCCTCTAAAAGCTTCTGAAATTGAACTGTCCGAATCACGAATCATGCTGGGTAGATACTTCATGGGAATCGTCACTCACTTGGCTAGAAAAAGAAGAACTCCCTGAGGCAGGAGGGAGAACTGGGCCCAAACCAAAGCACAATGGGCAAACCAAGAGCTGGAAATTGTCTGTGGCAATACTTTTCAGTTCCTTCTTTCCCTGACAGCTGAACTAACAACTTGTCACAGGAGTGCAAACGAGGCAATTATAGCAAACCTGGATGCCACAGGGCTGGACAGGCTCACTATTTATAGTTCCCTGCTGACAGAGCTTTCCCACTGTGCCACTGCACACAGGTTAAGGTAAAGTCCATGCCTTGAAGGGCTTACAGTCAGTCCTTTTACAAAAATAGCAAAAAGAAAGACAAGCAACCCCTTTTATGATGAGAACCAAGACTCAGAGAGATGAAAGGATGCAAAGGAAATCCACAGCAGAGCCTGGAACAATGAACTCCAACTTCTCCCCAGCAAATTGCCCTTCCTTTAGTTAACTCCTTCCTGCCTGAAGTCCTACCTCTCCATTACTTGTAAGTAGTGCCAGACTGATACAGTGTCATTGAAGGTGAGATTTTGCAAGTTCTGGGCTGTCTCCCCACTGTTAAATTATTTTCCCTACAGCAGATGTGGGAGAAGGGATGTGCACCCAGCCTACACTCCCTCCTATTTCAATGCTTCCCATCCTGTTGAAGGAAGGATGGGGAGCATTGGACCAGGACAGCATCCTGGTGTGCTGACCCTGCTGAAGGGATGTTAAATTCCCTGGAGAGGAGCAGGCTGTCATCTTCAAGCATACAGTGTCTCAGACTGCTGTGGATCTGAGTCAAAGACAGACAGTCTCCTTTGTTTCATGTGGAGGGTTAAAACACAAGCAGGTTGTAAGTTGAACTCTGCAGTGTCTTCTCAGCAACTTGAAATGTGGTTACACAACAAAGAGAAACTTTTACAAATACGTTTTTTATTATTATTTGTAGTTGGAGACCATCCGCTGGCCTACTTTTACACATACATTTGAACTGGCCACATTACAATCCTGCCGCTGTTCTTGTGCAAAAAAAAATACACTTGACCTGCATAATCAAATACAGAGAAAATAAGATACTTGTCTGTAAAAGAACCACCCAAAACAGTGCTGAAGAAGTCATGCTGCTACATGCACCGTTAGTACTGAGAGACAAGAAAAATGAATATTGAAGTATCTGGTAGACTTCTTCTAATGGTGTTAATGAAAATTAACTGGTAGAAAATGATACGGTGATGCTAATTAGTATTTGTGTGTTTAAGGACCTGAAAACTTTCACTTTTACACTGAATACACGTGTGTAAGGGTAAGAAATAATCCTTGCTGAGGTGAGACTGCAATATAAGGAGTGAGTTGAGCAGGCGAGAAATCCCTTGTCCAAACCTCTTACACAGTCTGTTATCAAACTGACCCCTCTCTCTAATTGACGTTAGTTGGCGTCAGCAAAGAATTTGGCCCAGCATTTCATGTCAGCTTTCTGCAAGATTTTCTAAACCCTGACTTCCTTTGCTGAATATGGCTTTTAGCTCAGAAGCTGATGCTGTTGTGTGCATGAAAACTCCCCTGGTAGCTGGCTTTTCGTTGACTGGTTTGACCACTTACATTAAAGATGATTGTCCTGGTTTCAGTTAGGACAGATTTAATTTTCCTCCTAGTAGCTGGTAGGGTGCTATGTTTTGGATTAGGATGAGAAGAGTGCTGATAACATGCTGATGTTTTAATTGTTGCAGAGCAGTGCTTACACTAAGCCAAGGACTTTTCAGCTTCTCGCTCTGTCCTGCCAGCGGGCAGGCTGGGGGTGCAGCAGGAGCTGGGAGGGGACAGACCCAGGACAGCTGACCCAAACTGGCCACAGGGGTATTCCATACCATCTGACGTCATGCTAAACAATATATAGGGGTGGCTGGCCGGGGTGGGGGGGGCCGGCTGCTCGGGAATAGGCTGGGCATCGGTCAGCGGGTGGTGAGCAATCCCATTGTGCATCACTTGTTTCGTACACGTTATTAGTAGTAGTACTATTATAATAATAATTATTATTATTTTCCTGTCTTAATAAACTGTCTTTATCTCAGCTCACAGGCTTCACTTTCCCGTTTCTCTCCCCCATCCCAGAGAGGGAGGGGGAGGAGGAGCGAACGGCTGTGTGGTGTTCAGCTGCCGGCCAGGTTAAACCACAACAATGATGCAACATGATATGACAAATGCAACCAAGCATTGGGATGCAATGGAAATGCTGCATCCTTTTTGATGGGTCAGCAGGAAAGAGAGAGCTATTTGTCTTTGGTAACAGCACATGGAAAAGCACAGAGGTGAAGCTGACCATATCTTCATGGCAGGGGGCGTGATACATTTGCGCACACATCTCATGTTCCTTAAATTTCTATCGGCCTCTGTTAGTCAGACTTTGTAATATCCTATACAGAGTAGACAATTACTACTATATGTATCTTTTGTCTTTCCCTCCTTCAAGAAGCATGTTAAACTGGGGGAAGAAGACCTGACTGCGAATGTGTTAACTTCCCACTATCGCATCAGCAAGACTTGTGTGTACCATGCATTTCTCACTGACAAGCAAAGAAAGGCTGAAACCTTGCATGACAGGTTAACAGCATGATTTGCAGCAACAGCTTAAATAAATGGTTGCAGACATGAACAACTAGCAGGCAGCTAATCCTTTAAAGACTTAAGAGCAGCTACTGCTGCAGTCCAAGTAAATATTTCAAAATAAAATTAATTAGTGGTGACTGGTGGATTTTATTCTTTGTTTTGCAAGCCCAGACTAAAATGGTGATTCCTCCACAGAACTTATGCTTTCAGTGCCAAACCCACTATTTTGCAGAAATTGAGCCTTCTCAAAGACAATTCTTTGCAATTTTGTTCCTTACTGTAATTGTAGCAGGCCTGGAAAAGTTATAGATGAGTCTTGCAGGACCATGTCACCTTCAGAAAGGCAAGTTCCAAGAGATGGAGGACAGCACCGTGGCTGTCCAACACAATACAATGTCAAGGAAGGAAATGTTTGCTTCCTGATTCTTGTCACGAGCAAGCTCTGTCCATGGCCACAAAAAAAGACCTCCTAATAATTGCCTTACTTCCAATTCAAAGAACTTTCCTAACACCTTCCTAGACACAGGTGAAAGCAGGAAGGCAAAGGTCTCAATAGAATGTGTACCCAACTAGCACAAAAGAAAGTTTGCCTGAGCCTGGAGAAGAAAAACAGTCTGTCTACAGCAGCAAAAGGTCAATGAAATTATTTGAAAACAATAATTTCTAATCCACAAGCTTTTTTTCAAAGACTTTTTTTTTCTTCTACCTTGACCCTTGGCTCTATCTCAGAACAAAACTCTCTTGGGAGGGAGGAATCTGTCATGGCCCACTGAACTGTCTGGACTATTTTTAGTTAAATCCAGCATTCCTAAAAATCTCAAGCTGCTTGTGTATTAAGGAAGGAAGAAGGAAGCCCTGACACACACTGACATTTCACTCGGTGAGCACGGAACATGGCGTGCCAGCCGCTTTGCAGCATGCAGGCATCACTGGGGCTGAATGCAGAGCTCTAGGAAAAAGAACAATTTTTGCCTGCAGTTTTCACCAGGTAGAGAAGGGTGAAAATGATGGAAGGATTGCCGTCTTCCCTGAGCTGGAGGAGGCAAACCAAAGGGTTCTGCTAGCAGCTGGAAGACTGGAGAGATCTGAGGGTTGGACAATTTGCACTTACCTGCTAAACTGACGAGCTGCAGCTCCAGAGCACAGCAATGAGAAAATTGCCCAGTGGAAAGGCAGAAGTCAGGGAGACTTAGAGGTGCTTTGCAGGTGGAGATCTTGCTGGGAGGAGCAGGACAAAGGAAGGGTAAGGAGAAAGATTAAGGAGCTAACGAGCTGTTTAGGGAAAGACAGAAGATGCAAGGAGTGGTTGTATGAATGGGCTGATGCTTTGGACTTTTAAGTACTAGGCATGAGGGGGAGGAATGTGGAGAAACTCATTTAGACCTCAGCATAAGCGGAGTATAGCACAAATCTGATTAGAAAGGACAGAACTGTTGTGCCGAGTCATTTCTTCCTGCCCTGCAGGTTTTTACGTTGTTTTTTACGCTAAGCAAAATCCATATTGCTATAAAAGTAGCATCAGAGCATGGAGCCTCTCCATGGCAAATGTTGCTGAATTCGGCTAACTGCAGTTGACAGAAAGAAAGCAGACCACGACTGTAGGGTCTAATCTAAGTGTTCCTGCGTGATGGGTACCAGAAGAGCACTAGAGGTGCTGTTGTAGATTGCGCTGTTTATTCAAACAAAACATTCATTTTATGGCTATATTTATAGTGCATTGATTATATGCAGCATGCTCCAAGTGAGTCATCACATTCTCTCTCCCTCATTCTCTGCAGATGTTTCACACAATTTCTACTAAAATATTTTCAGGACTATGATCAGTTACAAACCTGCTGGCCATCCCAGCCTCTTTACAAGCACCCCTCTCCACAGACAGTCCTCAGCCCTCAAGGGATGATCATCCAGATGGATGACATTCAGCCAGGCCTCCAGGGTCAATTTATAAAAAGAGGAGATAAAATCACTACTGAGAGAAAAGAAACAAGGTGTTGGAAACCCAAGGTCCTGCTTGCTACACCACCACAAGATTAGTGATGGGCCTTGCTCTTCTCCCTGTCCCATGAACTTCCATCAGAACAAACACATGGAAAACTTCAGAGAGAACGATCAACAGTGATGCCAAGAAATATATATAGTACAAGGAAAGTTGCTGCTGGGAGTACTTACATCCCCCTTTCCCAGGATCTTCCCTGTAGAAAGCTCTCACAGGTTAGCTGCCACTGAATGTCGGTGGGTAAAGGTTTGCCAGTCATTTAGGTGCTAGGGTCCTTGTAGGGGAAGCATGGGACAAGAGGAATTAGCAGTCACCTCCTCACAACAGTGAGAAATATGATGCCTCCTCACTAGGCTCTTCGTATGGACAGATGCAAAATCACTGCACCTGTAAGGAGCACGGCTTTGTTGGCTCCGCTAACCTTAAAACAAAGAAGAATTGGGAGAACAGCATAGTGTGATAAGCCCTTCACAGATGTGGTTTCACTTGGACTCAAGGCTCACATGCAATAGTATCTCCAGGCTGGTGAACTGCCACACCACTGCCTTTATCACATCAAGCAACCTACAGAAACACCATTTCTCCCTCTTCTCTCAACCATTTATCAGAACCATTTGCACAAAGCTTTGGTTAATTCTGGCTTTTCCTATTGCTCCTTTCTACTGCTGAGTGTATCTCTATGCCTCCTATTTTTGCCTTGTGATACAAAGAGTCCCTTTCAAGCAGGGCCCCTGCAGAGAATGTTTCGCCAAGGGAATCAGCCACAACCTTGGAGGTGCAGTGTTGGATCTGATGCTATAAATTCTCGCTGTCGCCCACTTTAGCCAATGCATGAGTTGGCAGAGACTGTTATGATGTTTTTAGCAGCATCTTGAGGTGTGAAGCCTCTCCTGGAAGCCCACGAAAGTCCCTCAGCCTGTGTGTGGGCAGCAGGTTGACTCCTTAGCTCTATGCTTGAATGTCACTGCTTGGTACAAGTCTGTTGCCTTACTTTCCTTCTCACTGGGAACTGGCAGCGGGAGGTGTTAGAAAATCAACATTAATTATATATGGCGGTTTTGATCCAGGAGCTGTTGGTGGCCATCTCTCAGAGGCTGGCATTTGTACCACCAACAGCGAGAAGGAGCCTACTGGAGAGGAGGGGAATGGGTCGTGTTCTGCCTCGGAAAGCATATGTCATTAACAATGAGCCGCTGCAAAAGAGGATTAGAGAAAGTCGTTTTGGATTTAGCATGAGTGTTGAGGGCTCATAGTTAATATCTGCAGCTACCCAGTATGTCTTCACTGCTACCTTGTTTGTTCCCCTCAATTTATTCACCTAGACATTTCAAACAGCTTGTCTAGTTAAGGGAAGTTTCCTCTGATGTGATTATGCTTGGGAACTTGTATTAGCTGTGCTCACTCCAGACACTTAAGTAAAATTCGTGAGATTGACCTAAAGGGAGTCTTTTCTTTTATAAATAATGTTTGGCAAAATTTCTTTGGGACTGCTGGTAGCTCAGGCCTTCAGGGGACTCTAGAATCAAACAATCATATAAATACACCATACCGCAGCAACAGAAAAACATCACTGAGGATATAAATTCAGGCACTCATAAACTGGAGAAAAGCCTTAAATCTGGGTGCCTGTTCTTGCTACAGAGCTTCTGTGTATAATAATATCCCATCAAACTATATAAATGCTGACAATTTTTTCTGAGACAGCTGCCTCACCGAGTGCCCAGAATGGATGATGCTCAATAAAGGAAACAGCTATTTCAGTATTATCCCCATTCATCAGTGTTCAGCCTCTGCCTTATTTGTCGTTCAAGCCCTGCTCTAGAACCAGAAACTTCTTCACAGGCATTTTCCTATTACCCTCATCAGTCAGCTCTCCCCAAACCCACAACAGACAATTTTACAGAAGGGGAACTGAGGAGCACAGCCATTAGCTGTGGGATTTGGCAGAGGCATCGAGCACACAGGGTGGAGGGAAGGATGCAGCTCCACGCTCAGGGAGCTGAGGCAAGCCAGCTGTGCAAATCATCCATGCAGGTCCATGGCGTGGCTGGAGTAGAAGGAAAAACTGTAAAAGATCCCGTTGTAATGTATTAGCACTAAGGGACTAGAACAAGGAATGGGAAATGGCTACATTTAGAAGGAAAACTGTGATGCCTTTATGTAATACTTTAACAAAAGTAAGAGCTGACAGCCCTGATTATCCTCAAACCTACCCAAAGGAGTACCTACCACTGCCATAGAGGTATGGACCAGAAACAAATGCAACAGTAAAATTTTCCAAATTTTCCAAGATGTAAATTAGTTTATTTTCTAAGAAAAAATGAACCCAAGGTATTAGCTACACTACAGCTAGACAATAGAAGATTGGACGTAAAAGAAACTTGTACCCTTGAAAGCCACACTTAGAATACACCACGCAAACTCAAAGAATTAAGTAGCCTGGACCTACATGTGAGTAGTCAACACACCTTTTTTTCCCCAGAAATGTCCATTTTGACTTTCCAAATTAGATGCAAAACATCCCTGTAGAGAGGAAATCTTCCCAGTGTCCATTCCTCATACAGACAGCCCTGTGAGCACCAGGGTAGAGTCTGATCTTATTTATACACTGTGTTGTCTGAGGATGTTGTTTCTGTTTCAAAAAATAAATTGCCAACCCTCCAGAAATGTCAGTATGTTCTTCACCTGTCCCCTACATTTACTTATCCCTCTCAGTTGCCCCAGGCTTCTCAGCTTTCTGCATCCTATCAGCCCCTGAAGGCATCTTCTCCCCCTACTCCTCTTTTTCCATCTCAACTCCCTGTCCCCTTTCCCCAAACCAAACAAACCCACATTCTTATCCCCTAATAGAGGCTGATTCATGGTTTTGCGTCAGCAGCGACTTTCCTGGCCAGACCCGGCTTTAATTGAGGCATTCCAGCTGCTGCCAAGCAGCGTGTGACATCTGGAAAGCTGGGCTGCCACCAGCCCAGGGGCCGGCTGCGTCAGGAACGTGAGACGGGTGATGGCCAGGGCCAGCATGACGCAGCAGAGCAAGAGAGAACACACGTAGTTGTTGCCTTCAGAGATGGAAAGGCAAAAAGGAGATCCCGAATTCAATCAGTTAGTCCTCAGAGTGCACCACTGGGGCACACACAAGCCAATTAATCAAGTCAAACAAGGGAATAGATGTAGGTTAAAAAAAGAAGACCTTGGCTCGGGCTTTGAGTTTAATCTAGAACATTGGAGAAGGAATAGAAAAATGAGGAAGGAAAAAAGACAAAGTAGTTTTGTACTTTCAGAGCAAGAACATTTGTCCAGGAAAGCTTTCTGACCATCTCCAAGGACCTGCTGTGTTTTTTGCCCCTCTACCTTTCAAATTTTCAGTCCACATGAGCTATGCCTGGCACAATTCTGGAGTATCAGTACCAGACTGCAAGTCATATGTAGACACTACTCCCTGTTACATAAAAGGACTGGATATTTGGACACTGACACCAAGCTATTAGAAGTCTGGGGTCTTTGCACATTCAAATACTGCACGAGAGGTTCAAAAAGTGAATCCTGGACTTCTGAAGCAGCACATAATCTTGTCACACCTAAGACACTCCGCATTGCTGCTCTAGAGAGGGTAATTCCAGGTTCCCAGCTCTGCCCCAAAGCAAGCCAAGGGTCCTGCAGAGCAGTTGGAGCTGTTTCAAAGCTGCTGGCTCATCAAAGTCTATTGCTGACTGTAACAACTACATCAGAAACTAGAAGCAGTAAGCAACAGCAGGCTCAACTGAAGTATTAACCTCTTTGCCCAGGACCATTTTTAGCGCACACTGAGATCTGTGAATGTGAAAAAGATGAGCTTGTAATTTGTACACAGAATATAGTGAAGTTTATTCATGTAAAATACATATACTTGAGGCTTGCATTTCTACATCTTGTCACATACTTGTTCTTCAGGACACTTGGTTCAGTCCCACTTAAGGAGACAGTGAGTTTTTACTTTTGCATCAAGTACAGAGCTACCAATTGGTTTTCCCTGAATAAGGTATTACTGAAGCTAGCAAAATAATACAAACAATTTATTCAGTACAAACTATACAGATATTCTTTTCACTGGTTTAGGGAGTTAGTCACAATGTATCTAAACAAGGATAAAATGATCCCAAATATACATACAGATAGCTGGAATTCAGGTGTCTCCTATACCCACACCAGTCAAACCCAAGATGTTTGTTTTTAGACACTTGAATGCTGGCCCATATTCCAGTTCTTCTCCCTGTCTCTATTCAGTTTAAAATAAGCAAAATCCCACAACAGTCCTTCCTTTTAAAGGATGACAGTCTGATTTTGCCAAGAGTAGCAGTGGCATGGGAAACAGCTTGCTTCTGAAGAATGTGTTTGGTGAGTGCATAAGATTGGTCAGTCTAGCAAGGAGTTGTGCAGCAAATGCAGTTTGTATAAGTTATTTCATGCAAGTGCATTTTTCCCCTCTTGTATGCATATGAGTTCCATTACTCAAGACAAGCATAAGACAAGTAAATTGGAAGCCCTTCTGATGGGCAGAGAGCAAAAGAGAGTTATGTGTGGTGTTTGTCTGCAACTCTAGAACCAAGCATAGCAAAGGTCTCTCAAAAAAATAAAATAAACTCTATGAAGCACTTAGAAAAACAAATATCTTTACTGCTGAAACTGTCTGGCTCAACTATTTTTGGAAAATTGCTAGAATTGCCTTGCCCAAGAATAACTTCTTACAAGCAACCAGCATTATGTAACCAAGAGGAAAAATATGATAAACCACATGTTCTTCCCACCTAATGTTGCAATACTTTTGGTCAATTCCATGTTTAACCCCCTTGTCCCCCCAGCTGAAAAGCTTGCAGCACTTCAGCACCGAATTTTGAAAACCAGAAGTTGCATAACGTGACTGATATACTTCATTTACAATCTTAACAGCTCCCTCCAATATCCAGGGTAACTAGCAGCTCTTAACACTAACCTAATTATAACGTTGTCAGGAACATCATTCAGTCATCAAAATCTGGGATATCATCATAGGAATAGCCCCGGTAGCCTTTGGAAGCGTAATATGCAATGCGCAGGTGGTAGAAGCCTGGGAGAAATACAAGGATCCCGATGATGAGCACGGGGATAGCACGGTCCGTTCCCTGCGTCAGACAGAAAAGCTGTGTAAGTGCAGTAAGAGATCCATATCAAGGTCTTTTCTTTTTCTCAGGTCCTGCCTCACCAAGCAAACCACCACAATTATTCATCCCTAAGGCCTGCAAAATCTATCTCAAATCTCTCAGCTGTCTTCAGGCTGAGCTCTAATTCCTCTTCCTGGTCTGGCATCTGCTTGATGCTACAGGAAACCTCAACTGACCTTTTCCTTTAGGCTGGAGGGGTGGCTCCTCCTGACACTCATCACATGACAAAATTGCCAACCACAGGCTGAGTCCTGCATGCTTGGCTAAGGGCAAGCTCTCCTATCTGGGCCTGGACTGCTTCCGATATGGCCAAAATGCTGCTGTTTCCACAACGATAAGCAGCAGCTGCCAACTGTAAAGCAGTTCCATACTGCACAAGGTAAAAGGAGAAATGTGTCACTGAGAAGCACAATGTCAACTGCAAGCATCAGATCTGCTTTCAATGGATCATAAAGGCGGAGAGGGGAGAAAAACAGTGCCGTGTTCTATATAGCAATCAGGTATCCCTTAGAGAAAGTGGGGGATCTTTACTAGAAGTGTGATGATCCCAGGATTTTTTCACCAACACAGCAAGCTGACCACTGCAATGATGTGGCATTAAAATGGAACTGTACCACTGGGTAGGACAGAAATTCATCCCTTCCTGGCAGATCTCCCCTCCAGCTATGGACCCACTCCCAAGTTGCTAACTAGAGATAACGGGCTCTACTGCCAGAGGAGCAGACCTGTCAGCAAACACCAGTGTGGCAGGAAGGGGGATTACTTTCTTGTTTACAGGTCTTTTCCTCTGAATTTCTGCACTGAACATGATAGTTCTGGCAGGCTTTGGGAGGGGCAAACAATACAGAACTTGTAACAGAAGTGTAATCAAACCACTTACACCTTTGCTGATGTACCCTGCCAAGAGGAGGGCTCCTATGATAATGAGAAAGGTCCCAATCATGAAGAGCACGACAGCAAGTGCAATTGCCTTGTAGGGAATTTTTGGTGGGCTCTTCTTGAACTGGATGGAAAAGGGAAAAAAAAATTAAACAGCTTACCCCAGCACAGCTCTCTTCTAATCACGGCATAGATGACAGCAAACAAAACACTGCAGCAGCCCTGACGCATGGCTCTATAACAGCCTCTCTGCAACGAACCCTGCCCATGCAGACCCTGTTGCCCAAGCTAGCATTTATACCCATTGCTCTGATTTTCATCTCCTTCCAAAGAAATGAATCTGACCCTACTAAACAAGAAATGTTGTTTCCAGTTGTGCTCTGTGAGCTTTCTAGAGGAGAAAGACTGAAGTGGTGGCTTGTGGATAGATTTGTACCTTTCTGGTGGACACGAACAAAAAGCAGTCTCGCATGCATATATGCAAAGCTATAGCAGCCCCCACTAGTAGCTTACAGTCAGAGCAGCAGTACAAAGAGGTTTTCTTCCCTACTTTTTACCTGCAGGTCAATATATCCGTCATCAGTACTGGAAAGCTTAGAATACTTGACTTTACTACTGGGAATGCCAGCAGACAGATTCATTCTTGATGACATCATTACAATGATGCTTGGGAATCAGCTAGAACCTGGAAAACAGAAACAGCAAAAAAAAAAAAAATCAGAGCAAACTGGATGATAGAGTCAGATGTGGATTATGTTTCCTAAGACAAGCACAGGAGCGTTAAGCCTCTACTAACCCCAAAAAATCCTTGTTCACTTTCATGACTTAAATCTTTTAAAATAAAATTTTGTATTTAAACCTAAAATAAAAGGCATAAATATAGCTGCAGACAAGTTTGGATTTGTCAATATTTGAAAACAAAATCAAATTACGAAGAACGTGTTTAAAACCTGATAGAAGTTCCAGAATAATATGCCCTGTATAAGCCAGGTCTCATCTGCAAGATCACACTTCCAGCAGTAAGATGTCTGACATCCACCTATTTCTAAACAGGGCCACTAGTAAATACACCCAAACCAAAACTAAACAAAGCAGCTTTTCAACCAGCTAGATATTTTGCAATAAATCCATTTTGCAAAAAAACACTGGAAAATAGAATGAAATGGAGCTGTCATCCCTAAGACGGTTTGAGTCGTGACTCAGTAGGAGCATGACAAGGGGATGGGGTGGTTAGCAGATGAGGCAACCAAAAAAGAGCAGGGAGCTAAAAAGCATAGGTCACTTGTCTATCTAGCCGCAAGGGAGGAAGTATTCAGGGTTGAACTTTATTTAGTTACACAGAGCCATACCCTGCAATTTCACTATGCAGCGAAGCCTAGCCCTGTGGTTTTGCTGCCAGCAGTGACAGTCCTGGGTGATCAGAACAGGGAGATGGGCAGAGCCAGCTTTCTCCTGTGCCTTGGAGCCTGTCTTCTCATAAACTGAAGCCTGGATCTGGCCTGCCAACACATCTCTGACGCACTGCAGAGCCATTTAACAGAGGCTGACAGCTCCCAGCTGCTGGTTTCCCCTATACAGGACCTATACATTAGGCACCTGCTCACCCACAGCCTTGAATCTGCACTGAATTCCCAAAGAGGCAGAATATACATTTCCTGCACTGCCTTCAACAACTTTTTTTTTTTTTTTAATTTCTAGAAAAGCTTGAACTAAAAAAAAAAAAAAAGCATATATCCCAACTGCTCCTACAGGAAGGGATAAAGATGCGCTTTCCATAATGGTATTTGACAGCTAAGGTAATAGCAACTCCTCAAAATATTTAGTCTCCATTTGAACTGAAATTCTTTGTCTCCCTCACATTAATAACAAGATCTCCTTTTTCATCTCTGCTCACTACATGTTGGCACATTCCCTTGCCATCAGGTTTGTTTCTCTTTCAGTAAATTTGACTTCTATAAAACATCCAGCACCTTCCAATCTTAAATCCCCCTCAGCTATACCTTTAACTTGAACTTTTTTGCTTTTTCTATAGGAAAAACACATTTCTATCCCTATGGGTAGTAGGGGTATCACCCACCTACTGGGTGGTAACACACACCCTCAGCTTCTTTACACATCTTATTTTTACTTTTTTTTTTTTCCCCGTAAGTTCATTGTGCTAAAATGCCCCCAAAGCCTCCCACATACCCATGGGGTCGAAGTGCAGAAAGGGAAGAAGACAAGAAATCAGCACATCCAAAACCTGTCAGATTTCCTGACTCTGTTCCTTTTTGCCCCCAAGTTCTGTGGGGCTGTTTACTGCCTGTCACATTATTTACCAGGCCATTCCTAGTGGCTTCCCAGCAATAATTTCCAGTTTACACCTGCGTAAATCATTCCAGCCCTTTGCATTTCCTTTCTAACCAAGCAGAGGCTATGAAGCACAAAGCACTGCCTCGGACCTCATCTTTAAGGGCCGCTTTCAAGTCCACTGAGCTTCGCTCTCCTTGCGCTCAAGAACAGCAGAGGATCAGAACTAAGTTCACTGCTGTGCTTTTTAAGAGGCAAGCAAACGGGGAGGTGTGCTTGCCATCCAGGCCCTCTAATAACACTGAGCTACAGCCGTGCTTCATACGCAGCAGGAACCAGCACTGCCTGCGGCAGGACTTCCAGGGTAAGCAAAGGTTCAAAGGGGAGCATGCAAATAAAAGCAGTCGTGGCACTTCAGGCCAAAATCCTGTTTATCCTTTTCATAGCAGTGATACGAATTTCTACCCTCTACACCCGGGAGTAAGGAAGGAAGGGGGATGTCATTTCCTGCCCCATTTGGGAGCTCAAACCTCAATGCTGGTGCGAGAAACCCATCTGATCCCCTCCCGCGGAGGCAAAATGGTTTCTCTGCTGCGGAGCAGGAAGTTCACAACATGTCTGACAACGCCCCGAGAACTGCACGCTGTGCCGTGAGCGGCGTTAGAGCTTTGGAAGGTTAACACAAGCCAAGAGTTACCGACAACTCACGTTGCTGGTCAAACCCATCACTCCCGCTGCCGCTTCTTCTCCGTGCTCCAGCCGCAGGCCAACCCAGGAAGTTTATTCTGTGCCTGTCGTTTCCTTCCAGGTTATGGCAGCGGCCGCTCGCTGGCTCAGCTCCACTGAGTTATTTTGAGCCTTGCGCTCAGGACTGGCAGCCGAAATCAGAGCTGTGGGGCAGGTTGGCACGGACGGGCATTTTGGTCACCCTGGTCATGCAAGACCCACGGAGCACCAAGCTGACCTGTCTGTGCTTCCACGCTTTGGGCTGCGTTTGTGACTGGTTTATGAAGCAGCATGTTCTTAATACACGTTGCTCCTACATATGCTTTAAAATGTTGATTTTCTAAAGGAAGCTCAGGACGTAAACTTGTCTGCAGGGAGAGCACACCCCTCCATCACAGCTATGCATATGTAACAGAAAAAGTATAGCCAGAAAAGTATTTTCACGGAGTCATAGAATATCCCAAGCTGGAAGGGACCCACAAGGATCACTGAGTCCAGCTCCTGGCACCACACAGGTCTACCCCAAAATTCAGACAACATGACTAAGTGCACAGTCCAAACATTTCTTAAACTCCAACAGGCTTGGTGCAGTGACTCCTTCCCTGGGGAGCCTGTTCCAGTGAGCGACAACCCCCTCAGTGAAAAACCTCTTCCTGATACCCAGCCTGAACCTCCCCTGTCGCAGCCCGACACCATTCCCTCAGGTACTATCGCTGGGCACTAAAGAGAACACCTATTTTGAACACCTGGAACTGTATTAATACAGATAAATCACAGCTGGGAATTTACTTAATCCAATTGCTCCAAAAAAAAAGGAAGTTACAGAAATTAGCATGATTCCAATTCCTGTAAATCAATAAGATACGCACTGGATTGAGTGCCTGGAACACCAGATCTGAAGTTTCAAAGACCACCCCCCGTTTGTTCTATAAATTAGACCTTCTTGCCATGGAGAAAGGTATAAGCTTCAAAGTTTACCTCCTCAAACACAGGGAAGCAGCATTTTACCATACCTCTCAATTTTTTAATTTTTATTTTTAAAGATGGAGTAGCTATTGTTTCTTCAGTATTTGGGTACAGCAATGGCGAAGTAAATATTCAGCTAATGTAAGGATTTAACCAGAGAGCAGATCATACACAAATCACACACAACAGCATAGATATTAATGCTAAAAGACATTTCCTACTACAAGAAACTACTCAACTTAGTTGTTCCAGTTGCAAAAATAAGCAATTAAACCACATGGCTTATTTTTAGGTTCATGGGTAAAACAGCAGGAGTTCAGTAATCCCCACTACAGCAGGAGGTTGCACAAAAATGGATATGCTTCACTAGCACAGCTTTAAGCATCAGTAAAACACAGAATCCTTCCTGACTATTTCAACACAACTGATCTTTCATTCTTTACTGAAGTACTTAGCTACTTGCTGCACTTGTGGGTACCACAGTGGCAATCCATCTGGGAAGCATTGCATTTGAGGTAAAATAGCCTCTTAATTCTGAGGTATCCAATGTTGTTCTGGACAACTCGACTGCTGCTGAGAAGTTTTAGGACAGCTGGGTTAGATCTTGCTTTCAGGTGTGTTCTTAAAGGTACTGAATTCACCAACAACCTCAAAATTCAAGAGAATAAATGGTGTATGCTCTGGAGATATGAGATAAAGTTCAAGACAAAAAAAGTCATGCATGGATCTACATGCAGAAGAAAACTGCAATGAAATATTTTCTAAGAAAGAATTGCTGCTATCAATGAAGTAAAAAGGGCAGGGAGCATTAAAAAATCCTGTTCCCAGGCTTTGAGCAGGCACTAGTTTCAATCATGAAAGCACTCATCATTCTGACACAGCAGAATCTGTTTCTTAATCAGTACTGCCACCTTGTGAAATTCTGCTAAATCAGTTGGATTACCCAAGTTTATAGGCATGCTCAATATTCTTGTAGATGACCAGTGGAAAGTACAGGGCCTCCTAAACCTGAACGCACCCACAGTACTTAAGACCCTGCAAGCACTGCTTGCTACACAGCACTGATCAAGCCAACAAGATTGCTTTTCATTGTTTCTTCATTCATGAAGAAATGGAATCACCGATTCACAATGAGGGGTACGATTTATGGGTAACTTATAGCAATACAGTAAGTGAAAAACAGTAGCTACCTACCAAAACAGTTTTTGCATCCCATTTTTCATGATCAAGCCTTCAGTATAAACCTTGTACTGTACCTCCATGAATGAATGATGAGAACAAAAATATAAGAGGAATTGCTGGTGATCTGGGTGATTCCACAACACTTGTCAACAGATGTGTGGGACAGAGGCACCAAAGACATGGAACGTGCTCAGGCCTGTCCAGGAATGGTTTAACATCAACAAGCTAGTAACAGATCTAAAACCAGGAAAGGTTCACACAGCTTTCTACACCAAGCAACTTGCAGTCACTGTGACACTGTGGCATGTGTCTACACACCCTCAGACTTCATTTGGAATGAAAGTGACAGCTACAGGATCAGTTCCTGCTGGAACAGGCAGCTCTTGCATCTGCAAAGCTAATGCATTTTAAGCAAAACACGTTCCACAAACTTCCTCTACTTAAGGAAACAGTATCATTGATGCATTATTCAGACTGTAACTACCTCTTCCACTTCAACACATTTAATCAAGGTATTTGGCCACTCATGCAGGGGTATATCAGCATAGTTTGACAAAGCATTGATTAATCCATCCACATTTAAATAGTGTAAGAACCATGAAATTACTTTATTTCCACTTTCCATGTTCCAGTTAGAGTATCAGCTTCAAAAATAAATGGATGAAGGGCAAATAAACTTGTGGCATAATTAAACAGCAAGCCTAGTCAACTATAGTTCCACAGCTGAAACTCTAGGAGTCATCTTTATTGAAGTTAAATAATGCACTCTAACACACAACAAAAGGAGTAAGGTACTTCACCTAGATACAGCATCTAAGATTACTGAAAGCATAGGAATAGACCAGAAAAAAAAATCCTGTTTCAAATGACACCAATATAGCAAAATAGCAAGTTGAAAAATATTTACAGAGATATCTACACAACACGCTTAACAGTGCTCACTGGATGCTCCAATGTACTGAAACTGCTGGTAATATGGCAGACACCATTTCCTTCTCAAAGTCAGTTGTTCTCTCCAGGAACGACCAGATCTCCCCCTCAAGTCCTAGTCCAATTAAGAGCCTTCTTGTTGGTCTTCAATCTTTGGAGCCAGATAGTATTTTAAGTGTCCCATATCAGCAATCTTGTACTCCACAACTGGTAAAGAAAAAAATGCAAAAGATTCTTCAGAAGAGCCATTCAGTCAAGACTTGTTACAGTTCTAAGGTGGAATATTTTACAAGGAGATTTTCAATGAGAGCTGCATTTACTTACCCAGAGGAACATCTGCAGACATGCTGAGTGTTACTGTAGGTGACAGAGGAGTAGCTTTGGTAAAAAAGTTCAAGTACCGCAGAGCAAAGGTCAGTTGGACTGGCTCATTCATTTCTATTGTAACCTAGAACAGGCAGATTAAAAAGTTTGGTAAATGCAAGCTGCAACAAATCATCTAAAGTTTCTCAAATAATTCAGCACCACAGACCCAGCGACACCTCATGCAAAGGCAGCCAGTGGTATTCCCCACTTTGCTGAGGGCTTTTTGCAAACCCCATGGCTGAGAACCCAAGGCTGGCAGGATTTGTTGACTTGGTTCTATAAATCAGAGAAATATGTGATCCAGTGGCCCACCTTTAGCCTCCAGTCATATCAGTAGAAAACTCAATGCTGAAGACACCACAGTAAGCATTAACTTACAGCTTCTTCTTCTTTGTCCACATTACTAGTCTGTGACAGCTTGATGTTTCCATTTCCTAGCTCTCCATTAGCTGAAAATTTCACACCATCCTTTGCACAGGAGATGACAACTGCATCACCAATATGGCTGAGATCTCTACAGATGCGTGCAAATTCAGCAGAAGGCATTTTCACTACACAACTATATTCCTGTTCCTGTAAAAAAAAAAGTGACATAATTAAACTTTTACCAAGAAGACTGATACAGTCAATACACTAAAATTTATGTAGTCTTCAGGAAGTGTTGCTACAATCTTAAACTATGTCTGACATGAACATGGAAAAACACACCAAGAAACAGTCAGTCATTCAACTACTTACTGGAATTCCAAGCTGCTCCACATCGAGATCCATTAGCTTCATCTCATAATCAGAAACCTTTTCCTGATCTAAAGAAAAAGCATAGTTTGACCAAGTGTTTCAAATAAACTACCAATCAGGATCTAAGTTCTGCCCCCAACTTTTTATCAAAGTAAAAACACTTTTAAGTGTGACAATAGGATCCACCTTGCTTGAAATCTAAGCAACATAAACAGCCTTTTGTAGGTTGTAAGAGGAAAGCTGCCTGTCGAGATGTGCCTAAGAACATTTTTATGTAGCATAAGGAAGATTCTCTTTCAGATGAAGCACTGGTCAAGTAGACCAAGTTCCCATTTCCAGGCCGTGTAAGTTTCAGGTGACTCCTCCCATTTTTGACCACCCTCACAACCAGCACATACTGCTCAGTCTATGATGACTGCCTAAATTATCCTGCTAGCAAATGAGCTCCCCAGTACAAGACTCACTTGGTGCTTCAAACACTAGAGCCAATGTATCCGCATTGTCTTCTGCTCTGAGCGTTATGATGTCTTCATTTCCAGCACATTTCAGTATTTTGGACATGCTAGGGAAAAAACAAGCATGGGATCGCAAACAGAGAAGGAACACCAAGCCAATTACCTATTGCGGAGTGCTAAAGCAAGTTTAACGAGAAGCTGCCAGCAACCTCGGGTGCAGCGAGGCTGCTTTAGACTCCGGGTGCTACACACGACCACCGGGCCGTTACCGAGGCGCAACAACCCCCGTGCAGATGATCGTCCCCCCCGGCCCGGCGCCGCACGGGGCGGGCAGCGGGGGGGGGGCTGCGGGCGCCATGGCGCCAAACCGCCGCGCTTTCCCGCCACAGCGCGCCGCGCGCATGGCGCCGCCAGTGACGTCACGGGCCCCGCGCGCGCTGCGAAAAACGGCGCGAGAGCTGTGAGGAGAAGGGGGGGGGGGCGCGCAGCGGGGCTCCGAGCGCCCCGAGCCGCTCCTGAGGGCGCGGGGCCGCCTCGGCCCCCACGAGCCCCTCACGCGCCGCCTCGCCCAAACCCCAGCGGGCCCCGCTGCCCTCAGCGCCGCAGGCCCGGGCCCGCCCCGCGGCGGCCCTGCCGCTACCTGGAGAGGTTGACGCCCATGGCGATGTTGCGGTCGCAGCGGTAGGTGTCGAAGCCCTCGGAGCGCAGCGTGAGCTGCACCAGGGAGACGTGCGAGGAGTCCATGCTCTGCAGGCTGATGCCGCCCGAGCCCAGGTCCCAGCAGGCCTCGGTGATGAGGTCCTTGAGGGCCTCCAGCACCCGCTTGAGCACCGAGCCCTGCACCAGCCGCGCCTCGAACATCCTGGCGGCAGCAGCGGCAGCACCGAGCAGCACCCAGGAGCACCGAGCAGCACCGGCACGACTACGCGAGCACAACGCGCAGCCGCCCACTGGGGCCGCCCGCCGAGCCGCCCCTTTATAGCCTCCTACGCCCCGCCCCCTCCGCGCCGCAGCCAATGGCAGGCGGCTCTCCGCTGCCTCGGCGGGGCCCGATCCTCGCTCACGTGACAGCCTCCCCGCTCGCCGAGCGACCCCGACGCCGCTCATCCCCTTTAGTCCCGCCCCCTCGCCCGGAGAAAGCCAATCAGCACGCGGCTTACACAGCGCCGCGGCGCCGGCCCAACCTCCGCGGCCATCCCGCGCCCTGCCATTGGCCGGCGGCGCGCGGCCCGCGGCCTCCCTCTGGCGGCGGCGGCGGGCGCGGAGCGGCGGCGGCGGGCGGGGGGCGGCGGCGGCGGCGGCGGCGGAGTAGTCATGAGCGAGCTGCGGCAGCGGCTGGGCCGGGAGCCCGGCGGGGCGCGGGAGCCTGAGGAGAAGGTGGGGAGCGGGCCGGGGGCGGCGGGCAGCGGGGAATCGGCGGCGGGCGGCGGGCCTGCGGCGGGCGGGCAGCGCGGCCTGGGCGCCCCGGGGCGCGTGGGGGGGGGACCCCGGGCTCCGCCTGCAGCCAGCGAGGCCCAGGCCGGGCCGGGGAGGGCTGGCCCGGGGGGCTCTGACCCCTTCTCACGGGGGAGGCTTCGGTCCGCGCTGTGCCGTCCCCGGTCCGCGCTGTGCCGTCCCCGGTCCGCGCTGTGCCGTCCCCGGTCCGCGCTGTGCCATCCCCGGTCCGCGCTGTGCCATCCCCGGTCCGCGCTGTGCCATCCCCGGTCCGCGCTGTGCCATCCCCGAGTGCATGCCCTGTGCTGCAGCGAGATGCGCGTTCGCAGCAGAACTTGGGTAGTTTAATGACATTTTCCGGTTGTGCCTTTCCGAAGAATAGCCCTGAGAAGGGAATTCGGCCGTTTTCCTGCAGCATCTCTTCTGTTTAAAACCCAAGCGCGGTCGGGTGCATCGAGCTTGGCCGTCAGTGAGTCACGACTTCATCCTTGTCGTCTTTACTCATGTGCCCCCCGGCGTGTAAAGGAACAAGAGGGATGAGCAGTCAAGCAAAAGAAAGTTTTGCGACATAAATAATACCTGCAGGGTCACAGAGAGCAAAACCAGGAGGGAGAAGCAGTTCTTTGCTGCCTTCCCGTTAAATGCGTGTATTTTGGGGCAGCCCGATGCTTGTCCATTTGCCCTTAGTAGCGTCATATTGATGTGTTTCCTCTGCTGCTGCATGAAGTACACGATTCAGAGAAGGATGAAATCATCATGCAAAGCTGCCTTTGCAATTGAGATAATACATTTAATGCTGTTAAATATTACATGTAATGCTGTTTTGAATGCCAGGTTAACACCTGCCAGACGCTGCACAGTCAGGTTTGGGTAAGCTTTATTGTTCTGATGTCATTAGGGTGGGAATTGGAACAGAAAGCTCGGACAGCATCAAGAACAGGTTGCCTTCATGCGGATCCAAGGTTTCTGCCTTTTTGTGACTGTTACGTGAAGTTGTCTGACATCCAGATCTGCCGACCTCCATAAAGACAGAAATAGGACCGCTTCTATTTCATTGTTGTTGTACATAGAGCAAAACGTGACCTCTAAATAAGCATATTTGGCTCAGTTGGAATTTACTTTGCAGCAGAAAGTCTTCAGGGACTTTTATATTCCAGAACTTTTGTGGGAGTTGGAAGACGTCCCTCAGAAGCCTGGAAGTACCAGTGCAGCTTAACTGGTATGCAAACAAACTCCCTCGGCCAAGCTGCGATCTTGCTTTGGCTGCTTGTGATGTGTTCTTAAAGAAGGTCAGAGGGCCGCTATTTTGAGTGCAGTCTTGTCATCTTCAGGCAAGTATGCTTTTTTTCATATAATGAGCCTCCTAAAAGGCTCCTCTAATATTACCTTGGAGTTGATGACTTGAAGTACCTTACAAGAGGGAGGGAACATTTATGTCATACTGCTCATCCTAAAGTAGCTAAGATGAATTGCAAGAGAAAAAAAAAAAAAAAAAGATGTTTTCAACCAATGAGCAACAGCTCCTCTGAGGTGCTGAACATGATGTCTCTCACCACTAGCAGGCAGTTACAGGAGGCAGAGAATTTCCCAAAAATGCTAAAATCAAGCATGGTAGGAGGTTACCTGGTAACAGCAATACTGCTATTAGAAAAACTGTACAGCATTGCATTTTGCGTGGCAGTATACTTGAGTGGCAGATTTTTCTTTCTTCCCTTGAGTTCAGGCTGTTGTGTTTTAGTGCTTGGGAAATGCCTGGCAGAGTCTGGGATTAACATCAGAATAAAACTGACACAGCAAAATTGCTTGCGCTTGTACTGTTTATCAGTGGTCTCAGCCTGCCCGGTGCATTACGTGCCAGTATCGCTGTCAAGAGGGGAGATTCCCATTTCTGCCTTGTCATTCAGTTGGCATTGCCACAAAAAATAATTTAGCAATGCGTGTTGTATTCTACAAAAACTTGTGTCTTCTGAAAAGACCTCTCAGCTTATTAAAAGGAACAAATTAAAATGAGGTGTAAACAATAAGGCTGGTTTCAAGATTAGACCCAGAAAGTTGTATTTTGCACTTGTTTTCACTTTGCTCTGTTTGGATAATGAAAGAGGGAGGCTGGGTTCACTTTCTGGTCCTCTAACCCTTGTACAGTGTCACAGCTTTGATGTTTTCCTCCCTTCTGGCACAAAGCAATACTTAGAGCTGAATCTGTGCTGCTGCAGTTGAGACCATCGTGCAAGAACCTTTTAGAATCAGTTTTCGTAAAACTGTTGTGCAGCACACACTCTTTGTTCCAAAAGGAAGAAGGCAACATCTGTTTGATCAGTGAACTCCATCTGATCTCTCTAGCTAAAAAAAAAAAAAAACACCAGGGAAGCTTGTATTGATGTTATTCGTTCTTTTAGCCGAAATAACTTAAATGCTGTTAACTGTTGCTGTTCATGTGTAGATATCTGAGCTTAGGTGATTGAAGCAAGTTCTAGTTTATCATTTCCATATAGATTCCATCCTCCCTTGCTCTTCGTAGACTCTTCCCTTTGCTTGGCAGACTCATTCTTTATGTAAAACAGGAGGTCACTGCCTTCTGTCCTGTGCTGCATGCATCCCACGCAATCACTTTTTCCCAAAAACAATAGGAAAGGTGTAAAAGAAGATTGTTCCACAATGCACGCACAGCTCCTGAACGTTTCTGCTGTCCTGAAAGTTTCTGCTGTTTTAGAATCATAGAATGGCTTGGGTAGGAAGGGACCTTAAAGATCAAAAAAAAAGATCAAAAAGATCTTAAAGATCAAAAAAAACTTTCTTAAAGTTCAAACCTCCCTGCCACGGGCAGAGACACCTCCCACTAGACCATGGGCTGTTAAGATCGTTTCTCAGTAGTGGCTTGTGCTTCATTTGACTGGACAGGGAGAACAGAGGGTTTCTCCTGCTCTTTTTCCTGATCATGTGTTTTCCTGATCTGTTAGAATGGCTCCAGAGGAGGGCTACGAAGTTGATCAGAAGGCTGGAGCACCTCTCCTATGAAGAAAGGCTGGGAGAGCTGGGGCTGTTCAGCCTGCAGAAGAGAAGGCTTTGGGGTGACCTTATTGCAGCTTTTCAATACTCAGGGGGCTTATAAAAAATCCAGGGGGGTTCTCGGGCATCTATCCCGTGGGAGGGGAGGAGGGCAGGATGGTTGAGAGGCAGGCTTGTCTGGGCTACAGATCACACCCTTACGTCACTTGTGGTTTTGTTTACCCACCCCTTTGTCACCGGCAGTCAGTGTATCTCTGGAAAATACCGTCCCTTTTCAGAGGGGTGGCAGCTGCAAAAGCAAACGGAAATACTCTGTGCAGCAACAGTGCTGGCAGGCATTTTTGTGCAACGGCCCATGCAGATGAGTTTTCCCACTGGGCAGCGTTGGGCACCTTGTCGCACCCACAGCAGCCGGGCATTCTCATTTCTTATGGGAAAAGAGGTGGCAGTGGTTTCAAGGGGTGTTGTTTCGCTGACATGAGGGCTTGAAGAACAGGCATGTAGTGTGCAAGGGTGAAAGGTTTCGATGCTTTGGAAAGGATTTGATGAAGAGGGATTTTTTTTTTTTTTTACAGCTCAGTGGACTGGTGACATGACTTTTTACCCGGATACGTCCATATCGTGTTACAAAAAGCAATGGACTCTGGTATCCAAGCCTCGTGATTCTTGCACTTCCAGGCATTTTGCAAGGTTGCCCTAGTGACCTAAAGTGCCGTGAAGGTGCTGAGCGAAGTAAATGCTGGATGTTTGAATGCTGGTGCTGACAAGTAACTGTCTCTTAGGTCTGGGAGAGTGAAGGGCTGCCTGGCATGTGCTGGAAAGGATGGAGGAGCTCCAGTTTTGGTGTTTGGCTCAGGAGAGGGTAGGTGCGGGATGTAGAGAAATAACAGTGCAGGAGCCATGAAGACTTAAATGGTTTCGAATCCTGTTATTGCCCAGGTCACAGGAGAGCTCCTAGTTGTTGGGAGTTTGTGATACGAGATGATGTTCTTGAAGGACCAAAATGAATAAACCACCTCAGTGATGCCTCTCTTCCTCATCACCCATGGTTAAAAGAGGCAGAACTACAAGCCATTTTTCAGACCCACCCCAAGGTTTTATTTTTTAAATAGCTCTTAAGATTTTAGGCTTGATACTGAGCATCAGTTTTTCTGGCTTGTGCTGAAGCATGAGTCTCATTTATTCTTTGTGGATAGTAACAGTCTCAGGTCTGATGTGAGAATACATTTCAGCCTTTCTTGCTGTTTAATGTTCAGTTTTATGTGTTATTGCCAACAGGAATGCATTGCTATCTGTCACTGTTAGTTGTGGCAATGAGAAATCGGACTGATTACATTTCTTAGGGAGCTCATTATAACTGGCTGTAAAATTTAACACCTAAGCCAGCTTCTGGCCTGCTGTGGAGCTGATGAAAGAACTACAGGCTGCTTGTAATTTCCTTCAGGTGGTGGTTGACTGGACCACTATTTCTTTTTGCAAAATGCACACTCTCTTCTGAACTGCCCACTTCCTTGCACGTTTTTGGTGATGCCAGAGAAGTTTAATCCCAAGAAGATTTTGTCATTTGAAGGACTGGATGAGTCCGCCTTGAGCTGCAAGGAGGTCCTTTCCTTCCCAGTCTGCAAGGAGGTGTGTGCAGCATTCGTGCATGGTAGAGCAAGCGCGGAGACTGTCAACACTGAGGTTAAACCCTGTTACTCAGCCCTTTGGAAAGGACAGAGCTGGTTTGTGTTTCCCATCCTTATTTAATGACTAGATGATTTATTTCTGTCGGGCCTGGAGGGCTACATTTCCTAAGCTCACGTCTCTCTTGGCAGCATCTGAAAAGTTGCCGTTACCTCCAGGCAGATGGCTGACCTGTTTTCTGAAGTGTCTCGCTGGGTCTTAGTGGATCTGGGAGCTTCTTACTGAGTTCCCTCTCTTGCTGCCCCGGTGGTCTACCCTCACTCACTGCTGTGTCTTGGCATCGTATGCTGGAAAGTCAGTGGTACAGGGTGATTGAGGAAGGCTGTGGCACACCTGTGGCTCTCAACAGGTTTTCGTGCTGTCTCTGGCCCGCCGTCGCAGGATGAGGTCAGGACTCTTGCTCGGCACTCAAATGAGCTGCTTCGTACGAGAGTCGCGTCTGCTTGCACTGCTGAAGCCATGCGCTTGCAAATGGTACGCTGGGGGCGATTCTTGGGAGTGGAAGGATGCTTGGTGCTGAGAAGAGGAAAGCTGGGATGAGATGTTTGTGTTTCCCTTTCCAGCAGGGCCATGCCATATCCTTCCCTAAACAGTGGGCTGACTTTCCTGTCCATCAGCCACATACCCCACATTATGTGGCAAGAAAACCATTTTATCCTCTTGCCTGTTTTTAATGAGCAGCGGTGTGCACCAGGGTAGACTACACATGCAGATAAAAGCTTAGGAAACCGACTTACGTGAAGACACGGTGTTTCCAAGAGGATGATAAGTATTTACTTTCTTAAAGAAAAGAATACTGTCACTTTTCTTTGTATTGGGCAGGACACATCTGCAGAAATTTGAGGTGGTTACCTTGCCTATCGGTAGCTCTCTTGTTTTCACCCAAAATGGGTTAGTATGTGTCCCTGTTGGTGATCTGCTTCACATGAATTTTCTCTGATTTACATTTCCTGGGACCATAAAGGACCATGAAGATTAATAGATTTCGCTTTAGAACAAGTCGTTCAGTAGCCCGTAGGTTTATAATGATAGCTGTGTCTTCAGAAATCTGTTAATTTGGGTTTGTGAGAATTACATGTAAACAGACCGGGCCAAGTCCTGTATGCCTCCTTTCTTTGATTAGTTCAAATAAAGCCAGCTGGAGTGATTGATAGAGGAATGTGAACAAGAGGGTGGCATCACGGTTGGACCAGATGGTCTTGGAGGTTTTTTCCAACCTATGATTTTCCTGATTCTGTGATCACCTTACAGTCAGCAAATTAACTAGACTGGTAAGTTGTTTTTTTTTTTTCTGATTAGGACTTGGAAAAACATATATAACTCCAGAGGAATTGAGGGTCAGAAGCCATCAGCCGTAGCGTGATACAAGCTCTCATTTCGGATGACAAAAATAGACTTTTCCTGTACTAGCCTTCCGATACAAATAGAGTATGTGCTGCTGCAGAGCTGTTGGTGCTCTCTTGTTGCTCACAGCTCTTCAAAATAACAACCGATCGAAATGTTTGTGTAGAACCGTGCAGACGCAGCTCCAAGGTGGGGTAGCCTCTTTCAGACACGGGCTCCAAAAGGCACTTAGGAGATTTATTTCTTGTTTCTGTACGTGTTTTTCTGTCTCTGCAGGGACAGCAAAGTCTGCTGGTTTGGTAAATGCCATGATAGCAGAGAGGTGCCAGTTCGATCCGGGAGAACGCAGCACTGAAACCTACCTCCAAAACATCTCTGTCAAAGTGTTTTAGAGGGGGAGGCAGGTTGCTTTCTTAGCAGTAGGAAATTCTGGGGGAATGACAGAACTGGCAATGCATTTTTGTACTCTTTGTGTACAGTAGCTTCTCTGAAGGACTTGAAGGCTGATGCATTTACCTTCTTGATTTCCTGGAATAAACAGAGCCTGGAGTTTGTGCTAATTTGGGGGCCAGGCAGAGGATTAGCCAAATGAATCACGGGGATGTGCAACTTTGCGTGAATCATATTTGCTGACACAGAGATCAGGGTCTTGTATCAGGCAGTTCTGCTAAAGGCAAACTACGCAAACCCCTGGTCACATCCCAGCAGTGAGCTGAACTTGCTTGTGTTCAAAACAAAGCAGGCAGCATCAGGGGTATGAGATGACAATGGGTGTTTTCTTAGATACGTCAGCCTCAATGCAAACATTTATGCTTTTTGTGGTGTTACCCACTACTGGTCTCAGCTTATAGGCATGCCCTAATTTCTGCGTGCTTTCAACTGAGGTTTGTTTTACGGGGTGGTGGAGAAGGGAGTCCCATGTCAACAAAGATGAATGCTGACCTTCATCACTGGTTGGGTTTTCAGGAACCAAGCAGGCACTAGTGTGGTGGGATACTTGGATTTAATTGCCCTGAGAATAACTGCACTGAAGCTCGAGCGTGTTCCTCCAGGCCTCCCTATGGCACGAGATACTTTGTGCCCACTTGGCTGGGCTTTTCTAGAACCTTGGCAGAAATCAAATGCGGGCACTTGTGCATCTTCCTTCTAGCGGTAATGGTCTCCGAACTTCTCTCCCTTTTTTCACCCTTCTAAGCTTGTAAACATCCAGAAGAGAGTATTTTGTAATTAGGGAGCGACGGGAGGATGTGTTGCCTTGATGCCACCTTGAGGACAGAGGTCTTTGTGGATCTGCTGAGGTGGGCTTTGTGGCGTGGCAGCTGTTGGAGATGAGCACTGCCGTGCTGGTAAAGCAGCAAGGAAGGGAGAGGGGAAGAGCAGACAGCTTTTCTGGACACGGGACATAAAGCTACTTTTGCAAAACGTGGAGATTTTTATAACTGAGGCTGTTGGGTTTGTATCCATTAGACTAATCATGTTGGCCTAGGTCCTGCAAACGTGCTCAGAGGTGAGAATAGCAGAGGCTTTAATACAGTTGGCCACTGTTGTTCTAGGTGTCAATTTTATTGCCTCAAAAAGCAACTTTATTTTTCTCTTTAGCAGTGTATTAGCATTCTCCATCACAGCTTTTTGCTAAAGTCTAGCAGGAAGTCTAAATAAAGCAACGCCTTGCTTCAAGGAAGGTGCACAAATAGTGGGATTTCTTGGACTAATTTAATCCACCAGCATTGAATACTTAACTGTATCTCTGTGTTAGGCAGATTTTTTTGGCAGGGAGATAGCTTGCTTGTTTCTATGACAACTGAGATCATGTCATGGATACTTAGAGAAAAAAAAACAGCGCTCAGCTTCTGCTGCAAGAAAGCCCTTTTGCAATGTGAGCACAAATTTTGTACTGCTTGCTTACAGGAGTTAAGTTGTTCAACGAAAGCTAAGACGACTCATTTCTCCACGAATCTGTCTTAAGCATGATAAAATGTTTGTTTACAAATTTTGCTGAGACCTACTGATTTCACATGTGTATCAAGCAAGTAGGTATCTGTTTTTTTCACATCTGCTCTGGTTCACCAGGCAAGAGAAAAAACTCGCAGAGATCTGTAGGCTTTATTCTTTCTTCCCATTGTTATTTGTGTAGAAGTCAACTAATTAAGGTAAAATACACATTGCTGTATCTTGATTGTATTCCTGCATTAGTTATTTTCCTGATTCTTAAAGCAGCTTTCAATATTTGAGTTGACAAATTGAAGAAGGAGTCATGGGTTTCCTGAACAAGCAGATTTGCATTAAAAAATTGCCCTTAAATTAAAAACTCCATATTGCTAACAAAGCCAGTAAAAGCTACTGCATCTGATAGTGTTTTAGTAGACTTAATGTGTACCCTTTAAAGGAAATGGGAAGAATAAAGCCAGATTCCAAGGTAGCTGGACAGAAAGCTTGTTTTATTCTTACTAATGGGCTTTAATTGTTCCCCAGCTCTGCAGCATGCACACAGATTTCTAACATCTCATTACACATTTGCACTGTGCTCTGCCCTCTTTCTGACTGGGAGGAGAGAGGCAGAGCATGTTTCACCTGCTGAGCTAACAGGAAAAAACGAAGAGGGCAGGACGTGGTAAGAGAACACAGATTAAATACAGCCGGAGACAGCTACGTCTTGGTGCAGTAGCACCAGTGGGAAGTGGTGGGGTTGCTGAAAGGTGATGGGGCTGCAATTTTATTTGTCTGGGCAGCATCTGGTTGAATGAGACCTAGGTTCAAGATTGCAGCATTTAGGTATGAGTGTTGTGCTGTGTTGGTTGTGCTACCTCAAAGTCACAAGAACCTGTGGCTAAATAGCTTTGATTTTAGGAAGAATCTTAAAAACAACAACAAAATGTACAAAAGATGTCTGTTGCAGGGCCCAAGGATGTTGCAAGGCCCAATGGCTGGGAAAGGAGACAAGTCGTGACTTCTAGGTTAACCTGTTGCAAGTCTGAGTCTCTCTGGGCTTTCATTTCAACTGCAGAGATTGGAGGAAACAGCACAGAAGAGGCATCAGAAACTTGGTGTTTCTTGGGGGAAGCAGCAGAAACGATGGCAGAACACCGTCTGTTAGACCCAGCTTCCCCAAAATGCTGTTTGTGCTGCCGCTACTGCACACACCCTGTTTGCAAGCTCTGGCTTAACGTAGCCCAGGCCTGCTCCTCACAGTCACAACCTCTGTGGAAGCAGCAGCTCTGTAATGAGCTTCAGTTTTCAGCGGTGATAGCCCTTGGTGAGCATCGTTCGGTGTTGGCTGTGCCAGCTTGCATTCTCGCTGCCACAAGCCGCTTTGTGAAAGCGTTGCTGCCTGATGATTGTCCATTGTCGACGGGGATCTGTCTGGCTCAGTCTGAGGGCTAGTGAGATAGTGGTGGGAACGCGTGGAGGGTGTTACAATGCCGCAGCTGGATTAAGTAGCCCAGACCAGGGTGCATCATGCCCAGGCTTTAACAAGTTACTTAGCATCCTGCTCAGCTGCTTAAACTGATGGTTGGTGAGCTGATGGTTGCAATTTGCATAAAAGGTGTGAAAATCATGTCAATTCCTGAGTGCTCTCCACGGCCTATATCTGGCACAACGTCCTATATAATCTCATCACCCCATTTCAGGGAGAGATCTAAGTAGGGAGAAAAGCTGATTTCTGACGCTGCTCAGTTGTTTTCAAAATTAAGACGTTAAAATGTATGTTAACCATCAGTTTGACTGGTGATTTCTTCCGTCAGAGGAAATGTTTCCTTCCCACTCCCTTCAGGCTTAAATTGAACAAGCAAGACATGCACCAGGAATGAGTCCAGCATGTAACGTTGCACCTTAACGTCGTCTCTTTACCGTGACAAAACTCTTGATTCCTTTCTCTGGAATCTCTGGAAATAAAGTGGCAATGTTTGTTGGGGCTTCGCATATTGCATATTTGTTGCACAACCTCTCCAATTCCCACTGCTGGGAGTGAAGTGGGGAAAAGTGGGATGCATGCGCTCTTGGACTGATTCCATGAGGCTTTGCTCCTGCTCTTAGGGACCAACTAATTTCATGTCACGAGGTATGGTTTAGCATTGCACTGAAATCCAGTGGATCAGGTAACTGATTATGTTTCATGTCCCTTTAGCTTCAACATCGGTGTCTGTACAAGAAGCCATTGGCTGGGCTGTGGCAGAGATCTGCTCTGCCCGTCCAAGCAGCTGTTAGGTTGCAACATCAAATTCCTCTGTCCCTTGAGCTATGCAGATGCTTTTATCCTTCCTTTTCTTGGCCGGGAGTGGAAGAGAGGAAAACATCAGTGCTCTTTCCCTTTCTTTTGGTCTCCGAGCACTTTGTGAAACTTCTGATCCTATGGGCTACAAGCAAGGAATAATTTGGCTGCTTTGCACTTAGCCCTGCAATGGTAGTGCTTTGGGAATAAAATGCAGGGAGGCAGGCTTGGACCTTTTATCGCATGACCAGTGAGACTGGGACTTACACAAGATGATGGATACTTGGACTGCATTAAAATTCTACTTCAGGTTTTTGGTTTTAGAGTAACCACCATCATTTGTACAGGCTAAGTACCTAAGCGATTCCTTACTCACTTGATTGGAATCAGCTGCCTTAATTTTTCTGTTTGTAAAATGGGAAACAAGAAGCAAAGATCCTTTTTCCTAAAGGTAACCTACAAGACCAGAAGGAGAAACTGAGCTTGGTCAGGCAGGATGTGAAGCTCTTCTCTGTTATTCAGATTGTTTGTAGGGGAATTCTTCAGAGAATTCATTTCTTAGGGAAAGCGTAGAGAAAGCATTGCAACGTGAGACACAGACAGTGGTTGCAGACAGTGCACTGCTCTCCCCAAACCTGCTCAAGAACAGCGCCCCTCACCTGTGCTGTGTTGTAGGCTGTGATACTCATGGTCTTTGGGGAGTTTTTATTATTTCCAGTCTTCGCTTGCTGCCATTTGCAGCTCCCTTATGGATTTGATCTTTACAGTGCTCCCAGCTAAATTGCACTGCATCTCTCTGGAAGTCTGTGGGACCAGGGGATTTTACAGGTCAATCACAGCTGAAATAAAGCCAAGCTGTATTTCTTCACCAGCTCTCCAAACCCTTGCAAGTGCCAGCAGAGGAGTTTGTTTTAGCTCTCCTCTTCATCCCCAGTTAATGAGAAGGGAAAGAAGCAAGTGCAGAGCCGGGCAGGGAAGAGGCAGTGCAGGGTGTGACTGGTGCGATGCTGGCGCTTCACTCGCCCCCGGAAGCGATCCCCATCACATTTTCAGCTGTCTCTATCTGCCAGCGGCTGGCTATCCTTGTCTGTTTTAAGAACCAGGCCCACAGCCACGGATACCTTACGGATGGGGCCTTTTCTTTTCCCGCCTTAAAGGAGAGAGCTGCTACTCGAGTCGTACTGCTCCAGTGAACCACAAATACCCCTCGATGTGGTTACAGCAAGCCAGTCCCAGGGGATGCTTGTTTTGGTGGGGTCCCCCCTTTCTGAGCATGGGGGAGCCTGGAGGTGGCCCAAAGGGATGAAGTCGCGTTGATTGCAGGGCTCCCAGCGCTTTTCAGCTTGGCTTCCTCGTGGCTTTTTTTGCAAACACGCTATTTTTTCAGTGAGTTTTAAAATAGCCCATGCTTGGAGGCCTGGGCTCTGCCTGTCTGAGGCACAAGCGCCCCCCTGGGATTGACGTTTTCCTTCCTTGCTTCAAGTAGTGTCCAGGAGCAGGATGACGTTCTGCTGCTGAAATGAGGGGCAAAGCATGCACGTTTGGATCTGTCCTCTGTTCCTGAGCTGGACTGGAGGAAAAAGCCCCGAGGAGAGGGCACGGGACTGCCTGGGAGCCAGGAGGTCATTTGTAATCGTTTTCCCACCACCGGCCTCTGGCGCAGCCTTCAGTAGCCTCCCGCCTCACCCTTATTTATTTACCCCTAAATACAGGACTTTGCTCTGAGCTAGGTGCTGGAGCAATAATACCAGGGGCAGGGAAAGCACATGCTATTTCTTTCCGCTACAGGTCTCTTCTTTGGCCAGAAAGGATGGTGGGGCCTGAGCGATAAGCCATGTTCTTCCTCTTCAGCTTTTTGGGGATGGGCTCGATGTTATTTTTAGTGCTCACATATTAAGTTTGCACTTGAAAAGTCTGTCTGGAAGCCTTGAGCCTGTCTACTTGGAGGCCTTTCTTTCTGTCTAATTTGGGCGATGCTGCATACTTGGAGATCTGCCTGGGGACTGAGAGACCTTGTAAAAATTCCCGCTAACAAGCCTGTGTCCCTTAAGCACTTGCTGCACTTGGAGATACTTCTTAACAACTGTGAGGCATCTTTAACAGTTCAGAGGGAACAGATCCTTTGGCTCCTGCTGAGGGTGCTAGAGAGTAAAAGCCATCATCCAAGTCACCTAAAACACTTGGTATTGTTTCTCATGGGTATAACCTCATGAATATTTTCTTGCCCTCTTTCTCTCGTGTATGCAGAAGCAGACTGGCAGTAAGTATTGCATCCTGTGGGCTGGTCTGAATTTCTTCATTGTCGTCATTGTACCTTGTTAAGCTCTTTATCTCTCTTTAAGTTGCAGGAGTCAGAGTCTGAGAACAAGCTGGATGGAGAGACAGCATCAGACAGTGAGAGCAAGTCTGAATTTGGAGGATCACTCCCAGTGCCAACATCGGATGACACTCCAGAGGTCCTGAACAGAGCTCTCTCCAACCTGTCCTCAAGGTAGCCCTCACTGAGTGTTTCTGCCCTCTGCTGCCAGGGCCCCTGCACCTTCACTGTGGCTTTTCTAGCCCTGGCAGCATGGTGATGGCTGATGGAAGCTGAATAAGCAGCTCCCAGTAGTGCTGCGCTCTCCTTCCCTGACATGCAAACAGGAAGGTGTCCCCGAGGCCACAGGAAGCAGAAGATGATGGCAATGTTAGCGGGGAGAGCAGAGTGCAGCACTCAGGGCTGCTGTGTGTGGGAGAGGACCGGGGCAGAGGAGTGCTGCGGGAGGGCAGCCCTGTTGTGTGCTTAGTCTTGAAAGGTGAAAGGAGGCCTCAGTGGGGCAGAAGACATTGTGTTCAGCTTTAATAGCACTTTCAGTACTCAACTGTGGTGGTTTTTAACTGCTAGTGTGACCCACTTCTGTAGGAATGCATGAGAAATATGTGCTGATAAGGACAAGATCTAAGAACAAACTGGGAATGGCTTTTGCATGCGGCTTTGGGCAAAAGCCCTTATTCATATCACAGGAGAAGGCATTGCTCCCAGATGTCCTCTGTGGCTGGGAGAGACTCAAGGCAGGATTTCTTGGAGAGTAGCAAAGGTACGACATCCTTTGCTACATCAGGACCCATGTGTCCTCTTGAAAAGAAGTGCAGGGAGGGGTAATGATTCATACATTATTTGAACTAATCATGCAGCTTGTCCAAGGTGTGGGAAACCTGTAGTAGAACAGCGACAAACACTTCTCCCATCCCATTTCAGCGCCCGTGGAGATGCTCTGTTCCTGACTAATGTTTTCTGTATTAATGACATTCATAGTAGGGAAGATTGAGCTGAACTGTAGCCTTGCAGCTGCTGCAGCTGGGCCTTGATCAGTGAATCAAGGTCTGCCTTTGCTGCTTTTTGGCAGCACCAAAAAGAAATCTGGGGTTTCCAGGGCTCAGTTTCCTGCTTATGATGCGCAGAGAACAGAAGTGCTGTCCTGCTTCCTTGCTTTGTTTTGTCTTTCTCTAACTTCTTTCCTTCTCTGTGGCCTAGATGGAAGAATTGGTGGGTAAGAGGCATCCTCACTCTGGCAATGATCACCTTCTTCTTCATCATCATCTACTTGGGACCCATGGTCTTAATGATGATAGTAAGTGCTCCAGAGAGATGCCCTTATGTTCACAGCAATAGGGGAGAAGGTTGCTGGGACCATTGCTGGTGTTGGCAGCTCAGAGACTTGTATTTTGACACATTTTTAATGTCCTCGAGGAAGGAGGTATTTAACAAACGTGTGTTACAGCTTGCTGCTCTCTTTTTGTGCAGGTGATGTGTGTCCAGATCAAATGTTTCCATGAGATTATCACTATTGGCTATAATGTGTATCACTCGTATGACCTGCCCTGGTTCAGGACGCTCAGCTGGTGAGTAGGGTGACTGCTCCCCTCCCCATGCTTGTGTGCAGCAATCATGCTTCACCTCATTGCAGACAGGCAGCAAGGGAATCATCTGGCTACCTCCAAACCAGAGACCAGGGAATTGCTGTGTGTTGACCAGTGTCATGTGTTAGCGGCTCTTGTAAGAAAAAGCCCCGCTAAATCCTGATGCATCAGTGTCTTGAAAGAGCCCATACTGATAAAGTTTGTCCCATTGTTTATGAAGCGTGGACATTGGAATCCCATGATCTGTGCAAGGGACAGTGTTGACAGCCGTCACCACTAAGAGACAGACATAGTTGCGTGGGTGGGTGGAAGTTTGTAAGTGGTTGTGAAGCAGGGCTGAACACTGGGACACAGCTGGGCTGTGCAACTCTGTCTGCCAGAGAAGAGAAGTCTGGGGAGAGGGCAGGAGCAGTGCTTTTGGGATATATGGGCTGTTTTCTTTTAGAATGCATGAGCTCCCTCGCAGAGGCCTGTTGAGGAGTGCCACCTAAAGGTAGACAGTCCTTGTGCATCAGAAGGCCAAAACCAAACCCAGACAGTATGATCCATTGCAAAGTGGAGCTGAGTGATGTAGCCGCTAGTTGAAATGAAGGTGATATTTCTAAACTGGGGGAAATAAAGATCTGGCTGTCACTTGCAGGATGTCTGTTTGCAGTGTATCAGAGCAATACAAAGACCTTAGGAATCAGCCACTTTCTGTGTTTCTCCAGGAGCCTTTTAGAGTTCCTGCTAACGAGCATCTGCATTCTCCACAGGTACTTCTTGCTCTGCGTTAACTACTTTTTCTATGGTGAGACTGTGACAGATTATTTCTTCACCCTGGTTCAGAGGGAGGAGCCCCTGCGAATTCTCAGCAAATACCACCGCTTCATTTCTTTTGCCCTGTACTTAACAGGTAGAGACCACATTTTCTGGTGGTTAAACTTGTCTGGACTGGGAGGAAGAAATCTCCTTGAACTACTCTTGTCCTGTATTGTATCCAATGCAGTATCTACAGGAAGTTATCTCTGCTCTTCAGTGATGTTGTAAATTGTCTGCGTGGTGACAAATCTCTTACATGAGGCTTTGTAGAAGGAGACTCCCTAAGCTGTATGGGACAGTTAGGCTTCATGTTTACTTGTCTAAGTATAATTTGAAGGCAACAATATTTTATGACTTCCAGATAATAGTGCTTTACTCAGGAAAAAAAAAAAAAAAACCAAAGCAACCAACCGAAAAAAACAAAGGAGCTGTGCACTATTCTCTCTTAAGGGGAAAAAAAAGTATTTCTTACTTTTGAAGAAATGTCCCCCTCATTCACTTTCCTTCTGTCTCTCACTAGGTTTCTGCATGTTTGTCTTGAGCCTGGTGAAGAAGCATTATCGCCTCCAGTTCTATATGGTAAGGTTAAATACAGGGACTGGCTGCCCCCAGTTGGAGGCAGAAGAATCAATAATGTAGGCTGCTTGAAAATGTTATATAGATAAATATGTTCCACTAGATGCTTCTGTGCTGGCTGTGCATCGTAACACTGCCTTGAAGAAGAGTTACTGTGAGCAAACTGTTCGTTTAGGGAGGTGTCCTGACCGAATTTCCTTGTAGTCGTGCATTCTTTTCTCTCTGCACTGGTGGATGCTCTTAAGAAACTTTCTGCACGCCGAGATGACTGCACAAGGCGGCTATTTGACTCTTGTACTGAGGGTGGATTGCCACGAGGGTGTATTGGCTATGTTTCCCTTTTCTCAAACATCAGTAAGGTGTTGCTCATATTTAACCGTCAACACGGTTAGTTTTGCTTTTCAGTATAATCAGCACACAGGGGTGCAGCTTGGATATCCATTGGCCTTTTGTTCTTCTCAATTAGTCAGAAGGCTGGGCGAGATGTATGAGAGAGGGGTGGGCTAAAGAACACTTGGTCTGGCAGAAGCCTGCCCAGTGAAGGTCAGCTCTGGGCTTGAACTGAAGAACATGCCTATAAATTACTAGGGATAACTGTTCCCTGCTCTTCATGCCTCTTGGTGTTTGTTATGGTGAAGGTGCATGCTAGAAATGCACATGTGCATGAGCCATTCTCTGAGAGGTAGCTAACAGCATCTGATTTGTGCCAGTGATGTGTGTGAGCAGGGTCTTTAGGCAGGCTGGACTGCATGCTGTCTTCTCTTCCAGTTTGGATGGACCCATGTGACGTTGCTAATTGTTGTTACCCAGTCGCACCTCATCATTCACAACCTGTTTGAAGGAATGATATGGTGAGTTGCCATGTGTTCTGAGTTGCTTTGATTTCTGCAGCCTTATAGAGATTATCTTAGAATCATAGGATGGTTTGGGTTGCATGGAACCCTTAGAGATCATCTTTTCCAACCCCCTGCTGTGGGCAGGAGCTTCTTTCACTAGATCAGGTTGCTCAAAGCCCTGTCCAAACCAACTTCGAACACTTCCAATGATGAAGAATCCACAAATTCTCTGGGTAACCTGTTCCAGTGTCTCACCACCCTCATTGTAAAATATTTCTTCATGATATCCAATCTAAATCTATCCCTTTTCAGTTTAAAACTGTTGGCCCTTGTCATGTCACTGCAGACCATGATAAAAAGTCTTTCCCCATCTTATATAAGCCCCTTCATATACTGAAAGGCCACCATAAGGTCTTCCTGGCGTCTTCTTACCATGTTATGAGTTAATGTTTTTTTTTTTTTTTTTAAATAAATGGCTAAGGAGAGAAAGTGCTTCCTATCAGGGACTAACCTGTTCAGAATAGAAAGGGAAAAGATTGAATGATTCCTCAGCAACTTAGGACTTGCTTTGTGCTATTTGCCAGTATAGAGAGCTGTAGAGAGGCATCTGAATATTGCTCGGGGATGCAGGGACATTTCATGCAGTGCTTGGCCTGTGTAGGTGCCTTCTCTGTCCACTCATGTCTAGCAAATGAACAGAATTCTGCTCAGCACTCGATTTGGGGTAGAGCTGCCAGCATAACGTTAAAAGCAGCGCTGTGAAAGAAAGGAAATTGCAGTGTGGCACCTTCACCAGCTTACTACAGTTGCAGTGCAGAGGGGAAGCCCTTTTCATGGTGGGGCTGTCAGGCTTCATCTTCCCCAAACCAGCAATGCCAGGAACTAATTTTGGCTGCTTTAGGATTGCATGTTTCCGTGTGCACCTCAGCTGTCCCAGAGTGCTTTGTGAGCAGCCTGCTTCCAGCGAAAATGCAGCCCCTCTGGGAGGAAAGGAGGTGGCTATCTAACAGCATGTCGTGTGACAGAAGAAGATGTGCTTAATTAAAACAGGCCATTCTGGGTACACAACTTGCTCTTTAGTCCAGAACACTGGAGTAACCCCCCAGATTGCTCTGAGAGTTTTAAGCCATTTTCTACCATGTGAGATTGCATTGGATAGGGAGGTGTTGATATGATGGCCCTGCAAAACATCTTTCAAAACAACTACCCGTTTAGTTAAGTTGGAATTGTCTGATTTTGGCACTTCCCAACAGTTTGATTCTTCTCCCATCTAGGTTCATTGTCCCAATTTCCTGTGTGATCTGCAATGACATCATGGCATACATGTTTGGGTTCTTCTTTGGCCGCACCCCGCTCATCAAGGTTTGTAATTCTATATTGGACAAAAGATGGCATTTTGGCTTCTTTAGGTCTTAGTCCTGTGTTCTGATCTCCATTGATGTGACTTATTACAGGTCTGAAGCAAGTCTCCAAATTTGACTTGTTGCATGCCCCAGTCTTTGAGGTTGTGAAGTGACACGAACCATTTCAGTCCAAGGTGTTAGTGTCAGGTTCTGACCAAACTCTGTTTGGTTGTTGGCAGCAATTTATATTTACCTCAGCAATTCACAAGCAAGGAAGGGCTGCACACGTGTGTGGCAGTGACCATAAATGCACAGTTTGTAATTATCCCCTTCTTTCTCTCCCTCTGGCAGCTCTCCCCGAAGAAGACCTGGGAGGGTTTTATTGGAGGTTTTTTTGCCACTGTTTTGTTTGGATTGCTGGTAAGTAGCAATCATGGTGCTTATTTTTTTGGTCTTTTCCCTATGTAAGGTGACATAGTTTTGGCTAAAAAATGCACCCAAGCTTTAAGTTCTACTGGCTCTTCTCAGAAACTATGTTTTCCTTACTGAACAGGATTTGAACTTGTGGATGGTTGTGTTATGGGCTTCATGCAGATTCTGCAGATGGAGCAGGGTATTGGAGGAAGTTTTTGGTCCCTGTTAGACCCTGTGATGTTTTCAGTAGAATAATTGTCCTTGAAACATTCTCTCTTGTCTCTCGAAGGGGAGAGACTATAGTACTTCCACAGATGCTGTACATGGGTAGCCAAAACATCTGGGGCTGCTGTTGGATGAATTCTGTGCATCATTTCAAAGGCTGTGTGGGGAAATCAGTGCTCTCCGAGTATTCTTACCTGTTTCTGTGATAATCTGTGTGTCTGGTTGTGTCCGTCCACTCAGCCAAATAGTGCGGCCTGTCTCAGCCTGTTTGTCCAGGGCTCTGATCACTGCTTGCTGAACAGATGCACTTACTAAACAACAATCCTTCCTCTGCCTTTAGCCAATTGCTGCTTGTCAGGAAAGTAATCTTCTTAATGAAGCTGGGAGTGTGGCTCCCTCCTCGCTGTGTCTCCTTGAGTGGCCTTTTCCCTTGATTGCACCTCTGCGTCATTGCTCAGGAAAACATTAATCTTGCTTTCTCTTACTGCATCTTTTTTTCTCTCTCCTTCAAGCTGTCTTATGTGATGTCTGGGTACCGGTGCTTCACCTGTCCCGTGGAGTTCAACAATGACACCAACAGCTTCACAGTGGACTGTGAGCCATCAGAGCTGTTCCAGTTACAGGAGTACAACATCCCCTTGGTGCTGCAGTCCGTGGTGGGCTGGGTAGGACTCCGTCTTTTGATTGAGGTCTTATTTATTGGGATAGGAACATCAGGAAAAGAGATCAGGGCTTTATTTTGCTGGTATTGAAAGGAACATGACAAGGGATGATGGTACATCCAGAAGAAGGGTGAATTCAGTGATGACCTATGTGGGTTTAAGACCCAAAGCAATTGTCCCAAGTCTGGTGGGACATGAACCCATTTGAAAACTAGCTGGTCTAAAGCCTGGTTAGGACAGAAAGAAGGGCAGGAAGTGAGCAGTACTGTTCTTGATGGAAATCCTTCTCTGATGTGTTTTTTTTCCTGCAGAAGACACTCCGGATGTATCCATTCCAAATCCACAGTATTGCACTGTCTACTTTTGCCTCCCTTATTGGGCCATTTGGAGGCTTCTTTGCTAGTGGATTTAAGAGGGCCTTCAAAATTAAGGTGAGGACACCCAGGTTCTGCAAGGTCATTTACATTTTTAAATGTAGAGTTAAAAAGCAGTCGCTGCCACTCTAAGCAGTCTCTGTGCTCCAAGGAGTGAGTGGCAGGTTGGGAAGTTTGGGAAGGGAGAGAATGTCACAAATAACACTGGGGGGCATGATACAATTCATTTTAACTGATTGGGTGTGGGGAGAGACCTGGAAATTTCAGCTGTGATATTCTAAACACTGCTTTGGTGCAGAACTTGAGGTAGAGGAACAAAAACCCAGTCAGGATATTTTGCAGTCTGAGCCTTCCCTTGATGCCTTGCAGGCTGGTTTTCATGTAAACAGTCTCTGTGCAGCTAAGATGACTTGAAAGGCAGGACAGAGTTGCAAGAGATAAACATTAGCCTTCCTTGACCTTTGAGTGATAGATGAGTTAAGGCTTTATGTCCCTCAGGCGCTGGCGGCCTTCATAAAGGAGAAACTTTTAAAACCAAGGAGAGGTCAAGCAGAATTTCTTTTTAGTCTAACTTTTGCCTTCTGGGACAAATTAGAGCAAGGATGTGAGTGTAGTGCCTGGATGTTCGTAAGCAAGTACAGGTAATGAGCATTTGAAACTTCAATGTAATCCTTTCTGCTTTGCTTAGGACTTCGCCAACACAATCCCAGGGCATGGAGGTATCATGGATCGCTTTGACTGTCAGTACCTGATGGCTACCTTTGTTAATGTGTACATCGCAAGCTTTATCAGGTATCAGTTGCTTCCCAGTGAAGTTCGGGGGCTCTGTCAAGTTCAAATGACGTACAGGCTTGCAATACAAGACTGTTGGTATCCCCATGAAATTAACATCCAGAAATACAAGACAAAGAAAGAGGGGGACTGGGGGCTTGAAAAAGGGAAGCATGTCTCAGAAGGATCATGCAGAGGTGGGAACACAAACTGTTTTCCTAAGGTCTGTTATTTCAGTCCTCTCCTCCATGTCACTTCTGCACACCTGTGAATCTTGAACAAGGTTTCCCCTGAACTGATCAAGCAGAAAAATCTTAATTCTGTTGCGGTGTGCAGATGTTCGGTAACCAAACACAGAAGAAAGCCCATAGATGCACAGAAGATGTACTGGAGGAGCTGAGGAACTGAATTTATGTGGCTGCTTGGCTTTTTGCATCTGTTAATAGGGGAAAAATCCACAGCCCTCTTGAAACAGATTTGATTTGGTTGGTTACAGTTCAGCATCACATGCCTTTTGAATCCATTTCCACATCTGTGAAACAGAGTTAAGCTCCCTGGGTAGAACCACTGAAGGAATAGGCAACATGTCTATTATTTCAAGCCTGTTTTTAGGATGAAATTGCATTTGGGTTCCCAGAGCATTGAGACTTAGCAATACAACTCACTGGTAATGATTGCTCTTGTGTTTCAGAGGTCCTAACCCAAGCAAACTGATCCAGCAGTTCTTAACCTTGCGGCCAGACCAGCAGCTCCACATCTTCAACACGCTAAAAGCACACCTTGTTGACAAGGGTATGTTAGGTAGTTTGGAGGATGCATAGACAGCCACGTGATTGGAATGGGACTGAAAACGGACAAGCCTCCCCAAGGAAATTCCTGGCTTGCCTGATTCAAGACAATAACAAGGCCTCATTTCACTGTAACTTTTCTTCCTTTCTTGGTAAATGTTTGCATTTGTGTTTGTTATTTTTTTATATAATATATTTATATAGCTTTGGTTCAAATGAGCAAATCTGAGTTTGTAGCTGGAAAGGAATTAAGGCTTGGAAGGAGTTGGGTGAAGTAAGAGGGTACAACTGTCCTCATGGTCTGTTCTTAACCTTCGATGCATGTGGGCAGAAAGTTCAATTTCCTGTGGGTGCAGGGAATACACAAAACATTTCCCGTACAATTGCCTCTGCGCATGGAAGTCAGCAGGGAAGGTGAAGCTGTGCAGCTTCCCTGGCTTTTGTGCCATGTTGCATTCATAATGGCAGCTCCGGAGACCATCATTTTGTCTGGCGGTAACTGTGACTGCAACGTTCATTTTCCCAGAAAGCCACATATCCACCTGTGTGCAGACTCCTTGGAGGCTCTGCATGGCAAGCACAAGGCTCAGTTAATTGGAAGAGAGAACTTTGTACTAATCCAGCTACATTTCCTCTGCCCAGCCAGGCATGTGTATCTATCTTCACTTGCTGTTTCTGCAAGTGCCTCCCACATTCTCCTCTTATGGCTGGTATTTTGACAAAGAAGATCTTTTTTAACCTATTAAATTGGAAATAAACCAGGGACAAGGAATTAAGAAGCTGATAGTTGCTCACAGGAATGTGGGAGGTTCAGATTGCTTCAAAACTGAATTGAGTTAATACGTTTTAAAGAACATTGAAGTTTCATTGAGTAAATCCTGCCAAGTAAGAACAAGCTTTTAAATAACCTGGTTCATTTTTCCTCTGTCAAATAACCTTTAAGAAACATTGAACCACACTTTTTTTCATTTCTTGATGTTTGGAAACCCCACACTTGGATATTTTACCTAAGTTGGAGAGCAGTTTCCAACTTGGTGTTGTTTCTGAAGTTTGCAGGTTGGGGCTCCAGCACCCTGCTGGTGCTGTCAGCTGGCTATTTCATTTTTCTTTCAGGGATCATGTCTATCACCCATTCGTTACTTGAGTTCTGGATGTTGTGCTGCTGCGTTTTATCACGGTCTGTGTTGCATTTCAGTCTGGGTTCATTCACCTGCAGGCTTCTGTCCTGCTTTGCTTACTAAATCTTGTCAAAAATAGGTTGCACTTAATAGTTGGAGGTTTTATCTAAGTACCTAAGTACTTCCCTTTATTTTGTCATACTTTTTTATTATTTAAAAATGAGAGCCCTAGAGATTGTAAAACTTTTTTTTGTGATCAGATAGTGAAAATATCTTCAGTTTATACTAGACCTTATGCAATGTTCCCGTATACAAGGTGACTCTGATTTTACTTCTTTCCATAGTTTGTGCACTAGAGAGAGAAACTTTACCTTATTTTAACCTGGGGAACGAGTGACAGGGAAAGATAATACAGAAGTACATTGCTGTTTTCAAACAGTTGCTGATATAAACCTTATACACCACCACCACCCCACATATGGAGACATGTACATGCTGCAAACTAGCTAAGGATCGATGGAAAATAAAAAACCTGAAAATATTTCATGGTTCATACTCTGTATTCTGATTCTGCTGTTGCTTTCATTTACCCTAAAGGAGTGGACAAGAGAGCACATGTGTGCATGTGTAAATATATGAATAGATACCAACATCTCTCTTACATTTCTATACAACTCTATCTGTGTCATAAGTTCTGCTTCATCTCCGTAAACAGGAGCTGTGGGGCAGAAGTGTGTGCCCATTGCACTGCAAATACAGGTGTTGATCAAGAGCACGGATTGTGGAGAAGGAACTGTTTTCACAAGGTATTTTCAGCATGGTGCTGACAAAGGTCGTGGCTTCTGGGAGAGGCCAGAGCCACTAAGATGGAGACAATTCGGGATTGTATTTGGTTAATACCAGCAGTGTAGAGGCTTTCCTAGACTAGTTGTGGAGCCTGATTTTTTTCCAGCTAGAATCAGGAAGGGATTTATTTTGTGTTGACTTAGAGGATATTGGTCCAAGCTCCCTGGAGGGGAGAATTAAGGTGTTTCCATCTTGCTTCACCCCAGAGAAAATGTTTGGACTGCATTTTACAATGGTTTGTCTGAGTTTAACTAGGCAAAGGGAGGACACTTGAAGGAGTACCTGAACTGGGAATAGATGTGGAAGTGACAGGGTTTTGTGTAGACCCTGAAAAGCAGCTTTCCCTGTGGTCAGACAAGCTGGTGCTTTTCTGGATTCTCCCTGCCTGATGTCAACATCTGCCAAAATCCCTTGTACTGCCCTGTTGGTTCTTAAGTCAGTCATCAGAAGAAGCTACAGTGTTGATAAATATTACAAAAGTGTAATGCTCTTTATAACAATGCATTTTTCACATGGGTCTCTAGCCTCCTGCTCATCTTGCTTTGAACCTTTTGTACTTCTTTAGTTGTAATTAGTGGGGCAAAAACCTGAAACCTTTGTGCATGCTTTTGATTTGAGTAGCATTTGGGTCTTTTTTAACGGTGCAATGCTGGATGCAGACACTGGAGGGCAAAGCAGCTGCATTAATGGCTTCACAGTGCTGAGAGAGAAGCTGCAGCAGTGTGGGTGGTTTCCTGCGCAGCTCTATTACTCTTACTTCCTCCCCAGCAGTGCAGTGGACAGCTGGTCTTCCAAACGTGTTTTGATCCTGAAGGGTAAAGATACGTGCAAAGGGTTTGGCATCCTGCACTGAAGTTTAGTAAACTGAATGGGAACAGTGCATCCATTTGGGAAATGGAGGAAGAAGGGAGGGAGATGAGGGATGATAAGATCATCGGCAAGCTGTATAGCTGGTCTTGCTGAAAAATACTGGTGAGCACCATAGCATGTCCTCTGTCATGCTGAGACTATGGCTGGTAAACCCATTTGACTTCTGCACCACTTCTGGGAGTGTATGTAGTAGCGCTGGTCAGCTCTTAGTGACAGTGTGCTGCCTGGGGGAGCGTTTGGTGGGTTTTCCCCATCACCCCAGCCTGGGATTGGCTTTAGTTTGCTGTAAATATTTCAAGTTATACCTAGAAAGTTAGAGGAAATGAAAAACTACTGTTACTGGCTCTGGCTGTTCCTAAAGGAGGCGTTAGCTGTGATGCCAAGTGTGTGTGCAGGGATGTGCAGCAAGACACATTTGCAGCTCTTTGCATTGCATTAAGCCTTGCAGGACTGTGGCCATGCTGCAGCTCTTGCAAGAATGTAGTTTTGGAGGGAAGCTGATGTAGCTAGTGCTGCTGGAGAGGCCACGCAGGCACCAGGGGCATCTAGCTAAGTCAGTGCAGGGATGCTCACGTAAAGTTTCTGCAGCTGCAGGGCTCGAGCTTGGCATTGCACGGTAGTTTTGGAAGCGTTCATCCTGCTTGTGCCCAGCAAGAAGGAAATAACTGGGAAAGCAGGCCAGTGGGGGATACTGCATTGGCTGGTGTGGGTGCTTGGGTCAGGAGAAAGAGAAGAGCGGGATTTGTCTGATGTCAAGCCTACGAAGGTAGGAGTGCTGCCTCGGGAGGGGACAGGTGGTTTGGAAACCACCTCCTCACAATCAGTCACTGCTTTTCCAGCTGGAGCAGACAGAGATGGGTGTGAGTGTATTTAATAAGCAAAGAGCTGGCACATGGTAGAAAGGTGCTTTCGCATAGTGTGACAAGCTGGCTGTCCCAGTGAGGTGACTCTAAACGTTCCTGGTTGTTTGCTGGTGGGTGAAGGTCATTTAGTGAAATGGGCTGGACGCTGGTCTGCTCACAGCTTGAGCGTGTAGTCGAGCACTTGGCTTACCCTGATGGGAATTTGCTTCTTCGAATTTGTTTGTAGCCCAAATTTGTTTATAGATCAGTTGCATCGTCAGGCTGGGGCCTGCAGTGCTCACTGAAACATTAAAACCTAGTTGCTGGGTATGGTGGCATGTCTTGTACCCATCACTCTGCGTTATTCAGATATTCTTTGTGGTGATGGGCTGAGGAGTCTGCTGACGCTGATCTGAGGGGGCAGCCTGTGCGGCTCGTGAAGCCAAAAATCCCATAGCATCAGCCAACACTTGGCCTCCAGGTTGGGAAATGCCAGTATCCTAGACTTTAAGGCATCTCCTGTTCCCAATGCATGCAGCATTGTCCCCCTGAGCACGACTGGTGGGATCCAGGCACGCGTCCAGGCCTTGGTCTCTTCCTTCCCCGCCTCCTCTGACTGGCTTGGTGCTGTAGGAGGAGGGCAAAGCTGTGTGGAAACCATCACTGTGGCTCATCCAGACCTTCCTGGGGACAGGCATGCACCGCAGAAAGCATCGCGTGACAGCTCCTGTGGCTCCTGACCTCTGTAATCAGCCCCCGAGCTGCGGTTTGTACTACTGTAATTTTTGCGTGCTCCTGTTCCCCAGACCTGATGTGTTTCTACCATCTGCTTCTTTCTCTGTGCATTGTTCTTTTGATTAATGTTTTAGCTACACATGTAGAATTGCCTTTCTTTGACTGAATGTCCGAATGTGATATATTGTATATTTTAAAGTATTTACCCTATTTATATACCATATGTTACTGTTAAATAAATATAAGTTCCATTATCTGTAGTGGAGTTTTATTCAGTGCTGTTGGCAAATTGGGGAGATCCTGGAAACCTCCTTTCCATGCTCTGTAAAAGCAGCTCAGCCTGTTTTGAACGATAATCTTTGTGTGCCTTCATTTGTTGCCCCATAGTTCGCCTTCCTCGGAGACCTTCCCGAGAGCAGACCTGGGGTGGCTGCAAACATGTGCGCGGAGGCTGCGGATGGACTGAGCACGCAGGTAGTGACCATCTGTGTCTTGCACGAGGGACACGACTGGCTGGCTTTCCAGGGTGGTTTGGAGTGGAATCAGCAATCAGATCACCCAGACAGGTCTCAGTGAAGGGTGAGGGAAGCGGTGGCACCACTGTGCCCTGCAAATCAGCTCATTTTGCCCTAAGGTTTTTGCTGGGAATGTGGAAACCTGTTGGAATTCTGGTTAGCATAAATTATCGCTTCATTTCAGCCGTTTTTCGTGACTTGCTTCGGTCAGGAGGACAGAATCCCTCTGTTTACCCAGCAAAATGTACTATTTTTAGCTCTCGTGTTATTTTGACTGTTTGACTTATCAACTAAGCTAAACCAAGCAATCAGCAGCCTTCTCTTTGCTTCCTGTCACGCTGTCTGGGTATTTTGAGACAAGTTAATCCTCCAAGAAAACCAAACTATATCTTCCTTTACAGCAAACTTGCAAAATTGACTCTAAGGCCCCAAATCTTGTGCTGCAGTACATCTTCCCTGGAGGAACTGGCTGGTTAAAAAGAAAATTGCTGAGCAGCACCATGCAATATTCAGCAGTCCTCTGAAACAACTACATGTTATTACTGAGAGGTCTTGAAAGATGCCTCAGTATTAAGTCTTTTGGAAAACAGACTAAGAAATCATTCTCCTCTTGCATATTACCAAAATGCAACTGAATAGGTAGCCGTGTAATTCAAGACGTCGCCTCTAATCCCATGTGTGCATGTAGTGGCTAGGTAGTGAATGGAGAGTTATGTTAAAACATGTTTTCTTGACCTCTGCAGCAGTTTTGCCTTATTCTTCTGCCACTGAATGAGTTTTCTTGCTGCAACGCGGGTTTTCCTGGGCTGGCTGGCAGGCAGGGCAGCGCATGCCCACACTTTGCCGTGAGTCAGCCATGTCATCTGACAGCCTCTGTGGCCAGCGTCATCGCTGCCTGCGTTTCAGCTGTTCATCTGAAGATCCCCTTTGTTTCTCCTCATCCTGTGCCAATTTCATTGAATCAAGCATCCAAAAGAGCAAAATCCCGGTGTAAATCCTGGTGCTAGCACTGTGCTCCATACCCACCAGGGCAGAAAGTCTCAAACCAAGGCTGCCTTTGCCACAAGCAGGTCTGTTGCAGCCATGCAACCCGCCGTCCAGATGTGTTTTCCAGGAGATCCTGATAGAAGAGGGATGTAAAACAAAATAACAACATAGGTTGAGATTTGCCCTAAGTTCTCCAGGAGCATTCAGCCCAGGAATAGGCTGCCTGGTGTAATTTCTAAAGAAAAAACCCAAATCCTGTAGATGTGCATTCATTCCCAAACCCAGAGGCATAGTCCTGGTACTTGATGGGACCAAGCGGGTGGCAGCTGGGATGGCTCTGTGGGTGCTGGAGTGCTGTGGGGTGCTGGAGGGGGCTGAGCTGCTGCAGTGTAGGCACATGGCATTGGTCTGAGTTGTAGTTTGGGGCTAAAACGCTTGCTGTTTACTTTCTGGAGGAGGGGAAGGTGCAGCATGACATCCTGTTCACACGGGCAGGTGGGGAAAGGCGGCTGGGTGTGAGCCCCAAAAAAAAAAACAAAACAACAACAAAAAAAAAGAGGTTGAAATGAGGGGGAAAAAAAAAAAAAAGGGATCTAGTGCATGACTCCCTAAATTGCTTTCTGCTGATACTATGAAGAGGAGGAAAAATTATCCTAAATTCAGGGCCATCTGCTCAAAGTACGGCAGAAACAGGGTTAATGCAGGCAGCTTGGTCTGAAGCAGACTATCAGGGTTAATCTAGTTCAGGCTCGGTATGTGCCGAGCTTCTCGTTGCGATAGCGCTGCTTTCCGTGCTTTTAGCTGTGGAAGACGTGAGCTGGGGCTCGCTGAGCTGGGTCCAGCTGCTGCTCACAGCTGCAAATTCATCTCTTCAGCTGCAATTAATCCAAACTAGCCCAATCTGGCTGTGAAATTGGGCAGTGGGGGCCAGGTCCGGCTCCTTCCTTCAGAGGCACAGCCTGAATTTACGCTATGGCAGTAAAATAAATGCTGCCGTTGCAAGGAGCTTGGTGCATCCTGGGCGTGACGGCAGGGCTGCGACTCAGAACAGGAACCGGCGGCTGCATCCTCTTTCGCCCTTGGCTCCCCAGGCCACCATTTCTGCTTCTACTTGGAGTAACTTCCCTTTCTGCAGGGCCCAGGCTTTCCCCATGGGGGGGGGGGGAGATGGAGGCTGGAGCCCCCTTAGCCCTTTGGGGCACATCGCCCTGTCCTGCAGCCACCTTAGATGCCTTTTTGCTCCATTTGAGTGTTGGTGAATGCAACAGCCCTTCCTTGTATTTGTCCTGCATCTCACTCGCATTGCATTACAGGTGGCTTTGCAGACATGCAGCTGTTTGTCTCCTGGGAATACAGCTTTAAATGGCAGAGGATGCAATATTCCTGCTGCTGTGAGTGTGGTCTGTGTCCAGGTCCCCTGACTCTCGTTGGGCAGCTGAGCTGCACTTCTGCTTGTACCCACAGCCTTTCCTCCAACAGCAGCCCCATTTCACCCAATTTTGATTGTGCCACTGTTGCAAAAACCCTAAACCACTTTGGGGGACCATTCTTCAACAAGCAAAAAGCTGCCCATGTCTCCTGGGCTCTGCACTCATGGACGTGTTTGGACATTTGTGGATGCTGTCCTGTAGTGTTTGGCCGTGTCAGCTTCGCTTTGCTGCCGAGCAAAACATTTCCTGAAACCCCACGCTGGGCCATGCCCTTCGGCAAGCGCTTTTCTAGTGCGCCCACGGTGCCGAGGACACCCACTTCCTCAAATGCAATGAGCAGTGTGCCGAGAGCGGCCCCAGCCTTTTGGTGCAGGCTGGGGCCACACTGCTGCATCCCCACGCAAAGCGGGGGAGCAAAAAGTGGAGCAAAAAAGGCGCTGTTGCCTCCGCGGTGTTGGGGAAGCAAGACAAGAGCTTTACAGGAGAGCAGAGCAGGAAAGGACTTTTATGGGGTTGCTCGCAGCCGCTCGCAGATGAGGGAGGAGGAAGTACGTTGGCAAATCAACCCTCGCCGAGCTCTTGTTCTTCGTGGGGGGAATCGCACCCCAGGCGCAGGATCCCCGTGGGGCTACCCAAGCTCCACTTCAGCCCGTCTCCTAAGTGTGCCCCCTCGAAAAACAAAAATAAGCTCTTTCTGATCCAAAATGTCCCTCAAGCTGCCGCGGAACTGGGATTTCAACCTGAAAATGGATGCTACGAAAATAGGTACTGTGACCGCTTCTTTATGCCCTTCTGTTCCTGCTTCAGCCTTTCAGAGCTGGGATCTGCAGGGTGCCCATGGCTGAGCCCAGCAGTGATTCCAGCTGCGGCCCATACCCCAAAACCTTTCGGGCCTTGGTAGGGGGACCTGGCCCAGGCTGCTGCTTTCGAGACAGCAGATGGTTTGCAAATGATTTGTAAGAAATTATTTGCAAAGCTGCCACAGGGATGCTGCATGAGCGTGGCCGGGGCTCCGGGGACTGGAGCCGTGGGGTGGCCCAGTGGGGTTGGGGACAGGGCGACAGTGTTGCAAATCCAAACTCCAGGTTTTGAGGGGATTTAAACTACAGGGTCTCATTTTGCTGAGCAAGCCTTGGAGGAGGTGGAGCGCAGACAGAGAGGTGTAGGCTGGAGGAAGCAATCTTGCTCTTGCTCAGGTTTCTTCGCCCACCCCAACGTCACTGGTTTCCTCTCACCAGCAGTGAAGAGCCCTCTGACGCCCGCGCTAGGCTCTGTGCCGTGGTGGTGGCTTTGCTGCCTGGTTTCCTGACCCTGCCCAGGTTTTACATGGTTCCTGTCCACTCTGGGATCCATCTCCAGCATGACAGCTACTTAGATGCATCCTTGGGAAGGAGTGAGGGGTCCCTGCAACAGGCTCTGGGGCCAAAATACGACCTGCTTCGCGTCAAGTGGCCAGGGAGGGGTTTGGGGGGCAAGGATGCAGCATCTGAGGAAGGGGCGCATGAGCCCAGCCCTCTGCATGCACCAAAACAAAGGTCCCTGGCGGTGCTGGCACCGGTGCCAAAACAGTCAAGGCAAGTGTTGGTGGAGGGATTTCTCCTGACCACGGAGGGATTTAACTGAGCAGGTCTCCGCAGTGCTGAGCTCTTCCTCCCTGCACCTCACATCAGCTTGTGGTGTTGTCCTGGCCACATTTTCTTGCAAAGGCCGTTGGGACTTTTATCCAGAGCCACTTTGGCTGGGGCTGCCCAGCCATTGCTTTACAGAAAGCTCCAGACGAAGCAGTGCTGGTCCCAGTGGCTGCTGCTGTGGCCAAGCTCGGTGGTGTGCAGGATAGGGCCCCGGGAGTTGCAGCTGGACAAAATGGTGCCATGGTGTGCACTTGTTGGCTTGCAGAACAGTGGTGCCCCCCCCCCCCAACATCACAGAAGCATCCTGGATTTCTGCATTGCCCGTTCTTAGGACAATTGGCTCTTTTTCTTTTCTTTTTCTTTTTCTTTTTTTTTTTTTTTCCTGTAGAGCATTGTGTAAATTCAATTGGTATCTCAAAAAATAAAGGGTCAGGGGATGCTGAGCCTGCTGGCTGCCCACAAGGAGATATGGCAGAGATGTCACACAGGCTTGAACCCATGTCGTTATCAGGAATTGCTTTTCAGTAGAAAATTCACTTGCAATGATATCTTTTTTGTGGCGTGCAGCATGCCCCCAGGCTGTGATGTGTGTGTGTGTGCAGGGACCTGAGCTGCAGGTGCCGCTCTTTGCAGAGACTCTTATCATGCTTCAGGGTGTCTAGCCCATGGGGCCAGCCACTGCTGTCTGCAGGGACGTGACTCACTTGTGGAAAATAATCTCATATTAGTCACCATTGCTTTTGCTGGATCCTCCCAGTTTCTGGTACTTCCCTCTACATGTCCTTAGCTGTGGCCATGGCACAAGAGGCTTTTGAGAACCCAGGGACAGCTTGCTGGCTCCTGCGTGCTTCCTCGCGTTGAGACAAACACAAAGCTATTTATTTCCATGAAACAGAAAACTACATGTGCAGCTGTCATTGCAAAACCTATTGGAGAACATTTGCTGTTTTTTAATTGTCCATACCCAACATCCTTCAAGAGGGATGGCAGGGAGGTTGTGTGCACGAGAAAAGGATTTGGAGCAGGGACTGGTGGCTGTGTGGGCACTGCAGTAGCACCCGATGCAATTTGTCACACTTCAGCAGGGCTCCTGCTCTCTGGGAGCAGCCAGCAGGATGCAGGCACCCCACTGCGGCCAGTCCCCAGAGCTGGAGGAGGAGCAAGGATGTTTTGGAGGAAATATTCAACTACAGAGGTGGTTACCACAGGAAATGCTTCAGGGGGCACCGTGTTTGCTTTTAGGGGCTCTTTCCTGCCCTGCAAACACAGCAGGGATGCGCGGGTGAAGGGCTGCACCCAAGGGAGATTGCAAGTGGTGGGACAACCTGAGGGAAGTCAGGGAAAAAGCCTCACCCCAGTCCTGCACGAAATTTTCAGCATGTGAGCTGGGTGTTGCACTGGCCACAGAAGGTAGAAACTTGGAAAAGTGGTCAGGGAGGTAGCCTCAGCCTCGGTAGTTCTGGTTTTGTGAACACAGAAAACTTTCCACCAGGCAAAAAATAGCATCACTGTCTGCAAAGGCAAGATCCCCGCAGCAGCTCCCAGTGCATGGCTCTGAAGTGGGGATGGCTGCTAGGGAGGGATCACGTGACAGGTGTGAAAGATCCTGCAAACTGCTGATTTGGCCTTAAGTTAGCCCAAAGTACAGGGAGAGCTCTCTCATGCAGAGGGAAAAAACATCTGTGTGTATCGTGCACATGTGAGCGTGTGATCACAGCTAAGCCATATGTGGTTGCACCTTGAATATAGCATTTTGGGAGTGCTGATGCTAAAGTAAAGGGGACCCAAATGTACCACACCATTCTTCATGCGCCAGGGAAAACATGGGAATGTCTGCAAACAGGGAGAACAAACCGTATTTCCAGCAAGGACTGGGCAATTTAAGCTCAGGACTGAAAGCAGGAGGAATGTCTGCGTAGCAGTGCTGGCTAGGTCACTCCCTTTACACGATGCAGAGCCCTGATGCAGTGGTGATGGGCTGAGGGGGAGGACAATATCACTGATAAAAGATAATAAAATGTTGCCTTTTTTGTAAAAGACACAATTTCTCCTTGCAAGCCCTGGGCCACTGGAATATCAAAGCTGCTGGGCTGATCTCTTAGTGGAAGATGAACACGGAGCTGGTGGATGGAGACACCCTGGTTGGGACCAATCCTGACACAACTGCATCCTGGATTCCCACCCCCTCGGGTGCAAGCACGGACCCCGCCAGTTGCTTTGCAACATTTTTGTTTGGGGTTAAGCCTCAGTGGTGCTATGTACAGACTCTTCATTCTGCTGACGTTGGTGCTTATTAAACGTAGCATCAGCATCTCTGTTTCACTGAAGGGAAGCTGAGGTGCTGTGATCAGATAGGAAACAGAAAGCAAAATTCTGGGAGGTGATCTGAGTGCCATCAGCTCACGAGAGCACTGCTTTCTGCAGATTGGGGCTGATGTGGAGTTGTCTCACTCAGGATTCTTGCCAGTGTGATGGGCTGTGGTTTCTGCAGAGCAAAGAGCAAAGCGCTCGCGAGAGGCAGGCACCTGGCAGCCTGCACTCCAGCCCTGTGGACCATTCCCCTGTGGAGCCAGCATCAGCTACACAACATGAAAGAATAGGATTTAGGAGGAGGAGCGATGCTGCTTGTAAGCAGTTTGCTGAGAATTGTGTTCATATTTATGAAATTTGAGTGATGCAGATGTTTTGGCAAAGAGCAAAGAAGCTGCCTGCAGCTGGAGGAGCAGTGTGGAGGAGCCGTTTGGTTGCTGCGGCGGGGCAGTCCCCAGGAGCAGGATTTTTCAGGGCAGCAGGCTGGCAAATCCCTTTCGCAGGTCCTTGCTCACAACCACATCCTCTGCAGGGGACATCTCACGTCAGAAGATGAAGATGAGATGTAAGCAGCATCCTTACCATGCTTTGAAGGATGATTTTTGGATTCACCATCATTTTTTAGAAAAGGATTTGCAATGCTGTGGTGGTTTCAGTGGGCCGGTGAGCTCAGAGCGTCCTGCCCGTGCTGGGCTCCAAAGGACGAAGGCAAAATGCAGTGGGGTTTCTTGCTCTGGGCGATTTGGAAGGGGAATCTAGGAATGGTCCCAAACTGCAGCACCTCTGAAGCAATTGCTAACCGTGCAGTGATAAATGCAAAACATTTCGCAGGTCCATGCTCCCCGTGGGTGTCTGTGTAGATGCAAGATGCACTGGTCCCAAGCATCACAAGGCCATAATATTTAATTTTTCACTTTTTTAAGCTTATCCTTTGAACAAGGTCAACAAATTCCCAACATTCACAGCTAATGCAGTTTTTGCAGCTCTCTGCTCCACCAACTGACTCGGGGGAAAAGTGGGCACTGGGCGTCAGAGCTATGGGACGGCTGTGGCTTACCCCCGTGGTGCTGCACAACGCCACCTTTGCAGCCCAGTCTCCACTGTCCAAATCCTGCACTGCAGGACTTGGCCACGTGTCATCATTTCTAGCAGGGCGGATATCTGGAAATCACCATGTGCAGAGACTAGCAAAGTTGAATTCCCCTGTAGTCACAAATTAGTTTTACCCCACACCCATAAATGCTCACCCTACCCAGCTGGGTTGGCACTGGGGTCCTGCAGTGCCTGGTCCAGAGGCAAAAACCAAAGCATCCCTTCTGGAAATGATTCCACCCAAGGCATTTACTATCACAGAAGCATTTGGAGGTGCCATGAGGCCACATGCTGGTCCCTGGTACAGATCAGTGTTACCAATGGGAAGCATCTGTGCAATGCGAGACCGGGGACACCTCTCTGCCCTGCTGGTAAATCCATACCAGCAATTTTCTCCTCCTTGACACTTTCCAGTATCCTTGCAGGTCAGCCCCTTTGGCAACGTCAGGCAATGCTCTTCCAAAGCAAAACTCTATTTTCCAAACAGTTTTCATTATTTTTTTAAACCTGGCTGGGTCATTTTGCTATTGCTGCTGCAGGCTGTTTGGGGTGGGGATAAAAACCAAACAAACAAACAAACAAACAAACAAAAAACCACACTCCCACTTAAAAAAAAAAAAAAAAGCTAATGATTTTCTTCTCGCTTGCAAAACAATTACTCCCACGCAGGAAAAAGGAAGCACACACTGACAGATACTGCAGCCACTTCCTTTAAAACTCGATAGCCAGTTTGCTTGGTGCAGGCAGAGGGGCAGAGAGCCGCTTTCGCCATTGCAGCTCGGTCAGCCCTGCGGAGGGGTCTGGGGTGGCCGGGCCCCCTGCATCCTCACCAGCCCGTCCCTCTCTCCCCTGGCAGCCCGCTCCAAGAGCGTGATGAGCGGCGAGGCAGCAGGTGTCCGGCCAGGCTCCCCCAACCCGCTGGAGCGGCCCCTGAAGATCGGCTGGCTGAAAAAGCAGCGCTCCATTGTCAAGAACTGGCAGCAGCGGTACTTCGTGCTCAAGGGCCAGCAGCTCTACTACTACAAGGATGAGGATGATGTCAAGCCGCAGGTAGGATGAAGGCCGCCAGCTTCGCAGGTCCTCAGCCTGCTGCTTTCCACTGCTTTGCTGGGGGGAAACAGTTGGGGATAGGTCTGGAGTAGGGTTTTTAAGAGGTTTTCTGCCTTGGGGTGGTAACAGAAATGAGATGTCCCAGCAAGGTTCTTTGTCCGTGCACTTAAATCCACACAATGCTTGCAGACCCTGCTGGGGCTGGGCCTGCACAAACTGCTGCTCAGGGAAGGAAGGTGTGGGAGCACTCTGGCTGGGAGGACATCAGCTTCTTGTCTCAATTTATATGGATCACTTTTCAGGTTTTCAACCATTTTCTCCACGCTGTAACTTTATTTATTTGAATTTCCACCATCTTTTCCTTGTTTTGAGAGTTTTCAGGGAAAGACCCTCCCCTTTGCCGGAAAAGCCATTCTCTGTAGGAGTTGTTACTGATAGCAAAAATAATCCCAAGCTGACAAAAGCTCACAGGGGGCAGGCAATCGTCAGATCCTGGGTGTGAAAGCACGGGGCTGAGGCAATGGGGCACATATCCTATTTCTGTCTCTCTTCTCTTTTGGGGGTGATGGGGAGGAACTGTTTCCCTAGCTGTAAATGGGGTTGTAGAAACAGAAAGCGCTGCAGTGAAGCTTATTGCTATTCATGGCACTTTCGGCAGCCCTTGCCACCGTCCTGGCTCATTTCACGCCCTGCTGACCCCACCAACAATTTAGCTCGATGCAGCTGCAGTTCAGGCTGTTGGAGCGCTGACACCCAGATCCCCACTGCCCATGGAGCTCGGTGGCTTTCAGGAGGCTGAAATTACTGAGAAACCCCACTTCTGTGGCGTGGCCCTGCTTCCGGCCAGGAGCCCTCCATGCTGACTCACGCACCCACTGTCCCCATGTGCCTCAGCTGCTCCCCACCCATCCCTGCCCCCGGGGACCGAGCCACCCAGCTCGGACAGGTCAATTTGGGGAAAGACAGACCACAAGAAATGGCTGTTTTCTGCCTTTTTATTTATTTATTTCTCCCCCTCTTTTTCTCCGTTTTCTTCTTTTCCAGCACTCCACTCCTCTCCTGTAAACTTTTTGGTTTGGATTTTGGTTTTAAGTGACACTGTGTTAAATGAACAGTTTTACTGCTCCAGTGCAGTGGGAAGAGAATGCTCTGGTGTATTGCCATGTTCCTTCTCCTTTGCATTTTCCTCCTCTACTTACAACTGGGGTTAAAAAACACAAGAAAGGAAGAAAAAAAGAAAGAGGGACATAAGCAGTTTTCTCATTCTGAGGATCACTTCATCAGAAAAATGGGCATTTAAGAATTATTGCTTGAAGTCCTTTTTAGCTCCTCTCTTATGAAGAAAGACTGAGAGAGCTGGGAATGTTCAGCCTGAAGAAGAGAAGGCTCCAAGGAGACCTCATTGCAGCCTATCCGTATTTAAAGGGGTCTTATAAAAAAGGTGCAGAGCAACTTTTTGCTTGGGCAGATAATAATATGACAAGGGGGAATGCCTTTAAACTAAAAGAGTAGAAATTTAGATTAGATGTTAGGAGGAAATTCTTCACTCAGATGGTGGCAAGGCACTGGCACAGGTTGCCCAGAGAGGTTGTGGATGCCCCATCCTTGGAGGTGTTCAGGACCAGGCTGGATGAGGCCCTGGGCAACCTGATCTAGTGGGTGGCGTCCCTGCCTATGGCAGGGGGGTTGTAACTAGATGATCTTTGAGGTCCCTTCCAACCCAAGCTGTTCTGTAATTCTATGATTCTATAGTACTTATGTGAGATATATATATATATATATATATTTGCCAAGAGAGAAATTGTAATGAGAAACTGAGTTCCTGCAATCTGTTTCAAAGGGACTTTGATGCTCAGGGCTGACACAAAGCAGTGTCAGCCTCACAGAGATGGGCCATGGGTATTTTCAGCTTCTGCTCTGCTTGGTCCTAGGGCTGCCTGTCTCTCCAGGGAAGCACCATAAAGGAGGTAGCTGGCAACTCAGAGGAAGGAGGGAAATTTATCTTCGAAATCATCCCAGGTGAGGATGCTTCACTCTACTTTGTTGCCTGCTTTTGGGATGGACTGTTCACCCAAAATCACTTGGGCAAGTCATTTTGCTTGCCTTTTTACTCCAATTTCTTTTCAATGCCTCCCCAGCATTGCATATGAATGCTGATGTTGTCCTTTCAAAATTTATGCGTCAGGATGTCCCATGCTGAGAAGCCTTCCCAGCCATAACATTAAGCATTTTCTATTCCCTTCTTGTAAAGCTTCAGTGAGGGTGAAACATAAGAGCACTGCTTCCTTTCACAGCCAAACAGATATTACTGGGGAAACTGGGAGCCAGAAACCTTTAGCAAAGAAACCACCAAGTTGTCTTTTTTTCTGTCCAATCCTCGCTATACATTGCCTATAAATGCTTTTTGCAGGGATCTCTGGAGATCTGAACCGGGCAGGGCAGGACACCTGCGTGCTCATGGCCACTTCCCAGTCCGAGATGGAGGAGTGGGTTAAATCCATCCGACGGGTGCTGGGCTCAGCGTCAGGAGGTAAAGGGGAATGGCAACAGCTCTCTGAGGGATGTTTTCATAGTGTCTCATGCTCCGTGTTGCTTCTGTGCAAGAATTTCAAAGCTGGTCTCATAAATCCATGAAAATGGAAAGTGGAGCAGCAACTCTAACTTGTAATGCCTTGGAGGCCTTCCTCGAGGCTGGACCTCATGGTCTGCCGCAAACACAGGCAGAGTTAAGCAAATGGCAGTCAAGAGTGAATGAAGATTTCCAGTCTCCTTTCAACCTCTTTGGGGAACTTCCTCATTGACCTATTGACTTCAGAAAGTGTCGATCCTGAGGACAACTCCTATTCAACGTGTCAGGGAAAGGCACTGAAAAAAAATCTCATCTTTCATTTTCCTTCTTTGCTTTTCCCCCAGCTTTTCTCATTCTGCTTAGCCCTCCTTCCCCCATTTTTCTCTGCAAACTCTGCCTCAGACACGATTGCCCACTCCATGTGCAAGCAAGGCTTGTGCTGATGGGGTCCTCGCTTCCAGACCCTTGGACACTTGTTTGTGCCACTACTAGGTTGTGGTCACAGAGGGATAAAACATGAACTGATTGGAGAGGAGCACAGCTTCAATTTGCCACGGTGGGCGATCCCCACAAAGGAAGCAGCTAAGCTTGCTCCAGCCACTTTTCCTATACAGATGAACTACCCCAGCTTCCTATAAGGATGAATTATCCAGACTTTTCCTATGGATGATAAGCAATATCCACCAGACAAAGCAGGGCTGAGAGCCCCATTAGCACTTTTGCAAAAGAGATGGTTGTCCTGAGCTTCTCCTCCTCCTCTCTGTGCTTCACCTTGACTATTTAGAATCATAGAATGGCTTGAGTTGGAAGGGAACTGAAAGATCATTTAGTTCCAACCCCCCTGCTGTGGGCAGGGACACCACCCACTAGATCAGGTTGCTCAGGACCTCATCTAACCTAGTCTCGAACACCTCCAGGGATGGGGCATCCATAACCTCTCTGCGAAACCTGTTCCAGTGCCTCGCCACCATCTGAGTGAAAAATTTCCTTATAACCTCTAATCTGAATCTCCCCTCTTTTAGTTTAAATCCCTTCCCCTTTCTCCTGTCATTATCTACCAGAGTAAAGAGTCTTCTCCATCTTTTTTATAAGACCCCTTTAAATATTGAAAGGCTGTGATGAGGTCACCCCAGAGCCTTCTCCAGATTGAACAGCCCCAGCTCTCTCAGCCTTTCTTCATAGGAGAGGTGCTCCAGCCCCTTGATCATCTTTGTAGCCCTCCTCCAGACCTACTCTAACAGCTTCACATCCTTCTTGTGCTGGGGGCTCCAGACCTGGACACAGTACTCCAAAGGGGCCTCACAAGGTCAGAGCAGAGGGGGACAATCACCTCCTTTGACCTGCTGGCCATTCCTTTTTTAACACAGCCCAGGATACAGTTGGCCTTCTGGGCACACGCTGCCGACTCATGTTGAGCTTTTCATCCATCAGAATCCCCAAGTCGTTTTCTGCAGGGCTACTCTCAATAAGTTCTTCTCCCCTCAATAAGTTCTTCTCCCAGTATATGCTCGTGTCCGGGATTGCCCCTCTTTTCTACACTTTTTAAAAATGGGAGTGATGTTTCCCATTTTCCAGTCACCAGGGACTTCACCTGACTGCCAGGACTTTTCAAATGTGATGGAGAGAGGCTTGGCAACTACATCAGGTAATTCCTTCAGGACCCTGGGATGCAATGATTTACATCATTTTGATAACGGTTGTGTCCTGTGCTGCAGCTGTATAAGACGAGCAACAAGCAGCTCTGACCTCCTGAAGCTCCCGCTTGAATAGAAGTTTGGATGCTATTTTCATTTGCAATCCAAATGTTTTCTGCCTCTAAACTGAAATGTGCTGTGCTCCAGGGAAGGCAGCTTTACTCATCTGAAATTAGGATGGCCTGAGCCAGAAATGTTCAGGATGTTGCCCCTCTGCCTTTAATACTTCATACCAACTCCACATCTGATCCTTGCTTAAACTTCGGAGGCTGACACTTCTTCTAGCCTGATAAAGTGATCTTATATAACGGAAAATGTGAATTTACAGTAGTACAGAGAGCACTGAGGATAGCAGAGGAGTCAGGCTCTACAGAGCTGCACTTCATGTTGATATAGAGATGAACAGACACTGAAACTTCACGCTGTAGGTTTTTGGCTTCAGTGCAAGCCAATACAATGTGTGCTTTTAAAACAACGCCCTGCACAGCAGAGGTTTTGGCAGGAGCTCACCTGGAAGCCGCCCTGCGTGAGCCAGCCATTTGTGAGCTTGCTACACACCAACATGCCAAGCAGCTGCAAAGTGTGAAGCAGCATCAAAAACAGCTCCAAAATCTTGGGTCCAGGAGCAGTTCTGCAGGGCTGGCCACCACCCTGCAATGACAGCCACCTTCTGGGTGGGCATCGTGTTGGTACAGGGAGGTTTCCTAAAACCAGCCACTCTGCCAGCTTGCATTTAAATGAGCAATTCAAAATCAGCTACCACAACAGAGGGCAAAACAAACAAACAAACAAACAAATTTTAGAAGTCATATGCTTTTATTGTACACAATTGACAAATTTATATACATTATTTAAAATCATAAGTAAGTCTCATATAAATGAAAAACCCCCACTACTGGGCAGGTGCAGACAAGCTTTGTGGTTCCAGATGAGGGTGTTTACTTGAATTTTCCTGGTCTGGAAGATCCACCAGGATTATTTCAGCCTTCAGAGCATGAGGTGAACACACCACAGGCACTGCCATGGGAAAAATATGGTAGAGGACCATAAGACCCTTTGCCATTACCCCAGAGCCAGTTTGAGTTGGGATTCCTGTGCTGTTACCATGCCTCAGGCTCCGAGGAGGAAGAGCTGGGATGCAGGCTGCTGCCTTCCCACCTTTGAGCTCTTTTGCTGCGAGTTTGGGAGGAAAAAGCCCTTGCTCCGAAGAAAAGGTACCACCTGCTGTAAACACTGCTTTTCTTTGCACAGGGGAGTTCTGAGAGGGTGAGGAGAGAGGGGAGGGGGAAGGAAAGCAGTGAAATCAGTAGGATTTCTAGCCCCACATCTCTGCCAGACTCCTCTTCTTAGTTCCTAGTGGTTTCCTGGGCTTTGTACATCCTCCAGGTTTGCACAATGTGCTCACTTTCCCTCCATGCACCAGCCTTTTTGCTGTTCGTGCCTCTCTGTCAGCACCCTGCTTTGAGGAAGGCAAGTGGCATGGTGTAAAATAAGAAAAAAAAATCAATGGTCATGGCTTGCTTTTAATCATTTTGAGAATGTAATTATTTGGAGGAGGTTTCATTTTGCTATTATTTCTTTGGAAGAAATTCTGTTCCCTTCTGTCAGCTTGCACTACTTTTGCAGCTCCTCACTGTTAGAAAGAAAAGCAGGTGCTGCTGTCGCCTCTGCACCTGATGCATGGCAGTGGGTAACTCACCTTTAGCAAAGCTGTTGGGCTCCTTTAACTCCAATGTCCTTTTCCTAGCGGTGTTTGGCCAACGCTTGGCGGAGACCATGGCCTATGAGCAGAAATTCGGGCAGCACCAGGTGCCCATCCTGGTGGAGAAGTGTGCTGACTTTATCCGGGAGCATGGCGTGAATGAGGAGGGCATCTTCCGCCTCCCTGGCCAGGACAACCTCGTGAAACAGCTCAGGGACACCTTTGACGCCGGCGAAAGGCCATCATTTGACCGGTAATGCTGGATCCTTCCTCTTCTACTCAGCTAGGTCTAATGCACCCTAATAACTGGGGAACAGCAGCCTAACCCCTTTGCAAGAGCCCAACAATGCCCTGGTGGAAACTTGGACCCTCCAGAGGGGCTCAGCACAGACAGAGGGTTCAGCAGACACCTCAAAAAGCAGGATTGTGATAAGAGATTTATGGAAATCTTTGAGGAGGAGTTTAGGGACACTCAGTCCCCCCACAGTAGCATTCCCAGGACCAGCCAGGAAAGGAGACAAAGGGAAGAGCCCACATAGCCCAGGACAGAGGTTTGAAAGCAGAGCAAGTAAACAATTGTTCAGGGAAGACCCTATAGCTCATAGGAGAAGTCATTTCTTTCCCTGCCAACCCAGTGGCACATTTTTCTCCCGTTGCTTTTCCCTGTGACACCATGCAGAAATGAGAGAGAGATTTTGGCTGTTGTGAAGGCTGATCCCTCCTGACTCCCTTCCTCTACATGGCTAAGAAGAAAGAGCAAACCCCCTAAAGCCAAGAGAGCTGCCCATCGCTGCCTGTAGGTCTCAGGGAGGCTCTGAGGAGAGGTGTTTGCTGTTGCTATCCCTATCATACCCTATGCAAAGAAGAAGGGGAAAAAGAAGAAGAAAAAACCCACCCACAAACAGCCAGCCCTGGTGCATCTCTTCATAAAGCTGTCCCTTGATTGCTCACAGACCCGCTGTCCCTGCACTGCCTCATTGTCTCTAAGGGGGTTTCCCTCCTCCAAGCCAGACCCTACCACGTGCTTTTGTCCATGGTTGTAGGAGGTATTGCCCTGTGTTCCCCACTCACCCGTGTGGTTGCTGCAGGGCTTCAATCCCCGCTTTATGCTGGTGACAGCAGGGAGTCCATCTCTGGGTCAGCTGGCAAAGAGCAGGGCACCCAACAACAGGCACCCCCCTCCTTTTTTGTGAGGAGTTTGCCTAAGCAGAGGACAGGGGCCATATCTCTGTGCACCTGTCCCTAGTCACAAAATTTTTTCTGTTTTTACCCTGGTTTATGCAGCTCTGTTAGGAAAAAAACAGCACTTTTACCCATATAATCCGTGTGCTGTGCAAGGCAGAGCCATGTCTGCTTTGTAAGTGTAACCAACCCAGCCCTTGTTTTTGCAGCTGAATATTTCTTTTTTTCTGTGTGTGCCTGAGTCCTGTTGCAACCTGTACGGGGGTCATAGGAAGGTGAAGCTTTTATTTTTTTTGCAGAACTGTGTTTTGCAGCAGGGCATGGCAAGAGAGGTTGGCACTTCTCCCAGCACCCTGCCATGTTAACCCTGTGCTGCAGGGCTTGGGATGAATATCATTTTGGTACGACAGGGTGATCACAGCCCCCGTGCACTTCAAACAAAACGTTTCTGTAGTAGTGGTGGGAGTTAGGAAGGCCAACAAAAGGGTTTCCATTAATGTGAATGCTGCAAGATACTGGCTTTGCAGCCAGTTTGGGTTTGCACAGGCACATTTGCATGCACAAGCATGGCACAACTGGGTGGGGAGAGTTAGAAAACTCCTGGTGCAGCCCAGGCATCAAGGATGCCTAATGGTATATATATGTAGGCCCTACAAAAATACAGCTCTGAAAAAATTATGCCATGAGTATGTGGGTTTGTTAAAAAAAATCATAGGATTTTAAAAACCCCAAACAATCCTAAAAATAAATGACCTGGGGGATTTTTGCTAGAAGTTTATAACAGTTTAGCAACTTCAAGGTAGGTCAAATTAGAGGCTTACGATCTTGACAGTGTCCTTTTGACATAATGTAAACTACATGGTATGCAAAGCTGCAAACATCTGGCCCAGCAGAACATCTTCAGTAATTGCTGTCAATCTTACAAACCCCAGGCAAGCTTCGCCAGCTCCGTGCAGAGCGGGGAGCGCCTGCCAAGCATGTGAACACCAGACGGTGTTTGCATGCAAACCCTTGTGAGTCAAACGCAGGCTGGGAAGGCTCAGCCCGGGTATGAACACTGGGGGAAAAAAAAATCTCCACCAAGCATTTATTTTCCTGCCACCTGGGGCCATTCCCCAGCTTGGGGTGCCCTGTGAGTCTCCCCCAGCTTGCTTTGGCTTCTGTATTGATAGTTCTCTGCCTCCTGCATCTATACACAGAGCTTAAATACAGTCCCCTGCTCCTGGGGCAGGGTAGGTTTTTTTCACTGTCTTGGTCTGATTTTGATGTGTGTGGCTCTCACAGGGACACGGATGTGCACACCGTGGCCTCCCTGCTCAAGCTCTACCTGCGGGAGCTCCCCGAGCCGGTTGTGCCCTGGATACAGTATGAGGACTTCCTGCTGTGCGGCCAGGCGCTGGATGTGGATGAGAGAAAGGTAGAGAGCTGCATTTGTTTCTCTCCTTCTGGCCTTAAAATGAGCTGCACTTGTGAGCTGGAGTTGCAGAGTGCATATTTAGCTGTGCATTATTAGCTGTGTAATTACTGAGCTTGGAAACCTGAAAAAAAAAATGAAAAAGACAAAATCTCCCCAAACCAGTGGAATTTCCCAACTTGGGAACATGGGCTTATCAATTTTAAATCTTAAATTTCAAATGCAGATCTAAGAGCTACTCCACAGCACTTTTCATTTGGCCCTTGCAGCAGAGAGCAAGTGTGAAAACCAACAGAGAAAGGAAATGGTACCTCCTGCAGCTGCCGTTGGCCTGAGCTGAGAGTGGAGCTGGCAGAGGGCTACAGGCGAGAGCAAGGACAGAAGTGGGGGTCTGGGAGAGGACTGCAGGGGTGAGAAGCAGATGGGAGCTGTCTCTTCCTAACGTTGTGTTTTGGTGGAAAAGAAGCCACCCGTGCTGCGAGAAGATGCTCAGGAATCCTGTTCACAGGAAAATAAGATGGGTACCATCCCCAGTCAATTGAGGTCTGTGAACTGCCGTGCTCAGCCCTGTATTTCAAGGGTAAATGTTTCTTGTAGCTTGTTTCAATTCAGGATATTTGGGGTTAAACATATACTAAATGTTCCTATACAAGAAATGGGAGGCCATTAGGCATTTTCCCAGGTGCTCAGCACTCACTGCTGGGCTGGAGGAGACCTGTGCCTTCCTTCGCTGCCAGGCAGCAGCGGTGCAGGGCAGTGGGCTGCCTCTTCCTGCTGAGCAGTGTACAAATGTGTCACAGTATCTGTGCTGGGTCACCGAAAGAAATGTCGTTGCCACGATTTCTCTTCCAAGGCAAGCAAATGCCAGGTGAGACTGTACAGGGATGGCTGGAGCAACAAAGAGCCTCTCTTAAATCCTTGTACACCTGTGAATCTTTACAGAGCTATTCCTTAACTTGCATTTAGGGTCATCAGGAACTTCTGGAGCAACTGTCCCTCCTTCCCAGAGACAACTACAATCTCCTCAGCTATATCTGCAGGTCAGTCCTTTGCATAAGGTATAAAGAGCTCAGATTTGGTGTTGGTGAGGAGAAATATCATCCCAAATTGAGGCTGATTCCTCAAGTGAGACCTCTCTCTTCCAAACTGTGCATTGTTTCCCCGCCTGACTTTTGTTAAGGGAGAGTTTCAGACATGGGGATAAACACCTCAGTGATGTCTGAGGGGAAATGCATACCCTGTAAACCTCAAACTTACTTATGAACCCCTGAGAATAAAAATCAGGTGTAGTTGTTTTTAGACAAAGCCTTGCACAGTGAAATAGTCAGGTTTCACCCAGCCTGGCCCCGGGTGAGGTGTGATTTCTCTCTTGTTATTAAATATTAGACTTTTTTCCCCTCTACTGTTTGCATTTTTTGAGGGTGTGCATATCATCACATGGTGGTTTTCCTACTGGCACAAATTAGACCCAGCTCCAGCATGCAGCTATAAATCACCTGTATGCTTGTCCTGTCCTTGGGATTTAGAGGAAGAGGAGAGATTAATTCAGGATTTTATCCCAGTGGATATCTAAGACTTTTTTGCAGAGTCTTTCTTTTCTGACTGGAAATGTTTGCCCTTGGATTCTGGCAGGTTTCTACATGAAATACAGCTGAACTCTAGCGTCAACAAGATGAGTGTGGATAACCTGGCAACAGTGATTGGAGTGAACCTCATCAGACCCAAGATAGAGGACCCTGCAACTATTATGAGAGGTAACAGGGACTCCTGGAATAATTGGCATAGGAGCACCTGATATATTGAAGCACTCAGTTGCATCCACAAACTTAAAATTAAAAAAATTTCTAAGGTAGACCCCTGGTTATAAGCCAGACACGTGCCTGGGTACAGTAAGTACTACAAGGTAAAGCTAAGGACTAGTTAGGCTATAAATGTGCTTGTGGTGTCAAAAACCCTTTTGCACTATTAGTTGCACTACTTTCCCCATAGATTTTTAGTTATTAGTTGCACTGTTTTCCCCATAGATTTCAAACAATTCAGGAATTTGCTGAAGTCACCTTTCTTTTGCTTAGAGCAGGGAGGTGTGAAATTCTTCTTAGAGAAACAAAGGAAGCTCAAAGAAATTACTGCTTATTTAGCCATACTCTCATCATGTGGGCATGGACTGATGTAGCCAAACTAAAAGAAGTATTTTGAGGCCAAAGACTGCTCTGATTTACAGGCAGGATGATAATGATACTGGACATCACATGCAAATTTTCCAGACATTCATATACCTGTTGGTATGACTGATTCTCTTAGTTTGCTTCTTGAGCCAAAGCAGCACAATTTGTGTTTTGGTGCAGCTGAGCAGACTCTCAACTGTTTTGGTGTGACATAAAATTCCCTCCCTTTATTTGGTTTTATGATCATGCTCCTTGTGCTCACCTGCATTTCTATGTGCATATCCATTCTGGACACCAGAAAGACCAACCAGAAAACACAGCTGTGGGTGAAAAGAAACCTGTAACACTGGGTTTGCTGCTAATGTGTCCCTGACTTCTTCCAGGCACTCTGCAGATCCAGAAAGTGATGACTGTGATGATCAGTGACCATGCAGACCTCTTTCCCCCATCCAAGGATGTGCTGCCCTCCCCACCGACCCAACAAAATGACAAGAAAGCTCCCATCCCGCGCAGCTCCGTGGGCTGGGATGCTGCAGAGGACACCACGGTGTCCAGGGCAGACAGCTTGATCCAAAGGCAAACGGTAAGGGTAGAATTTTGGGGAATAAAACATGAATGCAATAAATGGCTGACTAATGAATATGGGATCTAATGGGTCAGCAACCCACTAAGAGTGCTTGCTATTAATAGGGTAAAGAACTGTAACTGTCATCCCTGGTAATACAAGTTCTTTCCTGGAAAACAAGTTCATTCCTGTGGAAAACTTACTGTTCTGGAAAGAATGATTTTTTTAGCTAACATCTTTTAGCTAAAAGGAAGAATAGATGAAGCCTTTTCTGTTCATGCTGATAAAGTGAAAACATTGATGGCTAAAGGCTTTTCTCAGAAAGAAATAATTTCTGCAGAAAGCTCTTCATAATGGAAAACACGGTGCAACTCAGAATAATAGTATCAATGAATCGTGGAATCACAGAATCACAGACCGGTTTGGATTGGAAGGTACCTTAAAGCTGATCTAGTTCCAAACCCCTTGCTGTGGGCAGGGACACCTACCACTAGAGCAGGTTGCCTGAAGCCCCATCCAGCCTGGCCTTGAGCACCTCCAGGGATGGGGCATCCACAGCTTCTCTGGATAACCTGTTCTGGTGCCTCACTGCCCTCTCAGTGACAAATTTCTTCCTTATCTAATCTAAACCTATCCTCATTTTTAGTTTAAAGCCATTACCCCTTCTTCCATCACTACACTTCCTTGGCAAAGAGTTCTTCCCCAGCTTTCCTATAAGCCCCCTTTATGTACTGGAAGGCTGCTATAAGGTCTCCCCGGAGCCTTCTCTTCTCTGGGATGAACAACCCCAAATCCCTCAGGCTCTCTTCATAGGAGAGGGGCTCCAGCCCTCTGATGGTCCTTGTGGCTCTCCTCTGTACCCATTCCAATAGGTCCATGTCTCTTTTGTACTGGATGAAATACGGGAGGAGAGCAGAGTAGAAGGGGAGAATCACTTCCCTCAACCTGCTGATAGAAGTAAATTTTTATGGAAAACTTGTGCCCATTCCTGTTCGCACGTTAAAACATCATTTGTGAATATTGCGGTCTCAGCAGTCACTGCCCACAAAACAGGATGAGGCTGTCCTAATGCCACTGCTCTATTTTTCAGAGAGACAACCTGAATGCCAGCAGTGCTCCCAGACTGGCTGTCAGCTCAAGTGCACCCAGTGAAGATAACGGCATGCAACCCTCCAAAGATACACTGGGACTGTGGAAAGCACAATCAAGGAAAAGAACCCAAACTTTACCTAACAGGAAATCTTTCCTGACAGCTGCTTCTCCGGGGGAGAAAGGCAACAATGACAAAAATGACATATTTGCCAGTGACTTTTGGAAAGGCTCCCCAGGGAGCAGCATGTGCTCCATACCCTCTGAAGGACATAAGAGAACATTATCCCATGATCTTTTCAAGCTGCTCGATCTTCACCGGGCTTCAACTTACGACAACGTGCCTACCTCTCCAGCAGAAAGTGGAGAAGGCAGCAGCTCCAGCCCCATCCCTGCGAGCAGCAGCTCTGATAAGGAATTCCAACCCTGCCCTAGTCCCAGCCACCAGTCAAAGGAGCCGTCCAGTCCTGCCAGCAGCCCTGCTGAGGTCTCCCAGCCTGCTCCAGAGAGCAAGGAGTTTCTGCAAAACATGATCCTGAAGCTGGAGAAAGAAATGGAGGCACAAAAAAATGACTACGAGGAACAAATTAAAAGGTAATGTGCTGCAGTATGCTGCCTTGGGGAGGGTATGAAGTCTTCAGCTGATATTATTACAGCAGCAGTGTTGCACAGGATTATTTACCCATACAGTATATAACAGCAATGACTAATGGTGAAATACAGTCTTACAGTATAGTATCTAAAATTCAATGCTCATGTGCTGTACTCTCATGACATAGTTGTTAATGTTAGTATGTTATTGCAATGCTGATACTCTATAGTTCTTTTTACACCACTGTATACAATATTTCTGCAATATTTATGTCATCATAATTATTGTTATTAGTACAATATTGTACCATTTTACTATCCAGAATTAGTAACAGTATTATTACAGCATCAGATGGTTGAAGCCATCATTGTTACTATAGCCTCACATACTGTTAGCATATTATTATATATCGCATGTATTGATTTATTGCATTATCTGATGTAGCCGTTGGTGGTCAGGTGGTCAGATCACCTCTGTCTCGCTTTACTGCTTACTGGCATGGAGGTCAGACTCCCTGAGAGCCAAATGATGAATTCCCAGCGCTCTTCTGGGGCCCAATCCTTTTCTACTTTGTTTCTCTTTTCAGCCTTGAGAAGGAAAACTATGAAGTCTGGGCCAAAGTGGTGAGGCTGAACCAGGACATTGAGAGGGAGAAGAAGAAGTCTGAGGAACTGGAGCTGAAGCTGATGAACATGGAGCGTTCACGGGAGGACTTGGAGAAGAGAAACAAGATGCTTGAGGAGGAGATAAAAAACATTGCTAAATCCAGGAGCAAAAATGATGCCAAAAACAACTAGGTGAAGACACTCAGGTGGGCACAAACATAAAATGCAGCTGCATGAATCCAAAGGAATTGCCAAGCAGGATCAGAGCCAGGGACTTTTATTGTCCGATGTCCTGTTACTGACCGTGGGCTGGTGTAGAGGATGGAGCCCAGAAGTTAGAGCATAGTTTAGGCTCTGAAACAGGAAATTTCAAAAATTTTTTAGCTTTTTTTTGTGTGTTTTTTCAACTCTTCTTTTGGCTGCTCAAGTTACCTGCAGAACTGGCCAACACCTCTTGCTGCTCAATCAAAATATCTTGCATGCAGGAGTTCAGGTTAAGGATACATGATGGCTTTATAAAAAACACAAAAACAAACAAAAACCATCAAGAGTCCTTCTTGCCAGCCAGCTGGCTCTTTGTTGGAGACACCAACAGTGCTTCTGAGTGGAACAAAACATCTATAAATCCTGGATTTGGGCAGACGGAAAAGCCCCAAGGTCTAGGGTGGCACAGCTTGTTTCACAGTGTCCCTGGATGCTGTGCTGCAAATGCTGTCAGCAAAGAAAATGAAACATTTGCATTAATACATGCACTCGATTATTGCTCTTATAGAGCAAGAGATGCCCAGACAGCCTATCGGGTCCACCGAGAAGTCTCATACTGTATCACTTGATGTGCTGTGCCATTGATATCAAGGCTCCGGCTGTAAAATCACAAGAATTACAAAAATCTCATTAATTAAATGGTTGTTCAGTTATTTTAAGTCACTGATCCTTATGGTCATTTGTATATAGATCCACCACAGCTGCTGTCGAGGCTTTGGTGAGCGGTTTCACACATCTGTACACAGAGCTCCTTGTGCAGCAGGAGTCCACCAGCAACTTTACCCGGTACAGAAAATGGATCTTCTGCCATTTCCCTGGCAGTTTTCACACAGTAATAGATCTGGATTTATTTCCTGCCTCTGTTTTCATTTTTCATTATTTCATCATTGTAGAATAGAATTCCAATGGCCACCTCAGTGGAAACTGGGGTTTGCAGCACAGCGATGGTACTGGATCTCTCTCCATCACTTGCTGCTGTCGGCATAAGAACTAACTGAACCCGAGGGTCTCATGGTGCAGGTTTGGCAAATTGTAAACCTGTCGCTTTGGCTGCTTGTTTTCCCACTCTCTTCAAGGACTACAATGCTGCTGAAGCTTTGGTGTAGGAAAGAAAATAACAGGACTCTGAAACCTTTCACTTATTTATGTTCAGAAGGGTGACCCACAATACACAGCCTCAGCCCAGCCATCATGGGAACAGAAAGGGGATCTGCAAGAATTTTGAACTGAGACTTCTAGGACCAAATGCATGCTTCTGTGCCAAGCACAGTGGGAGTTAATGCAACAACATTGGATTACTGTTACTGAGGACTTGACATGAAATTTCTGCTCAAGACAGGATGCAGACCTACTTGGCAGAGCCTGCATGAGAAAAAAGGACTGGAGAGTGAAAGGGATGCAGAGGAAACTATGTGAAAAGAGGTAGATGGGAGTGGGAAAATGTTAATAGAGAATAAAAGTCAATATTGGGTATACTGCACTTGCTGCTGTCAGCCTTGTTGTGGGGGAGTTGTGTAGCCCTAAAACTGAGCCCAGCTCCTTAGGCTCAAGCTTAGACTCAGTTAGCTGCATTGAATCCACCCTTGCTCAGCCATGGATGAAAAGTACAGGTAAAGGAAAGGTTTGTGAAAGTTGAGCTGCATTTAGGAGTCTGACCTATAACCGGCTCATTCCACCAATAAACTCCGGGTGGTTTTCCTTTCCTTAGGATCCCCAGAGACTACACAGATCCTCACTTCCCTGCCCTCAAACCATCACACCAGGTAATTATTTTTTTTCTGGAATCCAACATGGGATGACTGCAAAATCACAGTGCCTTCCTCCAAATTGAGGGGTTCCTGGTGCAAACTGACCTACATCCAATGCCATCTGCTCTTGCAATGATCAAATCTGATCAAAATGTTTCAAATCTGAAACTTGATAATTGGAGATCTCAGCAAGGATCACAGTAGCCCTTTGCATTGGTCAAGTGGGGCTGGTGCCCACAGCCTTATGGAGGGATGGGCATCATGAAGAAGACCCCAGGGAGGACAATGCAACCTCCACAAGGCTTAGTCACCTTTAAAGCTGGGCTATCCAAGCCTCACTGTCATATTGCCCATTGCCTGCATGCCCTGAATGCCATGGCATCCCAAGACAACACATTTCTTGCATCCCAAAGTCTCTTTCCGGCATCTCTACCACCATTGGCACTGCAAGTCACAGTCCCCCCCCATGCACCTATGGGACCCATGTCTTCCCAACACTCAGATCAAGAGGTTTCCAAAATGCCCATGAGATACATTTCACTTTCCATCATTTCAGAGTAACTTGCTCCCATTCATGGTTGTTTTCTGTGTGATTTCAGATGACCTTGAGAGTGCTGCTTCAGTGTTTAAATATTTTTTTACCTTTATAGGGATCTTGTTAGTAATCTGGCCATGAGGCTCAGAAGCCATTTAGAGAGACACTTCTCTATCGGGTCTAGGAGAAGCGTCAGGAGCATCTGGGCTGGAAATGCCACACGCTCTTTTCTGTGAAGATCAAAAGTGTGAAGAGGCAAATAATTCCTTCGTGGCTCACAGTAGACCATAATGACGTGAAAAGGCTTGGCTGCGGCTCAGAAGTCTCTGTGATTAGGACAAGTGCACGTTAATTTAGTATAAACTGCACATTCCTCCACTTCCGCTGCAGATAGGCAAAACAACCTCTATCAAACCACGTCTGTTTCTGAAGAGCAGAGTAACTTCTTTGAAGATATTCTGCCCATTAAAAATTGAAGTGTTTATAGTGGCTGTATTTAAAAGATAGACTTTCCAATGAGGTCAGGTGGTCTGGAAATTCCCAAGTGCACAGGGGAAGCAAGCAGCCTCTGGGAAGCAACATGGGCATCTTATGAGCTGGTTATGTGAGATAAAGATTTATTTTTATTAAAAAAAAAAAAAAAAGTAGGCTTTACCAGTAGAAAGAGATAGCAATATGTTTAGAAAAGCACAGACCTGCCCATGTGGACAGACCTGTGGAAATTTTGCAGCCTTAAGGGCACATCCTCTCTGCTCAGCCACACAAAGCCCAGAGCTGCACCTGAACACTGGCAATACCCAAATACTGCTCTGGATTTCATGCACTTCCAGAGCTTCTGTTGGGGACACCAGAACATGAGATCTCCAAAAACTGAGTGATGCAAGGCCTAGATTTGCCTCCTCCTTTTCTTTTTGCAGGCTAGCCATGAAACCTTTTAGGGAAGGAGTAGCAGAAAATGGCTCTTCTGTTCCCAAAGCAGGGGTTGCTGCTCCTCTGTGCTGCAAAGGACATTAAAACACTCACAGAGGGTTGCTTAGGGGCTGCTTTTCACTTCAGCAGGATTTAAGCATTGATTCTGTAAGTGTGAAACTGGTACTATCATGTAAAAATACATATATATATATGTATATATATACTATAAAAGGATAAGGATAAAGAATAAACCCAGTAGAAATATCTATTTCAGTCCTGTCCTGAGCATCATAGATTTGGAAGGTTGCTTCACCAAAAAGGCTTTTTTTTTTTGCCCCCTTGGTCCTTGCATGGCATAGCCATAGGTCACAAGAACATCCCCTTCAAGGAGATGGGAGAGCATGAAGGATAACCACAAAACACCCATGGGGTTTTCCTTTCCCTTTACATGTGAAAAGTATTTCCAGATTAGAGCAGACCTGAATGCATCTCAAGCTGCTAAACCATGCATTACGGAGTGGAATCATGTCTTATAGGACATTAATTTTAGTCCTGCTCTCATTGTCTAGCATTCTTTGCCTTAGAGCAAAAATCTATTTTGCCCTTCTTAGGTATTTATCATATGCATTTAGTAATTCACTTCCTTGTATCCAGGCATTTGGTAGGCGTGAGGCAAGAAAGTGAAATTACCCTTCCCACACTCTTTTCTTTGGATCCCGAGCCAGTCACACTTACACTGACTTATCCCCTCATATTTTATCAAAATCACATTTTTGGCATGATAGTAACTTTCTTTTTTTAGCTTGGCTACTGCAGAAAATAGCAAGTTGCTGTGGGAGGCGAGGTGGACGTGTGGGAAAAGTGTCCAGCCATTATTCAGGGTGTCTTACACAAACGGATGAAAAACAGCGAGAACATGTTGTTCTCCCCAGGAATGAGAGAGCAGTGTACGTCCTTCCCATAAACGGGAGCTGAATGATACCCCTAAAGCAGGCTGCGTTTAAGAATAAAAGACTGTGAAATTGAAACTTCTTATATAAATAACTCTCCAGAAAGGTGGGGAGAACGAAGGTCCACAGGCCTTCAGCCAAGCCCTGGAAGCAGTCGCACCACCTCGCTTTCTCTGTGTTTTCCTGCCACCTTGCTGCAGCACAGGGGTGCTACGGACCGTCCAACCGGCCCGGAGGAACAGCAGCCTCCAAGAGGCTTTGTCACAACCCGACAAAGTGAAGGCCAAAAGGGGGGCAGAAGGAAGCTGCCAGGGAAGAGATGGAGCACTCCTTTGGAAAAGTCCTCATCTATTCTAGCATGAAAATCCCGCAAGGTTGGGTATTCCTACTTACGCAAGCAGATAAGTGTGATGAATACTGCTGAGAGGCTTCAGCTGGGACAGCTTCTTCCTTGGGTAACTCTCATTGCCAACAGCTCACTGTGTGCATGGTGTCCACATTCATTTACCATTCTGGTTGTTGTCCTACACAAGAGTTTTCTCCATAGGTAATTCCCATGAACGGAAGCGCTTAGCAGTTGATTGGGAACTTGGAGTCTAAAGAAATAGAGCTTATAATTTCAGCCAAATACACTGGCCAGGTAACAGCCTGAGTGATGTGGGTTTGGGTGTGATTTTCCCAACTGCTAGGCTCTAGAGCAGAGCAGAGAGGACTGCCACTTGCGAGGCACCAGGGTGTGCTCAACCTCAGGCACACAGCCTACCAAGCTGAGAAACCCAACAAGCCCAGAGCTCAGCAAGAAGAAAGCATCCTGTTTACTCCTTGAGTCCACTATGTATGGAGGATTCAAAAAAGCCATTTTTCATGCATGACCCTGTCTGAAAGGTCTTGCTGTACCCCATGTGCAGCCAGCTCCGGTGAGCCCCGTCAGCGGCTGCTGGTGCAGCTTCTGAAAATTTGCTTTATCATGTGTAAAAACATGATGTGATATTTTGGCCTTCTTAACACAATACACTGATAACAGGAACTGGGAACAGGGGAACATTCTTTTAATCTCATCAGCTGGCCGAGATGCTGTTTGCCACGTCCAGGGAGCTATTTCCAAATGAGTGTATTTATAAACCAGCTAGTGAGGTGAGGGGCAGGTTTTGACCTCTTGTTAATGAAATAAAGATAAACATCGGCTTGGCATCTGCTTTCTGACCATGTGAGAGGTTAATTTTTCCTTTCCACAGCAGCGTTGCCTTGTTTCATTCCTCACCTCCATGATAAGGGTGGGCACAGGCTGCCGTCCAGCCTGAGGCTCCCCATGATCTCTGCATGCTCTGGATGAGCTCCGCGCTTGATGCCAAGGGCCAGTGCAGGTTTCGAGACTGTTCCATGACACCTTTACCCTGCCTGTCCCTTCCCAGGCCTCAGGGGATAGATTTTCTACCACTGCCAAGAGTTTCTTTTGCATGAATCCACCTTATTGAAGCTGCTAAAAATCTGGTGCTCGTTTTGAGTGCTAAACTCTATGGAAATGTGAATCCAAAAGGAATGAAGAAATCAGCCAAGCACCCCTAGGACAGTTGTTCCCAAGAGAACACAGGCCACACCGAGGAGGGAAAGTTCAAACACCCACTGGAAACTCTTGTGTTTTCACACCCTCAGAAAGGAGGTTTCCATAGGGGCGGTGGGAGCATCCTGATCCCTTGCTGCCTTCCTCCTATCCGATGTAAAGAAAGCTGCATGAACAAGTCTGAAATGGGGTTAAATCACATCTAGAGATTGCAGAAGACCTGGAATACAGGCTTAGAAAAGCATGAGCACCATAGGACTGGATCTTCCCTCTAGCTGGCAGTGATAGAGAAATGGATTATGGTCAAGGATAGCGCAAGAATTTATGGAAAAGCACCAGGAGATTAAATTGCTGTCATCCACTCTGACCTGCTTCTACTTACTCAAATATAAAGCCTCACTAATAATGGCAAACAGAATCATAGCAGACTCTTTCTTCCATTTTATTCGGCTGCTCAGAAACCACATGCAGGAACTCTGGCTGGGACAAAGCTCCCTGGCATCTTATCACAACATGGGGCTATAACGTGGTGAGAATCTATACTGTCTTTATGGAACACTGGTGTAGGGCTAAAACGATTAGATTGCTTTTTGCTTGACCTTCCATGTATCCTAGCGCCACATCCCTTTAGCTTCAACATGGGCAAGCAAGGAGTCCATTGCCATGAAGGTGACAAGGCAAAGGAATTTGCAGCAGAGTGCTCAGTGATCACCATTTGAGCCAAAATAATGAGGTCTTTTGCCTTGATGAAAGTAAAGCCATTGAGGCAACAGATTTTTTTTCTCCAAAACTCAACACAAATGTCATTATTTGAAAGCTTCGGAAAATGTTTGCAGAGCATATATGAAGCAGAGCCATACAAAGACTTGGGAGTCTTGAATCCCAATCTATTCTATAATATATATTTTGGTCGTAAACTATATTGCTGATCTTGCCAGATAACCCTTCCTTCTATTAACTTTATACTAAAGGTTTTAGACCAGAAGTGTTTACAACATTGGTGTCTGTGGTGAAGACACTGGTTTCTTCCCTGAGACTCAAATGATGCAAAAGCGGGATGTTTACAAGCAGAAGATGGAAGTGCAACTCAGATGTCCACAGAGGTCCTGCTGCTTGCCAGTGGCTGCCCAGTCCCCCAGAGGCTGCTGCATTCCCACATATGTGCTGACCGCAGTGTGCAGCAGGGTCCGGCTTGGCTGACAACTCTATCTTCAGCGTCACTCCTTCCTCATGGAGAAAGTACAGGGGTTAATGCATCTCCAGAGTGCTCACTGAGGCCTTCATCTAAATTGTTTTCCTGTCCTGGAACTCATTAGCATTGCATGCAGCACCCTGAGCCATGCCAGGAGGGAGCCTGTGGCAGCCCCATCAGGAAGGACATGTCCTGCGAAGCATGGCCCCCTCCCTCTGCCGTTAGCTCAGCACGTGTTGCTTGTCTCCATTGCTCTAATTAGGGAGGACAGAGGAAGTGCAAGATATGCAATCAATGTTATTGGGCTAAATCTGAAGCTGGTGTAATTCATTGGTTGGCAGAGGAATGCAAAAATTAACAATGTGAGCTAGAGAAATCCCAAGGGAGAAGGAGTGAGTTCAGATAGGAAAGCAAAAGTGGTTAACTTTAATCACTGCTATCCCTGCAAGATTGACTTCAAAACTGGTGCAAAACTATAAGTGAAATTCTGGATAGCAGCTTAAATGTGACTGATGTCATGCTACTTCGTGCCTACCCCAGCAGCAAACAACTGATTTAAGCCAAAATCAAATCTGCTCAACAGCTGGGTCAGCCCATTATTCTCCTAAGCATGTTTGTCTCAGTTTCCCACAGATCCCTACTCTCATTTTAACCCATGGGGGAATTTGGATTGGAATTTCTTAGTGAACAGTTATGCCAGCTACAAATAATTGTAGAAATGCTAGAAAGGGGTAGCATTTTTTTTTTCCTACAGTAAGATACTTGCTCTGCTTACAGTTCAGATGGCATATGTTTCAGTCTGTAGGGCTCTCTGTATCAGTATCTCAAGCTAGACATCTAAAATCTGGCAATGGTAGAAATGATTGAAGCACATTCAGTATTACAGGATAATTGGTTTCGCTTTCACACTCTGCCAAATCTTTGTATTTCAACTTTGCCTGATTAGCCAGTGGTGACAGCTCAGGAAATGGATTCCACCAAATCTCGCAACAACTGATCTAAAATGCTCTAATCTCTGGAAAGATAAGGAGTTGCTACAGCAAAGCCAACATAAACCTGAGAGCTATGGAAGGTTGGATTGTTGTTTAGCCTCTGTTGCTAGTTAGCTACTGTACTTGATTTCAAAGATCACCCTGTATTTAAACCTTCTCACTTAACTCAACACATATCTTTTCAACACCATCTGAGGCTCGGCATCCTGGATAGCATCAGCCACACAAAGCTGAAGGACATTGTTTGGGGAGCTCAGCACTGCAGTGAGCATCTCCTCATCCTAAAGTCACTGCAGATACATCAGGCAGCAGCTCCTGTGAAATGTAGTTATTGCTAATATCGAATTAATAGTACTGCAGCTGCTCATTTAAAATAAAATACTGTGTATTGTTTTCATTGGCCATATCTTGGGCCGTCATAGAAAATGTAATATTTGGAGCTAGCGAAAAAAAAAACAGTTCCCACTTCTTTTCAGGAAGCATTGCTCTATGTCACGGAAATCCATTCCTCTCATATCATTTCCTTTATTGCAACCATGTTGATTACTTTTATCCCCCATATTTCCTTTGTTTACTTTAAAAAATGCAATCAAAGGTCCGGCTAAACCCTTGAAATGCTGAGCAGGAGGTTGATCAATTTGCCTTGTAAACAGAATCACATTGGGCACATATCCAACAGCGTAAAACAAGCAAGCAAACTTCCTATTTCAAACGTAAGCTCATTTGGCGTGCGCTGTATGTGACTTATCACCCACTGGATAAATTACTGTGTATACGTTAGCAACTATCTTTTATATTTTCTGGCATTGTTCGCTCCAAAAAGTAGTTCAGTTTGCTGGAGTAATGCAGCTGTATCCTAAAGAATTTTGTCCACAATGCTGTGTGGTGAGATGGGGTTGGATGTAGAAAATTTCACTGCTAATTGCTTGCTGAAATTCTGCTTTTATTGATGTGAAGTGATGCCTTGAGAAGCAGTAGAGTGAGTTGGCATTTACTAACATGCATCTGAAAGCAAATGTGCTCAGTTGCTGCAGAAGATCGTAGCAAGACCTCAGCATGGAGAGCTGAATCACCTTCCACTATTCATCTTCTTGACAGGGATATCAAAAGTTGGACTTTTTCCTCCATTTTATCTGGGAAAAGTAGCAATAATTCTAATGGCTGCTCCTTCTACTGTTTTGATAGCCTTTGTGTTTCCTCACAACGTCTGCTCCTGTGCGCAAGCTGCAGATACTGCATGCTGCAAGTCCTGGTCACCAGGGAACAGCTTGCAGAGATGCAGCCTGAGAAAAAGCTTATCTTTGAGTGAAAGTGGTTGCAGAGTGATAGAGGGCTATGAGGAAGAGCAAGGCAGGGGAGAACGGTTGGAGGAGAGTGAGGCAAGAAGCCCAGCAGCCAGATTTGTGCCCAAAATATGCCCAAGGTTCACAGGTCATTCAAATGTTCTGCAATCATTTGAAAGCATGTCCCTGCATTGGGGTGTGTAAGTGAGATAACTCTGGTAAACCTGCCTGCTCTTTGAAAATTTCTGGCTTTATGGTTCATGGAAAAAGATTTTTATTTTTTCTCATGTATGTTTCTATTTCAGTGGGCTTGTAGTGCAAAATGTACCTTTTTCTTCTTATTGAGAAGATGTCTTTAAGGGAGGTCATTTGCACAGCAGCGAGTTTTAAAGTCCGTGTTTATTAGGAAATGTCTGGGGGTGTTAGGCCAAGAGCTCAGGTTCTCTTTGGGTTCGGGCTGTGCCATCTACAAGAGTGACCACACATGGGTGCTTTGCGCTGCTTCTAAATCAGTTTACTAACAGGTGGACACAAGTGTTGTGGTTTAACCCGGCTGGCAGCTAAACACCACACAGCCGTTCGCTCACCCTCCCCCCTCCCTCTCTGGGATGGGGGAGAGAAACGGGAAAGTGAAGCCTGTGAGTTGAGATAAAGACAGTTTATTAAGATAGGAAAATAATAATAACAATAATAATAATAATAGTGATAATGGTAATAGTATTAACAATAATAATGTGTAAGAAAACAAGTGATGCACAATGCAATTGCTCACCACCCGCTGACCGATGCCCAGCCTATTCCCGAGCAGCCGCCCCCCCACCCCGGCCAGCCACCCCTATATATTGTTTAGCATGACGTCAGATGGTATGGAATACCCCTTTGGCCAGTTTGGGTCAGCTGTCCTGGGTCTGTCCCCTCCCAGCTCCTGCTGCACCCCCAGCCTGCTCGCTGGCAGGACAGAGCGAGAAGCCGAAAAGTCCTTGGCCTGGTGTAAGCACTGCTCTGCAACAATTAAAACATCAGCATGTTATCAGCACTCTTCTCATCCTAATCCAAAACATAGCACCCTACCAGCTACTATGAGCTACTTAACTCTGTCCTAACTGGAACCAGGACAACAAGCCTGCCTCATTTTGGCTGAAGGAGGTTCAAGGTGGACGCACTTGGGATGTCTTTCATCTGTCCTCATTTAGGCTTCTGAACTCTAGAAATCAAAGCACGTGTGTGTGGCCCCTTTACTTGCAGGTAAGAGAAAGGGGTATCACCCTGCGCTGCCTCTCCTCATCCAGCATTGCTGCCTGAGAGGGCTCACGTGGTTTCCGTGTCATGAAGAGGCTTAGCCTCAAATGTTCCCCTTCTCACACCCAGGTAAATCACACCTTGTTACCCTGTTTGGGTCAATACAAGAGAAAAAAACACATTTCCACCTTAGACTTAGAAGAAGGAATCGAGGATAAGGCATGGGTCATGATTTGTGGCTGGTTTCTGCTTTCTGAAACAATGGCACCTCCCTAACAGCTCTTCACTCCTGACATTGCCTGTGCTAGAAATACACAGCGCTGGCCAAAATGCCTGGGCCAAGCACTAATATTCAACAACAATACTTTCCATATAATAAACTCCTTCTTCCAAGGGGTGTTGATAAGAATTTCCATTTTTAGTCGAGGGCAAATGAGCCATTCAGCCTTTATTGGTTGCTGTTGCAATTGAAGAAGGAGCAGAAGCTAATTTTTTTACTTTTCCTGTAAATAGTGCATTAATGAAGACAGATGGGTCAGCAGTATAAACAAAACCTCTATCTCAAGCTAGTTTTGTTCTGGCTTTGTTTCCCGGTATAGTAAGCAAACTACCACCACCCCGGTTCCCATCCTATTAACAGTGTTTGCACTCCAAATGTTGAACTGGGTTATAAGGAAGTTTAAATTAACCCTGGGCTGTAGTTTTTCAAATGCGTGAAGCAGATGTTCAAGTGCCAGGGAATCCTCCTTTCTTTCTCTTTTTAAAAACAAGTAATGGATTTTGCTGGGGTTTGGCTCAGTGTTTTGGATAGAAAATGAAAATACTTTGCTGAACCTCTTCCATTGTGCTGTAGGTAAGCCAGGCACAAAACTGCCAATGGTTGTTAAAAACTCCTTTTTTATTTTATTTTATTTTATTTTATTTTATTTTATTTTATTTTATTTTATTTTATTTTATTTTATTTTATTTTATTTTATTTTATTTTATTTTATTTTATTTTATTTTATTTATTTCTATTTCTAGGCTGCTGGAGCTTCTGGTTTGCTTTGGCCTCTGAGCAGTTTAAGAAGGGCAGTGCAATATCTGGAACTTGGGAGAAGAAGATGGACTTAGTTTTTGGCTGCAGTTTTGGATGATGGTTGCTTTGGGAGATGATTTTTCCTAAGTTACCTCATTTTTGGGGAGGCTGATTCTTACGCTTTTAGCTCCAAAGCTGCTCCTCACTTGTCAGGGCCCACTGTCTTTGGTAAGAGAAGAGATATAGGTCCATGATATCCTTTTTTTTTTTTTTTTTTCCTACAGAGACTTATGTTTTGGCACTTGCAAATGGGAGCAGCAAAGATTTGAAGCTGTTTGAAAGCCTGCTACTATAGAGGCTTTCTCTTCACAGACCAGAGTGTGTTAAGGTTTAATTGCAATCTTAATTTTGGAGTTTGGCACATTTGCTTTACGTGGCCTAAAGGAAAAGTTAAGGACCTTAGAAGCAGAAGAACACCCTCCTTGGAAGGGAGACAAGGCTGGTGTATGTGCCAAAGAAGGTGATGAACAGTGATGTGGTGGCCTGGGCCAGCATAAGCCACTGCCAGGCTGCTGCTTCTGCAAGCAGTGCTGTGGGGAGAGGTGATGCCCTGCTTCCCTGCCAGGACAGCACGGGGCTCTGCCCCTTCTGCTCAGGCTCTGCCAGCTGTCCCAAACAGCCCATCTGCCCAAAGCAAGGGGTCTGTCAGGGCCAGGACAGAAAAATCTGTGCTGAACTGCCAAGCTTTAATGCTCAGAAAGCTGGGAATTGGTATCTTCCATCACCCAGGCAGGGCACAGCAGCCAGAGTGAGCGTGGGCTCCAGGAACTGTAGCCAAGGAAGTGATAATGAAAGAAAGCTTTGGGGAGAAATTTACTTGAGTAAGGTTTAGTCCATGTGCAGAGAGCTAAGAGATATGGATCATTTAAGGGAACCTCAGACTTCCAAGCGCTTCTTGAAATCTGGCATTGGTGCTGCGTTTGCACAGGAGACACAGATGTCATGATTTCTCCAAAGGCCCAGGAATGAGTGAGATGTCTTGAAGTTCGTGCTCTTCTGGAGGCATCATGTGTGTTGATTTAAGAGTAGCAATCCAAGACCAAAGCTCTAATCGCAACTCCCTTGCTGATATGTTATCCAGGCTTTTCCTCTCTTGTTTTTTTTTCTTTTATTTTTATCCTTTTTTTTTTTTTTTTCCTGTTCCTTCCCCTTTGCCTGTCCTGTCTGTTTTGACTGTAAGCACTGCCTGGCATTTTATTCAGCGTTCACCACAACAAGGACTTCACATCTACTTCCATTGTCATACATATTCATTTAGAAACAGATGAAGGTGAAATGATTTTCATTGATTCAATTGATATTGATTTTGATGAGAGAGGGTTGCTGCCTCCTTTGGTTGCATGTGATAATTCGGAGATGGATGTATAGAAAGATACTTCCATACAGAATTTACATTTTTCCAAACCTTTCTAAAATTACTTTTTGTTTTTAAGCTGTGTCAAACATCTGCTAGTATCAGATCAGAATGATCAGAAATGAAAGGAAAATCAATGCATATTATTATTTAATGTGAGAAATACATTCTTTTAGAAACAGAAGAAGTCACAGTACTAATGTAGATGGATGGAAAGAAGGAAAAAGGAAGAAGTGAAGAAACAAAGAAAAAGTAAACATGCACTAGGATATTCTTTCAGGGACTTCTCACTGACAGTACCAGAACATACAGCTTGGTAGTACTGTCTCTTGTGATACACTCACCATATTATTTGTGTGCCATATTTATATGGACAGGTGTGTTGAAAGCTAAGAAATAAGAAGATTCCGACTTTGCAGAAACAACCTCAATTTGCTACTTAAGGAAAACTGTTTATAAAATAGCAGTCCCCAATTTTATGTGCTATTCTTCCTGATCTCTTCTATCTTACTACTTGAACATCCAGCAAATGTCTTTGCCAAATTATTTTCAAAGGTACAGTAAAGGTAAGGTGAGGTTTTGCTAATAAAGCAGGCATACAATCTTAAGAGGTGCACATTAAAAAATGAAATACTATTCTCCATAGTTTTGAGATGATGAACAACACAGTTGCAGCTGAAGGATTCAGGAGATGCTCAGTTTTCTCCTGAAATAGCGCAATAGGATATTTTTGTTTTACTGCTCATGCTTTACTGCTTGTCTTCACAAAGTCTGGCTGAAATCCCCTTTGATCATTGTTTCATTATAAAGGTTACTAATACCAAAAAGCTGGCTGACACCTGATCCTAAATAGGCACATTAGATATTTCTATGTTCATACATGCAGGTTTCCTTACTGATAAAACTACACGCCTGCCCACATTTGCACTGTACCATAATACTCTGCATCCCATCAACTCTGTTACAAAACGTCTGTGACAATAAGAGAGTGTGAAAGCAGCCACTCTGATTTGCTATGTGGTCACAGGGAAATTTATAGTGATTGCAGGTGATTAGAGTGGGTGACTTATTATTTTTAAGGCCTAGGTCCTCTTACATGCTTCTCAGAAATGTTAAAGGACAGTGGTACAAAAGCACGCCGGCTAGATCACTGCCACAGGAAGAGTTGCAGAAAAGATATGATAAAAGCAAATGTCGGATTATCTCCCTAATGCTGGATTATCACTCCTAACAAGGTGAACGGTTTGTCTTGGCAAATGGCTTCATAGGAATTGTGGATAGTTTTGAAAGGTTCTGTGTGGCGACACTTCAGCCGTTGGCTGCAGCAGTTCATGTCAGCAGAACGAAATATCACACCTCTTATGAATTCTTTTAACATAGCATTAACTACAGACTAAGATTGCAGAGTAGCTCAGGGGAAAGGTCTGTGAGCAGTGTCAGCCACTTGCAGGGTGAGATCCTGAGCAGGTGTAAAGTAATATAGCCCCTTGGCACAGCTCACTATCTGGAACCATGCAGCACAAGAGTGGAGTCTGTATAACTCTACAATAAACTACATAGCTGACCACTTAAAGCAATGATACCACTGCAAGAGTTGTTATACACTGAACAACACCATACATGCTTCAGAATGCTGTTTAAATTATTGCAGTGAACAGTTCTGTAAGCAAGGGAGATAACTGTGGTATACAGTATTCACAGATATCTAAGGCAGAAAAAAAATCAGCAACTGCAATCTCTGTGCAGCACAACTCAGTAAAGAGATTCCATGTACAATAGTATCGGTACAAGGTTTTTATCCAAGTGGGATTACATACAAGCACAAAAATAAAACATTCTGTATTCTACATTATAATACAAAGGCAGGCAGTCAATAAATAGGTCAATAAATTATGGGAAGCACAGAAGAGTATGTGTGAAAATAGGTATGTGTGAAAACCAGGAAACTGTTTTTAGTTGGTGCATGATAATGTCTTTTGTGTTCATTCCCATGAAGTGCTATAGTGATTCTTTCAAAGGCCTTTATCACCTCCAGTGAAGATAACTTTCCCTTAAAAGTGTAAAACAGATGCAGGGACAGTACAGTAGGCTCTGGTACAGGCTAAAAGAGTCAGCGTCACTTACACTTTCCCAAGAATCTGACAAATTTGCAGCTTAGTATAAATAAAGTGACGGGTCTATTGTTTTTCAGCTCCGACACCTTCTTATCACCAGAATTTGTTGCAGAAGACTGGAAGAAACATGGCATGTGACTCCATCATATATAGTTTAAGGGGGGGGGGGGGGGAAGGGGCAATACCTTTATGAATTGACAAATTCAGCACATACATAAAGGAAAGATCCTCTCTATCTAGCTGGTGCAAAGGGGTTTCCTTTTCTGTCTAGCTCTGTGCAGACAGTGCAATACTACTTGGCCATTTGAATTGTATTAAATAGGTGTTTTGTATGTAGCTTACTGGACTGGGCGGGGGGACTAGTTTTGTAACTGGTATAAACTGGTACAATTTCAAGGATTCAAGAGATTTACTGCTCTTATTTCTGCCACCAAAAGCTCTGACCCTTGAGGGACAGCACATGGATAAAGGAACAAAGCCAGTGCTGCTTTACACAGGGTGCTTTTGTAATAAACATGCACAGGGGGAATTTCTTGCCATTGCATGTCAGAGCACTGCAGACACCTGGCATTGCTCCTGGGCTCATTGCTTTAGTAAGAAAAATGGGAAAGGGAATGGTTCCCTTTTGCTCCAAATGCCAAATCATCCCTGCCATGATATCTTTTACTTTTAACTGAGACAGGGAAAGATAAAAGAAAGGATTAAGAAAAAAAGAAAGAAGTCTAAAGTCTTGTTCCTTAGTGATTTAGGAGCCTGTGTTTTATCAGGTAAGATCTATAGAGATAAATTTTCAAAGAAAAATCTGATCATATAAAGATCCTTATAAAGATTTTACACACAAATAAAAAATTTAGGAGTGTATTGTCCATAATTTTAGCAGCTCTGGGAAACTCTATAGATGCCAATCAATATTTACAAAGTACAAAAATATGCCTTTATTCCTGTGAATTTGAATGTGCCCCTTCTGGTTTGAAGAGCCTACCCAAACAACCCAGTGATCCGCACTATGCTCTGATACGAAGAGAGACTTGGCCATAATTTGGGCAGCAAAGAATAGCAAGAAGCAAGCAATGGAACAAAATATACATTCCCTACAGTCATATGACTTGCCAATTCCCCATGACAGGAAACATACAATTATCTGTACATGCCTCATTAAATAACCTTATTAAATAAGAAATCTGAAATGTACAAATTTACAGACTGAATCATTAAATACTTCCCGTGTGCACTCTCCTGTGCATGTGTTCCCTGCTACTATCTGCAGCCACACTCTGATACCACCATGCCTTCATATTTGAACTTGTAGGTGACCACCCCTGCATCTAGGTAGAGAATAGAGATAGGATCAAGTTTGGTTGGCACGCAGCAGGCCTTGGAGGCTTTCTGGGGATTCTTTAAGTGAACTAAAGTCTGGACAATTGCATGTTTTGTTGGTGTGACATGCTCTGTCAAGGGGTAGGCGCATACTCCATGGCACTCATAAGCTTCATATCCCGCTGGAGCGATGATCCAGGAATCCCAGCCAATCTCCTTGAAATCTATGTAGAGTGGAGTCTTTTTGCAGTAGTTGCCTTTTGCGTTCCTCCGGATTCGGGCAGTAGAGTCATATATGATGTTGGAACGCATCTGGAGCAGTGCCTCCTCACCAGGGTGGCCATGGAAATTACCAACCTCCAGGTTCTCCAAGTCCAGGAGCTGCTCATGGTCTATCATTTCGTTCAACTCTTGCTTCTCCTCTTTTTTGTCATTGCTTTGGTCATCAGAGAACACAATCAACAGGGGCACATGCTTAGCCTCAGAGTTGATGTCGATATCGAGTTTCCCCTCTCCATTCTGCTCCTCCCCTTCCCTGCTCTCAATATGAACTTCCAGTCGGTGCGTGGTCAGCCCTGCCCTTCGCCAGCGCCTGATGGCTTCGGTGACCTCAAAGCTTTCCCACTCACTGCTTGTGCCATAGATCTGTCTGGATGCCAGCGCCACTATCTTTCTTTCTTCTTCTACCCCCATGTGGTCGTTTTCCAGCACTTCAAAAATTGTGACTTTTCGGTCAAGCCCATCATAGAGCATTTGGTCCCGTTCTACCAAGGTGTAGAGCCTCAGCTCTGCCATGGTGATTTCTTCATGGTGAGGGATGGTCACATTGAATAGAAGGGGGTATTTCCGAACTCCTGTAATACCAATTGGGTGGGAAGCCAGATCTGGAAATGACAAAGATCATGCATTTTAGAAGGGTCAATACATCCAGTAACACGTGCACTGAAGTTCATCTGACATGTTTTGCCTTGCTGGGTTTCAATGAAATAATTTCAGGTGAGTGTTTTTTCATCACTTCCTAAAACTGTACTTGGAAAAAAGGCCAACTTCATTCTAGATGTTTAAGGACAGAGAGATTGCAGATATGATAAAGCCCATAAACTTGGATTTAAAGATTCTCTTTCTGCTCCAAGTCTTCCAGGGACTTCCTTGTCACCTGGAAGGATTTCATGTTAAAAATATATTGCCTAATACTGAAATGATATCAATTCTAGGTTGCTCTGTGGTACCTGCTTAACAAATGAGGAAAAACAGCAAGTGTAGAATAGGAAGGGTAGAAGGATATGGCACTGGAGTGAACATGAGACAGATAAGCTGCATATGCAAGAACAGCAGGCTGTATCTTGGTCTGCTTAAAGTTTCCGTGCTAGCAACTATTCCCTTCCAGTGAAATGTCCCTCACCAATGGAGAGGGGCAATCACAAAGGGAGGAAAAGTCTCTTGGGAAACTGTAAAGGCTCCTGGTTAGGAAGAACAGGCGGCAAACACCCAAAGTGACCTGCCAATCAACAGAAATCCTGCTACAGACTCAATGGGTTTCAAGTGAGCAAAGTCAAACAGCTGTACTCAGTCAGGCACTTTTGGCAGCTTTAGTTAATAACTTGTATAAGAAGAACATAATATCTGCTTGTCATTCAGACTGTCTGTCCTATCTGTGTTGTTTGTTTATACATAGGCAATATGCATTTCTTCAGGCAATGCCCGAGTCTTAGCTAACGACTATGTATTTGTTGCTGAATTACTGTGCTGTCTACTTGTAACTCAGAAGACAGATTAGGACGTAGACACTATGTGTAACATTTCTGCAGAGGCAAACTGCTTGTGATCTACTACTATCTTCATCTCTGACTTCTCCAGTTTTGATATGTTTGTAGAAAAGTGACACTGATAAAGCTGCAAGTATTGGCCATGCTCCATCAGTGCACTTAAGCAAGCAGTTAACTTAAGCACATGAGCTGTCCTACTGACATGAGGAAGGTTTTGAGGCACCTGCCTTTTTCTTTCTTTCTTTTTTTTTTTTTTCCTTTTTTGCACTTCCATCCATTCATTAAAAAAAAAAAAAGTGCCATTCTGCTTGCATCTCTCTACCTGTCTATTGATAAGGTGGGAGCTGAATACGTTCCGCACTTCACCAGGGTAGGAACACACTACACAGGGTAGGAGAGCTGAAGGGCAATGCTATTCAAGCACAGGGATGTTTAGCTTTAATCTCTATACTGGAAGTAATTGAGTAATTGTTGGGATTTCCTTGACCTTGGTATGCTAAAGCAAGTCTTCAGTCATTACAGATGACAACAGGGTGGAGAAATGCCACCTGACTATACAGAAAATGAGCATGAGTAATTCTCTAGGATGGAGGGCAAGGCTACACCACATGTAAGAACATGGTTGAGCACTAGCAGGGCAAGAAAAGAGTTCATGTGTAAGTCAGGATGTGACCTTGCTCTTTAATTAGAAAGGCCATGGGGTGAAATACCTTATTGTTACCAATAGTAGGGTCAGGAAGAGTGATCTGGAGTCCATAGGAAAAGAAACATTTCCCTTAAGACCTGTACTCAAGTTTTAAGAACAGATAGAATATTACAGCCCCATTTGCAATGGAGACGTTATGCATGGGTTAAAACAAAGAACTACTTCCAGCCGTGCAACATGTTATAACATCTTTATAACAATAACAAATTTAATATAGGAATCAATGAATACCATTACTGCTAGTTTTCAGTAAGCAGGTGAACAAAAAATTCCACGGGATAATCCATTTCTACTGTCTTGACCACTACAGTAGTACAAGTAATTCATTTCTCTATCAAAAAGTTATTTTGGCATGAAAGAATGGTTCCCAGTTTCACAAATTGTCAAGATAGAAAAAAAAACCCCACACATTAATTGCATCACTCCTTTAATGCATGTGTTTATGAAGCTGTGTTAATATCAGTATCCTCACTTTGCATCTTGCTGTTTTGGATTAGAAGAGGTGAGAGAAAAACTGAAATGACAGACAGTTACGCTAAGTTTACCCTATCTGGTACAGAACTTTTGCTGCGATGACAAAGACATTGAATGTGATGCTTACAGAAAGGCACAGAACTGTGAACCACTACTTGTATTACTCAAGAAAAGGTCAGTCTGTAGAGTTTTCAATGCTGCAAATCAGAAAGAATTTTGGTTTTGCCACTGGAATAATTTCAGATTTACTTCACTAAACCACATTGTATTTTATTGTTCAGCATAGTTTAAATTTGCCAAATTTTATCACATTTATTTCTTCTGAATAATGCAAAATGAGAAAAGAACAATAGGCATTCCAGCATATGTCTGCATTTATACTGATGCACAGTGACAGGCACAGCTCTTGAGGCGAATAACTGTTCACCAGTGGGTGTAACTGGTGTGCCATTCATCTTTCAATAAATTCCTCCACACTGGAGAAAAGAATACATAAAAAAGATTTAAACCACAATGCAGTGCCTCTACAAACCATAAACATGTTGCCAATAAGGAGTGTCTGGGCCTGGCAGAATGATAGAGCAGAGCAGAACAGAGCTGATGGATTTTCTCGTCACATCTGTGTTGCCAAACTGAAATAACTTGTGCACCATCTCTCCTTATACTTCATTATTTTTAAATTGCAAATGTTAGAAACAAACAAAAGTCAACCAACCAACCAAAAAAAACCAACGATATTACCTGATATACTTCATTAAGTAGACTAGTGAAGTAGGAGAGAAATCCCATGACAGTTTGAATAGTAGCATATATCTCTAAGTTGTTAAAAATAATTAATTAACGCACTTGTATTTGCCAAGTGGAATAACTGGTATTTGGAAATAGTTAGCTGAAAAACATTTTTACCTGTAAAACCTGTAATGATGCAAATAGCTATTGACAAGTTATTGAATGTTAGCACTGAAACGTTATCTTGACCTTCCTGAACTGAAGGGAAATGCTGAAGCAGAAACATTTTTTTTTTTAATAGAAAATATTCTACTCCCCTAAAGTAAAACCTAAGCGTTATCCAAAATTCTGCTTCACGTATTTCTGTATATTTTCTGAACTATGCTCAGATGTCAGAGGAAGAAAACATGATGAATCCTGTGAAGATCAATAACGAGAGGATATTAACAGAAAGCCATATTTGGTTAAGCTCTCAATATGAAAATACTGCACATTTGAACAATGTGTAAAACAATTTCTTGCCTTAATTTCAAATATTAATGAAGGTATCCAGTTGAAAATCAGGCAGATAATTGCAAAAGATGGGTGTCATTCTAGGGATAATGAAAATGTACCCAAATTATAGTTAGTGCCATACAAACACTAAAGGAACATCTTCTTCCCCCAAAACCTTACAATCTCAAAAACAGAGGACAAGGGATCTATCTTGCAGCAAGTTGTATCTGGCTTACATTGGTACATACAGTATTAGTTGTCTATTTCCGATGGTGGCCTCAATGAATGGCAGTTTTTCCTCTTAGTGCAGTTCCTGCTCAATGCCTCGTAAATACATTTCATGTTGACTACAAGGGTGCTTATTTCTATTTGCTTCCTCTAGAGATGCACATATCTTACCTTCATTTTTGAAGCTCCTAATAATATTTGCGGATGGCATAGATGTCCTATCAGTGGCAAACTTGTTGTACAGCTCTAGCATGTACTCTGGTGGGTCCACCTTGGCCGTTTCATGCAGGGGAATGTCAGAGAGGTTCAACGTCTTCAGGAACTCATTCTTCATATTCTGAAGCAGCGTGTTGAAATCAACACCATCCTGCTCGGAGAGGATCTCATCGAAAAGAGGCACGTCTTCCTCCAGGGAAGAGTGCTCCAAGCTCAGGATGGGACTGCAAGCAGCAAAGTGAACCAAGAGACAGAGGACAGCCCACAGCTGGAGGACTACAGAATCCATGGCTTCGGCTTCGCTCTAGTCTCCAACCACACTCAACAAGCTCTAGCTCTCGTGTGGGCTAAGTGGCGGTTTTATCCCCTGGGTTATATGCCGCTTGTGTCACAGGGAGATGACAAGTTTGGAAGCTCTTGTCTTGAAACTTGTGATCCGTCCTCTCTCTCCCCCTTCCCCCTCCCCAAAACCAGGTCTCAGTAATTGGATATGGCTTGCTCTCTTCTATGGTTGCCTTGCCTCTCTTATCTCATGTAGTGTAAGCTGTTCACCAGATTTGTTGCTATCTTGCAATCCCCTTTCCCTTAATGAGCGTTTTGTAAACATTTGCGCTAGGACACTAGGAGATAGGACGAGTTTCTCCTCGGAGAGGAACTGCCCTTACTTTCTGCCTCCTGGTAGCTGACTTCCTTTGGCGTGCGTGAACAATTTCATCCACACAGATTTCAAGCTAACGTAAATTCTACAGAGCCTCTGCCGAAACCTATGAATTTTGCACCAAGGGCAAAGAATAGCTCCTTTAAGGTAACAAATCTAGCTTTTTAAAAACTAATATAAAAATAAGTTTTAAAATTTCACTTTTAAAGGAACCTCTCTGGGAAAAGGTCCATTCTTCTGTGCCTTTGCAGCACAGGAGGGGAGCTGTTGGTACTACAGCAACACTGGGGTCACAAGGCCCTGAATGCAGAGAAGCTTTTGAGCTCAAGATATTTGGGTGAGGAGGGTTTCTCACATTGCAGCTATAAAGCTGCACTTTGCAAGGGCTTCACTGGGAAAAGCACTTTGAAGACAGTGAATATGAGTCAGGGAAGATCAGAGTATGGCCTGTAAAACTGTAAAAAAAAACGGAGCCCTTTTTTTTATGCAGACACCATATTACATGCATAAGGCACTGTGTTGTTTAGTGATTAAGGACTTTTATTTTATTTCATATTTTATTTTATTTTATTTTATTTTATTTTATTTTATTTTATTTTATTTTATTTATTTTCAGTGCTTGTTTTTGCTATAAAACACTCTTTCCTGATCTGAACATTAACACTGGTTGAATGCCAGTGCTCAATGCCATGTGCCATATAAAGGCTCAGAAACAGAGAAAGTAAAGAAAATATTTTCTTCCTTTCACATCTTACATATTTGACTCGGGAGGTTATAGGTTACAGTTACTTTTTATTTAGTCACAAGACTGTCCAAAAACTATTGAAAATGCACAAAGGCCAACAGACTACTGACTTCATTATTCACCTTTGCACGACTTCAAATAGCTCAGAGGTACAATGTGGGGTATCTGGAAAAGTTTTTGCCAAAAAGGTGTGCTAAAGTTGTTCAGTGGCTGACGTGCAAATTTCAACAAAATGTGAGCATCGCACATGCAAAGAATATGTATATTTTCTTGAGCAAGTTGTTATATAACATTGTTGTTATATAACATTGACCACTTAAATCACTTCATTATTGAGACTTTTTCAAAGTGGCCTTGTTTTGGCTACAGGGCCAGAGCTCAGCTCCTCTCTAGCAGTCAACTTCAAGATGAAGGGCCATTTCTTCTCATTACCACTGCAAAGTTTTGCTGCCAATAAGAGCTTTACCAAGAGCTTTACCAAAGAGTAAACCTAAACTGATTTGTTGATTTTTCTGGACTCTTCCATTTAGCCATTTAGCCATCTTAGCCATTCTGGCTAAGCATGTCCAGTGATTTGCTACCCCATCTCTGCAACTTTCTTCCTTCTTCAATAGCCCAAATCTGTCACTGGCAGAAGTGGCCACAACTCTAGCTGACTTAGTTAGAAAGATACTCAAGCCATGCTTATTTAAACTAATACTCTCTATTTTTATATTTTTTTTTTCATAAATATCAATATCTTTGTCAAAGTCATGTATGGTATTGATGTCAGGTACATCAGCTAGGCCTTTTAACCTGGCTTTATTCAACTTTTCTCCTTCTAGGCACAGGAAACTTGATAATAAACCAAAACACATTATCAAGGTCCCTGTTACTGCTTAGCTGCATTGGAAGTTGATATTTGAGCTTAGGAAGATTAATTTAGATCTCAGGGTGGATTTCATGGTTATCTGTACAACCTTATCTATAAATCCTCTTCAGCCTTATCAAAGACTTTCTCTGAATATTGTGGCTTTCCAGAGCTAAACACAGAAAATCTTAGGGAAATTCTGGAGCTGAGCTGAGGTCAGTTATGTTAATTAACTTAAAAAGAAAAGCACAGCCTTCTTGCTTGTGATTCATCACCTGACTATGCTGAGCTAAGGTCCATATGGCCGTAGGGAGGGAGATTAACAATGAAAACTGTGAGAAAAGAGTCAGGGAACATAGCCCTAACTCTTTTCTTCAGTACAGTAACTGGCTACTGTAAAAGGAGATCTTTGAGATGGTTTGTCATAGACAGGTGAACAGGTAGTACATTTGCTATGAAAGCAATAGTACCTACAGAAGTGGTTTCAAAAGGTCCTTTTTATGCTTAAATATTAATTTCAGAAATGCACTGACTTCATATATATAAATGTATATATTTTTCCATGAAGGGTGTAAGCATTTCATAGGAGCTCCTGCCTGTTGGAAGGCAAGAGGTGCTGAATCTTCTCAGCACTTCACAGCATATGGCCTTATCCTTAGTGCTTGCTCATATCTGGTTTTCCTTCTCAGACAAGCATGAATAACAGCTTGAATGCATAGGCAACAGCAAGCAGAGATATGCCTTTCAGAGCTTGTAGGCATTGGGATCTACAGCATTATAGGGCCCAATTCTGAGGGTTTTGAGTTTTCTGTGAGTTTTAGAGCTAAAGGTTTTAAATTTAAAAGCATTTTTTGAGTATTTGTACAACTGAGGTTTTTCGCTGAATCTCTGCCCTTGCTATGAACACTGGTGATTCTGAGGAGTGAGCCTTAAGCACACATAAAGTCAGTCTCCTTTCTATTATTCTGTTAATCGAACAATTCTACAGCCAGAAGAGTTTTTCCATGTTCACTCCACTTTCCTACAGTTTAAAACTTAGCCTGCTGTGCAGCTTTGGTTTGCTGGGTGACAAAAATGAACAAGGTTACTGTAACTGCTCTGGCAGTGACATAAGCAGAGCTGACACTGCCTTCGAGCAGAGGCTGGGCTACTGACCTCTCTAAGCCTTACTAAGTCCAGACATTTTCTGTGAATCTGTACGTTCACACCCCGTAGATATAAATATGTAAGTAAAATGTAGTGTGCACACAGCGATCTGACATAAATTCCTTAACCCACAAATATGTCATCTTCATTCAGTGGCTCATGAGAAGCACAATCACTGCTCAGACATTCCAGCTGTCTTTGCATTTCCACTCTTGTTTTGATAACTCCTTGAACAATAGCATGCTGAAAGGCAATGCAGCCTGCTGTGTTATATACAAACCAGCTTTCACTGAGTTTCTTAGCTTACTCAACTTAGACCCTGTTGGGGATCTGCCAAATGAGGAGAACCCATAGAGTACATCTGATATAAAAGCAGCTTCCTGTTTCCCTAGGTTTTAGGCTGATTAATTTAACGTGATTTTTTTTTTTTTCCAGAGTTGAAGTATTTAACAGAATGGCTTTATTTCATGTCACTGAAATTAAGAGGTTTGGTCTTTTTTTTCACATGCACTGCAATTTACATGTACAATAAGTATCCTGGAAAGGAAACTACCCTCAAGAAATCTATGCTAAACAGATTAACTGAGGTAGATGGAGAGAGAGAACATTAATAGGCATTACTGTATAATTGTTATTAAATTTTGTAGCATAATTGATGACCCCATTTCATGAGCAATAAATTGTGCATCAGGCAGGTAGCGTTACAGAAAGGTTTCTTGGCCTTCATTCCTAGGAAATTTGGGTTCTTTTCCCCAGAGAATTCAAAGTTGTACATGGGAAAATGTAGCTAATGGAAACATTAGCCTTTGCACTGATCCCGACAGAATCAGGGAACAATATTCAATGCAACTATGGCATTGTTTAACTAATGCCTCGCCCTTCCTGTTCGAGCTGGCTGCTGGTGGAGGTGGCACTCTAGATTGGACACTCTCCATTCTCATGCCATGAGACATGGAGGAGGTGTGCAGAGAGAGGGCCGTTCGCACTCACAGTGCTAAGCAGCTCGGGCAAGAACGTGAGCGCGGCTGACACAGCGGTAGCCGAGGCTATGCGGCAGCAACTCCTGGGAACAGCTCAGCTGTCGAAAGGGTCAGTCCTGAAGATTGTGGGTCTCCAAAATAGACTCTAATCTCAGGCACCATGCAGCTTCCTCCAAGCTGATGCCTTTACGGCTTCTTCTGTCAAGAGGCAGCAGAAGAGCAGGGGTTTGAACAGGAATGTGTGAGGCAAGCTCAGCGCTGAAAGCCTAGAAAGTGAAGCAGAGCTTTACGAAGTGCCAAGGTCGACGATACACCATGATTGAAATGGTGTGATGCTCCCCTGGGTAAGAGGAAGTTGGGAAAAAAGAATGTGAAGTGTTTTTTAAGCATCCTTACCCTTCCTTAGCATGATTTTCAGCATGGAGAAAAACCTGCTCTCACTAACACACTCAGAAAGTGTTGGGATGTGGAACTTTTTCCAAGAGAAAGTGTTTAATGTTTGCTTACATGTCCTGGGCTTTTGTGACTTAAATGGTTCCTCAGTGAATAAACAGAAAGCTTGCCAGTTAGTTACAAGAAGTCACGTGTAATTTTTCCACGTGTAAACTCAGTCAGCTGGATTTTGGTTCAGTAGTGCATAACAAAAAATTTTCATAAGATTTACAATCCAATTTTATTAGATATTCAGGTTTTTTAAACATGAATAAATCTGTTTCTTTTCCTTTTTTTCTTTCTATTTTTACTCCTTCTCCCTGATTCCTTTTTTGAATAGATTCTATTGAAAAGACCACTCTGAAAACATATAAAAGAAAACCCAAAGAGATTAAGTTTTCAGTAGAGGAAAAGAATGTAATTGATCATGGTTTAAATACAAAAGCATTGCTGAAAATCAAATATTCCTTACAGATTACTCTTTAGTTAGTTTGTTTGTTTGGTAATAAAAAAGAGAGATATTTGATGAAAAAATATCTGATTAAATAAATCATCTATTGGATAGGGGAAAGATATTAAAATATTGTCTGCTCTGTTTATAAATGAATATAAATATCACAGGTAAAATTTGGGCTGGAATATGGAGGTAAGAGCTTTTCATTTCAGATTTCACAAGGGAAGGCTTTGCATCCAGTATGGTCTTTTAGGGACTTTTCTTATAGATCTTTAAACTGTAATTTCAAATCCCCATATTTAGGGCTGGAGACACAGGAAACCAAACAAATATTGGACATTTCCAGTATCCTGTGACCTTGAGCAGCTTTACAGTTTTCATTTAAGCTTCATGTTTATTTGTCATGGAACATTTCCGTATTTGCATGTGTAATACATAAGAAAAAGAATCTGTCCTGCAAGAACGTACACTGTATAGAAAGAAGAAAGAAGGAGAGGATAACAAAAGGGATGCATCCTTGTTTCATAGAAGAAAATTTTTCAAACAACTTTGAGTCAGCAATCATGCCTCCATTTCTGGAATTCAAAATGCAATGCCCTGCTTTGCCACAAGAAAATACCCCCTGCCCCTCCCCAACCTGCTCTTGCAAGTGATTTGCATTATAGCACAAGGGAACTTTTGTTTCTGTGCTAGAACCGTTGAGAAAAAAATAATGTCAAGCCTGAGAGTCTTTTCTAAATGACACGGAGAGTTCTCATTCTCAGACACATGACTTCTTTTGCCCATTAAGTAATACAGAATTAATAAAGGAGAAAGGATGTGTTTTAATGGAGAAAAAAACATCAGTGCCTTTGGTGACGTTAATCACCCCTTAAAAACACAGATAAATCTAAAAAAAGCCCACATATTTTTCCACTGCATGGTGTTAAGAGGTATAACGTATCTCTATCACAATACTTTGATCAAATGTCAACATTCAGACTGAATCAACATTAAGACATCTTGTTTGGAAATTTTCAAAATTCCTGCTGAGCACATCTTCAATCCTTTCCAAAATCTGTATAAATGCAGGAGTTTTGGTTCAAAGCTGCTCTCTAATCAGGATACCACTGACATATATGCCATTTCAGGGAAGTAGGAGAGTGATGCAAGCTAATGTGCTCTAGCAAGCATCCCAGCATATGATTTGAAATTTTCCAAAATACAGACACAAAATTATTACGAATATGGCCCACAATTGTCTCTGTCAGGAGATAGCTGTGGCATGAGGCAACTGTTGGATGTGATATGGTAGATAAAGAAGAGTGTGACACTGACAGTGTGATGAGCTTGCAATGGAATAACTAAAATTAGTTTCCATTCCTGCATCTGCCTGAGTCCTTGTTCCTGTATGCCTCGGTTCATGGCTGCTCTGGATTTTCTTTCCATAAATGGGCTGTTCCCCAGCAGCTCTCTGTTCTGATTTCAGATGGATCTGGAAATCGGAAAGATATTATTTAAAGAAAGAGTGGGAAGAGAGAGGCATAGCAATGTGTTAAAACCAGAGTGACGGAGAAAAAGAAAAGAAAACAGAGAGAAGAAGGAAAGACATTGTGCAGCCACAACAGAAGGGAACTACTTAAGCTGTGTAACACAGCCTCCTTGTGACCTTTTGGAGACAATATTGAAATGCACATCAATAGCTCTATAAGGGAAGCCAGTGGCATTTCATCTTCATCAGCTATTTCCAGGCAAGAGAAAAGGCTGGGGGACACACTAACAAGTAGGGCACGCAGACTACCTGCATGTCTGCTGTCAATTACCTTTTTTTGTTCTGTTTTTCCTGCTGAGGTGGCAAAAGCTCCAGGCTCTAGGAAGGGAGTCCATCACTGTGCATTTGCACAACTGCAATCTGGTCTTAGCGGCAGGTCATTGGCCATGAGGCGGTACAGATAAATAATGATACGCAGAGATTTTTCAAGCTGGCACAAAGCCTGAATAACAGAAACAGAAAGAAGAGGACTGGAAAGAGCTGGACATTGCCTTCTCATCAGTGTCCTGTCAGTCGTATGTGGCAAATTCACTGCAAGCATGTGGCTTCATTTTTACTGTGAATCCCAGCTCCCTGTGTGCTCAGTTCCTTGAGCACTATTTGGAGGAGCTACCATTATCCAGTGTGATTGAATTTTCTTTATATGTAATTGGGAAATTTGTGCTAGCATGCAGTCATGCACATAACTCAGTCTTGTGTAGTGAGAGAATGATACACAGAAATTCTTAGATCCTTACATGAGAAAGACAATGCAGCCCCTTGCTTTTGTGTCTGCTTCTGTACATTTCAACATTTAATCTTTCTTTTTTCCTGCCAAGCTTCAAAACACATCAATACAGGTGATAAAAATGTTTCCATGAGCATAAGTATTTCCAGGAACACTAAGATAAACATTTGCTTATATCATTTATGAGATGGGGGACACCTCAAGAAATCTATTGATTTGTCTCCCCTCCCATTATTTGTGTATATACACAGATTGAGGCTCTAAATAATATAAAAAGGTCATTTAAAATTTAGTACCTTTAAAGGTCACACAATTTATTTAGGCTAACAATTCAAATCCAGTGGGACACAGTTGAAACGAAATCAATATCTGAGATCTTCATAAAGAACCTGATTGTATTGTAATGCTAATGAACAGCAGAGTAGGCACGCTGTTTAATACTAAAAGTTTTGACTCCGCTGGCTCCTTATCATACTTGCTTCACAGCACAGCTTAATAGAAAAAGGTCAAGAGAAAGTTTTAATTTTACATTGCTGAAATTCCTTCTCTCATAATCTAGTTATTTTGTGAAGCTTTGGATTCATGTGGGTGTTAAACTTTGGGCAACCCTCTGAGCAGCTTCAGTGACACTGACAAAAGCAAGACTCCTGAACAAAACTTTACAGAAATCTCCCAAGTTGTTCCCCGTTGTCAGCTATGTCCAAGTGGACTGTTTGAGGAATAACATTCTTTTCCTTAATGACAACTCCATTTAAATACTTCCAAAGCCCTAAAAGGACAAAGCTCTTGGGAACAATGACTAATTATATCCTGTCCCTGTTTTTTGGAACTATAGATTTTTAATCTTGAACAATGGATTTGAAGAAAACAGGTTATGTTCACCTGAAATTATTTTGATTAATAACTCAAAATTACTTAATTAACAACTAAACATAGATGGAATATTTTCTGGTAGTTTGTTGATATCTCAGTGCGAGATGGTAATTACAAAGCCAACAGCTTGTATTCGCCTCAACAAAACATGAAGAAAAATGAGACAAGTGTGTCTAATAATTGTTCTGTTTATTTTATATTAGGGTTGGCATCAAAAAGGAAAGTTAAGTTCTATGTGACAGTAGAAGAGACTGATTCAGTAAAAAACAAACAAATAAAAATTGTCTAAATCCATCCTTAAAAATTGAAAGAATTAAAATTAACATTTCAGTTTCTGTAATCTGATGATTGGAATTATAATGGATAAATTAGGATGGTCAGCAGCCTTTCTCAGTTATGTTTGTCATGCAAATGAATACCAAATTCTGTCTTTTCCACTTAAAAAAATAAAAAGTGTAGAAGTTCTTTTTATTTTCACTTCAAACACAGCAAAAAATCCAAATATGGTCTTGTCCTCCTAGACTCTATGGTGTTTTGCCTTCTATATGTGCTGGTTATCAGCAAATGAAAGAAAAAAAAATGTTTTAAATGCTTATTATATTTAGTGCAGAAGAAAAAGGTAATGATTACATTCCCTATGGCTAAACCTTCCAGAATGTTTAAACTCATGGCTTTTTGTTGCCAAAACTACCAGAGAAAGGCTGGGAAAAACTGTTTTGGAGACATTCTTTTTTATGAAAAAGTTAAAAAAATTGAGAGAGAAACATTAATAAATATTAGTTTTTGTCATACAGTATACTTTTCTAAAGGGAAAGAGCTTATGTATAGCCCAGGTATAATTGCATAGGGTTTGCTTGTCTGTTACTGATTTTAGTTTGGCTTCTGCATCTTTATTGTTTAGGATGCTCAGGATACATATATATTGGTTAGCAGTAGTTAGAAATTTGATTAAATGCTGCTAGTAGCTCAGTTCACAACTGCTGATTTTCCTCACCTGAAAAAATCTTACAAGACCAACAATAAAGTGAAAGACTAATTCTTCTCCAAATTTAAATGGCATATTAAAAATGTGACTTTATCTTGACAACTTAAAAAAAAAAACAAAAAAACAAAAAAAAAACCACCACAATGGGCGGTGAAAATGAGAGCCCCTAGACAACTGCTATAAGTAGTTATTGCCAGGATGCTTTCCTGATTGATACACAAATTGTTTTCTGATTAGCTGTCCCATCAGTTTGAGTCCATTCTAGTGGCAGTGCGTGCATAAAAAGACACCTCTATCTCACAGGTACTAATTAAACTGTATTAACAGTTGTGATGCTCAGGATCACGAAAATACATTTTAATTGGAGAATTTTTAATGATTCTTCCACTTTTTAGAGTTTTGTACTGACAGTTCTATCCTTCTTGTTGTGTTATCTCCTTCACTGCTGTTTAACATCTATGAGCTGTGCATAAACACTTTTCTATCTGAAGGATCCCACACTTCTGGTGTTTCCTCACTTTTGATTCATGAGACCCCCACATTTAGGATTGCAGCTTGTAGGAGTTTGTAATGTGCTTTAAATCATGCTGCACATCTCCCAGTTTTTCTCAGAGCGGCTTGGCAGATAGGAGTGTCTTGTGAAGCGCGGATGGCAGCTTATCTTACTGAGAGCATGGAACAAGCCCCTCACAGTCCCTGGTGTTAAAGGGCTCTACTTATCTGGAATGAGTGGCAGAGTGCCCTGGCTCGGCTCTCAGTATATTGCACCCAGGGACATTGCTTAATGTGATGCTGTCAAACACCTCCTGGTGTGCTCAGGGCAAATTTCTGATTTAGGGAGCTTCTTTAGGTGAAAACTCCCCCTGCTTCCTATCACACGGGATGGAAAGGGTTAGTGGCTACCACTGTTGGGTCAAGCCTTAAAGTCCTTATGTCTCAAGTTAAGCATATTTCTAAATGCTTTCCAATTACTATTTGACCATCTGTACAATGGTGACAGCAGGGGAAAGGGGAAACTCCACAGCAGCTGGCATGGTGGCAATCGCAGCATGTATGCGATGGGTGGATGTGTTGTGTCCTACCCAGGAACTGTTGGGCAGGATTTACAGCATGCAAACAAATAAAGGCCTTAGCTGCCTTTATAGTCTGGGCTGTCCTGGAAGCCATCAAAACCGTAAGAGCCTTCTCAGAAAAACTCATTGCACTGCTTTACCCCTCTACCCTCCATTATATCCCCTCATCAGCTCTCATCCTAGTACCAGAAATTACAGGATAATTTTTAAAGGATACTTTCCCCGGTCTGAGCATGGCCACAAATGGGTCTATATGATACATCCGTTTTTCTGTCCAACAAGAAATGGCTGGATCAATTAGAGGACCCCACTCATTAGGTCTGTTTCACCTTACTCTCTTTATACACACCCTCAGAAAACTAAATAAAGTGGGAACTTTCAAGTCACATGAGTCTGTCTACCTCTTACTGAGCTGTGAAAAAGAGCAAAGGAAAAAAATTGCAGAATAGGAAGAGAAATGTTAAAAACAGTACATGGTATGGCCATGATGAGCACCAGAACAGCAGGACCTGCCTGCAAGGAATAGAGACCTGGATACAGAACTCCAGCCAGCCTGCCTGCCCACTTTCTCCCTGGCTACCTCTCTAAACGAAGCAAAGCAAAGAAACAAAAACCCAAACAAGCAAGAGTGCAGAATCCTTCTGTGGAGTATTTATGCCTGAGGGAGGAGCATAGCCAAGCAGGAAGAGCAGAGGTAGAGGCAGATGGCAGGATGAGGTTTGTTAGATTTCACCTGGTGACAACAGGGGTGAGAAGATAAGGAAAAGGAGATAAAGGGGATACAGGAGTTTTGGGGCTTCCCCCCTTACCTGGGCTCATGGTTAGTGTGTGATTGGCATTTGTCAGATTTATCTTACATCCTTTGCTGTATTCCTGTTCTGAAACAGAAAAAGATTTCACTTAAATTGTGGGAATCTTTGCTACTTACATTTCTGGAATTGTGTGAATCTTTGCTACTTACATTTCTGGAATGTTTTGGTCTCCAATTAGTAAACCTTCTACAAATGTAATGCTTTATTAGATAAAGGGATACGTCTATATATTGTAAAGAGAAGAAATGACAAATATTATGAGAAAAAGAAAAATTAATTTAGTCAAAAAATGGGGCTTAATTTCACATGAAAACAAAAATCACTGTGGTTTGGAAATCTGAAAGAAAGTATTCTAATCTTCTGCAATCCAACCCAGCATTTTCTTCCTGAGGAACATGTCTCAGGTTGACAGGGACTCACTTTATTTTATTTTTGTCTTATGGTTTGCATGTAATCAGTGTTTTTACTAGCGCAGCGAGAACAAGCTCTCACCTAGTAACAGTCATGGACACAGATTGTAATAAAGAAACCTTAACTGTTGAGATTACTGTAACAATTTGCCATCTAGTGGTCAATCAAAATCACACTCAGTTCTTACGGGCCATCAGAATTGGATTATGTGTCTTGGAATATCTGGCGTGGCTCATGGGCCATGACATTATCTTATACAAAACAAGTGATTTTGCAAAGCCCTCCTCACCTCCTCCATGGACAATAACTTAAGACTTGAGTACTTAAAATTAGGCACCTTGTTTCAAATTGTGCGCATACTTCCAATTTACTGGGATGACTTTTTTCTTTTTGCATGTAGATCCTGTATGTTGTTCACTGTTCAACTGCAGCTATTTGCTCCTGAGTGGTTAGAGGTTAGAGACAAGCTCATGAGGCAAGTCCTTTACTTCTAAAACTAAGGGATGATTTTTTTTTCCCATTACTATACATTGTTAGTATAAAAATGGTGGGAAGACTTAACAAAATGAGGACAATCAGACAGCACAATTTTAGTTTCAAATAGTGGGCTTGATTCTCCAGCCCAACTTCAATTTTATCTTCAAGGGAATTCTGTCCTATAAAGCAAAGTTTGCTCATGTAGACAGCCATCCCTCTTTGTTACTCGATGCAAACTGGAAGCCTTTTTCTCATTTATTAGACAGCTTATCTGTTTAAGAGCTCCAGCCACATGGCCTGGGCCCCAGAAGACAAAGGCAGGGACTGGAAGAATGTTGAACTGCCCAGTGTAGGAGAAGGTCAGATTCGAGACCATCTAAGGAACTTGGAGTCACACAAGTCCATGGGACCAGATGAGATACATCTGCAGGTCCTGAAGGAAGTGGCAGATGGAGTTGCTAAGCCTCTCTCCATCATATTTGAGAAGTCATGGTAATCCAGTGAAGTTCCCACAGACTGGAAGACAGGAAACATAACTACCAATTTCAAAAAGAGAAAAAAGGAAGACATGGGGAACTACAGGCCAGTCAGTCTCACCTCTGTGCCTGGCAAGATCATGGAGCAGATCCTCCTGAAAACTCTGCTAAGGCACATGGAAAATAAGGAGGTGATTGGTGACAGCCAGCATGGCTTCACTAAGGGCACATCGTGCCTGACAAATCTGGTGGTCTTCCATGGCGGGGTTACAGCATTGGTAGATAGAGGAGGAACAACTGACATCATCTACCTGGACTTGTGCAAAGCGTTTGACACTGTCCCCCATGATATCCTTGTCTCTAAATTGGAGAGGCATGGATTCAATGGATGGACTACTTGGTGGGTAAGGAATTGGCTGGAGGGTCGCACTCCAAGGGTTGTGGTCGACAGCTCAACGTCCTCAACAGCTCAGTAACGAGTGGTGTTCCTCAGGGGTCAGTACTGGGACCGGTGCTGTTTAACATCTTTGTCAGTGATGTGGACAGTGAAATTAAGCGCACCCTCAGCAGATTTCCTGATGACACCAAGCTGGGTGGTGTGGTCGACATGCTGGAGGGAAGGGATGTCATCCAGAGGGACCTGGACAGGCCTCGAGGTGGGCCTGTGTGAATCTCATGAGGTCCAACAAGGCCAAGTGCAAGGTCCTGCATCTGGACCTGGACATTCCCAAGTACAAGCACAGGCTAGGTGGAGAATAGATTGAAAGCAGCCTTGATGAGAAGGACTTAGGTGTGTTGGTCAATGAGAAGCTTGACATGAGTCAGCAACGTGTGCTGGCAGCCCAGAAAGCCAACCATGTCCTGGGCTGCATCAAAGGAAGCATGGCCAGCAGGTCAAGGGAAGTGATTCTTCCCATCTGCTGTGCTCGCGTGAGACTCCACCTGGAGCACTGTGTTCAGCTCTGGGGCCCCCAACACAATAAGGATATGGAAGTATTAGAATGAGTTCAGAGGAGGGCCACAAAGATGAGGGGCTGGAGCACCTCTCCTACAAAAACAGGCTGAGGGAGTTGGGGTTGTTCAGCCCAGAGAGGCGAAGGCTCCAGGGAGACCTTATAGTGGCCTTCCAGTACCTAAAGAGGGGCCTACAGGAAAGCTGGGGAGGGACTTTCTGTCACAGAATGTAAGACAAAGCTTTAAACTAAAAGAGGGTAAGCTTAGATTAGATATAAGGACAAAATTATTTACTCTGAGAGTGGTGAGGCACTGGAACAGGTTGCCCAGAAAAATTGTGGATGCCCCATCCCTGGAGGTGCTCAAGGCCAGGCTGGATGGGGCTTTGAGCAACCTGGTCTAGTGGGAGGTGTTCCTGCCCATGGCAGGGGGGTTGGAACTAGATGATCTTTAAGGTCCCTTACAACCCAAACCATTCTATGATTCTATGATATACAAAAACCTGCCACTCCTAATTTAAGCAGTCTATTTCATGTAAATGGTATTGCTTACCAGGGTAAGAGTTTCTGGGTCAATCTCTGATTTTAAAATGATTGCAACTGACAAAACTGTCACAACTTGATCTAGATAAATAGTCTTGCACACTGGGAAACACCCAGAGGCGACAGTGGGGAAAGTTCTCAGTGGAATGGCTTCAGTGGTAAAAAGATCTTAATATGCAGGACAGGTGTCTAGATAAACTGGTGTCCTTGGCAGTGAGGGACCGTAGATGCTTCCTGCCCACTGATATGTGTAAAGGATCAAGAAAGGTTAATTGCAGCAGACTTGGAGACGTGACTGGAATGTGTGCTAATTCTGCCATCCCAAAATACTTGACATATTTTAGCTGCCTGTCAGAGTGCATCCAATGATACCATTGCTGGGATTCCAGGCACGCCTTTAAATACTTTTTTTTTTTTTTTTAAAGCTGAAAGCAAATAATCAACATTGTTCTGATTATCATATCCTAGGATAAATACTGTTTTAACACACAAAAGCTGCCCATGTACGTGTACACACATAATCACACACTCAGGCACACCCAGACACACTCCCAATGTGCTCTCTTCTACATGAAATATTTTTACCACTTTTTATAGAACAAGACTAGCTGAAAAGCTAGCTAAACTTCCAGGACATGTATTGCTCGCATGGAAAGAAACTCTTGGAAAGACCTGGTAACCTTCAACGTAGCAAGAGTCACATCCTGATACTCTTCCTTTCTAGACTCCTTCCACCCATATCTCTATAGCATCTAAGCTTGAGCACTGGCTCCATTCCTCATTTCTGTGACAGATCTGAGTTCCAGTCCTGGTGGGATCACCACAGCACTGCACGTCCCCTGATGCAGATATACCAAATGCCTGTGCTATTTTCAAGGTGTTAATCTTGTGCTTAAGGCTAATAAGCCTCACGCACGATCTTCTCTGCATGTCAACCTTTGGCAGTTGTCATTAGGATAAACACTCTCCTTTGACTGTGAGCATAACTGTCTCTCCCATTGTTTCTGGGAATGGTCACTGGCTGCTGGCTGCTTAGCAAGTGGCTGCAACCTTCTGTGGGTTCCTCACATGGAAATCAGTAGGCATTTTCTATCCATTCCAGTGGGAGATCTCAGGAATCCAAATATTAAAATATCCTTATCCATAAAGCTGATGAATAGCTTATAGAGGAACCATAAAGCTATGAATACCTAATGAGCTCTGTGATAGCAGGTGCTTCATGTTATGTAGAACATATGCTTAAGTTTATACAATCGTAAGATCATAGAATATCCTGAGTTGGAAGAGACCCACAAGAATCACCAAGTCCAACTCCTGACTCCACATAGGACTACCTAAAAATCAAATCATATGTCTGAATGCATTGTCCATAGATGTCTTGAAAACCAGCAGGATCGGTGCTGTGACCACTTCCCTGGGGAGTCTGTTCCAGTGCTCAACCAACCTCTCAGTGAAGAACCTTTTCCTAATATCCAACCTGAACTTCCCCTTTCACAGCTCCATGCTGTTCCCTTGGGTCCTGTTGCTGTCACCAGGGAGCAAAGGTCAGCACCTGCACTTCTGCTCCCCTCAGGAAGAAGCTGCAGGCCACCATGAGGCTTCCCCTCAGCCTCCTCTTCTCTACGCTGATTAATCCAAGTGATCTCAGCCTCTCGTTGTACGTCATGTACGTCGCTGTACGTCTTGCCCTCTACACCCTTCACCATCTTCATAGCCCTCCTTTGGACACTCTTTAACAGCTTTATATATTTTTTATGCTGTGGTGCCCAAAACTGCACACAGTGCTCAAGGTGAGGCCTCACCAGCGCAGAGCAGAGTGGGACAGCCACTCCCCTTGACCAGCTGGCAGTGCCGTGCCTGAAGCATCCCAGGGTACGGTCAGCCCGTTTGGCTGCCAGGGCACACTGCTGGCTTGTGTTCAACTTGCTGTCAACCAGAGCCCCCCCAGATCCCTCTCCGGGGGGCTGCTCTCCAGCCTCCCGTCCCCCAGTCTGTATGCATAGCCAGGGTTGCCCCATCCCAGGTGCAGAATCCAGCACTTGCTCTTGTTAAACTTCCTGTGGTTGGTGATTGCCCAGCCCTCCAATTTGTCAAATCTCTCTGCAAGGCCTCTCTGCCCTAAGGGAGTCAGCAGCTCCTCCTAATTTAGTATCAGCTGCAAGCTTACTTAGCATGCATTCCAGTCCTGCATCCAGATCATGTATAAAACATTGAAGAAAACTGGCCCCAAATTGGAGCCCTGGGGAACCCCACTAGTGACTGGCTGCCAGCATGGTGTAACCTCATTTGTAACCTTTGAGCCTGATCTGTTGGCCAGTTGTTCACCCATCTTAGTATGTATTTTTATTCTTTTATCCAGAGGGATACTTTGAGAAACAGTATTGAAAGCTTTGCTGAAATCCAGAAAGATTACATCAACTGTCTTCCCTTGGTCAACTAGATGGGTAACCTAATCATAAAAAGAAATTTATTTAGATAAGCAGGACCTTCCTCTTGTGAACCTGTATTGGCTGTGACCAATAGCTATTGTCTTGCAATGTTTTTCAATATCTCCCAGAATAATATTCTCCATAATTTTATCAGGCACTGAAGTGAGACTGACAGGTATTCTTTCTTGCCCTTCTTGAGAATTGGAACAGTTTTTGCCAGTTTCCAGTTCACTGGGACTTCTCCAGATTCCCAAGACTGTTGAAAAATAATTATGAGAGGTCTCGCAATGACATCAGTTAAGTATTAAGTTATAAGTAAAATGAAAGTTATACTTTTCCTTCAGATCATGAAAATTCAGTCCAAAGTCTTTGCTGCCAGGCTGTGGATTTAAAGATTGAAAACATTTTCAGACTACAGTTGTTTAGTTGTTTAAGGCAACCAAGGGACTATATCTCCAGGGACACTTTACCTGTTGTTGCTGCCTTTTAATTCCTTGGTCTTTCCCTGTAGTCCACCAATAAAATCCATCACTTTGCAAAACAGTTAAAAATAGATTAATTATAGTATAAAATGGATACATAAAACACATGGCAAATTGTTGCATAGTGAGCAGGAAATAGCACTGGCTAACTACAGTATCAAATAGATAAAATATCAACATTCTTTTTCATGTGTAGGTCCTTTTCTTTGCTTTTGTTCAGAGCTGAGTTTACATTTCTGTTTGTCCTGTAGTTACAGTTACCAAACTCTGAATTAATTTCTTCTTTCTTCTTTCTTTCTGGTGGTGCCAATATGTTTGGGTTCAAGGTCTAAAATTCAAAGCTATAACATGCAATGCACGTGCTCCTGTGAAAACAGAACAACCTCTGAGAAACAAGGGTAAGGGGAATGTGGACATGTGAGCAACATGGTATATGATTCTCCCTGCACTTTCTTTTCTCTCTGTTGTGAGGTACACCACAAAAGGTGCATCAACAGCAACAAATTTGCCCCCAGGGTGCTCCATCCAGAACATTTTCCTCTAAGCTGTGCAGTTTGACAGTAGAGGTGCTGTGAGAGTTCATGGATGGCTGAAGCATTATTCATAAAACAACAAACACAGTAGCCTAAATGCAAATCTATTGCCAACAGGCCTGATGGATACAGTAAGACTGTGAACTAAAAGAAAAGCTAGAAACCTTCTTCCATGTTTGACTACATGAAACATAGAAACGCTTTATCTCCCTAGTTCAAAAAAAAAAAAAAGTTGTGGGTAATAAGGTATTGGAGCTTGTTCTGGACTTCTTTGTAGAACCATTTACTCTAGTATCAACTGCAAATCTACTGAGGAGTTGAAGTACACGCTAAAAACATTTCAGTAAACTTTTAGGTGTTTATGCAATATTTTCTAAACCAAAAATACAAGATCTCAAATATGTACATAATTTAAATGAAAAAGCCATTAAAACACATGAGATTCTTCTAAGCCTTAAGTGAAGACTGAAAAGCTGCATTCAGTTCCTGCCTTGGTCACAGACAACTTCCATAGAATCATAGTATAGAATCATAGAGTTATTTAGGTTGGGAAAGACCTCTAAGATCAGAAAGTCCATGATAACATTCAAACTGTACAGGGTAGATTGTGCTTCAGTTTCCCATCAGCAATATCAAGGCAGCAATGCATCCCTTATTTTGCCCATTTAGAAAAGTCTTCAGAATCTCTAAGCAACTACAGAAGAAGAGAACAGAACTTTTCATATGAGTATTGCTCATTATCCCTGGGTCAACAGAAGATTTTAGCACTGCATTTTTATAACTGTGCATAACCACCCTGTTGTTTTAATTAGACTTCATTCACTAGATGATCTTTGAGGTCCCTTCCAACCTGAGACTTTCTATGATTCTGTGATCACAACTACAAGTCCTATTTCTACATCTCTTCAGTAGACTTCACTTCAAAATACGGCTAAACAGACTATACTGTATCTGGCACACACACAAAAATACTCTTGGATTTAATTATCTAAGTCTGACTCTCAAGAAACATTCTCCAGATCACCAAGAACCTGCAGACTGTTGTAATTCGCCCAAAAGAACAGTTCTACCATAAGATGATAAAATGCTCTTTTAAAAAATAGCAGATGGTTTGACTAGGAGCCTGATTTGAAAATAACAAATTGCAGACCTGGGCCCAAAAGGAATACTTTGCCCTTTGGCAACTATTAAAGTCTCTGATAAACTGCAAATATTCAGTATTCTGCTGCAAAATTCACTCTTCTTCCAAGCACTGATGTGCAAATACAACCATTCACTGAGATCCATGGGAAAAGCACACAGGTAGCACCAATTCTGCCTCATCTTGTATTTTAATCCTGAGATATAAACTGCTCTCAACAGGTAAACTGTTCTCCAACATATGAGGGGAACTCAGCAAGTGGCCACAGCTCTGTCTTACACACTGGCATTGTGTGAAAGGATAATTTTATCCCAGGTTACAAACTCTTTAGGACTGACAGAGTCTCCTCTATCTAGGCTTGAAAAATGCCTATAACAAAGGGTTCTCTTTCTATTGCAGCTGTTCAAATTGCTACAAATTTTCATTGGCCTCACAGAACTCAAGCTTATTTGCAAATCCTAGTGTAAATCTGCAAGAAATCTAAAAGGTATTGCAAAACAATGGCTTGTTATCCAAAATCTGAAATCCTATTCAACAATGTTGAACACGAATTTCTAGAAGCGAACTTTCTCAAAGTGTCAGGTTTAAGATATGGGCCTTTGTTTCAGACACATCTGTAAAAATAATGTTTAAATGAAATCTGCTTAAAGATATTCTGAAGTGCTCCACTGACATTCAGTAAGATATACTTACTCCCTCTCTTTATCTATCTGTTCATCCATTTGCTTCCTCTGTCTCTCCCTTCTTCTCTCTAGTAATCATATGTAAAGTGACTCTGCCTGAAGAGCATGGGTGCTGATATGAAAGGGAGGTTCTCCACCAAAACCATGTTCTTTTACTCTTTCTTCTTTGGCATGAAGCATATACCAATGCCTATCTCATGTTGCAGCCTAAGTATACAAATGCACCAAAGTGAAACACATCTTTTCTGGAGGAAAATTTCTAGAAAGTCCTAGACTGTTTCTGTTCTGCTTTTGAATGAAGAAAAAAAGACAAAGCATTTGAGTTACTACATTATCTTTATTTGTAGAGCATACATTTTTTGTCTTCAAAGCTTAGGACAGGTAAGATGAGTATGTTTTGTTCCAGTTTAAGAATGTTTTCTATCACAAAAGCACACAGAGAAATGAGACTTTTCCATAAAGCAGAACCGTAAAAATCAGGATTTTTGGAGTTTTTCACAGATATTAATGCCCAGAATGGTTGGAATTCCTGCGCTGGCACAGCTATGAGATTTCAGTAGTGCTAAAAATGAAACAACGACAAAAAAAGATATTTTCAGTGACAAGATCCCTGTATCCAGAAAGGAAGAGTCAAATACACAAATTCATTCTCAGTTTTGGCCCTGCTCAATGTTCCTGTTGGTCTCAGTTGATACTGTATAAAACTTTTATTGTGTAACTGAAAGGGAGGAAACACCTGTATGGCTTTAAATCACCTCTGTGCTCCTTTCCCATCACCTGCATAGAGCAGGTAGCATGCTGTCAAATGACAGCAGATTTGTGGGACCATTGTACCATTGGATTGTAAGATGGGTACAAGTGCTACACAGTGCCTTCCTCTGTGACACTAGGCAAACCACTTCGGAACAGCTGTTTCAGATATTTAGATGCCTGATGATGAAAAATGGTGCTTCACTGGATTTTCCAAAGCATCCAAGAGCCTTACTCTTTCAAATTTTCTTAGAGGTTTACTCTTCTTCCCTAAAACAGGGCAATATGTTCCTGCCTCACAAAGGTGCCACATGGATTTAGGTTTAAGATAGAAAGGTGCTTATACACTGTAATGGAAGCACAATGTTCTATTCTTGCTACTTACGTTGTTCAGTCTTCACAAGCTTGTAGAGAGGCAGACCCTTGCACAGTTGTTCAATGGGTTTACCATAGAGAAACCAATCCTTGATATTTCCAAACACGGAATTGCCGGATTGAAACTGTACCCACACGTTTTGTGGAGAATACACTTTCTTCATAGTCTAAAGAGAAAATGTTAGACACCATCAGTAATGTAGCTTTGGTTTCATGCTACTATGATGCCATGCTACTATGGCATCCATTGAGAAAAATGCCATGATCTAAAATCACCTTCCTTTGTCTCATATAAAACGTTAGCTAAAGAATCTACATGTTTTTAAATACGTTTTTTTCAGTCTATTCAGAAACAAAGTGCACTAGATACTAATTCTATCAACACAGTGAAACTGAGTTGAAGTGATAATTAATAAATTGCTAATTGACTGCAATATAGTCAAGTAATTTTCACATACATTAATCTTCCCACTCCATAAAGGTACTCTGAAAAGCACAATGAGAAGTTTTGTTATAAATGCACTATTGTTAGTCTGTCATAAGATGGACCAGAACTCAAGTTCATCTCCAGGCAATGCTTCCAGTCACCTTCATGAAACCTTTGCCTGAATAGGAAAATCACCATCTGGTCATAGTAAACTGATTTCTAAATTCAGTTCTGCAAAAAATAAAAATTAAAATATTTCAAATGATGTCAAGGACAAAATCTTAGCATACCAATGAAAAAAAATCAATAAACCTTGTGTGATCTCACTTTGAGGCCACCCCAAATTTGTCAAAATACACCATTTCCTCAGGCATGGGATCTTACAGTTCTAACTATAATGACAATCTACTATATGCAAGGTTGGTCATGATTGTTTATTATTTTAAAATGATGTTCTATATGATATTTCCTTGAAGTTCTATCTTGTTAGATCTGTTTCATCATTGCTAACCCAGTAAAAGACATTCCTAAGAACAACAACTGTTCTTGAAGGCAGAATGGAGGGATCCCATCATACCATGTAACTTGTACACAGTAGACTTTCTTGTATACAGAATAGGTATCTCTACAAAATCACCTTTTTCTCAAAAGCCAGGCGTCCAATTTCTTGCAGCTCTGGGATGGAAGCCTCAGATATTTTCAAAATAAAGCAAGCATTTCGTGAAAACAGCCTTGTTGCAACATATCCCTGTGATTAAAAAAAAAAAAGTAATTAATTAAAAATAGTTACCACTGGTGTTTGTTGATTCTCCCTAGTTTTTAGGGCAATCTAGAAGAAATATGAAGTGGCTACACTGACTGTCATGGTGGAATGATTCCTCATTTCCTCATTTACATTGTCACCTTTGGGGAACAGAAGCAGCCTGCTAACATTAATATCTGTCCATAAGACTTGAACAATCTTTTCCCATGGACTTCTGCTGTACTTGCTAACTTTCTATACATGAGTGTATACAGCCAGCTCTTCACTCCCTTGCATTGAGGTCAATGATATTCTTCTCACTTTCATGAATGACTACCATGTGTTTTACTACAATTCTCTTAAAAAACTTCATCATCATAGGTGTGAAAGAGAGATTGCATAAGAGGAGTAGAAGTGATGGGAGTCTTCAATGAAACAGTGTTTCAGGACAACTTATGATGACAATGCACTAAAATAATTTCTCTGAGTATATTAACTTCTTTAAAGAGATTGTTAGAATCTAGTCAGATTCTTAGATTTACTTACATGACTGTAGTCAAAAATAGTATCAGAGGAGTACAAGCCAGAACGGACATGGACGTCAGCAAAGTTCTTCTCATTGCTGATAGTCATAGTTGCAGTGACATAATCATTGTTAGGTTCGTTCAGGACAAAAGTCTTTGGTAAAAAAAACACAAAACCATTGTTCACCTGGTTTGCACTTTTAAAGACACAATATAAACAAATGTTTTCTCTCAAATGGACAATCATGATTGTTTTATATACATGTGAAATCCATTAACAACTCTCTAGCAATCTCAAGAGGCCCTTGTGGTAGAGACTAATTATGAGAGATTTTGAGTCAGGGTGAGTGGGAAGGGGACAGGCCCATACTGCAGGCTTTGGAAAACAGCATGTGGCATCCCAGTCATTATACATGGCAGCAGCAATGACTCAGAGAAGACTAAAAGAGTCTTCAAATTTTAGCTTGAGCTAAGGGGACCTATGCTCCACAAATTTCTTGTCACTGCGCAGGTGCACAGAACTGCCTCTTTGGCTCATATGATTGTCACCTTTGGTAAAAGCTAATTTTCTCTGTGCTTGGTAATAAGCATCATTTTAGCTTCTTCTGTTCTTTTCTTCCTATTAAATTCCTCCTTGCCCAGGAATTTAAAACATTTTAAACAAATACATGCACTAGAAGGCTTGTCAGTCTACTTACTTGCAATGCAGAAGTTTGAGTCCAAAAGACTCCCAGCAAAATGAGAATTGCAGCCTGTAAAAGGAATAAGCGTTCTCACTCAGAAGAAACAACATGCAGTGTCATACACAGATGGACAGAGTTAGACAAAAAAAACTTTGTTCATGATTTGAGGGAAACAGTCATATTTTCAGTTTGAAAAATTACCCGATCCACATGTGTATTAGTTTAAAGCAATTACAGTTCTTCATTATAAAATTCTTGCTATCAGGCTTTCTTTTGCCTGTAATGGTAAAAATGCAGAACAGTCGTGACATTTTATGCTTCTTTCAAAAGTCACACCCCTTGATAACATGTTACATCTTTTTTTGTCTCAAAAGTGGGAATTATTAAATCATAACTAAATCTCCTGCAATCAAGTTCTGCATCCTTCAATCAAATTATGTTTCCACTGACTTCAAGGAGCTTACTGCACACACAAGAAACACAGGTTTCCTACTGAACAACCAAAATAGAAAAAGAAAAAGGAAAAGAAAAAGAAACCACACCAATACAGAGGTCATATTAGCCCCAGTACTGTACCGCTAATTTGCGCATCTTCTTTTCTATACTTTTATTTTAAAAGGAACTTTTAATAATATAAATTCAATAAAAATGTATATACTTACAAATCCGTTCATTTTTCCTTCAGATTAAAAGCAAGAGGCTGCAGAAAGTAAGAATGCAGGAAAACTCCAGAGACCTTCAACTTTTATATCTTGCAGTAGGTGTGGGAAATACTTGACAGAACTGTTCTTCGTGATTAGAACAAGTCCATATCTACATGCCATGTACCTCATATCTGAAATTTTGGTCTGGCATAGATAACCAGATCTTGATATGTTAAAAGCAGTCAATACATCAGCTTTTGTGAGGTTAATCACTCTCCAGATGGCTATTATTTACTGGTTAAAACTTTACAGGAGTTTCCACTCCTTCTAGTTCCATTTTTTAATATTTAACAGGATATTGTCTAGAATTAAATGGCATCAGGAACTCTGCTATTCATTCATACAATATGCATTTTGTCTTCTTAAATACAATCCCTAACAGCCTGATAGTCTGCAGACAAAGCCTGGAAAAAAACACAATCACCTACGTTATGCCGGGTTATGTGCCAACTACTAAATAGACCACCTTTTCAGCCATTTCTTCTATCTAGCATATGCATGATCTTTTCTAACGAAAAGTGCTGCTCATTTTTGAACAATTGCCATGATACATATCACATGCATTGAAATTAATGACGTAGTTAGGAATAATGATTGTGCTTCACAGACAGAATCTAGTTAACTGCTAGCCTAGGAGGGAGTAACACGAAACTTCAGAGGATGTGTGGTTCACACAAGGTCACAGAACGACAGAAACAAGATGGAGATTCCTCCTTTAAAGTTACAACTGTTTTCCGTATTTTATGTCAAATGTCAATGACCACATGATATTGCCATGAAGTATTCTCCTGTGAATAGGACCTTGCCTGGACTTCTCATCTCATCTGTGACTCCACATCAGCTAGAGCAGATAACCTTGATGAATCACAAACTATTTTTTACTAAAATGTCTTAACTAGGGCCTATTCCTTCAAATAAAATGAAAATTCATCCTAAAAGCCAACAAATTTCTGTAATCTGTCAGAGAATCACAGAATGGTTGAGTTGGCAGGGAACTCTGGGTACATCTGGTCCAGCCACTGCTCAGGCAGGGCCATGCAGAGCAGGTTGCCCAGGACCATGTCCAGACAGTTTTTGAACATCTCCAAGGAGGAGACTCCACAAGCTTTATGGGCAACCTGTTCCTTTGCTCCATCACCCACACAGCACAAAAGTGCTTCCTGATTCTTTGATGGAACCTCCTGTGCTCCAGTTTATATCCTTTTGTCCTGGCACTGGGCACCACTGGCAGGAGCTTGGCTCTGTCTTCTTTGCACCCCCCCTTCAGGTATTTATATATTTTGATGAGATGACCATTTAGCCTTCTCTTTTCTAGGCTACAGTCTCAGCTCTTTCAGCCTTTCCTCAGGAGAGGTACACTGGTCCCTTCATAATTTTTGTGGCCCTACGTTGCACTCTTTCCAGTATGTCCAGGTCTCTCTTGCACTGGGAGCCCAGGACTGGACCCATTACTACAGGTATGGCCTCACCAGGACTGAGTAGGGGGGAAGGACAACACCCTTTATCTAGTTGGCCACACTTTACCTAATGGAGCCAGGAATACTCAGCCTTCTTAGGGGCAAGGGCACACTGCTGGCTCATGTTGAACTTGGTTTACACCAGGACCCCCAGGTCCTTTTCAGCAGTGCTGCTTTCCAGCTGGGCACTCCCAGCGTGTCCTGGTGCCTGGGGTTGTTCCTCCCTAGAGGCAATATGTTGCACTTTCCCTTGGTGAATTTTGTGAGGTTCCTGTGAGGCCATTTCTCCAGCCTGTCCAGGTCCCTCTGGATGGCAGCATGACCCTCTGGTGAATCCATCACTCCTCCCAGTTTTGTGTCATCTGTGAACTTACTAAGGATGCACTCTACCCCATCATCCAGATAATTAGTGATGATTATAAACATTCATCATTCATCAGGAATAAAAAAAAAAAAAAAAAAAAAGAGGTTGTACAGAAATTATCTCTGCAAACACGCCTCAATATAAAAAGGAAATTGCATGCATTTTCTTTATAACACACAACTCTACGTGGAAAATTTTATCTCAAGTGTGACAAAGCTCTGCTGCTAAGAAATATATCAGAACATATATATAAACAGATATGAAATTGTGACAAGCTTGGTTAGATTAGATTAAATTAGATTAGATTGATGTTATCCTGTTGAAAGCTGGCCCTGCCCCTTCTCAAATGATTCTTTGTTGGCAGAATTACAACCTTTCACAGAAGGGTTCAGGCACAAGCTAAAATTAAAAGCTTTAAAAAGTCTTAAAAGTTTTAAAAATTAAACTAATGTTAAATTAACTTCTAGTAATAATTATGTCTTCATATATTAATTTCTTTTGAGAAACTTTTGTAGCATTAAAGCATGAGCTTCTGCTTTCTTAAGCATCAGTATGCAAGGCCCCATGTAAGAGCAGAGCAATAAGCAGTATTTAGTGAAGACGACTTATAACAGTAGTCACGATCTCATGACTTCCAACTTATATTCACTGAGAATGTCAATTAGTCAGATAAGCCCAAAGATAAAAGATTAGTTCTAAAAAGCATTTGACTAATTAACATTATTGCAAGAGAGAAAATAATTCTAGTTGTCTCATGTCTGTAACTCAGCAAAAGCCTAGATATACCTCCAATAGGAAAGCCCTGCTTTTTGGAGACTTTTCCCCACACTGAAATTCATACGTCTCCCAGTAATATAACTGAAATTAGCATGCATTCATTTGGAATCAGAAATATCCATGACCATGCCACAGTCCTCTAAGTGCCCTTATATATTAATTAACTGAATTAATGAGCTGCATAAGAAGAGCTATAAATCGCTCTAATTTTCATGTACACAACCATCACTTTTGCCTGCCCTCAGTCAGAGCAAGGTTTGGGTTAGGAAGTAGCCACTCAGAACTTCTCCATGACACTCAAATTTCAGGATGATACCCACTCTCTCAAGGCAGTCTTATTGCTTTGGATACTTTTGATCTAAGTGAAGACTCTCAAACTTCTCCCCACATGAAGTGACTGTTACACTTGCAGATTGTTCATATCAGTATAGAGAAGTCTGGAGGAAATGGAAACTTAGTAATGTTCTGAACAAGCAATATATTGTTACAACACAGCAATGCATATTGTTACAGGAAACTTAATTTCTCTGGTATTTTCATAAAGCCACATATTTTCAAATACATTCTAATTTAAATCAGTAAAACATGATTAAGTTACAGAATTACTCTTAATCTATGCAAGCAAAATTGCAAGAAAAATTTGACCCATTATTTGGCACCATCATCCACTAAAAAACATTTAAACAAAAGACCCTTGGAAACAGTATGAAAAGAATACTTGTATAATTACAGTTCATGTTTGATTACCAAACCGGAATTTCAACATATAAGGGAGATGGATTTAATCAAGTTAATGTGGGAATAATACTATCAAAACAAACTCTCTTGGTGACTAATTTTATTTTTTTTCATGTACTTTTGATAAATATTTGCTTTATCAGGGAGTGAGCAGGTAGTGGGAGAAAAGTAAAGAATGAAGCAACACCTCAAAAAGGAACAAAATTCTCTATGCTTATGTTTGCATTCAGCTGGGCATGTCACACACTGGATCAAGATGGGGTGACAGAGTCTAGAAAAATCTATGTGCGTGGACAGGTCAAGCAGAATTCAGTTGCATTCAGTAATTAAAAAACAAGCTTCTAGGATCTAGTAAAAGCGCACCCTCTCTGCCCTTTTTCCTGGCTTCTACAATTGTAGTTAGTTTTGTAATCTATTCTAAATGTCAAATGCTCTAGCTGTGTACGTTTCCCATACAACTACTTAAGTAATCAAAAGTTGATGGAAGATTTGGAGATTCAGGCTTCCAAATGTGACACATTATTATAATGGCCAAATTGGCTATGGCTGTTAGAACAAATGGACCAAACTGTTTTCCAACTCATTACTAACACCACCACAGGGACTACCATTATAGAGTTCGGTTTCTCACTGCCTTTCTCAGGAACTAGTTGATTGATTAAATTTCCAGAGACTTGGAGAGGATTTTGTGACATTCATAACAGACTTTCTTGTGTATTTTGGATCTTTGAGGCTAATGATATACCTGTCCCCATACAGCATCCACAAACCAGACTGATTAGAAGAATGAAATATTTTTGCTTAGTAATTTAATACTTCCATTTACCATATTTTACACCTCGCGCAAATTGCAAAGTGGTAGAAAAATGAAGATGGAAAACATTTCTTCCACTCACCCACATTGCTGTAGTCCAAGCAAGACATCCATTAATGACGGTATGATGAATTGGAGCCCTTACTGGTATAAATGAGAATTGGACCTCACCGTCTTAGTTAAAGTGAGATTCCCTGGCCTTGTCAATAACAGTTGCAGCAGAGATCTTCAGCAACTGACAGCAGTGGAGAATTTTGTTCAGAGACACGAATTTGTGAGAGAGTCTCCATCATGTCATTCTGGAAATGCAAAGGAAATGTAAGGGTGCAAACCCATACTGAACTACTGTAAGGTGCAGGATTGATACACAGAGAAAATGATAGAGCTGCTACTAAATAAGAACTGCTTTTTGAGTACTTAAATGAGTACTTCTTAAAGTGCTTCTTTTGTAACAAGCACAGGTAAGAAACAAATCCAAATTATCTAAGGCTATATATGTATCTCTATATATTATACAACAATGGAAACCATTCTAGGGCAACAACGCTCAGACATCTAAATGGGTCAATTAAAATATTAAATAAACATTTGCAAGGTTTCTGCAGCAAACAAGGCAAATAAACTCTTTCTGGGGCATGACTGTACATAATTATCAAATTCAAATGAACTTTAAAAAATATACTTTCTAAATAATAATTATTATAAAATGTCCATTGTTACTGCTTCTCCCTTACTTATTTTCTTATAATCTCTAGTTTATGGTCCCTTTCCAGAATTAACCTTAAAAGGCTAATTACAGATTAAATCTGTAATCACATAGTACTTTTGTGAAGAGGTTCTGTGAAGATCCAGAGACCAGGCCTCAAGACTGGAAAGGAGATCCTAAAAGACAGAACAGTACAGAAAGGATTCAGAAAGGAAAGCAAACAAAATAACTCAATAATTTCTATTTATATAGATCCAACCTCATCATTTCTGGGGACATGAATTAAAATATTTTAAACCAATGGAGGTGGTAATCTTGCTATTTTTAAAATGTTATGAACTATGAATTAAAAAATTAGGCTGAGTTCTTATGTTGTACAGGCACAAAATGTCACTATGAATTTTATTAGGTATCCATTTTCTGGTCCTGATTTTTTTTCCTTTTAGAAGTTATTATTAAATGCTTTGAACTTGCCATTATAAGTTTTCTTTCATCTTCCTGTATGTAATGAATTCAATTAGGTTAATATCAAAGCCTACTCTTATCACAGCACTTCCACAGGAAACCCGTCATAATTCTGTGAACAAAGGGCACTTGCCAAGAAGGTAAACCCATTTTACTTCGGGATATTACTGTATAAGAAGTAAGAGTACACATCAATTACCAGCAGAAACTGCCTTGCCTACCGTCAAAATGAAGTTCACTGTAAGTACATATATCACTTTCTCATAAAACTACTAAGGCTGCAGAGTTTTTAAACTATTTTGAGTCTTTCTTGGCAACTATTGAACTATCACTGATTTATGTAGGGTTTACAGAATAAAAAAGGCCAATTGGATGGCGACTTCATGGGTGAAATTTCACTTTTGGCAGTGATTTCACTCCATAAGCTTACTCAAACATGAGAGAGGAAAGTGCTCTGTTACAAGCGTGAAAGGCACATATAAAATCTAGAAAGGGCAATATTTTCTCATTCATAACTCTTAGATGCAAGTCAATAGTCTTACCAAGTTGTATGAAGCTATGGCACACCTGCCTGTTGAGAGCATAAAGAGAGGAAGCATGAGTTTTGAGACACTCCAAGTGCATGAGCATGAAGCATAGAAGTATTTACAGCAGTCTGAAATTGTTGCAGGAGATATTCCAAAATGTTACTGCTAAATACTATGAGTCACATTTGGATCTCACTAGTAAAAAATTCTTCTTTGAAGTCTACAAAATTTGTGACCAATTCAGTTATTTGAGGGATTGTCTCCAAGAGAACAATTGTTCACAACAATTATTATTACAAAAAAAATTAATATTAAATCTTACATAAAAATATACTGGCAGTAGTTTTGACCCTAGAGAAATCTGAGCAACAAGCATGTGAGTCACTGAAACTGTAGTTTTACAAAGGGGTAACAATGTGTAGTATTACTTTTTTTTGTTTGTTTGTACAGAGGAGATTGTGCCTACCCTTACATTATTAGCTCTGTACTTAGACGCATAAGATTTATGGTATGTTCCAGGGACAGAGCTGTACTTCACAATAGATGTGCCTGTATGCTGCATGGGTTTGCTCCATGTCTGAAACTAAAATGTTCAGAGTGAAAAGTTCACGCTTAAAATTAAATACTTCAGTCCACCTGTTTCCAAGGAGTGTACTGAACTGGGGCTAGACATTTTAAAAATCACAAAATTTAAATTATCTTTTTACCTGCACAGCATGTACTGCTAAGAGTAAGAGTAATTTATATGAATTGATTACCTGACTTACGGTCATTTTAACAAAAAAAAATCTTCTGCATATTCATATTTATATATTTATTTACTCATATTTATATACTCACCAGCTTCAGAAATGTGCTGATCATTAACATAAAGTTAAACAGGAAGTCAAACTTATTTTGAGACAGCAAATAACTTGATGCAAGATGAGCAGTTGCAATGTTAAAATGTTGTGAATTTCAAATATTCCTTTCAGATTGTGATTGCTTTTCTTGGAGTTCTCCTGGCTCCAGCTCCTGCCGATAAGGTAAGTATAGTGCTAGATGCAACTATACACTGCTGTCATAAGAACCAGTGGTCTCTAGTTGTAACATCTGTAAAATATAACTCTGAAAATGAAGCTGTATTCAAAATTTGACACTTAGCTTGAAACTGCATTTTTTATACTAAAGAAAATATTTAAGAGGTGATATATCAGGCAAAAAATGTCAGTTTCTAGGTATGAAATCAGCAACAAATTCTGTCTTGAGATTAGCATAAATACTGTAAAGTATTTATGAAAGTAATTGTGTGGGGAGAGACCAATGGTAGCATGAAGGATCTGATCACAAAATACAGTGAAATACTATAAATTACTCTCTGCCTGCAAATTCCTCCTGGGGAAAGGACAATAAGAACAATTAATACCTTCCTAGAAATTTTTCTTCCAAGTTGAACTCTGAATATTCAGTTTAGTTTTTAACTTTAAAGAAAACCATCCAGTGTTTAAAAGTAAATGTAAACTTTTCCACCTGGTCTAGTAGGCGTTCTGTACAGGGTGGCAGGGAGGACGGAATGGTGCAGTAATGTTATTAAAGCTTGTCTGTCTTCACAAGGTAGATGCCATCAGATATATATCAAAAACAGGGCTTGATAAAGCCTGAATGTAAGGTTTGACACAAAAGTACTAATAGCTTCCCAGCCTCCCCTCTGAGGCTGGAATTTATCTCCCTTTTACTCTGGTCTCCAAGAGCAATTATTTTCCAAAGCATGGTTACTACAGCAATAGTGTGAAAGTCAAATGAGAATCTCCAAACCTAAATCCTTACCTTCTTTAATCTTGTTCAAAAATCAGAACAGCAAGGAAAACATTAAGAGGTACCATGGTGAATATTCACACTATCCTTTGGATGACACTGCAGTCGACTCTGGCTCAAATAAGCACTCTGAGATCTGGAAAACTGTCTGGGACGCCAAGACTGTAAGTGGCTGCCACCATGGCTCAAACAGCTTTTTCACTTCTGCTGTGAAGATTATGGTGAAATTTGGCACTGGGTAGAAACTGGTGTTACTTGGTCGGTCTCTTCTTGATTAAAATGTAAGATACATAATAATGGCTAGAGAAAATCCTAGGAGACAATCAACCAAGTAATCAAGTTGTACAACTTGATTCCATGAATTCAGCAAAGATCATACAAAGCTGCTTTTTCTCAAGCAGCTGAGAAACCTGAGTTAGTACTTAGATTAGCACTGAAAAAGAATCAAATGTTTTTCTGAAACACCTAAGCTTTGTCAGTGAGATTTTAGAAGAGATGCTTTAAAAATGCTCTCACTTAACCATTTTATAAATTCTGTTGCACTGTATGCTGCACTGATTTTCAACAGTGAATTCCTTCACCCGGCCTAAGCAGGATCATGCACATAGCATTAGTGCTGAAGGCAATTTATTTTACCTTTTATCAAAGCCCATTGTTAGTCTCCATGACACATTTACCTAAACAATATATTTGAAAAACATTATTTTCCTTCCTATGATTATTTGTATGTTACCTTCCTACGATTATGTGTATGTTATAAAGCCTTTTATTTCTTCTTTTTATTTGTTTATTTAGTTCAGTGCTTCTCTCTAGCAATCCACTTCTCTTTCACTGAATATTTCACTGTATATATACTGTATATATATATACCACAACAAGATAAAAGTTTTTGTTATTTTTTTTTTGTTTATTTTAATAGGGCTACATTGCAACCAAAGTATTAACAAAAAAGACCTGCATCATTAGTAAAGCTGACACAAGATTCTTCCCTGCTAATCAACGATTTTCTGCACCACCTCATGGAGACACGGTAGGCTGGTGAATGAAAGTGCTGAGAAAGCTGATTGACTGCCTGTGAAAAGCATTTGTTCTATACCCACAAAAGGGAGAAAAAGATCATAAACTGGAGTTTCTCAGCAGGACTGAGTCACTCTAGAAGTTTAGTCTCTAGTTTTCTTAAAAGCTGCATTGCTCTTGAATAATTCCTTCTCCATTATGAAAGTGTGGACTTGATACTCTTTTTTTTTTTTTTTTTTCTAAATGCTGTATTCTGGGTTTGTTTCTTTAACACTTAGGAGTCTAGACCTCAGCACCTTCCACCCAGAGAGAATCGTTACATTATCTCAAAAAACAGACTCCATAACTTGCGCCCATATGGAGAACGCATTCAAAATCTGTGCCAAGGAACTCCCTCTTACTTTGCTTACCCAACCCCTGGTATGTATACTAGGAACTAGTGTTTTGTATACCAAAATAAACATTAATAAGATTACAAATAAGGATTAAATAAAGGTTTAAGTGAAAATTAATCAGCTAATTATTGAAATTCTGCATTTTTCTACTAGTTTTTATAAATCAGTGAGTGTGTAGTCAAGGGAAGAAAAGCAGGTCTGCCACTCTCCTGCATACAAATGGGAGATCATGCTACTTCAAGAAGGCTCTAGCTGTGGAAGAGAGTCTGATTTTTTTCAGGCAACTTCATGCATATAATATATATACTGCATGCATATATATACACTGCATGCATATATATATATATATTTCATGCATATATAATATACTGATGCCCTAGGTACCACAGGTGCAGCCACAGTACAATTTTGAGACTCAAAATCCAATTTGCAGATTAGACTTTTGTCTAAGATTGCACTAACAGTTGCTTGTATTATACATTCAGAAAAAGCACCTAGATTGTTAATTTGAGATTTTGGTAAATTTGACATTTTCTGGGGAAGAACATGATGTAAGAAAATATTCACCTATGTTGTTCTATTTTCTCACTCCAAATCTAATCAGCCTTTTTCATTACTTTTAGGCTCAAACTTTTTAAGGGAACATGTCCCATGTTTGAAAACTCACATCGAAAATGTGTCATATATTTACTGTGGCTTTTTTCCTGGTTAAATTTGGAAGAAGAAATTAGAACTGTGTACCCATGAAGATGCTTTTTCTTTTCTTTTCTTTTCTTTTCTTTCTTCCTTCTTTCCTTGGTAATCTTATCTTGATCATATTTTCAATCATTTATCTGCCTTCTTTTCTGCTCTCTGTGAAGCTTAGTGTCTCTCAGTAAAATTCATCATTAACCTACACTGGTCTGTGCTGTGTTTTTACTGATCCTTTTAAAAAGTAGAAGTAACCCCAAAGAAAAGTTCCTAAACTACCATTCCTGCAAAATCCCATTTTTTGCTTTTAAATCAGATCCTGTAGTATTTCCCAATGAGATTTCACATTACCATATGAAATTTTTCAGCATTGCTAAAAGCAAATGGTGTTACCTACTGCATAACTATATTTGAAAGAATTAAATACAGTGGTATGAAAGCAAGCATATTTCTGAGTTATTTTAATTTATCTTATTACTAAAATACTACATTCTACAATGTTTTACAAGAAAAAAATTATAAGCATTGCAGTGAATTACAGCCAATTGAAAATAGGCACACTATTGCTCTGATAAACACAGAAATCAAGCTTTCAATAACAGTATTATTGTGCGTTGCTAAAATGCAGCCTGTAGTTGAATACAGGTGTTATTTAACAATGTTTCACAAATATTTAACACAGGAAATAAAAGAACATACCCTAACCAAATAAAAGCACAGTTGGAAATATTAGAATAGAATTGTCATTAGGCCAAAATTAAGGCAGAATGGCTGGGACTCGTTTATACCACTGGTCTGAAAGGATAAATTCAGTAACTAGGGCTGGCTGGACGATATCAGATCTTCACCTTTCCTCCTTGCTCAGATGTCCTTTCCTTAGAATTTGAGGCACATTAACCTATGAGACACCTTATCATTCATGAAAGTCAAGGGTTACTTTACAGAATCACAGAAGCACAGAATGGCTGAGGTTGGAAGGGACCTCTGAAGATCATCTAGTCCAGCCCCTTGCTGAGCAGTATCACCTAGAGCACATTGCACAAGACGGCATCCAGGCAGGTTTTGAATGTCTCCAGAGAAGGAGACTCCACAACCTCTCTGGGCAGCCTGTCCCAGAGCTCTGTCACCCTCCCAGTAAGGAAGTGACCCCTCATAGTCAGCCTGAACCTCCTGTGCTTCAGTTTGTGCCTCTCATCCTCTTGCTAGGCACAAGTGAAAAGAGACCGGTTCCATCCTCTCAACACCCTCCCCTCAGATATTTAAATACATTGATGAGGTCTCCCCTTGGTCTTCTCTTTTCCAGGTTAAACAGGCCCAGTTCTCTCAGTCTGTCCTCGTACGACAGGTGCTCCAGTCCTCTCATCTTCTTAGTAGCCCTCCTCTGGACTCACTCCAGCAGCTCCATGTCCCTCTTGTACTGGGGAGCCCAGAACTGGACACAGTACTCTCCAGCAGGTCACCTCCCTAGCCTGTACTGGTGCCTGGGGTTATTCCTCCCTAGGTGCAGGACCCTGCACTTGCCTTAGCTGAACTTCAAGAGGCTCCCCTCGGCCCAGCCCTCCAGTTTGTTGAGGTCCCTCTGAATGGCAGCACAGCCCTCTTGGGGAATCAGCCCCTCCTCTGGGTCAAGGATGCAGCAGCCTGTCCTGTTAAGTAAAATGTTTGTTGGCTCTTTACTAGTTAACTGAAATTAAAACCAAATCTTGACTGTCTGCACCTAAAAATATTTCAGCACCTCCAAAGAAAAGTAACCACATGGCTGCAGTATTTAAACAAAGCTTCTGTCCGACTTGCCTGGGGTTTTTGGAGAGAATTCCTTCCTCTTTTCCAGCTTTATCCTGCATTTTCCCTGAGATAAAGCAGGCACAGCACTCATACTTATTTGATAGCTTGTCACTGGGAAATGTCTCTCCAGGGGCCTTCTAGCCCCTGAAGACTATGAGCCAGACCCTGTGGCAGATGATGATTCAGAGTCCCATGAGGCAGCAGAGATCAGAGTGGGCATGCAGAGGACAGCAACCTTGCGAGGTCCAGAGATACTCTCTTGCTCAAGCTGGAGCCTCAATAGCCTTCTCCTCCACAAAAGAAAAATCACCTCCAGGTTACATGCACAAAACATTGGGAGCAAGGTCCAGCTTCTGGATATGCTACTTTAACTTCATGCACATAGTTTCCAGTTATTATATTATTACACATTGCAATGCCTTTATCCAACGAAATTGGCCTGAAAAACTTCAGTTAACCCTGTGTACTACAGTGTCATTTCACAAACTTTGTAGATGAAAGAGAACTGCTACTGAAGCAATTAAATAAAGTATTTTTGTTTTCCAGACCTTAGGAATTTAATTTCAGTATTACATTCTGACTGGTTTCTTGCTCTAATTAGGATGTCATTACATTTCACAACGTACATTAGTCAAGTTTAAACTGATCCAGGTTTAAACTGTGAGGTCAAAATAATAATAATAATAGTCATCATCATCATCATCATCACAGTAAAATGTCTGTGTAAGTACAGAGATATATAGCTATTATTAACAGTGCAGAAAATTGGAGTTGCTTGCAAGAAGAAATCCTGCCCAACAAGGAACAGGCCTGAACTTTATTGGCAAACACACTTTCCATGATACACAGTTTAGATTCTTTGAGGGCAAGCCATCAGCATGCCACATCAGCATTACAAAGCAGAGGGTTTTAGCTTGTAGCTCTATTTTTCTCTTATCCCACAGCAGGCAGAATATGAACATTCAACTGCATTTACATTTTAAAAAACCACCTGAAAAAATGTATTGACAGAAAAAAATTCAAAATCATGATCTGAGTTTAATTAAAAGGCCATAAAATAATCTAATAAATGAACTTGAATAAAATTCAAGATACCGAGAAAACCTGATGTCTTATTATTCCTATTACTAATAGAGGGCTTTATTATTACTATTATTACACACCAAAAAAAAAAAAAAAGATAATCACAATTGACACCCTCAACAAAGGGTGTAACACCAGGCTTCAGGGAAAACCAAACCAAACCAAACCAAACCACAAAACCTCCACAAACGTAAATGAATATGGGATCCTAAGCATGTGCCTGGGCTACTCCCACCTCAGGCTGCTGAAGCGTGACAGCCCCTGCCCTTGCAGCTGCCTCAGGAGGGTTTTTCTGCCATTTTTCGTGGCCCTTAATCCCCTTCCTGTCACACACCCTCTCACCCCTCAGAGCCCCCCCACCCCCCCCCTACACCCCAGGAACCGCTTCAGGGCAGCTCTTCTGCCCTTTGCCTCCCTTTTCTGCATCTTGACAAAGACAAGCTTTTTCATTCATCTAGCAAAGGTTTCATTCCTGTCAAGCAGCGTGAGAAGGCAGTTTCCTTCACATTGCTTGTCAGGGTTTTTCTCTCCCCATTGGCGCCACAGGCAAGTGACAAGTAGTGTGGTCTGCCCTCACAGCCCCCAGAGAAACCTACATTTTCTGTCCAAATCCATACAAGCACTGTTGTTTGTAAAGAATCAAGAATGTAACCACCATTTTGCAAAATAGTATGCGTCAAAAACCTCCCCTAGGATTTGCAGACTTGACTCAGTTGAACCAGAATTTGATCTAATATTGCACTTTCATCACAGGTTAGAAGTGATGGAGAGAGAGAAAAATCCCTTATTTTTTTGAAAGATGTGCTGAATTGGGGTTGGAAAATAATTTTGGAATCTTTACAGTGATTCCCCGTTACAGACTCAGATTGCACTGATTGCACCCAAATCTAACAGATCAAGTTGAGACAAAAACCAATTATTCAAAAACCACCCTAAGTGAATCATCTATTCGTACAAGAAACGTTTACTTCACCACAGAAGATAAGCTGGGGCAAAGTGAAAAAAGTTATTGTTGCTACCTAGAATAACAAAGAGACACCTGTAGACTTACATGTTGTTGAAATGTCCTATTTATCACGAAACAATTTTCAGTGGCAATGTTGCATTTGAGCCATATATTTTGGTGAACCCTGTGATTATTTGGTAAAGTACAGCATGTTTTAGATGGTGCAAAGGCTCCAACTTATTTGTGTTCTGTCTAATGTAAAGTTATTTTTTTTAAACCTTAGGTTATCTCTGGTCCCCAGTTTGATGTAGATTTTCAAAATTAGATAGCAAATATGTCAGAAAGTTATCATAAAACACATTTCCTTTTTCACTGCAAATGGATTCTTATCTGATAATTTTGTCAGACTGGCAGGTCAGAATTTGCAGAAGTACAACCCCTATATTTATGAAATAGTTATAGCAGGAAATAATGTCCAATGACATACAAACTTGGATACAAATTACTAGATAATTTTATTTCAATACTTAGTCATTCCACGCCTAATTTTGAGGACTAGCGTATATAAGGTGGATGGTTCACCTCAGTCGTTCCATCTGCACTTGCATCAGCTCTGCAGTCAAAATGAAATTCACTGTGAGTATACATGCTATTTTCTTCTTATAGACTAAAACTCTGATTTATAGCTATTGCCTTTATACCTCTTAAATGCCTATGTCTATTTATAGTAGAAAGTTACTCTCTGGGGAAATTTCACTCCTCCAGAGGTTGCAGTTTAGACCATATTAACCTGAATAGATGAATTTTTGTAAAGGTTTAGCTATGCACTATTCAACCTATGCTAACCTTAGTGTGGTGTCCATTTTTGTCAATAGCCTTTTTGCAAATCTGGAGCAACACACTGTGGATCAAACCACTTTCTTGTGATGCCTATGCAGAGGAAATTTAAATTCTCTCTCCTCACTCTTGTAAAATATCTGTATATTATTATATAGATCTCTGTAGCAACTTCAGATTTAGCTCTTAAAAATGTAGACTACTAATGTGTACTTAGTTTGCATTATTCTGGGGTAAAACAAGAATGACTCACTTTAGGTGACTATTTTAAATCCAGTATGAAAGCAAAAAATATTCAAGGAGTACACTTCAACATCAGATTAAGAAAAAGCCACTATGATTCTCATGACAAGATCTGTCAGCCAGACCTGCAGCTACATTTTTATGTTTTCAATGTTATTTTCAGATTGTGGCTACAGTCCTTTTTGGACTCTTGCTGACTCCAGCTCTTGCTGAATACGTGAGTATAGTGACCAAATTTTACATTGCTGCTCTGTTTATACACTCCCTGCTTCTTGAATTTCCCCCTGCCTTTAGGGAAAAGGAATCTAAGATTTTTTTCACGCATAAAACTCTGAAACCACAGATGACAGTTGTAAAATACAGAAATTATTCACTGAATCTATTAAAAGATTCTCAGAGCTACTAAAGAATGCCTTACTCTTCTGTCATTTTGACAATATGGTGGTTGCTAAAGGTGTGACTTACGGGCCAGCATTTGCTATCTTATAGCACTGCTCTTCTAAAGCTTTGGGGAGATAACTGACTACCGCTTGAAAGTCTAAAAATGTTAATTTTGTCTTCTAGTTTCAGAATGTGAAAACAGTCAAGAATCAACCCTTCTACAGGAGAATCAACGTTGGCGTTGGCTACCAAATTCTGACCATCGATAGTGAGACCCTTGTGGCAGTTATTGAGGACAAAACAACCCGTGAATCATGGAAAACTGTTTGGAACTATGATACAGTGAGTGGCAAAGAGCATGCTTTTTCAGAAGATTTATGAGGAGACTAGCTCCTACAAAGCTGACTGAAATAGACAGCTTGTTTCTTTATTCTTAACATTTTGAGTCCAAGTTTTGGGGTAAAAACTTTCTATGTTCATTACTTTGATTTTTAATACAGACTTTATTTTCATCTCTGTTACTGAAAAACTGAATTCCTAAGTCTCACCCTTTTTTATACAGGGCTTTATTGCAAGCAAAGTAGTGTCAGAGAATGTCTGCTACATTTCTAGAATGGACAAAATCGTGATGCCTGCTCTTTCTTCAATTGCTGTACTTGCTGAAGAGATTAAGGTAAGATAAGAAAGGGGCAGTAACTTGTAAACTTGAACAGTAAAGAAAACTAAACTTTAAGTATGGGATATCAGAGAGCTATTTTCAACAGCTTTTAAAACAATATTTTTTTAAAAACAATCTACATTCATCATGAAATAGTATCAATTTCAATGACATTGTATATTAACATAATTTGAAAGCTTTGAAAAATTAAAATATCTTGTTCTAGATACTTGCAAGGGAGGTTTTACTGTTTTTGTTACATAGCACTTAAAATAATTTTATAATGATCTAAAGGATTATGTACTTTAGATTATCTACTTTTTAATACTGTGTTGTATTTTAAAAAATTAGTTTTTTAGCACAATACTCTTCATAATCTGACATTCTTTGTATAAGAAAAGAATTTTCTAAACTCTAATTTCTAAAAATACATTTTTTAGGAAGCTCTAGTTTGGGAACAGCACATAATCCAATAACAACAACAACAAAATATTTAGCTAAAATGTCAAGCCCTCATAAAACTTTTTCCAAAGAACTAATGTCCATACTAGTATAAGTCCAGCCCACAGAATTAGTGCAAAATTTTCAAAAATTTCAGCATTCAGCATATTAACCTTTTGTAGACATAGACTCCTGCTAAAGTCTGAGAACTAAATCCTTATAAAAATCCAGGCTTTAAAGGGAAAGAATGTGTGATGGGGAAGAAAAATGGGGTAGTTATATAAGTTCAGGTTTGAGCAAAACCTTTCACCTCTAAATATAGTTCCAAGTTTGCTTTTACTAAGATGTATATCTGTGCCCTCTGAAGCCCTCTCAACTCACTGCTTACCAGCAAGAAGGAAGTACATTTGAGTAGGCTTTCAGGAAACTTTTGATAAAATTCCGCAGTAATTTTGAAAGTATAGAACAGTCTCAGTAATCCCTGCTAAGTGTCTCTTAACTGTGGAGTTCATCAAGCTGTTTCTTAAGAGTATGTTTTCTCTTTCTTGAGTAAACTAGGTTGTTGGAAGTGTCATGGTGATGTCTTTTTTCAAAAGAAAAAGAGTAGGTGCATTCTACTCTCCCACTCTCCCCCCAGTCTACATTTTCTCTGAAAAAGTCTAAGTTCTGTAGTATGCTAAGAAACAATTTATTTTAGGAAGCTTTCAGCGATCTTATTTTTGGATGGCAAGTTACAAAGATGGTTAATTCCGAGTCATTTCAACAAAAAATTTCACTTTCCATTTTGGACTATTGCTTTGTGTGTGCTGTTGTTTGAATCTCCATTTTCCTTTGAGGTATAAGAGAGCATCTCCCCATATTCAGTTCAACTTCTGTATTAATGGTATGATCCAGAACAGGAGTCCTGTGGCTATAGCTGAATAATGAAATACAAACTAGCAGGAAGCCTAGGTCATAAGAGAAAATCAGGCATACGGAAACATTGTCTAGAGGACAAAGTAGGAAAATATATTTGAAATTCACTGGAAACAAAACACCCTGGAACAGTTCAGAGAAACTGTCCCATTAAAACATTCAGCAGTTCTCAAAGAGGTCATAAAAACTGCTTGCGAATTATATTAATGTAAATACATCTGCCAACTGTTGCTACTGCTCTGCTTGGTTCCAGTTTTAGATAACTGAACAGATTTCTTCTCTTTCCACTCTTCACGTATCTCTAGGGTAAGAGGTTAGTAAGTGATTGAGAAAATACTTTGGGGGGAAATCTGTGTTAAAATACTGTCTGCACTTCTCTTTTCCTATGCAGCTACTTAGTGAAGTTTTCCATTCTCTTTAGCCTGCTTCCACCTTGACTCCCTTAGAAAGATCTGTTCTAGGAATTGTCTTCAGTGCTTACTAATGTCTCATATTTTCACATCATTTTAGAAGACTATGCACTAAACAGAGTTTTGGTAGAACATCAAGCATTCACTCATCATTCCAGAAACAGGAATATGCATAACATTTAATGGATCAAGGCACTGATCTTGTTGAATGATGTTATTTGATGTTTAGAACGTGAAAGGCGAAAGAGTGGTTACAAAGGATGTCAGATACGTCATCTCAAACAGACGTATCCGTGACCTCAATTCCTATGGACCAGAGATCTACAGTCTGTGCAGAGGACTCACAGCTTACTTGGCTTATCAAGAACAACAGCAGGAATCGGGTAAGTGTGATCATATGAGCTTTATGTGTAACTAAGCAAGTGATTTTGTTTCCATCAGAAATACACAAATGCTGCTGTTACAACTAGAGACAGGCACAAATTAGGAGTTGCAGGAAGGGCTCAGTATCTCTGCAGTTCAGGATTAGAACAATGTTGAGTTACAAACTCCAATAAAATATTCTAATCCAAACTCTTACTACTCTTTTTACTAAAGTTTAAGGAAGCTTAAGTTTTGGTCCAGAATTTTGCACATTGAACTTACCTGTAATGCCAAGGTAAAGCGGCAGCACAGTCTCAAAAACTACTATCCTTCATTTCAGAGATTGCTGAGAGGTTATTGAGGAATCCCACCATTAAACAGCTCCTGTTGAAGTCAAGCACTTATGTTTCCCAGTATTAAGCCAAGCTGCTTCATTCCCTGTAGGTTTTTCAGAGAGAGAGTGATTACAATGTAGGAGCTTAGTGGCCTCAACTTTATAGGCTTGTTTGATAATGTCAAAGCCTGACAGGACCTATGAGGTAGCACTAACATAACTGTACAATACACAGTAGTATATACTAACAGTATAGAGTACTATAGTGCCCCTTAGTACTAGAAAATGTAGAGAATATTAAACAGCATATCTTTGTGATCCTTTTTATGAGTTAAAGGTCCAATTGCATTTGGTGACTACAAAAGAATCTTTCACTCAGAAGTCAGTCCTGCAGCATCAGCAAAGTACTCTGAGTCTTATAGCAACCTGGTTGTTTGCAACCAGTATCATGTGAGATATGCTCCAAAGATCAGGCATAGGATGTTGCATTCTGACATAGCAGTATTTACACTTAGTGCTGCTCACCTGGCTTTCATAATTGCTTTGATATTTGAAATGGCCCAATTTGAACAAGAATGCAAGTGCAATGTCCCAGGTATTAAGGGCTGCCAATCAATGAACAGATCATTTAAAAACATCTTGGATATTAACTCATCATACTTTCTTTTCTTTTTTTTAGGAACCCAGGTTTGGTACAACCAAAACTCATGCTACAGACTTGATGTCCTGAATCTTTTGGGCATTAACTACTGTCAGGCTCAGACCGTTTGAGCATCGTACCTTTCTTGAACCTAGTAAGAATGCCCAGTAGCTGAACAAAGCCATCCCTGATGATGTTCTTCCCTGACATTACATCTTTCCAGAGTTTTGTTCTTCATGATCCAGATGTTGAAACAGATCAATCGGTGATAGTATCTTTCAAATAAACACCTTTAGCATGGATGAACTGTGGCTAATTTCTCATTACTACACTCTTTACTCTTTACGATCTATGAAAGCTTCCAGAAAACAAACAAACAAACCACCCAAATCATAGAATGGTTTGGTTTGGAATGGACCTTTAAAGATCATCTAGTTTCATCCTCCCTGACATGGGCAGGGACATGAGTGGTGGTTTCACACTGGTGAATAGTTCAGCACCACCACACTGCTCTCTCACTCCCACTCCACAAAAAGACAGGGGGAGAAACTAAGATGAAAAGCATTAGCAGATTAAGATAAGTGAGATCCCTCACTGAGTACTGTCATGGGCAAAACAGACTCAGCACAAAGGAGATTACTGTAATTTATTGCTTACCAATAGCAGATTATAGCAGTAAGACCTAAAAACAAACTAAAAATACATTCTCCCCCGATTCACCTTCTACTGCCTCCTACCCCCACACAGCTCAGGGGAATGGGGGTTGTGGTCAGTTTATAATGCTTCATCTCTGCCACTCCTTCGTTGTCACACTCTTCCCCTGCTCCAGCATGGGGTCCCTCCCATGGGATACCATCCTTCCTGCACTGATCTACCACAAGCTTCCCACAGACTGCAGTTCTTCAAGAACTGCTCCAGTATGACTCCATACCAGAGGATGCAGGCCTTCAGGAACACACTGCTCCAGCATGGGTTCCCCATTGGCAGCAGCTCCCACCAGACCTCCTGCTCCACTGTGAGTGCCTCTCCACGGGCTGCAGTTCCAGCCCAGAGTCTTCTGCATGGGCTCTCCACAGGCAGCAGTGTGGTAATCTGCACTGACATACAACACCATGGGCTGCAGGGGGACAGCCTGCTCCTCCAGGGTCCTCTCCAAAAGCTGCAGGGGAGCTTCTGCTCTGGCACCTGCACCACCTCCTGCCCTCCTGCACGGACCTTGCAGGGTTGTTTCTCTATATCTTCTCACCCCTCTCTCACAGCTGCTGTTGCACAGACGTTTTTTCCTTTCTTAAATATGTTCTCACAGAAGCACATTCAAGGTCATTCATTGGCTCAGCTGTGATTAGAAGTATGCTCCTTTTGGGGCCAGATGGAACTGGTTCTTCCCTGACATGGGACATCTTCTGGACTCTTCTCACAGAGGCCACTCCTGAAACCCCAACCCCTCCCCAAAACCTTGCCACATAAGCCCAATACAACAGCTTCCACTAGACTAGGTTTTTCAAGGTCCCATCCAACCTGACGTTCAAAACTTCCAGGGATGGAACATCCACAATTTCCCTGGGCAACCTGTTTCAGTGTCTCACCACCCTCATAGTAAGGAACTTCTTCCTAATACTTAATCTAAATCTACCCTCTTTTAGTTTAAAACCCTTAACCTTTGTCCTATTACTAAACACCCTGGTAAAAAGTCTCTACCCATCTTTCTTGTAGGCCCCCTTCAAGTATTGGAAGGTTGCAATAAGGTCTCCCTGAAGCCTCAAAAAACTTTCTGAGGGTGCACTCGATCCCACTGTTCATGTCACCAATTAAGATATTATACAACATTGGTCCCAATACAGACTGCTGAGAGACAAGACTCGTCACTGGTTTCCAACTGGACATTAAGCAGTTGACCATAACTCTTTGTATGCACCCATCCAGACAATTCTTTCCCAACTATCCACCCAGTAGTCTATCCATCAAATCCATGTCCCTCCAATTTAGAGACAAGGATGTTGTGTGGGAATGCATCAAAGGCTTTGCGCAAGTCAGGGTAGATGACATGAGCTGTTCTTCCCTTGTCCACCAATGCTGTCACTGTCACAGAAGGCCAACAAATAAGTCAGGCATGATTTGCCCTTTTTGAAGCCATGCTGGCTGTCTTCAGTCACCTCTCCATCTTCCATATGCCTTAACATGGTTTCCAGGAGGATCTGCTCTGTTAACTTACTGGGCACAGAAGTGAGGCTGACCAGTCTGTAGTTCCTTGGATCCGTCTTTTTACCCTTTTTAAAAAAGGGTGTTATGTTTCCCATTTTTGATCTCGATGGAGACTTTGCCTGACGACCACAGCTTTTCAAATATGATGGATAGTGGCTTAGCTACTCAATCTTCCTGTTTCTTCAGGGCCCTGGGATGCATCTCATCGGGTCCCTCAGACTGTTCATATTCAAGTTTCTCAGGTCTCAAACCTGATCTCCTACTTGGGGTGGGACTTCATTCCCCCAGTCCCTTCCTTGAAGTTTTATGACTTGGGAGGTATGGAAAGAGCAATTGCCAGTGAAGACTGAGGCAAAATATTGAGTGCCTCAGCCTTCTCATTGTCATTTGTAGCCAGGTCCCCTATCTCACTCATCAGAGGTGCAAAATTTCCTTTATCTTTCTTTGCTGTTTTATGTACCTGTAGAAACCCTTCTTGTTATTCTCCGTATTCCTTGCCAAGTTCAGCTCCAGCTGTGCCTTGGCTTTCCTGATCCCATCCCTACACTCCCAGGCTATATCCCTATAATCTTCCCAGGATGCATGCTCCTGCCTCCACTGTCTATGCATCTCATTTTTGTATTTAGTTTGGTTAAGAGGTCCTGACTCAGGGATGCTGATCTCCTGACTTCCTTACCCAACATCTTGCATGTTGGAATTGAGAGCTCCTGTTCCCTAAGAAAAGTGCCTTTAAATATCTCCCAGCTCTCTTCTGTTCCTTTATCCTTGATGACAGTTTCCCAGCAGGTCCCAGCCATTAGACTCTTAAACAGCTGAAAGATTGTCTTCCTGAAGCTTAGGGCCTTGACTATGCTTTTGCCCTGCCTATACCCCTCAAGATCATGAATTCTAGTAGACCTGCAGCTGTTACCCAGACTACCTCCAATCTTGACCTCTCTAATAAGCCCTTCTGCATTGGTGAGCAACAGGTCCAGTAACACATCTCCTCTGGTTGGGTTTTCTATCATCTGGACTAGGAAATTATCCTCAAGGCACTCCAGAAGAGTGCTTGCAGTTTGCCACGCCACTTTTCCAGCAGATGTCAGGGTGGTTGAAGTCCTCTATCAGAATCAGTGCCTGCAAACATGTTGCTTCCTGTAGTTGAAGAAAGAACTCTTCATCAGCACCCTTTCCTTGGATCAGGCAACCTGTTGTAAACACCAAACAAGAAGTTCCGTTTTCTGGCTTGATCTCTAATTTTTCACCTATAATCCCTTGAACTGTGCATTGCACAGAGCTGTGACTGAAAAACATCAACCCCATTTTTTGTGTAGAGGGCAACCTCCATCAACATTCCTTCCTTGCCTGTCCCATTTGAACAGTTTATAGACATCGATTGCAGTGCTCCAATCATGTGCTTTATCCCATCCAGTTTCAGTGATAAGCTGAAGTCAGCACAGGGCTCAGTCCCCCTAAGAACAAATACAAACATTTCAAATACAACATTTGAAGAAATGCTTTTTCTAGTCCTCTCAAGAAAGCAAGCCAGCCATGAAAAACTAATTCTAAAACCTCAAATATCCTGTCACAGCCCATTCTTCACCTTGACTTAATTTTAGGGGGACACAGAGAAAATACTGAGAAATTTGTTTCTTTGCCAATTATTAGAATTTCCATGAATTTTCATGAGGCATACAGAACTGCTTGTAGAGCCTAACACACTTCATCAAAGCTGTCAACAACTACAGACAGCTGCTTGAAAATAGGCAAGGAAAGCTAAAGAGGCCATTGCCATGCCACAAGTGTGCACTGGGGAATGTTGTGTGCCCTGTCCAACAGGTACACAGTACATTGGGTGTGAATTGGCTGAACAGTAGGACTCAAAGGATTGTAGTGATTGGGAATGCATCTGTCTGTCAGCCAGTCAATAGTGGTGTTCCCCAAGGCTCAATCTTGGAGCTGGTTCTGTTCAATAATTTTGCCAATGATCTGGATGCAGGAGTTGAATGCATCTTTAGTAAGTTTGCTGATGATACTAAAATGAGAGGTGCTTTTAACTCTGTGGAGGGATTAGTGTCTTGCACAGCAATCTAGATAGACTGGAGCATTGCACGATCAGCAAAGGCATGAAATTTAACGAAAACAAATGCCAGAGTCTGCATCTGGGACAGCATAATGCCGGACATAAGTACAGGCTGGGAGACAAGTGGTTGGAGAGCAGCACAGCAGAAAGGGAGCTGGGGGTGCTGCTTGACAGCAGGCTCAACGTGAGCCAGCAGTGTGCATTGGCAGCCAAGTCTGCAAACTGCATTTTGGGGTGTGTATAAACAGAATAGCTGTCTAGTCAAAGGAGGTGATTCTCCCTCTGTGTTTAGCATTGTTTGGCCTCGCTCTGGAGTACTGTGTGCAGTACTGGGCTCCTCGATATAAAACAGATGTTAAGATACCTGAATGTGTCCAGAAGTGTCCTTAGTGATATGGTTTAGTGTAGGACTTGTTAGTGTTAGGGCTGAGGTTGGACTAGATGATCTTGGAGGTCTCTTCCAACCTAGACGATTCTGTGATTCTGTGAGAAGAGGGCAACAAAGCTGGTAAAAGGGTTGGAAGGCATGTCTTATAAGTAGAGGCTGAGGACTTCGTTGTCTTAGGTTGTCTTGTTTGGAGGAGACCTCATTGCTCTCTACAACTTCCGGGGGGTGGTGGTGGTGGGTGGTGGTGATGGTATAGAGAAGGAGGTGCTCATCTGTTTTCCCTGGTATCTAGTGACAAGACACGTGGGAGAGGCTCAAAGCTGTGCCAGAGAAGGTTCAGACAGGACATAAGGAAAACTTTACTGAGAGGGTAGCTAGACAACGGAACAGGCTCCCCAGTCTCCCCAGTGAGGTGGTTGATGCCCCATGCCTGTCTGTGTTTAACGGGCATTTGGCTAATGATCTTAATGACATGTTTTAACTTTGGGTCAGCCCCAAAGTTGTCTGACAGTTGTACTCAACCTTTGTAGGTTGCTTTCAACTGAAACTATTCCATCTAAACCTTTAGACAGATATTAAAGTATCTGATTGCACCTCCTCTACCTTTTTGAGCCCATTGGGTATTCTTAAAAGCCGGCTCTTAACACAGGGCACACCCATAAGGGTGGACAAGCAAAGTACATACATTACAAATATGGCATAGAGAATTAAGACCTTCCACAAAATAAATAAATAAATAAATTAAAAATAAAAATAAAAATCTCATTTATGGTGTCATGAAAGGTAGAATGAGAAGGAGAATACAATGAATTTGTTTTGTTAGGGAAAGAATATTCTCAATATTTGTACGATATACAGAGTTAATATATTCCTAAAATAGAGCCCTCTAAATGTTTTTCCACTACATAGTGAGAACTGGCCAAAGACACCACAGTGAACACTCGGAGGAATGGAGTTTTGTTTCAAAGATGCATACACAATACAACACAGTTATAACCTACATACGACAGTGCAAGATTCCCAGATGCTTACTCCCAAAGGCCTCTAACTCAGCCTTGAAGGTGCAAGAAAATGGGCTTAGCTTTCCTTCGTTAACGCTGCAATGGCACTGTTAAGAGAGGTAAAATATGTATTCCATTTATACTGCCAGGGCCATGTAGAAGGAGTCTTTATGCTTTCCTGACAGTTTACCCCAGATCTGTATTTCCAGTCTCTCAGTAGTATAAATTTGAAATGAATCAAGCCAGGAATACAATGATGTTTCTGCTGAATTAACCAGGGCATGTGACAGTTTGTCAGACCTATGTCAGCTCTAAGAAGACAAACAATGATCTGTCTACTCTGGCCCAACATGAAACCTACTGTTAAAAAGTTAACATACCATTATTTATTTATGTAACAGTGGGAACAGGAGTAGGGCCAGTAAATACTAAAGCTTTAGCAAGACAAGTTCCACATTGCTCAAAAGATTAAAATCAAGATAATTTCTTCTGTTCAGACAAAATAGTCAGGATGTCCTCAGTTATCCAGGTGCATATGATCTGTGTTTAAGAACACCATCCCTCAATTTCTATTACTTTCTTACTTCAGAGGCTTTATTCTATAGCAGTTTGAGAGGATATGGAACTTAGGAACATCGCAGGCAAAAATGTTATCTGGATTAGCACACATCAGTCCTAGCAGGGGGCACAAGGGGGAGACTTAAATGTGTCTGTTGTAGTTCATCTCCTTCCTTTCTGGGGACATTTGAAGAGGTGCTACACTCTTCGTCTTGTAGTAATGAATTGACTGTCCACATATTTCAAGCCCAAGAATTTACTCTGAATCAGAGCTCTCAAAGAAAGGAAGTTTGTGTCTAAAATGCTGCAATCATGTATTTTTCCTTTAGAAGATGGAGCAAGGTATATGTAAAGCAGCTGAACTGCCTTTCTGAACACTTGATGTGTTGTAGTCAAAAACTGCATTGGAAGAGTATGTTCCAGAATAAATGTCAAATAGAGAAGTGTTCATATAATGACTGATGCTTGCTGTCTGGTGGACAGTGTCCCTACTGTGTCCCTTACTAATGAGCTGGGTAGCCTAGAAACACAAATCTGTCATCAGGCATATGCTGTACCAAACCACAGGAATGTTCTTCTTGAACAATAACTGGATTCTGAGCAAAGAAGGGCAATACTCTAAAGAGAAAGTTCTGTTCTTGGTCACCAGAAAAAAAAAAGGGAAGCTGCCCAGGCAATTTATATTATGCTAGTTGCTCCCTACCTGAGTATAATTTTAAAGAAGCTTTATTAGATTTCAGTATTAGATTTTCAAATTGAAATTATTATTAGTAGACCTTCAAAGCAGGTAAAGTCCCCTAATGAGGGACCATTACACAGTAACCAAAGGACTGGGACAGTTAACTTGAGTTTATTCTTCTTAACATGGCAATTAGTAGCTTTAATATAAAATGTAGGAACCTGTTTACACTTGGGTATTTTTGTCCGTATACTGAGAAATAGCAGAGGAGAAGAGAATTTAATGGAAAACACAAGCTAGATTGACATCATGAAGGTATGTTAATATAAAATAACTGTATGTATTAGCAGAGAATGACTTGGAGATCTGTTTTTAAGGCTTGAGTTAGTAAGAATGTTGTCATGTGAATGATCTGGCAAAAGGGATGCCTGGAAGAAAAATGTGAAACTTGCCAAATGGTCTTTTGCTTACCTCACTTGTATAAGCTGGATTCATTTAAAAGAGAAAGATGAGAGGCAGAATCTGTAACGTAGAATGGAAAAGATTAAAAGCAATTCCTATATGTTCTGGAGATATTTTAGCTGCATAATGTGACTAAGCTTGCAGGACTTGAATTTGCACCTCAGTTTTGCTAGTTTTCCTTAACATAATTCCATGGAGAATTAATTTTATCATCGTTTCTTAAGACAACTACAGCTGTCTCTTTCTTTGTCTGATTAACTTACCTCCACCCCTTCATGCCTTTGCCCTTTCTTTTCCACTCACTTTGGGAACCAGGGGTTCTCAGTGCCTCCCAGAACTGCAGCTGAAAGTATTATAGTAAAAAATATTTGTCAGAAGTTTGAGGCTATTAAAACCTAAAAATACCTTAATTCTATTTCCAAGCAGAATACAATGATAAACACAATCTTCAAGAAGATGGGCTCTAAGTCTTGAATTGGCCTTACATTCTTTTTTTTTTTTTTTCTGGGTAGATACCACTTTTAGCTAAACCACCTGGATAAAATGTTTACTTGTCTCATTAGGAATTGATGTAGAGCGCATGAAATATTTTCTTTTATGTATTTCTCTATGTATTTCTTGTCAGCCTGCGCTGTGTCTTTTCAGTTTATCCCCCTCCTAATCCTGTTCATCGATCTCCTTTGGGTATTGTCCATTGCCTATGTTACTGCATCTATTAGAGCATTCTTTAGTTTTTTATGGAACAAAATACTGAAGAGTATATGCAAGGTGCAAGTTTGGCTTTTTTAAATTCTAAATTATTGTATGTCAGTGCTTGGGTGAGAGCTCTGGAGATTTGCTGTGAACTATTCTCTGCCATTAAATGTCACCTGATGGACTATGATAATCTTCTCCAGCGCCAGTGGATGGTAAAGGCTGGAAGACTTGTAGTGAGGCTGGTCTTGCTACATTTGTTCTCCAGAATTCCCCTTCTAGCAGTATGTAGCGAATGTGTACATGTGCTCCAGGAGTGGACTGGTAGGCACAGACTGTGGGCTGGGCTGACAAGACATAGCAGCTCCACTTAATAAAAAACAAAAAAGTTCCTATTGAAGCATCAGGTATATTTATTTGAGTCCTTATCTTAAAGCTTTTTCTTCAAATAGTTTGTACTCCAGTTCTGTATTAAGCATTGCAGGTGTATTTTTGTGGTTGCTGAGAAGCTTCTTTGGTCTGTTGCATGGCTAAGTTTCCTTTTCTTTCATTCATACATGTTTGGCATTAAAACACATACTACTACTGAAGTTTCTTTCTTCCTTTGCTGGAAAGGAATCTAAATAGAGAAATACTAATAAGAAGGCAAAGTAGGGCATGACAATAGCATAAAGGATATTGTATAATGTATTATGGGATATTGCATCAGAATTACTCAGAAAATAAGTGAAAATCTCTCCTGAATATTGATTCTTGCCTTTATGCCACATTTAGACTTATCCTGAGCAGAATAAGACCTGATGGTATGTAAAGAAATTAAAAACTTAACCGACTTAATTGTCAGGGCTGATAAATAGCTTTGGTTAATGCAAATGGCTACTCTTTGATAAGCCCTTAAGTCAGGGCTTGCATTCCCTCTACCAAAGCTATAGGATATCCTGCAACCACCTCAGACATCTATCTGTATTTGGGATATATGTCCAGGCAGTCTGTAAAAGACTTACCACCTGTCAGACTACTGACGGGCAACTTGACACGGGCTTCATGGACAATAACTATGACAAAATGGAGAAATCTTAGTTATCAACTCTACTAGTACAGCTACCATGGAACACAGTATCTTGCTCTAAGACACCGACAATTTGAATTGGTTTAATCAAAATTACATTGAAAGCATATTAATAGACCTCTTTTTATTTTTTTTTCCCTTTTTCTTTTTCTGAGCTTGCGAGAGAAGGAATACCTGCATACCAAACCTACATTTAGTTTTAATATTATGACCTGTGGTTGAAGCTATCTAGGTTTGATTCATTAAGAAAACACATACATATCTGTCTATTTCCAATAACGAAAGCTTTGATATAGAAAAATGGGAGATAACAGTCTGAATGACTGCTTTCAATGTACAGTTTGCTTGTGTGAAAGGGGTAAGTGAATCATTCAAGCCTAGGACCTGGGTTAAGGTGCAAGCCTAGGACCATGGAAAAGTACTGTTTTCATGGCTTGCAAAGCTAGATATTTCTCAAAACCGGGAAAGAACAAGGTTGATATTTTGAGATGGGTAATTTATTTTCAGGACACTGTTCAGCCTCTAATTGAAAGTTGCAAATTAGAATCATCTTCATAATCTTAGCCTGCATGCTTTTTTGCTTTCATTGTTTATGTAAATAACATTAGTTTTCAATTTCAACAGAACCATGAGGACTGCTGAGAGGCACAAGCTATGCTGATGTTAGCCTACTCCTTCTGGATATGACCTTGTGTGGAAACATTTTCCCGTTCCAGACAAGAAATTCTCAAAATGTGACGTTATTTCAGTGGCAGCACCTCACTGATGTGATTGACACTCCTGCTACCAAACAATTCTGTTCTAAGCTTTGGTTCTCTTCAAGTCTTGACTTCTGTAACAGCAAAAATCCAAAGGAGTTTTACTTGATGAAAATCTGCTAGCCTGGTTTTCCTGTGTTATTAAAATAACCTTTTTGTCCTTCTCTTTACCCAGTGCTGCCAAATCTCCATAGAGTTTTTTTGTCATCAAACCTGTTCCCATGGAAACACATTTACAGGGAAATTGCTCCAAAATTACATTTCTGTACCAATAGCTATTTTACTGCGGGACATGCTTTTCAATGGACTGCAGTTGAAACACATAAGAGAAATAGTGGCTGAATACCTAAAGAAGGGACCCCCGGACATCAAAGAGCAGTCTGGGTGATGCTTGTATAGGAAAATGTAAGATTTCTTACTAGGTATCAGTTACAAAAAGGAGTTGAGACTATGTGAGACTGAGTTTGTGACTTTCAGAAAAATTAAAATTCAGAAGAACTTTTAATCCTTGGCACATGTTCACTCTAGATGTCCAGTTTCAGCAGTGAAAAGATACAAAGACAATTTCTGTGCTTGCCCTCAACATCCAAAAGAGCTGGCAACAAAAACTCAAACCTCTCAAAGAAAGGCAAAAAGGAAATGGACTACACCAAGAACCTGAATATTGTAGACCTGTCCAAGTGTTTCAACAGAACAGTGGGCAAGACTGTACAAATGATTTGTTAGATGATCAGGAATAGAACTTCTCCTGTCCTGTGGGCTACACACTAGATTCAAGTACCTCCTGTGCTTAAAGTTCATAATGCAGTGAGAGATCAGACATCATTGTGCTGACACTTGAGACAGAAGGGAATCATAGAATCATAGAATCATAAAATCGTTAAGGTTGGAAAAGACCTCCAAAATCACCTGGTCCAACCATCCCTCTACCACCAATGTCACGCACTAAACCATGTCCCTAAGCACCAGGTCCAACCTTTCCTTAAACAGCCCCAGGTGACTCCACCACCTCCCTGGGCAACCCATTCCAATGCCTGGCTGGTCCTTCTGAGAAGAAATTTCTCCTAATTTCCAACCTAAACCTCTCCTGGTGCAACTTGAGGCCATTCCCTCTACTCCTATCACTAGTCATCTGCAAGAAGAGGCCGACCCCCAGCTCCCCACACCTTCCTTTCAGGTAGTTGCAGAGAGCAATAAGGTCTCCCCTGAGCCTTCTCTTCCCCAGACTAAACAACCCCAGTTCCCTCAGCCGCTCCTCACAGGACTTGTGTCCCAGGCCCTTCGACAGCTTTGTAGCCCTTCTCTGGACATGCTCCAGGGCCTCGATGTCCTTCTTGTAGTGAGGAGCCCAAAGCTGAACACAGTACTCGAGGTGCAGTCTCACCAGAGCAGAGTACAGGGGGATGATCACCTCCCTGGTCCTGCTGGCTGTACTATTCCTGATACAAGCCAGGATGCCGTTGGCCTTCTCGGCCACCTGGGCACACTGCCGGCTCATGTTCAGGTGGGCATCGACCAACATCCCCAGAGCCTTTTCCTCTGCACAGCTTTCCAGCCACTCTGCCCCAAGCCTGTAGCGCTGCTTGGGGTTGTTGTGGCCAAAGTGCAGGACCCGGCACTTAGCCATGTTTAACCTCATCCTATTGGCCTCAGCCCATCGATCCATCCTGTCCAGGTCCCTCTGAAGGGCCTTCCTGTCCTCTGGCAGATCAACACTTCCTTATAATTTGGTAACATCTGCAAACTTACTGAGGGTGCACTCAATTCCCCCATCCATATCATCAGTAAAGATATTAAAGAGGATGGGCCCCAACACTGACCCCTGGGGAACACCACTTATGACCAGTCACCAGCTGAATTTCACTCCATTCACCACCACTCTCTGGGCCTGGCCGTCCAGCCAGCTTTTAACCCAGCAAAGAGCGTACCTGTCCAAGCCATGTTTCTGGCTGCCAGTTTGTCCAGGAGAATACTGTGGGAGACTGTGTCAAAGGCCTTGCTGAAGTCTAGGTAGACTATGTCAACAAGCTTTCCCTCATCCACCAGGCAGGTCACCTGGTCATAGCAGGAGATGATATTGGTCAGGCAGGACTTGCCTTTCATGAACCATGCTGACTGGGCCTGATCCCCAGGTAGTCCCACATATGCTGCATGATTACATTCAAGATGACCTGTTCCATCACCTTTCCTGGCACTAAGGTCAGGTTGACAGTCGTGTACTTCCCTGGGTCCTCCTTATGACCCTTCTCATAGATGGGCGTCACATTAGCAAATCTCCAGTCATCTGGGACCTCTCCAGATGACCATGACCACTGATAGATGATGGAAAGTGACCCAGCAATCACATCCACCAACTCGCTCAGCACCCTCGGGTGGATCCCATCTGGCCCCATGGACTTGTGACAGTCCAGGTGGAGCAGCAGGTCTCTATAACTGTTTCCACCTGAACTGTGGGGGGTTTCTTCTACTCCCCGTCCCAGACTTCCAGTTCGTGAGGCTGAGTACCCCGAGGATAAGCAGTCTGACTAGTAAAGACAGATGTAAAGAAGGGATTAAGAACCTCAGCTTTTTCCTTATCCTGTCATATCCCTGTCCTTGTCATGTTCCCCCCTGCAACCAGTAAAGGATGAAGATTCTCCTTGACCGTCTTCTTACTGTTAATATATTTGTAAGACATTTTTTGTTACCCTTTACCATTGTGGCCAGGTTGAGCTTATGTTGGGCTTTAGCCTTTCTGATTTTCTCTCTGCATATGCTGGCAACTTCCTTGTACTCTCCCCGAGTTGCCTGTCCCTTCTTCCCACCAGACATAAACTCTCTTTTTCTCTCAGACACTCAGCAAACCCTGTTCAGCCACACCAGTCTTCTTCCCCAACGGCTCATCTTATTGCACACAGGGTCAGCCTGCTCCTGCGCCTTGAAGGCTTCCTTCTCGAGGAGTGTCCAGCCTTCCTGGACCCCTCTGCCCTTCAGGACTGACTCCCAATGGACCCTCCCTACCAGCATCTGGAACAATTCAAAGTCTGCCCTCTGGAAGTCCAAAGTAGCACTTTTACTGACCTCCCTCCTGACTTCACCAAGAATAGAGAACTCTACCATTTCATGGTCTCTCTGCCCAAGACAGATCTGCAAAAATGTACACTGCAAAAATGTGCAGTTCTGAAGTATGTGAGAATATATCTGAAGCAACAGTTCTTAGCAGGATGGTCATATTCTCCATGTTTACAGCACTTTGAAAAGAGTGCGTCAGACTGCAAATCAAGCAATGCAGTAGGACTTTTTAAATCCCATTATATGAAATGTAGTCAGTAAATTTGAATCATTCATTCTGTGCAGCTTTGCTCCCTCCTGCTGGGCATGTGTGCTTATCCTTTTGCCTTAAAACCAGAGGAAACCAATCTGCAGATAAAACTAATATTGATTTAAATGAACAGCGCTTCATCACTGTTGTTTGTGTATTCACTTGCTCGAATCAAAGTTAGTCACATGTTTCTAGATTGTCATTAATACCTTATTTAGACTTAATTGTTTCAGGGTTCATGCACTTTAATGTCTTCCCAGGGAGAATTAATGCTGTCTAATTCTACGATCAAATTTGACAGCCTGATAAGGAGAATACTGAGTTTTCATTCTTGTAAGACACAGGGGACTGAGAATCCCGTGTTGTGGTTTGGACTTGGACATTAGAGCATTTACAAATTTCAGCCTCAGGTTCGTATAACAGTTATTCGGTTTGAGAAGGGAGGTCAAATTCAGCCACCTGATTTTCAGAAATACTAAAAAAGAGAAGGCTCTAGTGATTTCCTCAACATTTGATCAAAGCCCAGGAGCAGTGGGACTTGGGCTGATTATCTTTGTTTAAATTTGATTACACAGAAAGAGACACCATAACAGATGAGTGGAGTACACTGAATCATGTCTAACTGTAAATGAGTGTAAGAAACAGCTGCAGAGGTATTGCAAGGATTCTCTAGCACTGACAAAGTACTTGGAAATGGAATATATGTACAATGCTGAGTAGAGGAAGCAAGGCTGTTGAGAACTGCATAGCCTTGGCCTCAAGTCGCGCCAGGGGATGTTCAGGTTAGAAATTAGGAGAAATTTCTTCTCAGAAAGAGAGGTTAGGCATTGGAATGGGTTGCCAAGAGAGATGGTGGAGTCACTGTCTCTGGGGGTGTTTAAGGGAAGGTTGGATGTAGCGCTTAGTGACGTGGCTTAGTGGGTGTGACACTGGTGGTAGAGGGATGTTTGGACCAGATGATCTTGGAGGTGTTTTCCATCCTTAATGATTCTATGATTCTGTGAAAACACATAGCACTAAACAAAGGGGACAGCAGATTGCTTTACTGTAACCCTACTGCTAGGCTGTTTTAGGTAGAAATAAAACTTGGAAAGAAACTGCATGGTCTTCTTTGATTATGGCAGAATTATTTCCTACACCATATTTTCTCCTGTGTTGTTTAATTTTAATACATTACAAACAATATATTTATCTGTTAAGCCTGATATTACTGTTCAGGATGGTGAGATGTTACACATAGATGCAAAGAGTTAGCAGATTTTCTTAGAAAGGCAACGGGAAGAATGGTAATCCCCAGAATAATAACGTAATACAGCATTACATGTTGCAGCAGAGACAAAATTAAAGCACGACTAAGTCAGAAAAAAAGCAAGACAGAAGGGAGTTATTGATTCTCTTGAGATATTAGAGCAATCCAAGGAAGAAAATCCCTCTTGGCCACTGGGTGTCAGCCTTGAATTATATGTTATAGGATGTACAATTTAAATGTAAAGGCACACCACTCATTACTCAGAGTAGTCCCTTGTCCTACACAACATCAGACAGTATAGCTCTGCTGATTCTAGTAGAGTTATGCTGATTTGCACCATCCATGCATACATTGGGTGAATTTAAGTACTTATCTACACTGAAGACAGGGAAGTAATTCCTGTACAGTGAAGATAAATTTGTGATAATAGTATCAATGTTGGCAATTCTTTAGGTCTCCTTTATCCATGCAAACTGCTCTAACACCTTCCTAAATTGCCATGAAAACTGAGGAACATGATTTTGAGATCTTGACAGAAGCCATTGTCCACCATGTAAGTCAGATATTGGTGATCTGAAGGGAACCAAAACCAGCTCACCACCTCAACTGTGATCCCTGCTACCTCTTCAAATAAGACACAGGTGCTCCAAAACCCATACAGTGCTGCCATGTGTGATGTCTCATCTCTCAGCAGTGCTGCTATTACCACTGACAGAACCAGCTTCCACGCTGTTTCAGAAAAGGCTCCACTGATACATATAGGGGAGTAAATGATAAAACAAAAAAAACAAACAAAAACCTGCTGATGCCACTTCCCCCATCATTTTCATTTGCAAGTTGGAGTCACAAACCAAGGGCATGAGCTGGAGCTTAATGAACCATTGAAATGCTGCATGCAATCGAAACACCTTGCTTGTAATCTTCTTTCACACAAAGAATACAACACACTATCTCTCCAAGAACCGACAGGTCTTTCACACAAAGCTATGGTCTTCAAAATATTTTTTGTTCCTAGCATTTTTAGTGAAGGAGGGGCAGATATTCCAACAGCCCTCCTGGCTTTCACTTGGGCTTCCTACTATGGAGCTGCTTTTCTCATAGTGTCTCAATAATTTTGCTGCTGTTATCCATTTCATAAACAAAAAGACACTTTCTTAAGACAGACACATGAAGAGGACTGGCCCTGAAGAACATCAGTGACAAAGCAGAAAGCACAGCATTTCACTTTGTCAGCAGCTTGCTCCATCTCAGTGTTCTGTGCTTCATCTGGTGACTCACTTGATGGCTTGCTCCTAAGCTCTGCTGGGCCTTCTGTCAACTTGAACCCACGGCTGCATAGGGTATCTGATCTCCTCCACCATCAACCTTCTTTCCTTCTGCTAGCTTCAGGCTAGAATTATTTTACTGAGTACAGTATTTTTATTCTATTTTAAATTGTTAAGTATTTGTTCATCTCAGAGTCAGTCAGAAACAAATAAAAAGGAATAAAAATATATAATATATATTATTATAAATATAACAAATAAAAAAAATCCTCTTCTCATGAGAGGATTTGAGAGGGAAGGATGGATGCTCCCATTCCTGGGATCTCTAATTTACCTCTTATCTTCATTGGGGGTTGCTCTGTCTTGGGAATGGTCTTATCTTTGAGTTGACTTGCTTGCATTTTGGAGCTTGTGGTACTGTTTGTAGAAGAAGACTGAAAATGTGAGTGCAGCTGAAGCTGTTTCCTGGCAAGGTCTGCAGGAGGAGGGGGGGATTTAGACCCTGGTGGCTGAAGTAAGCTTGCTAAGGATAGCAAGCAGGAAGTATGATCATAGGCAGAGGCACTTCTTGGTATTTCTCAAGACTGAGAAAATAGAAAGGATGAAATTCGTACCTTCTCACTTTAATTTTTGCTAAGCTCCTCCAAGTTTTTAAGCCTTTAAGCTTCAAACTCAGATATAGCCAATGAGGGAAATGAAAATACCTCTGCATAGTGCTGCATGACTGCTCTAAGAAAGCTGCTTGTATGTTCATACCCAAAGCCACTGTAAAATGTGCTTTGTATGCTCGGTGCACAAACGATGTGCTTTACATCCAGAGACGCCGGTTATCTTGCTTTTTCACCACAAGATGGCATTATCTGAGCTTTTCTTTGGCAAGAAAAAATAAAACCATCCTTATTAATAACAATAATAAGGGGGGGGGGAGGGGCGGGGGGGATTCAAACCCTCCCTGTCTTTTCTGAGGTCTGTGATAAAGCAAGATCTGTTAGGCAGCTGCTGCTCCTGTTGGAAAACAATGGTGCTGCTTTCAGAGAGCTGCAAGGGAGACTAAGGGTCAAGTCCCTTTAAAAAAAAAAAAAAAGTGAAATACAGTATTGTGCATCTTGAAATCTGAAACCAAGAAACAGAAGTGCAAGGGAAACAAGGGGGAAAGTCTTGCAATTCCTGAGGGCAACTGTTCCAAGTGGAGTTTTAAGGAGTAAAATACCTGTATATACACTTAAAGGTTATTGAATGGCTTTTGTGGAGAAGCCTGTGAAATAAAGGAGCCGTGGAAGAAGACATTTCTTTTTCTCGTCCTCTCTGGATATAATGGCTATTGCAAAGCAAAGCATCTTCAGATTTGGCTTCAAATGGCTCTTCTTAGCAACTTTTATGATAGCCTGTGATGGACAAGGTGGAAAGAGAGAGAATGGTGGTCCCGCCTGTTACGGAGGATTTGATTTGTATTTCATTCTAGACAAGTAAGTCGGTTCTACTCTTCTATTTGAAAGATTATTTTTTTTCTTCTGGCATGAACTGGAATATCATATACTGATACTGAGGAGGTTTTCTTCAGATTTTGGTTTTGTAGAAGTCACTGTGTCCCCAAGGGACCTGCGAAACTCCTTACTACTCTCTCATTGTTGTTGTTGTGGTAACTTTGGTAGATCTAGTATTAAATGCAATTGTGCTTTGTAAATCAGATAGTTAGAAGTTTTGTTGTGGCTGATACAAAAGCTTTATTTTGTACTTGACCCTGTAGTTTCTTAAAAGAACGGTTGGGAGAAGAGCAGAACCTTGGTCATGCCAATTTCCCTATGAACTGTGAAAGTTGAGGCACTCATAAAAGCAGAGCTGGGGAGTTATTGCAGGCATTAATTTTGTAGCTGAAAACATGGAGAAAATGCTCGCCTGCCTGGAGGTCTGCTTCTGTACTGTGTGTTCGTTGTCTCAGAAAGAATTTTTGTGCATCAAAGCAGGTAAAGACCAGGCTCTGAGAGGTGGCTACTGCCTTAAAAAGGGTCTGATTTTGGCCATTGTGATGGAAAACAGCTAGAGTGTCTTATTCAAAAGAGAACTTTATTTTTCTCCTGGCTGAGTCACATTTTCTTTGTTTCCTGTTAATCAAATGCATATTTTGACTGCTTAACTCTTTATACTGAAGATAACTGCCTACTCACTTTTTTATCACTAATTCTGATCTGGCACTAGTAAATTTGCCTGTTTAGAGGCCTTCAGATTTTAGTCTGAGCAATATGAAATAAATACATGCTGAGCTTTGGAATGCTTCGAATTGAAGCAATACAACATTTTTTTTTAAAGTGTAAAAAGTACTAGCTAAAAAGATTCTCCTAACTTTCTTAATTAAGAATAGTTATTTTGAACCACAAGTTTGGAAATATTGGAACATATATGTGCCAGAGGCATAGAACTAACATTTATAACCATAAATTTCAGAGACAGGAAAGTATTTCAAGTTGCCAAAAGTGCTTGCAGATGAAGCTTTCTGTCTGATCCTCTTGAGTGTTTTGCAGTAGCAGCCACATTCCATTTGTATAAATGACTTGGAATTACATAACACTTTATTACAAAATACTGGGTAAAATGTAAGACTGAGACAAGTACACTGGATATTTTGTTGTGCCAGTTATCTGAATACTCCAGGGGAAAGATTTTTTTTTATTATTTTATTTTTATTTTCCACTTCATTGAGTGAGAAAGATTCTCCTGTGTTGCATTTTGTTGCTTTGGCTGGTCTGTTCTTAGCAGGATTACCTCTATTGCTATATTGGAAAAACAAAGCATGATTTGTAATGCAGACAGCTTTTGCAAACTGAGTTTCCCTGAAAGCTGAAGCAGAACTGAAGGCTTTATCAAATCTGATGGATATGATTTTAACAACCACTTATTTCAAGCTCCTGTCCTCTTACTAAAAGACATGACTTTCTAGGCTTGCTTAAGGAAAATTTGGGTGGAAATATGAAGCTTGGCACAAACTTTAAAGTATGCAAGTTACCTCAGTGTATATATCAAGGTATCCAAAAAACTCCTACTTTAACAGATGTAGGTTTCCTATTTTGGTAGTGTGTTGGTTTTTGTTGGTGGTGTTTTTTTGTTTGTTTGTTTTGATTTTTTTTTTCTGGTGCAGAAATGAACAGGGTCTGATGCAAAGTCCATTGATGTAAAAAATTTGATGGTCTCTGGTGGAATTTGGAGGAGTCTGCAGACTGTGGGAGAATAGATTATCCCATATCCTTTATCTTTAAGACGTTCTTTCATTTTTCAGATGCTAAGCTCAAGTTGTATAAAATTTGGGTCTTATTTAGCCTGGGTTTTCTAGTTTTCTAGTGGGTTTAGAGAATGTCTTCAATAATGCTGCAGTGGTCCTGAATGCCCATAGAGACCTTCAGGCAAACTATGAAATTATAATAATAGATTCAGGGCTCATGTTGCTGCTTTTATTTGCCATTGCTCAAAAAATAATGAAAGTACTGGTGATAAAGGATACCAAAGCAGGTGAGATTTACATTCGGAAACATGAAATATAAATTTCAATGGTGGAAGAAAATCATTAAAATATTAAGCAACTTACTTTCTGGGATCAGAGGAGTAATAGAAAAAGAATAAACACAGCCCTGGAATTCACTGGTGCTAGAGCCATCTGCTGACCCTTTGCTTCATGGCCTGCCTAGACGGAGTGACTACTTAAGTCCATTTAGCACCCTGTATGTGTGTGCTGCTCGCAGTACATGTTCCAGCTGCACATAGTCCTTGTCACAGTGCTGGCTCTTGAAGCATAATGCTGGCCACATGAAGGCCATTCAAAGTGAGCACATAATGCACTGGGGAAGAAGCAGGTGTTACAGGCTGTTCTCATGAAGTGATGCTCTTTCTCCCTGAAGCATTCTCTTTAGCAGACTCCTGCAACTATGCTGTGCAAACTGTTGAAGGGAAACCAGGCTTCTTCTGGCTGTCTGCATACAGCTGGAGACATGACTCCATGCAGATGGCAAGCTCAGAGGACCTGAAACAAATCTGCCACTTCTCATTGTTAAGAAAGGGAAGAAAATCCAGCAGTCATTCAGAAATAATCCTGCTATGGTACGCAGACTTGATGTGCATATAATTAACAGAACAAAAGCTTGAAAGGTAGCAGGTGGGCTTGCTGGCTTATGAAAGCATCCTTAATCTCTGTGCATGCACTTGCATGCCTTTCATTACTTCTAAGAGGAATGCTCACACAGCTTAGGTAGCAATAGAGAAGGCCTCTCACACTGTGACCCTTGGACCTAAAGCTAGCAGAATTACTTTCCAAAAGTGTGGCAATGACACTCTTGAGGACTGCGGTTCATGTTGGGCCAGCTCCTTGCCAAGTAAATCAGGTCCTAGGTGGCATATCCTTTTGTGTTTCTGCTTGTTTTAACTGCAGCACTGAGACTCATATACAATAAATGGTAGTGAAACAAATGGCAGAAGATAGTGCCAAAGAGCACCTGGATGTGAGATACGATAGAGTCTTAATTAAGAAGGAAGAATGAGGAATCAATGAGATGATCACAGAATCATAGAATGGCTTGGGTTGGAAGGGACCTTAAAGATCATCTAACTCCAACCGCCCTACCATAGACAGGGATGCCAACCCAAGGCCCCATCCAGCCTGGCCTTGAACACCTCCAAGGACGGGGCATCCACAACTTCTCTTGGCAACCTGTTACAGCGAAGAATTTCCTCCTAATGTCTAATCTAAATCTATCCTCTTTTAATTTAAGACCATTCCCCGTTGCCCTATCATTATCAGCCCTCGCTTCTCCAGGCTGAACATGATGATGATGACAAGCATAAAGAAAACATTTGTTTTTGCCAATATTGTTCAGATATTCTAAAAATATCATCCATTTGACTACTGAACACTACTACCCACTGACCTGACTCTCATGGTACCTAGTGCTCTAGTATTTAAGCACTCCATACAAGCGCAGTCTGAAGATCAGATAGAGGCAGCCCCCGGTTTAATTGATTTGTGGGTAGGGAGGAAGGAATAATAATGGGTAAATCTTCTCAGTAATCTTTTGCTGTATTTGCTGTAAGTCAAAAGCATTATTTCCTGTGTTCTTGACTGTTGTGTGTGAACATAGCAAGGACTTTATACCCATGTGTGGAAAACATGCAAGGAACTGTATGTGTGTGAAAGAAAATTTGGCTTTAAAGGATCTTTGGCAAAAAGAAGCAAATAATCCAACCTGTTTCCTGTGATCCTCTCATTATTCAGACACATAGTTGATCCATTTTTAACTAGTTGTTAGACCCCACGTGGAGTACTCTGTTCAGTCCTGGGGTCCCCAGCATAAGAAGGACATGGACCTGTTGCAGCAGGTCCAGAGGAGGGCCCCGAGGATGATCAGAGGGCTGGAGCACCTCTCCTATGAAGACAGTGAGAGTTGGGCTTTTTCAGCCTGAAGAAGAGAAGGCCCTGGGGAGACCTTATAGTGGCCTTCCAATACCTAAAGGTGTCTACAGAAAAGCTGGGGAGTGACTCTTTGTCAGGGAGTGCGGTGATAGGACAAAAGGGAATGGTTTTGAACTAAAAGAGGATAGGTTTAGATTAGAAATAAGCAAGAAATTCTTCACTCAGACAGTAGTGAGGCACTGGAACAGGCTGCCCAGAGAAGTTGTGGATGCCCCATCCTTGGAGGTTCTCAAGGCCAGGTTGGACGGTGCTTTGAGCAACCTGAACTAGTGGAAGGTGTCCCTCTTATGGAAGGGGTTGGTCTGGATGAGTTTTAAGGTCCCTTCCAACCCAAACCATTCTGTGATTCTATGATTCTAAACATAGCCAGTGATTCTGTGATTCTGGAGTCACGGGCCTGGATCCAGAGCAATGTATGCATTCTGTATGGATGGCAGGGGCCTGTGAGGGTATGGAAGCATAACTTTTCTTTGTTTTGTGTGAGGGCTGAGGGAAGTTGGCAAGGTAGTGTGGGGAAATTTGCACATTCTTGTGTCTTTTTACTTGTTGCCTGAAGAATTCTCTCCTGCGTCTGCTGTAGTCACACTGATTGCAACCAGCTAATTTAGCATGTGAAATCATTGCCCATCAAGACCTGTGTACATGTTTTTAGTCAGTAGTAAATCCAAGGTAAACTATTCATTGTCACAAGTGGTGGGTGGGAACTGTCTTATAATGAGAGTTGAGTGTGCCTGCAGCACTCTGCACTTTACTGCTTGATCTAAGTTCAGTCCATGTTTACTTGTTTATTAGTTGTTAGTCACGTACCCCAGGCCAATCAGGTAGAGAAGAATATTCTGTTCTTGGACTATGTTTGGGCTTAGAGGTTTATCCTGCTCTAAACTGGGCCTCTATAAACTCTGTAATCTCAAATGTTTGACAATAGCTTTAGTGAGCTGTCTCGTGAAGTTCAGCACAAGATAGTAGTGTTTCCTTAAAGAATTGCATCACCTCACTAACATCTATCTATGTGCTATCTGGTCTTCTCAGAATTTCTCCTGATGTATTTGGAAAGACAGAGGACACTTTGGCTCATCTGTGTTATTTTTAAGAGCTCAATAAAATGATGCTGCAAAACTTCATGGGTCAATGCCACCTCTGTCAGCTATGAGATTTCTTGAAGTTAGTCCAAAAATTTAAGGAGAATATGGAACAATACCAGTCTCTGAATCAGGTGCCTGTATATACTTCTGTCATCTGGAGCACACATAACTGGTGTGAAGTCTTTGTATAAGAGTTTGTGGGCTTGATTATGTTTTTGTCTAGTTTGTGAATTAAAAATAGCACTGTGAGTATTCTGAGAAGGTGCAATGGGAGAAATGGAAATAATGAGTCTAAAAATTGCAAGAAAGACAAACTAGGAAGGTTTGAGCTGCTATAGCTTAGGGTTGTGGAGCACCATGTTTCAGTGAATAGGTGAAAAGCACCTGCTGGAGGGCTGGGCTGGGCCAGAGTGCAGCTCTCTGCCCCTGCAAACACTGAGCCATGTGGTGGGTCTCCGCCTTGGATTTAGTTTAGATGTACAAAATCCCAGCACATTTGACCACAGAATGTATCATTCTCCTGTTAAAGGCATAATTTACTTATTCTTAATTTCCACTTATTACACTGTGGTGGTTTTACCCAGCTGGGCAGCTGAGCTCCACCACAACCGCTCTCTCACTACCTCTCCTCAAAGAGAAAGAGAGAGAAAATACTATGGAAAGGGCTCAAGAGTTGAGATTAGGATCACTCAGTAACTATTGTGATGGGCAAAACACACATGGCATAAGGAAATTAGAAAAATTTACTACCTATTACTAATAAGCTAGAGAACTGAGAAACAAAACAAACTAAAAACACCTTCCCCCCATCCACCCTCTTCCACCTCCTCCCCTCGAGTGGCACAGGGGAATTGGGGGTGGGGGTTGCGGTCAGTCTATAGCACTTTGTCTCTGCCACTCCTTCATGGTCACTCTCTTCCCTTGCTCCAAAGTGGGGTCCCTCCCATGGGATAGAGTCCTTCCTGAACTGATCCTACATGGGCTTCCCACAGGCAACAGCTCTTCAAGAACTGCTCCAATTATGGGTCTGTACCACAGGGTCCATCTGTCAGGATCAAACTGCTCCAACATGGGACCCCACAGGCGGCAGCGCCCCACCAGGTTACCTGCTGCTGCACGGTCTCCTCTCCATGGGCCGCAGCTCCAGCCTAGAGTCTGCTCCAGCGGGGGTTTTCCACAGGCTGCAGCCTCCTTCAGGGCAGATCCACCTGCTCTGCCGTGGGCTCCTCCATGGGCTGCAGCATGGAAATCTGCTCCGCTGTTGTACACAGTGGGCTGCAGCATGGAAATCTGCTCCACTGTTGTACACCATGGGCTGCAGGGGCACAGCCTGCTCCACCAGGGGCCTCTCCAGAGGCTGTGGGGGAACTTCAGCTCTGGCACCTGGAACACCTCCTGCCCTCCTTCTGCACGGACCTTGGTGGATTCAGAGAGCTTTCTCACTCCTCCCTGTCCCAGCTGCTGTTGTGCAGCAGGTTTTTCTTTTCCCTCTTTCTTAAGTATGCTCTCACAGAGGCACAACAAACATCACTTATTGGCTCAGCCCTGGGCAGTGGTGGGTCCCTTTGGAGCCAGCTGAAACTGGGCCTTATCTAAAATGGGGCAGCTGCTGGATTTTTCTCGCAGAAGCCAACCCTTGCAGCCCCCACTACCAAAACCTTGCCGTGTAAACCCACTACATGGACTTTTCTCCAGCAAGAAATATTCACTCTTGAGCTTCAGGTTGTTTCTCCTTGGTGTTATTAGATGAGTAGGAAGGCTTCATTTAAGAAGAGATGGAGCTTTAAGTGCTTGAAGTTTTCTTCTAGAGGGCATGAGTATGGGAATGCTTGTGGGAGAGCAGAGCGAGGATGAAGTGGAGGAGGTGCAGCAAGAGCTGAATCCATGCTTGTATGGAGAATTAAAAAGCATCACTAAGTTGAAAATTCTGCCCAGGCCATTTAAGACCTGCAGAACGAAGTTGCAAATGCAGACACTTAAACAGGATATGCTGTTGACTGGCACACCACTGAACTGAGCAATTGGTTTTTAAGCTTCGTTCTGGCAAATGCTGTTTTCAAAAAATGCATGACTTCAGAGCCATGGCAAATGACAAGCATTTTTACATGGCGACCTACATACCATATGTGCTCTGTGGCTGGATCTCATTCTCAGCTGCCTTGCTGTAATAGTAATTTTAAGTGACAATCAACTTTTGTTCAGTGGTTTGTAATAAAGTGGGAGGAACACTCACACTTCTAGGCTAGTGCTGCTTTTTAGGGCAGTGTCCTGTTGCAAGTGAGGGCTGGATAGAACTTCTGTTGGTGGAGGTTGATAGCTAAGCTTTCCTTTAACATGAAGTATAGTCTTTGTATCTGTTTGAGGAGAAGGTTGATTAGTGTATGATTGTGAAACTGTCCTGCCTTCAGATGTGTGTTACCAGACAGTTCAGAAGATGTGAAACTTTAATCAGACATACTTTTTTTAGAGGGTTGTATGTGGTCTAAAATACCATACATTTCAATGAAGGAGGTAGTAATTGGTTTATGGTTAACATAGCCTTGGCTGCAATATCTTCTGGAGGCTGATGCAACCATTGCTATAATGTCAAGAGCAAGTGCTGGGTTCTGCACCTGGGACGGGGCAACCCTGGCTGCATGTACAGACTGGGTGATGAGACGCTGGAGAGCAGCCCTGCAGAGAGGGATCTGGGGTTTCTGGCAGATAGCAAGCTGAACATGAGCCAACAGTGTGCCCTGGCAGCCAGGAGGGCCAACCGTATCCTGGGGTGCATCAAGCACATCATTGCTATTTGGTCGAGGGAAGTGATTGTCTCGCTCTACTCTGCGCTGGTGCGGCCTCACCTCGAGTACTGTGTGCAGTTCTGGACACCACAGTAAAAAAAGGATGTGAAACTATTGGAGAGTGTCCAGAGAAGGGCTACTAAGATGGTGAAGGGCCTAGAGCGGAAGAGGTACGAGGAACAGTTGAGGTCACTTGGCCTGTTCAGCCTGGAAAAGAGGAGGCCGAGGGGAGGCCTCATCACGGCCTACAGCTTCCTCACAAGGGGGAGGGGAGGGGCAGGCGCCGACCTATTCTCTTTAGTTACCAGCAATAGGATCCGAGGGAATGTTGTCAGGCTGCGACAGGGGAGGTTCAGGCTGGATATCAGGAAGAGGTTTTTCACTGAGAGGGTTGTCGCGCATTGGAACAGGCTCCCCAGGTATGTAGTCACGGCACCAAGACTGTCGGAGTTTAAGAAGTGTTTGGACTGTGCTCTAAGTCATATGGTCTGAATTTTTGGGTAGACCTGTGTGGAGCCAGGAGCCGGACTCAGTGATCTTTGTGTGTCCCTTCTAACTTGGGATATTCTACGATTCTATAATTCTATGGTTCAAGTGTTTCTTTTATGCCTTACCATGTAAAGACATTAAATACCTATTTTTCAGACTGTCTCAGATAAGATTTGGGCTATTTGGCACTGATGGGACTGGGATGTGTCATATTCAAGATCTCAGAGTTATTCCATTCAAGAGGAATTTGCATCTGCGTTTGAGCTTTGTGCATTTCTGTTCTGTCAGTATATAGCTTAGTATAATTTGGATGCAGCAGTTTTTTGTTTGAGGGCAAGTCCTAATGTACCTCACCCTTCATCTGCTATAAGACACCAATTTTCTCACTGTCTGTGTGGTTTAGTTTAGTAAGACCCCTGCTAATAATATTTCTTTGGTCCTCTCTGATACACATGCACATTGAGAACAAGTAATGATTTCAAGTCCTAGTTTGATGAGTGGCAGAAGATATCCTAGCTCTTTTCTGAAGAGCCAAGAAACGTAGAACCATTAGTACTTTCTAATGATTGAGTCCCCTGTGCAATCAGTCCATTAAAATCAGAAAAACAAACAAGCAAAAAACACAACAAAACAAACAAACAAACAACAACAACAGAAGAACAGAGGTTTCTGTAAGGTTTTATTTAAAGAGGTGCAATTGATATCAGGTCCTTTGTGTAAAGAGAACCAATGGTGTTAATTGTTTATCCAGATGGAGCATATGCTGCTGTCCTGGTTGCATGTCCCCACCTAACTGGGAACATTTGGACCTACAGGGTCATATAAAGAAATAGTGGCTTAAGTATCATGAAGCAAGTGGCCAAGGTGAAGGTTTTTACTGAATGGCTGTAAATAAAAACCAGGTGCAGGTAGAATAGGGAACGAAATTTACATAACCTGCACAATGTGGTTTGCATGCTTGCTGTGCTTCTAGGAAGTGAACTAATGATATTTGCAGCAAGACTGGGTTTTCTGTGCCAGGTGTGTAGTACTTGGTTGAATCTATTCATTTAGATTCTCAGATTTAAGGTAGAATGGAGTCAGGTCAGATGCCATTTCTTTCTGTGAAGTGAAAAAACATCTTCTCAAATGTTCATATTTCCTTCCTCAGGCTGCAGATCAATTACTTTTCTGTTAAAGCTGGAATGTTTTTTGCCCTATAAATACTTGTAATTGTAGTCAATGAATAGAAAAAAAGTGATGACACATTTATTTTCCATCTCTAGGAAGGATTTTTTTCCCCAATATTAATATTCCAATGGTCATAGAAATGTTTATGCCAGAAGGTGCATTTACTGCTGGAAGATTCTGGTTAACCTCATTTTTTCCTGGTCCTCACAATATGAAGAATAATTCGTAACTATCAAAATCCATGGCTTATTTTCTTGGGGAGCAAAATTAGTCTGTGTTTTGCCTTGAACTGAACTATGATGGAATGGGCCACAACAGCCAAGATGTGGGCCTAAGGTATTTTACTTTACATAGTCTCTAGCACAGTGGAATGCTAGAGAGGTTTAGGAATCTTTTCCCTCAACTGCATTTCCTTCCCAAAATACACTTGAGCTAACAGCTCTGCACAACAGTATGGCAAGTGAGTTGGTGGAATTCATCTAACAGCCTGTGCAAGGAGACAGGTCTTTGCTAACACAGGGTTTATTTGTTTAAGGCTGTGCTAAAGGTCTAACATAACTGCCATATGTTGTTGTGAAGTGTAGCTTTAAACACTTATATGAAACATAAATTATTCTTGCTTTTCAAAGTTAAGTAGCAAATGTAATTTACAATTTATTATCTTTTTAAAGGAAGAATTAGGACAGTGAGTGTTAAACAAAATAAAAATAAATGACTAGCTATGCAACGTGTAACAAAGCATTAGGCTGGGAAAACTATGATAGCAGCAATTAAACTAATGTCTCATGTAATAATTATTTCTGTAGATCAGGAAGTGTCCTGCACCATTGGAATGAAATATATCATTTTGTGGAACATTTGGCCCGCAAGTTCATAAGGTAAGAAGGGCTGGCTTGCAGAAAAGTGAATAAGGAGGGGTATGTGCCAGCAGCCAGGAGACATGCTCTCAGTTGCTATCAAGTAGCACATGCTGATTTCCACCTGGGGACCTCACCTAGTAGAGAGTTCTTAATGCTTTTCTCAGATAATACCACTGATTGCTTTTGAATTTTTCCCAAATTTCCCCCAGTTCTTGTCCTGTAGGAAATAGGAGTAGACAAGCTAATTAGACCCCTTTCTCCTGCTTGACTTCCATAGACCAAATCATACTTTGTGGGGAGGGAACCCTCATTGTTTCTGAGATGGCTGGTTACTGCAGAGAAGTTTAGACCTGCAAGGAGAGGTCCGAGACGGTAGCCTTCAGGCACCAAATACCTTGAGATTGAATGAAAAATCCCCCAGGCCAGTGGGTGGAATATATTATCTTAGGTTTAATTAGCCTTCGTTCTGTCTCAGCAATGCTAAGATCATGCTACAAGTACTTTTTACATCTTTTAGGAGGATTCCTCATGGTCTGCCTTAGCTAGCACTTCCCAGGGCAAAGCACCATTTGCTGCTCAGTTCTGTCTCATTATTATTTTGGTAGCAGTCAGAGAGCCTTTTGTGTTTGGTATTATACACACGGTAAGCTCTGGTCTGGACCAACCAAAATCACTTACTTTTGTCTCTTCTTCTCCAGCCCTCAGCTGAGGATGTCCTTCATCGTTTTTTCTACTAGAGGGACAATTCTAATGAGGTTAACAGAAGACAGGTAAGAGGTGTAGAAGTGCACAGCAGATTTTGAGTCCTCTTGCTGTTTCCTCCATGTTCCTGGCTCTCTGTTTTCCGATTTGCTTTCAGCAATGTGGTGACATCTTTGTGCTTCTCAGTTTAATTAAATCACCTGCCCATTTTCACATACGACACTCATTCTGCTAGAATGCAATAAGGCTTCTTAAACAGCAGTTGTTATCTGATGTTTAGCTTATAAATGTCTTTCTGTTAGCAATTGCGGTTTTAACTCAGAAACTGCTTCGATTGAGAGATTCTGCCTTCCACAAATTTTCAGGCTGTTGCCAGAAAACCAGAATATTGTTGCCTTTGAAACATCCTTAGGGAGTTTCTTCTGCAAACAAATAAGTGAAACTCCCTTCCCATAAAAACAAATTTGAAAGCTGTAGGTTATACCTGTACTCTTGATGTAAAGGTGAGAATGATTTCTAAGATGTCTGAATGCAAGCAGAGTGTTTAGGCTGGATTGTAAGGATGAATATTTTTTGGCAATGACAGTTTGGTTGCCATGTTTCTGAAGCATGTTCCTGTCATCTCCTTGTAGATCCCCAAGTTAATCCCAGTAAAATCTATAAGATTGATTTTTTTTTCCCCCACTAACTTCAAGAAGAGCTGGATGAGGTCCTTTAATCGCTGTTGCTTCCTCTGTTAACTTCATTGCCACGTGGAGCAAAGATATATGTAGCACATGTGAAGACTGTATAAGTCAGCATGTGTTTTACATATTGGATGTCTATGAAACTGCATACCAGAGCAGCTACTATAGTGGAATTAATAGGAAACTGGCCACTTTCCTAAAGAGCAGTCTACACACATACCAACCTTGAAAAATGTCGTTAAAGCCAGCCAGCCTACTGCAACAATAAGTGAAAACACAATTAACCATATCTAAGCTGGTGCCAGAGAAAACCTGCTCCCTGCATCTTTTACCCTTTCACCTTTTCCCTCACCCTCTGAACACACCCTATTGCAGAGATCTCTGGGCTCTTAAGGCTTTAAGCTATGAGACTTGCTATGTGTGTTTCCCATGTAGAACTGTATTTCATATTTGTCCAGCTGTCCTAGAAATGTTGACTGGGAACAGGATATATATTGATATGATATTAGTCAAAAGCCAGCTGACTGGAGAGCTGCTGGTTTGTTTTTTTTTTTTTTTTTTTTTTTTTTTAACCAGAGGACTGAAAAACAAGGTGTGGGCTTCATGCCAGTCCTTTCTTAGTAGAGAAGTGGCAAAATCTTTTCCATCTTCCCCATGCCTTCATGTGGTCTATCAGCATGAAGATTGTTTGAGGCTGATTAATACACCTTTTGGATAAACAGTGTGCATCTAAAGAAGCTGGGTTATGTGTTTTAAATACCTTTGCTGTCTATTTTAATGTTTAGTGTTCACATTTGAAAAATAGATATGGTCATAGGAAATGCTCTTGATTTTATATTCAAATTTGGCTTGGTATGTGGGAGGGTGGTAGTTGAATGGAGGAAATTCTTGCTACTAGCCCACCTCTGATAGCTCAGTCTAACTTGGCTTGGGATATTGCAGGGACAAAATGAACTCTTCAGTGTTTGATAATTCAACCCACTGCAAAAGCACATGCTCTTTTCTCTCTGTGCGCATTGCTTGGGATAGGATAACAGCTAATAGCTAATGCATTGCTGCAATCAGCCTTGCAAGTGTGAGATTATGTACATGATAAGCACACAAACTGGATTTTCTAAACTAGTTAACATATGCAGGGGGAAAACTGACTTCTGGCATTCAGGCCATGTTAATGTGGCCCTGCATGCAGTGACATTACCCATTTCCTGTGAAGATACCACAGCTTGCTCAGAAACACACCCAACACATTGCAGGGATTTTATCTTGGTTTTAAAGACTTCTGGCATGTACTTGGCCTCCAGAGTTTGGTCTCTGCAACTCAGTGGAAGGACAAGGGCCCATCCCATTTAGCCTGCAGTTGATCTGTCACTGTGCCTGGGGTTTCTAAAAGATTAGAGCAGATACACTGAGTCATAATGAACTAATGGAGAGAGCTTCAGTCCTCATGTCAGTGTGAACTGAGCTGAAGGTTGTAGTGTCCAAATAAATTGGAGGTTACCAGGATTGTTCTAGGTTTTGTGCCGTTTTTGTGGCTGTTTGATTAATTTGCATTGTCAAGCCAGGGAGTATAGGTGAGGAATATGGGCCAGGTGCAAGTCAGCTGTTCTACTTCTGCATCACAAGTTTGACCAGGGTTGCACAGAGAATATCTATTTGGAGAGAAATATAGGGATATTTACCTAGGATATGCTGCTGTTGTGATGCTTTCTCCAGGCTGTGGGAATACTCATAAAAAATACATCTGCTCCATTTTCCACATCCTTAGAAAGGTATCTATCCAGACATTACCTCCGCCTATGTAAACATTGGGTTAACTCTTTTTTCCCCTCTCTCTACCTGATTCTGCTATGCATGTCTTCACCTGGGTATCATAAAATTGATCTCTGAGGTAACAATGCATCTGCATTCCTTTCAGGGAACAGATACGCCAGGGTCTAGAAGAACTTCAGAAAGTCCTTCCAGGAGGTGACACATACATGCATGAAGGATTTGAAAGGGTAACAAGATGTGTGTTATAGTACATTTAAACTGCGTCTGGGTGCTTCTCAGGATATGTTTAAAAAAAAAAAAAAGTTGTTTAATAATTCTCTGGTGGGTAAGTGGGACTATTTTCCTGTTATGCATTAGGTATGCTGAAGTGTACACATTCAGTGTTGGAGCTGGGATAAGGGAGCTGCAGACCCTACTACTTATCCTTCTTTTTGCCTCCAGCTTTGTGTGGAGCTGCTTCTTCAGTTTAGGATTAGTGCAGAGGGAATTGGGATTACAGTCCCACATGGAACCATGCTCATGAAGGGTTGAAGGCTGTCTAGAGTCCTGCTGTGTGAATGCTATAGTAGGCTTTTTAGAGTTAGGTGGGGTTTGAGGCCATGACTTTAACCTGCTCACTGTTAGGGGTATACAATGATGTACAAAAGTTATTCTTTTATAACTTGTTCCAGTCTTCTATATATTTTACAAGGTCAGGAGTTTGTCTAAACCTCTGCAAGGGGAACCCCCTCCCCTTTCTGCACTACTCTTGCATTTTGGAGGATTGGAAAACTGTCTACTAAAAAATGCATTTGAACACACCTCAAAAACTGAGGTGACCTGACAGAGATGCTAGCACCTAACTAGGAATTCAAAACCAAATTCCACTTCAGAAACTCAGCAAGATGATTGCAAAAACAAACAAACAAACAAAAACAAATTTAAATTTATAAGAGGATGGAAATTCATACACTGAATATATTCAGGGTAGTTTCTGACTACTTTTTAATTTTGGCACACTGAAGCATTTGTCTTTCTGCATCGTGGAATACACTTGTACATAGGTAAAGCAGGAAATAGGAGCATATGGATATCTCTCTGCAGTTGGTTTCTTTGCAGTTAGAGTAGCTGATCTAGATATGCTGGAGAATATTTATTAATGGACTTATGATGTTTCTCAACTAGGAAGGTGAATGTGATTTCCAAATAGAGTAGTGGGAAACTACCGTTGACCAGTGGTCTTAGGGTTGGTTTGAATTAATGCTTTCGGAACGTTCTTGAGGTAATTCAGTCAAAGCCACAGGCAAGAAACTTGTTCTATGAAACTGATATTTCTGAAAGCAGATGTCATCTTGTAGGCTGCAAACATGACATCCTCACTGCCATCTTCTCTTTCTTTCTGGTGCATGTGTAGATGCCCACAAAGTATTATTTATTGCTAATAATCTTCTGATTTAATTTCAGGCAAGTGAACAGATTTACTATGAAAATGTTCATGGTGAGAGACTTTCCTGATCCATTGAATGTTTTTCCTTCTTGACTGATACCTTTAATTGATTTGAAATGCAGCTTCACTGCAAGAAAGGTAGGGGGTGGCTCCTGTTCTTACAGGAATTCAGTGCTCTTCAGGGTAGTTGCTCCTGAAGAGGAAAAAGAACAGGTAGATCTTTAAGGGTTCAGAGCTGAAATTAATGCATTTCAGGCCAAAAGTGAGAAGCCAGGCTGACTGAGGGTACATATCAAAACTATCTGGTACAATCTGTTATTTTTGCTTGAGGACTCAGGTAACCATTTCTTCTTCCTTTTGAAACATGAGTCTGTGGAGATACTGTTAGGTAAATGTTTTTGTTTTGTTTTGTTTTGTTTTCCAAAAAGCAATTCATACATCCTTACTTATTCCTTAGTAGTAAGTGCAGACAAAGGCAAAAATGTTTGTCCTTTCCTTCCTTGTAATTCTACTTGGGAAAAACCAAAGTAGAAATAAAACTTTACTTGGAAACCAAAAGATAAGAGACCAGAAGTTTGCATAGAAAACCAGTCCTAGTGGTTTTTCAGGGCCACTCATGAATAAAATGAAATAGTGACTAAGTCTGCACAGCTTTGGGACTGATCTGTAAAATAAGACTGCAGCAGACTGGAATAAATACCTAGAACAATTCTATTTGGGATTGATACTGCTTTTATATGCTGGTATTACATATTGCATGTCAAAAGGTTGCCACATATAGAAAGGTTGCAAGAAGCAGTGGACAACTGGGTCCTCAAGTCAACGTTGGCCTGTGTGTTTTGTCTTTACTCGTGCTTTGTCCTTGCTCCACCAGAAAATGTTTATACTACCTGCAGTAGGTTGTAAGGCTCCTGCAGTAGTCAATGGAGGGAGAAAGGCATCTCCAGAGGTTATTGGGGCTCTTGAGCTAGTACAAGAAGTGCTCACCTTTCTCAACCTCTTACAGAAAGCCTAGACACTTCAATTAGGCATCTGCAACTTGAACGACACTGCATGTTGCTTATTGTTTGTTAAACACTTTACTTTCCTGTTGCATGATTACCACATTCTTTAAAATGGGGGAATTTTGAGTAGCACCAAGAAAAATTAGGTATCCAGATCTTCAGTAACTGTGAGATGGATGTGAATTCAGAATTGCAAAAGGACATTCTGCTTGCTTCAGTCTCTTGTTCCTTGGTATCAAGAACACAGTACAGGCTTCAGGTGCCTGAATTCACAAGCTGAATGCAAATTTACATCTGAGATCAAAAAGCAAACAGACCCAAAAGAAATCATCTCAGAATAATTTGGTTCGTGGAATTTTGGCTCTTCAGCAACAGTGTTAAAGGCACAGCTGCTCATAGTAGCAGGAAAATCACCTAGATTATTGAAGAAGTTTTAAGACTGATAATTTACATGCCTCAGAATACTTAGCCATTAACTTTCCATAACAGTGTTTGTGCAAGATATACCCACAGAGCTCCTTTAGATCAGTAGTAAGTCAGAAACGTGATTTAATTCAATTTGCTCCTGAAAATTAACATAAACATGTAAAACCCAAGTTATAATCAATTCATGGGGCAGACTGCAACCTTTAACCATGTTGCTGAAACATGTTACATGGAAAGACTGAAGAATATAGGTCATTTTCCTACCAAATCTATTTAAACCCCAATTCAGCTTTTCATCACAAGCTGAAACTCTCTGGATTTCTTGAATTGACAGCATTAATAAAACTAGGAATAACTAAGGACACTTTGCATACTTTTTCTTGATGGCTGCAGTTAAATCTACTGGTCTGAAATATTGAAATAGGTATGAGATACTTTCAGTTAAAAATCATTGTCAAAAGAGTATGGTATAAAATTGGTGGTGTAGGCAGATGCCCAAGTGGAAAAAGTGTGCAGAAGTTCATGTCTTCTGAAAATTAGTTGGCTGAAGTGAGTAAGGATATGGGATTGATGGTAACCGTTTCTACTCCTTTAGGTGCTAGCTAACAGCTAACAGCTCATTAGCAGGATGTTTTCTATGATAATTTAACAAACGCGACTCAAAACATGGGACTAAAGAAATTTGTGTGTTTAGGTTACAGAACTGCAAGTGTCATCATTGCATTAACAGATGGAGAACTCCATGAAGACCTATTTTTTTATTCTGAGAGGGAGGTAAGTCTTGCACATTTTTAGCCAGGGAACAGCAAAGTATCTGGTTTTACACTGCTTCTAAGGCAAAAGATAGGGGAGATATTTCTTCTAGTGACAAAAGTTCACTTTCACCTTCTTCAGACATGAATCTTAGAGATAAACATTAACAGTAGCAATACATCTGGCTCATTAAAACTGTCACTGTTCATAGGAAGAAAGGGTTTTTAAAAACTTCCAGTTAAAATGACATTGGAGGTAGAAATAATTCACAGCTGAAATTTACTAAAATGCTTTGGAAGATCCCTGGATCTTCTCACTTAGACTTCTTTTCTTCACAAAAAGTAAAGACCAAAGAAAAAGGATGAATGTTGTTCATTTTCTGTAATGTCTTGTAATTTTCTGTAGCATCAAAAAACCTTTCAGATGATCAAATACGAAATTTCCACTAATAATGTTTCTTTCTGAAATCAAAAATACACAAGAAAAATACATTTGTTTTTAGAGGCGAACATACTGCTTGAGAGCTCATAAGTGTTATATATTTTTTGGTTTGGGAAGGAACAAATAGATAATTAGGTTTAAAAAGAAACACAGAATATGTTGGGTTTTGTTTTACCAAGCAAATAGTACTCTAGTAGCAGATAACGTCTGTTTGTGGCATGACCACATTGCTCATTTTATGGATAAAGCCTAAATTAATGATTAAGACCTTTTAGAAATCTGCATTCCTTCTTGTTCATGTCGTCCTACCTTTCCTTATTCCAGGCTAATCGGTCACGAGACCTGGGAGCAACAGTATACTGTGTTGGTGTGAAAGACTTCAATGAGACCCAGGTAAACAAGGCACTCACTGTGTTTACTGGGGTATTTGGCAAGGGTACATGTTGAACACAGGCACACACTCATGAATCTCTTTTCTCTTTCTGTTGGCTGTTTGACAATCTAAAGTGACTACCTGAAGTTCCTTGCTCTGTGTGTTGCTTTTAAGCCCCTTCCATCTTTATCTCCATGTATGCCACAGCAACTCTTGCCAATTGTTGGGGGAAAGCAGGGAAGAGATACGAATATCAAATCAGTATGGCTTAAGCTGTAGACAGAGGGTTGTGGGGATTTTGCTTTTTACAGTGTAGTTATGTGAAAGAAAATCTTGAGAAACTGAGAAACTGTTATGTGGCAATGCCTCAGTTTTATGGAAAAAAATCAACTTCATTAGTGACACTAATGTTTTACTGTTTCTCCCCATTAATGACAGAATGTCTTCTAGATCCATCATGAATTTTAGTACATCCATGAATAATATTTCACACCAAGCGTAACATTGACGTTATCATTTTCCAACATGAGTGAAAGTCTTGTACAGCTCATAAATGGAGTGCTGAAAAACTTGTTGAATAGAGCTCTTTTTACAAAGCTTCAAACTCTGATTATTTGTTTGGATTAGGAAACAAAACAAATTGCAAAACACCATTTGAATGGGGGCTCAGTCTTCCTTGAAATTCTACAGCAGAGTCCAGGATTTCTGAAAATGGTCCTTTCCAGGTAGCTGCCCCAGTGCATCACACCTTAGGAAAAGTAGGGCACCTGTTGTTGCACTGTGGATAGTGGGAAGCTGCTTGCTATTGCAGGTTTCATTTTGAGACTGAAGGATTTTTAATCTGGTGCTTCTTGGTGAGTGTCCAAGCTTAAACCCTCTGTTCTCAAAAGGAAATCTCACAGGATAGTTTAGAGCCATCTCCTTTGAATCAAAACCAGATGCTAGTGTTGCCCATCATAAGAAAAACAAATCATAAGAAAAGCAAGGACAGAATAAAAATAGCAAAGACTAGATCTAAGGTGGCAGATCTCAGAGACAGCTGATCCTTGAAGTTATTTACATGCTGAAGAAATTAACTGGAATTAGACGATCATGACTGATGTTCCAGAAGGCACTTGGAGGTGGACTATGGGAAATGAGTTCCAGGAGCCGTAAACATCCTGGTTAAGAGAAACTACTGTATCTTGTGCCATCAAGCAGTAAGCAGCTTTAGTACTCTACATGGAGTAGGCAGGGGAAAGCTGCCTGGAATATTTCTCCATGTACTCAAACCTTGAGGTTGGCAGTTGGGTATTTCGCTTGAGAAATGGAAGTTTTGAGTGACGTGAGCGGGAAAGGTGGAGCCACTGGGGTTTAGGGAGGAATGTGTGGCTAGTCTGCTGCCTCCAATTTGCAATGCTACAGGAAACGCCAAAGAGGCCTGCTGGGTGATGCTACCTGTGCCATGGGAGAGAATTACTATAACAAACAGCCTTGCAGCAGTAAAACTTGATTATGCTCCAGCAGATGTGTGGAGAGCTCATTATTTCTGAATTGGGCTTGCAATTTTGCCTTAACCCTTCTCATACTATTGGCAAGTGAACCTGCATGCATCCCTTTACAGGTGGTATCCCAGTTCTCCTTCTCTTTCTTCCCACCACCACCTCATGAATGGCCCTCTTCCTTGCCATGTGGGATTCCAAATGCCCTTCTGCTTCCTTTTCCTCCACTTGGACAATATCTCCTGTTATCTCCCTGCTTTCTTCTCTGTTCTCTAATGGTTGAGCCTAGTACAAGTGGTCTGATCTCTGTCCTGACAGGAAGGGTGAATCAAGCCTGTACCTCCAGGAGGTGTGTAACTTGCATTAGTTTTCTCTACGGGAAAAAACACTGGATCATTTTGATTAGTTCCTTGATTTAAATGATGTATGTGCTGAAGTGCTTTGCTGTATCAGCTTTGTTGCCTCTCATGTTGGTGCTGTGCTATTTTGGCTGGAGAGTTACTGTGCTGGGTGCTTAATAGTCATGTAGGAGGCAGGTTTTTTGTACTAACGAGTCATAGGCTCTGAACATCGGTGGAAGCTGTGTTCTGTCTTGTTTTTAAAGTTAAGGAAGACTTTTCTGATTCCTTCTGTTTTTAGGAAGTTTGTAATGAGCTTCCTAAAATCAGTCAGGCTGAACTTTTCAATACTTGACAAACTGTAAAGCATTAGCAATCCATAAAGAGTACTTAGAGAATTTGCAAGTAAGTGATTCTGAAGAACTCTAGTTTTTCTGCCTACTGGCTAATTTATCTCATTCTTTTCATTTCTGTTTTATTTACTTTTACCATTCTGTCAGCTGGCTAGAATTGCCGACAGCAAAGATCATGTCTTTCCAGTGAATGATGGTTTTGAAGCCCTTCAGGGAATCATAGATTCTGTAAGTATTTTAAGCGTGTATTTGCATGCATGCCTGTTAATTTGTTAACCTGCACAGTTGAAGTTTTAATTTTCCTGTTTTCACAAGGACCCACTGACTGCTAATAAATCACTTAAACATTTGGTCCAAATAAACCTTTATTTGTACTAATATTGTTACTTCAAGATTGAGTTTATAAACAGGTCAAAATACAGGAAGCTTTGAGCCCATTTTTATCTTCATATATCTTGCTTCTTGATGTAACACACCTAATTTATATTACTAGGTACTTTGTGACAATTTATAAAATGGCTGCCCCAGTGTGGGTAAGCAGAAACATGTTAGAGCACACTCCATATGAGGCATTAGAGCACTTTTTGATCTCCATCTTCCTGGTTGATTAGTGTCCTTTCTGTCCTGATGGATGTGCTGCACAGCTGACCTGATTAGAATGACAGAAGGGATCCTGTTACGTATGCCAAAATCCTGAAAACTGCTTTCCATATCTGGCCTCCTGATATCATTATTTTTTTTTTCCTTCAGACCTATGTTCCTCAATTCATATTGATCAACTGCTGGCATTTCCTTTAGGAGCTGGGTGCACTGTATAAGAGCTGGTGCATTTCTGAATGGCTGGGATAAACTAGTTGTTCACCTGACAAGTGGAGAGGCTGCATGGATTGATCACTTTCCTGTGTTTTGTGTACATGTCATGCAAATAGTTCTGTGGTCTCTACTGGTAAACAGTAGAGCTTCGTAAAGCATCTCTGTTTCTAGATCTAAAACTTTGAGTGGCATAATCCTGTCTCACTTAGGACCAGGGCCTCCCTTAAGAGAGCAGGAAAAGGAATATATGAGCAGATGTATATGCCATTTTTATTTTAAGTGTAAAAAGTTCCAAACGATCATTAGAAAACAGTGTATTTTCAGATCACTTTCAGTATTTTTCTTTTCCTTTGCTCATAACCATTTTAATTAGATTGCTTACTATGGCTACAAAGAAGGATGGGAATTCCTTTTAGGGATGTGTTTTGTTCATTTTGGTATAGGCTTTTTGAGTTGATAAAACAGATGAAATGTACAACTTTCTGCTTGAGGCTAGGGAGGGTAGGTTCACCAGGGGGGGTGTCTCAGATTTCTGTGTTACTGCAGTTACAAACTATTCTGACCACGTAGTACCATGCAAAAAACCTATTCCCTCAGCATAGGCACGATTTTCCCTAGTGCTCTTGCATGTTGAAGGAATCCCTTGTGTATTGGTTTTCTTGGCACTGTCCAACTGTGGGACTACTGCCTCAATTCTCTTAGACAATCAGGTGTTGCATGTCATTTAAGAAAGCAACAAAATAGATGAGTTTGCTTCCCAGCCCTGCATTCCCTTTGCAGCTGTTTTTAATGAATTCCAGAAGCAGTTATGACTCCCTTTCCAGTTGTGTTTGAGAGAATAGGAAGACTTCAGCCTCTAGGAACTTAATCAAGAACCACTTCAGCTGACTGATTTATCAGCCCTGAAAGGGAGGGTCATAAGCAGTAATTGCACAGTAGTGAGTCTATGACCTGATCTCTTTCTGAAAGCATGGTAGCACTGTCATATGGGGATAATGCTTTCTCTCATCCCTTCCAGAGAGTCTGAATTCCAGCACATATCCTATAAAGCAGATAGTGCTTTGCACTGGAGTGATTGTAGAATATAGAATATCCTGGGTTGGAAGGGACCCACAAGAATCATAGAGTCCAACTCCTGGGATTGCAATAGGCTGTGTAGAAAGGTGTGTAAATGGAATGGCAAGAAGGAAATTAATTATTCAGTGGAAAAGTAAAGAATCTGTAGATACCTGTTCTTGCCAGAAAACAGGCTATCTCAGTCCTTCATTGTCCATGCAAAGCACCTCTTTCTTGATGTACACAAAGCATTTGTCTTCACAGAATCACAGAATGTTAGGGATTGGAAAGGACCTTGAAGGATCATCTAGTCCAATCCCCCTTCCAGAGCAGAAACACCCAGATCAGGTCACACAGGAACACATCCAGGCAGGCCTTGAACGTCTCCAGAGAAGACTCCACAACCCACCCCCGGGCAGCCTGTTCCAGAGTTCTGTCACCCTCACCATGAAGAAGTTTCTTCTCTTATTTAAGATGAACCTCCTGTGTTCCAGTTTGCACCCATCGCCCCTTGCCTTATCACTAGATGTCACCGAGAAGAGCCTGGCTCCATCCTCCTGACACCCACTCTTTACAGATTTATAAATATTAATAAGGTCACCCCTCAGTTTCCTCTTCTCCAAGCTAAAGAGACCCAGCTCCCTCAGCCTTTCCTCATAAGGGAGATGCTCCACTCCCTTAATCATCCTCGTGGCTCTGTGCTGGGCTCTCTCAAGCAGTTCCCTGTCCTTCTTGAACTGAGGGGCCCAGAACTGGATGCAGTATTCTAGATGTGGTGTCACCGGGGCAGAGTAGAGGGGGAGAAGAACCTCTCTCGACCTACTAATCACACCCCTGCTGATACACCCCAGGATGCCATCAGCCTTCTTGGCCACAAGGGCTCAGTGCTGGCTCATGATCATCCCGCTGTCCACCAGGACCCCCAGGTGCCTCTCCCCTTCACTGCTCTCCAACAGGTCAGTCCCCAACTTATACTGGTTCTGGAGTTGTTCTTGCCCAGATGCAGGACTCTACAGTTGCCCTTGTTATATTTCATTAAATTTCTCCCCTCCCAACTCTCCAGCCTATCTAGGTCTTGCTGGATGGCAGCACAACCTTCTGGCATGTCAGCCACTCCTCCCAGTTTAGTGTCATCAGCAAACTTGCTGACAGTGCACCCTGTTCCCTCATTCAGGCTGATGAATATATTGAATACTACTGACTCTTGAGGGACTCCACTAGATCCAGGCCTCAAGTGGTCTTCACAGGAGACCATTTTCATGTTGAAAGAGCCATGAGATTTGGACACCTGATTGCTGTAATTTTAGAAAAAAAAGTTGAAGGAACTTGAGTAATTTGTTATTTTTCTTTGTGTTGTATTTTTTTATGAAAAACTTCTGTGGACAATTGACAATAATTTGTCAATTGAAAGCAAACAGAGCAAGTCTTACAAGGAAAACATGAAACTCAAGTTCCTCTACTGCTCCATGTCTTTGATAGGAGTGCTGGAGGCAGCGAACTATGAAGCAACATGAGAGTCAGGACAGGATCCAGTCATTGCTTTCTTTTGAGCCTTTAACCCAAACTGACTGAAAGAGCAGTGGCTTGGAGCAAGAATACTCCCTGATCCTTGCTATGTGTTAAACAGTGGCCCTACCACAAAGCGTATCTCAAATAGAGACATAATCCCAGGTCCCTTAGATAAGATTCACTGAGAAAGCTGCAGGGCCCTTCATGAAGCAGTTAAGATGTATGAGGAATGATATAGTATGAACTAGTTTGTATTGTAAGACTGCATCCTTTCCTTATAAATGGTGCAAATTATTAATCTCTTTACATTTAATCTCCTGTATACCATCTTCCAGTGGTGTCCTCCTGCTTCCAGTATTTTTCAAGTCTGCTTAGATTTGCCCTCAAGCAAGAAATTTTAGCTTGGAAATACATTATCTTCAAATAATTCTGTTACAGAAATGTCTTCTGGGACAAACAGCAGTCCTGGATCTGTGTAGTGTGGAACTTTTTTGAGAATTCAGTGTGAATGTATGATAGACCAAGTATGAGAAACATGGTGATTTATGTACTCATCCTGAGCTAGCTGTTCAAACAATGGGCAGTTCAGAGCAGGAGCTTCACATGGATGTTCTGAATCTGTCTTCCTTCAGAGCCAAGCTTTCTACATAGGCCAAAGAGAAAGTCAGGAAAGCAAACCTCTTGGCTTAGGTAGCTAGATTGCCCATCTAAAGAGGATTGTGAACCCCAGTCTCACCTGGATGGTGTTTGTTGTTACTTTCAGTGGTTGTAATTACACTTTCTACTTTTTCTTGCTTCCCCCAAATTCGTCTTTAAAAAAAATGACTTAAATGTATTTATTTTTCTTAGTTCATGCAGATATTGTTGGGCAGGAAACACTTCACAAATAAATTACTCTTTTGTAATTGGCAATAGAGTTTGTTATTTAATAATCCAACAGAGCTTGATAATGAATACCTAGCCTTAGACTATAGGTCATTCACACTAATACTGAGAAGGCAGAAACCTTCCATTAAACTTCAGCATCCTGTTTGCTAATGAGAATTCCCAAATTCAGTGGAAAAAAATTATAAATATTATGCAGCTGCTGTGGTGAAGTAGTCAGGCTGCATGCTTGTGGATGCCAACAAAAGGCACCAGCAGTTGCAGAGTTTCACTCCCTTTCTTTTCTTTATTTCTAAAAGGGCCCGGGTGACTTGCAGGACCTCTCCGGTTTCTTGGCCTTCAAAACATCACCTGGCAGAAAGCTAAATTAGTCATAGATAATGCTAAATTCAGTTCTGTGCTGATAGACAACTCAGAAAAATAAAACCATTTCACACATCCACAAGGATGTGTTGCATTTTTTGTTTGACATGTCAGCAAATACTAGCAAGAGATCCTACCAGGAGCATGTGTGAAGCTGGAGCATAATTGGAGTCCCATAGAGTAGTACAACAGGAGACTGATTTGGGAAGCTGAGCTTGGCCATTAAGCACGTGCTGCCAAAGACAATGGGATGCCTCCTCAGAAAGAGCAAGCAAGTGCTTCAGATACTTTTCTGCACTGATCTCAAGGCAAGCTGCCTTGAGGCAATGGAGCAGTGTTGTAGTTCTCTATATGGAAATGAGGATGTGGAGTCAGTTGGAGTTGTTTACAGGCAGTCAGCTGGGAGATTACATCACCACTATTGCATGTCACTTTGCTTTCCTGGGGAGCCAGCCCAGTGAATGAACACACCTACAGCCTACTCGAGGCTGTGCAGTCCTCAGAAAGCAAGAGAACAGACAATCAGGTGGAATCTTCCACTGTAAATAAGTTGTAGTCTTTTTCAATGTATTTTTATAATAGGAAGAGACATAAAGAAATTCTTTTGCAATAGTTACTGCTGCCTGAATTTCATTTTAAGTTAAGGTGCTTGGAACATTGGAAATTTTTTATTCTAAATCAAAATAAATATTGCAATTGATACTAAAAAAACAAACAAACAAACAAAACAAACAACAAAAACCAACGTCATTAGGGTGAGCTTTATAGACATGTTTATGAATTGGATCAAACTGGAAAGGAGCTCTGCGTAAGACACCTGATATTTCACCCCCCAATCTGATTTCATTTACTGTGTGTTTGTTTGCAAATAACTGAATAGGAGTCATGAATTTCAGACTCAGACTTGTGTGGTTTTACTTAATTTTTAAAATGAAAATATTTATTGTATTTTTCACACTTTTGTTCTCCAAATCATTTGCTTCCTTCCTCTTTCACTTTGTTGATGAAAATTAATGAAGAGAAGAAATATACATTAAACATTTTGGTTTGGGCATGCTGAGGGTGAAGGGAACAGAAAGTAAAGGAGAATTTGGAAAAATGTGAAAAAGGGTCTATTCTTATATGAGACATTTTTTCAGTGGAGAGGAAAAAATACTTGGAAAAATGTCAAGTCTTAGTTATGTTCATTAGACATGCCAGTCACTGTGGGACAAAAATGTTGTATATGCAGAGCAGCAGAACCTGGAATGAGTAAGGGGGGGGTAGCAGAGGAATGACACAACATGAAAGGATAGCAAGCTGCAGATACTTTGGAAGAGTGTTCTTACGGTCCACTTTTTTTTTTTTTTTTTTTTCCCTGTGTATTTTCCTAACTCTTTTAAATTCTTCTAATGCTTTTCAGCTCAGCTCTCAGCTGTTGACTTTCTCTCTCTCTCTCTTTCTTCCTCTTAACAGTTCCAGTACAATCTTGTTCCTGCAAATCTTTCTCCTCACTTGCCAGGCTGCCAGTGGCTCAGATGGTTCTGGTTCCTTCAGTCCCTTGATACCCTTTCAGTCTCCACCAGCCCTGCTTCTGAGTAAATCAAACTTTTGTTTAAAAGTTTTTAAAAAAATAATGGCTCTATGTGTACCTTTTGCAATTAGATAAAAGTCAGAGAACCATGATTGCGGAGAAAAAAAAAAAAAAACAACCTGACTATCTCTTTCAGAATCTATTGTATTGGTTGCTTTTCTTTCCTCACAGATGTTTCAATTTAAAGTTGGGAAAATAATTTTCATGTTGGATTTGAGTCATGCTGCTTGGCTGACATTTACTTGCCTCTTAGAGCTGACCTAAATTTTGATCAGAATTGCCTCGTGTAGGAACTGCTCAGCCCAATCCTGAACACCCACTACTCTTGGTCACTGCTGCTGTTTTCACAGGGGCTCACAGATGCTGTCACAAGTTTGCTGACTGTGTGCAGTGAAGAATTTGAGTTAGTCTTCAGAGCAGGGGAAAGGCTGATAGTTGCAAATAACAGCTTGAGCAATTCTAACGTACTATGGGAATAAATTGTATCCAAATCTAGTGTGGTCCTCCTGACTTGCAAATAGTCTGCCAAGCCTGATGCCGAAGCATTTGTGTAAATTACTGCCTACTTGTAACGTGGTTTAAGGCAGGGTCAGCCCTTACAAAGAAATACTGCTTAATTTAAGTTTCTTGCCAACTTAATCTAAGTGGAAACAAGCCTGCTTTAAGTCTATAACAATTGTCCTACATCTTCATGTGAAATCACAGTACGACTTTGAGGATCTACTCAGGTATGCTCTCATAAATTGGGTTAAAAACATAAGAAGTTTGAACCCCCTTGCTGAGACTCAAGAATAGACATTCCTAGGATATTTTCATATAAAGTTTGGAGTTTTGGGCCCCAAAATAATTTTGGGGAGGAAGGTGTAACTCCAAAGTGAGGGCAATATCACTGCCTCACGAGCCCTTCAGAGTGCATCTTAGTTGTTATGGAGAATTAGTCTGTGTACTACCCTGTACCACTGACCCAGGCAAGACTGTGCTGAGATATTGGAGTGTGGGAATCAGTTGCCTTCCTAAATAGCAATACCTTGTGGTGGAAGAGCAATGATGTATGGCAGTATGGATGAATTACAGTGGAAAGCTAAGATGACATAGTTGTGACATAAATGCAATTTTCCATGTTGAGTTAAGCATTTAGATGAGAACAAGTGCTCAAACTTTCATATCTGTGTGCCTCTAGAGAAACAATTCTCAGATAATTCATGACATTTATTTTCTGTTTTTTAGATTTTGAAGAAATCATGTATTGAAATTCTGGCTGCAGAGCCTTCCAGTATATGTGCAGGAGGTAAGTATAAATCAAGGTTCTAGATGTTTATTTTGCCTAAAATCTCTCTCTCTCTAATTGCTATAGAGTGCAGGAGCTCTAATTAACTGGAGCTAAATCTTTTACTTTTTTGGTGAAATTCTTTTTTATCTTACAGTAGTTTGCATTTTTCCTATTTCTACCAGGTGGTATAAAATGAGGTTTTCTTACAGAAAAGGCTTGGATTTGACAGTTTTGCCTAAATGATCTTTCAGTCAAAGCAGTCTGTCTTACTCAGACTGTGCCAAACTTGAAGTTGATAAGCTGCGAAATTACAGAATAAAATCAGAAAAGACTGTGATTAGGTTTAGAATTTTGCAAATTCTCACCTTAGAGGATTGAGGGAAGTGCTTCTTAAGAAATCAGCAAAATCTCAAATGAGCAAACTTTGATTTAAAGGTAGCTTTAAGCATATCTTAAGCCTTTAGGACTGATACAGTGACTGAGGACTAGAATTTAAATATTGTTCAGATGACTTGTGTGAATCACACTACCCCTTTGTGTGCTCGATCTAGTATGATTGCACTATGTACGTGGTGGCTTTAAAGTCCTGGCAAGTGTTTCTGCAGAACTCATCCTTTTTGGAAGAAAGCTTGTGAATCATTTTAGATTCTTCCTTTAGATTTCTGTGAAATATTTGGTTTTTGTGAAGTGTTTCCTAACCGTTTGTTGAATGTACAGCAGTTGATTAAGCAGAGATTTTGGGAGCAGAGCTGAAGAGTTTGCAGAGAAAGATGAGTCCCTGACGAGTTCTGCATCTCATATTTTTGACTTGGTACTCCAAATAAGAAGGCCAATCGTCATTTCTTCTTTGTTTTCACTTGCTTAGCAGTTGCTTTAATCACCCTTCGTGCATTTCCTATTCCTGGAGCAACTATCTGTCTGTATTCCTAAACTTACAGAGGCATCAAATTTTCCTAATGGATGCAAGATACAAGGCTAAATGCCCAATAACTATCAGGGGTCAGTTTTGCATTCCATGCACGTCACTATAATAGTTGTGTTTTGAAGCCAGGATGGCATAATTGACATGAATTATAGTTCTTAGAATTATAATTCTTAGTTATCTATTTCTGATTTTGGCTGGCCATTTAAATAGTTCTAAAACAGGTTTATGTCTACCTGAGAATGGTAGATGATCATTGTAGTGACAATGATATAGTGCAGTGATGTTTCATAAATGATTGGGAAAGGAAGGAAATTGTATGAAAACTAGGATTCACTTTACGCATTTATAGAGGATTTGTCATGCTTAAGCAAGTGATAAAAATGATGTTTATGTAACGTCATAAGCCAGAAGATGATTTACTACCATGATTTATACTTAACACTTTCTAATATGCTTGCTAGTTACTTATACATCCTATCACTCCAATTCAGTGTGTCTTAATGAGAATTTAGGTATAAGGTAAAGCTGCATCCAGCAAAGCCAGATGAGAGGAAATGTAGAGAGGATTTATATAAACTGTCCACATTGGAATTTGGCCAGTGATTTACATGAGGAGCAGTGTTAACCTTGAAAAACACAAACACTTACTTAAATCATAGAATCATTAAGGTTGGAAAAGACCTTCAAGATTGTCTGGTCCAACCATCACCCTATGACCAATGTCACCCACTAAACCATGTCCTTGAGCAAAAGGTTTCTTTTTCCTTGAACACCCCCCCACAGTGACTCCACCACTTCCCTGGTCAACCCGTTCCAATGCCTGACTACTCTTTCTGAAAAGAAATGTCTCCTCATTTCCAACCTAAACCTCCCCTGGAGCAACTTGAGGTCATTCCCTCTACTCCTATCAGTAGTTATTTGCAAGAAGAGGCTGGCTCCCAGCTCCCCACAACTTTATTTCAGGTAGTTGGAGAGAGCAATAAGGTCTTCCCAGCTCAGTTGAGTCTAATCTCTGAGTTTGGGCAAATATTCTGTTGCTTTCAAACTGAAGCTAATTCTACCAGTTAGGACTTTGAGTCTAATGATAGTGTCACTGAATGAGAGTTAGTTGCATTGGTGTCTTTTGGAGATAAATTTGGCAGGTTTAGCTCCGATACCCCAAGTTTACTTGGTTTTGTGCACAGTCTTGAAGACCGGTTGCAGTTTGTTTATTTTTTGAAGGATAGAACAAGGACTCTGTTACCCAAGGCACCTCTTGCACTGCAGACTGGTCCCAGACACTTCTGAGTAATGAGCTTTTAGCAATACTTCTGTCTGAAATGCCATCTTCCCAATGGCTTGGTTTTGCATCACATAGAAATGCAGAGTGTGTACTGGATCTGATCATTTCAGTCCCAAGCAGAGACAGGATCACTATGGTTAATCTGACATCACTGATACACTGTTCTTTGACTGTACTTGAACTCTTCTTCCCCCGCAGTTAAGATTTCTGTTATTTCTCTAAGTATTCATCAGCCCCTGCACTCCAGAACACAGCTCTTCTCCTCTGTTCTGCCCAAATGCTCTTGGACAACATATAATGGGACTGTGAGGCAGCTTCCCTGGCTAGATGTGGTGGGACGATTTGGAGCTTGGCTGTAAATGAGTGGGACCTGGAAGAGAGCCCAGATTCCAGAGCAAATCTGCTTTTTTTTTTTGCCTTTTTTTTTTTTTGAGAAGTACCGTGTGTGAGTCCTTAAGGGAGATGAAGGAAGATGGGAACTGTAAAGTGTGAGGAGAAAAATTTGAGTCTTGAAAATTCCAGTTCCTTGTTGCTCCTGGGAATTTTAAAACTGTGGTGGTATTTCTGATGCAATAAGATTACTCCTGCATTGTCTGGGACTGGAAACATTTTGTGCACAATCCACATTCACCAAAAGAAACATCAGTGGAGATTATCTGAATGTCTCTCCTAGACAGCAACAGGAATTGTGGGGGCTGGTTCCTTCACAACCTGGAGCTGTAGAGCATGAGCCCCTGTGTCTGCTGTCTGAACTTTCTGGGACTATGGCCCGGATTCAAAATCTAAGTATGAAGGTAGTGCTCTCCTTGCAAGGCAGTCTTAATGCTGGTGGCTGCAAGAAGCTCATAAACCTTTCCCAATACTAGGTTCAAGTAGCTGGAATAAGAAGGGACTGCGAAGAGTCATCTGAAAGACTTGTGAGGATATGATCTCATCGTTCAGCCCTGCTTGTTCCAAAAAGGACCTCAATTCAGTGCTCAGCAGTAGATGACTGACTGACTGCTATTTAAAATGGCAGCCATAGGAGGGGAAAAGCCAATTTGTCTTAATGCTTTCACAGAAGGTCAGTTAAAATGCTTCTGTTGTATTTTATTTCCCCTTTCCCAAAATTCAAAATAAAATGGGGTAGGAAGAGTGTGAAAATTCCATTCTAAAAAAGTTATAAATTTCAAATTGTTTAAGCTGCAAATTTTAGTTTAATTTAGAGAAATCTTAAGGAAAATCTCTTGACGTATGTGCCTTGTCTGAATGACAATTCTTTGCTTCCCTATGGATCAATAATCTGCTGTTTCTCTTGCTATAGAGTCATTTCAGGTTGTCGTGAGAGGAAATGGATTTCGACATGCCCGTAACGTCGACAGAGTACTCTGCAGTTTCAGGATCAATGACACGGTTACTCTCAGTAAGCTGTTTTGATTTTTTTTTTCCTGACTCTGCACTAGCAGGCATTTGCCTGGAAAACATTTAGGATCTTCAAATACTTTGACTGTGAAGGCAATAATTATAGGATGAGGAGCATCCTTCTGCATTAAATTTGCAGAAGGGTGTGAAGTTGAGGGAAAGCCAGCCTCAGCACGTAGCTCCATGAAGCGTTATGAGACAGGTAGGAATAGTTAAGCTTGTATCCAAGAGGAAGGTAATGGCATGTACTGGTCAGAGCTGCCATGAATGTAAAAAATAACAGCAATGAAAAAATATATGCTGTGAACCCAAATTAAAGTTTATCTAGTATTTTTACTGAATAAGCTTTTACTGTAGTTGGTGAGGATGGAAAGAGCTGCTCCTTTGGATTTTACAGCCAATGATGAAGGGCCCAGTTTGTGCATGTGTAAGACACAAGTGAGAAAAAAAGGATGCAAGTAAGTTTAAATGGATCCTGCCAAGCAGTGAAATTCTAGGGATGATTATGACTTCTCTGAAACCCAGCATTCATCCTCAGGCTCTGGTAAAAGCATAATCATCTGGTCCATATGAGTAACACGTTCATTGCAAAGAGAATATTTTTTTTTTTAGAGGAAAACTACTGTTGGTATTGTGTGTTGCAACTTGGATAGCTAGTATGTGAATACACATGTGAGCAGTGGAGAGGACTAAATATAGAAGACGATACTTGTCTGTGTAGTGCATGTCTTGCTGGACTAAGTGTGTAGCAAGGTCAGATCTGTTTCTCTTCTTTTCTGTATTTTGGTGGTACTTAGCAGGCCGGTTCATGCAGTTCAAATAAACACTATTATTGAAAGCTGTGTTGGTACAGTGGCTAAAGTAACGCTGTGTTTCTCTGGACGAAGCTTGGAATAACAGTTTCCTCTGCAGAGTTTACCAAGCAGAAGAAAAATATAGCCCAACTCCCATGAGTTGCTGTTTTCTGACAAATGTGATAGCCATATTAGCCTTTGAGTGTCTGGTGTTTTTGTAAAGGGTAGTGAGGACCACTTAGCTGGAAGAACTAATGATCCTATTGTTCTCATCTGGCATACCTGCAAACCCGCACAGGAAACCAGGTAGAGTAATTCATAGCTCATGCCACCAATGACAGTAGAATTCATTTTGCCTATCATGGAATTTATTCAGAAGCTGCCTGATAGTTTTGGAAGTAGTCCAGACTCTTTTAAGTATAAAATAGATGCATTAATTAGTTTCTTACATGTCAAAGTCTAATGGCTCAATGTTGGACTTGCTCATGCTTAAATATCTGTTTAATTTGCTCTTTGAGGAATTGTTCTCTAAGACTGTCTGCCTTGAGAGGAATGCCAGTAAGCATTCAGGGCAGGTACATTTAAAAAGCATGAGTGTATGTAACTTTTCCTGAATGCTTCTGTGCTGCTATGCTGGCCTCCTCAATAGTAGACAGGTTTGGGAGTTGCGAAATCTTGTGCCACTTAAAAGAAAGCTTGGCTGGCTGTGGTTCATGGTTGCTTAATTCAGATACATATGAAGAGCAAAAGTTGGAGGGCAAAGAGTAGGAAGGAACAAATGGGATTGGAGAGGGGAACAAGGAAGGAGACTGTTACAAGTAAAAAACACGGGGTGTAAACCATGGTAAATTCGTTGTTTTGGGAACATTTCCGTGCAGCCCACAGAGATAAGTATTTGAGATGTGTGAACAGGTGACAGGTGCCTTTCAAAACAGAAGGGTACAGGAAGCCACAGATTCATGCTTTTCCTTTTAAGCTCCATAAAATCTAACCCAAAACTTATGTGGTCATTACTCTTTGAATCTGGATCGTGACTGCATTTAGGTGTTGAAACGTTTGGTTTCTCCCAGGGGTTCAGGTCCAAAGTTTTGTTTGGATCATGTCTTATAAAGTCTTCTGCAGTTCTCTAAGCTGGGCAGGAGAACTTCTCTTCTCCCTCCACCCAGAAGGTTCCTGTGGAAATCAAACTTCTGGTCAAATATTTAGAATTTTTCTTTTCATCAAAAGCCTGAAGTCACTTGGTACAAACCCAAAAGACTTTACGTTTGGTTGCTGGAAGCTGACAGATTGTAGCATTCTTAGAGCTTGCACGTCTTCTGCTTTTCAGTTGAACCAGGAATATCTTGTATCAAACAAATAATTTGTGAGAAAATTTCCACTTTGTAGAGGAACTATTTTCAATTCAAGGGAGACATTACCAGAGGATTTCTCAAGCAGTTGTATTTTGTGCTAAGAAATGCATAGGCATGGATAGTGGGAGTTATAAGAGCTACAGGAATACCACTCAGCATGACAGAAGCCCCTAAACTTGCATGTTTAGGAATGCCCATGTTACCCTACTGTAGCTTGACCTGGCATTCTTTTAAGTCCTGAAAATTCCTCAGACCAGATATCCCTTTGAGAAACTTGTATTGCTGATGAGCTCTAAATGAAGACTGATTGGGTCAATGTGTGCAGCATTTCAGTTTCAGGACCACCAGGAGCATGATTTGTAACCTGTATGGGATGGGATAAGAGCTACATTTAATTTGTTAAGTTATGCCCACAAATTGCTTGTGGTTGCGAAGAACTGTTTGGATTATGGCTGAAATAGAGCATTTTTTCTTACAATGTGACTTTTGCTCTAAGTAACATCCTAATCAATTAAAAAGCAATGTCTCTCAATGTCAGATTTTTTTTATTATATTTTTTTTTAACTCAGGGTCTTCAGCTGATAAATGTGAAGGCTGTAGGGAGTCTGTGTTAGGAAGAAGACTGTTTTTCCTTCTGTTGAAATAAATTGATTGGTGCTCTTGCTGTTTATAGCAATTAGTAAAGAGGGGTCATTTCCTAAAAGCTTCAAAGGAGGACAACAAGCAGGTAGTACCAATGAAACTGCACATCCTGGGCATTAAAGGGATTTGGGCCAATGTGGACAAAATCTGTCTCTGAGAATTGCATTAACTAATGTCATGGTTTTTGAAAGAACTAAGAATAAAATGCAATTATCAGCACTGCAGCTGTAGGCATTAGATTAAAGATCAACCTTCAAAACATTTCAATCACAAGAGTGAAAGGAGAGGGTGGCTCTAACTTACAATAAACTAGCACAGCATATCAATCTTGAAAGCTACAATCTGAGCACAGAATGTGGTATGACTAATAGATAAAATTAGAGCAAGGACAGAAATTAAATTCTGAGTTGCATTTCTGACTGTAAAATACGCAGTGGTACAACTGGCAGTCTCAACAGTATTGCCTTTAATCCATTGACACTCAAATCTCCCAATAAACCTCTTTGGGGAGACTTTACAATGGGTTAACATTACTGGGGAGTCTATTTTCGGTACATTATACTGTTAAACAACCACAGAAGGAGATTAAGCAGCATGTGAAGGAATGCAAAAGGCAGATGTGAGCTCAGGGGAAATGTGCCTTCTGGAACAGGGATGAAGATGATGCTAAAAACAGTCTTTGCAGTGGTCTTGTGGAAGGAAAGACTTTTGTGGTGAACTGTACTGCAAATACTTCTGCTAAGAGGAAGACTTGTAAGCTCAAAAACAGCAGGGCTTCTGAAACTGAAGGTGTCCACTTGGCAGCACCAACCAAGGGAGTGATTAATTGTCTTATGGGGATTCAGGGCATACTGAAAAAAAAAAAAGATAACTAAAATGTAGTTGATGTTCATAGTCTCGTTCTGTGATTCTTCTTAACTTTCTGTTCTGGGAGTCTTTTTTTTCCCTTTCCCAAGCTACCTATACAACACCTGCTTGAGTTCAGTAAGAAATATCTGGAGGGCAGCCTTGCTGAAAGGAACCTGGGTGTCTTGCTGAACAACAAGCTGAACACATGAGCAGTGCACTGCTAGGAACGAAAGCAAATGGGATCCTGGGCTGCATCCCAGGGACACTGCTGGCAGAAATCGAGATGTGATCATCCCACTCTGCTCAGTGCTTGTCAGCCTACCCCTGGAGTGCCCCAGTTCCACTCCCCACAACTCATACAAACTACAGACAGACTGGAGATGGTCCAAAGGAGGGCCGTGAAGATGACCAAAAGGCTGGACAACCTGACTTAGGAGAAAATACTGAAGGAATTAGGTTTCTTCACCCTGGAGAGGAGAAGGCCCTGGGTGACCCCAACACCATATTCTAGTACTTAAAGGGCATCTGCAAGGACAAGAGAAGCTCTCTCTTTGCAAGGAGCCACATGGAGGAGAAAAGGGGCAACCGACATAAGTTGCACTGTGAGAGGTTTTGTCTTGATATAAGAAAGACATATTTCATGGTGAGAACAATTAATCACTGGCAGAACCTCCCCAGGGACATGGTGGCTAGGGCTGAAATGAAGGTTCCACAAAAAAATAATTCTTTAGCACATTTGAACCGTCTCCCCACTTGCAGGTTCATCTGCGGTTAGTAACTTGCGGCCACAACTGGAAGAATTTATTGTTCAGAAAAGGAAGTGGAAGAAGAGAAAGAATTACCCAGTTCAAAAGCTGAATTACTTTAGGATTGGTAGCCTCAGTCTTGAAGTACTATTGTCAGTTGACAGTGACAGCAGCATTCTTCTGAATCTCTTCTGCAAGACAAATGGCCTGTTGAACCTGAGTTGTGCAAAACTATGGGGATGCAGATCCATTGCGCAAGCTGTAACAGGGACTCTGTTTTGAAAGACAAAGAAGCTTGGTTGTCACATACGTACCAGTAGCTGTTCCTCCTTAGAAGTGGGAAGGACAGTCTTGGAAAGGGCATCCTTACTCTCTTTCCCCAAATTGTGTGCTCTTGAGTTCTTTTATAATTTGCTTTCAAGAGCTGCAGCAAAGTGTTTGTGAGTTCCAAAGGCCTGAAAAAATGTGGATATCGGCCTTAATTTGAATTTTGTATTCAGAGTTTTAAAATATATCTGTGGCTTACAGAGAAAAAGTGTTGGAAGCTGAAGTGTTGGAAAATGAGTAAACTTCTAGTTCAGGTTTACAAATTGTGGAATTGATGTGCAGCACTGAAGGTATCTGCTCCAAGTGAGCTGATCACAGGCAAGCTTGTGGATCTCCTGTCTCTCAGCCTACTACTCTTCCTATGGTTTATGGGACTCCTCTAGAAGCTAGAGATTTGGTGCAGTTCTCCTTTCTCAGTGACCTGTTCTTCGTTCACCTCTGCCCCCATAGGCATCCAGCAAGTTTCCTTGTCATGGTCCTCTTTGGATTGTAAGTCCAGGACGGGACTGTGAGGCTAAATAGAAGGCAAAAGTAACTAAATACTGGTTCTGCCAGCTTTGTGAGGTAGGGAAGGGATACTAGTGCTATCATTTTTTTTCACTCCTGTCTGAAGTCTGTTCAGCACTTGATTTGCTGCTCCACTTTTTCCTTCAGAGAAGACTACTTGCTGTCTTGTAAACAGCTTGAAAGTTATCTCTGTTACTTGTGGCTACGCTAGCTGTGACCTGCCATCTGTGCTGCTCTCAAATCCTAATAGCTTCTCGGCTCAGCTTCCCCAGAGTTTGGCTGGCTCTGAAGAAAGACATTCATTCCTTGAAACATCCTAAAATCTTCAAAGAGCTAAGAATGTCATCCACCAGCTTTCCACTATTCAATGCGTCCTGTCCATGGAGACACAAAAGCATGCAGTGTTGCCAATGGGAGGAACTGCTTGCAAGGGTTACCTCACTCCCAAACACTGTGACCTGGTACTGGTGGGGGTGAGGAGGAAGACTCCTTCCTCCTTTTTTGTGTGCTAACTGCCTGTGTAGCTGATTTTTTTTTTAAAGTGTCTGTCATTGTAATTTCATAGTAGCTTTCAGGAAAGATCAACTTCTCTTAAAGCAACCCATGGGCTTTTTTGTTTGAAGCTGTCTTCCTGTGTCCACAAAATGACCATGGAAAATAAGGATAAGGCCCAAATATGTTTTCCACCCTCTGACCTGATATATTCATCGTGTTCTGAATCAATACATAGGTGAAAAGTGAGCTCATTCTCCTTGGTACTACACCAAGACTGCTCAGTTCATTTTGCACAGTCCTAGACTGTTTGATGCAGCGACCTGGAAGCAAGAGGCCATGAACTCCATCTGAGTTCAAACTGTTCCCAAATTGAAGGAATTCAACAGTTGCTCATCGCTGTTCTAAGACCCAAGTCTCTCCTGGTGGAAATTGGCACAGCTTTAAGTTTAAGCTGTTCTGTGTGAGAAAGTATCTCAGTAATTTCGCTTTACTGTGGCCTGCAGCTCCAGCCTGTATTCTCAGAGTGCCTTTGTGGCACTTAGCTGCAAACAGTTTAACAGAAGAGTTAACTCAATGGGAATTTTATAGAGACCTTATGGAGACTGGATAGCTCAGCTGTTTTTATTTGTTTGAAACTTCTCATCCTCTGATTGTATCAGGGAGTGAGGTATTTTTAAAGCTAACACTGAGCCAACAGTTCCTGAAACCTTAAATTATCCCAGATGAGATGTAAACCAGCACAGCAAGGACTTGCTAAGGTTAAGGGCATGAGCTAATAGATTTTTATTGGGATTATTGGCAGAGAAAAGTGGCAGGTGAAGAGAGCATCAGCTCATAATGTTCATAGCTAGGGGATTAAAAAATAGATAAAAAAATAATTAAATAAAGAACATCTGTAGAAACCATGAAGAGTATTTGGCTGAATAGAACTGTAATCAGATGCATGTTCAACAGCAGGGTGTTTTCTGCCAGCAGCTAGACCCAGGAGAATCGGTTTCAGACTGTACAGAGTTAAAAGTAATTATCCACTGTGGTGACTGGATAATGTGGCACTGCTTCATGGTGCTAAAATGTCTTTGTCTGCCCAGATTGTGCAGGATCCAGCAAATATATCTCTGGGCATGGAGGCAAACTCTGTCTGAGGCAATATAAGACTCAATAGAGGGATGAAAGATTGGTGAGGATCTTTTGCACTCTAGTGATGCTCTGGACACTTGGCCAAAACCGATTCTTAGCATAAGCCACCCTGAATTTTTCAGCACCAAGTAACAGAAACAAGGAAAAAAGAGGCAAATACAGTGAGAGCAGGACTTCCCCAGGTATCGTCAAGTGAGCTGTACAGGGAGCTATATCTCCAAACTGCCCAACAAATGTCTTCTAAAAATTGTCCTCTGTTTTTAAAGCCTACCAGATTGTTTTATTTTCCCTGTCTTTCTCATTCTCTTTCTCTGGCAGCACAGAACTTTTCTTGTGATATCTTTCTTACTTTCTTGCAGCCCAGTCACTCCTAGTACAGGAAAATTCTGCTTTGCATTTCCACTCTAATGTCTGATTTCTCCACTTGATCATGTCACTTTAAACCTCCATCAAATGTTTTCCTCTTATTTTCCTCTAGTGGCTTTTCCCTCTTCCCATTACAGTACTAATTAATGTCTATCACTGGACAAACAAACTCTGTCAGGTGTTTTGGGGATATGACCTTTATGAAGGACACAACCTTATGTCTGTCCTTATGTCCTTCAACCTTATGTCTGAAGGACCAGATGTATTTCTTGGGTAAAAGCATACACCAAGGTGAGCTAGGCGTCCTCTTTTGAAGGGTGGCCCAAGCAATTGTTTGATTAAAAAAATAAATAAAAACATCAAAACAGGAGAAATAGTCACGCATCCCTCAAATGTCCTCCCAACTCCTAACAAGTTGCAGTGTAGATATGTTTAAAAATAAGACTTATATGCATTTGCCTCCAGCAGACTTCTGTGTAGCTGCTCATGCCAAGTGTGGAGGAACAACCTTGGGGCAGTCAGACAGGAGACTTGGGCTAAGTGAGCAGGAAAATCTCAGTAAAATGTGGCATGCTTACCAATCTTGCTCATTTATATTGTATGCTACCAGGGGACCAAGATGGTCTGTCACTGATGTTAGCATACCTGCACAAGGATAGGCAAAGACAAGGGGTAATGGCTTTAAACTAAAAGAGAATTGGTTTAGCTTAGATGTAAGGAGGAATTTCTTTAACTATGAGGGCAGTGAGGCACTAGAACAGGTTGCCCAGAGAAGTTGTGGATGCCCCATCCCTGGACGTGATCAAGTGCAGGTCGGATGGGGCTTTGAGCAATCTGATTTAGTGGGAGGTGGCCCATGGAAGGGGGTTGGAACTAGACAATCTTTAAGGTCCTTTCCAACCCAAACCATTCAATGATTCTGTAAGTGTGACAGAGCTTATGGTAACTGCTCCAGTAGATTGATGTGGAGCTCTTACAGTGCTGGACCAAGACATGTCCCTGAAGGACTCCTCCTAGGGAGTGACCCTTCCATACTGGAGCACGTGCCGTTCTCCAGAGCTGACAGTTGTGAGCATGAGCAAATTAATAGTGTGGTGCTTGCCAAGTTCTGTTAGTAGTGTTTAAACTATGTGAGATTGGAGAACAGAACTGTAAGCACAGCAGATGAACCCATTGGAGAAAAAAAGCAATTCCTTCCAGATCCTTTCTCCCCATCTAAAGATCATTATGAATGTGATATCATTGTTCTGTGCTTATTTGTCTGTTCCCCCCCATCCTCTAACTCAGCTCTAAATGGCTTTGGCTTTCAAAGCCCATGTGTCCCTACACAAAGCAGAGCAATTATAGCATGATCTCAATGTGGTTTTCATTACAGCATTAACAAAACATTCACTTCTTATTTATGGGCCTTCTCAAAAGCAGTTTCTCTAGCTCAGTGTTCCAGTGTCTTTATGCATTCCTACCTCCCCACAAATTGGGTCTGAAATAAAAACTTTGCTTGCAGAGCTGTCACAAGGAGTGCATAAAGAGTCATCCAGGATGAACTGGAGATTGTGCTTTGGTAGGTGATGCAGAGAATTATGCAGGTATTTTGTCTTTCCAAAGGAACAATGGAAGTGCTCCAGCTCAGCACTACCCATCTCAAGTGGACTGAGGTACAAAGAGAGAACAACTTCCTTGGCACAGATGTTCCTGAGGGAGCCTTGTGTGAGAGCAGCCAGACTTCTGCCTGATGTGGCTATACTAGTCTAACAGAAACCATAGTCATCTCTCCTACAGAAAGAGAAGACCAGGTCAAAATGTTTGGAGATGTGCTTTAGTGGAACACAAATCATAAATACCTTTGTAATTAACGGGGATATAACAGAAGGAAACTGTCAGTCTATGATGTTTGGAAAGTTTGGCAAACAGCTTTTGCAGCCCTTTCTGGACTAAAATATTGCTGATATGGCAAGCCCACCAATCAGCAGTTGCAATATTGGGGTGGCAATCCAAAAGCATTAATGCTTTCTTAAATCCTTCTGTCAGGGATCTTTGCAGTCAGTTTTCAATCTGAGAGTGATTTTTTTTTTTTTTTTTTGATGACACATTAACCAAAGTAAAGGTTGTTCATTTTAGCTTGATTGTATGGCTTAAAGTAATATTATCTTTCTCCGTCACCTTTGGGTTTTTGTTCCTCCTTTTTATTGAGTTTTGCTCTTCTGTGTTAAAACATCATGCATATATTGAAGCTTTTATTACTATAGTTGGGAAGTACTCCAAGTTCTGGCTTGCCAAAAGGTTACACCCTGCTAATGGCAAAAGAAACTAGTCACTAATGCTGGGATTAATAGATTTTACAGGCTACAGATAGTTGTCAAAAGGTATAGGAATGCTGGGTAGTAAATTACAGGAATTTGAGCAGTATAAAGTACCTTGTTGAAAGGGCATCCACAGAAAACAGATGTGTTTTGGGGAGATATTTGACCTTTTTCCATTTCTGCACATGGCTGTGAATAGTTTTTCTATTTCTATGACTGACTGGTTTTAGTTGCCCATTTATATGTGCCCTATAGACTTTGCATACAGTGAAAACCTTATTTTGCTTGATGGAGTGATTAGGGGTGTATAGGTAAGGAGCAAAGTGTGCTCTTCACTCAGGGTAGACTTTCTCAGAGGTGAGGAATTGCAATATTCCCTGAGGATGCCTAAGCTCTGGTGCTTGAGATGTGATCAAGGCCCTTTCTGTAAAACTGGCAAAGGAGGCCAGATGAATTCTGCAGGGTTGCACGGCCAGCTAGTGGTCAAGCTGAGAAGGGAAACTGCTTCCCGTGCAGCAAAGTCAGCAACATGGAGTGCGCTGCCCCTGCCTTCCACAGCTCTTCCACAAGCATTGTCAGTTGACAGGAGTCCAAACCACAAAGTTAAGATTTGGCATGAGATCTGGAGCTTGAGAGCATTCAGGCTCATCTCTTACTGCACAGGAATACAGCAAGCTTTTTCTGTAACTAACGAAAGAAGCAGCGTTCTTTCAAATGCATCCTGCAGATATAGATGCAATAGCAGATGAGAAGTGTTGTTTTGTTTGGTTTCTCAGTGTAAGTTTTCCAGGAAGGAGTCAGATGGCCAGAATTATGCAAACCAAATGGATCATCTTTTGTTTAGAGCAAAGAAAAAGTCACTCATTTTTGCGGTGAAACACAAGCATTCTCCAAACAAAATAATCTCTCCCTGTAGCCAGCCTGGCCAGCCATGAGTCCCCTCTTGAGAATCCAAGTCTGATAAACTTTCTAGAGAGGCATAGATTTAAAGCAAATTAGGGGGTGGGTAGGGAGAGAAACAGAAACAAAAAGCTAAGGAAATCTAAGTAAAAAGCAGCTTTTTTTTTTTTTTTTTTTTTTTTTTTTGTGAATGCTGGCATGAAACATTCTTTGGCTTTGGCTGCCAGTGTTAGCAAAGGACAAAACAAGACATTGGTCTTCATTCTTTTGTCATGTGTGCACTGAGACAATGTCATAAATTCATATCTTCATAAATCAGGGTGAGAACAGCCCCAGAGTACCACAGGGCCAGACTCACCACTGCTATGCATCTTCCATGCTCTTGCAAAGTAAGTGGGAAATGCTACTGTTTTGATTTGGTAACTCCATTGCAAAACTAATCATGAATCTAGTGTTATGCTGTAGGGGATATGTGTGAGGGGCATGCATTGTATCACTATGTTGTCTGTCAGCCTCTCTTTTAGTGAGGAAGTCATCTTGTAGATGTGGAGCTAGCAAAAGAATACCCTGTGCTAAAAACGCCCACTCTTAATGTTTAGCATAGTGGAAATGTTAGCATGTGCTCTTGTACTGAGGGTGTGGGAAAACAGGAGTAATATACGGTACTTTCCAGGCCAACAGCAGGAGCAGGGATCTAGAGGGATCACAGAAGCTTGAAAACTGCTCCCAGTAGCTGAGCCATGATGCAGAAGTGCAGCCTATTTGTGAAAACCATACGGCTGGCTGAAATGTTTCATTTTCAGCTGTTTGCCTGTGTGTCAAACAGCCCTTAACAAAATAACTGCTGTGGGCAACCCAAAAATTCAAGTGTGTGTATATAGGCATGGGATTTGCTGGAAGCTGGAAATATAAGGAAAACTTCAGCGAAAGCTACAACTTTTCATTACCGTTTCATTTTTTAATGGAGTGTAAAAAATAAACATTCCCTAACCTGCCTGAGGAAATCATTCTTTATTTTGCTGCCAAAGCAAAGAAACACACCACTATGAAATGGAGATTATAATGTGTGATAGGTATTGCTAGAGCAATATTCTTTTGAAAATTTTGCATTCAGTGAAAACTTCCTATAGGAATGTCTGGGAGAGAAGTCTTGGCTTGGTGAGCTCCGTTCCTGCACTGAGAGGACAAGCTCTTGCAGTCTTTAGGTCCTCTCTTCTTTATGTCTCATCTGCTGCAGTAAAACATGCTGTATGACCTTGCTTCTGAGTGAACCCTGCTGAGCTAACTGCTGAGAATGGGGCCAGGATCAGTGGTGCTCCACTGCCATCACCCTAATAATTATTAGACAACATGCATGTGAACAAATTTCTCAGCAGCCAAGAGAGAGCAAGGCTTACAGATGATGCAGAAATTTCTTTCAAGAAGGTTACCACGTTCTCTTTGTCTTATGTCTCTTCATAGCTTTTCCTCCTTCTACTGGCACCTTACATGGTATTGTAGCTTGCACCAGTTTCCTCAAAAACAAAAAAAAAGACAGAATAGCTCAACTCTTCATTAGATTGCTAAACAATTCGGCTAAGCTTTCACCCTTGCTCCTTTCCATCCCCTGTTGCAATCAGCAATGCCAGCTAAGCACTAAACACTGTTTCGAACATTGCTTACATGTTGCCCAAGTTATGTGCACCCTGGGAAGCTAAGTGTACCATGCAGTAGTGAAGTGACTTTTATTGGTTAGAAACCCTGGCATTGCTTTCTGTATTTTAAACAGCAAAGCAAGGTGGTGACGTTCTTTTCTTTTGACATAGTGCTGTAGAAAGAAGGAATCTTCTACCCTGCGGTATGTAGAGATGAGATTCACAATTTGAACTGATGATGGTATTCGAATCTGCCAGGAGAAGGGCCTTCCAACAAAATTAAAATTTTATCTGGAAATTTTTAGGAAAGCTGATAGTATTTGGTAACTGCTCTCATTTCATATCTATGTAGGCATATCTATAGAAGACCCTAGAGGTGATTATAAATACAGTTAAATGAAAGCTTTCTGATGCAGTGACATACTTCCGGAAACTGCTGATTCAGCAGAATCAACTCATTCCGTAGGAATGTGTGGTTTCCAGCCAAAAAAAAAAAAAAAGAAAGAAAGAAAGAAAAAGAAAGAAAGAAACCAGCCTCTCTGCCTGGTTTTCTGCCAACCTACCTGATCTCTAGTCAGCTGGCAAATGGGCTGGGAAGTTCCTTGGGATCCCCATCTCTCTGTGACCAGAGATAGTATAAAGTTCAGTTTTAAGTCCACAAAAGGGTAGTAGCTTATGTTCCTGTATCTGAGGCAATCTCCTATTGATATATATATATACATATATATTCACTCTGCTTTTAAAACTGTAGCATAATTTATGTAGGAATGTTTCAGTCTGCCTTGAAGTTGTGAAATTTTCCATAATATACAGTTTTTTTCACCCAGCTATTTCTAGTTATATGTAATCTCTTGCAGCTACATCCAAACATCCTACAGAGAACAGCTGTGATGTTTATTCCGAACATGTAAAAAGCTTTGGGTTTTCAGTTCTGTTGATATGTGGCATGAAATACTACAGCAGCATGCAGCAGCTGCAGGAATGGTGAGGGTGCTGCCTGCAGGATGTGGCTGGCAGGTGGTGCTGGGCGTCGGATGCCCTGAGCCCTGCTGTAGAGTGGTATTACCTCACAACAACTACTATGCCATAGCTTTTATCCCCTACACAGTTTTTCATCTTTTTTATGCATCAAGAGTGAGCAAAAACATTATTCTAAACTTTGTCTTTAAGGCCTGTGTTACTGATCTGGTAATAAATCCCAGTCTCTCTCTCTGTCTCTCCCTCTCTCTTTCTCCTCCTCTCTCTGTTTTTCCCAGATGAGAAGCCTTTTGTTGTGGAAGATACCTACTTACTCTGCCCGGCACCCGTACTACGAGAAGTTGGCATGTATGTCTTTTCTACATAATCAAATATTTACTTTATCTGTGGGAAAAATGATAGTCTGCCTCATCTCACTATGCTCTTGTTCTTATATGCATCTAGTTCTGACCTTGGCTCTTGCGTTTCACATTTGAGGACCTCATAGTTTCTAGACTACAAATTTCACACAGGAAAATTTAAATGCTGTTTTAGGTTACACAGAGCATTATTTGCCATCATTGGTCAGGGTTTATCAGGTATGGCATGTCTGAGTGCTAAAAACTGGCTACAGCATATTTTTACTGCTGGTATCGATAGATTTAGAGGCTCTGTTTGAAACTATCTCAATTGAGGGTAGATTATTAGTAGTTCATATGACTGTAAAAGGACTTCTGGTGGAGTTTCCAGCAAAAGTTCTATATTCACATTTGTCCTCCATCATATTTGAAAAGTCCAGCAGTCAGACAAAGTCCCTGGTGACTGGAAAAAGGAAAACATCACTCCCATTTTTAAAAAGGGTAGCAAGGAGGATCTGGGGAACTACAAACCAACGAACCTCACCTCTGTGCCTGGCAAGATCATGGAAAAGATCCTTCTGGAAGCAATGTCATGCCACATGCAAGACAAAGAGGTGATCCAAGACAGTCAGCATGGCTTCACCAAGGGCAAATCATGCCTGACCAATCTGGTGGCTTTCTATGATGGAGTGACTGCATCAGTTGACAAAGGAAAACTACCTGGACTCCTGCAAGGCCTTTGACACAGGCCTTTGACATCCTGGTCTCCAAACTGGAGAGAAATGGATTTAATAGGTGGACCATTCATTGAATAAGGAGTTGCCTTGAAGGTCACACCCAGAGAGCGGTGGTCAATGGTTCTATGTCCAAGTGGAGGCTGGTGACAAGTGATGTACCTCAGGGGTCTGTCCTGGGACCAGAACTGTTTAATATCTTTATCAGTGACAGAGACAGTGGGACTGAGTGCACCCTCAGCAAATTTGCAGATGACACTAAGTTGAGTGGTGCGGTTGATACTATAGACGGAAGGGATGCCATCCAAAGGAACCTGGACAAGCTTGAGAAGTGGGCCCACGTGAACCTAGTGAGGTTCAGCAATTCTAAGTGCAAGGTGCTGCACCTGGGCCAGAGCAATCCTGGATATGAGTACAGACTGGGTGAAGTTGAGAGCAGCCCTGCAGAGAAAGACTTGGGGGTTCTGGTGGATGAAAAGCTTAACAAGAGCCAGCAGTGCGTGCTTGCAGCCCAGGCCAACTGCATCCCGGGATGCATCAAAAAAGGAGTAGCCATCAGGGGAGGGAGGTGACTGTCCCCCTCTGCTCTGCCCTTGTAAGGCCCTACTTGGAGTACTACGTCCAGGTCTGGAGCCCCCAGCACAAGAAGGGTGTGGAGCTGTTAGAGTGAGTCCAGAGGAGAGCTACAAAGATGATCAGAGGGCTGGAGTACCTCTGCTATGAAGCGAAGGCTGAGAGAGCTGGGGCTGTTCAGTTTACAGAAGAGAAGGCTCCAGGGTGACCTCATTGCAACTTTTCAGTATTTGAAAGGGGCTTATAAAAAGATGGGGAGCAACTCTTTGCTCAATCAGATAATAACATGACAAGAGAAAATGGTTTTAAACTGAAAGAAGAGAGATTTAGATTAGAGGTTAGAAGGAAATTTTTCACTCAGAAGGCGGTGAGGCACTGGAACAGATTGCCCAGAGGAGCTGTGGATGCCCCATCCCTGGAGGTGTTCAGGGCCAGGCTGGATGGGGCCTTGACCAACCTGATCTAGTGGGTGGCATTCCTGTCTGTGCAGGGGGGTTGGAGTTAGATGATCTTTAAGGTCCCTTCCAACCCAAGCCATTCTATGACTCTGTGATTCTATGAAAAGGATTTGTGCATGAACAGACATTTCTCTCTCTACCATGGGAGTAAAGAGATGGAGAGCCAATAAGGACAACATAATCCTCTTAATGACAGAAAAGCATTCCTGTCTCAAAGGTGGAAAGTTTGTGCTGCTGATCCTAAACATAAAAAGATTCTGAATTCATCCTGATTTGCATTTAATTCCCAACAACAACCTTTTATCCAGAAATGAGTTGCCCAATCTTTGCTTTTCTCTGGGATCTGCAGTCTGTACTCAGCTGTGCACCTGACAGTTATGACTTCCCCTTTGCAGATAAAGAGAGCTCCAGTCTCAGCAGAGGACCGATGTGCTCCTGGTCTCTCTGTAAACAAGAAGATGCTTAGAGAGGAGGGACTAACTAGATATTTTCATATCCAGGTCTAGCTAAAAAGTGAACGGCACTTAAAGATGCAAGATGTTTCCTCACTATTATACTGTATTTATTAGTATTAGAGGTATACTTCTAGGCTTTTCTAATCAAAGGGCACATACATTTAACAACGGATGACTTAAGATACAGTATTCCAGCAGTAAGTAGCATTCTCTAAAGTCAGTTAGGAGATCAGAGACAACTTGAAAATACATGTGGCTGAGGAAAATATGATATAATTTAATGTGTATACTGTGCCTATATTCATCATGGGGTTTAAAGAATGCAGATTTGAAAGAAAGCTATTTGTGCTGGCAGATTCTGGTTAATTGGCAGTTGTGAGTTGGAGTGCAGGGGTGAGAGCACCAGCAGTGTGAAGTAGCCTCTAGGAAAGTCTTTTCTGTGCATCAGGAGCCCAGATTCCAGATGATGTTATCTATCAGAGGATTGTTGACTGGCTGGCCTGACTTATTTCTTGTGTCTTTTTCAGGGAAGCAGCTCTTCAAGTTAGTATGAACGACGGTCTGAGCTTCATCTCCAGCTCTGTCATCATCTCCAGCACACACTGTGTAAGTTCTCATTCATGTGCTTAACTAAGATGGTGCATTCAGTAAGATGGTGATACTTAGCAGATGTGTTTGTTACACTGGTATTAGGGCTTGTGAGTTTAGGACTTGTTTGTGTGAAGGACTTGTTTCTCTCTTTTAAAAGTGAGCATGTGTGTGGTAGTTCAGTGTTTTCTGTATCGTGTGTACCATAATGTGGCAAAGCTGTCACGTCTTCAGTAAAAACCTCAGCCTCTGTATCCGCTGTAGGATGCACAGACCAGAACATGACTAGCATGGGTCTGGAGGTATCTATGCCTGCTTTTCTATTGCGCGGTGAATGAGAAGCATGTCTTCTGGCTTTTTTAGACAGTCTATTTCCTCTGTTTCCTTCACAATAATGGTGCTGCCAATGGTGAAAGTCACACAGCAGTTGTGATTGCACCCTTTGTCTGGAAACCAGTATGGTTTCTAAAAAAAAAAATAAAAAATGCTGAAGTATCTGGCTTAAACTGAGGTCATGTCCCTTGGTGCCAGTAGTGAATCACTGCATTCTTTGTTCTCTGGTGATACGAGGTGAAGGACAATGAAACCACTTACAGTTCATGGTATTGCTGAAGATGCTGCTTCTGCTATGTTGTGGCTGTTGGGAATAGATGATTTAAATGGCTTGCACTAAGGGAAGTGGTGGAGGATTTTATTTTGAGCTCAGAACAACCCTTCATACTTCAGTGTATTCAGCTTTATTTGTCTGCAGGAAGACCTGTCTCCCGTACAGACAATTGCTGAGTCTCTGCTTTACTTCTCCCATGTACTGACTTAAACTGTATGGGCACATATTTTTTAGGAAACCTGGGTAATCTTGCAGAAGACCCAAAAGTCTGTCTATGGTCAATTTCTTTATTCCCTATCCAGTAAAGGCGTATCATGTTTCCATAGAGGGTAAGACGAAGCTATATAACAGCCAATCACCAGCAGTCTTCTGTGGTCCACAAAAGCTGATGCACAACATGAGGGAAAAAATCTTTTGTGTCACTTGATCTTGATAATTGTTCAAGAATGACAAGATTGTAAGGAGAGACAGCTTACAGAGCTCACATGAGGACTTATACTCTAAAACATGGAAAAACATCTTTATGCCTTAAAAGACGGGTATTTATCTTGTTAGACTTTAATTTTTTTAATTCAACTTCTCTTTGCTCACTGTTTAAGAGGTATTTGTGCTCTATATTGGTAAATTACAGGAATACTTCCCTGTGTTTTGTTCATGAGGCAAGACCAGGGAAGATATTCTTTCATGATACTCTTTCTTCTGGGGATTGAATTATTTCCAGGTTACAGGAGATGGAAAACTGGTTCTTTTTCTATTGTTTTAATGGCTGTAACATTTTTTTTTCAGAAATGCCTACAGTTCACAGCAGTGCTTGCTACTCTTTGATGCATCCAGACTAGGAAATAGGCTTTTCAATAGCAGCTGGAATTCAAATACAGTTCGTACATTCAAACCTAGAAGCAGCGACATTCAGCGGCTGCTTCGAAAACTATATCACAGGCTTCACTAGTTCAGGAAGTTGCTTCAGGGTTAACAGGCATTTTGTCTTTCTAGCAGTGTTATTTATTTATTTATTAAGTTCTTTTAAAGATAGAATTGTTTACTGAGACTACAGTCCCCTCTTCAATTAAGGTTACAAGAGCACAAATCCAAAATACTCACCCATATACTAAATGTGCAGCAAATGACTTGTTCAGTCGACTTTGGACCTACAAAGTTAGGTCTGTTGTTTGAAGATCTGCAGCCAAAGCTGGACAGTCAGAAAGCTGTAGAGTCAAGTGACGGTAGCAAGCAGGGAAGAAAGCAATCAAGCTCCCTTCCCTGTCTGCAAACTAGCAGTAGTTTGGCTTTTGTTTGCATACTACATTTCAGAAACACTCAGGTTTGTAAAGAGCGTAAAGTATAAAAAGTGACCTTTCCAAAATGCTTCTTACATGGCAGTTAGCCGTGGTTTAACATGGCACTCCACGCTCCCATTGATGCCTGGTCTTTGAACCCCAGCCTTATTGCTCTGCAGGAATTTACTGGGAGAAGATACAAGGCAAGGGTAAGCTTTAACAGTTCTTTTATTTTCTTCCGTAGTTTGACAACAAAACCTTTCTATGCAACATTTAAGTAATTTGGAAAATTTTAAGACAGCATATCCAATTTTCCCTATAAACAATACCTGTCCTTTTCTATGAACTACCCATTTCAAGGACTATCTGGAGGTCATCCAGGGAAGCAGAAAAATCCATAACACACACTTTTTTTATTTTTATAAATGCTCATCCTTCTCCATCTAATTTGGACTAAAGAGATGCTGGGGTCTGTATTTTGTGGAAGTGACCCTTGTTAAATTTCAAGCCGTGAGAGCATTGTAAGGCTGTCTCTGGTGAGCAGGTAACCAGGCTTACCTGCCCATGAGTTACAGGGACAGGTCAGCAGTCTCTGATGGGAGTCTTTTGACTATGACATCATTCTGTAAGCATTAAGTAACCTTATGCTTTGCAGCAACAGCATTTAAGCAGTAAGAGAATCTAGTCCACCATACCATGTGATTAACTATTTCCGATACTTCATTCTTAATGCTATGACCTAGCTCAAATTAATGACATGAGCAACTACTTTTGATTAAGAGTGTAGCTGAAACAGACAGCTATATTCCCAGTGAAAAAAGACAGAAAATGAACTCCCAAGTCACAAATAGATATCTGAAGATCAGGAGAGAGAGAACGTAGATGTCTATCCATCTAATAAGCATTTTTTATCACACTAGCTAGCAATAATTTTAGCATAAGATTTCATGCTAAGAAAGTTGGGCAAGTTTCTCACAGGTTAAATAGCAAAGTGATTTTATGCTAGCATAGGTCCTGATCTTTATCTAATATCTAAAGCCTCCTAGGAACAAGACAGCTAAATAAATATCAGTTTTACTGAGCTGTGAATACTCTAGAAGAAAGAAAACATTTTTCATCTTAGGCAAATAGGTCACTTCTTGGCAAGAAAAAATAGATCAAGGCTTTTGCCTTTTCCAGAAGCATATATGGCTTCAGTGCTGTAGTTCAGCAAGCCCTAACTCTCCTGTGACTGCCAGAGGCAGGGAGGGAAGAGAGCTTAGTACTCCTGTGTTCACGTTGTGTTTTCTAACACCAAGTGCCAGCTGTTGAAAATGGGATATTGGGATTTTTTGCCTTGCTCAGTGCAGTCTTTTTTTGTGAGGTTGCCAGGTAAAAAACGCTTTTTCCAGGTTTTGTTGCCTTCATATACAAATACTGAATGTGTGGCAAAAAAAAATGTTCCTGTGCACTCGTCCCTCTTAAGAAATGTCACAGTTTTGTGTCTCTGAATGCAATAACGCACATCCCTCTCTAGTATAAATGGAAACCCTCTGGGAACAGACAGAGCTTTTGCTTAAGCCCGTATTGCCAAACTGAAGTCATTATTTGCGTTTTTTCCACTTGAGGTGTAAAATCTGCTACAGCATTTCAACGTGGAGAAAATGAGAGCAGGTTTGGAATGAAGGCATACGTAATGACTGATTTCATCTCCTTCCCGGTCTGTTGAGAGAGAATTAAATACCTCTCACTTTCCAGCATTAAGTGACACTACCTGTCAAATCTGTCAACACCAAATTAGACCTCACTGGTGAATGCTGTTGGTTGTTTTTTGTTTGTTTTTTTTTTTTTGTTTGTTTTTTCTTTTTATAAATGAGACACACATACAGCTGAAGCAGCTTCACAGCTTCTACCTGTTCTTTCAAATGGGGACATATAAATGAGCAGATGGAATCCATTTGTCTGGAATGAATGCGCTTTGAGTTACTTCTTTTTCCTAGCTTTCTGATTCCTGAAATATGGCGAGCTTCAAGGCTTGCAGTCAAATAAATAAATAAATAAATAAATAAAAGGGATGAAATAAATTAAACTGCATGGGCTCTGTTGAAGCCTGCCTTTTGCTCAATTGCTTGTGCTTTCCAATATCAGAGTACAGGCATGATGGCATATGCTTTTATACCCCATTTCCATGGGTCTCAATAAAATTGCTTATTTTGGTTCCCAAAATAAAATTGCAAGAAGTGCTTAAATTCTGTTTTTAAAGTGAGTATCCAGGCTGTCATGGTTCTTCACTGCAATTCTTTCCTCTGATGAAAGGTAGTTGATTTTTCATTTAATAAAAGAAAACAGAAGGCATTTGTAAAGATGCTTTTGCTGTAGAGGATCTTCCAGCATTTCCATTTTAAAGTACATTTTGTGAAGACTTACAGTCACTTAAATGTGATTTTTGTTGGATCATGTAGAGCAAAGTCATCATTTAAAAATAAGAATCAAAATTCTTCCAAATTGGCCCAGTTACTTTTAAGCCCAAGGTATGAAACAGTCCATAAGAGGTCTTTGGGGACTTTATTTTGTTCTTCTTCCTCGGGATCTTCAAGATGAGTTTTCAGAGGCAAGGGAGTTGATTCATATATGTGAGGCCCTTTAAAATCCCTTGTGGTGAGTATCATTCTGGAATTGGCCAAGGCACAAAGACCCATTAGCCAACAAACGAAACTACAAATACAAGGTCTTTGTGATAAGTAATTTTATATAGAATTTCATAGCTTTCCTTTTTGAATCAGCACAAGGAACACATATCCCTGAAGAGAACAGTGGCTTTCAGGATGCTAAGCACTTGTGAACAGCACTTCACAGTGCTGGGAGAAAATTGTTTTGATCATATTTGCTTCTACTGAGAGCTGGATGCTCCCAAGCTGAGCTGTGAACCCAAGTACGCACACCTGAGTTGAGAGCTGATAAGGCTGACATTATTGGGCTCTCGTAGCAGTAAGGAAGGCTTGGTTGCAATATGTTAGTCCAGCCTTTTCCAGGGTTCAGGCCTTCTGAGACTCTTTGCAATAGGAAAATAAATAAATGAATAAAAACAAAAAGGTAAAAAACAGGTTAGCCAAGGAGAATTGCTCTGCTTTGCTGAGTACAAGTCTTCCTTCCACCCTCCCATTAGTTTCTCAGGAATAATGCTTTTGTTTTGGTTTGTTATTATTTTGGCTTTTCTGCTGTTTGTCTCTAAAGTCTTTAATGGGAAACCTGTCTGGACCATGCCGGATGTACCCAAGACAATGGTATCAGAGCATATTTCTGTCTGTCAGGGTTGGAAAATAAAAGCATGCTGGAGAGAGGCAAAGGGTATTGCACCTACTGCTTTGAGAGCATAAAGCAAGCCGCCCCCAGTTAGTCATGTATCCACAGGGGAGTAGGACTGGAGCATACACTCTCTCAGATCCCCAAATGGTGATGTGCAAAAAGAAGCACGTACTCCAGGGGGATGAAAATGGGAGGGCCATGACCTGCTCACATTCAATGGATGCCTACAGCAGCCTTGGAGAACCAGGCAGTAGGGTGTCAGTATGTCACTAAAAAGGTCTGTGGAAAAAAAAAAAAAAAAAGGATTTTTGATTGTTGGAGGAATGCAGTGATTTCTGTTCATCTGTCAAAAAAATTAAAAAAAAAAAAAAAGAAAAAAAATGGGCCAGACACAGGAGCTGTTGTGGCTAGGCAAAGCATTTGTTTTGTTAAATTACAGAACACAGATGAAACCCTCTACCAGAATAATGCTACCTGTAATGAATGAAGCCTGTTTGTGTCCTCTCTGTGGATGGCCAATACTATTTTTTATTCAAAGATTTTGCTAACTGAACACCCCAGACCAAGGATTACTGGCTGGCTTTTGGTAAAGCTGCTAAGAGTGGAAGGTTGGGTTTATTTCAAAAGCAAGAGGGTAACACTGTGTAAATCAGGGGTTGCAGACAGAAGTTTAATCCTGCCCTCCACTAACTTTTGTATTACCCAGTTAAACTAAGACAGGGCTGTCCTTGAGCATAATTTAGGGTAGTATTTGGCCTGGGCTGTGAGACCACTAGCAACTACCCCACCAGAACAAGGGAACGACTGGAATGAGAGTGTTCTTAAGGTTGGAGACAATGTGCTGTTTATATGCTTAGCTGGGGGATAAGATGCCAGCATCTCAAGTATGACAAAGCTCAGCTGGCTGGAAGTATTTGATGAATTTGTCTCTTTGCTTGCTTGGTTTTTCAATATCTGCACCTCTTAAAAAGCTGCAGGTTTTTTTTTTTTTTTCCCACATGAAAGCTCCCTGTGCGGGAAGCCCCCCCCTCCCATATGATGAGCAGAGTCTGCGTTATTACTGCATTACCTCAGCAGAAGAGCAGAAGAGAGCAAAATTGTGGAGGGACATCCAGGTGACCTCTGCTGCTGGCAGAAGGGGCTAAATTGCAGCCTTAAAGGCTGAAGCCTGCAAAGGCCAGATGCATGGAGGGGCAGGGCCTTGCTTCTGAAGAAATGTCCTTAAGTCTCCAACATCATGCTGGCCCAGGGAGAAGCTGGGCTTGTCATCCTCTATGCTTTTGGACAAGGTCATCTCTTCTGCGTATAATCCAGTGAGAATTAAAAAGCCTACCTCTCTCCAGCCCATGGAACCAGTCATTGCTTGAAGATCTTGAGAGGAGACTGCCCCTGAAATAATTTTTAAGAGGCTTGTGGATGTATCCCGGGCATCCATTTTGCAGCTGGATCTTCCAGTTCTGAGTTTCCAGGAGCTGCTTTGATTACAAATAATGTTTAGATATCAAAATTCACCACTGTCTGACTTCATCATTTGACTCAATGTGAACAGAGGCCTTGTCTGGGGGACATCAGCCTCCTCTCCAGTCCCACCTTCTGCTAATACTCTTTTTTATTGGCCTTAGTACTGCAGTCACACTTATGGATCTGGCTTGCTCCATGTGCCGTGTAACCACAGAAGGCAAAAAGAGATCCTGCCCTGCCAGTTGCTTATACCTCCTTGCAGCAAGACTATATTTACTTGAAATGCTGCAATGCTTTTGCTACCAGCCAAATGCTCTCAGCCTTGCAGTACCTTGGAAAGACTTGGATATCCCAGGGTGGGCCGGTCTGTCTGATGTGCAGGTGCATGAGGTGCCTTTGGTCACTGCTGCTGAGGTCTCTATGCAGTGCGCTATCATGGGCCAAAAGTATCTGGTGGCTAAATAAAGCTCTCAATGACAGGGCTTCAGAAACAATTGGGCATGCTTAGATACGACTTTACAGTGCATAAATGCTGTATTTTCATAGACCGTGAAAGACTGAATTCTTGTTCTGTTTCCTCACACTTTCCTTTAAATATTAGATTTTTTTTTTAACATGACACGTGACTTTAGTGGTGTGAACACAGCACGCATTGCTTTCATTTGCACCTCTGAATGCCTGGAGAGTATACGCTGCAGTGGTTTTCCCACTGCTTGGAAGAGAATCAGCAGGTGATTGCTGGTGGAGTTGGGAAACCTTGAGAAGTGATTTACTCCTGTTCCCATGTCAGGAGTTTTCTGAAGAACTGAAAGAAGGAGAAAGTACTAAATACTGTTTTATGAATGTGTATACATGCAGATGTACACAGGGCGGGTTGCACACCAAGCATTGTCAGGAAAGGGAACGTACAATAGAGGAAATAATTTATGAAGCAGCATTTACAGGCAGGAAGTCAGTCCTACTCTGCTGACTGAAGGGCTGCTGCCAAGTTTTTCAGTGCAGAAAGAGAGCATTTCGGAGAGAAGCCAGGATGGGAATTAAAATAAGTCTTTATTCATTTTCTAAAAGGCTCCCAGAAGAGCAAAAACCACTAATGACCTCTTGCGCTAGCAACTCTCGGACTCAAAACTGGAAATGGGATGAAAGCTGCAGGGCTGCAGTGACCAAGTAAAACAGGTCTTCCTGGGCAGCTCTGGTGCCTCAATTGGAAGAGCAGTCCCCTGTAACATCTGGTGAGAAACATGTGGTGCTCCTCTGCAAGAAGGAGAGACAATGAAGATACCCACACATGAGGTGGGAGAACAATTCTGTGGCAGGATGTGAGTCTAGTGATGACTGAAAGTTGTTTTTATTTGCTATGTGTATACAGTCCATTATTAATGTCTTCCCGTGTCACACCCAATTTCTTCAGGAGGAGAGCTGGGGGAATTGCGATTGTAAAGAGGAGAGCCTTTCAGCTGAAGAAGGATGTGTTGGGTCAGGGCAGTTCAGGGGAGAGGATGCTTTTTTGTGCGGTCTATGCAATACCTAAACTGGCCTTGGTCTAGGACGCCAGGGTCCTATCAAGTGCTAATAGGTAACAACTCTGCCTTACTGGAGATGCTGGCGCTGCAAAATCACTCCTGGATGGGGAGATCTCAAGTTGGTCAAGCACGTTGCCAGGCAGTTAGTAACCTGGAAGCCGATTTGGTGTCTGGAAGCTGGGCCAAGCTAGCCCTGGTCTGTGGAAAAGTGGATTCTTGAAGCTGTACCCATGGAAGTGAATGGATGTGGGGGCTTGTTGCACCTGACAGCATTCTGGGGCAAAGCACAGTCAGATCAGAGAACTGGCAATCTTATGATGGAGCAGTTCTCAGTAGCAACCATGAATAAATGGCTTGGGATGCTCAGTGAGGGAATACGCCTACCCTTCTGTAAAGAAAGTCTCTCTGGTCCTGTGTTTCCAGTTGCAAGGATGTAGGAGACATTGAAGTCAGCTGGAAAAGAGATTTGGGCCTTTTAACTTCAACAGATTTTGCTTTTAACCAAAGGAGGCTTTTTACATCTAGATATCTATATACTCTATACTCTATACTCTCCCTCTTCCCCCCCCCCCCCCCCCTTTTTTTTCTCCTGTGGCTGTTTGAAAGACTGAAGGAATTTGTACTTCTAGTTGAACAATACTGTATGGATTTGGTCTTTAAATATAGAGAAAGAAAATCAAGAAAGCACTTACTGAAGGCTTAGAAAAATCTGATGACTCCCTTCAGTGAAGTTTTGTTTTTTTTTTTTAATTTTAATTCAGAAGCAATGTGATGCAGTACTAAATCAGGGTTTTTTCAATCGTGACTTTGTTCTGGGATGCACAATTAAGGTTCTGCTAGTTATCAGTGTTCCTGAGTCTGCATGCAATTAAAGTGCATTTACTGTTGTATCAATAGAGGATTTATGAAACTGCAGGGTAAATTTAATGAGCACTTTCCTAGGCCCTTGACCTGTATGTATATTATTAGATGAGGTGTTGTTCTGTGGAAATTCCAGTGCACAGGATTTCAGGTTTGTTTCTCAAATAAATCTCTCTTAATTGCTTTATGCTGCAGATATAATAGGCAGTGAACGGTTTTGCTAATACAGGTCACCCTGAGAGTTTAATCCGCAGAAATTATTTCACTCTAATATCGCTACTTGGGCTGTTTTGTAACACCCTGAGGTGTGGTAGGCATTTTGCAAATAGCATGTTCCTATGGTTTTGAAAATAGTTTGATGTTTTTTAAGAAATTCCCAAGAGTCCAGTACATTGGGGATGGGGGAAAAATGACAGAATTGTTTGAAAAGTTTCAATTTGGGAACATTAAAATAATTTATGGATATGCAGACCATTCTCCTGTGACAGTGCTGAAATGAACTAGAAAATCCATGCTATAATCTGTGTGCATGTACACCTCTGGTATTGAAATACTATTTAACAGCATGTAAGTTGAAACAGAACACTTTGAATCAGTGCATTCCAAACAAGTATTTTATTTTATTGAAATACTTCTCTGCTGAAAATGTGATTCCAATTTAAACCAAGTTTCAGAAGGAAACTTGTCCCATAGACATCTTGTTGTGTGGATCCAGCTGGCATTTTCTTACCTTTGTCCAACTCATGGCAGGCTGCCTGTGACAGCCAGTGAGGAACATCTCTTCAGCTTGGGGGGATACATGAGAGTGTTAGCTCAAGTAAGATGCTCCTTAGAGTTTCTTTTTTTTTTTTTTTTTAATGAGCTGCTTAAATGCTACAAATCTCAGACATGCTCAGAGACAAGGCTGTGATGCACAGAGCTGTAGCGTGCTGTTTTCCTTCCTTTTATGCCTTGCAAAGAAGTAAACCTAAATCAAGCCATAAATGGTTGTTGTTATGAAAAAGTTTAATTCCACAGAATTTTGCCTATTATATCAGTTGCTATTCACCTCCTGAAATGGATTTAGCATCCTTTTGTTAAGGACTGCCTTCAGGCACACATGGAAACCAAAATAACTGCTTAGGGTTCATCTCAAAGACTTTGTTTTTTAGATACAACTGTCAGGGGACAAGAGATGGCTGTTTCACAGTAGGAGCTCCTCAGTCAAAAAAGGAACATCTACAACCAAGCATGCGCTATCAGGGGGAGCACTCAAGCCCCTGGCATTGTTTCAGCGCAGAACCTCAGATGCTCCAACCACTGCCTGTGGCTGTAGGTGTGATTACTGAGGTGCTCATCTGCAATTAGTGCTGAAGGTTCACAGGTCAGAGGCTCAGCATCCTTCAGTCTCTGCTGCTTCCTGCTGCAAGGCTGTTAAAAGCATGACCCCTGAGGTTTGATAAGCAGCAGGTGATGGCATGACTAGTGCAGAACTGAGCAGTTCTGCAGTGACATGAAATCTTACCACTATTTTCAGCCTTTGTTTCAGAATAGGTGCCTTGACAGTGAAATCCAGGGGTCAGAGGCTTTATTTCAGAAACAGTAACAGAATTTGGAACATTTTACTAAATGAAATGGGATGTCCCAGTGAGCTAGTCGATAAAAGAGGGTGAAAGTCTTTGAACCTCAACACCTCTGAGCAGGGAAGTGCCTGTCATCTAAAGGATTTTGAATTGAAGAGGGAAAGGTCTTCAATTCAAATCTGTCTACAGTGTTTTGTCATGTTGTGTTTTTTCATAAGCTGTCCCACCAGACCTTCTTGTATTTAATGCAGGCTCCCAGATTTAATGCCTTACATTGCAGGACTGGACACACATGAATTCTACCCTTAATTCTGCCCTATCTGCCTTCAGAAGTCTTGATAATGCTTCTATTTAGCTGGTAACTTGTGATTGTTTCTTCTGAAGGAAAAGTTCAGCATGTTTTCATAAGCATAAACACTGCAATCAGGGATTAGAGAATTGTTTTCGCTGACCAAAGATCTTTGCAAAGCAGAGGGAGTAATAATTGCTTCTCCTTCCCACCATGTGTTTGCTCTGTTTGGAGTGTGAACTGTTCAGGACAAGGGTTGTCTTTTGCTCTGGGTTTGTACAGCATGTGGTAAAGTGAGGCTTCGCTGGTGTTTATACTGTGCTGTAAATCAAATAATCTAGGATGCTGGAAAAATCTTTGGTAAATGTGCTCTCATCTTTCAGGTGTGAAAGGAAAGGATGAAAACAGATCATTGCCAGAGGACTTCTTGTTTCACAGCACAGTACACTTGGAAAAAAATGAGCTGAAAACACTTATACTGGGTGACCTAGAACAGGTGTTTCTTGCTCTAGTCCCTTTCTGAGCTTGGCTTTCACTCAAACAACTTCACGTAGACATCAAAGAGGCTAGCATTACAGAATAGTGCATTGAGTAAGTTTTCATTTCCTTTTAGAAAGTAGACCAGATTTTTATACTAAAAACAAAACAAAATAAAAAAGCTCCTATATATGTGTTAAAGTAAATGATAGACATCATTTTCCATTGCAGTGGTGGGAGAGTTCCCAAGAGTGTCTGGAAGAAATGGAGAATATTTCCTTCACAATAAAAGCTGCCTGAGTCTCTCTAGTGTGAAAAGGCAGAGTCATCCTTTGTCTTTTCCTCCTCTATTGAATAAAGGATTTTAAACCTGTTTCTCCTTTCTCTCTGGGGAGAAAAATCTCAGATTTTGGATGCTCATTCAAAACTATAAACAAGATTTTGTTCTTTTCCTGCTAACAGCTCTGAGTGCTTTCAGCATGTTACTGCTCTTCCCATTGAGAAAATGTAAAAAGATCGTACTTTCTAATGTACAGGACACTGAGCTGGGATACAGGAGACGTGCACATCTTCCCTGTCTCTGGAATGACAGCAGCCATGTTGCTTTGCTTTGTAAAGAACCTAATGTTTAGCAGCAATAAGTGTCATTTGAGTTATTATGTGAGTCACTCTGAAGGGAAGCTTGGCTATGTGGCTGTCTGATGGTGTGCCACTGTGCCCAGGTAGCAGAGCAGATGTTCCTGCACTCCTACACAGAAGCAGTAATGTCGTCAGCTTTCCAGCCTGCCTGGGAGGTGACATTACCAGGTTGTGTGGCGGCCTTAGGTCCTCTGCTGCAGTTAATGGTTGGGAAGGCTCTGACATGGTCTGCTGCACCGTATGGGACCGACAGACTTGCTGTAGTCCTGGGAGCAGCTAGCAGACTAGGGAGCATCAACTCTGTTTGCTGGAGTAGTGAGTACAGAGCCAGAATGAACAGGCTTCCTACTTTCCAGTGAAGTCGGTAGGACTAAATAATTTTACTGAACCCAGCCTTGAAGGCCTACTGAATCCAAGAACTTGTTGCAGTTATTTAGCAGAAGTCCATTCCACTTAGACACACCATGAAGTCAGCACATTTAAACACGTGCTTAAATCCATTTACTGCTGTGGTAACAAACTTGCATGCTAATCACCTCCCTCTCAGAATAAATCAATGGTGTGTTAATTTGTCAGCCATAGTACATGAGCACATTTAGTAGATGTACCTAGTACTTCATTCATTGCTCCTGAATGTCAGTATTTAAAGCTTTCAAGGGTCCATGCTCTTTGGTGTTGTTAATCCAGGTTACCTTTCTGAAATATCTATCATATAATGCAAATGCCGGTGCAGTAAAGTGAGAAACTAAGAAATAAAATCTTAAACAAAAATAATTAAGATTTTAACATACACACACACACAAAAAAAAAAATAAAAAAAAAATCTCTGGTGCATAGTAGTGCTTTTTTTTTATTTTTTATTTTTTGAAAAGCCAATGAACTGATTTATGTCAGTTTCCATTAGAAGCACCATGAATGTCTAAGATGGAAGAAAGGCTTAGAATCACAGATTTTATCTTAGCTTTGCTTCTCTGCATGACTGCATTCCTGCTTCCTGCAGCAAAATTTTAGGAACTTGGTCTTAGGCAGCAGTCTCTGTAGGCAACAGCAAGAGATGTGTCCTCTGAAGATGAGTCATTTCCTCTGTGGCATGAGCAACCCTGGAGTGGTCATCCCTGTTTGCTGAGTCTTAAAGGAGTGTGCATGCACCTAGTTTATACTGATCTCTTTCTCATAGATAGGATCTTCCCAGGAATTGCTTCTGTGTTCTAGGAGTGTCTTGCTTTGGAGGACAGCACACATCTGAATGTTTGTGGCTAGACTTAATGAAATAGCCTATGCCATTTATTGGATCAGACTTTGCCAGCCCTCTCCTCTTCCCAATGGGAGTACCTACAGTCCGAGACATGGGCCAGGTTTCTCTCTCATAACAAAAGATTTCCCCCATTCTCACATCCTACCACATTTCAACAATAACTTCTGAGTGAAAGAATATATATATATATATATGTGCATGCGCACATCCATGAATGAGAAAATGCCTCTAATGTCTCTTGTTTCCGATTTCTTGATATCTTTATATTTTACAGTATCATCCAGAGATTGTTTTCCATTGTTCTTCAACTGCCAGCAATACTTGCAGTATTTTCTTGGCCTTGTTGGACTCTTTGGCAGGGTAAAGGAGGCTTCAAGGCACAGCTGCCTTGCTTTCTCAACCAGTTTATTTGTTTCAAAGTCTACATGGCAGAGTTTTCACATGTGAAACGTGTAGCGCATCAAAATGTCATTTAAAGAGGCTGCTCTTTTTCTTGTATACTGTTTCTTGATACAATAGCAAGGCACTTCAGAATAATGGCTCCAAGTATTATCTTAGTCTTCAACAGCTGTCGAGAAGCACGTTGCTAATGTTTTACATTTAGCTTACATTTGGCAGAAGCTGTAACAGGTACCTTAGCTGTATGGCTTTTCTCAGTTTTTTGGGTGTAATGGAATTTTAGGCTATTGATCCCACAGTAGGCACAAGCACCAGTTTTATCTCAGTGTGAGTAGTCAAGGTAAATCTCAGTGGAAAAGTAGTACTAATTTCAGATAACTCTGTATGTTTAGGGGCTAGCCACACTTCATCTCTGTAGATATTTCACAGGAACTTCTCTAATTTAGTGTTAAAATTCTCCTTTGTCTTTAAAATGAAAGTTGTTTCCTTGACCTGAATTCACAACCTTTACTTGATAAGTGTGTCAAACACAACTCATTGAATTATTCCATAGTTCACTGTTTCCAAGAACATTTGTATTGTTCTTCTGAATTTTCATTAAAAAAATAATAATGGAATGAAAACAGACATTTCAAAAGTCTTCACCAGCCCTTTTTAACAACCAGTTTTAAGACAGAGAGAACAGCTTAAAAATGTCAATGGAACTTTTGCAGACTGTTCTAGCAGGCACACTTTCCTTCTTGTTTATTATTCGGCTTGGATAAATGGCACATTCCATCTAAGCAAAGTTCTAGCTGTATGAAACTGTAGATACTACATAGAATGATAGCTAAATTATAGCAGAAACTGACAACATAAAAATAAAACAAAAACAGAGTTCAGGTCACTTTGATGCTTTTAGTGAGCTTTATTATGTATATATGTGTTGTCCTAGTCTGACTTGCTGGGGTTTCCTCAAAGTTCACAGCAGTGACAGTGCAGTTAGAGCAAAAGAAGATAGGATTTGTAGCTCGTGATTCAGGTTCTCAGTTAGTTGCTTTAGTAGCTGCGGCTGACCCCAGAAAATCAATTCATATCTGTCTGGAATATTTTGATCTTTGTTCAAAAACAAGAAAAGTAATTAAAACCAACCCCATTTTTTGGAGGGAGGGTCTGTTTTTGATATTGGAAAATGGCTCATTCCTGCAGACTTGCCAGGCAATACTGGCGTTAGTGAGAGGCATTACCTGAGTGAGAAATGTAAGATTTGGCAAATCGAACCCTTCCAAGTTCTCTGGACAGTTTCACTGCTGAGAGACACAGAATACCAGCTGGCCACATCAGCTGCCTTGCAGAGATCCAGATGTAATGTAAATGGTTCTTTGCAGAATGTCTCAAAAAAAAAAAAAAAAAGGAAGAAAAAATTAAAAACAAATTCTGTTAAAAGCCAGTTAAAAGGCTACCTTCACTTGCCTTGCAGTTTTGCAAATTCCTTTTAGAGTATTTAAAATGACAAAATTTGTGTCAATATAGGGGCACAGGGGGCAGGCAACAATTAGACATCAAAAGCCTTCCTTCTTTCCTGTATGATTTCATGGCAACAGAGAGTCAAGATCACATTTTTTAAAGTGCTTAGTATCAGCAGGTTCCACTTCGCAGATGATGGATGTTGCTTTATGCTGTCTGTCTAAAGGAACAACACCAAGTATACAGCTCTGTTTTCTCAAATGAGCTTTTATTTTGTATCAGGGTCCAGTTTCCATTTTCAGAGATGCCTTGGGTGAATTCTTCTCTTGTGTGGACTACATCTTTTTTATTTCCAAGTGTCAAAGATCAGGTTGTGTTGATCCAAATTCTCCAGAAATTTCTTCTGCACCAGAAGAAGGTTTGGAAAATGCTCTTACCCTTGATTGTTTTTCCATTATTCTTACCAGTTTGGTATGATAGGAGATCATCTGGCCATTGAATTACAGTGACTTAAGCAGGCACCCAATCTTCCTATCCTACAGGTCAGTCTGCTCTTGAATGTGTACTCAGTACGGCTTGGTGATCTTGACATTTGGGTGGAGTTTTTTTAATGTCTGGCTCTTACATCAAGAACATCTCAAACAGGATTAAGTCAGGACTGCCTGTTTGCTTATCTCAGAATAGGATGATATCGGGGAGATGTGGTAAAGGGAAGCTGGCATGCCTCAGAAAACCAAGAACATCTGTTTTGGGTTAAATCTAAGCAACAGGAAATAATGAACTTTTGGTTTTGATTGCTTTATTGTGGTGGCTTGTGCAGCATTTTGGATTGTTAATTGATATCAGAGAATTGTAAATGCCTTTTTTAAATGGGGGAAGTATCCCTTAGAATAGAAAGGATCTTCCAGAGGTAATGGTTTCTGTTGTGGAAAAACCCTGAATATTGTGACAGTGTACATGTCCAAATCTGCTCCAAATCGGAACACCACTGCTGACCATCCACCAGCCAGATGTAGCCCCATTCACTACAGCCCTTTGGGTTCTGCTCTTCACTACCCAGTGTAGTATGGACCTGTTCAGCTCACACTTGGACAATTTCTCCAGAAGGATGCCATGAGGAATGGTACTGAAGGCCTTACTAAAATCCAGAAAGATACATCCAGCACCTTGCTGTCATCCACCAAGCAGGTGACCTTACCATAGGAGGAGATCAATTACTAAGGCAGGACTTTCCCTTGGGGAACCAATGTTGACTGTGTCTGATAACAGCTTTGTTCTTTAACTGCCTTTCAATATCCCCAGGAAAATCTTCTCCATAGCTTTTCCTGGGAGTGAGGTTAGACTAACAGGTCTGTAGTTCCCTGGGTCTTCTCTCATGCTCTTTTTGTAGGTGGGTATAACGTTGGCCAGCTTCCAGTCAGCAGGGACCTCCCCAGACTCCCACGACCTTCAGTAAATTGCTGAGAGAGGTCCAGCTATAACGTCTGCTGGCTCCTTCAGCACTCTGGGGTGAATCCCATCAGACGACCTGAACTTATGAATGTTCAGCTGATACAGCTGGTTCCTTACAAGTTTAGTGGCTACAGATGGAAAGTCACTGCTCCCCGAGTCATGATCTTCCAACTCAGAGGACTGGGCAGCCCAAGCTCTGTCATTAATATTAAAAACTGAGGCAAAAAACACCTCTGCCTGTTCCTCGTCCTTACTTGTTAGGTGACCATCTTCATTATCAGTCCAATGTTTTCCTTTGACCTCCTCTTGCTGTTGACATACTTAAAAAAGCCTTTTTTGTTGTCTGACACCACACTGGCCAATGTCAACTCAAGTTGAGCTTTGTTTCTGTTTGTTTTCTCACTACAAATGTGAACTGCAGCTTTCCAAATGGTTTTCTATTTAGAGTAAATTTGAATTCTGACATTACTTTCAAATTTGTGCAAGAAGGGAAAATAGTCACAAAGAAAAGAGAAAGTTTGAAATTGCAAGAAAACTTTGTGTTGTGAGCTCCGATGCTTTAAATTTTTTTTTTCATTTTCACAATGCTCTGAGGTATATGGAGACAGATTTTGATCTAAAGTGAATTAAGTTTTTTACATAATTGTGACGTTGGCACCAAGGCACAAGCTACAACTCCAGAAAGTGAACTAGATGTCTCTTCCCCAATAAGTGAGGGTGGGGAAGGTGCTACATTTAGATGTATGAGGAAGGAAAACTGTGTCTGTTTTTTTTCTGAAAAATGAACAAATTATGGCAATGGCCCTTGGGACGTGTACATGCCTGCAACAGGATGCATAGGCCAGGTACTGCGGAGAGAGAAGTTTTGTGCTAGTGGTGCTCACACATTCTCTAATTCTCTTCCAGTCAGATGGGACCATCCTGGCTATTGCTTTGTTGATCCTCTTCCTCCTGCTGGCGCTGGTTCTCCTCTGGTGGTTCTGGCCTCTTTGCTGCACAGTGGTAAGTCCTCTTCACCCTGCTCTGCCTTCAGCATTGCTGATAGCACCATACTCACTACAAGAAGGACATCGAGGCCCTGGAGCATGTCCAGAGAAGGGCTACGAAGCTATTGAAGGGCCTGGAACACAAGTCCTGTGAGGAACATCTGAGGGAACTAGGGGTGTTTAGTCTGGGGAAGAGGAGGCTCAGGGCAGACCTTATTGCTCTCTGCAACTATCTGAAAGGAAGGTGTGGGGAGCTGGGGGTCAGCCTCTTCTCGCAGATAACTAACAATAGGACAAGGGGGAATGGCCTCAAGTTGTACCAGGAGAGGTTTAGTTCGGAAATGAAGAGACATTTCTTCTCAGAGAGAGCAGTCAGGCACTGGAATGTGTTGCCCAGGGGGGTGGTGGAGTCACTGTCCCTGGGGGTGTTCAAGGAAAGGTCGGACTTGCTGCTCCTGGAATCATTAAGGTTAGAAAAGACCTTCAGGGTAATCTGGTCCAACCATCACCCTACTACTAATGTCACTCACTAAACCATATCCCTAAGCACCAGGTCCAACCTTTCCTTGAATACCCCCAGGGATGGTGATGCCACCACTTCCCTGGGCAACCCGTTCCAATGCCTCAGGGACATGGTTTAGTGCATGACTTTGGTGATAAGGGGATGGTTGGACCAGATGATCATGCAGGTCTTTTCCAACCTTAATGATTCTATGTCATTTTTTTTGTATGAATAGCTGCAAGAGAGCTATGTCTAGGATGGGGAAGCCAGTTTGCTGACAGTCTACAATGAGTCCTAGACTCTGGAGGTGGAAGAGCCTTTCCTCTCCTTGTGATCTCTGCCACACTTTATCAAGTGTTTCTGTTGCTGTTACTTTCATGCAGTGTTTTCCCTCGTTTGTCTTTAGTTTTGCTTAAAGTAAACTGCAGGGCAGAAATCGTGGGCAAGAGGAGAAAACAGAAGAGAAGGAAGAGGTCGAGGGAAGCAAGGGGAAATCAGAGACTTGAGATAACCTTTTTTCTCACACATGATCCTGCTGCTTGACTGCAAGGACCTGTCATACCTCCATACATCTCTGTTGGTCATGCCTTTGGGCTGCCTTTTCCAATGTAGATCAAGGCAAAGAATGACTATTGTGGGACATATAATCCAGCGAATCTCTGTGCTTGCTTTGGGTCTTGTTTATGAAGCAAATATAGAACAAGAATTAGGGATGTACAAATGTCAGCAGAATTGGAGACTGGTTTTGGTGTCAGGTTGCATATAATGTTTCAGATGCGTCTTTTAAAACTATCCAGACTGGCTCAAGTTTCTGGATCACTACCATTATTCCTGATTTTGAATCATTTATCCAGTTTTGTAAATTTACACCATGTTATACTGAATCCACAATCTGGTGTTGTGAACTGTGGAGCAACAGACGCTGCAGGGTCTCTTCACATTTGAGGAGGAATCTTTGTGTGAGATACATTTCTCTGTCCAGAACAAGGATGAAAATCTTGTAGGAAAAATCTTAGTCTTTTTCTCTTTCTGGATAGATGAGCAAGGGGTAAATGCTTCTTTTCACAGTAGTTAGCACCTCTGTCCTGATTTGCAAACCAGAAGAGAAAAAAAAAACATTTATTTAAACTTTTCAGAACACTAAAATATCAGTTCTAAAAATGGACAAAGGATTAGCAGTGTGGTAGGTTGCTGAGAGTTATTTGTCTAAACTAGATGGCTTGTTCCCAGAGAAGTCAGGACAACTTCTTCATTGGCACATCTGTGTGGAAGTCAATGGAGATGCACCCTGTGCAGATATTTGCACTGGGATTTGGTGGAGAAGTAAGGTGATAGAGATGAGAGGCTGTAAGTGATGCTACCATTTAAAGGTTCTTTCACAGAAGAGCAATGAAGCTGATTGGAAGAAGGCATGAGTAAAAGCAGAGTGGTGTGGAGTAGAGGGAGTACAGAACTAAGGGTAGTAGAGAGGGTAGTTCAGGACTGCTATAAGGGAACAATATGAAGATAACAGTCATTTAACAGTGTTGCTTTAAGTGTAAGAAATACAGTCCAGATAGGGAAGGCAAGTGCAACAGAGGTGAGGGAGTCTCTTATTCACATGAAACTTCATAAGCTTTTCCAGATATTTTCCAGATTTAAATTCTGTACTTAAAAAAGTTGTTGTAGATAAAAGTGTTTCCTCACCCTTTTTCCTCCTTTACCTCCCACATTCCCTCTTAGCAAGGTCTCCAAGTGGGGACTGTCTCAGTGATATTTTCCAAATGTAAGTCAAACACATCCCTTTGCTTGCTGGAAACAGTTCAATTCAAGAGCCTGTAAGTGATCTTTTCGTCTCTCCAGGATGGCAATCCAGTATGCTTGGCAGTAGACCAGCAGCTAAGATACCTCACTGTGAATTGCTTACCCATAGAATCTGTAAAATTAAAGACAAATCCACAGAGGATTGCCCAGCCTACTTGGTTTAGGGTGGGGAGAAAGAGAGCAGAGCAACACTGCTTATTTACTAGTTTGGTAATGGCACATCAAGGAATGCAGCATTGTCAGAAGCACGGAGTGAATTAAGGCCAGAAGAACTGCTTGCACAACAGACAAGAGAGGCAGGCAAGCAATACCCTCTAATAATCAAACCACAGACCCAGAGACACTGCTGTGGATTCAAGCCCAGGGACGTCTCAAAGATAATTGGGGGGGGGGGGGGGGGAAGGGGGAGGGGACAAAAGACAAAAACCTTTTTCCTTAAAAAGAATAAATTTGAGTGACAAGCACATTTCTAAACCTTGAAATTCCTCTTGGCATGCTTTTTAATTAAATAGGAATCATTATTGTCCAGCCGTTCTTCAGGAAAATCACCACGCCAGCTTCATCCCTGGAGTAAATGCACTGAAATCAACATACTTACTCTGGAGATTTATCTGGAACCCAGTATATCCTTGGCATGCACCCATAAAGAAATGCTGTTTCCAAATGTATCCAAGTTTATTGGTCTCAGAAGTATTCTGGGATGAAGTCTGGAATTTACCACTCAGTTTACAGTATATGCAATTGTTGCTTAGTGGATCAGAACAATAATTAGACCTTTGCTGTGCCTGATACCCAGCATAGGCAAAATTTCTCTTGACATCCATGGAGAGATGTGAAAGCATGAAGGCCAGGTGCTAACCTTTGAAGAGGTTTCAAGGAAATTTATTCAACTACAGGAAACAAAGAAAGATATTCTTCTAAGCTTACATTTCCAGCACTGTACACAGCAGAAGATGGCAAATGCAAAGATATTGATGGCACTTTTCCTGAGAAGAGTGCATCTGCAAAACAGCAGATGCCAGATTCTGGTCTTGTTGATGTTTTGGGGCATTTGATTTTCAGTAGCTGTTGTTTTCCCATTCCTCCCTTTTTTTTAACACTCTGGAGAATTCAGAGTGCTCAGAGCAGAAATGTATGTGCAATAGGCTACTTCGGTGCCCATGGGTGAAATTCAGTTCCAGACAGGAGACCGACACAAGGCTTAGTTTTAATATAGATGTAAACCAAATAGCTATTAACATTTGTAAGACAAATAGATAGCAAGCCTCCAAAATAGTCTTAAGGAGGCTTTTGCAGCCACATTATTAGATCAGTTTGGAAATTGAATTGGTTAAATGTTTTGGATGTGTAGTGAAGACATAATTAATACAATATTTGGAAGGCCTGTCCATGCTGGGACAGCTTCCCTCTGCCAATATGCAGCACCATGCAGCTCAGGCACCTCCCATGGATGCTGGAATCAGCAGGATAGGTGAGTGGTATTGGCTGTGCTTTGCACCTGAGCAGGATCTGCAGGACAAATGACTCCCTAGCACAGCTGAATTGGGGCTGCAGTCAGCCTGCCCTAAGCCTGGGGCAGTCCAGGGAACTAAACACAGAGGATAGGAGTGGAAATATCTCCCTGGTGCAGCTGAGGCTCTGATTCAAAGCATTTCCCCACATGCTCGTACATCACATCTCCTTACAGTTTTATGAGGTAAACATGAGCCTTTGTCTCCCTTATGCATCCTTACAGTGTGGCCTCGGGGGAAACATGAGAAGCTGATCTGTAGCAACAGCCCACTCAGAATATATCCACCATCTTACTCATTTTTGTACTGCAGCTTCTCTAAATGTAGGGGTGTGGCTGGCATATAAACGAGGTGTTGGTATTTAAGCATCTAACGCCAGCCTTAGCTTTAAAGCTGCTTTCTGGAAGGAAGCATGGAAGAACTCAGCAATTTGTTTGGCTCTCAGTCTGTAGTGCAGCTGACCAAAAGTTTTGGAAACAGAAATCTGGATGGAGAAAATACAGAAAATATATATTAAAAACACATGAAAATTATGGCTAAACTGGAGGAAGGGGAGGGCGGGGGAATGTATAGATGCTACAGTAACCCTGGAGAGTCATAAAATTCCATGGTGAACACTGGCTTGATGGAGGTTGTAAGGGTCCATGTATTCTGATTCCCACACGCTCCCATGTGCGTACGAAGCACTGTTTTTCTGTAGTTAAGATGATTTTGGGAGAAGGGAATGCAGGATCATGAGTTGAAACATTAGTGAGACAAACCAAGAGAGAGAGAAAGACACAAATATGGAGGGAAGAATTGCTTGTAGACCCCACAGTCCCTGCCTTCAGTTCAGACCTGAGCTATTGAGTCAAGCACTCAAGCCAAGCACTTGCCTAGCATAACATGGTAGAGTTTCACCAGAATTATTGGAGCTTAACCTGGTGTGCAGCATCCAAGCTCTGAGTCCATGCTTGTTGCCAAAAATGAGTGTCTTCATTTATGGCACGGTCAATATAAAACAATTGGTGGTAGCACTGTTACCGTAGCAGAAATAACAGAATCTGACTTCGCAGTTGCTGTGCACAAAAGCACAGCAGGAGGATAAAGACGCTGTTCTCAATAAATGTCCAGAGACCCACAAAAGTTCACTGCCCACTCGGCTTCCTGTCAGTCAGATCAGGATGGGTTAGACATGGATATAATGCTCTGTAACTGGCTGTCTTTAAACATGCTAGCATGTATCCTGAAAATAGCATAGCAGGGTAATTTTGCCTGGGCTAATACCATCAGCTCCACAGCTGGGTCAGGCAACTCATGTAGAGGGGGCCAACAGAACAGTATGTTTGCCAGGCACTGAATTAGGCTCCTTTGTTGTGCTGCTATGATGTGTCATTACCAAAGATGTTAAAGCCAAATTCTCTGAAGTGTCCATCAATTCTGGGGTGTCCAAACTGAAAGATCTTCCAGGAGTTGACTTTTTGGAAATTTTTAAGCATTGCCTTCTGAAAGCTATTTGCCTTTAGATGATATGCATAGACTTCAGATTCCCAAACCATTTCCTCGCTAATGTATTTCTTTAAGGCCAGAACCGAAAGCCAATTATATTAATCTTGACTGGCTTCAGCACCTTTTATTCCAGACCACAACAGATACTCAACGTAAAGGATACACTGTTGTTCTTTGCCCCAGTCCTGAATAGAAAGCAACTAACACAGTAAAAACTTGTTTCTTCCTTTGTTTTTTCCCTGGACTCCTTGCACTTCTTCCAAAGAAAATTGGCTAAACCCAGCTAAGGAAAAAATAGGTCTTTAGGACCACATCCTACTCAACCAGAAAATTCCCTAGCAATCAATGAGTGAGAACAAGGGCTTCTGAATATAGCTGAAAGTAGCTATGATGTTTTTCTTTTCTTTATTTCAGAAAATGAAATTTATTTAGCTAGTCTTCCAAAGAAAGTGGGTCAGACACTTGGAGCAAAACCTACTGATTCTGGCCTTGTTTTTCTGTGCAAGTGAAGTGGCCTAGGAAAAGGAATGATCTTTGCAGATGCTACATTTTCTCATGCATTCCCTGGGGAATTGCATGTCAACCCCATTCAGCTGCAAACTGTATCAGAGTTATTTAAATAAAGGTTGTGTTGGTTTTTTTTCCCCTCCATGATGTCATGTCTCCCATAAGTGCATGGATGATTTTGACATGTGCTAATATCTGTTTTGAATGTAGCTTGTGCATGTCACTTGAAGTCTTAGGTGTGAAACAGTCTTGTCTCTCCTAATTTTAATGAGGTAAAATTGAGATTAATGGATCTTCTTCCAGGCTGATGGGAGAGTAACTTAAAAGTATGTTAGCTTTCCAACTGGACTTCATCTACCCAATGGAAGAAGAATGTATTGTATTGCAGATGAAGAAATACAGACAGGCTTCCTGCTTGTATTAGAAATCTTGAACTGTAGACAACATCTCCAAGGATGGTTACTTAGAACACATGGCAGATATGAAACAAATGAAAAGGAAATGTTTCTTTATCCAATTTATAACTAAGCTGTGAAACTGTCATAGGACCTAGAGGAGTTCAAAACTATACGTATGTGGGAAAAAAAAAAAAAAAAAAAAAGGATGGGTCAGATAGGTCATAGTTAATGCTATTTAAAACAAAACAAAACAAAACAAAGCAACCCCCCCACCGCTTTTTATTATAGCTAAAATGCGTATTCCAAGAAGAACGAATACCTATTTTCAAGAAGAATGAATGCAAATAAGAACAAAATCTGCTCAGTTAACTGCATTCTCCCTTTCAAGTTTTAGTTCTAATTAAAGGCAAAACCCTTTATTTCTTATTTTGCATTATTTTCTCATGTAGCTCTCATTTTAAATGATGTTCTGTTTCATCTTAATGCAGATACACTTCACTGAAAAGGAACACATTGCCCCTATTTATCAGATAATACTCGAGGGAGAGTTACCGAGTTTGTGTTTGCTGGACACTGCAAACTGGTGGAGTGTTCTACTCTCCAAAGATGGAAAACATCCTGCACACATTCCTGGAATATGCAAAATTTGGATTCAACATGTGGGTCTTTGCTAATGCCTGAATGGCTACAGAAATTTCAGGGCAGCAGCAAACCCATCCTCTCTAATGCTTTAAACTTCCAGGAGGGTGGCTAATAGGATTTTTCTGCTTTTACACTGGGTTATTCATTGGGAGCAGCTGCTTCTCTATGCATTTGTGATGTCGAGGTGTGTGTGGTGTGTCAGCTAATAGAGACCCGTGTCAGTCACATGCAGGTTGAGATCTGTGATAGAAAGGCAAAGAATCACTCTGATGTCCTGAATTTTCACAGTTAAGTATGTAGAAGTGCTGACAACTACTCTTGAAGTTCCTTCCTCTGCTAAGAAAAATTAATGGCCACCTGTCTGTCCCACAGACCTTGACTACTTACAAACGTAAGACCATATTGTAAGGTTCTTATAACATGGCAATGATGTAGAAACCCTTAGGTATTCCTCACCTAGCAAGCAAATATGGTTGCTGAACCATATTTTCCTTCTTTCAAACGCAGGGACAGGAGATACAGTCACAGCAGCAATCTCAGAAATGGCTTGGGGTTATCAAAACAATTGCAGCACACATGAACAAATACTTCAGCTTTGCCAAGCTAAACTAGCCTAAGCATTTTGCTTGGCCAGGCATGCTCCCAGCTGATTGCATTCAGCAGGTCCATGTGTGTCATCTGGTGCGGCAGAGAGAAGGCAAGAGGTGCAGCCCGGAACAAAACGTGGCAGACTCAAGGCTTGTAAGCCAGTATGGGCTGTACCCGCTTTGGGTTCCCTGTAACAGCATTTTCTTCCTTGTACTTGAGTAATCAGTTCTATTGTACAAAATGAGCAGGTGTAAGGCACTGCCTTTTGGCTCTGGGATCTTGTTATTCCCATTTGACATTTGATTTGCTGATGTGTGTGAGGTGGTACAAAGCTCCCATTTGCTTCACTGCCTCTGTTACCCCAGAATGAGGGGCTTGTGCACATACAGCTGTAACAGTAAAAATCCAAAAGGGAGAAAGAAAAGATTTGTGCTGTTTATACACCAAAAGCCTTTCCAGATCTGGGTAGTAAGACAGAAAATATATTTTATATAAGGCAAAATTCTAAAGTTCATACAAGCTCAAAGGCTTGTAAAGTTCATACAAGCTCTGGCTAAAGGCAGAGACTAAATTCTCCCCATCTCTGGATTTGTCCAAACTAACCAATCTATGTGACCAATTTACGGGGTGTTCAGTTGCTCTTAAAAGTGCGCAGCACTTAGTAATGCAAAGAATCACTCTTTTTTTTTCTCTCGGTCAGTAGTAGAAAAAAAAATGATGTGTTTATAGAAATCAGAGTTAATTTGTTTGAGTGTGGATGTTTTGAGAAAGAATGCAAATATATGAAAAACACAGCTATCTCTTCATTTCCAAGTCTGCAATCTTCAGATTTTCCAGTGATATTGCCTGAGAAGTTGTGTTTGAATGCTTAGCTGGACCAAATATGTTGGATGGATTATACTGATGTTTCATGCTAATGCAAATCAGAGAAACTCCATTGAAACCCATGATGTTCCACCAGAATAACATTAGAGAAGGTAATAAAGCAAGTTGTAGTAGCTATTATTTTGGATCAGATATCTGAAATTTCTCAGCATCCAATGCATTTGGATTAAGGGTTTTGGTTCAAAGGGAGGTCTGCTAAAGAGTGTCATTCTTCACAGCAAGCAGTAACCCAAATGTATCTGAAAATGTGTCTAGAAAAGCCTTCTGTGTATTTTGGTGCTTTGTATGTGCTGTGTCAGTAATTGTGTTGTGAGATGTACAAGAAACTATGTTGTATCCATCTTCTTAAAACAAGGAATACTTTGAATAAACCATGCTGGTACCCATGATTTCTTTTCCACAGAGCAGTACTGTTTGATGCAGATCATTTTTCATTTACTTTTCCTCATTTGCTTTCCATCAGGGAAATAGCTGGAATCCCTCAGAGCTGAAAGCACAAGCTAAGAATTTCAAGGTAGGCAGAGAGAAGGGTGCTCTATCAGACACTCAAGAGCTCTGCCAGTCAGCCCGAGCTCCTCTGGGACATCATCTTTCTCCCTAATGTGCTCAGTGGCTTTACAGTCACAGCCTGACCCATGGTTCTGCTGCACCAGAGCGAGCTATCATTATGAGCAGGACAGTGGGTGTACCTAACCCACTCCTCAAATGTCATTCTATGCTTCTACATGTGCTTTGTGCTTCTGTGTACATAAACAAAGATTCAGTGTTGATACTCAAGCACACAGTGTCTTCAGCAGAGGTTCCCTGAGAGCACTGTAGGCCACCAAAAATGCCTGGCTGCCCGGGAATGGGATATGTGGACTGAGATATGTAAAAAGGACTGATCCAGCCCCAATCTCCTCCCTAGCCAAAGGCACATGCTCTTCATTAATGGACATATTGCATGACTTGGGATTTGCAGAAGAAAATAAAAACAGTGAGCTCATCAGAAAAGGAAAAACATGAGTGAGAAGAATTTTTGTAAATGTTTATATCTTCAGGGCCTTTAATGTAATTGTCATTTTCCCTTTCTGTGTTTAAACAGCCAAGCTGTTATTGTTTGGGACTGTAATTTATTTTCAAAGGGTAATTTTTGAGTCTGTACATCTGCACCCCATTCCTAGGCAGCACCTACACCTACTATCCAGTCCTGAGAGGAGCTCAGGACACTCAGCTCAATCTCCACAGGTGCTCAGCACCCCAGAATTTGATTCATTGTCTGGTGTGTGAAGAAAGCTGTTTCATCCAAATAGATTTAAAACTATTGGAGAAAATTTCATCCCTGGGGCAGCTGAATCGACAAGATCGGCTGGATTCAATCTGTTGATTGCAATGGCAGTGCATTGGGGTGCGTCTCGTTTAAGGGAGAGATATTTGACATGCCTGTATGCAACTGCTTTCCCTTTGGAAGGCTCTCTGTTGCCCTTGGAGTGGAGGGTTGTGATAATAGCCAACTGCCTGCTGAGCCCTAGATGCAAACTTTTTGCATGAAATAATAACCTCACGCCCACATAAACTTCATCTGTTTCTATGGAGAATATCCTGGACCAGTCTAAAACCTCACCCTTATTGCTTTATTAGTTAGAAATCCTGGGAGAGCCTGAAGTGTGTGTGTGTGTGTCTGTGTCTGTGTATAAATATATATATATATATGCATATTTTAAAGAAAAGCATATGAGAGTGGAAAATATAACACTAACAATGTGAAAAGCATTTTCTGTGAGAGCTTGGGGTGGCACAGAATTCTGGAATGAAGTATTGGTCTGGGAGACAGAAGCTGGAGGTTTATTACTCTTCTGCAATGTCTCCAGGGTGTTTCACTTCACCATGGTTTCTCATTCCAGTCTTTGTCTGTTCAGAAGGTAAATTATTTGAGGCAGGACCTGTGTGTGTGTGCAGTGGCCAGTGAAAGATGCTGATTCTGCATCCACAGTTGTTCAGGTAAAACTGTGATCGTTACCAGTGTTGCCTAGAGCCAGCACTGTGACCCCTACTGGGATTATGAAGCTGGAATATCAAGGATATGTTACTTTGAATTTTCTGTCACCTCATGTGGAGCAGGGATCACATAATGAGCAACATGAGTCTGAAGATGTAATTGGGAACTGCCTGTATGGGAGGGCTTTGGGATGCCTCCTGCTTCCCCTCTCACTTGCAGTGACTATGACACTGGTAGCACACACAAGCCACCCTGTAGTAATGCAACATTGGAACTAAGTTTAGAAATGTTCACAACAACATCTTGTTTGTTTGTTTGTTTATTGTTTTTTTTCTTTGTTTGTGTTTGTGACTTCTGTATCGTGCTGAACAACAAAGTACGGATTTACCATTCTGTTTCTCTTCCATCCTTCTAGATCATCAAAGAGCCCCCCCCCCCACCTGCAGAAGACAGCGAGGTAAGTAACACCAACAACCTGGTTTCATCAATGTTTAGGACAAGATTTTGTTCAGCTTCCTCACAAGAGGTCATGATTCTGCTGCATGGCAGAGTATGGACCTTGGCAGGAAGTTAAACCTTTGGGAACAGGTAGGGAAGGAGAACAGAGGCAGATGGTTCTTTCACTTGGTCAGAACAGCACTGCAGAGTTAGGCTCTGATTCACAAAAAGGACAACTCTTAAGCATATGTTTAGCTTTGAAGTTAATGGAACCTAAACGTGTGCTTAACTACCTCCTTGGAATAGCACAATAATGATTTTGGTGTTTCAGCATATATAACCAGTCTTGGCAGCTGAGCACTAACTCACAATGCTTATCCCTTACACTTCAACTGCTGTGAGCAAAAGCAGCCCATAAACTTTGCAATTGTGTCTGAAGAGAATGGACCAGGTTCTGAACAGATGTAAAACACAGTATAACCATCCTGACACCAGAAGAGTGGCGCCAACAGGGGAAGTTTTAATGGAGGGAAACAGTAAAGTAACATTAAAACTTTCATGTTAATTCTGTTTATTTTTTTCTAGACGAATCCAGCAACAAATGGTTTCAAGTTATGTCACCATTACTTAATCAGTAGACTCCCCAGAAATCTGCCCAGTTTTTCATCCGCCCCTTTCTGTATCCTCCTGTTTTCAGTACTCACTCGATCTCTTTTCTTACTTCCATTCTTTTGCACATGGGATTTCATTGAAGAGTCAGTCAGCTGTGTCCAGGGCTTATTGATGTCAATGGAAGTTTTTCCATTGACTTCCCTAGGGTTTGAATCTGTTCCTCTTAACTATGCAAGTAAAAGAAGACTTAGATCCATGCTCAGAGTGATTTTGTTGGCTATTTCCTTTTGCTTTTTGCCTCTGGAGACAAAGTCATTGCCTGCTTCAGCTTGCAAGTGAGAAAGCTTGCTGAAATGATCTCTGCTCCCTGTGAAGTCAGGCCCAGTGAGTGTGCTCTGTGCCAAGGCAGAAACCCTTAAAGCTCAGTCCTCTGCAGCACTACCAAGGTGGAGTTCAACCTAGCTTCTGTCTGTATTGAGCACAGCAAAGAAGTTGAGGGCAGATGGAGCCAAGGCCGATACTGGAACCTGCATCTTGATGGCACTTGTCCCCTTCAAAACAGGCCTCAAGTAAAAATGCACATCTGAGCATTCCTGGACCCAATGGAGATTTGCATTTGGGTTCAGTACTGAAGGCATTTGCTGCTGAAGGCACCCATCTCTCAGAACAGCATCAACCCATATGTTTATATGCAAGCATCTGGCCTACTTTCAAAAGTAGCCATTTCTGTTTGGGCTCTACATATATTCACCAGCTTTGTTAGCTTTCATCCTCTGAATGAAAAGGAAAATATTAGCCTAAAATTGAACATGTTCTGTTCGGCATCACACATGCCTCCAAGCCAAGGGATTCTATTGCTGAAGTTAATTAAAATGCATCATTCTGGAATGCTGGTTCACTGGCCAAGGACTGGAAGGGGAAATTAAATCTCTGTGCTAAGGGGAAAGGCGTGCTTCACTTACAAGGAAGCCTTTTCTCAAATCATTAAGTGCTGCAAAAGCAGACCAGTTGCTACACAATAAACCAGCTGTGGCACGCAAGTTGTATTTGCTTCAGGTTAGTTTTGGTTAAACCAGTGTAAAGATATCTCTGGAAGTGTTATATTTTCTCTCATCCCTGATTCTGACAGAGAGGAAGAGTCCACACAGCTTTTTGGATAGAACAATCTTCAGTTCATCAGTCCGCTTGATAGCTTTCCTCTAGCAATGTGTTTGCCAATGGCTTTTTATTTTAAAGTAACCTGATCTCATACTGAGGAGAATGTGGGCAAATTCTTTTTGCATAGAAGCAGAAAAACTACATTAATCTTATACCTGTAGGTTACCTGCTTCCCCATTAATACAAGAGAAGGTCTATACAATATTCTAGCTATTATTCTTATTGTTTTGGGACCCTGGGATACGGAGATTTGGCTACAACAACCTGCTAGAATTACAGGGACTAGCCTGATTGCAGACGTATAATTTCACACGCACTTTCCCCAAAGCTCAATGCTCAGTTATCCTAAAGTCACCTTGTACAATTAGCAGACAAAGTAAAATACACTTTTACTATTTTAGAAACTGTAAAGCACCAGTGCAGTGCTCAAAAATTGGTAAAGCTAATTTTTGAATCTGTGACCTGTACTTCGCATTTTTTTCCCTGACACAAGAGTCTCTTGCTGGTGGAAAAACTATTTCATTGGTCCCATTTACTATTATAGAGTCTGGTCCATGGAACAAGAATGGCAGTGATGTGATGCTTTCAGAGAAGACTGGATACTCCAGATTTCCTACTCTGCTAAAAACAAATGGAAGATGGTGTTGATTTTCTGCATTCATGTTTTTCTTACATGTTGTAGGTCGCCTCCCTTGCAGAAAACCTAGTAACTGCTCATCTCCAGCATGAAAGAGTGCTAATCCCTTAAGCAGCAGCATTACAATTACAGTAAAATTATTTTCTTCTCCTAAAAATCTTAGCAAAAATAAGATGAGGAATTCTTGCATCAGCAGCTTTGGGAGCCGAGGCCCATATGTCTTTGCACTGCAAGGATAATGCATTATACTTTAACAATACAGGGAAACTAGCATTACTGTCAGAAACCCGCCAAAGGTTTTAATGAACTCTACTTTAAAGGCCTTTTGAGAAAAATTGGAGACTTGCTCACTGTTGGTGAAGGAAATCATTATTGGCTAAAAACTTCCAATTAATTCATTCAGAAATTGCAAATGTTGTCAACTTACCACTGTGCTCCTCAGACAACAGAGGATACTGGAGAAGGTTTAACCCAGATGAAGGACAGATGGTTTTACTTACAGCCAGGAAAGATTGAGTTAATGGTAATCGGAAGAAGTGAAAGTCTCAAGGAGTCAATGAGCACCTTTCTGACCTGTGATTGACTCATTGCTAGCGGATCAAAACCACGTTCTTCTACTTCCAGTAGATAGGAAGACTCTTTCTAGCCCTGCTGGAGGAAGACATGTCTGCTTTTGTTCAGGTGCCCATCACCTTCAGGCTGCGCTTGTTGGAACAACTCTTATTCAACTCACACCCTAAGCCTATCAAGAGGCTGAAGCTGGTTCTCAGTATAGCAACCCATTTTCTACACCAAAAAAAAAAAAAAAAAACACCTGCAGGGATCTGCAGCTTCCAACAATTTCCTGTTCATTACCTGACCCATGCCAGGGGTCTGCTGCTAGTCTGTCCCACAGAAAGATAAACAGGAGCACTCCAGGAGGCACATGCTCTTCTCATTGCTTCCCTGCGCTGTAAACTGAGACCAGGCAATGTTAACATACACTGCTGTATATTCATTTTCTGTCATGGCAGTGCTTTCTCCTACAAAATGGATTCAGTGACACAAAGTGTCCTAAAACCTGGCAAAACCAGGCAGGAGACATACCAGATGACCCAAGCATGCCCTTTCCTCGTCACTCAGACCCATTTTTTCCATGTTGCTCTGTTACCCAAGCTTCACAGTCACTCCTAACGTGGCACCAGGGCCAAGCCACCAACCAGCCTGTAATTGGATAATCTTTATGTCTGTTGTCATCTTACCCACATACACTAACGTTAACACGCACAAGAAAGTCCTGAAGAGAAAAGCACCATTCACCAGCACAGTCATGAGACATTGACAGTAATTATTGCTGTCATGGGAGGCCTGCATGAAAAGGAGAAATTTAACTCACTGCATGGCATCTATTGTTAAGCTAGCAGATGAAAACTTCTGTTCACCTTGAACTAGTTTGATCTCTTCTCCAACTTCTAAACATTCATGAAGCCAAAGAATGTCTAAGAGGAATTCATCTTCTTGGGGAGCTACTTGCACCCTCACTTATTATTGTATATTAAATTCTTCCAAATTATTTTGCTCTCTCTTCCTGAAAAACCTTGCTGGGAATATAGCAAAATAAGCTTCAGAGAAAAGCTCTGATGCAATTTTTTTTGTAGACACCAAGGCAGGAAATGTATTCTGTTATTCCTGAAATAAAGCCAGGTCACAGTGGTATGCCAGCTCTTTTCCTTCCCCTTTACTCTCTTTTTACAATGTGTTTTGGAAATCTGGGAGGAGGAGAAAAGGAATCTTTCAAGATACAATCATTTAAAAGAAAAAGATTTGGAATGTTATTGGGAGCAAATGAGATGTAGGTATTACTCCATGAAGGTGTGGACTTCTATAACCAAATTTAATGCAAAATATCTAGGCAGATCCAGCACAGCACACTCAATTAGTGTGGAGGTGGTGAACAGTTGGGTTTATTCCCCCATCACTGGCAATAGTCCCCTATTGCCAGCACTACATGCAAAAGACTCTGTGGAGCAGCAATCTCTATTGTAAAATCATAGTTCAGACATGAGCATCTCTAGCACTACAGTCCTTACAAAATGCAACCTGGGAATTGGAGTTACAAGTCTGGGTACATGAGGTGTTCTGTTCTGTAGAAGGATTTCCTGTGTGACCCTGTGCACGTTATTTTTTTGTGTAGCTCATTGTCTGAGCCATGTAGTGGGAATACCTCAACATTCCTTCTCCTTTATCTTCATCAAAACAGGCATTCTGTCTTAACTGTGCACATGCAGCACTCTGCACACAGAGATATATCTTAGGCAGGATCTTTAAGAATCTGTACCATAGATAAACTAAGAATTCCATTGTCACTAAGCCTGACAAGGCCTGGTTTTCTAAGCATTTTTGTCTCAAGGATAAATTTATATGTGTTTTTTGCTGATGCCTAATGACAGTTGAGCTCTTTCTTCAGCCTGCTCCTTAGCAGAACACCAGTGGAACATCTTCTCTTAGATATTCTTGTGACCTATGAGTGCTTTCTGACAACAGTTTGCAGGCTTGGGCTGGTGAGAGGTGCAAATATGAGAAACACCAATGCCACGTTCTTGCAAAACACATCAAAGATTATTAAGATAAGGCAGGGTTTATATAGTTGTGATTTAGATGCCTGGCCGAGTATAACGTGACAAGCAAAACCTGCCAAAGTAGGGAGGAAATGTTTCTTGAGAACCAAGTAAATTATCCTCAAAGTGTAACAATGCCTTTGCATTTGAGAGGTGGCCATGCGATTTGGAAATGAGTCTGGTGTTAAGGGAATGGGTTGCAGTAAGGATCTGTGAGGCTGGAGGACAATGTATTTCACCTCCAGGTTTCCTCAGCTGTAAAGTTAGGTGATAAAATCTCTTAGAGGAATTATTATCCCATGTCTTACAGTGCTTTTTTTGCAGGCAAAGCACTCTATAAATGCTAAATTCTGACAAGATTCAGGCATTGCAGAGACAACTGTGAAAATAATTATAAGGGTGGGGAGAACGGTGAATTGTCCAAACTTTTTAAAATCTGGCCAAATTTAGTTTGAATTCTTACCCTTAGTGGTTCAGACGTCCCTAGTGGAGCCTGAATTATCCTTGTGTTACCCACAGATGAGGTTGCCTCAGGTCAGGGTCAAAGTATACAGAGCCCAGCATGGACTCTGAGATAAACACATCTTTGTTTTCTGAAATCCAGCAGTTATGAATCTGGATCTTTGACTGTGAAATGTAGCTCTGTCCTGCTTCTTCTTCTTCTTCTTTTTTTTTTTTTTTAAAAAAAAAAGAAACTCTAGCTCCATCTAAAGCAGATTTTGGGGATGGAAAGATGCCAAGTTCTGTACAGTCAATTTCCAGCATCCTTAAATGCACTTAGATTTTCCGGGGCTGTTTTTTGTGCTGCTGCTGGATCAGAGCTGAAGTTCCTTATGCAGTTCTTCCTCAGGCAAAAACCCTATTGTAGCTAAGTGTAGAAAACTATGGGCAAAACTGAGTCAGGATGTGAGAATTCTGCCCCATTTTATTGGCTCAGTTCTTCTGAATGGGGCAGCTAGGATGCTGGGGATGGGGATGGTATGCCTCTTCCTTCTCATTTTCCTGCTTTTCTGCCACCCTGACGCCCAAGTTTCCAGTTGCTTTAGTTGAGCTACTCATATACACTGTGAACACATTTGTCAGATGAGCAGGACATCACTGGTGTTTTTTGTTTTTATTTTTCTGCTTGTATTGCAAAACCTCCTATGCCCTTCAAAACATGTAAACAGACTCATCCGGAAGAAAGCTTGTGACTCCTTTGTTTTTCAAGTGTTCGCTCTTGTCTTTTTGTGCGTGTGGTGCTTCTGTTGTTGTTCTGGCAGAAACACTCCTATCTTAGATTGAAGTGACTTGCAGGGCTTTCAAGGGCTTGTGGGGAAGATTTCCTAAACCTTGGTATTTCCTGTTGTGAGAAGTCCAGTCTGTGCTAAGCTGAAGACAGAGAAAGAGAGAATTGCTGAAGGAAAATATTTAGATGGCTTTGATTCCATTTTTTGAAAAAAAGTCCTCATGGAAAACTTCATGCAGAGATATTAAGTTCTTAGGTTGCAGCAAAGAGCCTCAGCAGCTCTAACCAGAGAGAGAAAGAGAGGTTAGCTACAAAGGAGAGGGACCTTATATTTATGACTCAATTGTTCACTCTTCCTTTAGATCAGGACAATTTTTGCAGCTGAATTTATGTTTTGTTTTGTTTTTAAATAAAAATTCTTTTGTTTGACATGAAAAGCATAGTTTGTCTTGGATTTTTTTCTCCCAGTTTTTTAATTTTCCTACTGGGGAGTTCAATTTCAAAGTATTTTTGGCTTTTTCAGTTTTGGAAAGCTCCTAAGCTCTGGAGTTTCGCCAAATCCCTGTGAAGAATTAAAGAAAGAAAAAAAAATTTAAAAAGAGGGACCATTTTTCATCTCTCTCCACATTTTTCACAGGAAATACTTCACGTTTTTGATGAACTCTGCTTTTCTGCTTTGCCAATTCACAGCCTGAATTGCAGAAATTAAAGCGAAAGGCACTATGTAGGTCACAGCATATGCACAGTTGTTATAGTGCACCATTTTTTACATAGAATATACTCACTAGAACTTTAGCTAGATTGATTTTAAAAACACATAGGAAGATTTTCTTGGTTTGTTAATTGGGCCATATCTGAATGCCATCATGAAGGCCAGAGTCCTAAACACGTCTAAGTTTGTGTTTGGTGATGTCCCTGGGTTTCTGCCTGCTACAGCAGGGGTAGAACACATTCCATTTTGTACAGAATTTAAGTCTCATTTTTCACACAAGGTCTGACTTTCTGCTGGCATAAGGCCATGAAATCACTGAAGCCACATGGATTTCCATGGGTAGCCTTGCCAGCAGAGGCAGAAGTTCATTACAAGAACTAATTCCATTCTTGTAACTTTTCCATTAGTCTTTTCCATCCTATTACACTTGGCCTGCTCGTCTTAAAAAAACAATCATCTCCCTTTTGGACAGTCACACTGGGGTTGTTCCCAAATGTACTCCTAATTCACCTACACTCAGGATCAAATTTGACTTGCTTGCTTTCTTGCCCTCCTTCACTCCCCCTTCTGTCAAATCTGAACTACAATACAATGATTTATCTGTGTCCTAGAGGATTATGTCAGCAAGGGGAGCCATGAGTCAGTGAACACTCCTCACAGCAACGGCTGGGCCTATCTAACCACAGGCACAGGGAAGAGGATGGCAAAGGGGTAAGTCCCTGCTGCCATCACTCATGGCTAGCATATCAACCAGACTTGCAGCCAAAAGCCCCCAGCTCTTGACTATCCTGAATATTATTTTGGCAACGTCCTCAATGATTTTGCAACTTGGAAATAATTTACTTCCCTGAATTTAAAGATGATGAAAATCCCTTTAAATAAAAATATTGCAAAAACACACATTCTTGCTGGAGCTGGATTGTACCTTTCAAGTGGTGGTAGTGTTTATATAACAAAATATTTTTTTTTCATGAGTGTACAGCCTCAGGAAAACAAGCAGCAAGAGAGCAGAACCTTTATTGCACTGGCTCTAGCTGGCTTAAAGAACGACGTGACCTGTGACCGTTTATCCCTTACCATCTCAGTTCATGCTTCCTAACAGTACAACCCCTTCCTTCTGTTTTGTAGGAGGAAGATGATGATGGCCTTCCAAAGAAGAAATGGCCAACAGTAGATGCCTCTTATTACGGTGGTCGAGGAGTTGGAGGCATCAAACGAATGGAGGTAAATAGGCACCAGTCCATGTGTCAGAAAATCTCGGTTTTGAACTGAGCTGTGATATCCTCATGCAATTTACCCTGAAAGAAATGTATAGGCACAAACCTCTTTAAGCTCTCTTCTACATCTGAGCCAAAATCTTTTTTATATAGGAATATTTGAGACAAACAGACCTATTAATATTGGGGCCATCTCTTTCTTCTGCTTCAGTAGGATCCAGGTCTTTGCCTGGGATACATGGGCAGTGTTGCCATGCAAATTGCAAGGTAATATTTTTATAGTTTTTCTGAAGCCCTTCCCCACCTTTGCATTTCGGATTCTGTCTTTTCAGGTGCGCTGGGGAGAAAAGGGTTCCACAGAAGAAGGCGCTAAGTTAGAGAAAGCCAAGAATGCCAGAGTCAAGATGCCAGAACAGGAATATGAATTCCCCGAGCCCAGGAACCTTGTGAACAATATGCGCAGACCTTCTTCTCCTCGGAAGTGGTACTCTCCAATCAAGGTAAGTCCAGTCCAGTGTTTTACTGCATAAAGTGTTTCCAGGAGATCTGTGTTAGGTGGTCCGTTTTCACATCCATGGTTAAGATGTAGAACTGTCCATAAACCTGTGACCTCAAGGTGCTGATGGAGAAGCTGTGCATAAGAAAGATAGAAAGATAGCTCCTTTCTGTGCTATAGAAAGGAGACTCATGGGCAGTGGGTATTTCCCATCAGGTGGATCAGGTTGCAGGGTGACATTGCTTTCTGAGACCAGAATAAAAAGCTGATCACTTTTAGTGGTGTAGCTAGCTGCTGTAAAGTGCTTACAGACTCCACTGTGCTTCCAGAGGCAGGCCCTTTAGTCCAAATTGCATATTCTCTGTGTTGTAGGGAGGAAATAGCACCCTCTTTCCTTACAAAGAGGGGAAAAATCAGAAGAAAATTGCTCTTAAATATCACCAAGGAAAAATGTTCTGACCAGATCAAGGACTGCAGTGCAGCACATGGATGTCTGCCAGCTGGCATGGGTCACAGAGCCAGGCCTACTGCAGGGCAGCATGCTCACCTCACATGGAGGGGATGCCCTACAAGAAGGTTTTGGCTGAATTAGAGTGCCTCAGAAGTGAAAGTGCAAATTCACGCTGTTATCAGGTCACATACAATGCAAAGCTGCCTAGCAGTCACCCCCAGGAACAGAGAAGGATCTCCTTCTCTGCCATCTGTCCCAAGGGCAGGCAGCTGTTCTTCAGCTTGGCTTCCCTCATGTGAATGGTTGTCAGTGTACAAAACTGAAACAAGAAAGCAGCTGAATAATTCACTGATGCAAAACCCTTCGTCACACATGTGAGTGCTCCTCCTGGATTAAGAGAAACAAACCACACGCAACAGATATTGGTGGCATCATCCAGAGTGGGGTATGAAGACACTCCAACATGAGAAAGTTAAACTTTTACATTCAAGACAAGTTAAGCTGTCCTCAGCAAACAATTTTCAAGAGGTTGCACCTGTGTAATAAAAAATAAAAAATCCCACACATTTTTCAGGGTTATCCTTTTTGGGAAATGCTAATGCTCAGTTTGTGGTATTTGCAGCAGCACTGTAATATCAGAAAAGACTGAAAATGCACAGTTCATACCCCAGTGCAAGCCTGGCACCACTGGAGCCTGGATCCCATTGCGAAGAGTGGAAATTCTGGTTAGGGTTAGAAACCCTCTACAGGCAATTTGTTAGACCGCCTAGTGTTTAACTTACCTTAAATTTTATGCTAAATGGGGAAGTGCCTCACTGCTGGAAAGCAGAGTTTTTATTCTCCTGTCTTCTTCCTCTCTAGAAGCAGCCAACCTAGCCAAACATATTCTACCAGCTACGTTATTGAGATGCAGGTATATTTCACTGCAATACACCGAGGTTTCCTTGCATTGTTTCTTGTTACTGATCAGCTCTGAGCAGTGCCCATAGGAATTTGGGCAAGTCACGTGTTTTGGCTTTCCTCAGACATTGATCTTACAGCTGGTTCAAATCCAGCAATGGAAATGGCAAGGATGCACAAGGGAGTACTAGTGGTTTCCGGAGGATACAGAAACGCGAGCCTCTTTGAAAATTTGGTTCAATGCCCTCTCTTCCACCACCACCCCCCCTTTAAGATTATCATCTAATAAACATAGCCTACCAACAAGTCATTTGCAATTGTATTATAATGATTTCAACATGTGTTCATGAAGGTTATTCATTCCCACAGTGGGACAGGTTACAGTCAACTTTTTTCAGTTCAGAGTTGGGAATGCAGTAAGCACCATCCCACATAGCTGCTCCTTTGTTTCAAAATGTATCGTGTTGTAATTTACATTACTGCAACGTGTTCGTAAAACACACTAGTCCCATCTGGGAGATTTTCACTCGTACGATGTGCTCATGGAAATGACCTCATACAGCTGAGAGATGCAGCTCAGTTGCTTTTTGTGTGCTGCAGTCAGAAGGTTTCACAGCACAGAAAGCTGTACTCTAACCACTTAGGAGTTAATAGAAGCACCAGTTTTAGCACAAGGAACGTTGAATACGTGTGCACTTGCAGATGGAATCCATGTGGGCACAGCTACTGTTAGCTGAGAGCTGGGTCCTTTCCCACAGGAGATACCGATGAGTTTCTCCCTTCTTTCTTCACCAGTTCATGCTGTTGGATTACAGCCTCAGGAGATTTTCAGTTTATTTTCAGAATTTATTCTGCATGGTAGGAAGTCAGTTCTGAACAGAGAAGTCAAGTTTATTGCAGATCTGTGTCCCAGCTGGAATTTCTCCAAAGTTCAAAAGAGATTTGGAGAAAAGATTCAATGTACGTTCGTTTTGAGTTCAGTTCTAATTCTGACTAGGAACAGCTTTTGCTTCGTAACAGCAATCATTTGATTATTAGGGGCCTAAGTGTATTAGAAGTATCTCATGGGTGATAGAATCATAGACGCATAGAATATCCCGAGTTGGAAGGGACCCACAAGGATCACTGAGTCCAACTCCTGGCTCCACACAGGTCTACCCAAAAATTCAGACCATATGACTAAGAGCACAGTCCAAACACTTCTTAAACTCCAACAGGCTTGGTGTCATGACTAAGTACCTGGGGAGCCTGTTCCAGTGCGCAACAACCCTCTCGGAGAAGAACCTCTTCCTGATATCCAGCCTGAACCTCCCCTGTCGCAGCCTGACAACATTCCCTTAGGTCCTATCACTGGTGACTAAAGAGAATAGGTCGGCACCTGCACCTCCACTCCCCCTCGTGAGAAAGCTGTAGGCTGTGATGAGGTCTCCCCTCAGCCTCCTCTTTTCCAGGCTGAACAGGCCAAGTGACCTCAGCCGCTCCTCATATGTCTTCTGCTCTAGGCCCTTCACCATCTTAGTAGCCCTCCTCTGGACACTCTCCAATAGTTTCACATCCTTTTTGTACTGTGCTGCCCAGAACTGCACACAGCACTTGAGGTGAGGCCGCACCAACGCAGAGTAGAGCGGGACAATCACTTCCCTCGACCAACTAGTGATGCCGTGCTTGATGCACCCCAGGATACAGTTGGCCCTCCTGGCTGCCAGGGCACACTGCTGGCTTGTGATGTATGTTCTTAGTTCCTTTAGAGAAATCTCTCCTTTACACCATTCAAACTGTATAGTATAAGGACAGGTCCTATCCAAGACCCCATATCCAAATACTCCCTAACTTTGGCATGTTCCACATCTGGATAGTGTTCAGCAGCCTGAATCTGTCTGTGGATGAGGTTTTACCTAATTATTAATTGCTACCACACCCTTATTGAACTGCACCCAAACAGGCTGTGTATGCATGCCGGATAACTATATACAATGCTTTCCCCACGTACAACTGTGAGCACTCAACAAAAACAGAGGGGATCATTTCTCTGAAGCAGAGATCCTGCAATTGCTCTCCCTGTGCAGTAAGGAACTTGCAAAATTGGCATAAACTCATCAGTACTCTTGGCAGAAGCTTCTGTCTAGAAGATGTGAGCATATGAAGATGAATTTGCATTGTCTTATGCAGGGAAGCTATCGCGGAGTTGTAAGAAGCAGGGGGAGGTGAGGAGGAACAGCCTATTAGGTCATTGGGTCTGCACTCTCAGCCAAAGCAGCACTGCTAGCTTGGGTCTGTCCTTCACTGCTTTTTCCAGTCTGGTTTTTAAAATAACAGAGGCTTCCACTGCTGCTCAGGGGGAAATGTTTCCCAGACTACCAGACCTCACCCATAGGAAATGTCTCCTGATACTCAGCTTAAATTTTCCCTCATCCCCATGCTCCACGTGCTCTCAGCTTCTTTGGTTAGAACAGACATTAAATTTCCACCGATTCCACTGAACTGTTTGAAACATCTCTTTTGAAGGTAGATAAATATGCATGTAACAACCTATTGAAAAGAAAAGAAAAGAAAAGAAAAGAAAAGAAGAAAAGAAAAGAAAAGAAAAGAAAAGAAAAGAAAAGAAAAGAAAAGAAAAGAAAAGAAAAGAAAAGAAAAGAAAAGAAAAGAAAAGAAAAGAAAAGAAAAGAAAAGAAAAGAAAAGAAAAGAAAAGAAAAGAAAAGAAAAGAAAAGAAAAGAAAAGAAAAGAAAAGAAAAGAAAAGAAAAGAAAAGAAAAGAAAAGAAAAGAAAAGAAAAGAAAAGAAAAGAAAAGAAAAGAAAAGAAAAGAAAAGAAAAGAAAAGAAAAGAAAAGAAAAAAGAAAAAGAAGAGAAGAGAAGAGAAGAGAAGAGAAGAGAAGAGAAGAGAAGAGAAGAGAAGAGAAGAGAAGAGAAGAGAAGAGAGAAGAGAAGAGAAGAGAAGAGAAGAGAAGAGAAGAGAAGAGAAGAGAAGAGAAGAGAAGAGAAGAGAAGAGAAGAGAAGAGAAGAGAAGAGAAGAGAAGAGAAGAGAAAAGGAGAGAAAAGGAGAGAAAAGAAGAGAAAAGAAGAGAAAAGAAGAGAAAAGAGAAGAGAAGAGAAGAGAAGAGAAGAGAAGAGAAGAGAAGAGAAGAGAAGAGAAGAGAAGAGAAGAGAAGAGAAAAGAAAAGAAAAGAAAAGAAAAGAAAAGAAAAGAAAAAAGAAAAGAAAAGAAAAGAAAAGAAAAGAAAAGAAAAGAAAAGAAAAGAAAAGAAAAGAAAAGAAAAGAAAAGAAAAGAAAAGAAAAGAAAAGAAAAGAAAAGAAAAGAAAAGAAAAGAAAAGAAAAGAAAAGAAAAGAAAAGAGAAAGAAAAAAAATCCTTGGTAAAAGAGGAGTGCAAGGAATTAAATCTGAGGAGCAGTGAAACAAGGTAGCTTGATTCTGACAAAGAGCCAGGAAATTCACATTTTAGGGCCAGTCATCTTGCTGGCCCACGGGCCTCCTTTTCTCCACACAGCACAAGTGCCAGCCTTACTTGGAGTGTTCAGCCTTTTGCCCGTTTGTCTGATGGAGTTTTTCTTCCCTTTACATCCAATCTCCAGGGTAGCATCCATATGGTACGTAGACAGCTGTTAACAGAGTGGATAGATTGCCGCTTGAAATGCTCTAGGGCTTTGTTTACTGCCAAATACAGTTGCTGACACTTAACAGATTGTTATTATTATTGTTACTGTTAATGTTATTCTTATTTGCTGAAGTTACTTCTTATCACGATGCCAACTGCATTTATTTTTTTTAAATATCATTTCACCAGTTTGAAAGGTCAGTGCAAATAAACCAAGGAGCAAGACAAGTCTAAAAATTTCTCATGAACCTTGCCAAATCCTCAGTTCATCTGACAGAGGGAGGGACAGCACAAAACATAGATGCAAGTGAAGGATCATAAAGTTCTGTGCCATTTGTCTTAATTTGGTTCAGGATGTGCTCCCTGCTACAGCCAGCCACACAGCTGTCTATGCTTTGGTTTGGTTACTAGCTTTCATTCAACCCCTATTTCTACCTCAGGTTCTGTCTATGTCTACCTGTTCTCTCCTCCTCAGAACATTTATAGTACTCAGATGACTTCAAAAAGACCACTAGCACTCTCTACACAACTATACATAAAGGACCATGAGACAAGGCTCAATTCACTGCTCATCCATGAAAACTCACCTGCAAGACATACCTCAAGTCTGGGGTTGAAGCAACAACTGGTCCTGCCAAAAAGAAACCACAGGTGCCTCCTAAATTGAGGCAACTTAATATTGTCTCCCCAGCACATTTTTCTAGACTTTGTCTTGAGGCCTGAGGGCAGCTTGCATTTATAGGCAGCTTACAAAACTGCCTCTGACTGACAATGTACCAGGTCTCAAGAGCAATGTAGGTATCAGGTCATTCCCTAGACTGGGGCCAATACAGCGCTGACCTAACCATTAATTCAGGAAGAGAATGCATTTTTTTTCAGGCAGTGGCTGGAACTATGCCTTCTTTCATTTCTCATCTACATCTGTCACTGTTTCTACTTTCTGGACTTCATATCTAGTAGGACCCAAGGCTTTATTTGCCTCCAGAACTTTTTTTTTGTCTCCAAGTTACTTTGTGCTTCAGTTGCAAAGCAGTTCCCAAACAGAAAGTGACCCGAGATGAAGCTCTTGTCTTTTCCCAAGAAAGCTCAGTAGACTGATGGAAATTAGGACTGTGGGGTAAGAAGGACTTTTTTATTCCATGGAAAGTTGCAATTTTCCCTCTAGTTTCTTAAAGGAAAAATGACCAAAAAAGGTATTTATTTCTTCAGTTGTCAGAGGGGGCAGGAGACCAAAAGCTTCAATGAGCTCTGATGTAGGAGGAAAGATGCATTCAGAGGGATTGTTTTCAGTTGGAGGGATGGATTCAGATGGATTCAGAGACAAGGATGGCTTCCTTCAGGTCGAAGAGGCTGTGCTGTCCAAATGCAGGAGTCGGACAGAGGACTTTCTTGGTTCTTCCTCTGAGAATTAGACTTTCCTGGCTCTCACCTTAGGAAGTCTTTTTCCCAGTGTCCTATGGAAACAAGATCTATGCAGTCATTCTGTCTGTCTGTCTCCACCCCTGAATCCCTCCAATTCCCAAGTAAAGCTTTGAACCATTGGCTCAACACGGTCGTTGAGGAATATAGGTCTCAGAGAGGATTACAGCCCTAGCATTTTCTTGAACAGAGAAGAGAAAGTTGCCATATATACCCCTATGAAAGGAAGAGTGTGCATTGAGTGTATAGATTCTTTAATTAGATACTGGAGAACCACTGCCACAGAGAGACCTTATAAATACCCTGACTGTCAGGGGGTCTTACCTTCACAGACACTGAAGTTCAATATCAGCCAAAAAACCCAAGCTCTCAGGGAAGTGAGCTTCTGTGTTTTGATACATAAAATTATTTGTAATATGTCACAGTGGCCACTTAGGACTGGAGGTCAGCCTCTCAGCCAGAGGAGATACCTAGTACAGGCACAGCAAATGGTTAAGGAAAAAATGTGCATGTTTAAGCTGCAGTTTGCACAGCTCACTTGTTCTTACATTTAAGATAACACACTGCATGTCGTTTGATTGCAGGGAAAATTGGATGCTCTCTGGGTCTTGCTGCGGAAAGGTTACGACCGTGTATCTGTGATGCGCCCACAGCCAGGAGACAAGGTACCGTGCCTCAAGACATTTCTTGGGAAAAATAAAATCCATCTAAAACTTCTGTCTGCCTTTACAAGTGTTACCTAAGTGTTGTGATTAGTTTTCCATGATGAGGCAGACATGCTCATGACAGCTCAGAAACAAACATTCAGTCACATTTTATCAGCTTTGTTTGTAACTTGCAGTTCATGCAGTTTCAGGCCGATATATTTTCAAGCGTAAAAACTGTCTTTGTGCAATGACAGAAATACCCATCTAGGGGCCCAGTACAGACTTACTTTTAGATGTGTAATAAATTCTAATAAATAGTAAGAGATATTTCTACATACTTTCATTCATTAAAATGTTAAATTCTGGAGTAAAACTCTGAAAAGACATAAATCTATATATATTTCTACATAAATTTAAACTTCATGGGCACTTTTATAGAGCAAGGTCTGCAGAAGGAGAATTGGACTGTTGCATGAGAAGAATGAAATGTTCTCATATATTTCCAGTAAAAAACGGGCTCATGCAAATTTCTATACATTAATACATGCTTTTGGGTGGAAACAGAAGCCATTGAATAGAATGGACTAATGTCACTTTATGGGGATGATACTCTTTACAACAGCAAGGTACTACAGAGCTACCTCTCATCTCCACAGTATTAATCTCCTCCTTTACAGTGGAATTAAATGCCTGTGTGCTTCCAAAATCATTCTAGTGTGAAGATATCCCCAGCTATCTCTAGAGGTACCTGGCTGGGCAGTAACGTAGGCAGCACATACTCAGTGCTGTGGTCAGCTCCAAACACTCTGCAGACTTGCAGGGATGTTTGGCTGGGAAGGGAGAGCCTGAGCATCACAAACTCTACATGTGCTCAGGGTGCGCAGCAGGTCTGGAAAGCCCTGTGGTAACCATAAGACATCCCCCAACTCCTCACAGTTTTGATTGTCACTTGCCCAGGGCTGTGCCCAATGCAATTTTTACTGTTTCCAAGGTTCGAGATTCAGTATCTCCCTGAGCCCAAAATTTGATCACCCTCATGCTGAAATATGCCTACTACATGAATGTCACACCTGGTCATTTTACATACCTCTGACATAAATGGACAAAGGAGGTTGGAGTTGCTTCAGGAATATAGTTGGACCAAAGCATGAGTAACTGGGTAGCATTGTGAAGGTTTCAGGAAATCCAACTGGACATGAAACGACAAGATAATTTTTTGTTGGAGAATCATAGTCCTGTAACATTTGGCTCCCTGCAAGGTTTTCCATTGAATGCAAGATCCATAAGCCTTTGTGAATAAAAAAATGTAACCAAAGAAATCACACAGAAATCACGGAATGGCTGAGGTTGGAAGGGACCTCTGACGATCATCTAGTCCGACTCCCCTGCCTGCAGGATCACCTAGAGCACATTGCGCAGGATGGCATCCAGGCAGGTTTTGAATGTCTCCAGAGAAGGAGACTCCACAACCTCTCTGGGCAGCCTGTCCGAGAGCTCTGTCACCCTCCCAGTAAAGAAGCGCCCCCTCATACTCAGCCTGAACCTCCTGTGCTTCAGTTTGTGCCCGTTGCCTCTTGTCCTGTCGCTGGGCACAACTGAAAAGAGACCAGCTCTATCCTCTTGACACCCTCCCCTCAGATATTTTTATACATTAAAGAGGTCTTCCCTCAGCCTTCTCTTTTCCAGGCTGAACAGGCCGAGTTCTCTCAGCCTGTCCTCGTATGACAGGTGCTCCAGTCCTCTCATCATCTTCATAGCTCTCCTCTGGACTCACTCCAGCAGCTCCATGTCCCTCTTGTACTGGGGAGCCCAGAACTGGACACAATACTCCAGGTGTGGAGTAGATATACTCCAGTGCTGAGTAGAGGGGAAGGATCACCTCCCTTGACCTGCTGGTAGCTCTCTTCCGAGTGCACCCCAGGATCCCATTGGCCTTCTTGGCCACAAGGGCACATTGCTGCCTCCCTCCTGGTCAGCCTGCTGTCCACCAGGACTGCCAGGTCCCTCTCTGCAGAGCTGCTCTCCAGCAAGACAGCCCCCAGCCTGTGCTGGTGCTTGGGGTTATTCCTCCCCAGGTGCAGGCCCCTGCATTTGCCCTTGTCAAATTTCACGGGGATCCTGTCGGCCCAACCCTCCAGCCTGTCGAGGTCCCTCTGAATGGCAGCACAACCCCCTGGGGTACCAGCCACTCCTCCCAGCTTTGTGTCGTCAGCAAACTTGCTGAGGGTGCACTCCGTTCCATCGTCCAGGTCGCTGAAGTAATATTTTCTTCCTTCAAGGGGAAAACTTGCTAAAGTATCTTCACTTAGTGTGAAACTGATTTCTGAGAGAAAAGTTCATAATATATACTTTGCTAATGCCTGGCAACTTTTGTGCAATTTTCCCACAGAAATCAGGGTTTGAAGAATGCCACTTCTATGAATATTTTTTCTTTTACTTGAAGAGTTAAAATTATCTTATGTGAAAGATGCCACTTCCATTTATACTAGGGAAAATCCAGAGCAGTTTAACTGAAGCTGATAATGTTAGCAGCAATATATGACAGCAGGCACCCTTTCTTTTGGTGATGTCGCTCTTAGACATGCAGATCTGTGTCCTGTCAGCATAAGTAACAGCAGAATTAGCTCGTATATGTGTTACATGATCCAGACTCAAAGCAAATTAAGCTCTTTACGATTCTGCTATGCTGTAAAGGGTCTCTGATTTGGGTGCAAATGTAATTTAGTGTGAAGAAGAAACTGGCTGAAAATGCACCCAGGCCTCTAGCTGCAAAAATATCTGTTTCTCTCAAATGACTCCTGGAAGACTTGGAAATGTTTGGGCACTTCCATGTGTAGGTATAAGGAGCTTCTCTGGCTTTCTGTGAGGTTAGACAGCCCTTTTCTCTCATGTAAACAAAACTATGCGCCTGAGTGTTGGTCTTCTCTGAATAAACATACATGATCATCTTGATGGTTTTAATCAGTTTCAGACTTCAGTGAGCAGTTAGTGTTTATTCCCTTGTAGTAGTGACGTAACAGCCAGGTGATGTCACCATCAGTGGAACAGGCAAAAGCAATCTGAGAACCCATTAGAAAACAGTAAAATGGCAAAATGGCAGTGGCATTCAGTAGTTTACACAGCTGAAATGACAGAATTAGGTAGCATCAGCAATTATGTGGGCTTTTTTTTCTTTTATTTTTTTAATTATTATTTTTATTTGTTTGTTTGTTTGTTTCCTTACTTTGGATATAAAGCAGGGAGAAGAATCTAGCTTTCAAGCACTGGGTTTGGCTTTGAGATCTCTGAGTCATCTCTCATCTTGCCGTAGATATCCTCTGTGATTTGGGTGCTGGTTTTGGCTCTCATACCTAACTTTTTGCTTTGTAGACATAGAAGGTCATTTTAGCTTTACGATACCTAGAGGCTTCTGTGCAAGAGACTGGGAAGTGATTTCTTTCAACTGAACAACCTCAAACTATGACTGTGCTTTGGAAGAAAAATTAGTCAAAAAGAAAAACAAAAGGTTGCAAAAATAGCAAAAGGTTGCAAAAATAGGTGTTAAATTTGCACCACACAAAATGAGGAGAGTCTAACACTTATTTAATCCTAACCAATCTCACTCTATTCTTCTCAGGACCACTGTTTTTCTAAGATAAATTTAAGTCCATGTCCAAGCCCAATGATACAAAGGCTGCATGATTCCGGCTACCTTATGGCTAGTGGCTACTGCCTGGCCAGCAAACATCAAATATTATCTCATAAAACATATTACTGTTTTGGTGTGGTTGGAAATGCAGTGGGAAGGTCAGTACTGAACTGATGGAGACAGCAGCATGGAATCATCTGCCAGTGTCAACTACAGCTGTCAGTGCCTTGAATGAAGATAGCTTGGAGTTGTGTGAATGGTTTGCTTTCCTTGAAAAAAATAAAAATAAAAATGCAAGGAAAAGGAGCAATCCCACAGAAAATCTTTTTACAAACCAGTGTCTATCAGACAATCAGAAAAGGAAAGGAACTGTTGCATTTCTTTGTAAGGATGGGAAATTCCTACCCATGCAAGTACTAAGAGTGCCTCTGTATCACTTACAAACATAGCCCCTTCTCTGAAGTGGATGTTTAATAATCCCTTTGTCATTTTCTTCATCGAGCCCGTGACATGGTTCTTGGCATCTGTTTGCCTCCTAGCAACAACTGCAGCAACAGCGTTTCAGTCGTTCACTGTATAAAGACAGGACCACTCCTGCATTTTATGATGGGTGCAACTTCTGTTTACTGGGTCACTTAGCAGGCACGTTTATACACCTGGTCCCATGCTAGGTATACAGCTAAGCATAGGGTATGTCTGGCAGCTGACAGCCAGTGTGATGAAGATGCTTGTTGACACAGTGATCTGAGATATGGCACCTCCTTGACTCAACATGCAGACCGAGTCCAAGTGGCTGTATCCAACAGGTTTGGATGCTCTTCATGCCAGAGATGCTGTAGGATGTTCACACACAGGCAGCCCTGCACATTCACACGCAGACACCTAGAGGCTACCTCAGCCATGTGTTTCCAGTGTAGAGTTTGCCAACACTGAATATCCAGCAGGGTAGAGCTGTTAGAGTGGTTTTGGCAATGGTGAGGTCAGCTGTAAATTCCTGTGGCCTCTCCAAGGGATTCCAGATAGCTGCCTTGGACCAGGCAGTGTGGACTGGTGGCACAGCAAGGACAGACTTGGTCCTCAGCAGATTGTGAAATCTTCAGCATGGGCAAATAGCTGCGAGTCTGCAGGTTTTCATAGCTGTCCACTGGCAAATTTGGGTTTGAGACTGTTTTACTGGGAAGTATAGGTAAAAGAGTGCTCTATCCAGCTTGTCAGTAAAGGGGGCCGAATCACAGATGGTACTGGCAACTATAAGCTGGTTTTGTTTTTTTAAAGTGGAGGCACAGCTGGTTTGAAACTTCAGCCCTGATAGACTGGAGCCATGTGCAAGCCCAGCCTTGACAGCTGCAGAAGACAGAAAGCTTCAGGCAGCTATATGCAGGGCTTTGAGTTATTGAAACACAAGGCAAGGCAGCTGCAGCTTTCCAGCTTTTTCCTGACTCTGCCCAACTTCATTGCTATGCCATCCTTTTACAGAGTGTTGTCTCTGCAAACAAAAACTGGATTCTGAGTATTGCAAAAGCACTGAAAAGGGCGGAAAAGCTCTAATTTCCTGGCATCACAGGGGCTTTCAACCCCAAGCTGCCTATGAAAAGCAGGAGTTTTGTGCCTTGAAGGGATGACTCCAAAGCAAGGATGAAGAGGGTATCTTGGGGTTCCCAAATGCAGTTCTGCCCTTCATCACACTACCAGCTGAAGCAAGCATCCACCCTCAGCACAAAGCTGGATGTATGCAGACTGAATCCATTTCCTTTGCTACCTCAGTATAATTTCCTTCTGCAAGGACAGCTGTAGTAGCTCACAGAGCATGATGTGAGCAATCTGCCATTCTGCGGAAGACCAGGCCACCCATCGCTCCATCCCAGGTTTTCTGCAGGGATGCTAGGCAAGGGAGTCTGGGCTGGGTGCTCTGTTTTGTCTGCCTGGCAATCACCCAAGGCAGTGTCAGACTAACTAGCTCAGTTTTGGCCATACTGTGCAGCCACACAGCATAGACTTCAGGACACGTGCTAAATAAAAACTCCAGAGTGCTTAGCAGCAGACTAGCATGCCCATGCTGCCAGCTAGATGTGAACTACCAGCCACAGCAGTCTTTGCAACATGGACATACCCTAGGAATGAGAGAACCAGTGATTAGCAAAACAGCCTAGAGAAACCAGCAGCCTCAAAAGGAGCCACCAGATTAAAGCCCCACCACATAGTGCATTCTCAAGTTAGATAAATATTCTAACCTTTGCAGGGAAAACTAATGGCTAGTAAAAAGTTGCCTGAAATTTGCAGACAGGAGCCTTTGATCATATGATATTCCTAAGAGCTATGAGAAGGAGATGTTTCGAAAGCAATTTGCACTTCCTTCCTTCTCTTACCTGCAGAAAAGAAGGAACCAGATTTCAGACCCTTGGTGTTGTCATATGGGCACCTTAACTCACCCAATGGTCAACTTAAAAAAGTAAAGCTAAAAGATGAAAAGTTGTAACTGAAATGAATCTCTGTTTGCTTTGGAGCCTGAAAAGGAATTGGACTCAATCCCAGGGTTACATCACTTTCATATATAAGCAATCCCTTGCTATAATCAGTTACTTTATCCACTGCCAGCACATTAGCTGAGCTGTTCAAAAAGATCGCTTGCGTAGAATGGAACATGGCTCCGGCTTCAAACACTGTGTTGACTAATTGTTACTGTTTATCTGCTGTAGCCCACACAACTTCCTAGGTACCACAGAGAATCACCAAGAAAGATGTCCCCTGCCCCAAAGTTCACATTAGTCTGTAACAACACATTGGTTCAAGGGTAGTGACTAATAAATTTGCAATGTATATACATTGCAGTGGATAACGTGGGGATGAAAGCTTAGATTCCAGTCCTCCTCCTCCTCTGTGTGACCTCATACAATCCCTTCTCACCGCCTTTTGTCTGTTCATGCCCTGAACCCTTTAATCAACGTTGGGATGCCTTATATTAGGACTGTTTCTTCACTGCAAAAGGTACAGTCATCAAAATAACTAGGTGCTGTACACAGTAAGAAAGCTGGGTTTGCCTAAAAATGGAGCTTAGGGGATTTTTACCAATCGTACCAGTTGCCAGAGTAAAAGATGAACTCTGGCAAAACTGTGCCTTGATCAAGGGATCCTTCTAATTTGGAAGACTTTAGGTTCAGTCCTTAACCTTGCAGAACCTGCGTACAAGCTTAAGAAAACACAGGTGATGCCTGGGGTGCACAGCGTTCAGTGTGTTAGATGTGCCAAGCTGGTGCAGGAAATGCCAACCCTAGGAGAGATGGACGTGCTGGATCTGAAGGCAGGACAGCTGAAGTACTGTGCTGCTCCTGAGCTCCTGTCTCCCATTGAGGTTGCTTTGCCTGGGCAATGCACCTTGCTTTTGGGGCTGCCCAGCTTCTCCTGCCACACCTTCCTGCCTGCAGGATCACCATCTCTGGCATGGAGTTAGGGTTAGGTGTTCCTGGACAATGCTGAGCTGAGACTTCTTCAAGCAGAACTGCCAGAAAGATGCTTGCCCATAGCGTGTCTTACCTGGCTTTGACCACTATAGCTCTATGAAATCTACAGCAATTATTATCAGTGTCTGGTCCTGATCAACATGTTGTTATGTCTGGAACAATTGGCCACGTGCCTATCTGCATTCGCAAGAACAAACCATGAAGCAAACTCTGGTCTGGTTTGCAGAAGGCTTATTACACTGAATCTTTTCTTCCAAAGCAAAAGGAAGAGAAAGGCATGTTCAGGACCTGACTGAAGTGCTCCCAGAGAGCCTGAGATGCACAAAAAGGTTGTGAAATTCTTTTCTTGGAGTCAAACCTGGAAATGGTCGAGGTTACCAATAGACACAGATGTTTCCAATAAGGCAAGGAAGTCAGAGTCACATGGGATTCCTGTGGTCTTCTCACATTTTCGAGAGACTAGGTTTGCATTCTTGTCAGCATTAATGAAGTTATTTTTACATTCTAAACATCAACAGATAAGGGTGATTTAAAAATACATAATTTTAAAGAAAACTTTATCACTGTTATAGTAAAGTAAAGGAGCACTTATCTATGCAAAGTGCTCACTAATTGTGGGATCTAAATAATGATTGTGCCTTAAGTGTGTCGGTTGCATTTCCATGATAAACAACATTCTGTCAGGAGTTTATGAGGAGATTATTAAAATGCATGTCAAGCTCAGATTTGGCCAGGAACATCTCAATTTGAGAGCAAATCATTTTTTAATTTTGTATTGCATAGTATTAATCACAATTTCATTTTGTGTGTTATTTGTAAACATAGATATAGATAGGTAAAATATGGAAAAAAGTACAATGAAATCATGTGTAATTATGTGTAAAGATATATTCTGCCAAAATTAACACAGATGCAGAGAGGAGCTTTTTCCAGAATTAGTATAGATTTGCATGTTTGCCAGTCAAATCACATCTCTTGTTAGATCTCAGTGATATGGTTCTGGTATAAATTGTGGTTAGTTAAGACGAGAGGATGAGGCTACAAAATCCATGAAAATGTCCCCATTAAAGTAATCATAAGTGGTCTTTTTGACAATGAAAGGAAGGATGTTTGTGTGTGTGTGTTTTGTGCATCTGCTGACCAAAAAAAAAAAAATCTTAATATAAGCAGAACAGGCAGTGTATGAAATACGACCAGTTTACAGCCAAATTGCATGAATCTTCCCTACAGAAAAGCACTGTTTTTCAACAAAAGCTTACAAAACTCTCTCTGCCCTGTGATCACCCTAATGTTTTTATATTACAGTGAAATGCCAAAACCTCAGATTAACTTGATTTCAGGCTTCACTGTGAATGTTTTGTGCAGCCTAAGGAATTCAGATGACCGCTCTGGATTATATCAGTCATTCATCCCAAATGACTGTTCCTTGTGAAGGACCCAAATCTGCCAAGAAAGGACTTTGTGCTGCTTGTTAAGTCCCACTGTGTTTTGTGAGAGTCACTTGAGCATGTGTCTGCTGCTGCTTGCCTGGAGCATACCTCTACACAGCTGTGCCACAGGGGACAGCAGAGGGCTGCCAACCCTTTTCACTATCGCTCCAAGAGTCTTAAGCCATCTTAAGACGGATAGCCCCTTTGATTTGTACCCTGCTATTATAATTATAGCTCTAAGATGTGCAGTTGAGCTGGAGGTCTGTGGGCAGTTCTCATACAGCATCTAGAAGCTCTGAGGTTGGGGCACTGCTGGGAGCCTGGAGCTGCTCTGGTCTCTGCACCAACACACACACTGATCTCGGCCAAGCTGCTTAATCACCTTCATAGAATCGCAGAATCATTTAGGTTGGAAAAGGCCCTTAAGATCATCAAGACCAACTTCTGATGCATAATGCCACAAGACCACCACTAAACCATGTCCGTAAGTGCCACATCTACACGTCTCTGAAATACCTCCAGGGATGGCAATTCCACCACTTCCCTGGGCAGCATATTCCAATATTTGTCCACCCTCTCTGTGAAGAAATTCTTCTTGATATCCAATCTAAACCTCCCCTGGTGTTACTTTAGGGCATTTCCTCGCTTCACCTGAGAAAAGAGACCAACATACCTCGCTGAAATCTCCTTATAGGTAGTTGAGGGCACTGAGGTCTCCCCTCAGCTTCCTCTTCTCCCAACGAAACAGCCCCCATTCCCTCAGCTGCTCCTCATACCTCATGTTTTCCAGTCCCTTCACCATTTTTGTTGCTCTGCTCCGCACACGCTCAAGCAACTCAACATCCTTCTTGTAGTGAGGTGCCCAAAACTGAACACAGTACACATCTCAGAGGCTTCTCCTGTCTTCTAGATGAGGTTAATCCAATGCATTTTCCTTCCCAAAACACCTGTGAAAACAAAAGATGGAAATCAGTAATGAATTTAAAGTATTAGCAAGTGTCATGGCTGTGGGAAGGGATAGCTCTATTTGCAGATATGCGTCTGGGATTGCACAGTCACCTGTGGATAGTTACAATGCGGTGCTATAGTAGAGATTCAGGATTTCATAGAAGCATAGAACCATTAAGGTTGGAAAACCTTAATGATCTTGGACCTCCAAGATCATCTGATCTAACCATCACCCTACCACCACTGTCACCCACTAAACCATGTCCCTGAGCACCAGGTCCAACCTCTCCTTGAACACCCCCAGGGACGGTGACTCCACCACCTCCCTGGGCAACCCGTTCCAATGCCTGACTGCTCTTTCTGAGAAGAAATGTCTCCTTGTTTCCAACCTAAACCTCTCCTGGTGCAACTTGAGGCCATTCTCTCTACTCCTATCACTAGTTATCTGCGAGAAGAGGCCGATCCTCTGCTCCCCACACCTTCCTTTCAGGCAGTTGCAGACAGCAATGAGGTCTGCCCTGAGCCTCCTCTTCCCCAGACTAAACAACCCCAGTTCCCTGAGATGCTCCTCACAGGACTTGTGTTCCAGGCCCTTCACCAGCTTCGTAGCCCTTCTCTGGACACGCTCCAGGGCCGCGATGTCCTTCTTATACTGAGGGGCCCAAAGCTGAACACAGTAATCGAGGTGCGGCCTCAACAGAGCTGAGTACATGGGGACAGTCACTTCCCTAGTACTGCTGGCCACACTCTTCCTGATACAAGCCAGGATGCCGTTGGCCTTCTTGGCCACCTGGGCACACTGCCGGCTCATGTTCAGGTGGGCATTGACCGACACCCCCAGTTCCTTTTCCTCTGCACAGCTTTCCAGCCACTCTGCCCCAAGCCTGTAGCGCTGCTTGGGGTTGTTGTGGCCAAAGTGCAGGACCCGGCACTTAGCCATGTTTAACCTCATCCCATTGGCCTCTGCCCATCAATCCAACCTGTCCAGGTCCCTCTGCAGGGCCTTCCTGCCCTCTGGCAGATCGAAACTTCCCCCCAGTTTGGAGGGTCAAGTTTACACATTTTAGATCTGTATGGTGCTCAGATAGTATGACAGTCTTTTTTGCATAGTGTGCCAGGACCCATTTTTCTTTTGCATACTCAGGTGTCACAAGAAACTAGTGGGAATCAGGAGCTAGCTTTGCCAAGTCTATCCACACATTCTCTTTGGTACCCATGCCATAGTTTATCTGTTTCAGCAAACCATGATTCTCAGTTCATGGGCGAGCGCACCTGGGCACTCCTTGCTGACTGGGCACACATTGTAATGTCTAAAAAATGCAGTGGAAGAAAAAAAGCAACCTGAATAATTACCTCCTTACAGTAAAATTTCCTTCTTTTCACCATTTGTAAGCTTTAAAAAAAATTGAAAATATTTTAATCTGCTTCACATAATTGGGTGTTCCACAGAGGAGATTAGCGCTGGCTGCTCTGCTACTTGAGGAATTTAAATCTCTTCTTATCTCTGGCAAATTCAGACTCTCAGAAAATGAAGCCTCCTTTCCATGACTTTCCCTGGCTTCTGGAGAAAGCTGTGCACTTTTAAAGACCTCTCTTGGAAATAACTAATCATCTTTCGCCCCACAAAGTGCTGAAATGGAAGGAAATGAAATCTAAACTACAAAGAGAAGGACAATGCTGCCACATAACCTGGGAGCTTGTTCCTTGACATTATAGAGGTGTGTGAATATATTTGTTTGCCAGAGGACAGCTGTCTGGGTGCAGGCATACAGGTGGTGGCGTGGGTTTCTCCCTCTAGCTCAGGACCACTTCTTCTCAATATGAAGGTCAGTGCCTGAGTTTCTGCTCCGGGTTCTCATCCACTCCCACTCTCCCTACCCCCAAACTCACAACTACTTTTTGCTTCTCTGAGAAACTGTGTGTGAAATAGGGTTGGTCAGGCTTTTAGTGCAGCGCTGAAACTGTCACACTTACTGAGCTTTGTTTTAAAGTGTGATTTGAATTGAGGCAAGGAATTACCCCACTTCAATGCTGACTTGAGCTTTCTAGAGCAGTGAGGGACTGGGCAGGCTCTCTATGTGGAGAATATTCCTCCGCAGGGCTCATAGAAAGGGCAGCCTTCCCATTTAATGAGATGAGAAACAAAAGGGGTTCCTAGTTTGTTTTAAAAGCAGAAGGCAAAACAAGCCAATGGAACAGCATAGTTCAAACTTTCCTCTGCATGGAATGAGTAGTTCTGCAGCTGTGGGGTGAATAAATTAACTGTTGGAATAAAACCCTTACTGGAGCAGCAAAATTATGACAATGCTGTGCTGTGGGGGAATTGAGGGACCAGGATGCCAGATGTAGAAAAGTGTCTAGGCTTGTATTTTCTCAGAGAAAACATTGCACGTATGTTCAGTAGGTGTTTATGCTCTGAGAATATGAATAAAAACATAGAAAGTGAAATTCCTATAAGAGGAAGGGGAGTATTCTGATACAGAGAGAATCACCTTGTGACAGATGTCCAGAAGCCCCTCTCTGCCATGTGTGTTTCTTCACTGACTAAATGTCATGTTTCCCCCATGCAGCTGCCAACAGAGTGCTGGACTTATCCTCCTTATCCTTAAGGGAAAGCGAGGTCATTGGTACCTGTGGGATTGCAATAAATTCCTAAAAATGAGCAGCTGAAAAATTTGGACTGTGTCTGGGCCCATCTTTATTGAGAACTTGTGAGGGAAACCCTAGGTCTTACATCAGCCATCCAAGGACCCTCAGGGATTTGCTTGGCATGCAAAGCTACCCAGAAACAAAAGCACCAACAGCAGATGCTTTACCTGTAGTCCAAGGCACAGAAAGAGAAGACTTAAACTGCAGCTTAATTCAATCCTTGTTTTTGCCTGGTCAGGCCCTCATCTTGGATGTGAGAGCATGTGGTACTTGCAGGACCCTAGGCAAATGTGGCTGCACAAAGAACAAAAAGAGCATTCAGTGTCAGGTTGACAAGATGGGGTGGCCACTGAGAAGATGAAGGCACAATGGGTGTAGGCACCATCATGATGGCAGAGTGGCTCACTTCGTATCAGTGAGTCACACAACAGACAGGGTGAAGCACAGCACTGGCGGTCAGCCATTGCTGACACACACACACGTGCAACTTCTGATTGCTGCAGGCCCTGCTTCTGGCCCATTTTTTAAATATAACTACAAATTCCAAACACATAAGTGGTATTTTGGAGGAGTCATAAAATGAGACCAGGTGGACCATGGGGAACACAAAGGCACTTTATTTGTGTTAGCACCAATGGCTGGTCATCAGCCATTATGCACTTGCAATAAACATGGCCGTTAGCAGGTTCATGAGGAACTGTAAAGCCTATTAAGTGTAGCTGGCACATAGGGATACTGTTTTTAACTTAAGTCTGCATTATTAGAGTGATGTCAAAAAACAGAGAAAGAATGTAGTGGTTAGCTGGGGACTTTGCTTGGAGTGCACAAATCCAATGAAAACACCCTAAAAGCTGTAATTATTTGTTCATAAGTGGATACTTACAAGCAAATTCTGCCACACAAACCTCCAGCAAGTCACACTGAAAGTCAAGAAGTCTGTTTCATTACAGAGTAGCCAAGACAATCAGTACTATGTATTATTAATCAGCTTTGGACATCACAAAGCGCAGGAGAAAGACTTACCATCCTAGGAAGTCCCCTGGATGCTCCCTTATTTTGAATTAGCAGTCTATTTTAGAGATGATAAGATTTAAGGTAGTTGTCTGATTTCATGCCATGCTGTTTCATGGTATCATGAGTAGAAAACCTCTGAAACAAAGAACAGAAAGCAGGAGATACAACTGCTTTCCCATGCTTTAAAAGCAAGACCTCCGCGTGACTTCACACACCTCTTGCTGTGTTGCCTCTTCTTGATGATTCTTTCTGCAGACTCAAAAATGTATGGGCGCAGATAAGGAACTGTTGTTTAACCCATCGTTAAATCTATGCTAACAGGTTTCTGTTGACAGGCTGCAGAGCTTGAGAACAAAATTGTAACCTTTCTGCACATATTATTGCAGTGTGGTTTTCCATTAATAGCCATGGAAAAGTTAACCTAAACATCAGCTCTTTTTCCTGGAACTAACAGCTCTGAAGCCAAAAGCCCAGTGATCTGATCATCAGCTTGCAGGATTACTGCAAAGCAGACCGCTCGTTACTGTAAAAACAAAGTCCAGAGCTGGCTCTCGAGCTGCTGGACCTCTGTTTATGAATTAGAGAGTAGCCAGCTCATAAAGGGGAGTGTCCCAGTCATGTCTCATTGCAGAATTACAAGTATATGCCTTTTACCTCGACAGGCACAGATTTGCCTAGGAAGCCCAGGAAAATCCAGCAAACAGGGATTGCAGAGATGGCAATTATTTCTCACTAAATACTGGTAGGACAGTATTCAACAGACAGTAGTTCCTGTTTTCTTGAGCCATTAGTTCTACCCTGCACAGGCAATTCCTGAGTCACACAGCATACAAAGCGCCACTGAGTTGTGCTCTTCTCCTGTGCACATAGTGGAAGATCCTGTCCTCAACCATGCCCTGTCTTCTCTGCTCAAAGACAAATTGCATTCAGACAGGTCTTTCCCAGATCACTGATTTATAGAAGAATAGATCCTACAGGCTCTTCTTTCCTCTCCAGAGGGATGTTTACCACTGCCCTTGATTAGTTGTTCCAGTTATCACTGCCAAAGTAATGTTTCATTTTTCATTTGATTTTTAATCCTTTCCTCATACCCAGTAGACTTTGTTATTCAACCTCCAGATGAAAAATTACAGTCCTGTGTGAGACAGAGTCTTTGATGTGTCACTCAGCATTTCTCCAAGACTAGCTACCTCTTTTCCAGAAAGACAATGGGAAGAATGACCAGATCTTCCTGGAAATGACACCCATCCCACAGTGTAAATAAGCCCAAACTAGCTCCTGCAAAAGTAATCAGGCCTGTTTGCTGACATACAAATGCCCACTCGTTGCTGAAAGAGCCATGCTCCTAAACTCTGGCAGAAGACAAAGAATGAGGTTATTACACTCATTCCCACGCTTGATTTTGGCAAAGTAGAAGCCTGTATCATCTTGTTTCACTTTTCGTAGGAGTTTGAATGTTTTCTTTTCAGTAGGTTCCCCAGCTCATTCAGTCCTGTGTGATGTAGTTGCAGATATCAAGTGACAGAAACTGTCAGAGCAATGGGTATTATCTGGGTTGTGGTAGGTCTGAAGAGCCAGTCACAGACCAGAAGATATGAGTAAGTTTCTGAGTAAGATTTCAACTGGAGGTTGAATTGGCAGAACCACTCTGCACTGTGAAGCCCTCAGATGCACAGCACTATGTGTAGGTATAGGTGAGTGTTAATCATAAGCCAACATGACTGAGCTTATACAGCTCTTACTTATTCCAAATTCTGTGAAAGATCTGCGAAAACTGCAATACTTCATGAAGTTTAAAGTATTTTCTTTTATTCTTCAATACATTTTGCTTTTGGAATGCTTGAACAGAACAGAATCATATAAGTACAAATACAGACCATTGCCTTAACATCTGAATAGAGCAACCATACCTAAGACATCAGAGAAAGATACTTTTTCTGTATCCCCTCAATTTAGACAGGATGCCTATCTGAAGTGTAGGAAGCTGCCTCTGATACAACTGGAGTTCACTTGCCATGTGTGAGATCACTGATCACTAGTTTTGGTGATGTGTTTATCATTCTTGTATGGGGTAAATCTCACTTCGTTATTGGTTTCAGAGGGAAATGCCATTTTGTACCACTCCTTTAATGGCAGTTAGAAAGTTACATCTAGCATGGCTTGCAGTACTGAGACCTGACAGAATGCTCTGGATCTTACCCCAAACTTTATCATTCTGCAGTACTTTTCACATGGTCTTTTAAGTTACACCATAATAATCCCTAGTTTTCAGCACTGCCTCTATGATAAGAGTCCAGGTTATTAGAAGCCTATTGAAGTAATTATCCAAAGTTCCTTCTTATCAATGAAATTCTCCCTCCTAATTTTAGGAGAAAATAGATCAAGACTCCAATTTATCATTTAATGAGTAGACAAGGTGGCTGGAATGCCTTGGGAATGGTAGGTTTTATGAGCAACACTGAGTTCAAGGCTGTGTAATGAGAGACATATGGGAATGGTTTTGTTGCGGTGATGTTTTATCACAAAACGAGACAGTTTTAATAGTTGTTTGGTGACTAGCAGATACAGAGGTAGCTGTGTAATTAGTGTGCTTGCTACAGAAGGCAGTGTTTCCTGGCATTACCAAGTGGATTTGACACAGACTGATCTCACTGAGAGCAGCTGGTAACAAAGCCCAGAAGCTAGTTAACAGTTTCCTAAAACTGTCTCCAGACACCCTTGTGTGATTTAAAAGTGCTGCCAGCTCAGGTCACGAAAGCAGCGATATTTCAAGCTCTCAGGATCCTGTCATGTAGCAGAAGCCCTCTGGGATTTTGGGGTTATCTTGATGGTGGGGAGGTTCAGAGTAGCAAACCCCCTTGAGCCCAAGAGATCCCTGACCAGTGCTTTTCCCAAATGATAAGAAAGCGGTGGGAATCCTCACCCTGCTCTTTTCCCAGCATCACCCTTGTCCTGGCGCAAAAGAGCACGTTTTCAGAGAGAGGTTTTGTAAAGTGTCTGCGCAAAGACCTCTTTCACAAGAGGGATCAGCACCATACCAGCTGGAGGCGAGTTTTCTCTGCAGCCACCGGAGAGGCTGCCTGGGCTGTGTGGCTCCTGCGGGCTGTGAGCTGCCGCCACGACCCCGCTCCCCACAGGGTCAGAGCTGCTGTCAGCTGCACTGGGACCCCCCACTCTGCAGTCCTGCTCCTCTCCCTGCTCATCAGCCTCGCAGGTGTTCCTGGAAGGTACAGGCCTGGGCTGAGTTCAAGTAAAGCACCATCAGTCCTTGGTGGGGAGGGTTTGGCCTAGAGAATTCAGCACTAGTTTCTCCCACCCATGTATATGCTTTGCTTTTAAAGCAGCTACATTTTAGTAAATTATCTCTTCCAGAGATCAGTGGCAATTCTTCGTGTATTTAATTTTTTCTTGTTACTCATTTGGCTGTTATCTCTTGTAAGTTTTGTGTGTGCTTGAATCCGAATTAGGTATCAAATCACAGGTTAATTTTCAAAGCTCCCCCCCCCTCATTTCTCTTTTTCTCTTTCTTTCTCCTTCTTTCTCCTCTTTGCTTTTTATTTTTGTGTTTACTTTCATTTTTCTCTCTCCTATTCCACATAACAACAGGACAAAGTAGGTTATTGTTTATGGAAAGTTTGAATTACAAATGACCCATACAAAACAACATTAAGGATCATATCTTTTCCAATGTCTCTTCACAAACCCAGGAGTTCAGAAGCCAGTCCCAGTGTTTTATGATTTTAAAATATTGATATTTTTCCAGGTATTCATTCCAGCTTGATAGGAAACCAAGAGAAACAGAAATATTTTTCAACTTCAGAAAAATGTGGTCAATCTTCCCTGTTAAAGAGATACCTCCCCAGTGCTGTGGAGGGCATGCCGCTGCTCTGGGACTGACTTCCCTTTCCTTCCTCAGCAGGGCTGAGGTGAAACCAGAGAAAAGCTTCCTCACCTGGGTTCTTCTGTGATGGGGGCCTGGGAGCTAGCTGCCTAGCACAAAAAATAGTCACATCCCAGGAGAAAGTCATGTTCCCCCCAGCTGGGTTCAGTGTGCCACATCCCAACCCAGGGGCCACACAGGTAGTGCTCTGGGCAGGCGGTGATGCGTGATGAGACAGCCCCTCGTCCGGCTGGTCTGGTGTCCCAGATGAGCAGCAGGAGAGGCAGGAGGTGGTGGGAAGTGGCTTGGGCAAGGCTGTGGAATTCCTAGGAAATGCCACAGTGTGGCTGAAGCATCCGCTGCTCTTTCCACCTCTGCTTGCCAGATCAGCCTCTTGAGACACAAATGCTCAGCTCACTCTCTTGATCATGCAGCAGCTGCCACCCTGTGCTGCGGCCTTGATAGCACGATGCCCCCTCACCCCACCTTCTCTTCCAACCCAAGCAGCGCTCCTCAGTCAACCAAATGTGAAGAACAAAGGGAAAAGCTTGGATCGAGCATGCAGCCCTACAGTACTCCATGTGCAAAGTGTTGGCAGGGCCAGGCCCATGATCAGTGCAGATGAGCCTCCTGCAGCCAAGTGTTTTGCTATCCTGGAGGCAGTGCTGCCTGCCTACATCCCTAAGACAATCAGCTGTTGAAGGCGAAAGAGCAAGGCCACTCCATGCAGAATTCATTATGCATATGCCTCTGAGCAATACTCTTTAGAAAAACAACATAAAATGCTGGAGTGAATTGCCCTCACAGATTTTGCTGATTCCACTAAATTTCAGATGTAATAATGTTTCCATATTGCTCCAATTGTCTTCTGAGGCACAGCTGTGACTCTCCCCCCTGAAGTGTTGCGGCTGCAGAAAGGGAAGTGAAACCCAGCCAAGGCGTTCAGCACAGCAGCCCTTTAATATACAGCCTGTTCCCTCTGTTCATCCGTTCTGTATCTCTAGCTACTGTCTCCCTGCTAGAAAGGCTCACAGAATTGGCTCCTCTTATTCTCAAAACTGTCGTACAATCTGATTCAGGAGCTTTTTCTTCCGGAATGAGAGGTGACTTCTGTTTAAGGATCCAAAGTAGCATTTAGTGGAAGTGGGTTGATTTCCTGCCTCCTGGATGTTCTGCCACCATCTTCCACACCCACTCCATCTAAATCTGGGCACTTAGATGAGAGCTTGGGCTCCTAACTGGTGACTGTTGAACGTCTCCTAAAATATAGTCATGTGAAGGTTCTTGTGCTTCCACTGGTTGTAGAGAGATCCTGCACCCCTCTTACCTGTAGTACCTCAGATACCCACTCAGGCATTGCATCCAGACCTCCAAAGTTGAACAAGACATTTGGGCCCAGACTTTTTGAGGGTCTATTACTGTTCACTTCAACCCTTGTTATCTGGGGGATGAGTTGGACTGTGCTGGCAATGGAGAGCCCTGTAAACGCTTGAATGGATGGGTGATTAAACAGCCAACTTGATCTTCATCCAGATACTTTGCCAGATAAAACAGCACTGAATCATGGAGGTTAATGATGCTGATGTTTTGTTTTTGTATTGCAATTGCATGGTACAAAGCCCAGCCGTGAATCAGGGACCCCTTCTGGTAATTGCAGGTGGGAAAACATCTCTCTTGCCATGCAGTTCAGAGAAAGCTGGGTCTTCTGGAGCTCTAGGATTACTTGTCTGTGGTTACACTGGCTAGCACAACCTCTGCACTTTTGTGTCTGTTGTCAGATCACTAGATGCAAGATGAAATCATCGTTTAACATCCAGATTTTTGATTTAAGTAGATCTCTTCTCCCTGGGTCTTCTTTGCATTGGTACTCAGGGCACTAGTAAAATATTTTCTGTCTCTCCTGTGTAATGGCATATTAGTTTGTTTCCTGGATATGTCTTTGTCATTCAATATGACAATTCTCCTTCCGTAAGAGATGTTGGCTCTTCCATCTCCTCTGAGGCCATGTGCCAAAGTCCACTCTGGACTCAAAACTAATATCTGGCATTCTTATCTCCCTCTGCATGGGTGAGAGAAATGTCCAACAATGACACACAAGAACTCCCTTTGTCTGTCAGTTCACATGAAAGAAGGAGGAAGCCTGAACTGTATATCTGTCCTCCACACGTTGGATGCCCTGCAGAACTACCTCTTGCACAGTAGTAGGAGGCGCTGTTAAAACAGGTCACTGTGAATTCACTGCAGAGCAGCTGACCCAGACAGAAAAGAAAATAGGAGAAGATAGGGAACTGTGGGCTCAAGCTGAGAAAAAGCCCCACTCTTCATCCTTTTTCAAGGGGTAGAAGGATTGAACTTCTAAGTCAGACCAGCATTACTGTACAAGGCAATGAGGAAGAGGTGTCTGACGAGTACAGCTCCACGCTGTGCAAGCTCTGGGTCGAGTCTGGCTCTCGTGTCTGCAATCCCTGTGCTGTCTTTTCTCTGGTCCGCCTCTGCCTCCAGTCCGACTCCTAGTTCAAACCAGACAGCATGTCCAGCAATCCTGTTTTAAAGCATCACTAGTGAGGACAGTGGAGGCTTAATGACACTTGAAAAAAGAGCTCTCTAATTTCAAACCAAGCCTAGTACTGGCGAAAAGAGATCGTTAGTCATGGGTAAAAGCAGTAGTTCGTGGACACACGTTCACTAGGTGGTAGCTGACTACAAAAACTAGTGTAAAATGTAGTGCAGCTGTATGTATGGTTGCAGGTATGAGTTGCTAGCAGCATTCTTATGATAATGCCCTTGCAGATTTACTCAAGCCAGTCCTTATCAATAAGAGGTCAAGTCTTTGCCAGTGAAGTCAAACCCTGTAAGGAAGTAATATCATTTTGGACCTTGCTTTGGGCATTGCCATGAGTGCTAGATGGTTTTCAGTCCTTAAGTCCTGCCCCGGTCCCAAACCCACATATTTCTGAACTTCTTGAATGCACTTTGGGTGGTGCTCAGTTCCATTTGGATCAGCAGCACCATAACCTCACCCCTGGAGCATCCAGACAGAGTATCTCTCCACACAAAAACAATTACAACTTTTTGTTCTCTGGCTGGAATTCCTGGACTGCTGCTTTTTGTTCGGGTTTATTCCATTTTCAACATAAATAAAGAAAACAAAACTAGTGCAAATAATAGTCTGAAAGTGCTAAATTTCCATTGCAGGAGACATGGAACTAGAACAAGGAAAACATTCTCATGTTTTGTTTCTCTCTGAGCAGAATTGGTTAATCTTGGGTTCAGACTTTCACTCACTCAGCAGGCCTGCCCTGCAGTATTTACTTAAAATCACAGCTAAGTGCATTAAAGCAACATTAAAGCAAAGACACCAGCCTGCAGAGAGCAAATAGAACCAAGGACGCTCTAAGTTGATGCAGCAGCATGCTAATTTCAGGCGTCCCTCAGCCTGATCATCCCATCGGCATATTCCTGGCCCTTCTGTGTGTCTTTGCTCTGCCCCAGAGTCCCATTCCTCAAGGAAAGCCCAAGTTGAAGCCAAAGGTTCTTCCTGCTGACAGATGGCCAGGGCTGAGACACACAGGGAGTTGCCACCATGCTCGGAGCAGCCCCAAGGTGATGTTTGCAGGGTTCAAGGCGCTGTAAAATCTTTGTTTTCCTTAAATGACCTTTGCTTGCACAAGACAGCCTGCACTCAGCTGTGGGCTGCTCTGCTTCAGTGAGGAATCCACTTTCCTCTGCTGAATGGCTACAGCTCAGACAGATGTTTTTTCGTATCCACAACGCATGATGATATAATTGGCAGAGCACATGGAGAGGAGCTGTCTGTATCTCTTTATGTGTCAGCCCCTTCCATGCCAGCTCCACTCATCCCTGTCAAATCCTTCTCCATCACTTTTCTGGCTTTCTACCAGCATCTCCCTTACTTCACTTTGGGTCCCTTTTTAGCAGAGCATTTGTCCATAGGCCGTGTACAGCAGGGAGACGATATAGCACCATGCAGAGAGTTCAGAGGGATGATGCTACCCCAGAAGATCTGCTCCAACCTGCATGGGCTCAATACTCCATTTGGCATTTTGTCACCAGGAAAGACATTTACTTTGGGAGAAGAATGAGGAAAACTGAAAATAAGCTTATGCTCGTGAATCTAAAAACAAAGGACAGGCTCAGAAATCCTCTAGTGCCTTTTCAGATGATTTCATATCTAAAAGAATGAACCCATAATACAATAGTGCTGATTCTGACGTTTGAGTATTTACAGTAGGATCTTTTGCAGGTGGAACTTGGGAGAAAAAAAAAGAAAAAAAAGGAAAAAAAAAAGACCAAAAATAAAGAATATCTCAGAGGGCAAAGGTTTTGTTTAAAAATGTACAACAAACTGTAGCTTAGCACCATTCCCACAGAGAGCAAGAAAAGCAGATGACTGGCTTCACACAAGCACTAGAATAGAAAGACATCCTAATGAACAATAGATGTATTTCAAGAAAAAATCTGAGCAAGTAACCTAGTTAAACAAATCTTCCTTTTTGCCCGGTAGGGAAATGATTAGAAACAGAACACAAAAGCTGGGTATTTGAAAGAGAAAGAGGTTCCAAAGGTGGAGAGGCCAGGTTTCATGCTGTTGGAAGTTTAAGACTGAGGTCTGGGACTTCTGTAGCAGCGGGGACCACAGGTTGTGCACTGACTCAGATGCCAGTTCTAAGGATCAGGAGCAGTTCTTGCAGCTCCAGTATGACTCTAAGTACTTCATGCTCCATATAAAGACCCTAGAGTCAGGACACAACAGGAGAGGCTTACATCCTCCTTCACTACAAGGGCTGTTGTTAGGGTTTAACTTTGACCTCTTGGTTGCTCAGTACAGGATTTGCTCTTAAAATATCCATCTCTGAGAAAAAGAGGGAATGAAGTGATGTGCCTAGGAATATATGCATGGACATCAGCCTTGCACCCAGCCAGTGGGGGCTCTGGCTGGGATGCCATTGCCTCAATCGGTAACTGACTTTCTGCTTTGTTCTTTTTTCTTCCAGGGCCGTTGCATCAATTTCACAAGAGTGAAGAACACAGAGGCCCCCCCCAAATACCCGCTCAACAATGCATACCCGCTGTCATCTCCACCCCCAGCCCCCATCTACAACCCTCCACCCCCAGCCCCCATCTATACCCCCCCTCCACCCAGCTCGCCCACGCCCCATGCCCCCTCCCCATCCTCCACGCTCCCGCCTCTCCCCCCACCACCCCAAGCCCCACCACCCAACCGGGCCCCCCCTCCCTCTCGGCCCCCGCCTCGCCCAGCAGTCTAGGGGGTTGGCTGTGCTCCTGCCTCTTCCAGAAGCATTTGAGAGGCTTTTTTCAGCAGTACTGTATCACATCCATCAGCTGGGGGGGGTTGGGGGAGGGCAGAGAAAGCCACACCATTTTTGGAATGGGTGACAACAGAATGAACAACTTTGTAGTTTTCTTTCTCCTTAGTTTTCTTTTATTTTTAAAATCCCTTGTGCGTCAGTGCCACCAAACTATCAAAGCAAGAAGAGCCAAGAGACTGCAAGAACAAGGCAAATAAGATCCATTTCAGCAAGGCTCTCCCCCCCCTCTTTGTCCCTGAAAGACTCCTCTGTGTGCAGATCCCAGCCAACTACCTGAAGACAAGTGCACAAACTGCATGGTGCAAGGCTCAAGGGATGGCAGAAAGCCGATCACATCTCACTTACATGCCAGCTGCCAAGCAAATAATGACAACAACAGGTCTGCAAGTATAGAAACCCTGGTGAATCTGAAAAGAACTGATGTCAGGCAGCTGTTCCCATGGACCATGAGTTGGAGAAGGAACTGTATTGTCATTCTGGAGGGTCCGGAAAGGAGAAGGGGTAGGGCTCTGGTGTCTGGATTTGTGTATGTTGGTATGTGGAAGTGCAGGTAGGTGAAAATGGAGTGCTACTAGGAAAATGAATTACACTGAAAAATGAACCTGTCAGTATGCCACGAGGCTTTGACCCCATCCCCTGAGGACAAGGAGTAAGTCACAGCAGGTCAGCCTTCAGTGCTCCCAGTGGGACAGAGGAGTTCATAAAAATGGAGCAAAGGAATCTGGGAAAGGTATGGTTGACAGAAGAGTCTTTGCATTCAGTTTAGACTAATTATGTCCATCTAATTATGCCCATCTATTAGCTCTGCAGTTCAGCAGTGTAATTTAATGCTGTTTTCCATTTTAAAAGGAAAGTTTCTGAATATAAACAAGTGGTTAGGTGTATCAATTTCTTTAAATCCAGTCTGCTTGGGCTCCTTGTTATTGTCAGTTTGAAATGGTTAACACTGATGCATTTCTGTTTTTTTTCTGTAAATTACATTATTTCATCCTAAAAATATTTCCACATGGATTTTTATTTTTTGTTTTCTCTTCCTGAATAAGTAGCAGATGCCTTACAAACTCATAGTGAAGAAGAGCCAGTTGCTTACTCGCTCTTGTCAACTCTTAACAATATCACTTCACCTAGCAGTTTTTGACTAAGGCAAAAATCACACACCGGACATGCAAGAAGGGAATCAGCCTTCCAAGAAATGCACTGGCTGCATTTCTCCATGCTTTTCTCCTCACCTTTGTGGGACCCCCCCCACCACGTTCCATAATATTGCATATGCACAGATATCAAACTTCCTGAGCACCTGCCTTTGCAACACAGTGCTAGCAATAGGTGAGATCACTGCACTTCAGTCAGACCTCTGGCTCCCTAATTTACTGTCAGGATCAGTTCTCACAAAAGGACTCTCTCTCTGAAAATTGCAAAGTCATAAAAGGTAAATTGCCTTTGTAGCTGCAGCTCTATGAATATCTAAGGGTTCTCATACTTGTATCATTTTTTACCAGATAAAGAAACGCTTTGCCAAGTACTTACTTCAGTGCTGTAGGAAATATTAATTCTAGCTTTTCTAGGGGAAAAAAAAAAAAAAGGGAGGGGGGGAGAAAAAAGAAAAAAGCTCAAGGAAGAAAAGGAACAGTTGAAAAAGACTCAGTGGAGTCCTGCCTTGGGATCCTCTTGGTCAAAACGTATGTGAATGAAGCCTTACCATGAGACCCAGGGTCAGTCTAACTGTCATTCACTAGCCTTACCCTCGTTAGGCCAGTATGCCATCTTTTAGATGAGATAAGCACAAAGATGAGAAATCGCAATGGAGCTGAAGACTCATTTTACAGCCAAGGCTGGATATTCTGCAAAAAGGCTGATTAATTCCCCCACAACACTGTTTTGTCTGCAGGCGGCACAGAGCAGTTCCTGAATTGTAAAATAAACAACAGTTTTGCTACTCACTATTTCAAATTAAATCAGCTACAGAATGGTTAGTTCAACAAGATGACTTTGTGATTGTCAGGTGGGAGTGGAAAACTTTTAAAACCCTGACACAAATTTAGTTGGAGTCCTTCTTGTGATGGATGGGATTTAGTTAAATAGCTGTTTGATTTGGTGTGATGTTGAAAGGTGTAAAACTTGGGTATAGTGTAAATCGATTAATACTTCTCTTAACAGATCCTCAGCATTTCAAAAAAGTTTTGAAAACAAATTGATTTTCAACAATATGGTGTTGAGAATTTGTTTTTCATGTCATTTAAGCAATAAATATAAACCCATAAATCTAAACCTACAGCTGGGGAAAAAATAAATAAAAGTAGTGTATATTCCATAACTAAAACTAACTTCTTGCAGATGTATATAGAAATCTTCATTCTCCCCAAATTAAGGGAAAAAAAAACACTACAGTATTAAAGAAGTAAAATAAAACCTACGTCAGGCTAGAAAGATAATCATTTTTAAATATCCCTATGTAATCATCCAGTTTATGAATAAAAAATAAACTCCAAAATTTTGTTGTATATATTGTTACTGCATGCTTACCATATGTTAGATGGAAGCATTTCCTGTCCATTGTGGATAAAAGAACATTTTTCAAGTTGTAGTAAATTATTATAAAGCCAATGACATTTCATGGCATGTTATTGTATCAAGCTGTGCTTGTTGTATTTTTTTCTTTATGGTTGTATTGCTTTTTTTATAAATGTAGAAATATTTCCTGTAGTGACGAATACCTGTTTTACATAGCATTAATTGAAGCACTATAATTCCAGGCTGCCCACTCCCCGAGTCTGTTGGCAAAGAGTTTTGCAGAGCCATTCAGGGCAGTACGTGGCCAGATACTGACTGGGCATGGGGTAATTGGGTTCTGAAGCAAAGAACCCATGCTCAGTTTTGGTGGACCCTTGCTAACATTCTCAGAAAAAAATGAGAGCATGTTTCGTGGCAGATTTGTACCTGGTCTTGTGTTTAGGATCAACCTAAATGTGGCTAAAATGCTAAAATGACATCCCCGAGGTACTGCAAACGCTTTTAAAAATCATGCTCCTTTTATGTCAGTCCTATCTTAGGAACCTAGCTTAAGGTATTAAGAATGAAATTTGGGTCTGAATTTAAATCAACTTCCCTTGGCAACTAATGCTATGTAAATAAGGTTGAATTAGATGGTGTACCATATACTGATATATGGTACCCTATGTATTCTCTCTCTGTAAAGCTTTCCTAGAAACACATTACACAGGCTATCAATCCACACTAGCCAATTTTTAAGTAAAGGTTCGTTATAGAGCAAAAGGAGTTGAGTGGCACTACATCTGCTCTGCAGTTATCAGAAGACTTCAGCAGGTCTCACTGTTTACTACTTGCACATGCTTATGTATAGGATTGGTCTAAACAGCAATAAACAGATGTCCGATGGCATTAAATAAACACTTCTTTCATTTGCTCTAAGTAGATCACTTTGGTTACTCCCTTTGTTTTTAACTCTTGCAATACTTTCTATCAGTGTGTTCTGCAGCCTCAAAGGACTAAGCAGCTGCCTTTGACAAAGGTTCAGATTTTTTTTAATTGCTAAAATGTTACCCATTGTTGCTGGCTGTATTTTGAAGCATTCACCTGCAGGAACCTTGGCAGCCATCAGAATTCTCTCTCTACTCCTTGGTGCAAGAAGGCATCTTCTGTCGCTGTTTATTTTGGGGAAGGGAGGAATGTCTGGCTTTGGAGAACTCTGGCGAGATCTGAGGGTAACTGATCAGTAGTGTTGCCTTATATGTCATGCTGATGCAGCAAAGGAAAAGAAGCAAGCCCTCTGTTCTGATGTTGAATTATGTTTTGTCAGTTCAGCCAGTGCTGTGCAATGATGTTTTACTCCCTCTGTTTGTTGCATGTGTGATTTGTTAAATTCAGTCATTATTCTTGCTGACCTTGATGTTATTATTAAAGAACTACACAAATTTGTTTTGGGCTCCATCAGATTCATTGGCTAGGTAAAGGGAATGATGAAGAGACAATCCTGGTCCACAAGTTTTCCCATTACTAGCTTTCCATCACCTTGGAGAATTCAAACTTGGTGATTTTCCTTGCCGAAAGCCCAGAGCACTTTTGCCTGACACAAAAGCTATTTTCGTTTGGATGCGACAGCCTAAACTGTCTGTTCCTCTGCTGACACCCAGGGCCTCTCCTCCCAACCAAAGTAACGTGTTATGCAGTTAACTCAGCAGCCTTTAACTAAAGCAACATTTAACACAGCATATTGTGTACTAGGACTACCTAAGCTAGTTTCCTCTCACATGTGCTGGTAGAACTTCTTTCTTCCTTGCTGCTTAACAATCTCGGCCCCTTCTGGATTTTGATGTAGTTGGAATATTTTATTCCACGAAGAAGATTAACAGATTATGAGGAAGTTCAGCCTCAACACCCTGCCCTGTTTCAGCAGATCATGCAAGCACGTGCTTTTTAGCTTTTTCTGAAAAAGCAAGCTAGCGGTTATCTCAGTGCAAAAAGCCTTGAAAGCTGACACTCAGTCAGGATTTTTCTTGTGTGTCTGAGGTTTTTTGTTTGTTTGTTTAGACAAACAAATCTGTATGTAGCAAATGCAATGAGGAAGCCATGATACTCAACACAGTCTGCAATCTGGTTCTGATAAGAAGCGTTTTTCTAATGCAGACTACCAAAGAAAATCATAGGTGCTCCTCTCAGAAGAGGACAGACAGGCTGAAAAAAAAAAAAAAAAAGACACAGGGGGGAAATTTTAACCCCAGACCAGCCCAAACACAGAAGAGATGGTGCAAACCTGACAAGCCTTGATGGTAGCTCCAGGGTGTTCAGGACATGAATTTGCACAAAAATGCAGATTTCATCACTATATCCCCAGGACAGGCCATTTTTAGAGCAGGATGGCTGCAAACCATGAACTGTGTGTGCAAGGCGGTTGAGCAGCGCTGTGCTTGTGGCTGGCTCCTAATGCACCCCTCTTGTACCCCCCACAAGCCCACGCGGAGCAGGTCAGGGCACCAGGGCCATGAGACATGAGGTGGCTTTGGGGCCTCGTGCGGCAACTTCGGGGCGGCTGCTGGCAAAGCTCCCCAGGAACCAGCCCATCTGCAGAGCGGGCCGTAACAGAGATGAGGAGTGTGCCCGCAGCATCTGGAGGAAGCCAGAAGGGCAAGTCGCCTTGTATTTTGTGTGCAAGGGAGTGAGGCCGCTGTCCCCTGGGCCTTGCACCCTGGCAGAGGCGGCCGCAGGGCCGGCAGCTCCAGCCTCATCGTGCGGGGCCCCGAGGGGGGCGCAGGGAGCGGGACCTCCTCATGGGGCCCTGCTTGCAGGCAGACCCTGCTTGCTCCTCCAAAAGCTGGCCTCGCTTTGGGCATCTGAGGAGCTCCTCGCTTGGCAGGGAAACAAATTTTTATGGCTTTTTGCGTGTGTGTGTGTTTTTATCTAATTCTGTCAGAGAATGCCCCTTCTTAAGTCATAGATAAGGCTCTTGTAAGGGGGTTGATGGAAACAGCAGTGAGACTCGAGGCATGGCAGGATCCTATTTACTCTGTTCATGTTGCTGGAGAATATAACAATCTTCCTTTAAGAAACAGCTATAAAATAACTTGTAAAAGCAATGTGAGCTACAGAATAAATCACGTTGTACGCAGGCTGTGCCTGACAGCCTGTAGCACACTGCCAACATAAACTGCTATTTCTTGTGATTATTTAAATATCTTTTAATAGTTAAATGCTTTCATTGGTCCTTCTTGTTAGCAGGGGAAGATTCTAGCAAGGGGAAACATCACTGGAAGGCTCAGAGCAGGAGGGAAGGTGTTTCCTTGTGTCAGTTGGTCTGTGCAGGTATGGCCCAGAGTAACGTCATGAGCTAACCCTGCCACAGTCTGAACAGGAATTTTTCTGGTTCTTCACAGTCATTAAATCCTGGGGCCTTTTCCAGAGCTGGAGAAATTAATAGGAATGGAGAAATGATAGCATGCAAAAATACCACAGTGAGTGGAAAACTGAATTAGCCTATGAGGTAGCTTTTACTTGCAAGAGGGATTTCTATATTCCACTTTCTGTTCCCATTTAAAATCCTTCCTGAGGCCTGCTGCTGCATACATTTGGGTGTGTATCTCTAGCTACTTGTAGAAAACGCTTAGTGCTTGTTTCTCCTTGAGCTCTCACCGTCTCCCTGTACATCCAGGGCACACTAATCGGTGACAGGGATTGGGGGTGTCAGGATCCTTTTCCTACAGGGCTCTTACTCGATGCAAAATCTCCAGAGAAGTGAAAGCCAAGAAGAACTAGAGTATGTATGCATTCATTTAATTCATTTTTGGTGACGGGTGACAGGTGAAATGTGAGCATCTATAGCTTTAAAAAGGTTTGTCTGCCTCTGAGCCTTGCCATATAACATCCTGTCCAGCCCTGCTATGACTTGCCTAGGCAAACCTTGAACTATTTTTAAGAAAAACTGGGAAAAATTCTGTGGGCCGTGGGTCAGCGAAGGGCTCCTCTGCTGCCACAGCCTGGCCCTGGTTTGTTTCTTCTGCAGGGAAACCACAGGAAACCCTGCCTGTGCCAGCAAGGTGCGTTACGTTGGGTACGAGGCAGGGAGACCCGTCCGGGCAATCCCACTTATGGCTGCGCGTGCCCTCCCCCTTGGGAATGGCACAGCAGGCTCTCTGGTAACTACGGCAACGGCCGATGTGGAAAAAAATATTAGGAATGGATTGAAAGTATTTTTAGCCGTCTCAGATGCAGCACAGCAGCAAGGAGCCAAGGGAGCCAGCATGAGATATATGGGCAGCATTTCCATTGACTGCCAGGAAAGAACCCCCCCAGGGCAGAACTCAGGATTTTCTATTTTTATGTGATACAGTCTGAATTTTATGGTAGTTACTTTTTGGGGGTAAGATTAGTGTCTTTCTCTGCGTGTAATACACTGTTGGCTTAAAGTAGTAACAATTACAGAGCCTATTTCACGGGCTGTCATGGAAAACTGAAATAACTGTAGTAGCATCAGACGGTTTTCTGTTTGTTTTCTTAAGAGTCCAGCGCAGAAGGTCAAATTCTGAAGTCATTCTCACTTGTCTGCCTCTGCCTCTGATCCTGTCTGGGCAGGGACGTGGATGGCTTGGTCCAGACTTCTCCCCCAGGCTTGCTAAATAAAAAAAAGATTCAATTTTTTGTATTTTAGTTGTTTTTATAGTTTGTATTTTTTGTTTGCCTTTTTTTGCTTTGTTTTTGTTTTGTTTTGTTTTGTTTTAGAAAAGAATGTGGAGGTAAATAACCTGCCAAAGATGAGAAAGGTAGTTGTTGGCAGAGCTATTACCCTAGGTGCTTAGGATAGCCTGCCTGCAAAACATGACAGCAAACTAGACAATTGTTTTTTTATTTTCAGTCATAGGAGATCTTATAGGCTGCTCTTTTTGGAGACTGAGTCATTTGTATTGACCCAAATAATACAGTGAGTTAGAAATACAGTTTCAATTCTTGACCGTGACACTGGATGAAGCGAGAGTGCACATGGCACCCGAGGCATCATCTTCAGCAGGAACAAAAGAGAACAAGACTTCAGTATTTTTGCTCCCTTCAGTCAGGCTTTTCTGGCCAAGGTTGGTGATGCTATGAAATCAGGTTCCCATGTGGTTTCATTCTCTGTAAGCAAACTAGTCTGGAGGTGAAATCATTTGTACCCAGTGATGGGTGATGCTGCCCATTCCCAGGGCAGCAGCGATCTGTGCGCTGTGGACCTCCCGGGACAGCTCCATGGGACAGGAGCATCAACTGGGCATGGAAAAAGTCAGATTTGGAGGATATAGGGAGGAAGCTCCTGGAGCTGAGTTGCTGGTGGCACTTGTTACTTCAAAAATAAAACCTGAGCTCAGGTAGCTAGATTTGCATTTTACAATGAAAGCTTTCACTTATAGGAGTTAAAACCTGACCATCCACTGCCTCACAAGCTGTTCTCAGCTAGCGTGCACATTCCTTCAACATTTATGGTCACTGACTCAAACCAGGTGTTGGACGCACACTGAAGAGGTTTGTGCTTCTGACTACAGCCCTGGAGCTGGATTTGTGAAAGACCCTGGGCATCCCTGGTGGTGCCCGAGACCTTGCCATAGGACCTGGAGCCAGGATCTTGGCTGGTGCAAACCTCCTATAACTCGATCTCTGTTTCATGGTGATTCTGTTAGGGCCTGAAAGGCTGCACAGCTGTTAGGGCTTTTTGGAATAAAAATAAATAAATAAAAAATCCCACAGGATTAGCTCCTGTGGGTTCTTTAAATATCCAGTGCTCTCTGTAACAGGCATAGGAAAGCTTAGGTAATGCTGCAAATATGGAGGTAACTGTATCTAATTATCTGAGGCCAAATTGGCAAGGTTTTAAAGAGTGCCCATTATAAATGGAAGACATCAGAGATAGTGACTAAGCTCTGAGAAGCTCTGGCTTCTAATCAGGACTGGATGCTATCAAACCCCATCCTGTCTTGTTTCCAGGCAAAGGCCAAGCAGACAAAGGAGTTCCGTGTGCAAGCTGAACCGTCTGACGTGGGAACAAATGCAAGGCAAATGTCAAAGGGAAGAGAGGGCTTAGGTTTTTCTTCACAAAGCCAAAAGCTTTGCAGACATTCCTGAGAAGCACCTTGGATATGTGAGGACCAGCTTCAGAAATTGTATCCTCTGATCTGAAGGTCCTCAGAAAACTGTGGAAACTTCCCAGATTTCTTCTTGGCCTAGGACAGTGCAACGAAGTAGTGGTACAAGCGTATCTTTCTGCATGCGTGTAAAATGGCTCTAAGGGAGTCTTGCATCATTGTGCATTGCTGCAGACATGGGCACATTGTTTCTGGTTGCAGTGCAGGTGGAAGAGGCAGACAGTAGCACTGAGCTTTGCAGAAGTACTATTTGTCCTCTAGGAAGCACTGGAGTGTATTTGGGAAAGTGGTACAGCCAGACTTCTGCCAGGACAAGTGCTCCAGGATTTCACCTTGATGTATAGGATGCCTTAGAAGGGAATCTGGCTCACCTTGCAAAACAACTTTTGATTTTTCTCTTGGCAAGAGCTTCCCTTTGTCTCCAGATATCTTGGTCTCATGCCTGTTCCAGCTGTGACTCCACAGCCATGCTTCAAGCCTTCCAAGTCTGGCCTTCTGTTAACAAACTTCCTAATAAAACAGAAGGTGATCATGTGCCATCTGCACCAGACAGTTGAAAGAATCGTGTGCACGAATGCCAAAGAAATGCCATGTTCACTTTTTTCTATCCATCTTTTACAAAGAAGCTGCTGCATGCAGGTTGTAAGCAGCAACGGAGTAGTTTTGTTCCTAGCGTTTCTCTCCTGTTCTTGCATCAATTGATGGCCATTGACTTCTGGAGGCAGATGGCCTGCTGCGTGCCAACCAGAAAGCAAACAGGAGCACAATGGGGCTACACCCAGCCTGTGCTGTGCCCTGTCCTTGTGTCCTTCTCTGTTGTAGGATCACAGAATGGTTTGGGTTGGAAGGGACCTTAAAGTTCCTCCTGTCCAACCCCCCTGCTATGTGCAGGGACATCTCCCACTAGATCAGGTTGCCCAGAGCCCCATTCAACCTGGCCTTGAGCACTTCCAGAGATGGGGCACCTTGCCAGCTCATTCTGAGTTTTTCACACACTGCTACCCCCAAGTCCTCCTCTGTGCAGGGCTGCTCTCAGCCCACTCATCTCTAAGCTCTGAAAGACATCGAGGCCCTGGAACATGTCCAGAGAAGGGCTACGAAGCTGTCGAAGGGCCTGGAACATAAGTCCTGTGAGGAGCAGCTGAGGGCACTGGGGTTGTTTTGTCGGGAGAAGAGGAGGCTCAGGGGAGACCTTATTGCTCTCTCCAGGTACCTGAAAGGAAGCTGTGGGGAGCTGAGGGTCGGACTCTTCTCACAGATAACTAGTGATAGGACTAGAGGGAATGGCCTCAAATTGCACCAGGGGAGGTTTAGGTTAGAAATGAGGAGACATTTCTTCTCAGAAAGAGCGGTCAGGCATGGGAATGGGTTGCCCAGGGAAGTGGTAGAGTCACCGTCCCTGGGGGTGTTCAAGGAAAGGTTGGACCTGGTGCTTAGGGACATGGTTTAGTGGGTGACAGTGGTGGTAGGGTGATGGTTGGACCAGATGATCTTGAGGGGTTTTCCAACCTTAATGATTCTATGCTTCTGATGCTTGGGATTGCACCAGCCCAGACATAGGCCCTTGTACCTGGCCATGTTGACCTTCATTTGTTCTGGGAGCTGTATTTGCAGATCCCTCCTTCCTGACATGGTGCAGTAGAACATGGTCCCATTGCACAAAGTCTCCCTTTGTGGTCACCTTTCAGTGCCCCTCAGTAGGTCAGTGGCCTAAACCAGGCAGGTCCTCTGTCATACTCTGCCGTTTTCTAGAATAAATTTTCCTGTTTGCTTTCCTGTGTGCATCCCCAGCTATAGCATGGGCAGAGTCACACAGCTCCTGCCTGTGACCGTGACCTGCCCATGCTGGCACAGGTGTCCCCATTGCAGCAAACTAAGGAAGAGAAGGGACCTGTGCCTGGAGAAGCTGCTGATGCTCTAAGTGCGGGAGCATCCTGCCCCTCACTGGTGTGCAGGGGCTTTTGCCTGAACACAGACTGGAGGAGACTTGGCCTTTGCTTTACACCTCTTCAAAATGATTCCTTGCTGAAAAAATTTGGCTGAAACAGCCACCATCTGAAGCCAAGTGCTGGACCACCCAGGCCTCCAGCCTAATCCACTGTGGCACGTTTTTACATTCCCACAACATAAAATTAAATAAATAAGAAGCAGACCAGAATGTGAGAACCAAAAAAAAAAAAAAAAAAAAAAAAAGAGAGAGAGAGAGAAGGCAGGAACTGCTGGAAACCAGCCAGAGAAGCCGCTGGTTCTTCAGGTTAAAAACAGATCCTGATTGGAGACATAGGTAGGGACCACATTAGCTCATGGGGTCTTTCAATACTTGTCAAGCAGGCAAAGTGCACAAGAATGTAATAATCCAGGTTTAGAGGACAAACTGTAGCATTGCAAAAGCCAACTTCTCTGAGCAGCAGCATCATAATGGCTCTGGAAGCTGGGGGAAAACCAGTTTAAACAAATCACCACGGGGGATCACCGAGGTGGACACAAAATTTCCCTGTGTCTCCAGGGGCCAGGGATAAGTGGCGCTGCTGGGGCAGAGCCCGTGTGGGAGACGGACAGGGGGAGGCCTTGGCACAGAGCTGCAAAAGCCTGCAGCAGCGAGGAAGTCCAGTACAACCCCGTCGCAAATTATCCTGAGCTAAAACAAGCACAGGGTTGCTTATGAGTTCATTTAGATCATTTCAGTCAAAAGCGGAGTGTGTTGGGGGTAAGGATTCTCCTTTTTCCTGCACTATGCACCCTGTGCGTGTGCCTGCGGTATGGGAGGGCACTGAAGTGATGCCAGCTCTCTCTGAGTGTGCAGCTCCACTGAGCTCACGCAGACCTTGGAGAGAGCGAGAGAGCAAGAGAGCCCCAGCAGAGGAGTCCTGGCAGAAGGGAGACAGGGAAAACAAATTCCTACCTGGGCTGCTGCAGGACAAAACCCTGCACCAGAAAGCGACAAATAGAATGCATCTTTCACACTTGATATGCCACTCCCATTTAGTCCTGTCCCCTCCCCTTCCCATGTGTTTCCTGTCCAAAAATTCATGACTTCATTTTTTTTCCTCCCTTTCTACTGCTGTTGGAATACTATTTAATCACAGCCAGCTCCACCAGGGAGATGGCAGGGCAGAAATGACTTGCAATGGTGATGTGTGCCTGTCTGTCTGCAGCAAGCTCATGGATCCATCACTTCATTGGAAGCTCAGGATGTTTTCTTTTTTTTTTTCACCTCTTTCTCCCTTTCTGTGGAAGAGATGAAAGATGAGCTGTGCTGAAAGCCATTACCACATGCACCCCACTCCTCAGAGGGGCTTGCAGCTGGGGGTGTGATAGTCCATGTGCTGGCAAGTCTCAAAAGTTGCAGTTTGCTATTGCATAAATGCTGCAGGGTTTCACAGTTGCTTCCCATGCTCCAGGGAAGACAAACATATTCATGCTGCTGGAGGAGACCTCCAAGCCGATGAAAGGGAAGGGGGATGTTGTCTCAAGGAGCAATTTCTGGCACAACTGCCAAAGTCTGCAGCAGGAGCAGGTCTGCTGGTTGTGCTGCTCAGCTGCAGACAAACTGTTGCAGAGCAGAGGATTCGAGCAGCCCTCGAGCACACTTCTGCACTTCTGGTGCTACAGTTTGTGGGGAAGTGTCAGGGTGTTTTCCTGCTTTGCTTTACTAGGCTAATTTAGGCAGGTGCAGTATGGAAACATTATTGCTGCAAATTGTTATTATTATTTTAAATGCATTTTGATCAAAGTGGCAGATTTGCACTAGATCATGATCGTGGTGTCTCTGTGTGTGTGTCTCATATGACAGTGACTGCGAGTACACTGAGCACGGCTTATCTCTCTTACTGAGGACCATACATGATAGGCTTTTGAAAACTGTGCAAGGGGGAGAGGACAAATGTACTTTCATGTACACCCAACTGTCCTTTATTATCCTAAAAAAAGTGTTTCTGGCCAACACCTGCCACACTCCTGGTTGAGATGGCAGGAAAAGCAAGGATATTCCTCAATGCCCAGGCAAGAGCGTGGTGTTCTGGGCGTTTGATGTGAGAGCAAGACTTGGTGGCAGGTGGCCCTGAGCTCAGAGGCACAAGGTCTCTTCCAGTCATGCTTCCTTGCTGGACACCTCATCCAATGCCTGCTGGAAAGACGTCTGATTTCTCACTTACTGCACAGTGTCTGAACCTCAGCCCTGAGCATCTGTGCTGCCACTGGGTGTCTGTGTGAATTAGCACTGTGAGTCAGGCAGAAGACACAGCCGCTGTCCAGATCAGATTTAACTCTGCAAGGCTGCTGTAATTAATTTTTCCTCCTGCTTACAATAGGCTAAAGGAGCTTCTGCTAAAAAACGAGCTTTGTCTGCACTTCATTTATTTTCATTGTGTGCCCTTGTTCTGGAGGCACAACTGTCAGTCAGGATGGTCTGGGTCAGTTCAAACATTACAGATTTTTGGGGTGCTCGCTTGTTTTTGTTGTTGTCTTTTGTTTTGTTTTGTTTTGTTTTTGGAATTATTTTTCACCACAGGCTGCATCATGCTGATTGAATTGAGATAAGGGGTGATTAGGCAGCAGTGGCTGAAATCCCAAGAACGGGACCTGAAATAAAGCCCAAGCTCTGTGCTCAGTCCTTGTGGGGCAGCTGCTTCTACTGCTCTGGCCACCCAGGGATAAGGACTTGCCAGCAGAACCCCTCGAATTACAATTTTTCCTACTTGATCCTTCAGCTGGTGCCTGAATGGTGAGAAAAGTTTCCTAGCATGCAGGCAAGCACAAAATTTATAACTGAAATGGTCCGTGTTCCAAGGGTTTTCCATGCTCTCTGCTGTGTAGCTGGACATTGCACAGATGTGGGGGTGGGGAGGTGGCACACAGGCTGGGCATGTCCCTGTCCATCCCATCGTGCAGTACCAGTGTGAGGGACACTGCCCTGCCCCAGCAGCACAGCTTGCCTTAGGCATCATCCCCACCCCTCCTTTTCACCTGGCACAACTGGAAGCAGCTGGGTTTTTTTCTTTTCAAGCCTCAGCATGAGACTGCCCAGGAAGTGCTGCTTCTCAGTCTGCTGCTGAGCCCTTTTCCCAGCCCATACCAATCTGCAAAGTCTGGTTTCCTACCTTCCCCTTGTGGCATTACTGCAGGTCTATTTGGTGTTTAGAGGGGTGTGACCGAGCAACCTGGGTTTTGTTTAAAAGCAGAAAAGCTTTACTCTTTCACTCCCTCTTCATTTGGAGGTGAATGAAAGCTCACTAACATAGCCCCTTCAAAATCTGGTACTTGCATAAGCCAGCCTTAACTATTGCTTTCTGCAACACCAGTGCGAATTTCTCCCCTCCTTGCTGAGATCTGCCTTAGCAAAGCTTAAAGCACTTTGCAAAAGGTTTTCAGTCCTGAATGGAATCCGTGTGAGCACTGTGTGTGCAAAAGGCTGGTGATTGTCACAGCTAAACAGTCCGGGTGAATCTCGGTGGGTTTTGGGGTAGCAGCTGCCACATAGTGCTGATCCCTGATGCCATCTCTAACCTGTGACCAGGGACCATGTGGGGCTGGCTGGCCTGGTCCTTGTTAGTGTCAGGAATACACAACCCATGGGTTACACAGTGGTGCGAGCTTTATGCATCTGCAGTTCAAACCCTGCTCCTGCTAGTAGGGTCCCCTGAGCAAGCCAGGCAGCCTGTCTCTGAGGGCCACCACAAGCCACAGTCCCCACTGGACCGAAGGTGTTTCATGACATCCCAGCCCCACGGTTTTAACCCCAAGCCACCCCTCCTCTGCCTCTCATACTGCTTTTGTAGCTTCCTAATCTGACATATAGAAGGCGACGGTTTTTCCCCGCTACCAGGAGCTTGCCATTGATATTTCAGGAGGTTTTTCTTGTCTGCATGGACTGGTGTGTTAAAGATATGGAGCGAGATGCAGGGCTGCCTCGCCAGGCTCTCGTGACCTGCAAAGCCATCACAAGGACTAAACGTCCAAGCTTTACGTGTCATGCATCTAAGATCTGTCCTCACCATGCTAGCGTGCAGGCCAAGAGTTCATGTCAAAGAAAATTTGACTTTAGCTGTCAAAGCTGTAGTTGGGCAGGGACAGAAAGGAGGCTGGGGAATTCCTGAACTTAGCTTTGTTTCTTTGGCTGCAGAAGCCAAGAAGGGAAGGAACCCTCCAAGAAAAGACAAGCACTGGCACCTCCAAAGCAGAGTGCTTCACTTCTGACATTTGCTTTAAGAAAAAAAAAAAAAAAGACATGCGTGTAGTCTTTTATTGTTTGAAACCTAAAAACAGGGCAAGAACTGCAGTGCAAAATGCAACCATCAAACCCGTGACTGTCTGTCACATATTGTGGGTTTTCTACGCCTTGCTCAGTGCAAAACACTCCAATCTGGGGCTGCCAGCCTGGGTTGTGCAGAGCAGACAGGACCTGACTGATGCTCATTGCCTCCGACTGATGCCCTGGGGTGCGGGCAGAGCAGCTGGCAGCCCAGGGATGTGGTTTTGGCTGCCTGCAGCTCACCCGTTGCTCCTTTTCCTCGGGCAGCTGCGTGCAAAGCGAGCGGCGAAGCGGCGTCAGCACTCAGTCTCTGGTGGCAGCGATGCGGTCCACCTGCAAAAAGGAGAGCAGCCGTGAAAAGCGGAGCCCTGGCAGCAGGGAGGTGCAGCCATGCTGCCGCTGCTGCTCGGATGGAGCATGCAGCCATGCTCCATCCTGTCAGCCCCGGGATCCGCCGCGTGGGGTTTGGAAAGCCCCGGAGATGAGGCTTTTCTGCTCTCTGCAGTGTCGATCCTGCACTTAGACAAAGCAGGGCTTGGTGTGCGTGGGATAACAATCCCATCTCGATGGGATTAGTCACTGTAAATGTGATACTACAGGAAAAAGCATGATGAGAGGGTTAATCCTGGCTCTCGAGGGACACATGATGCTGTGTAGCTCAGCTCTTTCTTGCCTCTCTGTCAGTGCCCACAGAGGCTGATGCTACTGCCCCAGTGCCTCTGGGGCCATGCTGGGAGCTCGTGAGTGGCCGTGCAGTGCTCTGGAGGAGTTGGGTGCTGGGGAAGTGGGGTTTGTCTTTTTGGGACATGGAGGTTCCTCTTGCAACATGCTGGGCAGGCTCCAAATGGAGCTGCAAATCCAGCACTGAAATTTTCCGTCTTTGCCACACTGCACCAGCACCCTGGCAAAGCTCTGGCTCTGGAGGGACTGGGTCTGAGGCACGAACCAGAGCCCCCCCAGCTCATCCGGGGCAATTAGCAGCGCTGGCAGCAGGCTCTGTGCCAGGATGGGCATGGCTTTGAAACAGCCTGTGGGTCACTCAGGACCATTCGCTTTGGGGTTTTTCTACCTGTTTGCATTCTGGGAAGCAGCATCCACCCAGGCTGAGTGGCCTTAGGAGCCCCTGCGGTTCCTCCAGGCTTAGGTGCCCTAAACCATGCCCTGCTGTGGGGATGCCACAGAAACCCAGCAAGATGAGGGTAACAGTGCTGCTTACGGCATCTTATTTAACTGGGGGGGGGTGCAACTGAGAGACACCGAGTGCAACTCAGCCCCTGCATCTGGCACTTCAGAGCTGCTCAAATGCTGAATAAACACATTAATGTTCAGAGCAACTGTTTTTTTCGAGGGAGGTGGGAAAGGAGATGTCTGCAGACTGGTGTCGCTAACAGAAGTGTTTCTGGAGCTGATGGCATGTGAGGAAGGGACACTGTGTCAGTGTCTTTCAGCTCTGCATGGAGGAAGTACATTTTGCAGGGCGACGTGAGACTCAGCTGACATCTCTGAGTGCAGCCTCTCGCTCTGCCACTGCCTCTCCCTGGCTAGAAGGAAAACCTGGGCTTTGCTCTCCCCTGTCCTGTGGCAGGCATTTATTGACAAGTCATTTTGCATTCTTCTTCCTCTGTGTTTCCAGTCATAAGATAATGGCAGATATTTCCCTTTGGAACATGACTTTATATAGGGCTTCCCGCTGTGGCTGAAACAAGCAGAAAACATCGAAGACCACGGCATTCCCAGGCTGGTGAGCCCTTCTCCCAGCCTAACATTTCCCTGCTTGCTTCTACTGATGAGAAAAGTGTTTCTTAGCTGATGTTTCTGCAGTGTTAAAGCACAGTTCTCTTTTTTCTGTGCTTATAGAAACTACCCTCATCTCCTGAAGAGAAGTTTGTCTGGAGCTGTGACCAGCATACCCCAATTATCCACAACCCCCTGGCTGCTGGCCTGCCACAAGCCAGCTGGTTGCATTAAATTGAAGACAGATACAATTAAATTACTTGCTTTATTGCTTTTCCATGTAGTGTATGCCCTGATACCACTTGGACATATGGTAACCCAAACAGGACTCTTCCTGGAGAAATGTGACAGACTGCTGCCTCAGGAGCAGCTTTCAGCTCTAAATTTGTCACGCAGCTCATCCCCCCTGAGGGCAAGGACTGTGACAAGCCCTTGTCCCTGGCTGGCAGCACCTGGAGGGCTGAGGGCAGGTGGCTTTGGTCCGCACTGATCCCTACATGGACCCAGTGACCTACAGCCCTGCAGCCAAAATTCCCTCCAAACCTGGCTGTTCTGCTCAGAAGCAGTTGGCTCATGCCTGTCTCAAGCCCCCACTTGCCCCCTGCCTTACTTGGATGTGGTCTTGCAGGGACAGTCCTGGATGCAATTCCTGTAGCCTACACGTTAAGCTCTGTCATGAGCCCTTCCCCAAGGCCGTCTGCCAGTTATGCTAAGGGAGGTGATGTGGCTGTTCCGTGGGCTCAGGATCCCCCGTGGAGCGGAGTGGGTGAGGACCGCTGCTCTCCTTGAGCTGAGGACTCCATGAGCAGTGCAATGCACATTCACTGGGTCATCCTGGTGTGGTTCAGCAGGATTTTTTTCCTGTGTGCATCGTTTCCAGCTTTGTGCAACTCAGAAATTCCCACCCCCCCACACACCCCTACATTCCACCTGGCAGTGGCTGGCTGCACAGGCTGGCTGCTACACTTCTGGGGAGGTCATTGCCTGAATGTGAGCATCCTGTCTTGGCTTGGGGAGTATGTGTCTTAAGTTTTCCCGTGGTAGACCAGTTGGGGCTGCTTGGATCGACGATAACTTTGATTTTCACTGGTGTTTCTAGCTGGGCTTGGAAAAGCTCATCTTCCTGATGATGGGAAATGATGAAAAAAATAAATAAATACAAGAGGGAATGCGAGTCCCTGCCACAGCTTAGAGCAGAACTGTTCAGCCGGAGACCACAGGGGCCGTTCTGTCTGTTCACCCGGTGCCCTTGTGCCGGTCTTGTGGTGGGACTGCAAGTGCCAGAGAGAGGAGGTTTTGTGGCTGAAGCTGGGATTTCCCAGCACAGCTGTGCCAGGAGCCAGGACTGACAGCCCTGAAGGATGGCTTTGGCTACGGAACCAACTTCCAGGCACATCCTCAGGGTGCCGATGCAATGAGAGTCATCCTGTGAGGGCAGACAGTGTCATGCCCAGTATTGGGTGCTAGAAAGCACCCACCTGTGAGCTTCAGGAAGGCTTGTTCCAGCGGCAACTGGCATCAGCAGGGAGGACAGGCAGCATCTCCATCCTATCAATGACTCCGTGGTGCACATGGTGACGTAGTTTTGTGCACGGACAGAAATGAGAGGAGCACGGAGGTGCTGGTCCTGTCTCTTGCAGGTTTGCTGACTGCTCCCCCTTTGTGGTGTCCCTTTGGTGCTGGCCAGGCGTGAGGTTTGCTTGTGCGGGGTTGTCTCCTGCTTAATAAGGGCTTTGGGTGCCCCCACCTCCTGGCTCCCCACGCACGAGCTCCTGGACCCCGTTGGTGCCTGGCTGTGAGCTGCGTGATGCCGCCAGCGTCTCCAGTGCATCCGGGCTCCCCACAGCTTTCGGGATCTGGTGTTACAGTAATCTCACTGCTCACTGTCCAGGCGCAGGCGAGCAGCTTGTTTGTTTAAAGTTGTTTCCATAGGAATGCGTAAGGATCATGGGAACATATTTTATTTGACCTTAACAATAAAGAATGAGACTGAGGAGCGGGGAGGAGTCCCGTCACGTCTGGTTTGTGGGTCTCTGAGGCTGGGTAACCACTTTAGCACTGCATGGACCATCTTAGCAGGCCAGCTTGCTTTTTTTTTCTTTTTCTTCTCTTTTCCCTTTTCAAATGCCCACAATGTATTCCAACCAGCTGATAGAAGCAAGGAAATAGGACAAAAATAGCCTCTTCAAGGCATACAAGGCAGCTTCTGGGTCAGGCCTGCCATAGTCCAGAAACCCTGAGCAGGAGGTGACAAAACAAATAAAAATAAAAAAATAAAAAAAGCCAGATTGTCCAAATGCAGGCGCAGGCTGCGCCGCCGATGTGCACGACTGGTCACAGCTGTCCCCACAATCTGTCTCCGCCCGTGTTTGCAGCACTGAAGCAGTCGGTACCTGAGGGTTCGCCTTCTTGTTGCTGTGGGCGATGCCAGAGCTGCTCCTGTCTGCCACCTGCAGCGCAGGGCCCTTGCTCCTTGGACCTTCCAAGCCGCAGGAGCTGGAAATGTGGCGAGCCAGACGGAGACGTAACAGCAGCAGTGAGATGCTGGAAGAGCTGCCCAGCACTGAGGGGCGTGGGCAGGGGGGAAGGCAGCTACTGAGCTGTGGGCCTGGCCAGGAGGCTGCACTGAGATAACTCTCTGTCCCCGTTTAAATGTTTCCCAGGAAGACCCATCAGCTCTCTCAAGCTAAGGCACTTAACTGCTCCTCTTAGCACTCTGAGTACCATGGGGCCGCTGTGGTGCTGCAGGGTGATGCTGTGGGGCTGGCGAAAGCACCAGGAGCTCAGGTCCCACCAGCCCATCAGTCTGTATGGTGCCCGGTGTACAAACAGGGGTTGCTCGTCCACATTGTGAGGCAAGGAGCACGGATGGCTGCTTTTCAGGGGAAAAAATACAAAACTAACTTGTTTCTGAAGGGGTGTAAGGATTGCATGCTTTTCTCAAATCAAAAAGGAAATGCAGTCTAGGAACACCAGGCTGTCCCGCACAGCAAATCTTGCTGACATATAAGAAAGGCTCCGCTGATAGTTGAGTGTTTTTGTGAAACACCAGCCTGGTAACTGGGAGCTTGTTTTACACCATCACCTTTTTGTTCCACCTATGTACAGCAAAAATGCTGCGGTGTGCTGGTCTCCTTTCCACGCCTGTTCCTGGGGTAAGAATTCCCCATGGGCTGGCTGCTAGCTTCCCACTCAGCGTCTCACAGTCACCTGAGAGCTGGCTTGTTTTTTGGGGGGAAGTGGCATTTCTCTGATTCCAGCTGCAACACAGGTGCCTTCTGTGTGAGCAGTCATTGTACCGGGCTCCTGGTGCGCTCCACGGGGGGGGGATGAAGAGCCATTGCCACACAGCAAGGGGAGAAGGTGATGAAGGAACACCATGCCCCTGGGCTTAGGTGTGCGCTTGGCACAGCGCTCCTCCTAGCAAGACCCCTGTGCAAGGGCCAGCACCACTTTATAACAGAAAAAGAGTCCTTTAGGTAAATTAATTTAAGAAGCTTGCATGGATATGCAGTCAGCAGTTCAAGGCTCAGAAAAGAAACTTCAGAAGGCCCACGCACAGCTCGTGTGAAGGGTAGCTGTCAAAGCACGTTGCTCTAGAAGGGCCAAGGCATACTTTGGAGCAGGCAAGCTAGTGTAATTTTTTCAAACCAAGTGCTTATACCTGTCTGTAAACCTCAGCATCTGAGACCCTGGCTGCATCCGTTTGCTTTTGTCTTCCTACTGCCATTTCTATTGGCTTAAACTAAATGCAGTGCACAGTGCGTGTGCTTAGTTGCCCCGCATGGGGTAATAAGCAATGGAGAACCTGGGCAGCACCCCACATTTACCCATTCCCTTGCTCCTCAAATGGGGCAGTCCCTGGGCTGCACTGAAGGAACAGGTCCCGTGTCTGGAAATGCAGCCAGGGCTGTGGAGCAGCTGGTGAGGAGCTCAGGTCTGGGTGCCACAGCAGACAGCCCAGAGAGGAGGGAGCCTGAGCACGGCACAGCCCTGGAGGCACCTGAGGATGATGCTGCACACAGCCACCTTGCCTTGCTGGCTCCTTGCACCGTTCCCTCTCCTTTTAGCATCCCGAGCAGATGGGTCCTACAGCTGCACCAAAACGAAAGCCCAAAGCTTTGATCTGTTTTACTTGTTTTTGTTTGTGACCTTAACGCAGGCCTGTACTGCTGTTTCCTCCTGCAGTGCTGAGCAAGCAGAAGTGGACAATCTTGCTCCCAACATCTGGCTATGGTTTTGTGCGTGGGCACTGACTTTAATTGCGATACTAAGAATGTGTGTGCATAGTTCCAAGGCACTAGCCTTCAAAAGCAGTCTTGTGACTTTACTACTACTTGCACAGGAAAAGTATTTGTAAGAAGAGCAAGTCCAGGCTGCTCACTTTATTTGGGGAAATAAATGTCCACGTTTGATATTCTTCCCCTGCAGAGGTGAAGGTCCCTAGGGAAATTAATTCCTGAATGGCTCCAAGTGGAGGAGGGGTGGAATTCCAGATAGGCTTTTGTCATTGTGGGTTTTGCTTACAAAGTTGTCCATGCATTTTTAAGACATGAACAATCTCTAAGTCACCAGCTGTTGACTTACAAGAACTTAACTGTACCACCTCAGCACCCAAGTCGTCCTGCACTGCTGGGGCAGCAAAGCAGCGCTGTGGTGCTCCCAGCCTGCCTGACATTACCCAAACTGGGGGCAGTTACAAAAAAGCTGAAAAAAAGAACTGTGAGTTTCAAAATTGCATGGGGCATGTGTGAAGATCACTGAGCACAGGTTGTATCTGGGCTGTACTAACTGCTCTTTTGTTTTATCCAGTGATAGAAAAGCGATTGTTAAATGAGAATGAAGGTACAGAAGGTAATACCACCTGTTCTGCCTCAGGGATGTTTCATGGGCTTTCCTCTTCACTGTTTTTGGTTAGTAACAAAATCAAGGATAGAAAGTGAGTTGAAATATATCTCAGATATGTTATTAAATAAAAAAAAAAAAGCCTGGCCAGTTAGAAGAGAGTTAAGCTTTGGGTCTTTTTCTGCTTTGTATATATTGCCCTTAACTTTCACAGGGGTTACCTATTCTTTAATAGATGTAACTAAAGACCAGTAATTCAGTTTGTTTAATGTAGGGCACTTGATTTTATTCAAAGGGTGAGATACAAAAAAGTAAGCAAAAAGACAGAACCCAAATTATAAAACACTACAGACAAAAGTAAGACATCTTCTGCATACAGCACACAACAGGAAACAAGATACAGACTGGTCCCCACAAACCAAGCCAGCTGGATATGTACAAGCACAGTACATACAGACCTAGAAGGGAAGAAATGGTGGTATTTGCCATTTCAAACGTCTATTTACATAAACTGAAGGCAAATAGTCTTTCCTTTTATTCAAGCCAAATACTTCTTTGCTGTTTCTTCTTCCTGTTTCTGATGTGGAAGAGGGGCTCCAGGCTTTGAGGCAAGTTTGGTACATTCAGGTAGGATCTAAAATCAGCCACAGCTAAACACTGATGTGCTGCTGCACGGGCCCAATTTCAATTTCCCTCTCCATCATATATGCTGCTGTCAGCCACCTACTTGTGGTGTCAAGGACTGCTAGTAACTACTAGAGAGGAAAAAAAACCAACAATTTTGCACTAATATTTTGGTCTTCCTTGTGCCTTTAGACATTTAAATCTGCAGCTTAACCAAACCTAGTCTGTCTGTGCTAGTGTTAAGGTTCCAAATGGAGCAAGATTACATGTTGTCATATCCATGAGATCCTTCCCACTTGTCTCCAAAATGGTCTACGTGAAGCTTTCACTAATGCAGCTTTTGAATACAAAGGGCTTGAGATGTTCTGAACAAGGAGGTCAAGGCAGCTGTCTGGCTGGAAGAGCATCCCCATATCAGTGGTACGCAATTACCTTCCAGCCAGTAAAAGCATGCTAAAAAGGAGACAGCACTTCCCCTGTCAGCGCTGTACCTTACAAAGACAAGGCTACCCAAATACTGGTTTGGGCTCTTTATAAGCACGTGTGTGCAGATGGTACTTACTCATCTCTCACGTTCAGGAAAGAACTGTCTCTAGACTTTCTTCAGTACAGCCAGGAGGAAGAAACCTTTCTGGCAGAAGCATACTCCACAAACAACTTTCCCATGTTTGTGGAATAACCTTACTAACAGTGTGGAATCACCTTACTAACAGTGTGGAATCTGGCTAAGATCTGTTACGAAGAAACAGCGTGCCGAGCTTGAAGTTCTCTGGTCTTCGGTAATTAGAAAAAACCCTAAGACCGATGGGGCTTGTACCTCCCTTTAAGCCTCTGCAGACATAGATGAGGAAACCAGTTACTTCAGTCAAAATAAACTATGACAAACGTATGAAGTAATAGGCAGCTGCTATTTCAAATGACAAAGGCCTTTATCTGTATTTACCTGTGGCTCAATTTTAGTGACAGGGCTACTGAATTTTTGAACACCTCAGTTAGGAAAGAGGGAGTTTTACTGGCTCAGTAAGCAAAACATTCATTCTGGAGAGCAGAAGACTGACTGGCTGTTAATAAATATCACAAGACATTCTGAAAGTTTTCTAGGGAAAAGAGAAACATCATCTGTTCATCAAAATGCAACACATCTACACAAAATGAGGTAAGGAAAGCTAAGAAGAGTCCTTTATACATTCTCACTTCACACAGGCATAGCAATTAACAACAATGAGATGCTTTACGGATTCCCTACCATGCTCATCAGAGAAATTCTTCATAGCAAGTGTGCTCTACAGCATTCTTTGATATTAAGCATTACAACATCCAACAGCCTAGTTGCAATTAGCGACTAAACCTCTGTTTTGGCAGGCGGATTTTTGTACACTTCAGGCAGTTTACTGGCAACTTGCAGAATATAGGGGAGTGAATACTACCTTTACTTCTGACAAATGAAGTATTCGTCATGAGTTTTAATGCCTTAAATTACTAAGAATAAGGATTTGTCTATCACAGCATTAAAACCAAATAACTCAGCAATATCTGTACAGTTACACCCAACAGGAGAGTGTCAGACTTAAATTTCTAACTTAGAATCCTGTTCTTTGGTCCTCTTTGTACACAAGTTACTTTCATAAATATTTAACAGCCTGAATTATCAAACTTTTACTGAACAGCAATCTGTATTTTAACATGATGTCTACCATCCTGTTTGCTAGGAGACTTGGTAAGCCAGCAGACAATTACCTGTACAAGGCTAGACAAAAGCAATGCTTGTTGTTTTTCTTCTGAATGGAATAGGAGAAATAGATCTTAATTCTCTTGCAGGTTCTTTCCCACTAGACACCATGCTAACAAGAACATAGGATGTGGTACTGCAAGTCCTTATGCTGGGGAGTAGGGGGAAGCCCTTCCTTGCTTCCCACCCTCCATGTTAAAGGTTCACAGTTTCCCTTCTCTTAAAAGCTGAGTGGGAGATGGAGGAAAATGAACTGTCTCCAAACTGTTAGTATTGAACATACGTTGTTTGTTCCTTAAGGAGAAGTATCCTCTCCAATGAAGCAGGGAAGAAGTCTACAAGTCATGTTTAGGCAGAGGCACGTTAACTGTTACAAGTTAGTGCCTCATAGGCAAATATTGTACAAATAAAATTAAGTATTTACTTCTTTGCTCTTAAACAGACACTGGCAGCACAATGCATTCATAAATTAATAGTCTGAATACCATGTGTTGATAAACATACATATATTGGCTTTAAGAAACTGTTTCCAGGCACGCAGCATTTTAATCTAATTAACATAATAAAAGTATCAGCCTTGAGCTGATACTGAATTGAAGTTAAATAGGCTACTGCGGTTTTATATAAAGTAGAATTGCTACACGGTCTTTGGAAACACCTCAGTCTGAGCAGTTGTCTTTTACTGTACAGGTCAGGCTGCATTACTACTACTTGGCAGTCATCTTGCAACCTGCATGAGGAGAGCTACGTTTACATTTGTTAAAGCAGTCTGGGGGGCAGCAAGTGATCTGGAATATTTACCATGACTTGTCAAGCATTGCTTTACACCTCGTAGTTTGCTTTTCTTTTTATGCTGTTTGTATAAAGCTAATTCAAAGCCTACCACCTGGGCAGGAAATTCACCTTTCTGCATTAGGAAACACCTAGCTAAATGCCATTTAATGACTTTTTCAAAGCTGGTATTAAATCTTCAAGGCTTATTTTCTGTGTAATTTCTGATTCTCTGCAAACTTGTTATACAATTATCAGTGTATTTTTTTTCACACGTATCAAGCCTTTATCCCCTCCAGTTTTACAACAGCTGAATTTGACATAATCACATACGCCACTACAACTGTATGAACTACTCATAAATAAACCAGAATCCATGTATTTATCAGGGGACTTTGTCTAATGTAGTAAGCCTCTGAAAGGAATATTCAGTGTCGTCTCTGCCTGAGACAAGACAAAAACTTTCTTCTACACGTTCAGACTAGTAAGTGACCTGCAGCAACATAAAGCCCATTCCTTACAATCTGTTTGTAGTGCCACAGTGCTCAGTTCAAGGGCAAAAATCTTTATCCCTCAATGCAGGAAGAGTGCTATTCGTTTAAAAAACAAACACACAAAGAAAATCACCAAAAACCAGCATCAACAAAGCACCACCACAAACTGAGCACTGTTATATTCCTGTTTTTCCTCACTTTGGCATGCATCCATTCTGAGTCAGACACTGCTTCCACTTACACTTGAAGGCGCGAGTTCCACTGTCTTCATGGGCACAACTACAGATACCTGCTGGTGTTACATGGTGTGTTATGGCCCACCGAGTCTATGAGATTGTCAGTTGCTAGGTATTTGGCATAGATAAAATCTTTCTGAAACAAAATTACTTTCTTAGCACATTTACCACATGCCTAAAATTTCAGAGGCTGTGACAGGTCAGTTGAATTCCCTTTTACAAATGAGGCAGAAATTGACCCAAATGCTTGTTTACAGTTTCTCGCTGTTAAAATATCTGCACAAGCATGACCAGTAACAGCTCTTGTTCCAGTTGCATAATCTGGTATCCTGCTTCACTGCCTGAGAGCATGACAGGTAATTCACTGAATGGTTTCTCATCAATGACTGGAATGAGTCACACTGGATAAGAAACAATGACAGTATCTAAAAGTAAAGTGAAGGGCCCCTTACCTAGAAGGCTCAGTAATCTTTAAAGAAAACCATTTAATATCTTGCATGGAAATCTATTGTTCAAAAAACCCAAAGCTACTGACATAGCATGTGGAATCAATTTGACAATCACTAATGTAATGGAAGTACGGTGATCGTGTACACAAACAATGATTTACCAAAATAAGATTTACCTAGGGGACTTTAAAATCAAGTTATTTTGGTACCAAAAAAAGTCTTTCATTTAATTCCCCTTTGCCCCTATGATTCAGATGATCTTTCACTCTACAGTTACGGACTTGGCCAGATTTCTTGGAAAATCAACCTGCAGAGAGGGAGGAGAAAGAAGATGCTTGTGAGTATTTAGACACTTTCCTTGTGTATAACTTTGTAATGCGTGGAATGTTTGCTCTGTGTTTAAACTGAAAGTGACTGAACACATTTCCCTGTTAACTTAGGATAATCAATGCCAAAAAAGTCCATTGACTTCAGTTGTTACAACTCTGTCAAAAACTAAACAGTTAGTCCCTTCAATGTAAATTGCTACAGTTCTCAAATGATAAAAGGTCACTGCAGTAAGTGGTAGAGGCCAGTGTCTGTATTAAGATCAAATAACTAACACAGACTCTGTTTTTTTTAAACATCCTTCTGTTGATTTTGATTTTAAACTTCATTTCAGCTTCCTACCAGCTCTCCAGCAACAGTACGCTTGTACCAGAAAACAGACGTGTCCAACTCGAACTGCATGAGGCTCAGCCAAGTGTAGTAGACTGCCTTCACGTTTTGTTCACAAAAAGCTTCTGCAATTGTCATGTCTACAATTTAACCTGGCAGTTCCAGTAGCTCAAGCAATCACACAGACAACCCCCACAGACTTCAAACTTCACCCAACACATGTTTTTCAGACCTGTAAATAGCAAACACAAGTGCAGGAGGCTAGGAAGGGAACACTGTACTTACATCATATCCTCTGAGAACTGCAAGGTGGAAAGCCAGAAGCTGAAGGGGGATGACACTCAGGATCCCCTGCAGACAGTCCACTGAATGCGGAACTTTGATTGTTCTCTTATTGTTCTTAATTGTCTCAATGTCTTCCTTATCACAAATGATGACAGGTCGCCCCTGCAACAAAGGGAAATGTTGAAGAAAAACATGTCAGGAAAGGTTCTTTTCTCACTTCTGTTCACATCACTGGTAGCAAGAAATTTTTACTTAAAGGAAAGCAGCTTAGCATCACATGGGCATTCCAGTAGCATATTTTAAAGGGTAAACAAACCACACTAGGCTCCTGCATCTGTAGCCTTATGCCAGTGCACTTTTCTTATTGAAAACAAAAACAAAAAAAATCACTGCATTCTGCAATCGCAAGCCTGAGCACTCTGAAATGTTACCTTTTCTGAGATCTGACAGAACTGGCAAATCACAGAGGTTGAAAAAAAAAAAAAACAAAAAAAACCAACCCCTCCCCCCCCTCCCCGAACAACAAATAAAGGTTGCTAGCAATTGTTTTCTAAGCTAGTGAAATAGTGTTAAAACTGAAAACTTTCCTCCTTCAGTACATGTAATACTATGCATCTAACAATGTTTTGAACCTAACCCATGCTGACACGAAGTCTTTAGCTTCCAGCTTCCATTACCCTGCAAGACCACTTGCAAAGACCTTTTTCCGAAGGTTAAAGACACCAGTCTCCCACGTATCTTTTCTCAAAAAAAAAAAAAAAAAGATAGGGGGCTTCTTGGGCTGTGAAAAGCCCAAGAGGACTATCTACTGAATTCATATTTTAGGCAGTGATGCTAAAGCAAATAGTTTGGTACCTGCAAAACTGCTTCTATATTAAAACCAACTTTTCTGATGCACTGTAGAGTTTTACAGGTACTTACTTGTCGTGCAATGACCTGCTGGAGAGCATTCTGGCACTTAGCATACGTATGGTCTCTCATGATGATCATGATAACAGGCATGAGTTTGTCCACCAACGCAAGAGGGCCATGCTTCAGCTCACCTGCCAATATCCCCTCAGAGTGCATGTAGGTAATTTCTTTAATTTTCTAGATGGGGAAAAAGAATATTCATAAAGCTTTAGGCAAACTTCGTTTGTTTATTTTTATTATTATATAAACATCTCTGTGGTTTCTTCCACTTTCTACGTAATTTAAGTTTGTAAAAGTGTGTTCCGGCTCTCCTCAGATCCATTATGTGGACAAGCCAGCCTGAAAACCTAAATCAAAGTAGTGCACCTGGGCTGAGCTGCTTATAGGCCATCACAACACTTACACCAAACCCACCACAGGCCTTATTATTTGCCATCAGTCAACATATATATCATCATAGTCTTGAACTGGGCAGGCCAATACAAAGATGACATTTGCATGTCCATAGGCGACAGCACTAATACAACAACAATCTCCTCAAAGGTAGAAACTACAACTCACAGGTTCTAGAAAGTACGTGCTCAGTTTTGGATGCTGAGGATTCCTGGAAATGCCACCCCAACAGTTCAAAGAACTAAGTTTATTAGGGTGCCCAGTCTGTCACAGTAATTCAATGTGGACCTAAAGCATTCCCAATGTGAATGCTGAAACTACACCCTTTCAATCCATGGTGACCAGTAGCTGCTATGTGAGTTGGGTATCTTTACATGGAAATAACAGCAGTGGTATGGTGACTTCTAGCTATTCCACCCAGTATGTCAGCCAACAGGCCACAGCTGTTAGCTGCTTTTGAATCAACTAGTAGTCAGGTATCTAATTAGAGTCCATAGCTAAGTGCATTTGAACCAGTTTTAAATAAAGAAATCTCTTACCAAAGCTCCCTCAAGACATGTAGCATAATGGTAGCCACGTCCCATGATGAGAACAGACTTCTGATGGTATAGCTCTGTGGCTAGCTTCTGGATCTCGTCATCCATACTCAGCACTTCTTTAATCAAGTCTAGAAGAGAAGAATTAAAGTTGTGCGCATTTATATCCCTCTGCTTCTCAAACTGCTCATATTTCATATACACAGATAGCAACGACTTGCAGAGAGAGTGTACCCAGTATTTTAATAATCCAATGTAATGGTCTGAAAGCATCAGAGGGAATGCAGTTGCAAAGAGTTATAACTAATAGTCACATTGCACAAATCTCATCCCCTCAGTCTTTCAAAAGCAAAGTTTGTGCATTGTCAAGTTCATCTATGCTACTGAATTTCATTTGGCAAGACACAATAAATGCAACAGTTTCCTACCTGGCAGTCCTTTTAGACCACGCATGATTTCCTTGCGTCTTTCTTGCACAGAAATTCTGTCATCACACATCATTAGAGCAAACATCACCAAAGAGACAAACTGGCTGGTATAGGCCTAATAAGGGAATGGGGGAAGAGGGAGAAAGAAAAAAATGTCATTAAGACAGTAAATGGTTGTCACCTGCTACAACATTCTTCGACTAGCTGCTGACTTTAGTCTTAGCATGTTTTTAAATGGTACCTTTCCTTCCAATTAAGCAGGAAGGACCAACATGAAATTCACATGGCATTTGCTCAAATGGAGGCTTGCAATGGCACAATCTCCTCGAGCTCCCAGAGATTAAGATACAAAGAGCGAAGTGGAATATTTCTGGGATTCCTGGCAATTATTAAATCCTATTTTCTGACTGTAACTGTGTCCTTCTTTCTCTGTTTGAGTGAGCAAATGATGAAAACACTGAAGACTAGAAGACCCAACAACTGAAGATGTACAGTGATACCTCACTACTACATCTGGCCACTGTGACAGGACAGCTGGCTCTAGCTTTTTTTGGACCACATGAAAATGCACATGGAATGCAAAGACTATTGAAAAGGTAGGGTGATTTCAAACCCTTCCTCCCCCCAGTTTGTTAAGAACAGATTTTGAACTCTTCAACTTGCAAAGGCTATACATTTCTCTAAAAGACCATAGTGACTGGTATCACTGACTCCAGGAACAGTCATCTGCACAGCAAAGTGAAACTAGTACTCAAGGAAATTCTATCTGCATAAACATTTAAGGCATAGTATCCAACATCTATTATAAAGTCTAGCCTCTGAAGTCCTTAAAAGACAAACGTTATGAAATGGTCTGTGGTGCAACAAGCCTTGGACTGAAGTTGCTTAGAATTCAGATTAAGGTTTGTAGCAGTTCTATCCCTTTCTAAACAATAATAAAACAAACATCCACAGTGATATATCAGAGAAGACTTAAATAACTCTGAAGGAATCTAGAAAAATTTCAGTTATGCTTACTAGCAGAGTTTGATACACAATGTGATCTACTTTGTTTTGGTTAGTACATAGTTGAAGGTTACATTAACAAATAGCACTGAACAGATACATTAACAATACTTGGATTGTTTGTAATATGTTCTCAAAATGAACCTGAATGTACATTCTCCCCTTATGGGGAGAATCTCTTCAAGTTTGTATTTCATATACACACAACTTTGGTAACTCCCCACATCACCAGAGAGAAAATGCCAAATTCAATTATCTCCTAACTATAATGTTGGCTATATGAAAACAACCCAGGGACAAACAACTCGTTCAACTGTTTCTTGCAGGAGACTCATGAATTTTCCATGATCAAATTCCCCAGTGAACTATTAAACTCAAATGTGGTTTTTGGCTGAATTTATGTAACAGATTGACATCATCTCGCCTCTAAATATAACTAAATCAAAGCAGATTTCAACATGCAGAAGCATTTCATCGAAATGAAATGCAGCAAAGCAAGTTATTTTATACTGTATCACACGCAGCCAGATGCATCAACCAGAGAATAACTCTTAGATGGACATAAATACTGGTTTTCTTTAAAAGACCACTTCCCCATTTCCTGTTTAATTACAGTTTTAATATCACACTTTCTTTGGTAAAAGCAGCGTGATTAAGGGTAGTTGTGTATTGCCTACGTTTCCAAAACCCTGTCTTACAATTTATTTTTCCATATTTAGACTTTCATTTAAACTGAGTCTGCACCTCAGGACAAATAATGACAGAGGAGAGAATTTTTGCCTCTTAGGAAGTAGAATCAGCAATTACAACTGTTAAAAAAGGAACAAAGAACATTCAGAGGACCCATATAATAGCCAGACCCTTCACAGGTGATTCAGTAAGATCTATGAACTTGTTATTTACCTTGGTGCTCGCAACCCCAATCTCTGGTCCTGCATTGATATGGACTCCACAATCTGTCTCTCGTGATATAGAGCTGCCAACTGTATTAGTTATTCCTACAGTTAAGGCTCCTCTCTCTTTGCAATACCGAAGACCCATCAAAGTATCTGCTGTCTCACCTGAAAATACAGATATTTACAATGCTGCAATTTGGTATTGGTTACTGCTGACACTGACGATGTAAAACAGTGCTTTTCTAAATAGAATCTCGTAAATTTGCATTTGTCTGTAAGTCAAAAGAGTTAGCAATTATGTCAGACCATGCACACTGTGTTTTATCCCTAAAAAGAAGAGTGAAATCTAGAAAACACAGAACCTGAAGACAGTACTTATGCTGCCATGGTTAAAAAAACAACTTAAGTCCAAGTGTATCTCATTTAGCAAAAACAACTTCTTCCCCCCTTCCCAGTTACTAAATATTCACCTTGGGGTGTTGTGGGGGGTAGAACCCATGTATTAAGGATATCCATACATAACCTAGCTGAAGTGTACAGCAGATGAAAAAGCATTAATGTACACCTAGCCATTAGAGAGTCTTCCCATGTTACCGCCATCAAAACCATACAACTGCTTGGCTGATGGTGCTCACCAACAACCTGGTATCTTGCAAAATCTCTTCTCAAAGAAGTCATGCCAAAAACTGATCACTCCTGTCCAGAATTGTTTGCACAACGCCAACAGAGGCTAGCTTAGATCAGACTTCAATTAACATGTTGTTTCAAAAATTCAAGATATTACAAATTAGAAATAGTTGGTTTAAAAATGAAGTCAACAGATGGGGAAAAAGAAACCTCACGCTGATTATCCCCAGAACTGCTGCTTGTGAGCTGAGCTCCAGACACAAGCCTAGAAATAGAAGCTACTATACATTCTACCCAGCGTTACCAGTTTACCTTTATCCTAAAAAAGAACACCTTTTTTGATGTACTCCTGCACACATAAGGTGACAACAGAAAACACGAACAAAACAAAATACCACCAAGGTTAGGTACAATTATACTTCAGTACACCAATACATATAAACACTGTCTGCACACTACATTACTTACTACAAGTTATATAGGGTGGAAATCTAGGGCTAGAAAAACAGATTTATGGGTGGGGAGAACTGGGGTTATTTGAGCTCAATGTTTACTTCAGTTTTGTACTGCCTGATGACTAAGCTTAGGTTCCAGGAAAATCCTTGTTTGCTTACCACATCCAACACTTCAGGGAAAAGATGCATCCCCTCGTGTGCACTGCTAGATTTGAGACAGTGCAACTTATAAGGGGAAGGAGCAACACGTGTCCTAAAACCCAGGGAAAACTGCAACATTTACATGAGCCCCCTACAAAGAGGTGATATTCTAAATTACCTGACACTGAGGAGGAAAAAAATACTGTCCTGTTAACAAGAGTATTTTAGCATACAAACTAGTTTTAATAACAAAGCTGAAGATCAGGTGTGATAATCTAGAACAGTAAATGCAACTAAAATGAAAAAGACATATTGTAATTGTCCTTGAAAATATTTTGGATAGGATATATCACTTTTTTTTTCTTTTCTAAGCTTAAGTGTATGTTTTCTCTCTCACTCCATTCCAAGGTTGTTCTATTTTTTCAGATACTCTTCTGTAATAGCTTCATGTCTTTTATGGATCTGATGCACCATGTTGCTTAGTATCTGGTACTACTTTAACAAAAGAACTGAAACTATTCAAAAGATATTGACTTGTCTTTACCCAGACGTCAAAGGATTTTTTTTTAGTATGCTGACTGATGAAATATTTCATCACAGATAAAGGAAACAAAACCACTGTTACCATATGTAAGGCTCACCTAAACAAAGTCAAACACCCACCCACATGCAGATGGACGGGAGGAGAACCACCTTGTTTTTTTTTAACCAATTTCTAGCACGTCTGTGCCAATTTCTTCATTTGCATATATCATGTGCAATCCTACAGGTAGGCACAAGAATTGGCCCTGCTGCCTTTTCCCTCCTAAACTAACATTTACAGGAAAGATGTGAGTGAGTGGGTTGTAAAGTGAGATCATACCTGACTGGCTGATGAAAAAGCAAACATCATCTCTGAAGACAGGAGTGTTTCTATCCAAGAAATCACTGGCTAGTTCAACCATAACGGGTAATTCAGTCAGTTCTTCCAGAACTTGACGGGTCTGGTAAAAGGAGATGTCAAAATTACGTATTAGATTGTATTTAAAGAAAGCTGTTTGGAAAAGTCTTCTAGTTGCCCCCACACAGGAAAATATTATCAAAATAAATGTAAAAAATTAGCACTGGATTATATTTTAATGACTCAGTATACTCATACTCAACTCACATTCAACTAACCCTGTGAAAAGTTATCCTAATTTTGGCCCAACAAAAAGCCTATGAGGCCAGCTTCTTCCAATTGTTCTTAAAAAATCTCACTTATATAATACAGGGTGTCATTCTATCAGACTATAACTTGTATTACTGAAGAATTCAGAAACCACCACCAGTATCCAGGCCAAGCCAGAAACTTGTTTTGGCTAGTCAATTGATTGCTATTAACATTATCTTATACTCTTTTTGTTCATCTTGGATAGCTGTATTTTTTGGTTCTTGTAAATCAGGTAACATAGCTGTGCTCCGCAGATTTTCTGAGGATATCCCGATAAAGGATTCCTCTGTGAAGTTGTGGAGTACTTTAAATTGCAACATTATGGGCTGCCAATCTACAATATAAAAAAGCTTCATCTAAAGCCATCATGATTTATCCAGTGATTACGTAACGTGTCAGAGAAACAAAATCACATGTTGCCGATACACACAGCCAGCACTTCTGTAAGGTATAAAGCAAAACCTCTTCAGAGTACTGGGCAAGCACAGAGAGGTCTCTAAGCATGTGCCCTAGCTGTCTGCGTAAAGAGCAAAGGAGAAAATCACGTCTGGCTCACAGCAACTCCTACCTTGCTGCAGCATTTGCATTCTGGTGTTGCATTATCCCTTCCCTTGCCAATCATCTTTTACAACAAAAAAAGTTGTTTTTTTCTTAAAGCATTCCATAGCAATAAAATCAAAGGCAATATTTTCATAAGTACTCAGTCACTCAAGCTTTTGGTTCCGATTGTTGTCACTAGCAATTTGAACATCTGTTGTATGCAGATTCAAAAGGGGTCTTCACTAATCAGAATGAATTTTTCTCACTCAACATTACTATTCCATCTTTATCATGCTTGCCAGACACGATATCGTGCCTGCTGTTCAACCCCAGCTACAGTTTGCAAACAGATCAAGACTGACCACTTACTGCAACTCCAGCATGGTAACTTGTCCCGCAAGCAATAAGGATTAAACGACGACACCTCTGAATCTCCTTAATATGATCCTTCAACCCACCGAGGTTCACTGTAAACAAGATTCAGAGAGAAAAATTAGGGTGGCCAGGTAGCAGAACTTCTCAAGATTACCGGTGTTAGTGTGCAGTATTATGATCTCAGCCAACCACTTTGCAAAAAAAACTCATCACAAAGAATAACTTTGCCACCAGATTATGTGATTAGGGAAGCACTCCCTGTAATATGACATGCACATTGTCTTACACTGGCACATTTTAATCTCCCATGTCATCACCTACGTCCTCCTCTGTGAATATCTACTGGGTACTGCTCTGTCAAAAACAAACAAGGATGCATCTCAATTACCAGTGTAGTCGTCAAAGTTGACCCTTCCTCTCATTGTATTAACAACGGATTCTGGCTGTTCAAAAATTTCCTTTTGCATGAATGAGCTGAAGTTACCTACAAAATAATAAAAAGAATAGTTTACCACCTAGTAACATACATTTTTCCTATGTTTATGGGGAAAAGTTTGGATCAGAGACAACGAAAGGCCAGTTACCAGTCAGAGATTACCTTTCATTCCTGTATGAGTATCTAAAAGAAAGGTTCATTTAAGCTGACATTTCATTTTCAACTATGGCATCGGATCAGCTCAAAATGAGAACTAGATTCAAGATACCAGAATGTGTCAACTATCGGTCAGATCCAGAATCGCAAGCCTCCTAAGGTTCAATCTCAGAAAAAAACAGATGCCTCCAAGCAGGAGGCGAAATCCTCAGCTCCACAATTCCCATTACAGTGTTAGCTCAAGGGAAAGTCTCATTAGATGTAAGGGCAATTTCTTTTGCCTTGAGGGTGGCTAAGCACTGGAACAGGTGCTCAGAAAGGCTGTGGGATTTCCATTCTTCAACATACTCCAAACTTGTCTAAACAAACTCCTGAACATGCTGACGTAAGGACACTGCTTTTAGCACAGAGACTGGACCAGATGATCTCCAGAGGTCCTTTTCAACCTTACTTATTCTGTGACTCTAGAGATGACCTATGGTCATCCCTAACCCTAACCCTATGGTCATCTCTACATTGGTGACATTCAGAAGATTTTACCCTTCATAATTTGCTGAAGTTCCATCTGCAGGGTTTGGACGGCACGCCCAGGGTGATCGCCCGCTGTACGTTTGATCCGGTGGATGGAAAGACGGCCATCAACCACAGCTGCTACATCATCATCTTCAAGGAAAATCACTCTGTTGGTATGCTCAATGACAGCACTATAAAAGCACACATCGTTTGCCGTAAGACATTACTCGTCACGTAAAGACAAAGGCTACAGCCCTATTTATAATCCAACATATGCATTTCAAAAGTTACTCATTTCAATGAAATTTCTTTTAAAATGAAAGGAACACTGTAAAGAACATTTCCACGCTACCAATACAACTGGATTTCTTCCACCTATCTAATTATGAATTTCAGTGCCTGCTTTAAGAAGAAACTATGAATTCCTCAGACAAAGCAGCAGGTGCAGCAGCGTGATCTAACCATTAGGAGCTAGAGAGCAGAAGTCAGGAAGAAGGCTTAATACACAGAATGTTCAACTACAGGTAACGGGATCCTTTTTCTTTTCCAGCAATAAGCAATTGTCCCTCCCTGCATCTCATTTTCCCCACGTGTAGAACTGTGGACACCTGTTAAAATACTTGAACATCTACTTAGACATACTCCAAGAATTAGGTACTATTGAATACCTTCCCTGCCTTCAGGTTACTTGAGAAGTGTCAATACTGGAGTTACCAGTGGGGCTTAATATCTTTGACAGGATTTTAGTCTGTGCTTTCTTACTTCAACAAGGCAAGCTGTACTGAAATCCATCAGCTCACTATTTTCGTAGCTTTTGTTCTGACCTTGGGCGAGTCACTGAAAAGCTCTCTAAAATCAGAAAACATTGGGCTACCCGAAATCTCTCCAAAATGCTGATAAAATGAGCTCTAGAATTCGAACAGTGCAGTATTTTTACATTTCTTGAAAGAGTACTTATTTCCCTAAACAGAAAACTACCTGTTCTAGTAAGGCTTTTGTCAAATTAGTCCTTCCTACCTCCACTAAAATGAGACACCTTTGATGATAAAGGAATTGAACACGTGCAGACATTCCTGGAGAAGCAACGCAATCCTCTTAATAAGTTGCACCTGTTCTGTTACTTCAGGTCTGTACTCTCACAGCTTTCTTATCACTCACCGCTGGAATCCTATTAGCAGGTAAGATCTGTCCCATGCTAGCTATGCTTGAAGAAGGATTAATACCGTTAAAAAGCGTTAAAAACTAAAAGTGAGTTTACTTCTTTAACATTAACACTCTACTCCTCCTTTGTCTCTTTCAGAGCTGCAAATGGTAACTAATTGTTTGTAAAAAATGCCAACAGCCACATGATTTATATGTTACTATTATTCAGAAAGAAACCACCTCCCCGTCTCTTGTTCATGGCCTCACCTTTACAGACCAAATTTTTATATACACTAAAAGATGCTGAAGAACATTACCTAGCATCAGAAGCAAAGTAGTACTCCACAGCTTTCTCCTCAACAGGAAAGAGGCAGGTGGTGCTGTCAACACGAGACAGGTTACAACTTCCCTTCTTGTCTTTACCTAAAAGATGAGGATTAGGTACTGCACATACCAACAAATCTGGAATGCAACTGCAGTGTCAGGCTCAACAAAAGGTCCCAAGACACGGTACCAACATGAAGCACTATTTTCATCACTGTGAGTGGTCACAGTAAATTTAACAGCAACAAAAAAGTAGGCAGCATATAAGAAGTCATATTATTGTGCCCTTTCTCAGTTTTCTTGCATGGTTTTTATCTGTGTTTGAATTAAACTTGCAAGTGTAATGTTGTGTGCAGAGTTTTAGGTTTAGAGGAAAATATCAGTAACAATTCAAAACAAAGTTCATGCATGACTCCACTAGGAAAAGAGAATTCCTGCTGCTTTATGAGCAGTCACATTTACCAATGTTTTTGCAGTTTCATCTCCCCGTTTATCATTTTAAATCTCTCCTGTGCTCCTGTTTCGCTAACTTTCCTGAAGCTTTAAGAAATCAAGCAGGATTTCTCTTTCTTTGCCAATGACATCACTGGATAAAATTCTTTCAGAGCTGCCACCTGTACAACCACGCTATTCCACTAAGTGCCAGCAGAGGTAACCCAAACCTGTTTTTGTCTGGCTGAGCTAACATGTTCAGACAGATCACGAAATTCACAATTAAGTACTTGGCATCGCTACTGAGATATCAATTATAAGCTTCTCATTAGGATGCAAAACTTGCACAGCTGGTAATCTGCTGAGAGTCTTACACTGTTGTTAGGGAAGTATCTAAGAGGACTGAAGGACACAGGACTTGAGAGTCAACTTCTGAAAATCCTGCACCAAGTCTTTATAAAAGTTTGGTACTTCTGCAGGAATCCTTCACTCTGGCACCTCCTGACACACTCCAATGCTCTAACTCCTCTTTAGCTGCAGAGGATATTTCTCAGCACTGAAGCACATCAGGAATGCAGATGAAGACCGAAGCACCTACTGCTCAGCACTGACCTCAAACAAAACTAGTTGCCAGTCTCTGTGCATGGGAGGGAATTAAGCAGCTTACCTAGCAAAATACAACGATTGATGAGGAACAGCAGCAATTGAATAATTTAATTTACTCTGTTTTTAGTTTATTCCCTAAGTCCTACTGGAAGTTCTTCTCACTGGATACAGATCTGATTCAGTGATGTAAGTAGAACTCATGATGTTGAGAGTTGTAGTGTTGTAATTGAAAACGTAAAGAAAAAAATACTGCTTTCATGTTGATATTTAATAAGAAGGTACCATTCAGCCAACAATTTAAGGCACTCCACTATAGTTATCAAGTCAGCAAATGAAGAAAACAATTAGAAAGGACAGAGCAAAAGTGTTAGTTGCCATTCTCCAACAGAAGCACCCAACTTGATCAAAACATGCAAATTTTGTTTCTCAAAGTACATTTCCGCACATTGACTTTACTATGTTGCATTGCTTTCCTGTATGACAGATTCTACACTGAGCTGTAACTGCAAGGTGTTCTTATTGCGTTCATGCACGTTCTGTGTGTTTCTTACAAAGGAGTGATTGAAAAGTTAGTGTTATCAACCAATTATGACTTATGTTATCTGCAGGTTTGTCCGTAGATAATCCATTTATCTATGAGCAACTTGGATTGTTGCTGCACAGTGCCTACTCCCATTTACCAGAAATTAGAAGCAACACAGAAGTAATCTTCTAATCTTTTTCCTTCTATATCAAAGAATAGATGAATTCGTGATGAATTAACACAGGTACAGTAAAAATTGGGGGAGACATGTTTTCTGTGTATTTTAATATCATCTCACTTTCCTTTATGACAATTCTAGGTATATTGCAGTTCTGCAAAGGTACTACAGCAGATTAATACAACTGCTGCTTAGTAGATTCTTCTATGCTTACGTCAGCAGCACTGAAGTTTAGATTTCCATGAGAGTGTTTTCAGAAGATGACAACATTATATAACTGTTCTTAAAGCCCCTGGGAACTATCCTGATCAGAATTTTACTCTAAATGCTTCAAACTGACTTAGAGAAAAATACTTGGTAAAAAGAAACAAAACTTCACTTAACGTTTTTATTCAGGTGTTCTGTTTGAGGAGCTAGTTTACAACTCACCTTTCATCAAACTGAAGTTTGTTTCTCCTCCAGCAAAAGCACACATTTCATCCAGAGCGATGAAATGAGGTAAGTCTGCTTGTACTGGAATTGCATTTATTTATAATAGCTAAGAAACAGCTCTTTTCCTCTTATATAAAAGCTCTCTACAACTTCAGATATGAACTTAACCTTCATATGTGATCTGATGAACTAAGTCCTTAAATGACACCAAACTGGGGGGAAGTGTTGACCTGCCAGAGGGCAGGAAGGCCCTGCAGAGGGACCTGGACAGGTTGGATTGATGGGCAGAGGCCAATGGGATGAGGTTAAACATGGCTAAGTGCCGGGTCCTGCACTTTGGCCACAACGACCCCAAGCAGCGCTACAGGCTTGGGGCAGACTGGCTGGAAAGCTGTGCAGAGGAAAAGGAACTGGGGGTGTCGGTCAATGCCCACCTGAACATGAGCCGGCAGTGTGCCCAGGTGGCCAAGAAGGCCAACGGCATCCTGGCTTGTATCAGGAAGAGTGTGGCCAGCAGTACTAGGGAAGTGACTGTCCCCATGTACTCAGCTCTGTTGAGGCCGCACCTCGATTACTGTGTTCAGCTTTGGGCCCCTCAGTATAAGAAGGACATCGCGGCCCTGGAGCGTGTCCAGAGAAGGGCTACGAAGCTGGTGAAGGGCCTGGAACACAAGTCCTGTGAGGAGCATCTCAGGGAACTGGGGTTGTTTAGTCTGGGGAAGAGGAGGCTCAGGGGAGACCTTATTGCTCTCCACAACACCTGAAAGGAAGGTGTGGGGAGCTGGGGGTCGGCCTCTTCTCACAGAGAACTAGGACTAGAAGGAATGGCCTCAAGTTGCACCAGGAGAGGTTTAGGTTGGAAACAAGGAGACATTTCTTCTCAGAAAGAGCAGTCAGGCATTGGAACGGGTTGCCCAGGGAAGTGGTGGAGTCACCGTCCCTGGGGGTGTTCAAGGAATGGTTGGACCTGGTGCTTAGGGACATGGTTTAGTGGGTGACAGTGGTGGTAGGGGGATGGGTGGGCCAGACGATCTTGGAGGTCTCTTCCAACCTTAATGATTCTATAAAATAAGTACTTAATGCAAGATTAAAAATGGTTTGCCCTAGTAAGTCCCCCATATATTTCAAGCTGTTCAAATACAGTCATGCTAACAGAGAAAAGGGACGTTAATTGCAGTCTCAGCACTTTGACAACCTGAACTCCAAAAGGAATTCCGGAAATGCTTGCAGTAAGATTATTAGTGGTCTCTTAAATAATCTTTTTTCTAACATGGTTTCACTCTACTGCCCCCCACCCCCTTTTTTTTTCCTCCAAAAAAAAAAGGGGGGGGGGGTAACTTACTATTTCCTTCTGTAATCAAAGCTGCATAGAGCATAGACCACAATCTGCACTACATCATCAATTTTGTGTGCAGAGCGTTATGTCACAACACTTGAAATAGGATCAGTGGATTTTCTGTGTGTTGCTCATGGTGTTCCTGATCAAGAAGGAATTCTAGCTAACCCCTTTGTTTCAGTACACTACACGGAAAGCAATAACCACATATTAAAAAGACAATGCAATTTGTTTCATTTTTGATTCCTTTCCTAATGAATTGGAGGATTTGTCTGAAATTTCAACTATTATAGATTTTCTCTGGTAGGCACCTTCCTCCGTTTTTATGGATATTCCATCAAAAGAATGATCCATAGACTGTACAGCTGAAAGTGCAATTGGGAAAAAAAATCAGATCATCAGTGGAAAAAAAAGTGTTACATAACTAACAGTGATTCTCGATGTATGTATCTGGCATCACCCAAGAGTAAACACAGACACAGCTTACTGGGACTGGTTCTTCACATTACATTGCAGCAAGGTTATTAGCAACACCAGGAAGCAGTCAAACATACTGCCACACTTTCGATCACTGCAATGTTCATATAACTACTCCATTGCCCAGTATATGAACAGGTTCAGACTCCTTCAACAATGGTAAATTACAGGATAATTCTTAACCACTTTTTATACTCAAAGTGCAACTATGTGTCTATGGTCGTAAGACAAATGCCTGAGAGAAATGGACAGAAAACACAGATCACCATGCATAAGGTAAAAGCATTATACTTTTTAAAATTGAAAAGAGGACAATAATTTGTGATAGTGCTTGCAAAGCACACATTTTTGTTCATAAAAGCAAACAAGTCCCTGAATGACTGCATGCACATATTATGAATTTAAGTATCTAAGTTTAATGATACTGCTTTAAGATACTTTTTCCTTGCAACCACTGGACATTAAAGCTTTGATTCTAAAACTAGAGGTGAGTTCTGGTCTTAAATAGGCAGACATCAGGGAGCAAAAACAGTAGGTTGCATATCCCTCAATAAACTAGCTTGAGGTACATGGCAGTAAAGCATACGGTTAAAAACTTATGAAAAACAACTAAACGAAAACCACCTCCTTTTTGTAATGGTTTAATTTACAACGGTAAATATAAACATAACGTGTACTCCAAAGCATGCAGCTGTTTGTGAAACCCCATGTTTGTACACTGGTGTGGGAGTGATTGGGCTGGCAGGGCTCATGCTTACCCGTCCTGTACAAAATAGGGATGTGGTCAGTGGAGAGCTTGTGCTCGCTGCGCACTCCTATTAGCAGGGGGCTCCCTCTCCTGCAAGAAGACATCAGGTTACAAGCCTCAGCACCCAAAGATTCATCTCCCTGAACTGAACAACAAATGAACATCCCAAATTCAGCATGAACTCTGCAAGAGTAACTGAAATCCCATGGACACCTGATTCAGGAACATCCAGACTGTTGCTCACTCTGTGTATCTACAAACAGCTATTTGCATGTAAATTCAAAATCAGTTGCTAGGTTAACACACTTGGTTAAATCAACCTGACTGATCCTTGTGTTTAAAAGTGGAGTAGAAAACCTGAACACCAGGCAGGCCCAGCTGCAAGTCAAATGGAGTACTTGTCTACATGCTATCACTATGGCGAACACAAAGGAAAAGATGAAGGCATCTCCTTTCAAAGCTCTTGCAATAAGAATCTACAGAAAACACTGTCTCCCCCTAAGCTCAGAGCTGACCTGTTCCAGACCAGTTATGATGCAAGTGGTCACTAAGAAATCTTTAAAATACTGGGTGCACCCTTATGACTGAACTATTCTACTTTTTTAATTATGTTATAATAAATGGGGAAGAAGAGAAAGGAAATGAACAACAGCCAACCTCACCCTAGAGTATACAATATAACAAGAACAACCTCTACTATCTTCCAGATTGGGAAAAATACAAAAATGGTGGGAAAAAGGGAAAAAGAAAAAAGAAAAAGGGTGAAAAAAGCTACCTAGAGGGTACACCAAAAACGTCCTTTTCTGTACAAATGCTTACCTGGTACCAACTGCTTGACCAGGATAATGAACACTTTTGAACACAAGGGCAAAAGCACCTTCCTGGAATGAGAGAAATGCAAACTGTTTATCCCGTCCTTTGAAACCAGGTCATCATTTCAGAAATCCCAACACATAAGGTGCACCCATGTTTCTGTGAATAAGTAACAGATACTGAGCAGAAGGCTTCACAGACCTCTTCAGAGCCACCAAAAGCTCCAGGTGCTTCTTTCAGAAGGGTACCCCATCCCCAGGGCAGGGGGGCAACTCCTCAACCATTTGCTGAGCTCTCACCTGAGGGGCTGCCCCTGCAAGTGCTCTTGTTAACTCAGAGGGCTAAAGCTTGATAAAAAGTGCCAACTCTGGGGCATTTGCTAAGGTATAGTGCCACCAAGCGCATGGGTGAACCACCACAACCTGCCAGCAACATTTGTTCTTGGTCTGCAGCTACCGCAGATTCTGCCAGGGAAATCAGTGCAAAAACCCATCTCCTGAACAAACCCCTCTGGGAAGAGAGGGGAATTGCGGTGCGTCCCAATCCCGAATGGTTCAGCAAGAAGTGACACGTGGAAGCCATGCGCTGTGCGGCACAGTCCCCACAAGGGGTCAGCATCTCTTCCAGATGGAGGTTCCAGGGAAAAATTCAAGCACAGACTTGATCCAACCCTGTCTCCTGCCTTCCGTGTGCTCCTGCTCAAAGCGCACAAGGACCTAGATACTGCTGAGCCCCCGGATTTAGACATTTTTCAAATGAATATTGAATAATGTTAAATAAGAATGAATGGATGTCTGCTAGTAATTATACGAGGTAGGAAATGAAACACCCCGTTATTGTGTGCAACAGAACGTCCCTGGCACCATCATGCACAGGCTCAGCACTGCCCTAACCAACAGTTCCCTGCATAATAGCCCCATATGTTTGTTCTAGTGATGCACTTGTCTGTCCCTGTGTCCCCACCCTGCCCCCTGCCCCGGGCATTACCAGCTGCTGGATGACCCTTTCCACCAGGGTGGTGAAGCTGACGTCGTCGCTGTCGCGGTTGTCATACATGTACTTCACCAGTTTGGCGATGCACTCCGTGTCCGTCTCTGACTCGAAGTCGTAGCCCTTGCTCTCCTGCAGCCACAGCACACGTTTGGTAACCGGCCTTCTGCTTGCCTTTCTCTCCAGCCCTCCTTTTCCTTCCCACACCTTCTCCTTTCCTTCCTTTGTTCCTGCATTCCCTCCTCCTTTTCTACTTGCCTTCTTGCTTCCTTTCTTCTTTCTTGCTTTTCCTGCTTTTTTACCTCCTTCCCTTTTGTCCCCTTCCACCTTTCCTTTTTTCCCCTTCTGCCCATAACTCTTTCCTTTCCCTCCTGCTCTCCTGCCTCCCTTTCCTCTGCATTCTTTCCACCTTGCCTTTCCTTCCACTCCATTAGCATGAGTAGGAGAGTGAGCAGAGGGGTGCAAATGGGGGCATGAGGTGGGGGGTGAGTGCAAGAGGCAGAGCACAAAAGTGAGCATGAGGCTAAGTGCATCTGACATTAGTTACAAGTGCAAAAGAAAGCACAAGTGTTTGGGTGTGAGCCAGAGAGCAAGTGGGGGGATGAGAATGAAGTGGAGGTGCAAGAGTAAACGTGAATGGGCATGGGAGTGCAGGTGAGGAACAAGTATGAGTGTAAGAGTGAGCGTGGGGGGTGCAAGTGGGGAAGAGTAATAGTGCAAGTGGAAGAGTAAGTGGGTGTACATGTGAGTGTGAGTGCAAGGGTGACTGAGTGGGGAACATGAGTGGGAGAGTGAGTGAGTGCAAGTGGAAGACAGTGAGAACAGGAGTGACTGAGTGTGAATGCAAAATGAGTGTGTGCAAGTGCACTTCAGGAGTCAGTGCGAGCAGGGAGTGAGTGGAGGAGCACAAGATACGAGTTGGAAGGTAAGTAGGAAGTGAGTGCGAGAATGTGAATGGGGGAGTGAGTAGAATGACTGGGGAGCAAAGGAGTGAGGAGGGGAGCAGAAGTGAGCGTGAGTGGGGGAGTGAATACGAGTGCAAAAATACAAGTCTGGGAATAAGCTGGGGAGTGTGAGTGTGCATGGACACGTGGGGAGTGAGTAGGAGTTGGGAAGTGACGGAGCTAGTGTAATAGCATTAATGCAGGAGTGTGACTGTGGAAAGTGGTGAAGTGACTTTGCTTGTCAGTGCAAGAGAGGGAGAGGAGCAGAGAGCGTGAACGCAGGGCAACAAGGAAGGTGACAAGGTGTGCAGGGGTGGCTCTGGCTCTCTCCCACCCACGCTGGGGTCCCACTCACCAGAAATTTCTGCAGGTCTTTGTAGTTGGTGATGATGCCGTTGTGGATGACAATGAACTCTGGAGACAGAAGAAGGCCCTGCTCAGCTCAGCACAGCGTCCTCGGCCTTGCAGCCAGTGACAGCCCGTGCCCACAGCAATGCCAATATCCAACAGACAACAGGGACCACAAAACCTTATAGTGCGTAAAATTGCACTTGGCAAAATAAAAAGTTTCATTTCTCAGTGTGATTTCCTTGCTCTGCCCCATTCTGCTTGGTCGGTAATAGCAGAAGATACATATTAATGACCTGGGTGGGACTAGGGCTGATGAAATCTTGTAAAGCTTTTGGAAATCCTTAAACAATTGCCCATTTCCAGCAAGCTAGAAACAAGTGAATGCTACACTCCCCCTGCCAGCTTGCCATGGCTCTACACCAAAAAACACCAACCAAGACACTTCTGTACAGCGGTGATGAGAAAAATATAAATAAATACAATGTAAATACAAAAAACAAAATTCCGAAGAACAGCTGGGTAGATTCTTACCATCCAGTTTCATTCTGTGTTTCATCTCCTCTCTGCACTGTGGCTGTGCACCCACTGAACCTTTGGGACACTAACCCCAGCCTTTCATGAGATGATTCACTGCTGCAAGCACTTCACGGGAACATCCCCCATGGTCTGAAATCAATGCCAAACCCCTCCAGCTTCCTGGTAACTGGGCTCAGCATCACAGCTTGCAATAAGCCACCTGTCCTGAGTCCAGCCACCCCTTCCTGCAACACACCAGGTGTACCAGAAAGCCACATGTGTTTCCATATACTCCAAGACTCGCTCAGGACCACACGTTTTCTCTAGCAAACATTCCTACCATTGTTTTTATCCGAGCGCTGTGGGTGGCTGTTGACAGGACTGGGCTCACCATGGGTAGCCCAACGGGTATGCGCAATTCCGAGGTGTACATCAAACTCGACGTCAAGATCCATGTACTGTTGCTCTGCAGGCAGAAGTAGGAGAAATTTATTACAGAGGACTGTCTCTACCCCAAAGACAATGCGAGAATCTCATCCCACCTCCTAGGCCCACCATCAGCAAACCTAACAGAACGCTAAGTGAGTGATGCTACCACAGCAATGACCCCATGCTCCAGCAAAGCACTAAAATTTCAGATTCACCTATGTTTAAGGATGTTTACAATTGAAATACACAGCTTCATTCCCACTCAGGAAGCCTAAACAAGCAGGAGAGAGGGCATCCCTCACCCCACTGCCCTGAGCCTTTCCTTCCCCCAGCACCCCGGCTGTCCCTGCAAGAGGATTCCAAATGTAAACACACACAAGCAACCTTCCTGCATTCCTCGCCCCACCAAAATAAAACTTAACTTTTAAGAAAGAATCCACCCTAATTTTTCCCCTCTTGAGTGCAGCTTGCCATCCTGTCATCAAGCTGTGACTAAACCAGCTTGTTTCATGGCTACATGAAACATTCTATGGCTAGAATATTCGTCGATTCCTCTTGTCTCTCGAAAGCATACCATTAGTATTTCTTTGGAAAAAAAGTGTCCTTCTGTTCTGAAAATGTCTCCACGACCACTTTAAACTAGGTATATCCAGCAGTTTTCTTGAGCAGACAAGCATTTCTTCAGAAATACTTTGTATATCTTATATTTCTGTAATGCATGGATCATTTTGCCTAGCTTTTTCTGTTCCTGGTTTTCTCTATGCTATGATTAGATCTACCCACCTTATTTTGGATAAACAGCACTCTGCCATGAGGTCAACCTTTTTTTTAAACCCTTGCTAATTTTAAGTTATGCAAACAGCTTGCTTTATATGATTTCTCCAAGTTAACTCGAATAACAGCACAACTTAGGTTTATAACGCTCTTAGGTTAACAGCAGCTCTTAAATGCAAACTAGAGTAATTTCACTTCCTTAGAAAAGCATCTTCCTGTCCACACACAGCTTGCCTGTACTCCACACCCAACAACTTTGTGTTTCTTTGTGATCTGCAGATATTTAACAAAACTAACATTTAAATCATGGGAATATAAGGAGGCAGAAACAGACAGACAATACCTCATTCTGTGCTTTCTCATCAATTTGGCAGTTATACACATACATCCATGCTTAGTTGTAGCCACTCACTTAGTCCACGGCTACAGAGATTGACAGCTTTAGTAGGGACAAGTACTACACGTGGGAACTTAAAATTCAAGTAGTGAATTTATTAGCATATTTTTCTTTTTTTGGCCAAGCTCTAGGTCTCTGATAATTATCTCCAAGTAGCTTCCATTTCCCCAGTTTAAGGAAGGTTTGTTTCTTTTGTCAGTCTTTTTAAAACATATTTCAGGTCTATTTTACACTAATAGGATGCAATTCCTTTTTCTTGCCTGTTTTGTTTGTTTCTTGCTTGCTTTTCTTGCTTGATTCTTGTTTTCCCTGCAACATCATGACAACATCCCTAGTATCACTTTCCATCACATGCATGAGTGTCTACATCTCTGGCATTCTATACACAAGTTATTTGGACATAATGTTTCTGGGTAAAACAGATGACATTCAAAACGCACATGAAATAAGAGGACATTTCAAGGAAGGAGAGCAAGCAAAGAATGAAAAGGTGATACATACTGTGCACCTCTTCATCCAGAGCCTTCACTTTCCCCTTCTGTTTGATAAGATGGATTTTGCAGGCATTAGCTTCCCAGTCTTTGTCATTTCCACCATCGATTCCCACACCTAAGCATCACCACAGAATATGAAGAAAGACTGTGAAATGCAGAACGTATGTTACAATATTTTATGTAAACAAATACTGCTTTTTTTTTTTTTTCTTTATGATGCCCTTCCTCTCCCCAGCTGACCCTCCAAATAAAGACAACAAACCCGGGAGATTAGAAGTAAATTTTCACTTTGTCTTCTTTTAGGTATTTTCAAATTCTCAGATAATGGGCATGAAGAACATTTATAGAAGTCTGTATGTTGAAACCTCTAACCACATGATCACAGACATAGCCAATTTGTGTTTCAGCTTGCTTCAAAAGCAGAAGACAGTAGAAAACATTCAAAAACCACATTCATGTACCACAAGAATCATTAAGCCAAAATCCAAGAGCCACAGATGCTTGAAGAGAGCTACCTGCAGAATCGTAGCCTCTGTACTCCAGCCGCTGGAGCCCTTTAATAAGGGTCTCCAGGATCTCCCGTCTTGTCCGGGGAACATGGTAGTTCAGGTAAGCAAAGATGCCTGTATGGGGAAAAAGAGCATAATTTAAAATAAAGTCACAGCAGAGGGAACTGTAGGTGCTATCTATGTGGTACACATACCCCATTAAAAATCCCCAACTCAAACAGGCCTTCACATTGAGAATCCCTGCAGGATTCGCAGCTGAGGTCCAGTGGAGATGTCACTGATATCTGAGACCAAAACTAACCACAAAAATCACTGAAAGGCTCGGGTTGGAAGGGACCCTAAAGATCACCTAGTTCCTGGATCCGGTTGTAACATCCTCCTCAGGAGGCTGAAAGCACACAGGACGAGCCTGGGTGCAATGGGAGAGACTCCCCAGGTGAGCTGGACCTGGACGACAGAATGAGCTGCCAGGAGACAACACAGTGGACAAGAAACTCATGACTCCAGGTGAAAAATTCAAGGTTCACCAAAATTGGACTTTGCATGCTTAAGAAGCATCTTCAAGAGGAATTCTTCCTTGAATAGCTTTCTCTTACTAAGTTCCTCCCACAGACTCACTAAGAGAAACTCATTTAATTCATGCAAACCAACACCCTCAAACTAATTGAGCTATTTTTCCTGTGGGTTGCAAAGGCAGATAAATCATTGCTTCTATTTTTAAGCAGCTGGCACACAAACACGCTGTGGTGATGGGGACACACAAATTCCTAGATCTCTAATACCAATTACGGCTCTATTTCAGAAAGATTCCCTTTGGTGCCATCATGGAGCAGGAGCATGAGAAGACATTTACTCGTTGCGAGAAGTATCTGTACTGGAAAACTGTCATTCTCCCCAGTCCAACATTTTAAGGGAGAAAAACATCTGCATGGAATAAAAGCACAGGAGGTTTTACACGAACAGCTACATATGTACGTGACTGGTAACACAAGGATTGTAACTAGAGAAACGTTATAAAAACACTCTTGAGAAGAACAGAGTTCAGCCACTCAGCCACCCACACAAAAAGGCCTTCTTAAAGGCGTCCCAAATCTTTGACTTCTTCCTGACAGTGCAGCCATATAGCCTGCCTCATAGGTCCCAGACTTCTGCATGGAAGACTACTCCCAGGATGGCTCCTGAACCACGTATCTTTACGCTTACACAAAGATTTTACTTTAAAGAATGCTTGAAAAATTGCACTCTTAAACTTTTCGTGTTTTAGAATTAAACTAAATAATTCAAAGCATTCTAACGTCTCAATTTATTTATTTTGTAAGGAGAAACATGGGCTATTCAGTTCATGGGTTGTGCCAAACACCACATAGCAAAGAGCTGAAAAATTTACAAGGCCTTTTTTAAGCCTTAACAGAGTACTTGTATCACGGCTGCCTGCAGTTCTGATCCTCCCTGGCTCCTTCTCCCTTTTACAGGGGCTTGGCTGCAGGTCTCAGGATAGGTTTGCCATGAGCTTCAACCACCCACCCGCTCCAAGAACACCTCTCCCAACCAGCTCGAGAAGTTGCGTCGCCCTGCAGTGCTGCCGCAAGAAGAGAGTGCCACGTCTCACTTATTTTCCTCCATATTACTAGAAAAAAATGAGATGCACATTCTACCGTTCCTCTTTCTTAAACCATCTACTCAGATTAAGACAAAAAAAGAGAAAAGCTTTTTACTCGGCTTCTTGTGCTCCTACTCTCATTTCCCGCAAAAGCCAAAACTTTTTCCAATAGCCGCTTGTAAGACTATTAGGACCGGGCTTATAAAAATCTGCAACCTCTCCCGTTGCTCCCGACAGCCCAACCCAACAAAGCACACCAACCTGCTGTCTCCGCCTCTTGATGGCATCTGTTCAACTTGACTGTTGGTTCTAGTAATGACATGGACAGAGTGAGGCCCTCCTCCACAAACCTCACAATTCATAGCTAAAAACTCAGTAGGTAATACACCAGTGACAACAGTCAGAACCCCTGCTGTGTTTCAAAAGCTTCCTCTGCTCTCATCCTACAAACCTTCGTTCTCCACCCTTCTGGGGAAAAAAAAAAAAACAGTTTTCCAAATTGAGATACTTAGTTCACTCTGTTTCTAAAAACTACATTCTTCAGACAAACAGCATCCTCCCTGTTCACAAGTGAACTGCTTCCAAATAGCTGTCACCCAGGCTGAGGGGCTGCACATTTCAGCTGTATCCCAGACACCTAAAATCCTTTAAGTGACTTCCAGGTCTTACGGAGAGTACAAAGCAGACTGCTTTATTAGTAGGCAGCTGCTGGAAAAGCCCCTCTGTCCGTATTTGCCAGAAACCTCCCAAAGAGACCCCCAAGATAAATTTAAAAAAGCATGTCAGGACCCAGTGATGCCTGACATATCCCTTTACACCAAAGCCACCTACCATAAGTAAAGCTACCTCAGAAGGCGTGATTACAACCAGCACGTGCAATTATGGAAATAGGAAAGCTGCACACACTTTTCCCAATTAACTAACCAGTTTCAGAGCTGGCACCTCTCCCTTGTTATACATACCCTGGAAGCACACGCCAATGGTCCCATTCCCACCCAAATCCCCGAGCCTTCCAGCTGTCACCTCCGGGCTGCTCCCTGCGCTCTTGGAGCCCGCCAGCAGCTCTCCAGGCACCCCTCAAGCGCTGCTCTCCCGCTGCAGCTCACCGCTCCCACCACCACAAGTCCCGTCAAGTGGGACGCGCTCTGTCCAGTGAACCGGGGGACGATGACTGGTGCTGAGGTGCTCGGGTGTGGCGACGGCGAGGCCGCCCCTGAAGCCCTGCGGACAACAGCAGGACGAGAGGACAGCAGCCTGGCTGAGGGGGCACAGAGGAGGCCTTCTTGGCCGGCCCACTGTGTGATTCACAGGCAGACACGGGACAGGCTGCCTGGTAGAGGCACTGCTGGAAATTGTGAGGAGAAACCACGTGCAGAAGGCATCATATATGCAGGCCTACCCAAGAAGGGAGAAGAAAAGAGGATGGGGAAGGGTGGGGAACAGGACAGCAAGCTTAACTTCAGTGGTCTCAGCAGCTGCCCAGCCACCTCGCATCCAACCTGGCTGCCCGTCAGCAGCCCCAAGCCTCTGACAAACAGCTGGCAAGGGCAGAGCCCTCCTCTGTGCCGACAAAACATCATGCACACAGCCACAGAAAGCTCGGCTTGCTTTCAGGCGATGACACTGCATCGTGCTTGCAAGTATTTTCTGCTGGAGCACAGCGGGGTGCCCAACATGGTCACTTCAATGGCACCAGCCCTACGGAAAGCGCAGAGCACACATCCCCTCCTAGGTACCTGATCAACATGTCTGTAGCTGGTAGGTGCAGCCCCAGGGGTGAGGGGACACCAAAGAAACACGAGAGTCCTCCTCACAAAGCCCCACTGGAGACCATGTCCCATGGCACTCTCCACACAGACCCTTGGTGCCCCAGCAAGGCCAAGAAAACGAAATCCGCTTTTTGGTTTGCCGCTAGTTTTGAGGCAGGAACACTCTGTTCTCAAGTTCAAACATCGTTCTGAGCTCACGGCGCCCAGGGATTGCTGGTGAACCCCAGCCAGCACTGGGCAAAAGACCAGCCCGAGTCAGAACCATGGCATGTGGCTCCCAAGCTGGATCACCAAGCCACGATCCCTCTCCCTGCCCATGAGATGCACTACTGAGCTCTGCATGACCTCAGTCCTTACCGACTCCTGTGTGCGCACGACAAATGCTGTTTTTTTCACCTGAGGCTGCACAGAGGAGGGTTCAAAAAAAACCAAAGGAAACAGAAAAAGGAAAAGAAAGACACAATTCTGCTTTATAAACTGAAAACGGCTAGCTTTATGGAAACCATCGTTCTTTGAGTTCAGAAATCTGCCACACACACAAAAACGTCTAACTCAATAGAGGGGCATGATTATTACACAGAAAACTGCTTTCGTTTCATAAAACATTTTTGTGAATGTGAGTTGATCATTTTAGCCTCCCATCCTGCTTCTGGCAGGTTCCAAGTTATTCTGAACCAAAAAAAAGTGGCTTTCAACCAGAACCACTTCCCTCTACCGAGGGCTGCCTTTGGACACCTTTGTTAAATCTGAATCCAAATCAGTCAGTGACTTGAAATGTTATCATCTCTGCACATTTTAACAAGTTCAGTCACACCTGAACTGAAGAAGAAAATTAAATGGACTTGGGTCCTTGTCACAGATCACAGCTGCTAGCAGCATACACCAAACTGCCCTGTACTGAAAGGGCACAGAGAAGAAACCTATTTCTTCCAGGCAGGAATGGGTCATCTGAAATGAGACTGAAAAACAGTACTGTTTATTTGTGCTTGTAGTGTAAACAAACAAAACATCTATCTAGAAAGGAGCCAACTTGGCATTTGTCTCAGGCATTGAAAATCTATTAATTACAGCACAATTGTATTCAGATTATTAGTAAGGACTAGGAAAAAAGTCTGAACCTAAGACTAAGAATGCCACAAAAAAAGAAAAAAGTGATCTTATCAGGAAACAAAGACTGTGGAAAAAAAGCCAGCTATAAATACAGTATTAATGCTGTAAAACATGCAAACATTTTTCAAAAAAGACCATGCAAACATTGGGAGATGCTGTTTTGATTCAGTTCATCTTTTAGATCTTGACATGAAAATAGCTGGAGTGATAACGGGGACACCACTACAAAAATAAAATTCTAAGAATTCACCAGTGAGCAACACATTTTACAAATGAGAAGGCAAGTAAGATAAGCGGGTTTAAAACTCACAGAAAACATTTTTAAAAATGAACTAAAATAAACAGAATAATATCTAAAATGATACATAACTAATGTAAAAAAAAAGGGACAATAAGGCAAGTGAAAATAAATGCAAGACTGACTAATCAGCAAGTTGAAACATTTGAAGGCTTATCACCCATTTATGACATGATGAATTATGCATAAATAACAGTTTCATATACTGGAAATATTTTCAAATGCATTTCATTTTCACCTTCTCAAACATCCCACAATGAGATGATCCTCAGTCCTCCTAACGAGCTGGAGAAAGCTTCGATAATCTACATTTTAAGAACAGCGTTTTCACTGGCTCTACTCTCAATATTGGATTATTCAGGAATATGAGCAATCACATCTTGAAATCACTTCCATTTTTAAACACAATTCCACTGCCCTTGACAGATGAGAAAAAAGACCCAAGGCATTAAATGCTTGCCATGCTCCACTGAGTTAAGAGTACTCTTGAAAAACGTCCACTTCTCTTGGCAGCCAGCAAGAGGCGTTCTGCAGACAAGGTTTTGCTCCTGAGTTGCACCCCAAGCTGTCGATCACATCTGTGTGAGCCAAAGGGTGCTCAGGTGATGCTGATGTCCCAGCATGACGCAAAGCGCTGGCTGCTCAGAAAAGAACCTCTTTTTACTTGCAAGCTGAACAAAGATGACTTTATCCAGCTACAAAATGCAGCCTTCTCCGAGGTGGGACGTGGCAGATGCAGGACGGCACAGAGCAACCCTACCTTGTGCTTTATAGACTATAAAAGACATTCCTCGCCATGCAATACAGGGATGTTTTCCTCCAAACCACAACGCCTTATTAAATCTTTGCTCTCTCCCTCTTCATGCTTATATTCAAATCAACACACGTGACTCAAAAGATGAAAAGATAAGAACTGCACAGATCTTCGTAGCTGCTTGAAGGCTTCCGGCAGAGCACTCTGTCACAAAGTGCCAATTTTTCTGTCAAAGTGACAACTCATTTAAGTTACAACAGCCAATAGAAACGTGTTGGTTTTGATGAAATTACAGTGCAGTGCAAATCCAGCAAATTTCCATCGTGGTCTCACCATCAGCCTCTCCCCACCTTGCCAGCCTACATCCCAGGTGCTGAACATGAAGAATTTGGGAAATGCAAGCAGAACCTTCTGAAACCAACCCACCATAATTTCAGGTCTCTAGCAGACCTGAAAACGGGAGTTTCACTTCCAGCTCAACTTACATACTTAGCCCCAAATCAACACAACTACTTTTTAGTAACAATGCCACACCTGCACTCTAGCTTGGGCTCTGGAACAAGCCAGAAGGAGGAAGTATTACAGAAAATCAGGCAATATGAACGGCATTTAATTACACTACTTTGACAAGTCTTGAGTTGCCATTATATAAGGAGAAATACATGTCACATGAACCTCCCAAGCCCCCCTGTGAACTTCATTCTAGCCTAGAACTGTATATAATTGTGGATTCCCAGCTAGAAGACGACTAGCAGCAAACGTCCTACAGAAATTTGTACCTGATAGGCTCAGAAAACACAATAGCTTTGTCTGGAATACACTAATATACCTCAAGCCTTGACATTAATATACTTCAGGATTAGAACAGCAGTCACTCTTTACGACAGAATAAAACATTTCAACTTGTAACTTGACACGGGACTTCACACATAGGGACTGAAAAGACTTGTTCACAATAAGACCTGCCATAGCGAGAAGTCCCATATGTACTTCTCAAGTGAAATACATTGAACAACATAGTTTTGAACATAAAACATTGTCTCTTACGGATGTGCTTTAACACCTTACCCCAGCAGAACAGGTATTCAGGTGCTTGTGGAATTCATCTCTCTCTTAGATCCAATTTTTAATAATCAAACACTAAAACTAAGCATTCTCAATGACAGCTACGTAAAGATTGAAGGTGAGATTGGATGGGGGGTTGGAACTAGATGATCTTTAAGGTCCCTTCCAAACCAAACCATTCTATGATTCCCCTAAAAACGGTTGACAGTTTTTGTCAAATTCATTATTTCTATTGTTGACAGTCACTAAACAACTCTTCCTGAGAACATTATTTTCCTGTGACCTTTCTGGTTTTCATGTTCCTTTATTTCATGATAAGCACACAGGAAAATGAAATGAATCACCACTTCCAGGTAAGAATAAATTATCTTCTCCAGCATCTTGAATACATGAAGTTACTCAGGAATAGCTTCTCCTAATCCTTTTCTCAATCCCTTCTGAAAGCAGAAAAGCCTTCAGGCTAGATTTACTGTCAGATTTACAAATATCTTTATACCGTACTGTATACTGTTAAAATAACTTCAATAGATGATATTATCAGTACATCCACTTGGCAATTCTGAAGAATCCTTTGTCCTGGTGATGATTATCAGGCCTCTGGTCTTCAATAAATTAGATGCAGGTTGCTAAATATCACATGCATAATGTGCGTGACAGACTGGGAAAAAGGAAGAAAAAAATCTTTCTTCAAATTATAGTAGGGGAGAAACAAAGCCGTAACAAGTACTAACACAGATATACGAGCAGCCCAGAACAAAATACCAGAACCACATGGCTTTTGGCCCTCTCGCTTTCTGTGTTCCCTAAGACGATGCTCAAAGGCTGCTGGAGCAGGCTCCTGTTATTTGCTGCTCGGTGGGTCGGCAAGGAGAACGCCATGCCAGCTGCCGCATGGAGGAAAAACGCTAACTTCACGTGACTTGAATGAGCGCAAGGTCAGAAACAAGCAGACTATGTTACCATGTTTGCTAGCTGTAGGTGGGAGACTTCATGTTCAATTCACCAAGCCTGTGCTGGAAAGAAAGCAAAGCAGAAAAAAAATCCACTGGATGAAGAACCATATTTGTCCACTGGATACTTTTACCACCTGCGCACACACCTCTTTCTTCAGATAAAAAAAGACAGATTTCTCCCACCTAGAGCGACCAACCAGAGCACCAACTCTAAGGACACATTCCGGGCAAGAGCCACCGCTCTGCGCGTCACAGCAAGGCATGGACCTAGGCGTAATAACGGTATTGTGGAATGTGGGAGGGCAATTCCTACTGACGTGCATGCAACCCTAAAGCTTGGAACTCAAGTCTTTCTTAAGCCCATTCTTATCTCCAGTTATCACAGCACCGGACCTAAATTCTTAAATCCCTTTTTGTTGTTTGTTTTAAAGCAGTTGTGGCAGATGATAGGTTTACTTATTTACAGAACAGTCCATCAGGCCTGGCTACCTTGAAAAACCTGTTTTCCAAACTATTTCATAGATGCCATTGAACTGGTTTAGTGCATTCAGACCAAAGCACAACCAATTTATACCTCATTAAGTCTTTAAACAAGTAAAGCATACTAAGAACAAAATCTATCCTCCTGCAACACTGTTAAAACCAAAGAGAACAGCACATCTACGCACCAAACCTGTCACTTATTTTAGACACCAAAGAAGCAAACTTTGAGGATGCTTTACCTGTCAAGTGGTACAAGCACATCAGTTCACAGGACTTCATGAGGTCACACGCACGTAAACCTGAACATCAGGTTATCAACGCACTGAAAACATTGTGTTGGTATCCTGTCTTGAGCCATCATACAGACAACTCAGATAACAATAGCAGCATTCTCACTTTCTCTTTTTAAGCTCAGTAACTAACCTTCTATCTGAGTCAAATCAGATAAAAATCTGAATGTGGACTGTGTACCCTATGGACAGCACTGTAAGATAAAGCAGCATGTATCCTGACACAGCTATATGCCATAAACACTGCCAAGGGTTCTTACAGCCAACCTGCAGGAGGAATCAGGAGGAAGCCTCTACCTCAAGATAAGGACTTCTGTCACTTCAGCTAAGAGACCATCGGGACATCAGTATATGGTCGGAGGAGCTCCCAGCCATTCTGTCTGTTTATATTTACAAGACGGAGAAGGCATCACCTCCATTTGATTGCCTTGTTCCTTTGCTGGAGGGTACTGCTGCTGTGCAAAAGGAAGCCCAAACCACCACCACAATTAACATTTCATAACGTGAGCCCAGACCACAGTCAACTTCGTCTTGTACTCACCAGCTGTGCTGCGAATGGCGGCAGCAGAGACTGCGCCCCTTCATCTCTGCCTGCAGGGCTGAGCCCCCATCCACAAGAGCTCATGTGGCAGCACCCTCAGACCCCAAACAGTTCTCCTCTCGTTCCCTACAAAAACCTTAGCTGTCTTCGCACGCTTCCTGCACTGAGAAGCTCTTTGGCTTCCAAGACTTTTTCTTATTCCATAAGTCTCTTCAGAGAAACATGCTCAGTCAATGCTCTCTTCTCATTTTTCACTGCAGGATGTATCTATCTCTGGCTCCCAGAAAAAGACTCAACAACATAACCAATAATCCTTGTTGCTCTCCTTACTGTTCCATAATACAGCTCAATATCTAAGAACAACCTTGCTTATATCAAAAGGGGAAGAAATATGTCAGATCTTGAGTGCAACTGAATAACTACCCACAGATTTTTCAGTGCTTATCACAGTTAAGATGATGAAGACCAGAACGTTAACAGTACACGTTTCAAAGGTTGGACCTCAAAAAAGGCAAGCACAAGGCACAAAAACCATGCCTGTTCTCGCAGCCAACTATTTATAATAATAATTATCCCTTCTATTCTTAGCTTTGCTCTACTTTGTACTTCTAACACAAATTAACATAGTGATAAATGTAAGCTGAAGTATGAATTTCTGAGTGCCTCCAAGTCCACAGACTTGACAGTTTGAAGGTGATAGCGTTTCACCCCGGCTCAATCTCACAGAATCGACGAAAGAAATGGCAACTTGCAAATCAAACATATAAAACAAAATCTTGCTCAGAGCAACAATTCTAATCTTACGTGTAAAAATGGGGGGGGGGGGGGGAGAAGCAAAGAAGAAAACATTGAAAGAAGACCATTTTCATGGAAGAACACAAAGCCAATGTGATAAAAAGGGGAGAGGAAGAGGATGGATAAGCGTTATTTCTATGTCCAAAAGTTAAGGTGGAACAACTCTACTAGATAGGCAAAGAGGAGCGTAAGGAGGCCCCTGGAAAGCCCCCCAGCCTCGCTGGCTCCTGCTCTTGCCCATCAGAGGAGTGTGCTTGGCACGAGCGGGCCGAGACAAGCTGGCGTCGTGACCCCCGCCATGGATGCTTCTCCTCCACGCCTCGGCCAGCTGAGCTGCCTCGCCTCACGGCCCCACGCCGAGCACAGCGTGACAGCCCCCTCGTCACGAGTTGCAACGCCTCAAACAACGGCAAGGCGCCGGGCTTCCCACCTGGAGATGGGAGCGGCCAGCGCGACACGGCCCGGAGCGCGCTCCCAGCGCTGCCACCGAGAGCCGCCGCCTCTTCCCGCGCCGCGCGTCCGCTGACAGGGGCTGGGGCTGCCCCGGGGCCCCGGCACGGCGGGCTCCGTGCTGCCGCCGGCCCTTTGTGCGCCCCGCCGGCACCGGCCGGTAATTCCGCGAATAAAGCCGTCCTTTCGGGCTAACCGGCCGGGAGCCGCCTCCCCGGGAGGCCCGCGCGGCGCGGTGACACCTCGCCGTGACGGGGCCAGGGCTCCTTCCCGTCCCCGGCGCCCGGCTCGGGGGCTGCAGCCGGGGCCGGCTCCCCCGGCTCGCCCCGCCGCCGCCGCCGGCCGCCCTTACCGCACATGCTGCTCCCCCGCCGCCGGCCGCGCTGCCTCTGCCAGCCGGAGCCGCCCCGCCCGGCCCCCCCGCCGCGGGAGCCCAGGGCGCAGGCCCGCCGCCCGCCCCGCCATTGGGCTCCGCGCCCGCCCCGCCCCGGCCCCGGCCCGGCCCCCGGGACGTGGCGACCGGAGCCGCGGCCGTCGCCGCCCGCAGGCGGGGCGCTGCCCCCCGGGACGTGGCAGCCGGAGCTGGAGCCGCGGGCGGGCGGGAGGGGGCGCGGCCCGGGAAGGTCCAGCTCGGGGGCGGGTGCTGCCCCCCGAGCCCGGGGGCAGGTACCGGCACCGCCGGGCGGGAGCGCCCAGAGGACCGGCGGCGGCCAGTTGCGGGTCCTGGCCCTCAGAGCGCTCCCGGAGGCCCGTGGAGGAAGGGAGCGGCGCCGGCAGCTGTGCGAGAGGCACCCCGTGTGCCCGGCGCCCAGCCCCGCGTGGCCTGGCTTCTGGTTTCCTGCCCTACCAGCCCCATAATGGCACCTATTCAGAAGCGAGATAAAGAAACCATTAAGCTGGATCCGCAAAGCGAAGCGGGATGGGCGTGACCGCCGGCGGAGGGAGAGGCTTGTTCGTACAGCCGGGCAGCCGGGTGCATCTCCGTGCAACTGCCACTGTCAAGTTCTGTTTGGAAAAAAATAAATTAAAAGCCCGAGGATACAAAACGATAGCAAAATCCCTCCTTAGGAAAAATGGTCACTTTATCTTGACACTGAAGAAGTCAATACAGTAAGATTTCCTTACAAAGTCGAGAGAGAAACCAAAAACATTAGTATACATAAAACAGGACAGTGAGGGGTTTTGACCCTTCTGCTAGAAAAAACCTGGCAAAACACAAACAGAAGGAGGTCACCAGTCTAAGAAATGTTAAAAGTGAGCAGCCAGCACACACAGCCATCTCTGTGCTTTTGTTCAGCAGCAAAGGCATTACAGTAATAAACTGAAGCAATGAGACAGTTCCTATGACTTGATCGTGTAGGGCAGTAATTGGGAATCAAGCTGCTTAGCCCTCTATTTTCCCTTTGACCGTTGTGAAGGTGGAGAAAGGCTGACTTAAAATTCTGATCTTTCCACACTTGTGCTTGCACAGAGAGTCCACTTCCACATCTTCCAGGGTGTGGAAGCTCCAATGCGTGGAAGCCGTGGAGCGTGTCCAGAAAAGGGCTACAAAGCTGGTGAAGGGCCTGGAACACAAGTCCTATGCGGAGAGGCTGAGTGAATGGGAATTGTTTGGTCTGGAGATGAGGAGGCTCAGGGGAGACCTTAATGCTCTCTACAAATACCTGAAAGGAAGGTGTGGGGACCTGGGGGTCGGCCTCTTTTTGCGGATAACTCATGATAATACTAGAGGGAATGGCCTCAAGTTGCAGCAGGGGAGGTTCAGGTTGCAAATGAGGAGACATTTCTTCTCAGAGAGTGGTCAGGCATTGGGACGGGTTGCCCAGGGAGGTGGTGGCATCACCATCCCTGGGGATGTTCAAGGAAAGCTTGGACGTGGTGCTTAGGGACATGGTTTAGTGGGTGACAGTGGTGGTAGGGAGATGGTTGGACAGATGATCTTGGAGGTCTCTTCCAACCTTAATGATTCTGTAATGATTCTTTCATTAGGAAGATGGATACCTTGCAACAGTGGACACAGATTTCCTAGATGAGAAAGGAACTACTAACCCACTCTAACTGTGATCAACAGAAATATGCACAATATATGTTCAAATACTGCTCTCACCAGGTTCATCCACTATTCAAACTACCTTTTTTACTGACCTACTAGAGATACTGGTTTGTCTGCTGCTTTATTTCTATGTTATGGGTTTCTGTGCTGTCCTGTAGTAGGTCCTGCTTCACAACTTCACTGGCGGAATTTCTCCATAGATTCACTACAAATCTAAAATGTACATACAGCATTATGTGAAGAGAAATTGAAGGATATGACCCTACTTACAACAAAGGATCCACCAGACCTGAAAAAGCATGGACAGGCCTTACAAACACTCCAAAAATACATAGTTCATGTCTGCAGCACAACAAATCCTGAACCTTATGACTTAAATCTATGCAATACTTGACAATGCTATAAAAATACTTCAGACTAAGGCTATATGTACTAATAATCCTGATGCAAATTTCTCAGAATTTTACACAGAGAGAAATCTAGCTCCATGTGTTTATTCTCGAAGTGGCTATTTCATATTTTCCCCATAAAAAACTAGATTTATCCCCTACGTAACTTGCTAAGTTATTCTGAGTCTTGCTGAATGTGGCTTTACACCATAAAATAATTCATACCAATGCAGATGTGCAACTTAGTACCAAAGGAAGAAATGTGAAGACAGTTTCCCAAACCATCTCTCTCACACAACCCTTTTAAGATAAACAGTGTGGGCCACAGTCAGGAAGAAGTACCCTCTTTCCTCCCGCAGCCTCAATGTACTTCAATTGAAATAGAAGTTCTGGCCACAGTCCTGAATTCTGGATGGACTGCATCTATCACCTCCTGGAAAAATGCGTATTTTGTGATTACTAATATGACGCATATTGAATATTAACATCAGGTAATGTCAGCTGTTTCTTCCTGGTATGTTGACAGCACCTGCTCCATAAATCCTGTCAGCGAAGGCTGTGGCTGTTGATAGCCTCATACCATATAAAATAGTGTTATCAGAAGACTGCCTAAAAGACAAACAGGCTACTTTCTCCTTGAAGCATGGAATGAATCACATCCTGATCAAAAGCACATCTCCACCTGTAAACAGTTTCAAGACAGAAAGAGTATAGATGGCTATAACCAACTTCTATAACAGAGAGCACTAGAGTAGCTTGGGAAACATGAATGATTTTTTGTTTTCTCTACCTGAAAGTGGTGAAAAAAATCACTGAATGACAGACTAATTTTACACAGCAAAGATACCAACATACTTTTTCTCTTCTTTAAAAAAAAAATAACAGAATATGCAGTCATTTCTATTTTAAATGTAATGACTGGCTGCAATTTTTAGAAAAACTGAACAGTCAAAACCACCTTGCTGACCTGAATGTTACAGCACAGTAGTTTCCCAGCTCCCCTAACTAAAGAGCCCTCTTTAAAAAAAGAAAAAAAAAAGAAAAAAAAAAAGCACTGACAGAACACCATACACTGTACTGCCACAGAGGACACTGGCCACCTCATTAACTCGTAGGCTAAGCATTGAACAGCCATTGCTATATTCCCCTTTCTTCCTCTGTCTCTGAATGCAAAAGGTTTTTGGGTGGGTGGAGGAGGCGGGACACCCCTCACCATCGGGGCTTCTTTCCATTAACTAAGCTTTTCCATTGAGATCGGAAGGTTCGCACGGTCTCCTAACAATATGATGTTTTTACCCTATTGGGCTGTCATAATATCAGAATTTATGGTTATTGCTAATGCTGTAGATAGAGTTGAACTTTGTCTCATCCCCCTGAACCAGTCCTCTCCCGTGTCACTGAGAAATGGATCTCAGCGGTTACAGCAGTACTGAACGCAAGGGCTGGTCCTACAAAGTACAAACTGGCACTCAGCCCCCTCCCTCTTTATCCAGAGCTAGAGAGCCCCTCCATCACTTCATGCAGGACAACCACTGATCTAGAAAGCTTACTTTGCTGTGGGACAGAACAGATAGAGGGGGATGGGGTGCAGGCCTTAACCTCTCCCCACAACAGCTTGAAAAACGTGGTTGAGGACACACAGGGCATGTGCTGGACATGCAGTCTTTTCAGTCACAAGATCACAAGGTGCTTAATCTTCATCCTCAGTACATGCAGGCTTAATTTGGTCCTATTTGTACAAATCTAAACCCCATTAAAAACAAGACCAGAAACAGACAACAGCAGAACTGGATCCTTACTGTACCTGAAAGAAATTAGTACTGCTTAATTGAAGAATAAAGACCACATCTGAAGAGAGATGTTTTTATTTAAACACACAGATCAGCTACTTTGCGCTCACGTTCTGACATATACAATGCATTGAATTGACAAATTAGACCTAAAAAAGCTCTGTTTTTTGAGAAACGAGAAACATTACTTGCCGTTCTGTGCTTTGCTGATGAACATGGTGATAAAGTTTGCATAAGCTCTCTTGGATAGTATGAGCCTACCTCAAGGGGAATTTTGTCACCGATATAACTTGTAAGATCAGGCACTGTGTACTTTGTAGTGGAGTTGAAGAAAACATGGTAATTTCAAACCAATTTCTAAATCCGGAGTGGGTAATTTAAATGACAGTAGGTCATTACTCTACATGAAAGCTAAAGAAATATTTTGCTAAAATATTTATTTTCAAATTTCCAACAAGTAATATGAAGTTTATTGTTACCACATGCTGATCTGGCTTGCTATATAAGATTCTCCACTGACTTAATTGATCCCATTTAAGGGACTCAGTGGAATTACACTGGCAAGGAGGGGAACAGGAAATATACCAGAGGCTGTCAAATCCTTGCACGCAGGGAACACTACTACAACCATAAGCCAAATAATGACCGCAAACTCAGCTCAACTGTGGCAGCACAAAGAAGAAATACTATCTCCATTAGGCAAGCCATCTGCTAACGCTAGGCACCAGGAAGAAATTAAGTCCTACACGCACAAGAAATAAACAGAAGTACTTGCAAAGCCTGATTTACGTATTTCAATTTCAGAACAATAAATATTTCTCTTCCCATAGTCTCTAAACTGGAGCGTGTTCTGCTCTGCCACGTCCTCCCCGCACTCAGCCAGGGCAGCCAAGTTACACATAAGCTGCACTCTTTGGCACTGTAGAAGGAACAGGATATTGCATAGGTAAACACATTCATTTTCTTTGCTATCCTGCAAATGTAATTTGTGCCCTTAAGCATTGCACATTCATCTTGATGTAGGAGTATTATGTAGAGAGATCATCTTTTGCAAGTTTAAACAGACCACTAATGGTGGCTGAACAATTTTACTTCTAAGTAAGCTAATTAGTCTTGCTACTTACTGAAGTTGATAAGGATCATTTTTTAACATTTATTTAAAAATATATGTTTTTTAAAACAAACAATTCACTTTGTTTCTGTTGCTATTACTTGTGCAGTGGTAGCAAACAAGTAGATAACTTTCACAAATGATGGCAATATTGCACCCTCTAAAATTAACAGTTGAAGTTATGGGTTACTTTTCACACAAAACTGACATAAATAAAAAGCATTTTATTAAGACTTGATAAAATTAACATTCCTGAATCTCCCATTTATACAGCAGTGGAAAAAAAATATTTAATATTTCTATTGCATAAAAAAAGTCAAGAAACTTTACTTCTGCCCCCTCTTTTTTTTAATCTTGAATTTTTTGTACGGAAGAACAATGAAGAGACATCACCAATTTTAGAAGCCTGCCATTTCAATGCAGGGCATTTAATAAATTAGTGGATAAGCTGCTTAAACTGAGGAGACATTTTCACAGACAGAAGTACAACGATTTTTCTGGCAAGAAAGTCAAATCTGGTTGTTTCTCAGCACAAGGCTGATTTACATACCACGAGAAATAAATACTTATTTGGCCATAGATGATGCTAGTTTAAGTAGAATTTGCTTCTTTCTCCGCGTCATCATCATCATCAACAACCTGAAATCAAATCCAGAAGTAGCTTAGGTAAACAATGTAAACTCTCACTCCTGTGCCATTGCCTAGAGAATTTATTGCATTAAATCCTTGCTGGACTCAAGGGGAAGAGTAGCTGTTCTACGTCACTGAATGACAACGGTGACATGAAAAACGTAAAAAAAACTTTCAACCAAAAATACCATCTGGAAATACGGCTGAAATAACAGGAGCTGGTCACATTACTACAGAGGCCACTAGAATCACTGCACCATATCAAATTTTTAATGAAAAAGCAAAAGAATCTACATTGGAAGGGACAAGAGCTTGTCCTTTACTACCACAAAAAATCACTAAAGCTCAAAGGTAGCAATCACTGGCTAACACAGTTCTGGGCTCCTCAACAAAGAAGGAGATTCACATGCTGGAGAGAACCCAATGAGGGATCACCTCCTTCAGCCTGCTGGCACCGCTCGGGGACACTGTTAGTCGTCTTTGCACATCGCTGGCTTATGCTCAACTTGGTGTCCACCAGGAGCCCCGAGTCCTTTGCAGCCACGCTGCTTCCCAGACAGGCAGCCCCCAGCACATCCTGGTGCGAGGGGCTGTCCTTCCCCACGTGCAGGACTTCGCTAAGTGCCAAATCTTTTGCTAAAGCACAGCTCCTGGCTTACAAAAACTGCACCTATATATCCCGTACTTTTGCTTAAACTGCCAGCCTGGCATGCTGGAAAGGCAGAAAGACCCCGCCTTTTTTTTTTCTTTTCTTTTTTTTCTTAACACCCCCTCCCCTCTCCCTCCCCCCCAATTTAAACAAAAGCAGCTATTATCTCACACCAACCCACCTGTTCCACGCCTTCTACTTCGGGGATGTAGAACTGGAGCATGTTCTGTATCCCATTCTTGAGGGTGATGATGGAACTGGGACAGCTGGTGCACGAACCCTGCAACTTCAGCTGCACAATCCCATCTTCAAAGCCTTTATAAATAACATCGCCACCATCTTCTTGCACTGTTGGCCTGATGGAACACGATACTCAATTTAAAATAAGTGTAGCTTTCTTCTAGGAATCTTAAGAAGAGTTCAATTTAACATACACGAAGAACTGGCATGCTAGAGTAACTAGAGCAACCCTCTTTCTCTACAACCACCTGATTAAAATTTCCAACAATTCATAATTTGCTGGACTCTCACATTCATGGCTACTGTCTTTTTATTGGATATTAAGCAAAACATATTTGCAATGAATGCAGTAACATGCAAAGAAATAGTTGAAATTCTAGGGGTAAGCACCTTAGAGCAGAGCTTGATCCAGCCTGCAAAGCCCTCTCCACATGTGATGATGCTTGCCTCAATTATGCACCAAAATCCAGGCAACGTCCATCATATAATAGGTGTATGTCCACCATATGATGCACGTGCATCTGTTACATGACTAGGGACAGGGATAAACAGCCCTTACATCCTTCCATAAATAAATACACAGTTTACTGTAGTTTACATAGAACACTAAAAAACACCAACTATATAAAAGCTTAATTCTGCAAGTGGTTGAAGAAACCAGCATCTGTTAAGATTATATCCCAGTACTCATGGCATTTCTGCAGCCTGGTCTCCTTTTGCAAACAACAAATGACCAGCCTTGTAACTGCATCCCCATAGCAACGTTTTTCCAGACCAAACTAAAACCATCCCATTACTCTAAAAGAAGCTTTTATACTGATTTCCAAAATAACTCTTTTTAAGAGCTACACTCCTAACAGAATAACCTATGAATCTGACACATTTATTAACAGCTCACCATAGCTAATTATCTCCATTCCAGAAAGTCAAAGAACATGAATAAAAATTCCTTTTTTTTTTTAAACTTTAAATTAACTTTTTAAAACACCCTGCAGAAACTTTCAGATCTCCATTCCTTCCGTCCTGCACCTTCTTACAACATTTTTGCACATATTTTTGATTCACCAAACAATAAGGCTCTGTATGTACCACTGGCTTGTATATAGTTTCCATCAGCTATCCTGCTGTATAATGAAGTAAGATGCACTGCTGCTGATATTCTCATCAACAGCTTCTTGCTCCACCAGGGAGGAGAAGAAAGAAAGAAAAAGGCGGAAAGAACCAGTGATTTTGACAGAAATTCTGTGAATTTTAAGAAGGGCTGCTGGTAACTCAAGGACAAAAATACCATACAGATTTTAAATGACCACATGCCGAGCCCAGCCAGACTTACTGAATGCTACTTTCTGTCATGGTTTTACGCAAAAGTGTATTTCAGTAACGTTTCAACACTTACTGCACACATCAATACACTTTGGAAAAAACGTTCCATCTTATTTCTGCTTTTCTCCCTCTTTCCTTCCAGAGAAACCAACCAGTGTTAGACTAAACACTGCACCTAAAATGTCAAGTTGCTTATTCCTTTCAGGTCCCTTCAGTAAGCAATTAATGAACATAAAAATATTCTCCAGGTAAACAACACAATCCGAAGCCACTCTTGAGACTTCATTAGTTACAACCAGACTCTAAATTCAAACCATGCTAAAATACCGATAAAACTGCAGCAGAATATATAAAAAAAATAAAAAAAATAAAAATAATAATATAAAAATAATATAAAAATCCAATGAAGACCAGACAGCAAGGGAATTCTGCTAGTAAATTTTTCTTACAGTATGACACAGGAAAGAATATAGCCTACTTTGGAATACTTGGAAGGGAAGGACCAGTATAAGACAGAGATGAATGTAACAAGAGGAAAAACGAAAGATGTCACTGTAAAAATGAAGATTATTTGTGTTGTTTTCATTATTTAGAAATAACCAGGTTAAACACAATGCTTAAAAGCTGCTTAAATGCACTCCAGAGGGTAAAACTCTACACTATTCTGAAATCACTCAGTAATATGGACTCTGTTCAGTACATAGTTTGCTTTAACAGGAAAACTAGATAGAAAATTTTCAGTTAGAGGAAACTGCATTCACAACTCTGGCCAGTTCTGCATTTAAACCCCCACGCTAGATACTGAATTGTGAAATCACATATACCCAGAGAAAAATGGACCATTCTCTAAATAAATCCAAACCAAGCCTATCTCAATCCATCTAGCAGCAACGTTCCTGGTTTACCTTATTCTTGTATCCAGCAGTTCTTTAATCATTAATACTACTTCATCATCTTCTTCTGATGGAGCTTTGGAAAAGAAAAAAATGCAAATCAGAACATGGAGAGAAGTTTGTTATGATTACTAACACTGCATAACTATAACAGCAGAGTGAAATAGCATAAAACCATTGCTGAGATGACTGAAACCAAATGTGGACGTCTAATTCAGTGTATGTATCTTTATCCGCATCATCCACATTCACATTCCAGGCAGTGACTGACATAAGACAACGTTGGCTCATAAGCACCAAGCGAAGGCCTTAACAGCAGTGCCACCTTTTATAACAGCGAAGACAGCACACAAAAAGAAGAGAAAGAAAAGGAAGCAACAACTACCATTCATGGGTTGGAAGTGTGGGTTAAGGCAAGGTCCTCTGAAGATTCATTGTTTCTGCTAAGGCCGGCACAATTTCGGGCTCCATGTTAGTCTCACAGAAGCATTTTTGAAATAACTTTTTCAACTAAAATAAAGCCTATCTTAATATTGAAATGAAATCCAGACAGAGAAGAGCAGAGGGGAATTATAGTCATCATCTGCCTTAAAACACTAGGGGAGGAAAAACTGTACAAGCTGGTAAGTTGCAAACATAAAAATACAAGACAAAATACCGTCCTTGCCTCAAAATATAAGTTAGTCTCAATTATTTTCTATTACAGCTTGGAAAGGACTTCTAAGCACTTCTTGTTCATGTAAGACCATAAATCTATCATTAACAAACGGACGTTAAGCCAGGACACTCCCTTCTGATTTAAGAGGGGAAATGAAAACCCTTGTAGGTGCCCACGTGGAAAGGATGTGCAGCAACACCCAATAGCTTTCTAAACACAGCCTCAACACTTGCATAAATATTTCATGCACACAAAGTACAGCAGAACATGGGCCATGCTGCCAAAACACATAGCTCAGCATAGCTCCTGTGAAGGCACACTCATACTCCAGCAGATAAAAATCAGGCTTCATACTTAGAGTTAAGCAACTCTTTTAGACAGTTCAGCATTTCTTCTGCTAGGACATGTGTGTTCTGAAAATTTTTTCCTGTGTTAAGCTTTAGCAGCTCTCACTTTAAATTCTGTTGCGTGCTTTTCTGAGGGATAAATGGAAGCTCAGATATTGCACAGACTAAACCCAGCAGCTGTTGGCCGCTTCCTTAAGCATTTGAGTTACCTGTATCTGTCCTAGGCGCCTCTTCAGTAACTACAGGTAAACCAGAGGCAAAGAAATCCATTATAGTTGCATAAATATCTGGTTTCAGCAAGTTCCAATCCAGGTCCTCACTCTCCTATGAGAATCAGAAGAAAAGCGATTAAACAGAACATCTGCTTCCTAAAAATAATAAAATTAGATAGGGATTCCTCTTATGTTAACATCATAAAGGTTCTCAGGTTTCATGCACAAGTCCAGCTTTGCCAAAAATGTTTAAGACTCAGAATAATCAACAGAAAGTTTTCCTTGCTTGCAAGCCAAGTGCTGTTAGAATATTAGCTAAAAAGTGAAAAATAAAGTTTCCTAAATACATTACTTGCCACTTCTTTTTTTTTTAACCTAACCAAACCATACCAAAGACTCAAGTTTATTATGGTTCCATTTGATTTTGAGCCAAAGTATAATTCACTGAATTGTCCGGGGCTCCCCATGCAGCAGGAGCGTAACTGCGCAGTTACTACACATCACCTTATCTCTGCTGACACTGAGTGCCACACCTTCAGTAAACACAACGCTGCCCGCAGCGCACCTCGTTCCGGTCACGCAGTCGCCTCACGAGAGGTGTTCTCGGGAGGTCACCAAACCCAACCGCCCGTTCAAAGCAGAGCCAGCTTCCAACCTGACCAGGCTGCTCAAAGCTTCCTCCAGCCCAACGCTGACCATTTCCAAGGACAAGGTATCTACAGCTTCTCCAGGAAACCTATTCCAGTGCTTATCCACATGGTGAATTTTATTTTATTTTTAAATATTACCTGCATTTCCCTTAACGCCCTTGTGACTATTGCCTCTGGTACTTTTGTTACTTATCACCCAACAAGAGTCTGACTGTGGCCATTGACTTGGCAGGTGAATCTCAGGTCGTGTTTCAGCACATGTGAACCTACGTTGTGCTTACCTTGGTGATTGTGATGAAGTCTGGCCCAAAGAAAACACTTTTAACTCCTTCAATTCTGAATAACTGCCTGTTAAGAAAACAAACAAAAAATACAAACGTTTCAGCCAAACTCCTAACAATTTATTTATTCATTCACAGAAAAAAAAAAAAGAAGTTCTAGAATACATTTCCAGACAGAAACAAGCACAAAGAGTGGAAACATTATGAGAAACTGGCATCTAATTCACCTACAGCACAGCCAGGAGCTCCTGCTGTGAAACAGCGTGGGTAGTCAAAGTGCACATCTTTCAGGACTTTTCCACAAGCTATGTGAAGAGAGTTACTCTCTCTCCAAATCTTATTTGGAGGCAAAATGATATTCTATGTATAAAAATATATTTGATCAGCATCAAAACCACTTGGTACCTATGGTTTCAGGTAGGATGAGTGCAGATACACGGAAAAGTTCCTTAGATTAAAGCAAGCTATTTAAAGTAATTGAGCTCAATATAAACTGCCTTCAATTTCACTGGAAAAAATGACAACCATTGCCATTCACTAAAAAGATTAGTGCCAAATGGTCCGCAAGGCTTTAACACACCAATTCACATTGTGAGCAATCTTGTATATTTTAGCCATTTTTACAGTATATAAAAAACTTGGACATTTAACATTCATTCTGAATTGCTTGAGATGGCCCCATGCAGCACCCAGCACCAGGTGGTACACTAGCACACATCCAAACCAACACAAAAAATGTAGATGATAGGAAAGAGCACCCTTCTGAAAATATTTTAAGTATAAAAAGCAGAATGAGTCTAAAGACCCTTTTCCACAAACACTTCATTAAAACCCAACAAATTAATCTACAGAGTAAGTGTATAATGCTACTTGTGAGAGTTTAACAAAAAAATCAAAAAAACACGTTCTAAATAAGAAGCATTGAGAGTTAAACCTGTCAAAAGGCTGTAAGCTTTTTTTATTTTTTTTTTGCATAGTTGAGAGAAGAAAAGGTACTCTCTCAAAAGACTGGAAAACATCAAAAACCACAATGAATGCAGGAAACAGAAATCTTATCACAAAGGTATTTGCAATGAAAAAAATGACAGAAGAGATTTCATAATACCCGTCTGAATTTCCACATGCAAAAGTTATGCATGCAGTGTGTTTTTACAACATTAAATCAACTGGATTTTAAAGTTACTGAAACAACAAAATTAAAAGTGCACCAAAATATCTAAGATCAATGAAATACTTCTCACTCCTCTCTCACCTTCTAAAAACTTTTATTACTTCTTTGGAAAATATTTCATTTTAAAATAAATGATTACTCTGTTTACAAAAAATGTGGTTCATCAATACATACAGACTTTTTTTCCATTAACCCCCACAACACACATAAGCTGCCCTGCCACAGTCCACACTCTAGCACATACATCGTCTTTGATGAAAATGTCTGTTTGCAGATGTATGACAACACAAAGGCACTTTCCGGCAGCCGTTTGCGCTCTGCAACCTGATGTACTTTAGCATAATCAGATCCTACTGTTTCAGCATTGTAGTAACGCATTGTGATGTCCTGGAAAACATTTCACATTGTATTTGTTACTTTAAGTCACAGAGCTTTCCTTGTAAAGATCCTGTTTGCTCTCAAACAATGCTACCAGAGACCTTTGGCAGCACTGAGCTGTGCATCTGATAACCCTACACCTCCTGGACAGATCACATCAAGTAGCTTCTACTTGCATACAGTTCTTCCGGTATACACAAAGACGACTTAATTTAGGACCTCTGGATGGAACTTATTGCAGCCTTTCTGGACCTTATTCTCCAAGTGCAGCCTTTACACCCATGTAACAGATAAAGGAAAGTTTATATTCAGAGGCTAATGGCAAAGAAGAAAAAATAGATGCTTCCAAATACTTACAGAGAGACTTGTGACGATGCTCCAAGCCCCTTCTACACCACGATGATATGAATGGATTACCTGCTTAGTGATTCTTACTTCAGGTTATGTATTTTGGTACTGAAAGCTGCAACTCCCAAGACTTGTTATAAACTCAGCCTGAGAGAGTTGGCCAAATTTGGCCACATTCCTTTGAATGAAATATTATAAACCTTTTGGGAAGGAAAAGGTTTATAATACCAGTTTTGAAATTCAGGTTAACACTAACAACTGCCAAAGCAACCTACTACATTTAATTCATAGCATTTGGGGAGTATTCACTTCCTTATGTTGTGTATTTCCCAATTCTGAAAAGTTGCATGATTTCTGAGTAACTCCTGGAATTAGGAATCTTCCGATTGGAGCAGTTTTGCAAAATCAGGGCCAGAGGTATTACTTATGATGCAGCAGCTGTTCAAGAATCCGGGACTTACAATACCACTCAATCCAACTGCATAAACCAGACCATGATGCATTCTGCTTTGACAGAGCCACAGGGAGCACAAACACACAGAAAGACTACTTCGATAACAACAATCTGCCCAGCTTCCATTTTATGCTCAAGAAAAGAAGCACCAAAAACTGAAACGCAACCAATCTGCTCCTGAGTACACTGAGGTGCAGGACAATCAGAAGCTGCATCTAAAACATCAGTTGTAAACACACAGCCCACATTGGTGTGTCCTGTCCTGTCCCATCTGCCCCCCCCCCCCCCCAAATTATGATGTGTTTAATAATACCTTGCTAAAGGTGAGCAAAATGCTGCAGCAGGTGTGGAAAACTCCATAGTCCTTGACTCCAGTACTTCTTTGCCTGGAATAAACTTCAAACTATTTGGATTTGGTGTGTCCTGAGTTTGAATAAACATGCATCTTACTGGAAAATTAAAAAAAAAAAAAAAAGGACAAAAAAAGAAGAAAGTTAATGTAATCAAACCTAAATAGCTTAAATGGAAGTCAAGGATCCCAATTTCCTGATTACTTGGCAAGCCAAGACTGAAGACTCACTGTGCTATAACCAACAGCAGCCTGAGCACCAATGATAAACAGGAATACATGAAAGGATCCAGGCTAACAAATACAGTAACATTATCCTATAGGAAACAAGATAAGTGGAATCTTGTCTTTGCTTCTTTTGCTAACTTGTATTTACTTAAAGGCAACTGACTACAACAGTATCAAACCGTGGGAGGCTTGTGCCATCCTCACTTTCTACAGAGACCAAGAGATGCAACCTTCATTCCTTTGCTGTGCTCAGTTTACTTTTTTTATTTTTAAATCTTCAAATGCTGTGAGATCCCTGTCCAGCATTATCACTTCCTGTTCAAAGTAAAGGCTCAGCGTAAGTTTTACTAGCCCTCTCCTGAAGAAACACAATATGGAAATATATTTCCACATATATATTACAATATATATTACATGTATATTACATGGAAATAGTCTCAAGCTGCACCAGGGGAAGTTTAGACTGGATATCAGGAAAAATTTCCTGAAGGAATGAGTGGTTAGGCCTCGGAACACACTGCCCAGGGAAGCGGTAGAGTCACCGTCCCTGCAGGTATCTGAGGTGTGTGGACAGGGCACTAAGGGACACGGGACGGTGACAGGACTTGGCAGGTCAGGCTGATGCTTGCACCTGGTGATCTTGAAGGTCTTTTCCAACCTAGATGATTCTGTCATTTAGGACTTTTTTTTTTCAGTCTTTCAACATTACAGTTAGAGTAACCATGCCTTCTTTTAATATTTATCTGAGGGTGAATTACTATAAGAATCACCTGTGTTGTAGAAATTGAACCAACCCAAAAATTTAAAATTAAATGGTAAGACCGGTAAAGATAAATTTTTACTAATATTCCTTTTGAGTTGTAGGTGTTTCTTTCATTATAAGAGTCTAAAAAAAAGAAAAAAAGCCAAAACTGATTTTGAATAAAAATTAAATATTCTGCATCTAATGGTGTATGTTTAACAGTGTATTTTCCTGTAAACATGTCCATGCACCATATGCTTGATGTTCTACTAAAGCCCAACATCAGGTAGGGACAGTCCCACTCCTTCTAATTCTTTCTAGTTCTCCTTCTAACTCTTCCTACACATGAAATAATTCAATGACACATGCACAGACAGCAAAGAAAAAATGCATTTTAAACCCCAAAATACCTAGTAAATAATATTTATAAAGAAATTATTCTGGAGAAACTGGCTCACATTGCTTCAAAAAGGAGGATTTAAATCAACAGAACGAGCTGACACATTTCCTAAACTGCCATTTTGCTCTTGACTCCCTAGCATTAGATGACAAATCACACTATTTATAAATCACCAGATTGTTACTGCATGTGTCTCTCATCACAACAACCCATTTGACTCCAACATACACAATGGCCAAGTACACAGATACTACTTCTTTTATAAACAGAAAACAGGCTTAGCATGGAAGTACTTAGTTTCAACATGAAAGGAACAGTCCTGATAGAACAAGTGACTTGTCAGCTCTCTCTGTGGGGACGGAAGAACTGCTCATCTTCCAGGTCCTGTTGGCATCCAAAATCACATCCAGCACAACAGTATAATTGCAAGTAGCTTGCAGCAGAGGATGTGGATGGTGTAAATAAAATACATTCTGCCAGCTTTTTGAAAGCCATGGGTCACTAAAAGCTATGCAGTGTTCACATTAGCATCTCAAACACCCTACACCACAAACGGCTGTATCAGCTCCCAGAAGAGGTGCCTGGGTGAGTAGACACTGTATTTTGCACATATCTTCAGCAGCTGAAGATCCACCTTACCAAGGCCAGGTTTTTTAATCATTAATCCACCTGGAGTTCTTTGCACAACGGTGAATAACCCATTCAGAATTTATTGTTGGTAACTGGCTGTATTTACAGCTAACATCTGCATTGTTTCTTTTAACCCTCCAAGGAAGGCTGTATGCTTTCTTGTTATCCTGATCTGCAAGCTGCTCGAGGTTAAGAAAATACCAGATAGAGGCAGACTTTGGTAGGACACTTGCAGAAGCAGGTAAAACACCAAGTCAGAGTGCACCTGTTGCAACTACATGGCTAGAACTGAAATAAAAACCAGGTGCTGGACCAGGTAGGATTAGACTTGCTCTGAAATCAAAAGTAAAAATAAACGTATTTTTTTGTTTGTTTGTTTTGTTTTGCTTTCCCTTAAACTCTTTTTGCTACAGCATTAGAAAGCAGCTGCTAAATGGTAAATCCCCCAGGCAGCTGCAAAAGCGCAATGTTTTTCTGCACTGCAAGTTTCAGACTTTTGTTTCTTTTTGCTGAGCATACAGCCTTCCAAAAAGCTGTTAGGAACAACAAACTCAATCTTAACCACTGCTTTTTCTGAGTAATACCAAGTTACCCTTGCAGGTGATATTAATGGAGAATGACATTAATGCACCATACATGGGTGCAGATTCAAGGGGAGGAAAATTAAAAGAAAACATCATAGGTCTAAATATGGAAGGCTCTGCCTTCATCCTTGCTGGGATAGGCAGCAGCTTAATCTTGCTGAGCTAAGGAGCTGACACAGGACAGAGTGTTACAGGAAGTCTCTCATGAGGGATACAACTACACTAAGGCAAAATTCAAATTAAGAAATGCAGCAAAGCACGAGTATTATTTAACGCCAAAATCCCTCGTACATCTTGGCAGATGAATGCCATAAAGAACGCACATCTAATCAAGCAGAAAATGAGCCATGCATGTCTTCTCCCCAAGCTTCAAATGTCCAATTGTGCTAGTACTTCATTAAAAACCACCTAGGAAATCACCCAGGAAATTTTATCACACTCACATTTTAAAAAAGAGTGGGCTTTCATTATTAACACAAGACATAAAATCCCACAACGCATTAATCTACTTATTTTTAGCTTTTATTTACCTGTATTATGCAATACTGCAGATGGAAGAAATGACTTCTTCTGTGCAAGTTGGTGGAAAGGCTGTTTAGTTGCCAAATTACGATCTTTTAATACTGTACGACAAAACCTAGAGAAAAATCATAGTTTTGTTAAGAATTTCCACATTATAAGTTTGTACGTCCCCAATACCCCAAAGAAAGTTTTTCCACATGCTCCAAGAAATCCCCAGAACCCAGCAAGACACCCATCAACCTTGATTCAAAGTAGCAAGCCAGGTCAGACTATGAAATGCCCCTTACTTTTCCCCCTCTTCAATGCTCCCTCTTGCTCAGCAGACCTAAAATTGGAATCTAGACTCCTTCACAGTCACTAGAGACAGACAAATTGCCTCACATATCTGTAACAGAAAAAGGAAGGTCACCCGAGAGGAACCCACTGAAGAAGTTCTGACCAAGAACCTGGACATCTAGCTTGGACAAATTACCTAATTTTCTGAACATTTCAGACAGCTGAGATGAGCTCCAAGCACCTAAGGCTAAATAAAGTCCAGATTTACTGCTTTACTCTGGCTGGTTTGGCTGGTCAAAGTCTTTCCCATGTGCCTCCAGAAGCCTTGGTGTTTCAGAGCAAAGTAAAAACTGGAAAATGGAACCAAAACCCCCTCGTGTCAAAAGTAGCTCAGATAAATACTAATATGCAAATAATTAGTTATCATCCGGTTTCTCTCCTTCTCATCAGATATAAAAGGGGGAAACAGGCAGATGAAATAAATCACATCTGCAGGGGGTCTTACTGGGGAAGAAATTCTCTCTGGGGGGTCAGAAACCAGAACAGAGGCGCTACACCCAGGTGCAGATTCCTCAAGCACAGGAACAGGCAGAAAGTCTCTCCTCACAAAACTGACCTTCCAGCTGTGGGTGGGGGAGACAAATAAAGAAAAGGTCTAAAAGGTCTATTTCCAACCTAAATGATTCTATGATACTTTTGTGGTCTTGGTAACAGGTACAGAGACCACAAAGGGATGCGTGTCCCCCAGTTCTCCTTCCTCCCTTTAGCTTTAGGGAATGAAAGGAGATGAACAGTTCTAACCCCACATCCCTGCTACACAGAGCCCACAGCCCGTGCTCCAGTTGTAAAACAAAGCAGATGGAAGAAAAGGGATTTTTTTCATCTGCATACCCCCATTATCTGTGTACAGAAAAAGAAAACTACAATCGATCCTCTCCCCTGTTTGCTTCTTCCTTACGAAACACTAAGGAATGAGAAAGTCCACAAGAAACTAAAGTGTAAGTGTACAATTGCAGGTATTTCTTTAACATTCTGAAATATGAAACATTCTGAAATGTTCTGAAATATTAACATTCTGAGTACAAACATACATACAAATACAGTATATAAGCTGCTCACTGACAAGAAGGGCTCGCATACCTCTGGGCAAGGCAAAAGGAAAAGGAAAGAACTAATCCCCCATTACTAAAAGCTCAGTCAATGGTCCCAGTACCCACGATTGGGAAATTACCTCTCCTTTCAGTCCCCAGCAGGGGCTTTGCCTATCACTACGTGGTCCATCGTGTGTCGGGGCTTTGAATTTCCCCTTCCTGTGCAGACCCGAGCAACTGTGAGGGAAATTTCCCCTCGCTGCATGACCCCAAGCAAGTGCGGGGGAGAACATCACCCCTCAGTGCCCGCTCCTGACCAGAACGTGGGGGCAATCACCCCTCAGTGCCCACTCCTGAGTGGAATTCGGGGGCAAACACCCCTCGGTGCCTGCTCCTAAGCACGCTTTGGGCAACCACCCCTCAGGGCAGGCTCCTGAGCAGAACTTGGGGGCAATCACCCCTCAGGGCACGCTCCTGAGCGGAATTTGGGGGCAAACACCCCTCAGGGCACGCTCCTGAGCGGAATTTGGGGGCAAACACCCCTCAGGGCACGCTCCGGGCAATCACCCCCCGTTACTCCCACGTGTGGGCGCAGGGGTCGAGCAGCCCCTCAGGGAAGGGCCCTCAGCACATCCGCGCTGGGCAGAAATTAACGCCCGGCCGCTGTAATGGAGCTGAGAGGAAGAAACAGCTTTTCGCCGCCTCTCCGTAACGACGAGGAGGAAGGGGAAGAAATAACTTCACCCGCGGCCGCCCTGCTGCGGCGGGGAAGGGAAGGGGAAGGGGAAGGCCGAGGCGAGCCCGGCGCGGCCCGGGAGGTCGCGGTACCGCTCGCTGCCACACGGCGGGGAAGAGACGGGGCGGGAGCGAACCCCCCGGGAAGCGCCGGGCTCCCTCCTCGGGGCCGGGGCAGCGCGGAGCCGACGGGCCCCGCAGTCACCTACCGGCCGCCCAGCCCCGCAGCCGCGCCGAACCACCGCGCGGCCGCCATCTTGGCGCTCCTCCGCCCCGCCCCAGGCGCTGCCGCGGCCCCTGGCGGCAGCGAGGCCGCTGCGCTCCCCGCCTGCGGCCTTTCCTTGCGTCAGCATTTTTGCTAAAAACATCAATTTTTCTTTTTATTTTTTCCTTTTTTTTTCCCCCTACCCTTTCAGGCCGTTCCTGCCACCAGGGTGACGAGGTCCCGCTGTGCGTGCCCAAGCTCCTGGCACCCACCCGGGAGGAGCAGCAGCGGTTCCCCGAGCGGTTTTTGGAAGCACGGAGCAGGCCGGGTGTCACTCCCAGCCCGCGGCGAGGAAGCCCATGACACACAAAACGCCTTTCTTTTTCCACGTTACAAGAAATTGTGAATCCAGCCCGCTTCTGAATGCCCTTCCTGAGATGGGGCCTGCAGAAGTTAGAGGTCGTGTACTTGGTTTGATCGCGTGATTTTTGGGGTGGGAAGCTCTTGATTTTGCAGATTGCAGCCACTGTGGACCCCAGGGCTGTTGCCTAAGGACGGAGAGGAAGAAGAGTTTCCCTTGGGAGGAAGGAGACTTTTGCACTTTCAGAAAAACAGATGCCAGTTTGTGTGGCTGCAATTATATTCCTGCCAGTTTTGGACCAGAAAGCCACTTACATTAGGCCAACTATGCCTGCTTATTCCATTACAATTAAGTAATACAACCTAAAGTCCCACCAACGTTCCTTGAACAAACTTTCAGCTCTTCATTTCAGCGATTCCTTGCTGCATTGGCTGGATTCACTGTGCCTTGGCACGCTGCAGAGCTCACAGCAAGCACGCTTTCCCTGTGCTTTGCCAAAACCCATTTCCAGCCCCCCCCCGCCTCCCACAGCACACACGTGCAGCTCGGGACGACCCGTGCAGCACGTCAGCCACGGCTCACCGACCCCTCCACTCGTGTGCAGCGCGTCCTCTTTGGGCATGGGTTCGTTGCGCATCCTCCCTTGCAGCAGCTCCTGTGTCTGCAGGGGGCTCGACAGCTCTGTGCCACCACAGCGTTGCCCTGGCCATGAAGGCCCCCATTAAGCTGGAATATCCTCAGCTTAAAAGATCAGTTTGACTTTGCAACTGCCGAATAAAATAGTAGAGCCAGGACAGAGTTCAGTACCTTAGCAGGAAGAACTCATTAAAAATAAGTCTTTGTATCTAGCAAAAATATTTTGCACGGAGGGAGGAGAAGAAGGCACAGGAGAGACAAGGTATTGTAATCAGGTACAGTTTTAATAGAATGTACATAAGTTTACAACTTGAACATTTCTTCATAGTGATTACCAGAAACAGACGATCACACCTAGAGTGCAACACTCAACTCCACCAATCTGCAAGTCAGAGGTATTTCCAAGACCGCTACGAATCACTTTAATAACAACGTGGTTCAAGCAGAACACTGCTCTTGCAACATAAATCACAGAGATTGCTCATCACAGTCAGCAGAGGCCACGAACACCTGCAGCTCCAGCTTTCCGCTCCATGCGGAGACAATGCTCCTCCACTGACAGTAGGAGTTGCTTTCACTGCTGGATGTGGTGTGCGGAGATGCTCAACCAGTTGCAACCCCTAGTGTTTTCCTGCATCAAGCTCCCAGCCCCGACCACAGAGACACAGAAAGCCCCCTGCCCTCCCTGTGCTCGCAAGCAGCTCACTCTCCCTTGCTGCGGAAGAGAGAGTAGGGTCAGGATAGGGGACCAGCAGATTGCCGGGTCACCACCATCCTTCCCACTTCTCAGGGGGGCTTTTCTAGCCGTGTGTGACAACCTTCACCCTATGCACAACGGAAACTACAGGCCGGGGCTTATTTTTGGAAACTCTAACAGAGCTGATCAGGTTTCAGGAATGCATTTCAAAGACTGGAACAAGATTTCACTGTCAAGATACCTGCTCTAAAAATGCTTTGGAGTCTTTTGGTGTACTGAAAGGCCTTAACACTGTGAAAAAAAAAAAAAAATTCAACTCCCCAACACAAGAGTCTTTGGTGGAAGCTGAGTTAAAGTAACCGATTACCACTTTGGAGTGATTGAGAGTTCAGCAATTAAACAGATCGCGCTCTGTCTTGCCTGATTAAGTCACTCTGAAGATGCGCTCCAGGCAGCGCGCATCATGATTGCTCACGCGGGTTTGCTGTCACGAGCTTAACATCACCGACGTGCTGCATGCATACCGTGCAGTACGGATTGAGTGTGTGCTGGCTTCAAGAGACTAAGATTGTAAACTGAACGCCACACATGACTAGTGCTGAGATGAGAGATGGGGAGAAGTCCCAAAAATACTGCAGCAGGCTGCAGCAGGCGAACCCTGGGGCGGCTGGTCCCAGTATGTGCACTTGTGCAAATGTTTCAGCAAGGAGGCACAGAGAGCAAAGCCTGTTGCCTTTTCTTTTCTTTTTTTCTCCCCCCCCCCTTTTTTTTTTCATGCAGAAACTCTGCTTACTTGCTTTGAAGCGCTATGTTTCTAAGTGCATTCAAGTTAAGTTGGCAATGGATAAGAACCATGTCTAAGATTGTCACAGGACTGAAGTGGTAACTGCGTCCCTCTGGCCATGAGGTCTCCTAGGAGACCCAGGGCAGCTGGCAGAATTTACTACAGCTTTAAAAAAGGTGAAACCAGTGGTTCTGTTCAGAAAATTGACTTTAAAATGCTGCATTGAGGCCATACCAGTCTTACTGCATTAACATCAGCTAGGTGGCAAAGCAAGCTATAGGCACTATTACTCCATGAGCATTAGAAACTGTAGCTTCATAAAATAAGGAAATGAAATTTCCACTTACAATACATCATGCTGAAGCTGCAGTACTGGCCATGCAGAATTAGGAGGAATATAGGCTGGAAACTAGAATGGTATCAGACTAACTGGTATTGAAATTCAATTTTCTGACTGCAACCTGAAGTCCCATTCCTTCATAGCTCACACACAGATTCAAACAAGCTCTCGCCCCATCACCCCCCACATATTTTTAAACCATTTAAGCACTAGATGCATGCTGGCAGGATCATTAGTTTCTGGGGCATGGTTAGCTTGCTCTGCGTAAAGTGCTTGAGGAACATAAGCTGCCAAAATGCTAGCTGGAAATTCAGCCTGACCCAACCTGAGCCCGTGCTGCCGGTGAGCCCTCGCACCCAGCTGCACCTCTGCGTGCTCCCCGTCCTCCCATGGCTGGCAGCGCAGGACAGCGAGGTCTGAACGATACAGGGCTCACCTCCGCCTCACTGATGTGAGCACACGTGTGTTGTTTTTTTTTTGTTACGTGAGACCTGGATGTGGCATTGTAAATAGTTTCACAGAATTATCCAAAAGCCACTTTTCAAGTAAAAAAAAAAGAAAGAAAGTAAGGAGAACATGAATCCAGTTAGCAGAGGTAATACCTTGAGCCCACATCTTATTTATATGTGGTACCTGCTTACTCCAGCAAAGCATATCCTGAGTGCACAGATCCATCCCTACACCGCCAAGCCCTGACCGTCCTTCCGATGGCTTCCCAAGTGAATTTAACAGATTAAGGCCAAATTCAGCCTGCTGGCCACATGCACAGCCACGGCACAGCCGTGTGCTGAAACAAATCTACACCCTCATGCTTAGCCTTCTTGGTATCCCCTGCATTTCACAGTTTGATATCACGGTCCTCCTTGGCATATCTCACTGATCCAATCCAGCAACAACCTGCACGGTCAATCACTCTCGGGTATGTATTTGAACAGAAAACTCAACGACAACAAAATGCAATGAACTACAGCTTTGGCTTCACTGAAGGTCTTAAGGGAAACCCAGAAATTTCTTTGCAGCACTTTATCTCCCAGAGGCGGTGAGGAGCACGGGAAGAACACACCTGCAGCAGCAGCACACCGGGGCTATGCAGCAGAGCAGGGCAGGAGGTCCAGCTGCACACAGCCTCCGTGCCTCCGAGAGCTGTCCCTCCCCTCCGCAGGGCTTTCAACACCTCAGTTCCACTTTCTCTCTCTGTCTTCCAGGCAAACCCAATGCTGAGTGCTCCCTGCAGTAACATTTGGCTTATCGCTTGCAACTGCAGGTTTTGGAAGGGAACTGAGACTGGGGAGGGGATGGGGAACGCAGAGCAGTCGGTAACTCCTATCTGCACATGCTTTGCTTGTCATCTCCTGGTGCTCCGGACTTTTCCATCCACCCTCCCCTTACTGCAGGGCTGAAAATTCAGCAGAGACCTGAACTGTGTTCCCGTTCACGTGCACTGCTCTGTTTTGTTTGAGCAGTCTTCATGTGCATCTGTAACAAGCTCGCTGAGTTCCTGTGATGTTTATTATCTGGACATTAGTCAAAGCTATGGATGGAGGTGGTGTCTGTTTTTTTTTTTCCCCAAAAAACTAGACTGAATTTGGCTGCAGCAGCTTTCACTGGTGTGACTCCAGCACATTACAAGGAGATACATCAGCCCTTCCCTCCCCTAGTGGGACAGTAGTCCCGAATCTTCTGAGTACAAGCACATCGGTAAGAGGGCAGGACAGAAACCTCCTCCATTCGCAGCAGGTCCTGACCACAGCAACCTACCTCAGCAGCCAGCTCCAACAACTCCCCCACAAAAGCTCAAAGCCACTTTTGAGAGAGCCCCAAAGGCAAAATCTGTCCTTTATCCTTTACGCAAGGCTCCAGCTTACAGGATAAGGATCAAATTCACTTGGGAAATGGTCACTGCAAGGCTTTCGAGGGGCTTGGCAGAAACTCCTGGAGTCAATGGGGAAGCCCTTGCAAACAAAACAACTGGAGATTGTTCTTGGGAGACCTTCTGCAGCATCAGCACCTGTTAGGACGGAGGACCACTGCACTACAGAGGCATGAGTGACTGCGAGCCTAAAGAGCCCTGCACCTGCATGCTTTGAAACCAGACAACACTTACAAATACATAGCTGCCACTGGCCAGAAATAGCAGGACCAAGACAAGCAATGCAACAGGCACTTTGCAGAAACAAAGGCAGGAGGTTTCACTCTTATCTCTGCCTCGTATTATTGTGAAGAGAGGGGAGCAAAGTCTACTTTATTTCTGCCTAGCGGCCAGCAGGTGACAAACAGCTGGAGTAAACCTTCCAGACTATTTTCCCACCAAACACTATATTGGGATTCACTACGTCAATGGCAGAACAAACAGGAAGAAGATGTCTTTCTCTTTGGGAATACGGTAGGAAGCACAAGATTTCTGAAGTAGGGCAAATGTTACCAGAGAAGACTGAGTAGATTTTGTTTGGGTTCATCTTGATTGATAAGAAAACAAAAGGCAGAACTGATGAATCTAGAGTCAAGTTCTCTGCTAGCATATATCAGTCTAACCGGATTGCACCCAATGCAGAATTACACCAAATGAGGTATGCAGATCAGGACATCTGTCAGGTTGTTTCCATAATAAACTTTTCCATCAGGCATATTTTTAATACTGTAATAATGCACGGCTCTCTCCTTCACAACAACAACAGCAAATTTCTGGGTCCTACGCTTTGGCATAAACCAGACAAGATACATGCATGTCAAAGTTTTGCTTGATCTTTTGATTTTCCTAGTAACAGCAGTGGTAGCAGCCTGACAGATTGCTACGCTGAAGTTTCAATTCTCGAGCGTCTGAAAGACAAGCAGTGGAAGTCACCGAGTCCTCCTACCGACTGCTCCGGGCGCTGACACACTGCGCTCTGCACATGGCAGCGAGCTAAGAGGTGCTGCACGCGCACTGCCACGGTTCTGCTCACCTCTGCACTGCATAGACCTGGTGCTAGGCATTGCGTATTGTGCATAAAAACCCACAAACACGCACTGTACGTGAGAGAATGAGCCTGGAGCCTCAGCTGCCAAGGTTGCCAGTGCTACCAGCAGCAGAACGTCACCTTGCTGTCCTCCAGAAACCCCCGCTGCTGGGAATGGAGTCCCAATAACCCTTCAACGTGCGAAATCACTTCTTTGCCAGAGCATGAGCCAGTCCCGCTTGACTTGCTCTGTAATGAATAAGCCTTCTAATTCATCTTATAACGCCTTTCCCCAGCCAGAAAGTATGGAATATTACTGTTTTGGAAAAGCATCTAAAAATAACTGAGGGTGGCGTGGAAGGCAGTGAGAGGAGGAAGGTAAGAAGCAATTGAAAAGGATATGAAGATCCTGAGAGCCAGGCATTCAGATTAGCTAACATAACTTAAAATGGTTCAACTATGTATCACTGCAAATAGAGTTCTGACCAAATAATAATAATATATATATATTGCTATGTCATTCAATTCAACTAAGAGGTCCCGAGAGAGGTGTTCTACAGGAAGCACACCTCCCAGCTCACAGCAGATTAAGGCTTTTGCTTTCCTGCTTTGGAAGGAAAGGGTGCTGAAGCAAAAGGATCCCCGTCGGGCAGTTCCGTAGTCCTGGAAGACAGAGGGGCAACAGAGACAGATCCTGCTATTGCCTGTCTGTTGGTCTGAGAAACCACTTTGTAAGCAGCTATGGGTTTGACTTCAAGACCTTGCCCATCTTCTGGACTGTAGTGACGGGAGTATTTCGACAAGGATTGTGGACGGAAAGGCTTGTTAACCATGGAGCCCAGGATGGCTTCTTGTGGAAGCACCTGTCCTTGGTTCCTCTCACTGGGCATGCTGCTGTGGTCGGGCTGCACACCTTTAGAAGCGATGTTCTCCTGGGCCTCCATCGCTCTTACAGAAGAAGGAGGAAGATTGGTCGGCTGAGTAAAGCCTGCAGAGGGATACTGAGGTCTTGCCGAGGCCGTGGACCCACGAAATGCTGTATCCAGGCTTTGGAACAGAGGGCTGGCTCTGTGTTGGACATCGCCTGCTTGACTTATGAAAACAGGAGGTGTGAACTGTTCCTTAGGCACGCTATGAGAAGTCAACTCTTCCATGCTTTTCTTTTTTGTGAAAGGGGCTCTCAGAAACACATCTGCTTCTTCTGGATGTCTGTGAGCCATATTGCCCTTGGAGATGAAAGGAGCTTTGGTAAAGACATCCACCTCATCAGGCACTTTTCTCGAGCTTCGGAAAGGAGCCGTGGCAAAAACATCTGGTTCATTAAAAACCTCCCCAGAGTGCGACTGGAAGGCAGGGAATGGCATCTCCCCTGCTCTGACCTGGGAAGATTGGGAGTGGGCATCTTTGGAAGCCTCCCGTCTTTCCCTGGGCCCAGCTTGCAGGAACCCTGGGCCCAGCTTGCAGGTTTCTTCCTCCTCTTCTGAATCCATCAGTAAAGGCCTGGACCCACTACAATCCAAAATATCTCCTTCATGGTCTGTCCCCTCTCCTTCACTGCTGTAGAAGGAGCTGTTGCTTGAAGGACCATCTCTTGCTAAGTAGTCTGCCTCTGAGTTGTGCTGGGTTTTCACCTCTAGCATCTCAGACTGACCTTTGTACAAAGCAAGTCCATCACTGCCAGAAGGTCCTTTACAGAGATCAAGAGCTACAACTGGAAATAGGGCTGGATCCCTCTGCACACCTAAAAATGCAAAAGAAAAGTGTTACTCAACAACCTATATCTCTTCAGTCATAAGAACGAATGTAAGTTCTTATTACACAAGCAATGTCATGAAGTTCAGATTTAAACCACCACCACACATGGAAAATGAGACGGAGAGGGAGGGCAAATAAAAGAAAGTAAAAATGCCAGGGAGGGTATTTACTGCACGCAAGCTGACACAACTCAGCACAGTCTCACGACTCAGGGACACCACAAGTATAAGTTTTCAGGAGATGGATGATGTTTGACAGACGAATGGGCACACTCAGCACCACTCACAGAGGTTTCTGTGCCACCCACAACCATGACCATCAGAGAGGTTTGCACTTTGTAGCCCTGCTGCCTGGGGTGAAGCTTCAGTGAACTGTTCTTGTCATTTTATTCTGCACTGTTGCTTATCGCCTCAGGAGTGCCCTATAAACAGATGTATGGCTTGGCATAGCCTCTCTTTCTGTGAGCCATCCCACAGATACATGGAATCACACTCGGGCATGTAAAATACGCAGGGATGCCTTACAATCTGCTAAATGTCAGCCTGTAGCTTTTAATGAATTCTGGTAACTATAGCAGCGTTATTTTAAACCACTGCAAGACAAGTGATTTTAAACAATCCATACCATGATTTCAAATGAAGTGTCTAACATAACTATAGCAATCTGGCTTGCTTTTGCATTGGTTTAACAGGGCAATGCAGGGTGAGGCTCGCAGAACTGCTCTTTTCCAGTTACAAGAGCCCAAGATTGGGTTGGTTTTGCCTTACGACTCACAACAGACAGAACAGAAGATATCTTACCTTCAGAGAACTATTGGCAGGTTAGGAGTATGTCATTGGACTCATGTTAGCAAAAGGATAGGAAAAAGGCACATGAGAACTAAGCAGTACGAATTGCAGGAAGAACGGGTGGGGTGGCGTGGGGGGCAAGGTGGTTTGGTGTCCACTGACCGATGGACAAGCAAGGTACTATCCAACCACCCCTGTGGTGACAAAATAGCTTTACCATGTCCAAACTCTGCCCAGATTAATGGTTTGAACTTACACAGCCATCACAGGCTGCAAGGCACTTTTTCTTGACAGTCTGTAGACGTACGCAAGTTAACCCATTCTCAGCCATTTCTTAATTAAAGACACAGTACTCATTCATTAGGCATCAAAATTGTTATTTATTGGGAAACTATTCACTGCAATACATTACACTGCTAAATAAAGACAGTGTAGATATGTGAACACTTTATGTTGCTCTACAAAAATACTATCTATCTTTCCTGAAACCCATGTTGTCAGCAATGATTTAACCTTAGATACTAATCTGTTAGATTACAGGAATGATGTGTGCATGGTTGTTTTCTTCCAGGAGGCTGGTTATGTATTTTACCAGGTATTATTGTGAGATTCCGAGAATACACGTGGAAGCAGACCAAGACCAGTTGCCACACCGCGCAAACACCTCTGAATTACCCAGTCCTCATTGAGATAGAACACAGAGGAAAACAGGAAAAGCAAAAACGCATTTATCATAGTGAGTATTATGCCAATGCAAACCAATTCAGTTTTCACAAGAACAGCACAAACAAGTCATTTGAAGAATTTTCTTTTTAAAGAGTTACGTGCCTGAGTTGTATCTGTGTTCATGCAAGTGATGACATTTGGGACAGAGTTAAGAGAAAGGCTGACAGGATATAAGCCCCAGTTGGTGGAGAGGTTTTTTTTTTTTTTTTTTCTTTTTTTGAAGCAATTTTTTCCTTTGCTAAGGCTAGTACAGGAGTTACAAATTACTCTGGGGAAAAAATGAAGTGATGTTTAAGTAGGAACTCGTTCTGGCCTTCAATTAGGAGCTGGTTTCACTTGAAGTTGCTAGACAACACAGCAAAGAGACTAGGGTACATGGTAATTTAAAACCAATGAAAATTGGTACAGCAATGTTAAAATCTAGTAGGTTACCAGAGAAGCTGTGCAACTTACTGATGGAGAGGAGCACCATCTACACCCTGACATTGCATTTTTCTGACACTGAAGAAGGCAGACCTGGTTTCCGGACACCACCTCAAGGTAACTCATCTCAGGCAGCTTCCCCCCATGTCCATGTTCTCGCTTTCCTTCATTTTGCTTCACCAAGAGAAGCAAAAGGCAAAGTTACAGTCTCAGGAGGAGCTACGGCAGCATCACTACAGAGAAGACAACATCATGGAGCATTTCACTGCAGCTGGGTGCGTGACTGACCAGACCACGGCTTAGACCTCTTGCAGTCAATAATCTTGTATGTTAAAAGGCCTGAGCTATGCTCAGGCACAAAAATGTCCAATCAGACAAAAAAAACACAAAACATAAACCCTTTGTTAGTGCTAACCCGACATTTAGACAAGAAAAAGTCAGGGGATTCCCATAAGCAGCCATAGCTACAGCCTGTGCAGCTGAACTCTTGGAGGCTCGCAGAGCACAGCCTTTAGGATGACAGAATTTACGTCGGCCAGCACCGATGGATGGGTGCACAGGTCTGCGATCACAGATGATCGAGAACAAAGCACTTGAGGGGCTGCTCCACATTAAAAAGTTTGGCAGTTTTGTTTGGTGTTACAGCAAAGGAGAGAAAGGGTTGCCCCACGAGGCGTTAACAGTATGACTGTAAAGGGCAAATCTCATAAATTTCATAAAGTGCTTTTCTGGTTGAAGCTCTGGCCCTTCTCTGCAACAACTGGGCTCCTGTTCGCACCACAGGCACGCTCTGCAAGAGGCCTGGAACAATACAGGCAGATGGCTGCTGGAACCAACCCACACAGCACCCACAACCCCTCGTGCTAAAGGGACGCAGCTCCTGCAGAGGCAGCGATTGCTGACGGCCTCCTGCACCACGCCGGACGCTGTCACTGGGCAGCAGCCGCATCTTTTGTCCCCTCCTCCCCAGGACTCCCGGGATCTGCAAGGTACTTCGCTAGGAAGCAGCCCTTATTTCATCAATTAAGGCTTCAGTTTTATAGCACATACTTTACTCCATGAAGTCTTTACAGAAGCTCGTGCTTACAGATGACGTTTCTTTCTACCCCTGAACATCTGTATGTAATTGCTTTTATTCCAGGGTCAGATACAAAGCAATTATCTGAATGAATGAATAAATAAATAAATAAAATCCTCAATTATACTCAGGCTCCCTTTCTAAGGAAGTTTTTGTTACTAAGGGAGAATTTAAGTAATAAAAGCGCCTCTGGCTCAGTGCACCAGGAACACACCCTGCCTTTTGAGGTGGGGGCCACAGAGCAGCTCCGGCTTCCAGATTACCACTGCTTGCAAAACACCACAAAAAAAGGGTTGTAATTTTACATGCAGGTAACAACCTGCAGACACTGTTTACCCTTGAGATACAGCACTGACATACAGGGGTCCTGTCTTTCATAGAAAACACCACACAGACGTGGCAAGGTACTGAAATAACTGATGGGAATTACTCTCCCTTTTACAGGGCCTGCAAGGAAGCAGAGCAGTCACCGAGATTATCTCATTTCTGGATCAGAACCCAAAACAGGAACACATCAGAGGAATACTGAGGCATTCTGGGGTCTAAAGCTGCTTCTTGACCAGCTCTCCTCATTTTATCTAGCTGAAGTCAGGAAGGTCTCAACACATTAACAGGCAGCTAAAAATCATCAGTTACTAGTAAGCAAGATTACTGGTTTGGCATTTTAAAAGGGTGAAAAGACTTCTCATTCCTCCATTCTTGAAATGGTGGTGCTTTTCCGCATATTCCAATTTCTAGATGCATCGTCACTGAACATCACCACAGGGCCACCCCACACAGGGCTTTCAGTTAGCAGACATCAAAGCAGGACACTGAAGGTCGGCATCCCCCTTCCCGTGTCGCTGGCCAATTCAGGCAGCAAAATGGTTTTGCCCCAAGTCACTGCACAGCGGGACCATCTTCAGGGTGCTTAATTTCCAGAAGATGAGGAATTTAATGCTCTAGTTTTGGCACACTTGCACAGTCGTTTGCACCGTGCAAAATGAGATAGAGCAGGTGTTGAAGGCACAAACTGCACACGCTATTCCATCAGTTCATGAACTAGACCAACCAACTGGAGACTAACAGCAGCTGTTGGGTTTTCACCCTCCTTTGTACAAGCCAAACATTACATATTCAAGTCATTTTTAAGATGCAGATGAGTTTTTAGAGGTTAAACTCCCTCCTGTGGACGGCACAAGCCTTGCAGATCACTGATGTCCTTACACCCCCACCCAGCAAAGCAGCCCACCCAAGGAGCAACGAGGAGGTTTGGTACCGTGCATGGAGTCTGCATTCCTGTGCGTAGGCACAGCTCTCCCCAGAGCAGAACTTCCCTTGGGTACAGAAGTCTACTACACCACTAAAATCAACCCACCACTCCCTCCCCATCTGCCCCCACCTCCCAAGTCCGTATTTCCTGCTGTAGTTAATGTGCAGTGCCCACATCTCAAAGAAGTCATGGGGGAAATTCTCACCCGACTACTGGTAGCTGAGTGGACTGATAAGCCTCATGCGTTGGAGCACTCCCCCATGGTACATTCACTCTTCCCCCACACCTGTGCCAGGTCCTACCAGCTCTGACTGGTACCTATACAAGTTATTGAACCACAAACTGTATTGGCCAACAAGAAGATTAACTTATTTTATACAGACACGTGCATGTGCATGTTCACACTTCAAACGCTCATGCAGCACGCTGCTCGATGACATTTTCTGTGGTCAGAGGCCTATACGCTCCATTTCTTGCATTTGCTTCAGTACCCCTGAAACTTGCTCAACTGTCTTTGGCCTGGATCACATTTGAGCTTCCATTTTAATAACATAATTTAAAAAAAAAAAAAAAACACTTTTCAGATAAGGTGGTTTTGGAAAGTCACATGAGGCAATACCCTATGAGGTTTCAGACTGAAGAATACACTGGGGACAGGACCTCTTGAGATCTTCCAAACAGGAATATAGACATCATCATGCTCTTAAGAAAAGTGTCCCTCTAAAAACAATTTTTAGATGCAGATCTGCCACAAAGCCACCCATGCCACAGGTTTTCCACACATCTCTCAGCCTTTGCCAGCATGCCCAAGTTTTCAGGTCACACAGCTCCTGCGGCACGTGCCAATCCTTCAGTAACCCCGTACTTGACCAAGTTCCAAGGAACCCAGTGAAGACTTGGACAGCCAGAATTCAGGAAGCCATAGCCACCTGGCTATGGGACGGCTGCAGCTGACAGTGGATCATCAGACATAACACGAATTTGCTGATCTCTGAATTGTGGGTGACACACTTGTCCTAATTCAGTTAAATAACTGGGGAAGAGTTTGAAAGGCGGGGCAGTTTGAGACTCAAGACCACTCAGAGTCAGCAAGAACTGACATCTAAGTTCCAGCTATTGCTTTTAACACCTCACCACCCCAAAAGCAGAATTTATTCTTGCAACCAGAGCACAGCCTTGAGTTGAAACAAAGTTGCTTTGTGTACCGTGGTTGCATCTGAAGTACCAGGATACATCAAAACAATCAATGCCCAAAACAATACAAGCTCAAGCCTACTAGGGCAAAAGTGCTCCTCTGTCATCCTGGCGTATATAAACAGCACATACCAGGCAGGGAGGAAAATCACTCTGCTGCAAGTTTGCTGTCTGCATGTATATATTATGTTACTTAACAACAACTGACCCTTAAAAAGAGACAGGAAACACCTCTCATGGCTTCAAACGAGGTTGCAACCATAGCTGTATGAGAACCATTCTGACACAATTTCAGGAACGCTGGGTGCCAAACTTCTTCCATGTGGACACCGGCTGAAAGTTCAATTTGTTCCTTCACAATAGCAGCTTTCACACAAACTCCTCAACTTCTGAGCAGCACACAAATACTAACCTACTGCCTCTAGGACAATCACATTTTTTGGAGAGCTTCAAATTAATCCCACGTATCCACCCATTTCACATTCCTTGCATTTTTCATTCACTTAGCAAGTAAGCGGAGAGTCTTCTCTGAAGAAGCACGTCTAGGTAACAGACATCTCTAAAAATGTATGCTTCCATTGTATTGCGTTTCCCACCCAGATCCATGAATGGCTACTTGAAAAAGCAATAAAATGAACATTCACATCTGCTTATTTAATAGCATTATTAACAACCCAGTGCATTTATAATTTTTCCAGAACCCTTGAACAAGTGCCATTTAAAATCTTAAACATTCTTTAAAAGTACTTTAATTCACAGAAATCTTTGTTTCTAATATACAGTAGATGGTTACTTTTTAAAATCCATTCTCTTTTCATATATTCTCAGTATCTGACTATACAATAGCTTTCTATCTATAGTGTCTTCATGTTTCCAGTCCAGCTTGCCTGTGCTTTAGGAATATAAAACAAAAAAATAATAAAGTTCTATCCACAATTTTACTAAGGTCATTTCCATAGTTCTCATGTAAAGCTTCTCTTGGAAAGTGCAGTATACACATGTAATGATACAACACACTTAAGCAATACTTTTATTATTAAGTGTAGGTTTTAAAAGAAGAGTAATGTAGAGCAGACACGATTGATGGTAATTCTATTTACAGAATTTGTTAACCTAAGCGTTGGGGTGGGGGAATAGTGGAGAGACTGGAGATAGGAAAGGAGTAGTCATGAACTTTGATTTCTTTCCGTCTTAGCGAGGTCAGTACATACATATTTCAGTCGTTCATACTTTCGCACATGGGAAACTGCACTTTTACTAATACAGCTACATACACATACACAAGGTTAGCAGTGTAAGCTATTAATTATTCCACTACAGAGGAAGAGTCCTTCTGTTCAGAAAGAGCTTTCAAATACAAGATAGAAATTCCGGACTTCATGACCATAAACCAATGAAAACAAGTTTAGCGTATCCAGCTAGCTGACAAACTAAGCATGTAAAGGGAAAAAGAAAAGGTAAAACCCATCAAATTGTAGCAGCACTTATTTCAAACCACCTGAACCAAGTGCATGCTTGATCCACAAAGACTGAAGAGTGGAATAAAGTCCACAGTAATCTTTATCTACTGAAAGAAAAAGGTTCCATACTTAACTGGTTTGCACTATATGCAGTTACAAGAGAAAACAGGGAACCCAGAACAGATACCAGATGCTTGACTAAAACCAGGATTGAAGTAGACAGACAACTGTAGGACAATTTGTTTCGTACACAATTTACAGTAGGTTGGGGGGGGATTTTTTTTTCCAGTCAAACACAGAAATAGTCACAGAAAATGCATCTGCTGCTGCCACAATGCCCTTTTCAGCCTAAAAAAGGTCAACAAAATTGCTAATCACAGCCATACTCACACATATTTGGTTCAAAATCTTGTTATATTTCACTTAGGGTCATTTTTGCAGCATTAACAATCTGGTGGCCTTTTTTTTTTTTTTTTTTGAGCTCCCCCCCACCCCCATCCCACGGAAGCACAGTTCATTCATAAGCAGGATTGTTAAACAGCGAACAATTAGCTGGGGGCAGTCCAGAAAACTCTCTTCATATGCACCATCACCAGAGGTACTAGGCATGACTACTTCAGGAGAATTCAGTGCTTTTTCCTCCTCTGAAGCATATACTGGCAATTTAGAAACATCAGCTCTCCTAACCTGTATTCTGCAGGAGAGGGACGTCCCTACCAGTTTCACTCATCCCCTTCCTCCTGCCCATTCATCAGAAAATTAGGAACAAAACAAGAAACAAACCCAGAAACACAAACTCAAAAGATTGAAACAGTTGTTTACACGCTACTATATGGAGAAAGGAGTCTGTTGTATGCAGGGATCGTACATCAGCTATGATTATCTAAATCATTTACAGTTAGGCTTTCCATGACGCTATGTGTACATCTCAGCAGGGTGGCTAATGACGGTGCTCTCTTTAGACATGGGCTAGCAGAAACAGGTGCAGAAGGAACCACAGCAGGTTTTCACCAGCTTTAGAGAGGACTACCTGGAGAACTGAGACAGAATCTTTTGTGGGGCATGGGAAGACAGGGAGAAAGGTGGGTGACTGTCTCCTGTTGGCAGATTTGTTTTTCTTTTAATTAAGGAAAAGAACAAAAAACAAAAGAACCACAACTGAAGGTAACTCCTCTGGAAATGAAAACGGAGGATTAGGTACGTTACAGAAACTGCGTCTGCTACTGTGTCACTGCTACAGGTCTATGAGCTGATCCACCAGCAGTAAAGACCTGGCTATGTTGGGAAGACTGGACTCAGAGCTTCCACTGTTGTTTCTAGAATGCCCACCTGAAAGTGTGAGAGATAGGAATTCAGTATTGAACAGGACACACACACACACGACAGTTTCAGATGTTCAAGAGCAAGCAAGAAAAAAAGTCAAAGCAAAACAGAAAACCTGCTCAAGCTCTTCTCGTTACTTGCATCATGACAGCAACATTCCCTTTGCTCGCTCTTCCACCCTCTCCCTCCCCTCCAAACCCAGCTTGCTAGACTCGCATGGAAAAACATCGCAGCAGCTTCTGTGCCAACAGAAATCTCTACATCCAAGCTGCAGAATCAGTCCTTACTAAAGGATCTATAAAACAATTTTAAGTACTCCCACAACCAATGGAAAGGACTGTTCAAAGTTTAACACGTTAAAAATTAGTTGCTGTTTTAAAAGCATCTTTGAGTTTCCATCCACTGTAGGGAGAGTTGAGCTTTCTCAAGAGAGAGATGCTGCTCTTTATTCAAAGTAGCCTATCTTGGCCCAACTTTGGTAGAAATCTCCTTTCTCTGCAGGAGCAGAGTTTAGTATCACAGAACTTTTTCTGATAAGCACCAGTTTTTGGAAGCTAGCATTAGATGCAGAGCAGGTGTACAGTATGCTCATGCTGTAAATGAAAATGGTAGTTAGGGAAGTCAAAAAAGTTCTACCAAACTAAAAACCAAAACCAGATAAAGGGAGCTCTGTAATACATTTTTAGGCCTATGCTAGCATACTAAAAGCTGTAATCAAAGCCCTTTGATGGCTTGACTACACAGAGAAGATCCATTTGATTGGCCATACTGAAAAATCCTGTCTACAAGAGCTATAAAATTCAGCAGTATCATTTGTTTTAGGGAAACAGTACTGCTCCTTAGACTCAACCTTGCATAAGGCTGAAATTGTTTGCAAAGACGACATTAATGTGATGCAGGTGACAGGAATACTGTAAAAGGAGAAACTTTCCAGTCTGTGTCCTAAAGGTGAAAAACACTCAAAGCTGTTCAAAGGAGGTGGGTACCACCTACCAGGCTTCTCACACAGTTCCCACAAGCACCTTTGAAAATCATTAGTCAGAAATAAAAATACTCGCTTCTGGCAGGAGTCTCAGAGTTATAAATGATTATTATCACCTCCCTTTCTTGTACCTCATGTCAAGTTCACTTAAAAGTCAAAGGACCTCCTTCCATTGGCTTAAACAGTAAATAAGAACCCCAGAGAATAAGAATTTGCTACTGTACTTTAGGCATAGAGCTATTAGTGTACCCTGCCTGGCAGACTGGTAGAAATTACTTCATGGGACCTAAAGATGCTTGCATGTCTATTCTATCTCTTTGGACATGCAACCTTCTCATAAACAGAAAATCTAGAGACACTGCAGGGCCAATATAAACCAGAGAAAGACTGAGCTCACTAAACACTACAACAATAATATCTTACAATTTATGATTTGCATTACTTCACATGTACTGTAGTACCACTACCCCAGAACTAATATATGTTCATTGTTTCTTTTCTCCTTCCCTTTTCCACACCCAAATCCTGGCTTACCTTGTGAATTTTTGGATATCAACACTGGAATTGGGTCAAACTCATCTTCTGTCACTTTTTCAGAGCCCTCAGGAGCATCAAAGCCTGCTATCAGGTTAGTATCTTCTGCAGTGTAAAGGAGAAACAGAGGTAAAGAAGCAAAGATAGCAGAGAAAGCTGGTTAAAATTGCCAAAAAGTGTTAGAACATCTTAATGTTTTCAGAGACAGAGTTTAGAAGAAGGAGTTTCATTTAAAAGGTGAAATAAAGTCAGTAAGCCTTTAGTAAAGAAGGTAAGAAATAAAAGAAGCAATTAAATACCAAAGTAGAGGGGGAAAAAAAAGAAAAAAAAACACAACCAAAACCCAAATCAAAAGGCAAGCCAAGTGACAAGAACCAAAATAAAGTTTGGTCAATCTGAGGGCTTAACAAGTGGCAGAGCTCAATGATGTGGTGAAAGCCTAGGGCATAAACTGATGAGGACTGAAGGTATTCTAAGTCATCATCCAGGCGCCATCAGATATTAGCGCAGTTTGACAGAGCAATCTGTCTCTCCAGTTACCAGCTCTCATGTACAGGGAGAAGAAAAGGGCTGGGAAAAATGCAGAAGAAATTCCAGCCATCTACAGTGGATGAAACCCCTGAGCTATTTTTACCCACAGCGATAAAACAGAAAATGCAATATAAAGGCAGATTTCCAAGGTGTCCAAGATATAACTAAACACACAGAGAGATATTAAAGGCAACTAGAGCAGTTCTGGCACATAATTCCATTGATTTTAAACCATGTCAACAGGAATTAGACACTTGGTGGGAGGCACTTTCAACTACTTCCACAGTAGCTCAGACATTTATCTGCCTTATCAAGCAATTACATACCTTTAGGGACTTTCACACTCTAACCGTGCATCACTACTACTTACTTTAGACATCTAAAATACCTTCCAAAATCTGGTTCTCAAATACTACATGAAATATGTCAGAAAGCATAGCAAGGACATGTAAAAGTCGATGTTTTCCAAGGAACGGTAACATTCCTGTTAGGCTTGGATCAAAAATAAAAGCTCTTTACCTAAAGCTGACAGATACACTAATAGGTTTTGGGTAAGATGATGCAAGAACCAGCTTGTGAAAATACCTTGTCCTCTGGAAGATCAGATTCAGGAAAAAAAAAAGATAAACTAAAAACAAACAAACAAACACCAAGTTTTATGGAAGACTAGGCTGAAAAGCATCAAAACCAAATACATTTGGTCTTGACAGAAAGTCTCATCCTGTCATCAATGTCTCTGGAGTTATTTGTGGCTCCTCTCAACATTGCTGGGAGCCTCTGAAAGCATTCTATTTCCATTTGACTTCATTTATAATTACAATTGCTCATACCCCCCGAGTTTGCTGTACAAGAAGCTAGTCAAGGAGCACTGCTCAGTTGTGGACTATCTTTCCTGAGGAGAGGGAAAGGCTGGCGAGTGTCCCAGTTTGGGCAGAACTCCTTGGAAGAAGTAGCTATTCACAAAAGCATTTGAGCTTGCCTTAATAACTATACATCACTATAACTGGAAAAAAAAACTCTTTTCTCTCACACACATGCAGCTTAGCGCTGTGTTCAGCAAACACGGGTTAAGAAATCCTGAAAGCCAAACAAAAACTCAGCAGCCACAAAGCGCAACACAGCCTAGTAAAGCACAAAGGAAAGGATGCTATGCCTTGGCTGAAGCACTAAGCCATGTTCAAAACACAGCTGCTTTTTCTTGTCCTCTTGGTCCCACTGAGAACTTGCAGCACTGCAGTTCCATGGGCTGATTACACCTATGGATATCACTATCTGCCTCATAGGTGCTTTACAACACCAAAGCCGGGACTGGATAAACAAACCAAAAAAAGAATGGGACAGATGTATACTTAATGGCCACATCCAGAGCTATAAAAGCAGTGTTTGAAGAGAAGTCACAAATTAATTTTGGAAGAGTATATTTATATTTTGCTCCCTTCCCTCTCCCCCTGCCCCTACTCCTGCTAATTAAAATCTCACTGTCCCTGTCAAATGCGAGCCTTTCTCATTCCAGAGGGAACAGCAGGGCAGCCGGGGAGAAGTCATGCAGAAGTCCGTTAATTTGTTTTCTCATTAAGTCACACCAACAATGTTTTGGCTTTGCTATGTTCCAGACATGGAGTAATAATTGCTTGACATATATTTCAAGCCATTTACTCAAAATAAAGTGGCACGAAAGTGCATTATAGCAAAGAGCAATTAGAACAACTGCTTGTTTAAACCCAAAAGCTCTATGAAAAACAGTCTCATTTTGAAGTGCCATCAAGTGTAAAAATTGATTGCAGACTGTTTTACAGCAATTCCTCTGAGGACAGATCATTTTCTGTTGCTATAGGGATACTTACCAAACGAACTAAGCAAAACCCACTGTCAAGGGGCACCAAATGGTTAGCATTCAAGCCTCTGAGCCTGTCTTTACATGGCAATAAATAGTACAAAAGTCCTGGTCCTCCCTCCCACTCAGGTGGAGGTGTACTACCCAATATTCACTGCAAGCTTGGCTTATACAAATCATCTGCTAACATTTGCCTTGTCCTCAAGGGAGGCACTGTTCACAACTGCCTTAGCCCATAGCAGGAATGTGCCAGAACAGAGCCAAAAGAATTCACCATGAAAGTCACACGTCAGCTGATAGCTCTTCAAACTATTCCACTGCCACTACTCCAGCTACAGTGCATGAGAAGGCCCAAATTTTAGCTGGATGCTCTGCAGCCTGGAAAAAAAAAGTCATCTGATTCAGGATCCAGTTTCCCAGGGTCCTCCGTTCTTGATTTTTAGTGGAACAGAGAACAGAACTCAGACCACCGCACTGTATTTTCATAATTCCCCTCAAGCTCAAATAATAAAGGGCGGATCTGCAACTCTTAGGAATTATCACACATGGTCTACTTCTTTGCAGCTCTGCTGTTTTGTGTTACTGTAAAACTATTCCACTTTTCAATTGGATATTGTACTTAGACTCTCATTCATTTTTGCTGCAGTTTGACTCAAGAGCCTTCTCCTGATAACCTCTGAAAATGAAATCAGCCTCCAGATCTGAAAGAGCTCAGTCACATGCTACAGACATGAATGTCGACAGACAAAAAAAACAACATTCAGAAACATGTGACACCAGTATAGATCATTATCAGGCTCCCTTCCAGACTCAATAATACAGCATAAAAGCAAGTCTTACATCATATGTGCAAAAGGCAAAACAAGAGCGCATTCACGCACCATCCTGAAGAAGGGTTGCATACAAAAACCTACCTATCCTTTACGCTCACTATGTCATTCTGTCTTGTGGAAGGTATCACCTGTCTTTATTTACAATCAGGCTGAATACATTAACCTGTATTTTCCCCTTAGTGCTTCAATTCCCATTACAAGTTTCACTAGCTTGGGAAAAAAACAAAGCAATGGCCGGGGGGGGGGGGGGGGGAACACCACTAGACATGGAGCATAGCATCTGCTTGTGTAAACTGGTATTAGCTTCACTTCATGTCAGAAGACCGACTTCTGGGATTGATTAGGCATTAGAGATAGGAGGGACAGTTTACCTTTGTGAGGTTGAGCCGTGAAAGCTACAGGAGCAAACTCATCCAAGAGGTCAGCAGCAGGGTTAGAAAGCAGAGAACAGTCAAGCAGAGAGTCTTCCCCAGTGAGAGAGTCTGAATCCAGGTTAACATCCCAAGGCCGCAAGGTAGCATTAAACAGGACACAAACACCGTTAAGCTCATATTCGCACATTCCTGTTCCCGTCCGCTTAGTGCACAAAGAGAGCATTGATGCAAAGCCAGCAAAAAAACTGTCCTTTTTTGTAGTGAAAAATATTTCTCACTTCTCTGCAGTGAGGGCAGAGGGATTTCCAATACCTTTATCAATATATAACACAGTTTCGCTGGTGCTAACTGCCCTCTGAAGTAGAGTATACAACAGTGAAATCCCATACAAGCAATACATTAAATTAGATAGGGGGGATGGAGGGGAAAGAGTTGCAGGGACTCTCTGGCAAAACTAAGTACACTGGCTGTTTCACAGCAGACCTCTGAAAAGATGTCAAGTACATCTGCAGCAGAAGATGCCAGATCAACACCTTCATAATTAGAAAGGAACATGACTGGCTCATTACCATTACAGAACAAACGGAGATCTGCAAGTGCTCCAGATTTCAAAATATTCATCACGGCATTACTCTGGCACCTACAGATTTGTAATAGTGGGCTGAAGGAATACTGTACCATTCAAACAACGAACAGCATTGACTTTTAAGGAACCGTGCAGCACCCACTTATAAAAACACACCAGCAAGTGCAGTTTACACTGGTGGGGAAAGCAGCGAGAGAAGAGATGCTTATGTCCATGCAGATACTCTGATTTTTTATAGCAAGGTTACACAGCCCATCCCAGTGCAATGCACTCATGCGCTGCCACAGACCCTCCCACCTCACCAACCTGTTCTGTTGGAAGCAACCGACTCAGTCTGCGACACAAGGCGTTGGGGCAATGGAGCCTCGAGGCCCGGTATAAGACTCTCAACAGCTACGTCAGGTTTTCCTTTCCAAATGTGCAAAATGCCAGAGCAGAGGAGAATCCAGAGGTTAGTTTGCAAGACACCACAGAAGTTAGAACTAAGAAGGCAGTTGTCTGAACCCTTTAGTGACTCACTGATTTCATTGACACCTGTCAGTTACATTGGCAGTGAGATGCTGAAGTTAGACTGATAGCAATTTAACTGTGAGAAAAGATTATGACACTAGTGTTTGTTGGCTTTGAGCTTTTCTGTTTTGTTTTGGTGTGTGTGTGTGCAATTTGAAATATCCAAAGGCTGAAATTGAAGGCTACTAATGCCTGCCCTGCAGCTAAGCACAGGGCCTGGAGCTGGGCAAATAACCGCAGGCTTTTGCAAGGACCTTTTCCAGGAAAAAACAAACAAACACACCACCAAACAACCAAACAAAAAAAACCCACTGACCTTTGAGGAGTCTCCTTGCAATAGAGGTAACAGATCATTAACAAACCCACTGTGAAGCCCTTAGCATGTTCCCAGCTAAGCTTGTAAAAAGCCAAGACTGTGAGATCTTTTTTTCATTTTGCAGTGCTCAGCAAAGCAAAGTTTGTAGTCCCCAGTGAGAGGTGATATATTTTTAGAACTTAACATCTTACTGAAAACACTGGTCCCTAGTATTGTTGAACACTGGCATCCATTATGGATGGAGATGCTTACACAGGCTGGACCGAAAGATTTGTTTTTATATAATCCTTAAAGGGAAGGGGGACAGACAGGATGGCTGTCAACACAGTCACAACAGCCAGGTATAATGCTTGTCTGGGTCTCTTCCTCAAGGACCAAAATTAAGGTAACGAGCCAAGAAGTGAAATTGAAGAACAAGGATGCATTCAAGTGCTAGGATCAGAAATGGTCTAGCTGACCAACGCAAGAGAGATCCATGAATACTTTTGTTTGTGTAGCAGTCAGTCTCTTCGTGACTCGTAGGATCTTTATCTAAGAGTATTCAGACAACTGCCAGGAACTACAAGAGGAAGAAACGTCTTACAGTTAGGTGACTCATTTCCTACCTTTGCATTCAAAGCTACAAGGTTGCAGCCAGCCAGCCAAGAAACCCTGGCTTGGACCCAAAACCGAAAGAGCAGCTGATTACAAGTTACTGCAGTCTGCAATCATTAGTTTTTAGTACATTTGGCAAGCGGGTCAAAATATGGTTCTACAACACTGAAACCTTCACACTGCCTTGGAGCCTGTTGCATTTGGGCTCATCACAGCCCAGCACGTTTATTCTCACAATATGCCCCAGAGCAAACGCTCACTTCCTCCTCCTGCTGAGGGCCGATGACAGACAGGCTGAGTGCCCAGGCCACAGTCATACACACAGTCTTTAGAAGAATTGGAGAGATTTTTTTTTTGCATCTTCTTCAGTCAACAATTAACTCTCTTCTACCTATGACCAGAAGAATACACAAAGCCCAACCATGCCTTACTATCGTGATTCTCACAGTTTCCCAAATAAGGCAGATTTGTCTCTGTATAATCTGTAGCTGCCTACCACATTGCATTTTGCCAACATCAGCAGCTGTTTTCAAAGCCCAACAGGGTAAACACGCAGAGTTATCATGCAGGACAAGGCATGCCGTGTCAGACAAAGGGAAGGAGGTACCCTGAGTTTATTGTTACCATTCACAGCATCTGACGTGCTACCGAAGGGGTCAGCGAGAGGCAGGATATCAGGGAGCAGAAGCGCAGTCTCAGGAGATTTGAGCCCCTCAATCAGTTTTTCTGGGTTAAGCAGGAAAAGGAGGAAGGAATGCAAAGAAAAAAAAAAAACAACAACAACAAAAACATTAATTTGGTACTCAGTTCAGTGGCTTATCACCTACTAAGTCAGCTCCTGAAAAATATCTGCATAATCTTGTGTGCAAATAACACTATTCCCTAAAGAACATATTTTCACTAAAGATCAAATAATTTCAAGACAGGGTCCGCTATTCACCAGCTGGCTATGGTCATCTAGACAGCTGAGATACACTAGACAATCTAGACACACTTAAATACCTTAAGTGTGGGAGACAGAGGGATTTGGCCAACTTCTTTTCAGTAGTTTGTGGGGACAGGACAAGGGGCAATGGCCAAAAAATGGATCACAGGAAGTTCTGCACCAACATGCAAAAGAACTTCTTCACGGTGAGGATGACAGAGCACTGGAACAGGCTGCCCAGGGAGGTTGTGGAGTCCTCTTCTCTGGAGATATTCAAGGCCCATCTGGATGCCTACCTGGGCAACCTGCTCTAGGGAACCTGCTTTGGCAGGGGGGTTGGACCCGATGATCTCTGGAGGTCCCTTCTAACCCCTACGATTCTGTGGTTCTGTGAGGACATCCACAACCACTATGCACTGCTCTCCCTAAGAAGCCACTGTAAAATAGCATACAGTTCCTTCACTTCTATGTGAAGCACAACGGTTTAACATGACCCCCTGAAAACCTAACAAAAAACCCTATTCCTTCTCACCCTCATGTACTCGGGAGCTCTTCATTTGTGTTAGCCTTCATCTAATGAGAAGAGGGACAGATGATCAGAACCTAGAGCTAGGTTTACAACTCCTATTAATTTTCTCAAAAATGAAATACTTAAGCACTTTAAGAGCTCAAGCAAAATCAGAAAACACCGAGACACTACAGTACCAGGCATCAGAACCTGCCCTCAGGTTAAAGAGCTGTCTAGTTACCAATTACTTATTTCAAATATCAGGTTTCAAAATCAGGTATGTCATTGTCAGCTACATGACTCCCATGGTTTCCATTATCCATCATGCAAAGAAATTTAGATTGCATGTGTAAAAAAAATTAATCTCAATTATTAATCTGGTGGATGAGTGACTTTGCAATCAAAGTAACCAGGTTTTCAATACTGAGCTTAATTATTTAGCTTTTACAAAGGTTTTCTCACCAAACAAGAAGATGAGGGATATTTTCAGAATTTGTTAGAACTAATCACCTTCAGTAGAGCAGCACTGATAAAGCTTGCTCCATATGGACAAATCTGGTCACTTCAACTTGTTAAAATGACTACATTTATAATCTAACATTAGAACAAGCTATCATATGCCACAGCTACGCCTTTAAAACATTTTTACATCTATATTTATGTTTTGAGGATCTGGATAGGCTGGACCAATGGGCAGAGGCCAATACTACGAGGTTCAACAAAGTTAACTGCTAGGTCCTGCACTTCGGGAACAACAACACCATGCAAAGCTACAGGCTGGGGAAGAGTGGCTGGAAAGCTTCCCAGTGGAAAGGGACCTGGGGGTACTGGTTGATAGCCGGCTGAATATAAGCCAGCAGCGTGCTAGGGTGACTAAGAAGGCCAACAGCATCCTGGCTTGTCACAGAATCATGGAATCATTAAGGTTGGAAAAGACCTCCAAGATCATCTGGTCCAACTGTCTCCCTACCACTAACGTCACCCACTAAACCATGTCCCTAAGCGCCAGGTCCAACCTTTCCTTGAACACCCCCAGGGACGGTGACTCCACCACTTCCCTGGGCAACCCGTTCCAATGCCCGACTGCTCTCTCTGAGAAAAAATGTCTCCTAATTTCCAACCTAAACTTCCCCTGGCACAACTTGAGGTCATTCCCTCTAGTCCTATCACTAGTTATCTGCGAGAAGAGGCCAACCCCCAGCTCCCCACAGCTTCCTTTCAGGTACCTGGAGAGAGCAGTAAGGTCTCCCCTGAGCCTCTTCTTCCCCACTTCCCTCAGACGCTCCTCAATGGACTTGTGTTCCAGACCCTTTACCAGCTTTATTGCACTTCTTTGGACACGCTTCAACACCTCAATGTCTTTCTTGTAATGAGGGGCCCAAAACTGAACACAGTACTCGAGGTGCAGCCTCACCAGAGCTGAGTACAGGAATCGGGAGCTGTATCAGGAAGAGTGTGGCCAGCAGTACTAGGGAAGTGACTGTCCCCATGTACTCAGCTCTGGTGAGGCTGCACCTCGATTACTGTGTTCAGCTTTGGGCCCCTCAGTATAAGAAGGACATCGAGGCCCTGGAGCATGTCCAGAGAAGGGCTACGAAGGTGGTGAAGGGTCTGGAACACAAGTCCTGTGAGGAGCGGCTGAGGGAGCTAGGGTTGTGTGGCACTGGAACAGGCTGCCCAGGGCAGTGGCTGAAGTCACCATCCCTGGAGGTCTTCAAGAAACGTGGAGATGTAGAACTTACTCGTGTGGTTTAGTGGTGGACTTGTCAGTGCTAGGTGAAAGGTTGAACTAGAAGATTGTAGGGGTCATTTCCAACCTGCATGATTCTATGATTTTAAGAACTGATTGTAAGATGCTAGGAAAAGACAACACAGGAAAGAAATGTGGGGACAAGATTACAGGGAACATGCTCAAGTCTTTTTCCCAAAAGGAAAATGGAAAGATAACAGGTATTCATCCAGAGTACAATCGACTTAGAGTGCTTTACATTAAGTAATCCAGAGAGCAAGGCACAGGACACAACTGCGGGAAAAACATGGACTGTCTCAGAGTTGTGCAATTACAGATTGGGTTTAGCTCCTGTTTTAAGATGAAGTTTCTAAGCTATGAAGTGATACGTATGTATGCAGCAAATGTACTTACATTTTAGAAATTTACACCTATGATACTCCCTTCAGAAGCAGGCTCTTACAGAAGGCCCATTTCCAAATGCCCAGGTTGATGCAAATGCCCTGAAAAGCTGCGTCTTCAAAACCACGTATACACTGCCTGAAATCATTCCTTTTATGATCCCATTTCCAAATGTCTTGCTCCTTGAAGTCTCCCTCCTTCAATCTTACCTTTCCAAATACAGTTTCCTTCTTTTTCCCAATAGTGTAAATTGAAACCGTCTCTTGGTCAGATAAATAGGAAGTAACATATTGAGCTCAAACATTTTTTAAACAAGTAGAAATTACACGAATAAACATGTTATTCTTCTCCCTCCTATCCCCTGGGCTCAACTGACTTTATGCAAAGCTTTAGACTGACAGTGGTTCTTTGTCTTGTTCTGTTAGTTGTCTCATTCTTGTTTCCTTCATTGTTGGTTCTAATCTGTCAACACTTCTACAGGTAGTTACTTGACCTCTTAGTGCATGATTAAAAGAAACTTTATCCCTCTTGAGTAAGGCTGAGAAGTTCAACAAAAACAAAAGGCATCAGGATTATTGGGAAAGGAGACACCAAAAGTAACAAAAAAATCATATGCTTCTGTCTATTTTGAGGTTTAGCAGTTTGTTTCCTGGGTTTCTGTTTTGTCTATCATCTTGTGCCAATCCGTAGGGTTCAGACACAATAGAGGAACAGCAAAGTCACTTGAAGCAGTGGGAAAACGATGTTTAACTAGAAATTAAGGGATAGTTAGTGATGGCCCAGGGAAAACCATGGTTCCGCATGAGGTAATAGGAATACCTTCCTACAGCAGTTAGGTTTGGTCTCTTTAGCACAGCACACTTATTAAAAAACACACGTGCACTAAATGAAGTTTTTCAGAATCCACATCAGACATTCCTAAGCCCAAGAACAGCACATGCCTTTGCAGTGACACATAAATTCCACTCTTAAGTCTCTACCCTGCAAGAGCTCCAATGATAAAAGCAGTAACTTAAGGCAGGTATACTCTGCACATATGACTGTTTCCCTCTGCATGAAAATTAGGCAACTTCAGTTTAATTATATACAGCTCTTGAGAGAAAAACTAGGTTCTTTCACGATACTGAACAGCATAGGGGGTCCTGCTACCAAAGGAATTATCTAGCAGAAGTTTAAGAGAGAAAAGAGAAAACCTGCTTCATCTTCAAGTGAAGTAATGGTTGAGATGGAGAGAAGCCAACAGTGCTAAGTAATTTGAATAAGAAATTCAGCAGTGCAAGAAGGAAAAATGGGGATTAGTGATCTCCTTTCTATTATCTGTACAAATGCACAGTTCCAAGTCATGCATATATGAAACGATCATCAATCGCTGAACAGATTCCACCAATAAAGCAAACAGCATGCTATGTGTATCTGCCATTTGTAGAAAGGATGAATGATACAGCCTTGGGTCCACGTACAACCTGAAGAACATCCTCTCCCATCTGCCATCCCCTTAGCACAGATTTTCTACTGCAGTAAAACCAAGAGATGTTTTATCACTACGGTACCAGTTTCTTGTGACTCTCAGGACATGCAGGAACACAATCACAGGATGTGATTTGGAAACAGTCACGATGCCAAAGGAGGTCAGTTATACAGCAAACAGTAACATAACAAGAAATTAAAAAATAGCCTCTTCTATGCTGCAGTTTCAGGATCCATTGCGACTAATTTTGTGCATGTATAGAGCTATCACTGGAGCTTAAATGGACAAAGCACATTCTGAACCAGTCACCATGCTGTTAAATTCAGGTTTTGTAGTATCAGAGATCCTCCTGCCTCGTATAAGCATATCCAGACAATTAATATGTAAGCATATGAATAAGTCCAAGGATAAACAAGGTTAAGAAAATGTAACCCGTTTAAAACAATCACACAGCTCCTGAAGGGCTCTCAAAAAGGGCTTTTATCAAACTCCAGCTAGGAAATGTGATTTATTTGATAACTGTGCACCCACATGAGGTTTTCTGTTGGAGGTACCCTCATCCCCAGTTGGCCTACCAAAAGTCTGCCAGAAGCTTCCCAGGTCACAGGGAAAGTAAGCTTGATTCAGGTACAGGATCAATCTGACCTTTGGTACTTCATTTTCTATTGTTGTTTTTTTTTTTTTGCCTGTTTTCACTCATGACAGGATGGCAGCAAGTTTGCTACAGCTTTGCATCAGCTAGTGAGGATGCTGGCTGTGTAAACAAGATTCTTTAACAAATCTTAAGGAGGTATCTCTGTTTAAAAGAATGCAGAAAGCATTAAAAAGAGTTCTCTGTCAGCTGTTCCAAGAGCTGAAGCCTAGCCATATTTACCTAAAAGCCCGCAGTATGTCTCACTTCATTCTTAAGTTCCCAGTTCCACACAAGTAAGAAATTACTGCCTTTTTCCCTAGCACAATCAAAATGAGCAAAATACACACTGCAGAAAAAGCAAAGCAAGAGTATAACCTACAACTAATAGCTCTCAGAGGCATCTCCAAAAGTAGACATTGGTAGCTTCTCAAACTTGAAAACCAAACCACTTCCTTGGGGAATGAACACAAGAACTTTTCCTCTGATTTGCACCAATATAAGAAGGATGCAATACCATTTAGCATCAGCAGAATTAACTCTGAATTTATATCACAGGACAAGAAAGCAAGATCAGACCCCACACATAGATTAAGGAATAAGGTCTTGGACAATTTATTAAAAAACATTTTGATCTTTTTCTTCATTCTTTTCCAAATCATGCACAATTTAATTTGTGAGGTTTACAATTAGTCAGTTTGCACAGACTTTGCACCTGCAACACCACCACTGCCAAAGACTAAGTTGGCATGCTGCATTTATACTTGGTGATATATCTTTAAGCAAAGTATATGCAGAAAGCCTTTTAAGAAGAACTACAGTGATGAAAAAAATAATCAAGAGATAGCGGAGGCAAATAGGTTTTTAGTTAGAGCAGGCTATTAGAAAGAACAAAGATTCCCGAGAGACTTGCAAGTTAAAATGGAAACGGAGGGCAAAAGCCTGTCATACTTGGGTAAAATGCCAAACAATCAAGATGCAACATCTCAAAGCCAAAAGATGTCCACCAGCCAGGCACCGCACACAGTAAGAATGTTACTCACTCGTGTACTGCAGAGGAATAGCAAAAAGAAAGACAATTCAATAGAGCACACAGCAGAGTTCTTTTCTTCGGATGGCAACTGAGAAAGAAAGACAAGGTTGTAAAAAATGCTGCCAAGTCAACTGTGCTGTGAGTGGGAGGGCAACTTACCAAGGAAGGTATAGATTAGTAACTCAGGAAGATTTGTGCCTATTGATTAACCAAGTATTAAAGATTAAAGGAAGCCTTGCACATTATCCAGCCACAGAGAACTTTGACTAATCAAGGGAAAGCACTGGACTTCCATTTTCCTAATAGATTTTCTGCCAAATGGAATTGTTTCTTATATAGCACAAATAGAGAAGAAAAAATAAGTAACATGCGTTTAAAATACACATATATATATGTTTATGGACACACATGATTTTGTAAATACCATAGAGAATAGTCAGACAACATTTAAGTGTTTCCTTAAGAGATCAAAAGTGAACAATTTTATTGTTTCAAGTTAATAATATTCAAGTTCTATAATATTTGTCAAATGTCCCCTCCCACCCCGATTAAATTAAAACCCAGACAGAAACAACACTAGAGACTATTTACACTCATTTAGTTGGGGTTCCTGTGGTCCACTGGCTTTATTGCTCCAAATCATCAAACCACCATACTGTACTGTCAGTTAATAATACAGCAATTAATTCACCAGGAAACTACCTGAGTAGCACCCACTTTGCATCTTCCAAATCCAAAATGTAAACTCAAATTGTTAGTACCCAACAACATGCTCATGCATGCCTGCAGTAACCTGAAGCCCAGTCAGTGTGTCATTTTGGAACAGAACTTCTCATTAGAATTCAAGTTACTACTATTTTTTTTTTTAAAGCCACTGTAAACAGCCTGACATCGATTGGTAGAGTTACCTTCTCAGAATTTGTGGGCTTGGGGTAGAGGGGGTTATTATGCTGGTTAAAAACATCAGATATTTTTTGCCAAACAAGAGCCCTACTGCACTGGCAATACTGGTCCCGTTAAAGCAGCTGAACTTGTGTGTTTTGACAAGGACGTCAGTGATATGAGTCCTAACTCATGCTCCCAAATGCTAGAAACTGAGAGCTTTGGCAACCTATCTCAACATTCCATGATTCTTTACATGTTTCTAGTTCTTCAGTCATTGCAGTAGCCTGAAACTCACCTCCAGCTTGCAACCTAGAGGAAAAAAAAAGCTTAAGAGAACCTGTTCCTGAAGGTCTTACATTAGAAGACAACGAGGAAAATAAATATTCCTGTTTTGCTTAAAACACCTATTTTTGAAGCCAACTGTACATTTAGCAGGAATGGACAACAGGCCCATACATTTCTGTTAGGTAGGGCTAGGAAACAGGCCAAAGGTGGGGACATAAACATTTTGTTTTGAAGATGCACTGCAAGCTATGTACTTCCTCAGCTCTGAGAAATATCCTTTTCTAAAACGCACACAAGTCCACGGGCATTTGAAAGAAATAAAAAGGCAAAAATAATCCTCAAAGTGCTTTTTAAAAGCCTCAAAGATCCAACGTGATGATGATTCTTTAATAAGCAACACTATTTGTCTTTTCATCAAAAGCACGAATATCCAGTCGTGCCCAGACGGCACAGGCATGCTTTCTTGGCCTGTGTTTCCCTCCCCAGCTATATTTGCATGTTTATTTAACTGTGCCGGACAGGGAATTTCTCTTATCTCACTTTCTGTTATGGCCAAAAAAGCACTGTGGAGGCTGCTTCGTGTTGCCTTTCTTCAAACAAATAACTAACTACACTTGTCTCTCAGCTGCAGTTAAGATATTGAATTGTTGCAGGGAGTGAATGGTTGTGTAAACATGCAAAGAATGACCTATTTTAAAGAGAAAGGGGTGTTTTGGTAGGTAACACCCCAGAAAGACCACCAGCAGCACCCTGCTTGCACGGTCTCAGCCTGCACGTGAATCAGCATGGCGCAGCCAGAGCACAGGCGGGTTTGTTCTCCGGCCAGCAGCAGGGAGGAGCTGAGCTCTTTCTCTCTCTGCTCTCACACCGCAGTGCTCCTGCTCGACAGCTGCTCCTTGCTTGCTCTGCCAAGGACCCACACCCACCACCTCAGCTCTCTCTGCTCCTGCAGAGAAGAGAGAATAAGCCAGGCCTGATAGCACAGGGTACCTGGAGAAGAACATTGCTCTGGGACTGGAAAAGCAGACCCCCCCACCCCCCACCCCAAACAAAACCTCAAACAATTGGAAAGGAATGTTTTTGGCAATATCTCAGAGGGCATTCCACTGGCTCCACCCTTCACTTAGTCAAAAACTTTTTTATCTGAGCAGATGTTTCTAGATAAAGAACGTCAGGAAAGGCTCTAGATGTATCCTAACAGATGACTTAAGGGTGCAGATAATGATGGCAAGACAGCAAGCACATCAGCATGTTCAGTTTCAGCAGTTAATAATGAATATATGCTAAAACAGAAGCATTCGCATGCTCTGGGTCAAACCTCATTAACTATTTCTGGAGCCCATCCATACCAGCAGAAATAAAGTCAAAAGAAACAAAACAACTACACATAAAAAATAGACCTGAGACTATTCACAGAGTGGAGTCCCAATGACGCAGAGAACAATCTGTCGTTAAGCTTCATAACCCTCTTTAATTTCAGGTCTCCAGAATACCTGGCGCATAATTTACCCTCCCATGCTCGCACAAGCTAAATGCATATTGATAGGTATTAAGTAGCGACACGAAGCAGAAAAATTACCATTCTGATCAAATACTCCGTTATGATTAACCAGCAGTGAAGCCTGCAATAAGCTTATTAAGACGGACTTGGCTCACTTTCCTACATGCAAAGGGAAAAATGTTTTCAGCATGAATATTTGAGTCTTCCTTATTTTAACAGATGTTTTGCTGTACTCACACTCTTGCCACCGCCTCTTATGAGTTACAATTCCATTAAGAATTGTAGCCATTACACAATGGAGAAGGAGAAATATACTGAAAAACATTCTACTACCACTTGATTGTTGCCCAGAGCTGGTATTTCTGCCCTCTGTAGGGTGCTACATTTCCTCCTCTCTAGGAACACTTTTACTGAAAAAGCCCATTAGCTGTAACAAATTAAAACCAACCTCCTCTAGGATTCTGTGTATCTCCTACACCACGATCCACAGAAACAGCACTGCCTGCTAGAACCTGCTGTCCAAGGTTTGTCTTTGCCGTGTGTTTAACTGACTCCACAGAACCAGAAATGTGATCTTGCTGAACCGACGACATCTGAGCAGTCATACTTAAAGCTGTGTCTGTTGCCTGTGGCTCAATACTGACGTTCTTCTCCATTTGAACATATTTAGGCTGTCTGGGGATGGATCCTATGGCTATTCACAATGCGTTAAGCACTGTTTACTTATTTCTCAGGAATCTGATATAGATAGGCTTGTCTTTCCATCTGTGCGTACTGAGGAAAGGTAGGAAAGCACAAGGAGGTAGGTCTCCAGCCAACATTCGAGCAATGCCACCTGCATCCTCAGGTGCCAGCAAAGGGAGCAAGTTTGTGGCAAAAAAAGAAGCTGAGCTCTCAGCCAGACATCAGCTGTGACAGGCTTAGAGCACATAGAGCTGATGTAGCTGGCTCTGTATGGCAAACAGGGAAAATACCAAATCAAAGCCTCACTTATGCCTGTACTGAAAGCCTTACTGAACAACACTGCTCTTGTGACCAAGAGGTACAAGCTCACGCTTTTACTTCCAAAAGGGCTATCTACACCCACAGTCAAAAAAAAAAAAGATGTAAAATGTTGTCAGAGCAATGGGATTTGTAATCAATGTTTTCTCAGAAATAAAAATACTCTGAAGAGAAAGCAAATACTTAGCAAGCATTTAAACATAACTCCGCTGCTTTTGTGCAAAACTAAGGCAGCTTAGTAACATGCAATAGGAGATGCTGGCATACTAAGAGCCATAAGTCAGTCCCAACCCTACTGACCCACGGGGCACAACTAAAAGAATGCCTTTCACATCCACTCTGCTCGCTGTGGGGATGTTCTGCACAAGGCACACAGTACAGGTAATGCAGGCACACAAGCACAAAGGTCACTCTGTTTCTGCATGATAGATTGAAAACCTGAGTCCAAAACGAGGAATTTTTTATTTTTATTGTTTAATCTTTTCTGTTTCATCTACAAACTCAGACAAACCCTCTCAGTTTTCAAGACTAAGGATAAGTCTGCAGCTCTGACCCTTGAAAACATTCGAAACTTTCACAAGCTTCTGGCCTCATCAAATTTGATGTTCAATAAAGTAAAAAAACTAAAAATCAGATGTCTTCACAGCAATTTGCAGGGAGCCAACAAAAACAGATCTCTCACACACTTTTGCCCCTACGGAAGCAGACCAACATAACTCAGTAGCACTGACACGGGCAGGCAAAGAGATTTGCCAAAGGTTTAGCACCTGCCTGCAAAGATATGCAACCAGTCTGGGACAAATCCGTGGGACAAGCAACCTGGCACTACAAAAACTGCCGACAACTGCTCCTCCCATTATTCACACCCAAGGGCAGGGCTGAAAGACAATTTCTTTGCGGTGGTTTCTGTACCACAAATAATCTCAGAGCTCCCGCAGCTCAGGCTGCGACTGCTGCTTTGTATGGTTGCACTGTATCAAAATGCAGTAGGCAATAAAGGAAAACCACCAGCTTGGTGCTTAACTGTTTACGTTGAGCACATCAGCAGAGAACTAAACAGTAGCCTGGGCTGTCAGTCTTCAAGTCATGAAAACCAGCACTTCCACTAGCATTCGGGGAAAAATTAAAAAAAAGAAAAGAGCGTACAACCTGCACAAAATCTTCTATAGGTTCTTTTCAAATTAGTGCCAGGCAGGTCAGCTCCCAACAAGCACTCACATAGGAGAGAGAGGCTGTCCGTAAGTTCTGCTTCATTTATTCAAATGCTGAACTTTGAGAAAACTCCTTTTCAGCTGTAATGCATTTCTCATACTCTTTGAGCATCATCAGAATGAAACAAGCCCAACTAAACTACAGAAAAAATAGATTTTTCTCCTGAATCGCTTAACTTTCCATGGAGAGGTGTGATCTTTACAAATACATCTGTTTGAAGCTTGGGTTCTCCACAGTCCAACTACCAACTACTCGGAGCTTGAGCTGAGGACAAGGGTGAGGGCTGTAACAAGCACTTGTCCTCTGGGGATGGCTGACAAGAAGGGACCTGTCGCGCACATTCAAGCGAGGGCTTAGAGAAACTTCAAGATAAGAACATTGCTATATTCCAAATCGTACTGATTTGCAAATAAGCTCCTAAGCACTTACATAATCTTGTGCTAAAAAGTGTTGGCTGCTGCAGTCAGAAATAACCACACAGGAAAGACTTTCAAGTAGAACTGCAAAGTAAATGGAAATAGCTACCAACTGCACTAGAGAATTTTGCCAAATCAGAAAAGGTTACATGTTAACTTGTGCTTCAAATGAATCAAGCATTTGCAATAGGCTTTGAAAGCCAAAGAAACACTGACTCTTACAGAACAGAAATATTAACAATAATGAAAACTGCAATTTCAAAGTTAGAGACTAATTTGAAAATGGTTTAGGTGAGCACTGGTAATTTTGACTCAATGATTATTTTTGGTTTTGAATACTGAACCTTTAGAAACAGCAACATAGTTGGTGTTAGAAGCAATCTGATAGCCCTTGGGGCTGCCATGAAAACCAAAGGCTCTCGTGCACTGCTCACCACCATGCAGATGCGTAGCACATTCTGGCACTGAACATCATCACTACCACTGAGTTCAGCAGAACTTGTCATTGCCCAGCACTACTGACAAAAGCCCAGGGTTTCGGGTGCGCCTAGAAACAGAACTGTAAGATTAAGAATAGAAAACTAGCGACAACAATCTCCCCCCAACTCCATAAATTCAGTTCTGGTTACCTGGTGTGTCGGATAATGGGAGAGGAATGAAAGGATCAGGCACAGTCAGAAGAGGAGGGCTAGTGTCCAAATTCAGAATGTCTTTCGTTTTTTCAGCTGGTAGTCATGAAGAGAAAAGGCAGAGTGAAACAGGGAAGAGAGAAAAGCAGAAAGCATCAAGCAAAATCTAAACGCTGAGACACAGCTCAGTAGTACAGAGTCCAAGCTATGGCCTGGCAACACACTCGGAACAAGTTTATGTTGCTAGGGAAAAGGAAAAAAACAACAATATTAACATATAGATCTCCAACACAGTTTAACCAACAGATCTCAAAATATTCCTGGAAAGGGAAGTACCATTATCTTGATTTACAGGAGAACAGAAAGTGAAATACCTTGACAAAAGACCAGCCCCCTTGTTGGGCCTCTTTTGTCTGAAACGAGATACAGCATCTAGCATCAGAGAGGCTTAGACAGGCTCATATTTAAGAGGAAAGAAAATGAAAAGGGCTAGAAGTGTCCATCTTAGTGCCAGCACTGAATTTCCAAAGCACCTTTCTATATCAGACTACAGGACAGGAGAGTCCAGGGGCAAATTTTAAAGATAACTACTAAAAGAACTGAATATGCTGCAAGATCCAGAAAGCCCAGAATGCGTGGGTACTTCTCAAACTTTGCAGAAAGCATGTTACAGCTGAATCCAGGGCTGCTGTTACTCAGCATCACTCTAAGAAGGTTGATGAAACATCATGAACTGTTCACAGGGCAGTGAACAACTGGAAAAAACTCAGAGCAACTGCCTAGAGCCCTCTTGCACCATGGACTTCAACTACTAAATTCTCAGGTAAGAGCCAATACTACCAAGCTCAGTTATAAGCTCCTCTAAATCTCTCATCATGAACAGAAGCAAGTGTAAATGGATTTGTGTCTTCTTGTCCCTTGAAGAAGACTTCAATGATTCTTCAGTCTCTTCCCAGGGCTTCATTTGCCAACAGTTGGTCTGCTTTGGTGAGGAAGTATCAAACAGTTGCATTTTTCACTGGTGAAAATGGCTGCATGAGACGGGAGAGCACTTAGGGCTGCTGTAAGCAGCTTGCCACTACTGCGCTTCCCAGGTCATTATTGCATTCAGTGAGAACTCCTGGAGCTGAAGAACTAGAAATGAGCAGCAGCCCTCACTGAGTTTTCCCAGCACAGAAGGGGCTGCTCAGGGCAGAACCCAGGCACCAAAGTACCAAAGGAGATACCAGACAGGGCCCCACAGAGAGGCCTCCACACAAAAGCTCCTTAGACATCTGAGTCCAAACCCCTTATTGCACACTGCATATTTTACTCCCAGTAGTGAGCCATGTGGTACTTCAACATAAGTAGCTTTCTTGTGAACTTCAAAGGTTCGCTAAGTCTCTTACCTCATCAAAAGCTCCACTTCTGCCTATAGATGGTGCATCCCTACTCTACTACTGAACTGTGACAAGTCTATGTGCCCTTCTCTGCTGAGGAGCCAACCCTATCCTGGAGTTCTCAGTTCTCCAAGACCCAGCTCACTTTGTATCAGTTTTACCTCCTTTCAAAGAAGATATGACAGAGTTGCCACTTTTCAGCAGTGCTGTCCAAGGCATTGCCCTATAGAACATACTCCAACTCACCTGTTCCAGCAGTGAAGGAAGAAGAGCCACCAAATGCATCTGGCTGAGTTGCAGAAGAAGCTGGCTGGAAACCCAGAATCAAGTTCTCTGTGGAACTGCCCATCTTTTCTGGAGCTTTTCCTGAAACGCCAGACACAGTTTTAGGGGAAAAACTTCCATTCCGAAGGTTGTTTACTTACCTATACTTCTAAGAAGCTATTTCAGTAACTGACTTTAGGCCTTTCCTGCAAACCATTATTTGCAGATGAAGCAGAATTTATACTGCAGCTTCTACAACCAACTGATCCACAGTAAGAGCAGTTAGTAGCTCTCCCTTTGAGGATCATGCTTAACAGAGAACAGGGGTTGAGACAAGACATCGGAAGGATTTAGCTTGTACAGGTACAGCAGACAGTGACAACATGGGAGCACCCCAGCAGCATCTGACAAAGCATCATTCCATGCTACTTTCCATTTCGAGAGCAGGCTAGTATTAAACTACCTCCACGAACTTACCATCGCCCAACTTTGCAAAGTCCTTGTTCAGCAGCTCCTCAGCTGTGAGTTTGGAGAAGTTATCATCATCAAATGGATTCCATGTGGAGACATCAGGTGGGTTATAGACATTCTGCTGTGAGGTCCTTGGGGAACCCGAGGGCGTAGTGGAAGCAGATCTGGATGTGATCATCCCAACCAAACAGTCATTAATAATCCATCTGAAATTCTCTGGCCAGCGCTATGAGCCTAGTCCAAGCTACTGCATTATAATTACTTCCTACTTAAAGCACTCAGTGTAAGGTATCGTACTCGCATACCCAGAACACTAGGACCAGCAAGCCTTACCTATTTGTAATCTGTTTCAGCATGCTGATGTCAAAGATTAAAACGAGCATCATAAGCACTCCATGCGAAACAATTTTCTGCAATGTCCATGTGGAGGCTTCCTGCCTGTAGATACTATAGGAACAAGTATCAAGTGCTCCTGCTGAAGGTCTGGTGCTATGCAGCATGCATGAAGCATGCACCAGGGCTACTGGTGGAACAGCTGAAGCGTGAACTTTTGTAATCCACTGGAATGCCCCACTTGCTTATGCCTTTTGTGAGAGCAGAAACATTCAGGAGGACTTCTGCCCTTGAGGAAGACTTTCTGTGACTTTCTGCCAAGCCCTGCACTGTGGTCTTGGGAACGCGAAGACTTGTACCACAGAGTTTGCTACCTTCACCTCAGAGCTGAGCCCAGGAAGTCCCCAGAGAGCCTCATGTACCCCCACCTTCCATACCCTTTGATACCAGCTGAGCAGCCACCTACTTGGACTTGTTGAGACTGGCTTCAGCAGCAGCTGCCTGCAGGAGCTGGGTAGACTTGCTGGCTGGAACCCCAAAAACAGCACTGTGGGTCACATCACTCAGAATCCTCCTGTGTCCTGCACGCTGTGTCTTGGGGGAGGATGGAGGGGTGAGAGAACCCAGCTTCTGCCCCTGAACTGCTGTAGGTGGTGTGGTTTGAGGTTTTTGTTGTTGCCTTATTTGTGCCTGCATCTAGGACAGAAAGTAAAATGGTTATGATCTTTGTGAACAACTGCAATGATGGAAAAAAGGCTATCTTCTGGAGGATCTGACCTCCAAGTCATAGATCAGGAATAGTCTGGAGGGAAATTAAGCAAACAACAACAACAAAAAACAATACCACCACAACAACAAAAAACAATACCACACCAAAACAACAATTAAGAAGCATCTAGGGAGGTGGAGTGCTGGCAATAGCTGGTCTATAGTATTTCAGCATTACTACAGTTGCACAAGAAGAAACTCTCTCCCCTATGGTTATTAAAGGTCAACTGCCCTCAGAAACTCGATCAAGGGTAAAGAGGCCAAAGTCCAGTGTAGACCATAGAAATCAGATCATAGTGTGCAGAAATTTTGCTATGCAGACATATAGAATGGAACAAGGTGAAGAGTAGATAGTGTGTGGTTGGGTTCAATTCCTAAAGGAGTAGAGGATTTCTGTAAAAAATTTCATGCAAAAAGCTTAGTTTTCTACCCAAGCAAGAAAAAGCAAGGACACAAGGACCCTGGGAGCAACATTTGCCATTTTCATGTGCAGAAAAAAAAAACAAGCATGTTTGGCTTAGGTGTAAACCAGAAGTCCAACTACAAAGCCTTTGAAAACTTCAAGACGTTTCTCAAACCAATTTTATATTTTCATTACTTCAGACTTGTTTGTATTAAAATCACAAACCCATAAATGCTTTCAATACTCTTTTGTAGTTATAAACAACATCACTTCAGATGCAATTTAAAAAAATAAAATTATTGTCAGTGAGATAGCATGATCCAGTCATTGGGGGGATTTAAAGAGGGGAAACCTGGATGCAAAGAGCAGAAAGCTGTGCGTGTCACCTCTACTGCCTGGATACTAGAGCTCCCTATTCCCCATTCAGTATCATCGCAGGACATTTTCAACCATGGAAGATGGATGCAAAACTTGGAAATACCTAAGAGGGCAATGAGAAAAGAGTTACATTTCCAATGTGATGCTTAACTACAGTGGGGCAAGGCAAACAAGTGGTTAGCTGCCTTGCTTTTTATCTGGCATTTTCAGGCAGACTAATTCAGTGTGGCTGAGAAGCAAGCTGACCTGACTGCTTCTGATGCACCCACCTTATATCTTGATATATAGGTCACTGCAGAACAGTACATTTGGTGCTGAGAAATAAAAGGGCAGTGCCAAAATCTCCACAGAAATGAATGCAGAGCTTATTAAGCTGAAGTCCTGCAGCATGAAAAGGTTTTGACAGGTAGCTTGGTATCTTCTGCTCAGAGAGTCTGCTCTTTTAGAGATGATATCCTACTATTTTTTTAAAATGACCCATCCACCACTCTTCTTACTGCTACAGGAGTAGAAGTCTCCAGATGCACCTATTATGATGAGTCTTCTGGGGGTGGAGGGGATGAGGCTAATTTCAGTCCAGCTGATTTAATAAAATAAGGAATATTTTTGTGCTAGTGAATCAGAGCAAAATTCTTTAGAGATGTGCTTCAGTACTACATGTCAGGCATTTCTCCCTTAAAAGGAACAGGGCAATAACGGGCTTCATCCAAAATCTGTCCAGAGTTACTGACAACTCACACAGATTTTAATAGACTGACTTGCCGCAGGTCATTCAGCAAATCAGTAAGAAGACCAGGAACACAACAACTCCTATCTCATCAGCTGCTAACAAGCAGCTCAGTGCTGAAAGTTAATATTAAAGTGCATGTGTGAATATGACGGAGCCTTAAGACAACACAGAAAGAGCGAGACGAGGAAGGTTTCCCCAGCTTTGCTCAGGTCACTTGCTTAGAGTTTTACTAGTCAAATTAATTCATGATGTCACTTCAAAAAAGCATACCCAAGAGATGAACTGGGTCCTGAATGACTGGCAACTCAGGAAGCAAGCAAGCAAACACTGATCCTTAGTTTGGACTCAAATATTGCAGAGCTGAAGGTCATCAGATACTGTTTCCTTCCTGCCAGGCTCTTACCACTTGTTCCTGCTGTGGCGTTGGCTGGGCCGCACTTTGCTGGGTCTGTGGAGGTGCTGGAGTCTGTTGCTTTTGCTGAACTGCTGCTACTGCTGTCTTCTGCTGCATTGCTGCCTGCTGGGCCATCATCTGCTGCTGCTGTTGTTGCTGCTGCTGCTGGTAGTAGTTCTGCATCAGCTGCTGCTGTGCTGGCGCTCCTTGCTGCATCACTGGGAACTGGGAAACAACCAGTTGAGACACTTGTTGCTAAGCTGGGAACTGGGGTGCCATCACCAGAACTCAGGGGCCAGCCATAGGACTGGGTAAAGCTACTGCAAGTGGCAAAGCAGTAAAAGGTTGTGATGGATTGAAGACCACCTGCAGAGGAGTGGTGGAAAATAGCCTTCTTGTCTAATGGTAGATCCTTTCTGTGTTACACCTGTCTGTAGTGGGCTCCCATGGCACACTGTTCTGAGGTGTTCTTTTCCCATTTTTGTTTATTCCAAACCTTTCTCCAGGACAGCAAGATTCACCACCCCTTTGCTTCCATTGTTAAATATGCTTTAGCAGTGACCTGTGCTGCTATAAACACTTCAGATAAGCACTCAACTCTTACCTAGACAAATCCTACACAATGGGATTTGTCTAACACACAATGTTTTCACAGGCCTCCCTAACACCACCATCTACCACACAAACAGACCTGACCATTGAAAAGGAATGCCAGGTTTCTTATATCACAAAGAGCAGAAAAGAAATTGTACACCTTTGCTCATCAGTTAAGTGCTGACCTCAAGACTTTGAAATACTTTGAGCTATAAAAGAAGCAGTGCTGGCTAAGGTTTTATATATGACAAAAATATCTCAAGGCCTTCTACACTAACAATTAAAAATGCCAGCCTTGTTTAAGCAAGGAAAATCTTGCTGGAGAACTGGAGATGCATTGGAAAACACCTAAAAACTATGTATAAAACTACTCCCCAAAACACAAAACGAAAGTAGAGGACCTGATATAAATGCAAGGATGTGGTCCTGCAGGCCTTTAGCATAGGAATAATGCAACAAACATGGTCATATGTTTTTCACCTGCTGAGCTTGCATCATCTGCTGCTGCTGGTAATATGCAGCCTGTTGCTGCTGCTGCTGCAGTAGCTGCTGCTTCAAGAAAAGCTGCTGTTGGTGTTGAGGTGTGGCTTGTGGCTGAGCAGAAGGGACCTGGGGCTGTGCCTGTGATGCCTGCTGGGGAGCTGGAGCTTGTTTGGCTTGTGGCTGTGCCGGAGTCTGTTGAGGTGCTGCTTTTTGCTGGGGAACACTTGCAGGGAGGGAAGGCTGACCACTGCCCAAGGCAGCAGGCCCTGCAACTGAAAGAAGAAAACAGATCCATCAGAGAGATCAGCACCACATCGCAGCCATACACAGTGCCTGTCAGGAAGGTATTGCACATACAAGAGTCTCACCTTGTGGCTGAATTGCTGCTTGGCTTGTGGGTCTCTTTCTAGGCGTGAGGGCTGGCTGAATGGGTAAAATTCCAGGGTTGGGTTGTGTCTGTCCTGCTTTAGGTCTCTGGCGGGGTGCTATGGACGTCTCTGTTGTAGGAATGGGATCTGTCAACCTAGAAAACAATGTAACAATTAAAATGAGAAAAACAGCAGCTGGAGCAGTAAAAGCAGTCCTTGTTAGCCTGAGAGCTGTTACAAGCAGCACACAGTATGGGATAAAAACTCATCCATACTTCAGCTGTAAAGGTGATAAAATGATAAAGGTGAAACTCTTACATGCATCCAGATACACCGGTCAACCCCTTCCACAAAACTGGAAGCACAGTAAAACTTAATGTATGCATTCACAACAATTAATCCAACACAATCATTTTAATGATTTTGCCCATTGCGGTATCTTCTCCCAGTGGACAGTGGGAACTTGTCAAAATCACTCAACTCAAATATTTGCTACTACGTACTGTTTAAAGCCACTTAGAGTTACAGATGAGCAGATGATGGTTATAATAAGTAAGCTTAAGAGCAGCTGGTACCTTTGGGCAGAGTTGTCTGAATTGGCATCTTTAGAAATACCTTAACTTTAGTACATCTATCCCAGAATCAGGTCACTGGACCTCCTCTGATCATTGCTCAACATTTATTGTCCTCCAACAATAGACTGTAACAGAGCCAAGAAGCCAGGTATTATTGTCCCCTTCTGTGTCTATGTTTCTTTGTTAGATAACAAGTTGTTCTATCAACGTGAGGGTAGCCATGTTCTATTTTAAAAAGAAACAAAGCAAACTCCTGGGCCTGACAGACAGGAGAAGAGATGCCCTATTTCAGAGAGTGAAGAAAAACACCATTTTTGGAGTGCCCACTACTGTCATGCTTTGCAGTAAAATAAGGTGTAAGTTTTGTCCAACAAAATTTATATGTCTCATTACAATATCATAAGCAGAACAAGCAGCAGCAGGAGAGAAGAACCACCACAGCAGTACAGTGGTTTCCCCACTAATTAGGCTCTTCAGATGGAGGTTGCCTGGGCTCCCCCTGTAACCACTGAAGAAATTATATGGCTCGTGCAGAAATCACAGCAATTGCACACAGTAATTACTGGGTCAGGTTATCATCTGCTGAGGGTCAAACTCAAGCAGCAGTAGTCCCTGATGCGGTTTCTCATAAAACTTGCATTCTTTGGGCCAGTTCCAGGCCCACTGCAGGATAGCTGCAGTCTTTCTCCTGACTTTGCTCTTAGGTACTCTGGGTACTTACTGCCTTAAACGAATCTGTTGTGTCATCCATCCTAAGTGCCTGATGGCAGCACTTGAAGTTCATGCAATGCCTTCGGTACAGAAAGTCTAGCTGTTGAGTCATGCTGAGTATCGCCCAAATCCCCTGTCCTCAGGCACGCAAATTTCCAGTATCTGCATTTTCTGTCTTTCAGATCAATGGATATTTACATCATTGAAGCAGAAGCCTCGGGACTGCAGTGTTTGTCTCAACGTAAAAATGTAAACTCACAAGGAAGCAGCTAAATATACCAAGTGTCTTTTCTAATAAAAGGCAAAAGACAGCATATAGTAAAAAGAGAACACTGCGCGTAATAAAGATGCAGTTACCTGGCTTTGGGTTGACTCTTCTTTGCAGCAGCTTCACTTGCTTTGACTGGGTCTGGGAGCTTAGCAGGGATTGGAGAGTTCTGCAGATCCCAAAAATACTAGGTTTAGCGCTTTGAGGGCAAAAAAACAGTCAGAAATCATTTGCGAAATCACTACTATGAAGCATGGAGATTGCAGGATCCCCATAGCAGCTATTCCTCATGCTGGACGTAAGACAAACCCTTGCTGTTTGGGAGAGGGAAAAATTCAGTTCAGCTTTTTGACAATCTACTATCCGTGGAATCTGAACACAAAGCTTTGTAGTATGTCCTGGGTGTTTTACAAGACAACCTGGGAACAATGGCAGCAATAGTTATTAATATAGCTATAAAAACAAGCATAATTACAATGCTTTGTTCATAAAGATCATAAATAACCAACTGGACACGTGGAAAAAAAAATAGATTTCTTCTCATCTGGAAAGAACAAAATAAGATCTCATGTCACAGATACACATAACACTGAAAAAAAAACTTGTCATTTTTCAGTTGAAGTCTGTAAAGATAGGTGAAGAAGAAGCAGATGGTTGTGTAAGGTCTGATGTGGCTCAAATGCAAGTTGACTATTCTCAGCCAGACAGCAGACAAAATCACTATGTTTAAAACCAACTGCAGTGCAAATTACACACGCTATGATGAGTTTGCCTGGAAATCAAATTGGTTTCACGAGCATGGCCTAATTTTCCATGTTCACATGCAAAAGGTCTCTTGGTTGGCCTCACGCTGTTAACTGGGCAAAGAAGCAAATCGGAGACAGACAGAAATAAGAAACAACAACAACAAAACAACAGCACTGCTAATCACAAAAAATGAAATAGAGTCTCCTGACTAGAGACCAGGGGGATAATATGGCAATATCCCCGATATTTAGCAACTGTCATCCCCAGCCTCCCTACACAATGCCCTACATCAGTCTACTCCTTTGCTACTCACCTGGACGTTCTGGACTGGGCATTCCTTCTTTGCCAATTTGAATGCAAAGTAGGAGACCTGATAAATATCAGGTCTCTTATCAGGGTCTGGTTCAAGCATATACCCTTTAAAAGACAAAGATGTTAACATCAGAGCAGTAGAACAGATTCGCAGTCAGAGCTACAGCTGTAGCATAAGCAGATGCTAACAGGGTGCCTTGCCTCTTTCAAAGCACCCATTCAATGGTCAGCAGGACCGAGCTGATCATCAGGATCAGCTGAGAAAGGGGCTAGATGGCCAGCCAGGATGGACCAAGAAATATTTTCCAACACTGCTATGCATAACTTCATAGCTGCTATTGAAAGCTCAAAGCAAGGAGGGGGAAAAGCAGCCCTGCTTGGTCAGGGAATAGTGTTGGTTTTGACCTCTGCATTTCCAAGTGAACACACAGGAAAAGAGCTTGATCCAACCCTGGTGTGTCAGTGGGGCATACCATTGCCTTTGCATAAGGCAAAAAAATACCAGGCTGCTTTGAAAACACATCCAATTCTGTTACTCAAGATTATAGCTAAAAAAAATAATAATAAAAAAAACAAACGCTGTACTAAAAACAAGAGAGCTGCCCCAGCTTTGCCAAGAGTAATGCATTGTACCCTTAATTACACATTCACTCTAGGCAGTAGGTTATTTATAAATCAGTTCTGTTTCTCAATTCACAGAAGACGAATTCTTATCGCTAGTCTAAGTCACTGTGGTTCTTTTCAGTTCCTTATCCAAATAGATTTATTACTGGAGAAATACGTTTCTGCATAAATAGGCTTATTGTGCAAGTTTCTGTAGACTCTTAAACCAAGTGGTTGCCTGTTTTCCTTCCTTTTCAAGGTTCACTACAGCCCAGCCAAACAGAAATCTTTGTTGTAACTGTCTTTTGAAGAGTCATCTCCCAAGCTACTAGAAGATGATTTTATCCATCCCTGTGTGCAAGCAAGCCTCTTACAAGATGAGCAAAACAGCAACTGTTTTGCTGTGGGAGCAGGAAATATAAAAGCAAAATGCTATTTTTTTTTCAAAGCTCCGTAGAAGTAGATTAAGCCACTGTCAGAGACACACTCACGGATGAGGCAGTGCATGTCTTGCGAATGCCGAGAATTATCTGGAATGGTGAAATTGCCATCACAGATTGCCACCTGACTCTCCCCAAACGGCAAGGTGAAGTAACACAACTTATACAGCAAACAACCGAGTGCCTAAAGAGAGAGAACAGAGCAGGTGATTTAACAAACTGAAGCAAAGCAGGGAATCACACAACTCAAATACCATTGAAGATAACAGGGAAAAAGTACTCTAGCTTGTTCGATCACAGTGGTCCTGCATGACCTCAAGCCTACATTTTAACATCCCTTTGGTTGACTGAAAACGTAGTTATATGAGAAGATACATACATGAAGAGCTCTCCCTCACTAAGCTGAGATACCACAGGCAGTGGGGATCAGATGAGTAGCGCCACACACAACCCACAGTTCCACATAGCACTGTGCGTAGTGCAACCCTTCTCCTTAAACTGGCAAAGCCTGAGGCGTACTAAGAACAGGACAGAAGCAGGTATAAAGCAAGATCTCCAAATCTACACAGACCTTACACTGGTATATGTTACTACACATAGGTACACAGAAGAATTTTTTTCTATTCTCAACATATCAAGAGTAAAAAAGCAAAGTTAATAGCAAAAATAAATGTCATCTATCATCCTTAATACTTTTATTCTGACAAAAAAAAAAAACTGGTTACCAAGTGAAGGGATGAAAGACACGGACTCCTGATGGTTCTTGAATGGGAGACCTTTATCGCCCTTTTTCACTACTACATATACTTTCCCCGTAGCCCCACGCGCTGTCCATGCACCCGAATCTGTCATACAATTGGTTAGAAACCCTCGGACACGCGCCTCGAGCCAGCCAGCAATTGGCCACTGCCCAAAGCTCATCTTTAACACTGTAGCCAATTTATTTTATCTCGACCTTGCTCAAGTTTTTGGTTCTACCGCTGTTTTCCTCGTTATCTCTAACTCAGGGACGTGTGAAACAGCACAAAGCTCCCTGCAAATTCTTTTCCCACAACCAAGCTTAAGCTGTACCAGTTCACACAACCTTTCAACCATTATAATTGTGTACCAGAGAGGTATACAGATATGTCTGCAGGCTGCTAGGTTCTATCATTGTTCCATCTATTTTCAGGCTGCTTTTGACAGCAAGGAGAACCACCTATCTGAAAATAAAATGGAAAATTTGTACAAATGGCTAATTATGAAACACTGCCACCATCCCAAAGAGGAGAGGGGGAACACGTTTCCTAATCCTAAGCAACTCATCATCTGCTTGTATTTTTTGTCATAGGATTTCACAATTAAATTGCACTCGTTTAAAATAACCTCAATGAAATTTGAGGAAAGAGAGATTACAAGCAGGACAGCCACTGCAATAGGCCCTAAAGTTGAGGCCCCACTGTGCGCAACACTGCGTGCTTGTTTGGAAACACTCAGCAGGTCACTTGAAGAGAATTCCTTCCACATCAGGAAGAGGAGGACAGTTTGAGCATCTGCATCTCTACCCCTCCCCATTATCACAAGGAGCGCAAACCTTGGGTTCTCCTCTAGCTGCCTCTGAGGCCCTGACAATCTTTTCACAGTGTTACAGCTGTGACCTCCCCTCTCTAGGTCTCAGCAAGGCAAGTGACCTGACACTGGTACAGGGCCCAGTTCCACGAACCTCCTGCTGAACTCAGCAGTGCAAGAGCCCCATAGGAGCTGCTACACTCCTGACTCTTGGCTGAGCTCACAGATAGGATGGAGGACTCTTCCCAGCAGATGCCATGCCAGCAATTTTGCCTCTTGCATATGCAGACACACAACTATTGAGGACACATTAAACCTCTCCTTATACTGCTTCCGCTTTGTTATTTCCCAGCTCAGGGCTTTAGAAACTATACAAACACACTCTGAAATAGCATTTTAAACAAAAAACTCTTTTGCTGACTTGCCACTACACTAGAGACAGCACAGGCTTTTTTCCACCTCCATTACAACTAAAAGCAAGCCTACCTTCCTTGACTAGGTTATCCAGTAATTTAACCAGTAATCCAGGTGCACTTTGCTTTCAACATGAACACCACAGCAAGGCTGCACTAATCATTAGAAACAGCAGTGCAAAAGCTTGGTCTTTGGCCAGGTTTGACAACGCTGAGCTGCATTACACTGTCCAGGAGAAGCATACTGTTATTTCTTGGGGACGGTCTATTTTCTCCATCTTCTATCTTCTGATGACCAGTGACTTTAATTTCACATGACTGTCCAACCAAGGCACAAGAAGTCACAAGACCCTGAATTTTCTGTTTTATCTGTTTTATGACATGAAATCAGGTTTGCATTGTTCAACCCTGACATTTCATACATCTCTATATTAAAACCACATGCAAGACAGCATGCAAAGAACCAATCGTGTTTTATCCACATACCAGCCCGTTTAGCAGTAACTTATCAGAAGTGTCAAGCAGAGGAACTCTTTATTCAGGAACTGTCCAGTCTTTTATGAAAACTAGGTTAGTCCAAGCCAGAAAGTTACTCTGTCATTATGATAAGGAAATCAAGCTGCAGCCTGATTTTATGTTAACTGGGTTTTATACATACCCATATGTCTGCTTTTGTAGTAATAAGTTTGCCACTATACAGGTTGACCATTTCTGGTGCTCTGTAGGATAACGTAGTGTACCTGTAGAAAAAAGATCCATCAGTGAGTTCAAAATTGATAGCAGAAGCATTTCCACCACCCCACATTTTAAAATAGTTCAAAATTCATTCTTTCCCTATTTGTTTTAGGGCAAATACTAAACATAAATGATTTATTTTTTTTTAATCAATAACAGCTTCTGCTGCATGCCTCTAACTAGAAAATATTGACCACTGCAAACCACCCTGGGAAACCAAAGCAATAGCCAAGGTCCTTTCAATAGCAAGAAATTTACTCACAAAACAGGACAGTCATTTTAAGAACTAAAACAGAAACTTTCAAGTATTCAGAATATTAACAAAGTCAGTAGTCAAATGTCCTCTGCAATGTCCTTACTGCTGGGGCTTTGGCCAACCTACAAATATTGTAACTGGATACATGGCTCCTAATAAGTAGACTTCCATACCAGGATTCCTAATTGGAGTCATTATGGACACAGGAAAGGTTATTTTGGAGCTCAAACTGGAAATAGAGTCTGCCACATTTTAGCAAGTTACTAGAGCTATAGAAGATAGAAACAGAGACAGTTTGAGATTCTTACAGACCTACTGGTAGGAAGAAACCTTGTAATTTCTGCAGTAGCACCTTCCATGCTATTTGTCTTGATCACAAGAAAGCATTGCTAAGGGCAAAGTTTCTGTAGGCTTGTTAATAAGCATACAAATATGGCATTCCAAAGGGACTGCAAAGCAAGACTAAGAGAGCTCTGAAAATTTCAGTCAAGCACGTCTAGGAAATCCATGCACTTATAATTGAATCCTAACAAAAAGGAAGCATTTGCACACATTTGTAACACACTGCTTTCCAGCCAGAGCATTGCACTAACAGTGCTGGAAAGTAGGCAGTAGAGATGCTCTTAAAACTAAAGCAAGAGCAAGGACATGGCATCGGGTCCATCCCTGATCTAGGCCCTACTGGACTATGAGTTGAGTTCCCCTTTTAAAAGCATATCTAGGCACACCTCACTGTAACCACTCTATCTGAGCCAAATTAAACACCTCAAGATCCATCCACTTTCTACAGAGAGTTGAGAAACTGGGCCATGTCACTGCGGGGTTTTAACATGAGCAGCCCATGGAGGACAGGCATTTTTGTCATTTGCTATGTTTGCAGCTCAAAGAAACCACGATAGATGAGGGACAGAGCCAGACTGATTTCACACGTAACCAAGCACTACCTTATCAAGGTGGGCAACTTCCCTGCATTGTTACACTCAGCCCTTCAGGTCTAGGGCAATTACATCAAGCTCAGGGCTTTATTGTTTCACCTTTCCCCAGCCCTTATTTACCTCTAGCAGGTCCCTCTATGCAGCAGCATCCAACCTGCTGCAACAGGCACGTGTAAAATCTAGTCCCAGTACACGGAAAAATTACCCTTCAAATTATGTCCACTCTGAAAAAAAAAAAAAAGCACTTACTTTTTGATCTCCTCCTCTACCGCATTCACCCCTTCTGTTTGAGGGTTCTGGAATTTGTTAGTGGCACTTCCAAAGTCACACAGGACATAGTGGCCACGATCATGCAGCAGGATATTTTCAACCTATAAGCATTGCAGACACATACAAAAAACACTCCATTAGACAAAAAAACAAAAACAAAAAAACCCCACTTGTTTTCTTTAGATGACCCAGGCTTTTTAGTGCCTGAAAACATATCAAACATGTCAGACAAACGCATAACATGACAGCAAAGAAAATATGCATCAAAACTACCACACCTCCTAAAATAGAAGTCAAATCACAGAAGCATAGTTGTAACGCTGCCTTCCATTCTGCCACATTTCCTTTCTCCTTCTCTTTCATTCTCTTTCTGCAAACACATCACCCTGCCTCTTTTAAGACTACTGCGTGCTTCAGGATAAGAACTGCATGTTTCAGTGTCTTCAGTGCCCAACTTCCTTCAGCCAATACAGTGCACAGTCTGCAGTCTCAATTTGGGACAGCTAATACAAGCTCTCCACAGCTTTATAATGAACTACACCCCTCGCTGTCTAGTGGAGAAGAAAGGATAGTAATGGATGACAACACACACTTCCATACTTCATGAAATTAGCATACAACTCCATTTTTTTCCCTGCGGTTCACTTGTCACTTAGGGATTTATTTATAACAAACTTAACCTTATGCTCACACTTCAGCTGCTTTTTATCGCATTGTATACCCCACGGTCCCTAAACAGTGACTGCATCAACAGAGGTTCCTCCAGGATGCTGAAAATATGACCCCGTTCTTTGAAATATTATTTGCCAGTTTGAATCAAGCAGCAGTATACTGAAACAAGTACCTGTGGTAGCTGAAAATCAGTGGAGTCATTGCCTTTCTCCTAAATACTTCCCCTTAATCATGCATTAACAAAAATCTGCCGTGTATCCACCTAAGAAAGCAATCCAAATGTTATGATACTGACACAAGGCATGGAGAACCTGGGTTCAGTTCTTTGCTTTGGCATATCATCCCTACATTCCAGTTTCTCATCTATACAGTGGATAGGATTAACATCATGTTCTCTCAGGGGAATATTGAAAAAAAAACTTTAAAAATTGTCTAAGTCAAAGCCAAATGCTGAGATACAACAAGAAGACATACCGATTGCATATTAAAAACAAAAAACACTACCACCAACAAAAAGCATCACATAAGTAGTCACTAAAAATCTTTTTGAAATAGACTTCCCCATCAAGGACCATTTTTACAAAAAGAGAATGAAGGAGTCAGCCTTTTAAGCACCAGAAAACCCAGCCAAATTAGAGCAGCTGAGGGGAAAAATGCTGGCTCGAAACCAAGGGTTAAACAAAACCCCTTCCCCTCTCTGCCATCCATCTGCTTTGAACAAACCATTGCACACAGATGTTCTCCCTACCAGATCAACACTGACAGCATTATTCCCCATTCCCTTCAAACACGCTGCAAACATTTCCAGAAGATTCCTTCCGCTTTATCTGACTGAGAAGTCTGACGTGACTTCTCATTGCAAGTTTTATTAAAAAATTAGCACTGGAATACTCAGCAAGCAGGCTTGATCAGTAACTAACAGAGAAGAAAACAACAAAAACCAAGAACCACTAAACCAGCAGAGCAGAGTACCTGAATTACTGCTACAGGCTGCCAGGCCCGAGGAGCCTGTCTGTCACAAACAAGACGGTGGTGCCTCTTTCCAGTCAAAGACCCAGAAAGCTGTCCAATTTTCAGCACTTCTGAGTGCTTACAACTCCAGCTGTGGTCTTGAATGTTTCTGACACATACAAAATCAGATTTGGACTCCAAATAAAAATCGACAAGGGAAAGCTATGAGTCGCCTTAAGTTCTGTTAGCTACAAAACGTAATTAGTTTTCGTCATCACTCTCTGAAACAAATGCTAACCTGTGCTAAAACTAAGTGGTAAAAGACACTGCATAGCCACAGACTGGCAAGGGATAAGACTTTCTTCAACTAGCAAAATCAACACACTTCATCCTCTCATAACCACAACTTCTAAGATGGGTATGTCTAAGGGCAGGTAGTGATTTGGGAAGGTTTCATGATTGAGGCGCCCTTGCCCTTTCTGACTGCTTCCCAGCACCTACAGGTTTGTCTAAAGATGTTTCAGTTTCTCTTCCTCCCCAGCACTATTCACTACTTACTTCCAAAAGCTTATTTAGTATTTCAGAGCAAAAAGATGAATGCAACATGACACCTGTGAGCACTAACTGACTTTGGCCTGCGCTGCGTTTTTAAACATGGTCAATACAAGGGTGTGCCATCAGAGGACCGAGTAATTTTACAGGTCACACGGAACAGCGCTGTCCAAACAAATTCCAAGCAAAGGTTTGGTGGCGTCATCAGGGCAAGACTTGACATTACAAAGGTGCATAATAAAGAAGGCAAAGAGATGAGAGCAGCACAGCATAACTGTCTTATCATACCACAGAGAAGTGCAACACTGGCAAGATTCCTGATAAAATGAAAACAGAAGAAACTAAATCCTCAGCATAATAGTGCAGCATTCTAGTTATTTCAGAAAGTAGAGAAAGCAAAGGAGAAGGGTGTTTTGATCAAACTCCTCTGTGCTGATTGGCATAGGATTTTGCTGTATCTCACTGTCTTTCTTTTACAAGAAAAGTCAGCCAGTTATCTGCTCCTGGAACCAGATGGTTTCAAACTAGTAGAAGTATCACAGGTAGAAGTGGGAGACCACTCGCCGCAGAAAGCTCAGAGATGTAAAAATTAGGCTGAGCTCTAAGCTGCTGCTTTAAAACAAAGTGAGCTATTGCATATGAGACAGGAAAGACAAGGTTAAATGTGAAACGAGTTATGCAGACAACTGCCACCAGATACGGGGTACTCGTTTAAATCATTATCATTGTCACTAGATAAATTCTTCCACCCCTTCCACCTCACTAAATGCAATTCCCTCCAGGGTCTGACAGTTTTCTCTAGACAGATTCCAACACAGAAGCAAAGACTGCACAGCCAGGGAAATACAACAGACAGTCAGAAGGTTTGGTCATTTGTTCTTTGCTGTTAAAAGGCCCAAACTAGAGGCACAGGAAGCATTCTTACTCCAGTGAGAGAGGAACAAAAATAAACTTTAGGTAATGCCCTGCAGCATCAATGGCCTACTAACCCTGAGGCTGAGGAAAATAGCTGCAAGAACAAGCAAAGGTCAATACATGATGCAAGCCTACTGCCTTGTTTACACGGCCTGTACAAGGGTCTAACTACAGTAGAGGCACCTGAGAATCTTCCAAATTTTATATTTTTTTCAGGAAAATGCAGCATCAGTGTACACCTGTGTTTGTGGCAATCAAAGCACATGAAACTAACCAGCACATCCTGTACAGGACATCATGCAGCTGTAAGCACACAGGGGCACACCGACACACCTCCTGATAGTTAACAGGTCACAAATGAAAACCATGAACACAGGGGCCAGGTACCATCTTTTTCATGACAACAGGTCATTCTGCTTCAGGAAAAGCCTGCTGGGTTAACTCAAAATCAAGGTCACAAAGTAATAGAGCTGAATTTGTCTGAAAGGGCTTAAAGACTATTCATGAATCCCTTCTGCTGGCAGATCCCTCAGGGCAAGAACCTCCACTGTTAAGAGTAAAATCAAAGAGCTGGAAGGCAGAAAAAGTATGTCTACAAAGTCAACATTTGCCTGTTCTTCGACAGGGTTACATTCACTCGTAAACCACTTACCCAGCAGATGCCTTTCCTTACACTCTGATCATTCACAAACCTTTTCTGGCCCTTAATCTCTCTTGGATTTGTGCAGCTCCCCCTTTGTATTCAATTTCAACTCAAAGTCAACACGTATCTAAATCATCAATTCCGTGTTAATACTTAGATCCCCAGTTACAACTGGAGCTCCAGAGGTCATCATGAGGAGTGGCCAGCAGGTGGAAGGAAGTGATTGCCCCCTCTGCTCTGCCCCTGTGAGGCCTCCCTTGGAGTGCCGCGTTCAGGTCTGGGGCCCCCATCACAGGAAGGATGTGGAGCTGTTAGAGCAGGTCCAGAGGAGGACCAAAAAGTTGATCAGAGGGCTGGAGCACCTCTCCTATAGAGAAAGGCTGAGAGAGCTGGGGTTGTTCAGCCTGAAGAGAAGAAAGCTTCAGGAAGACCTCATTGCAGCTTTTCAGTACTTAAAGGGGGCTTATAAAAAAAAAAAAAAGAAAAAAAAGAGCAACTTTTTGCTCAGGCAGGCAATGATGGAATGAGGGGGAGTGGTTTTAAACTGAAAGAGGGGAGACCTAGATTAGAGGTTAAGAGGAATTTCTTCACTCAGACGGTGGCGAGGCACTAGAACAGGTTGTCCCGAGAAACTGTGGATGCCCCAATCCCTGGAGGTATTCAAGACCAGGTTAGACGAGGCCCTGGGCAACCTGATCTAATGGGGTGCATCGTTGCCCATGGCAGTGGGGTTGGAACTAGGTGATCTTTAAGGTCCCTTCCAACCCAAGCCATTCTACGAAAACATGTCTTAAAACAGAGAAAAGCCAGGTCTCTAACCTCAGGCACAAATTACCAACCAAGAGAACCAGAACTTGAGAGTTCATTTCAATATAGAGAGTAATACTAAAGATTAACTTACTAATCCATTACAGATGTGAATGAAATCATTCACTTACCACACAATGAGTTTGTTTTTTTTACAAAAAAAAAAAAAAAGAAGGATTTGAAGCCAAAACCATAATAGCAGGGGTTAATGTCAACTGAAGAGGTTCTTGCTCCTAAGCCTTATTCTCTCACCCCAACTTTCCTTGCCTGTTCAAACTCCTGGGAGATGTCCATAGGCTTAAATTCAGTCCTCAAATCCATAGGACTTCACCCATTTCACAGCACTCTAGAAAAACAGATGTCAGACTTGTTTCATACATTTAAACTAACTGAGCAGTGGGGTCATGATCATTTGAAACACACTAAAGCGTACCAGACCCTGAGAATTTTTTTCCCCTGCACTGCCTGGTTGTTCTTAGCACACGAGTTATCTTTTGCTCCTATAAAACAATAGCCAGCAGCATGAAACAAGCATCTGTTGAGGGCTCTGAAAGCAGACTGACCCACAAACCACATCTGAATTTCAAATGTACAGCCAAGAAGGCGGCTTGTGTGAATATATTATTCATGCATTTTATGATCTAGTTGAGAAGAAAAGGGAACGTCTTTTTGTGTGTGTTTGATTATAGGTGTGGGATTTTTCAAAAGCTCTCCCTGCTGGCCTTGCTCTGCTCCCATCTGAGCGCACAGAGCCTTAGAATTCACTTGCACAGTCAACAGCTAGAGACCAGTTTCAAAAGCCTCTAACAACTCCTGACCCAAGGCCAACATCTCTGGGGTGATCCTTTTAATGTGGGTCCAGGAAACGGATTTACTGCGCACTTTCTGTGAACTACCTTATAATATCAGCAGTGTTTCAGGTGGTAGAAAGTCACTGTGAATAATTCATCAGATACATTCTGGCACATCTGTGCAAAACAGAATTATTCAAACATTTGTGTTTATAAAGTAGATCTATAGGTGGTAAACATATAGTAAGCGGCAATGAGAGACATTTTTTCCCCAAAAATCTTCCAAGAGAGAGAGGCATTTGTACCCAACTTTCCCTTGTTACAAAGGACAGAAACACAGGACCAGCTTTCAAAGCCTGTCTGCCATGGTGTAAGCATGCACGCGCTCTCCTGTATTACTGGAGTCCACAACTCACCTTCAGATCCCTGTGGATTATTGGTGTTTTACACTGATGCAGCCTCGCTACGGCTTCACAGGTGTCACAAAAGATCTGCAGGACCTCATTCTCAGTGAAACCTGTCTGCAGGCGTTGGTTCATGAGGTTCACCACCTGCCCTCCTGAGGAGAAAAATGCCAAGAATGAGAGCAAGTGTGCCAAAGCAGATCCAGTCTTGTCCAAGCCCCAGTCCTACCAGACCTACTTTGTCTTAGACTGCTCCCTAAACTGTGGCTGCACAGTCAGCACACAAGATTCATGAGTTCAAATTCAAAGTTTGTAACAAGCTTCCCCCCCCACAGGTTTTTGGGAACTTGCTTTGTCATCTTGTTCAATTTTCTTCCCTCTTTGCCTAAATCCAAGGGGATTTTTCATATCTGCCGGCAGACATCGCATCTTATCTTGTCTTTGGACTACGCTTCAGCAGCAGCAAGTTACCTTCTAAGGCCCTCATCACCTCGCTGTGTTAACACTGAAATATAATTCTAACTAAGCAGTGTTTTTTCTTTCGTCCTCAAAAGTAAATGTTTTTGTCAGACTAGATGAATAGAGTGCTGAATGCGGGGCACCCACAGTCCACAAAACAGTCTGCAAGAGGGAGGAAGAAGACTCCATAAAACATACATTACTAGATGGTTTGGCCAAAATCATAGACTGGCAAAATCTGTCTGTACAAGTGGAACCTTCCACATTTGTTACTCTTTGAATGAGTCCTGGATTTGCCTCAACTTCGAGATTCTCTTGCTGTCAAGGACTTTTCAAAAAAAAAAAAAAAAATCCACAGAGTTCTTCCCCCTCTAAACATCTTCGACACGCAGAGGGGAAAAAAAACAATACATTTTTGAACCATTGGCAAAGGGAACTGTATCATTTAACATACGTGTTGGAAAACTTCATAACCAAGGTACAAAAGCTCTAAAGAAAAGCTGAGCCCGATAAGTAAGTAGTTCAGCTGTGAATATTTTGCGCTCAAAATGAGTGCAGTTGTGCACATAAAGATGCATTAACTTGGTTTAAGCAGCTGTTTATCACAAACTGAGGATAATGAGGGGAAATTCAATGTATCACAGAATGCTAGGGATCCTAGGGATCGGAAGGGACCATGAAAGACCATCTAGTCCAATCCCCCTGCTGGAGCAGGAACACCTAGGTCACATCACACAGGAACACGTCCAGGCGGGTTTTGAATGTCTCCAGAGAAGACTCCACAGCCCCCGGGCAGCCTATTCCAGAGTTTTGTCACCCTCACCGTAAAAAAGATTTGTCTCATATGTAAGCAGAACCTCCTATGTTCCAGCTTGCACCCATTGCCCCTTGTCCTATGACTGGATGTCACCCAGCAGAGCCTGGCTCCATCCTCCTGACACTCGCCCTTTACAGATTTATAAACATGAATAAGCTCACCCCTCAGTCTCCTCTTCTCCAAGCTAGAGAGACCCAGCTCCCTCAGCCTTTCCTCTTAAGGGAGATGCTCCACTCCCTTAATCATCCTCGTGGCTCTGTGCTGGGCTCTCTCAAGCAGTTCCCTGTCCTTCTTGAACTGAGGGGCCCAGAACTGGACACAATATTCTAGATGTGGTCTCACCAGGGCAGAGTAGAGGGGGAGGAGAACGTCTCTTGACCTACTAATCACACCCCTGCTGATACACCCCAGAATGCCATCGGCCTTTTTGGGCACAAGGGCACAGTGCTGGCTCACGGTCATCCGACTGTCCACCAGGAACCCCAGGTGCCTCTCCCCTTCGCTGCTTTTCAGCAGGGCAGTCACCAACTTTTCCTGGTGTCTGGGGTTGTTCTTGCCCAGATGCAGGACTCTACACTTGACCTCGTTACATTTCACTAAATTTCTCCCCACCCAATTCTCCAACCTGTTGAGGTCCCACTGGACGGCAGCACAGCCTTCTGGCATGTCAGCCACTCCTCCCTGTTCAGTGTCATCAGCAAACTTGTTGATGGCGCACTCTGTTTCCTCATCCAAGTTGTTGATGAATATATTGAACAACAGTGGTGTTAGTACTGACCCCTGAGGGTCCACTAGCTACAGGCCTCCAGCTCGACTCCATCCCATTGACCACAACTCTCTGGCTTCTTTCCTTCAGGCAGTTCACAGTCCACCTCACTACTTGATTGTCCAGACCACACTTCCTCAGTTTAGCTGCGAGGATGCTGTGGGAGACGGTACCAAAGGCTTTACTGAAATCAAGATAGACACATCCACTGCTTTACTATCATCTATCCACCTGGTTATGTCTTCATAAAAGGCTATCAGGTTGATTAAGCATGACTTCCCCTTGGTGAAGCCATATTGACTGCCCCTAATGACCCTCTTATCCTTGATATGACTACAGACAGAGCCAAGGACAAGTTGTTCCATCACCTTACCAGGGATGGAGGTGAGGCTGACCAGTCTATAGTTACCTGGGTCCTCCTTCTTGCCCTTTTTGAAGACTGGAGTGACATTTGCTTTCCTCCAGTCCTCAGGCACCTCTCCTGATGCCCACGACTTACCAAAGATGATGGAGAGTGGCCTAGCAATGACTTCCGCCAGCTCCCTCAGCACCCATTGGCGCATCCCATCAGGACCCATGGACTTTTGGATGTACAAATTGCTTAATTGGTCGTTAACCCAGTCCTCATCAACTGAGGCAAATTCCTCCTTTATCCTGACTTCCTCTGGGGCCTCAGAGATACAGTGCTCCTCAGGACAGCCTCCGGCATTATAGACAGAGACAAAGAAAGCATTCAGTAACTCTGCCTTCTCTTTATCTTCTGTCACCAGGGCACCCACCTCATTCATCAGGGGGCCTACATTGCCTCTAGTGTTAGTTTTATCTGCAATGTATTTGAAGAAGCCCTTTCTGTTGTCCTTGAGCCCTCTTGCAAGGTTTAATTCTGAGGAGGTGTGGTGGTTTTACTTGGGTGGGCTGCCAAGCTCCACCACAGCTGCTCTCTCACTCCCCTTCCTCAAATGGAAAGGGGGAGAAAATATGCAAAGGGCTCAAGGGTTGATATATGGACGGGGAGAACACTGAACAATTATCATGACGGGCAAAACAGACTCAGAGTAGGGAGATGGTAAGATTTACTGCCTATTTACTACTATCAAGCTAGAAAAATGAGAAACAAAGGAAAGAAATCGAAAACACCTTCCCCCCATCCACACTCTTCCACCCCCTTTCACCAAGTGGAACATGGGAATGGGGGAGTGGAGGTTGCGGTCAGTCTATGGCACTTTGCTGTTCCTTCTCGGTCACTCTCTTCCCCTGCTCCAAACTGGGGTCCCTCCCACAGGATACAATCCTTCCCAAACTGATCCTGTGTGGGCTTCCCACAGGCAGCAGCTCTTCAAGAACTGATCCAAACAGGGGTCCATGCCACGGAGTCCACCCATCAGGAGCACACTGCTCCAACCTGGGTCCCCCATGGGCATCAGCTCCTGCCAGGTCCCCTGCTCCTGCGTGGGCTCCTCTCCACGGGCTGCAGCTTAAGCCCGGAGTCTGCTCTGGTGGGGGTCCTCCACAGGCCACAGCCTCCTTCAGGGCAGATCCACCTGCTCCGCTGTGGGCTCCTCCACAGGCTGCAGTGTGGAAATCTGCTCTGCCGTGGGACCCATGGGCTGTGCGGGCACAGCCTGCTCCACCAGGGGCCTCTCCACACGCTGCAGGGGAACTTCAGCTCCAGCGCTCAGAGCACCTCCTGCCCTCCTTCTGCATGGACCTTGGTGGCTGCAGAGAGCTTTCTCACTCCTCTCTCGCTCCCAGCTGCTATTTCCCAGCATTTTTTCCCCTTCGTTAAATATGCTTTCACACAGGGGCAAACAACATCGCTTAGTGGCCCAGCTCTGGCCATTATCTAACATGGGGCAGCTTCTGGATTCTTCTTGCAGAAGCCACCCCTATGGGCCCCCGCCACCAAAACCTTGCCACATAAACCCACTACAGGAGGCCTTAACTTTCTCAGTTGCCTCCCTACATCCTCTGACAACAGCCTTATATTCCTCCAAAGTGGCCAGCCCTTCCTTCAATAATCTGTAGACTCTCCTCTTCCACTTGAGTGCAGGGTTGCGATTCTGCTTGGTATTATGTTCCTGCCACATGAGATCCTGAACTCCACCATCCCATGGTCGCTGCAACTGAGGCTGCCCTCAACCTTCACTGCTTCACCCAGCCCCTCTTTGTTAGTGAGGACAAGATCCAGCAGTGCTCCTCTCCTAGTTGGCACGTCCACCATTTGCATCAATACACTGAAGGAACCTCCTGGACTGCGGATGGCTGGCTGAGTAGGCCTTCCAGCAAGTGTCAGGGTAGTTGAAATCCCCCACGATAACCAGGGCCTGTGATTGCGAGGCTGCTATCAGCTGCCTGTAGAAGGCCTCGTCAACTTCCTCATCCTGATCTGGTGAAGCTGAATTGAATTGAAACGTAAAATTTCAATTCCCATGCTTCAGCCTCAGTGTTGGACACAGAGAGAGGCATGCGTCAAGGATGGTATCTGCAAGCTTGCAGCTCTTCTTTCAAATGGACAGAAAGGCCTTAGAAAGACAGAGCTTACTTCATAAGCCCAAAATCTGGCACAGAGTGGAGAAGCTAATGAAGCTGGCAGGAAAAGATTCTGAATTGTCATGGTTTATACTTCCCTCCAGTGGGCTCTGCAACACAGAGCTGGGTATGAATTTACTGGCGTTGCCAGGACCCTTTCTTGCAACATTTCCTGTGCTGTTTAGGACTAAACTTCTAAAGGAATCATAACAGAATTTCTTTGTAAAAACCACGCATAACATTCCTTTTGCAAGCAAATAAACCTAACACAAGCCAGTCAAGATTCCTGCACCAAAACGAACCAAAGATGGCGTGGCAGGACAGAAGTATGTGCAGTACATGTTTAAAGGCATTTCAGAATCAAAACGTTCTTGCTATGATGCACCTGGCTTCAGTTAAAAATCTGAACAGTCTTGAGAATACACATTTCCATGAGTTGCCACCATCGAAAACAGCCAGACTCCTGAAGTCGCCTGGCCAAAATATTCTTTTTGCTTAACACTCTATTCCTGCAAGAGGCATTTGAGTACAGCATATGCGTCATTTTCCAAACACCAAGTTCTAGCCATAAGAGATCAAAGCTTTGGGACAGCTGAAAAAAAAGTGGAAGAGTCTGTCTGGCTAGAGACAGACGAACACAAAGGTCAGAGGTAAAAGTAATGCTTTTTGGCTTCACATTACCCATTTCAAGCTTCTTCAAGAACAATCCTAAGTCAAACTGAAACAGAAAAAGCTTGCAGTATGACATACTGTGAAGAACAATTTCATTCCACAGCCTAGCTGCTATAGAAGAGCAACTTTTCGTGTGGCCAGCCTATGGAAAACAGCAATATATACTTACGGGTTCCTTTCACAACAGAAAGGATCTAGAGCCATCCTGGGCAGCGGCAAAGGTGGTAACAGTCCTATCAGAGCCTCACATATCATCCACTTCTCTACATTTAGTTTAGCTTTGCATTGTTCAAAACAGTTCTTTCGTATTCAAGGATGGACCAGGCCTAGGAATAAGGTTGCTCCATCCTTCCATTTAAAAAACAAACAAAAAAGACAACCAAAACCAACAAACAAAAACCCACTTGACTTGTGCAAGTTCCCTGTAAGCACTGGAAAGGGCCTATCTACCAACGAGGAACGCTGTGAGCCCACACTCACCTCGGCAGAAGTCCATTAGTATCAGCACTTCCCACACATCGCCACTGCTTACTGAGTTTATACTGGAATCAATGTATCCAACAATGTTCTTATGGCCAGATAGATCCCGCTGCAAGGTAAATATATTCAAAGCATAAGACAGCCATATAGAATGAGTAGCACTTTAATCTACAATGCACAGCTTTCCTAGTTCTTTCCTTGCCTAAGCACAAGCTTTTGCCAGTTTGGATTAATCATTGTATACAACTCAATCAAATCGAAGGTCTGTCTCTACCTGTTTTGCTTCCAGAAGGAGCTGAGACAAACAACTGAGAACCAACCAACCTACTGAACTAACTCATTCAGGGGTCAGTGAGTCCAGATTTTTGGATGTTCCCTTGGATGGCCAAGGCCAAGCTCACTGCAGCTGCTCCTCCTTTATGTAGGGGGGAGAACAAGGCAGCTGTTTTGCAGTGGCTGTGCACAATGCATGTTCTGCTTACTTTTCTCCTCTCCTTCCTCTCTCTTCCACTAACAAACAGTATCTCAAATCTTTGCATGCTTAAAAACCACTCAGGAAATAAAAAAAAAAAGTTGTTAGCTTGGTTTTAGAAGTACCTTATTTTACATGCCTTGATGGATTAAAGCACAAGTTCTCATACCAATGACTTATCTATGACATGCTGAACCTGCAGGGAAGTTGTTTTTGTGACTGCCAGAGTTACACACGTTTCCAGGTGTGACAGCCACTCCCATGCTGTGCTCAGCTTTACCAGTAAAAGAAATCTAGATTTTGCTGGTAACATTTTGCTCTCTTCAGTAATTCTGTAGTGCTGCAGAAAGCTAAGTTTAAAATGCTTCTTTATTGCACAAAAGCTAGGAAATAAGATTTCCTTTTACTGATGTACTTGTTTTTCACAAAGATTAGTGCTTATGATAAGATTCAATATGAGAGTGAGCACGTCAGAAGGACACTTCTTGCATTCGCTTCCCAGGTTAGCCACACATTTCAGAGACACCAAAAAGACAGAGACAATGGAAAGCACTGGCAATTAAAATCCAAGTAAACAAGCTTTGTGAGCACAGTTAAAACCTTTGATGTAAGATCTAATCTCAACCTTTCCCATGTAGCATTAGCTATGGTGATGACAAAGTATGCCCCAAAACCTCACCGCACTATCTCACAAAATCCAGAAGTTAACTTTGAAGGTATTAACCTAATTAAAAGCTACTTTAAAAAACACTCTGAATTGCTACAGGTAAGAGCTTCTGATAAGAAGATAGTCTATCCCAAACAAATACTTCACATTATGAATTAGCAGAATGCATATTTTCTGTTTTCTTCTCCACTTCAGTTACTCAAAACGTTCATTGATACCTTGCAAATACAATTTCAAAAGTGGCACTTCCCACATTCACTAGGATCCAAGCAAGACTAACCAAATCCATTTAGATCATCTCAATGTTTTATTTGTTCAGAGATTAATAATTGTTTAAAACAACTACTAAAATAGCTATCCTATTACCTAATGCCTTGCATCCAATAATCTACAGAAACAAGCCAAGGCAGTAACTACCCCACACATACTGGTTTCAACCCACCAGCCTCACCAATACTGATATAGCCCTCATCCTAAACCAAAAGATTAGAAGCTGTTGTGACAAATTCATCTTGGCATGGAAGTCTTCCATTCATGTACTGATTTGTGTTCAGAAACTGCTGAATCAGAATTATTAGCCTTCGAGATGAAATCTCGAAGAGAAACACCCCAAACCGCACACACCTCTTCAGCTCTTCCCTTTCCCATCAAGTCTGGCATTGACATAGAAGATTTTTCGTCCCCTCCTTTTCCCGAGATTCCCTCTGCCTTTTCAGCTGCTGTGTTTCTCTTGACCACTAAAACAATTTAGGTTTTAAACAATTCAATCCAAGATTTTTTTTTACATAGCTGTGCAACTCTAAGAGCTAGGTGTTTCTAGAAGAATGACAATTTTACTAAGAACACAGTTTGTGATGCAACACTACACAGCTCGAAGGCAGAAGGTGACCGAGCTCTCATGACGTTCCCCTCCTAGTCAGGGTCCCCACTACAAAGCGTTGACTTACCATGATTTGGATTTCTCTTTTGCAGACTTGCAAGTCGTACTCGTTATTGACGTACATCCGCTTCAGGGCACATTTCATCCCATTGTTAGTTCTCACAAGAAACACTATTGCAAATCCACCTGCAGAAAACACAAAGTTATCCCATTCAGTACAAAACAAAAACTTCCCAGTTCTTGCTTCCAACCCTTGTCCCTGCCTCCACCTGCCTTCTGAGTACAGGCAGAAGAGGGAGGGCACTCGGCAGCTGCTAACAGCACCATGGTGGGAGCACCCCTTACATCTCCTTAGCTCCAGAGACTCCAGCTCTGCCTAGACATTTAACATCTCAGTTATAACAAGCAATTACCCTGGTTCTTGTCCTGTCAGACAGTCCTTCATTGCTCCAGCAATTTCCATTACGACGCAGAAAGATGAAGTATAAACAGCAACACCGCCTTGGACAGAAATCAGAGCTACAGAGCATCTACTGAATTACTGAAGGCCTGAATTTAAAAGGCTTCCCAACTTTTGAAGCATCTAAGTTGCACAAACCAGCTTTGTAATGTAAGAAACAGAAGAAATCCATCTCCCACACATAGTTTGATATTAGTGCTTTTAAAAGAAGGACAGAACAAGAAAAAAATAATCCATTTTGCGGTCCACCAAGAAATCACCAAGAGTGGTGATTCTATAAAAACTCAGTCACGTCCCAAAGAGCTCCCATTTACAGGGTTTGAGCCTTTAAGTGATTGTTACCATATCCCATTCTTTAAAAGCTGCCAGAAACCACCTGATCAACAATAAATACATGATTATATTTTATATGTTTGTACATAATTATTACTAGTGGTTATTTGGCACTCACATAAGCTCCATCCTATCATATAAAATTCAACAAGCAAAGCAAACCCCATTTCTGTAAGACTTAGTGTTAAAATATATTGCATTTGACAACACCAGTCTTGCAACAACTGGTGCTTACAAGCTGTTCACAAACCAAAAACAGCCAAAAAGGCCCATTGAAGCTTTTACTAGTATTGGAATTTGTTTTTTACTACGAAAAGATTGAAAAGGAACGAATGAACAGACAACGCTGCTACGTTCGAAGTACAGCCCTCCTCACTGACCAACAAACGGGTTGGGCACTCCAAAGCCCATCTTCCAGAACAAGCATAGAAGAGTTGTGTGCAGATAACGTACGTCCACGCCAGGGCTGCTAAACAGCGATCTCTTAGCCAAGCACTTCATTTTGTACATCATAATTTGTCATGGGAACCAGACCCGCTGGGTTTTCCAGGGAAGCCCCACTGACTTTTTGGAGCAGAGGTAATGCAGAGCTGCCCCAGAGAAACTGCAAAAAGATGTCACTGGTGTGTGGGGAGAGGGAAGTGGGAAGATCTCTATTCAGGTTCTTAAAGAACTGTAACCAGGCTGCAAAATGGATATTCAAATTCAGAAAAATGGGACATGGCCCTGGGACACAGCAAGCCATACACATGCTGCTCAGTCCTGCTAGAGAGGCTTGAAAACCCTTGTAGTTCTGGAGGGCCTAATTTCTTTCCTCAAATTCAGACACAAAAATAACCCTGTCTCTCTCCCTTAAGCTGCTTCAAGTTGAGCATCTCAAATTACACGTCATTTTTAAGAACTCCTAAACCCGCAGCCTTATTGTCCTATCCTGGCCACATTTGCCTCATTCCTGGGGAACAAATCTGCGCATCGCACTGGGCTATCTTTAGCCCAATGGATGTCTATGCTGAAGAAAGCAAGACAGCACGCAACTGATTCCACACACACACACACACACACCTTACAGCCTGTAATGGAGCTGTAAGAAATAAGGAACCCATAATCAGCACCACTTTCCCACCTTCTTAAAATATCACACTTTTTAAAATCATCGGAGAGATCAGGTTTGGGCTTATTTTTTTCTGTATAATACTTCTATGGATCACAGAAATCCCAGAGAAAACACTTTTTTAAAAAATTTTTTATTACAGAGTCTCAGTCATCATCAAAATGTTCTGGGAACCACAAGACTTGCGTTTATTTTAAAATGAGAAACTCCGAAGGTGTCCACCAGAAGCTTCCCCTCCTCTCCAAGGGCTCATTTCTCGCAGCTCCTCCTGCCAGGCCCGGAGGCCAGCAGGACACCCTCTCTCTGCTCCCTGTACCACGCTCAGCAGACAGGAACACATGCTGAGCAGCAGCAAAAATAGATCAATTGACACTTTTTTTCTTTTTTTAAAAAACAAAAACCACAGATCCACTAAATTCAAGGACCATCTTGTTCTAAATATTTGCTTCAGCTGAAGTGGGGCTGGCAACTCTTCACACCAACCAAAGATCTCATTAGCAGAGTGTTGTGCAAGGTACCTTTCCTCTACTCTGGATCCTGTACTAATTAACCACTGCACTCCTAGAGCACCCTTACTAGGATATGTACATCATGCAGGTTTTCTTACAAGCAACCAGGGCCAGCTGGCAAAGGAAACCACAGCCTCTGCAACAGAGATAAACCACCCCAACAGCTCAAAGAAAAGAGAAATTAAGAATTAAAAAATGCTTGCTGATACAGGCCTGCAACACCGGCATATTGGGACCTGACAGAAATATGGCCTGGAGCATCTTCCAAGTGGAGCAGCGAGAGCTGCATAGCTCAGGTGGAACTTCTCCCAAGGAGGATGGCTGCAAAGTTTGCCGAGAAGTTGGCGTGCATCTGATGTTCCTACACAAGTCAAAGGAAAATTACCTTCTTGTGTCCTTCTCTTCCTTATCTTCAACTCCTGCAAACTTCAGCTGACACCACCACAAATGGAAGCTGTGCAAAATCATTTAACTTATTTTGCCTGCAAACACACCTACCAATTTGGTTACTTTATTATTAAACTCCCACTGACAGCTGATTAAAGCATGACAATTTTGCTACTAGTAAAAGCAGCACGCTTCTCTCCAGAGAAAACAAGTATTGATTTAATCGGGCTACATACAGCAATTTTTATACAGGAAGCTACAGTAAGTGTCTGTGCTATCTGAGATGCAAGACTTGATGATCCACATCCATTCACGAGAGGATGCCTATGTTTTACTTTCTAAGCAACTATTATGTCCTCTGCTCCAATTGCCTTAGTTAAAATAGGCCATAATATTCCTTCCAAATAACAGTTAACAGCCCAGTGTTTCACTGTACCCGGGATGTAGTCCAGAAAGGCACAGCAACATCAAGAACATCTAACTTCCCTCAGGTAGCCACTGCACATTTTAAAATCTGAGAAGGTGTGAAAAACGCCACCTCAATTTGAATTCCTCAGCATTTATTACACCTTCTGCTGCTAATTGGCTTCAGCACCGCCAGCCTTGCATGCAGAGAGCAGGGCTGCAAAGCACTCAGTAAAACAGCAGGAGGACGAAGGAAGCAGAAAGGGAGAGAGAAGAAGTTCAAACAACAGCAACTGCTTGCTGCATTGCTCAGACACAAACAGCTTCAAGGAAAACAAGACTGAAGTCCGTCTGCAGGACACTTGGAATAATTTTGTGAAGGTCGAGCACCTCCAAACTGGCTTCTGTACTCCCACAGCAACAACTTCCTTGGTAAGCAGCAGGCACAAAAAGCAGCTCACCCCTCAGCAAACTATGACAGAGAGCAGGAGGACCCAGCAGACGGCTGAAATCTTCACCTGGCAGCGTAAGAGAGCCCCGGGCAGCGTGGCTGCTCAGCACAGCCCAGGAAGGCACCAAGCGATCAAGCACCCGGACCACAGCCCACACTGCCTTGGGAAGACTTTGAATGGACTTCAGAGTTTTCTCTCACCTACCACACACTCTGTGGAAGAGGGAATTGTTCGCAGAAGCTGATGGGCATCCTCTCCTGCGGGTTGCAGCGGTGAGGCCAGGCGCTGCCCAGCTCCTGCTGGCTGCCGGGGAGACCTGCTCACTGCTGCGCTGAACACGCACGTTTTGCTTACGCCACTCACGCAGCACGTAACTGAACTCCGATGTTTTTCAGAACAATTAAAACTAGTACATTTGAGCTACTATCTTGTGAACTCCCCACTGTTTATCCCTTCCCTTTGCACGCTACCTAGCTGCACCACCACCACCACCCCAGCTGCCTCAGCTCCCAGAGCCTCAGACCACAACCAGCTTCTTCCTGCTTTATCCCAGTCCAACCCCCAATTTTGCTAAATCTGGACAAAGATGAAAGGAAATAGATCAGAGGCAAATTGACAAGCACTTATTATGAAGCACCACCAGATGCACATTACAGGAACATTAAACTTCTATTCTCAGTGACCAGCAAGCAAGACAACCCCTTCAACAGGCAGAAATTGCCAGCTGTAATGCAACGCGCCAGCTCCAGTACAACACAGACACGCCAGGATTTGTGTCCAAGCTAGACAAGGTCAGCTCAGCTGCCAAGGTCACCTCTGCTGCCTCAGGTGAAGCCAAAGAGCTGTGCTGCACATGGCCATGGTCACACAACAGCACAGCTTGGAAGCAAAGTAACCCAGGCACTAGGAACATCCCCACGTCTTCCCAGGTAGAGCCATTTTCCAGTACAGGTATGGAAAAGGAAAGGCAAGGGTCTAATTTGCACTTTGGATGCAATACAGCAAATAAATTCAGAGAGAAGAACAAAAAAATAAGCCTGAGAGTCAGTTCAGAGGACAGTTTTCCATCACATTCCCAAACAAGTGCCTGTGACTAAGAGTTATAAAGGAAATGAAACTTTTCCTGCAGAAGGCAGCAGAAGCTAAAATAAAGCACTCATTCTAAGAGACAAAAAGTTATTTACGTGCCCCTCTTAAGGCGTGCTAACACTGTTGGGCAGGCAGTACACAGTCAGTATTGCAATCACCGTCAGCTCAGAGCCGGCAACAGCCGCAGGTACCTTGGGAAACATCGCTGCCGGCCGCGCTTCAGCCCGCACCTGCCACCACAGCAGCACGGGCACGCGGCTGTCTCACCATGCGCTCCTCGCCTGACTGTTGCTACTAACTGGTTCTAGGATAAGCTGAAAAAAAAAGGGGAAGCTCCAATTATCCCCGGTCAATACAGATGCCAGAGCATTTTTCCATGCAGGCTTGTGTCAGCGTACTGGCTGGTTTCCAGCACCGGCTGTCATATTTTCTGCCCTTCTGTAATTTCAGCAGGATGCAGAACTCTTCACAGCTAGGCAAGCACTTCTAAACTAGGTAAAACCAGCTGCAAAAGCTGCACGTGATCCCCTCTCTTAGCTCCTCACGGGAGTGGAGCGAGGTAACAAGATAGCATTGCTGCATTTAAGTAATTCAAGCATACTGGACTAAAAGCTCCCGCAACCAGCGAGCCACAGCAGCCAGCAACGCCTATCTGAAAACAAGCGCAAGATGTTACTTCCAAGCAAGCTGCACAAACTAATCCTATGGTGAGGAAAACCAGAGAAATTCGTTGCTCTCTCCATCACCCTTTTGTGATAGGCTTTTCCAGAGCTGCCTTTCACTGGTGGACACAGATCAGCCGAGCTCAGTGAGTGCTGCTGGAGCGGACAGCTGTAGCACTGGACACTGCCCCACTTACCCTGATGAACACGACTGCCCTCTGGCACAGCCTGCGTCTGCTGGACAAACAGATTCACCTTGTCCTTGTCTGTCTGGAACAACACTGCTGGTGATGGTGGGGAAAGCCATCAGAAATGGTTTGTCCCCAGGGCCCCCTCCTACCAGCACCGTTACTGTATCTCCACACACAACTGCTTACCCAGCTGTTGGAGCTCCATTAAGTTCTGCTGCTCCGCCGTCTCTCGCACCCCTTCAGGTAACTACCTCAACAGCAGAGGAGGAACAAGGCAGTACCGCTGCTAGATTTTGTGCCTGTCAGACAACAGGCCCCCACAGTAAGCCTCATCGCATTCATGCTGAGCCAAAAGACAGCACCTGTAACCGAGAGGAACCCTCTGCAGCTGACAGCGTTGGAAGCACCAATTCAACAGATCTCTTCGCCGGGGTTAATCGGAGCCCAGGAGACTGGTCGGACTCTGCCCCGGACACATGAAGTGAAAGCAGGTGAGATTTCACAGAGCACACAGGACCAAAGCCCCTTTCACTAGTCACTGGTGAAGCACACGGCATTTTCCACGTTGCCCTGCTATGCTGATCCACCACCAGGAGCCATCAGATAGCTGCAAAACCAGAAATAGCTTCCCCCAAACACAATCAGGCAGGACACCTTTTTACAATCCACGCTGAATGTGCCTCCCAAAGATGTGAAGACAGCAACACGACATGTAGCATGATGATCTCCTACATGCACGTTTGAGCTCTGCAATAACAGCTAAAAACATCTCCATGGCACAGATAAGCATTCCCTGCACAAACAGCTCAAAGTTTTGTCTTAGATCACCACCTTTATCTCTTTCCAAGGCCATGCTCGATAATCCCAAAGCAGAAAGGTTTGAGAAGGAAGAATTACCCCTCTTTTCAGTTAAGGCAGGCAAGTCAGCAGGCCTGAAGGAGCCAACTATCACACCATTAATTCCACCTCTAAAAATCACTGCTTCATTTTGAATATTCTCCACTGCCCTTCTACAAACAAATTAACAATATCAGGAACTGTGGGAGTTCCAGATAAACGTCCTGGTTGCCACTAAAAACTTTACTCTTCAAGGGTGGAATTCTTTTCTGAGCAGGACAAACAGTGCATGTGGTTTTCCACCAAACTGTTTCCAGTGTTTTAGCTCTATCTCATCCACCTCAAAGCTCTGTGTTCAGGACTGCTCACGGTGCTTTAGTATTGAAGATAAAGGGACAGCCAAGTGCTTTGCAGATGTCCCCAACAACTGTCCCAGGAAAATTTCATCTCCAGGGACGGCCAGCAAGGCACTTTAAGCCCTGATTATGCTAGCAGACACTTCATTTTAAGTGCTTTGCCGAACCAGGCACAAAGTCACTCCTTATTTGCACAATCCAAATACTTATCGATTCTAACCAATCAAGAATTATGTCATATTTTGCCTTATCTCACAAACCAGAAGAACTTCCTTGGCATTTACTTTTCTAAGTACAAGAGGCAGGCTCAATATCCCCCTGCCTCCCGGTCAGGATGCTGTGATCCGGTTACAGGAAAACGGTACTGACTCCCTTTGATTAGGGTGTTTCCAACCTCACCATTCCCAAAGAATTACTAAAATACAGTTCCCAGCACTTCTTTTTCCATGGTTGCAGCCACAACACACAGATACAGCGTTACCCATCACTGGACATCATCACTTGGCAACCCCAGAGCCATTTTCTCTTTGCTGCTGTACTGAGAAAGCCACCCTGCACGCCTCCAACACCTCTCTTCACCTGGGATAGCATGCTGCTGTTTAACACAGCAGATGTTTTTCTCCATTTGTATATACACAGCAGTCATTCTTGATTACAAAGCACCAAAATACCAGGGCATCATTTCCATGGACAAAGACAGCTTCAGCAAACCTTCACTTTGGAATCACTTATCCTTCACTATAAACAAAAAAGGCCAAGAAAAATAGTTTGGACAAAGTTAGGCAATACCACCATCTGTAATTATTTTAAGACAACAGCCAAGTTCAGCCAACACTAGCATCAAGCTCTGCAAGCACATCAGGGAAAAGCACTCCAAGGTACCAGTACTTCTCTCCTGCAGCTCTCAGGGCTAGTTTTCAAGAATGAAAGGTCTCGGTTCTCCCCACCTATAAAGCAAGGATGAAGACGGACAAGTGACTCGTCTGTATGACAAGACGAAAAAAAACACAAGGTCCCCTAGAATACTCTCCTGAGACACACATTAGGGGTGCTGAGCTGCAGAGACAGTCAGAGAAACCTCCCATTACTTCTAGAAAGAATCAAATCTGTGTGACAAGCTCCGCTGTCAAAAGGAGACTCACCCAGCACCGCCTGTAGAAGGCACCACACTCGATCCCAAGAACACGGCGATAACGGGGAGGAAAGCCTAGGAAACAGTCCCTTACTGATCATGTCTTGTGTGATCTTGCATTATCCTCCACACGTATTTGCAAATTTATCTTTACACAGGCTTTTAATTTTAACTGTAGTTCCACTACTCAACTGTGTTAGGCACTACTTTTGTCAGTATTAATCTGCACTACTATATGTTCCGCTATCTTTTATTCCACTCTTTCATTGCCCAGCAGAAGGGTATTAAAATAGGTATCATCTCAAATACCATTTTTCCCCTTCTGATGCAACTTCTCCATCAGTTCTGAGTTCTTTGTTTCCAGGACAGGATACTTCACCCCAAAATAAGTTTTGTGTTCCAATATTACCTGTTTTTATTTTAAAATCCTCCCATGAACTGGGATCAGTATTGTGAAGTGTTCTGCTCTTGATACATAAAAGGGAATCGGAACAGTCGGGGTACACTGCACATTATTCTCCTGCTTTATAAATCATCTACAATGCCCTTAGAGTTACAGAGAGATGCCAGCATTAACACCTTTAAATAAATAATAAAAAACAAAAAAACAACAACAACAACAAACACATAACCACCCCCTCAGGACTTGTTTTTAAAGTCTTTCAAGGTTTAGTTAAGAAGCCACAGTGATGAGGCAGGCTTTGTGCTGGGGCAGTAATACTCAAGATCACTGCTGTATCACTGGGCAAAGAAAGTCCAGAAGACACTCATAAATCCCACATTCGCTGAGTTCAACCTGGAATGTTCTCTCTGCTCCCACTTCCCTGAGACGGAGACCGTCAGAAACACAAGCAATTTGCAAATAAGTCTTCTTTGCCTTACGTCACGGCCTTTTACAGTACTAATGTAGGAGAGCCTAGGATTAACAAAAAAGGTAAAAAAAATTAGTACCTGGGCAAAGAACACATAAGTCAGTATAAGAACACACGGGTTATGGCAGCAGTAGAAAGCAAAGGCGTGCTTACACAGCTCCCATCACACATCTGCCTTGCAGACAAGAGCCCTGGGGGCCATCTCCAGCAAGCAGATTCGTGCTGTAAGATTTGTTTTGGCCCCTCCAGGTGTCCAACCAGAGAAAGGGCAGAAAAGACCCCGCAGACTACAGCCACTTGTGGTAAGGCGGTGACATTGGCCTGCTCACCATCTCCTCCCAGCCGCCGCTGGGAAACCACTGCCGGCACACGCAGCAGCACCCCGGGGTGCTCCTTTGGTTTTCCTTCCTCAGACAGCTGAGGCCTTTGACCTCGCCTGGCTTCTAGGAGCAGATTCGGATACCAGCAGAGTTGGCAACATCAATCCTTTCAGATACAGGCCTTCCAGGGCACACCCTCAAACCTACACTCCCTTCTTCTCTGCAAACAATGCACTTCAGCAGGGTTTTCGCAGGAGAGCTGCATACCTGCTAAACAGACCTACGCTGCCTACAAGACAGAACAACCCCCTGATATCCGATACACAGCTCAAGTCAATTGGCTCAGCAGGTCCTACAACACCCCCAGTGTTGTTCTCACCGTCATCCTAGCGGGACTGGACTGAAGTTCACCCAGAAACCCCTCTCGATACCCCTTGGGTATGGCACAACATGTTACTAACAGGAAGACACGTTTGCAGAGGTTTCCTGGTTCTGCCACAAATCCCAAAGGGCCCTGACTCTAGACAAGAATCCAGTCTTAAAAGTGAACATTAAATCTGTTACTCACAAGCTTTCTTCAGTCTGGTTTAAGATTAACCACTGATACAGTCCAACGGTGTTTCCTACACCCTCTGCTTTTCCAGGAGACAGTAGGAGTTAATTTGCTACTATAAGTCTGCAGGCAAAGGGCATTTCAGTTTTCCCTGAGCAAGGACTTCAGACTTGCTGCAGTTAAGCAGATAACCGCAGGATCACTAGGGTGGCCCCAAATATTCTCTTTTTTTATGGTCATCTCCACCTAAGCAGCATCCAAAACAGTGAGCACTTGAGGCCGTCAAACTTCTTTCTAGCGGTTTCACGGCTTTACGACTAACATAAGTTTGCATAAAAAGAGGATTTTATTCTTGCCCCAGTGAGAACCAGAGAAGTTGAATGCAGGTAGGCCAACAATTACAAGATTAATGGACAAGGTAGGCTGCCGCCAACATTCATTTCACCGTCTCCAAATTGCAATAGGATCAGAGAATGGGTGGAAGGAACCTTAAAGATCATTTAACTCCAACCCCACTGCCATGGGCAGGGACACCTCCCACTAGATCAGGTTGCCCAAAGCCCCCTCCAGCCTGGCCTTGAGCAATTCCAGGGATGGGACATCCACAGCTTCCCTGTTACAGCACCACAACCCTCAGAGGAAATAATTTCTTCCTTATATCTAATCTAAACCCGCTCTCTTTTAGTTTAAAGCCATTACTCCTTCTGCTGTCACCACAGTCCCTGACAAGAGTCCCTCCCCAGCCTTCCTGCAGCCCCCTTTAGGCACTGGCAGGCCGCTCTAAGGTCTCCCCAGAGCCTTCTCTTCTCCAGGCTGGACAACCCCATCTCCCTCAGCCTGTCTCCATCGGAGGTGCTGCAGCCCCTTGATCATCCTTGTGGCCTCCTCCGGACTCCTTCTAATACTTCCATGTCCTTCTTGTGCTGGGAGCCCCAGAGCTGAGCACAGGGCTCCAGGTGGGATCTCACGAGAGCAACACAGAGAGGGACAATCCCCTTCCTCCCTCCCCTGCTGCCCACACTGCTTTTGGTGCAGCCCAGGACATGGTTGGCTTTCTGGGCTGCAAGCACACATTTCTGGTTCATGTAAAGCTTCTCATCAACCAGCACACCCAGGTCCTTCTCCTCAGGGCTGCTCTCAATCCATTCTCCGCCCAGCCTGTGCTTGTACTTGGGAATGTACAGGTCCAGATGCAGGACCTTGCACTTGGCCTTGTTGGACCTCATGAGATTCGCACAGGCCCACCTCGAGGCCTGTCCAGGTCCCTCTGGATGACATCCCTTCCCTCCAGCATGTCGACCACACCACCCAGCTTGGTGTCATTGGCAGACTTGCTGAGGGTGCGCTTAATTTCACTGTCCACATCACTGACAAAGATGTTAAACAGCACCGGTCCCAGTACTGACCCCTGAGGAACACCACTCGTTACTGAGCTCCACCTGGACATTGAGCTGTTGACCACAACCCTTGGAGTGCGACCCTCCAGCCAATTCCTTACCCACCAAGCAGTCCATCCATTGAATCCATGCCTCTCCAATTTAGAGACAAGGATATCATGGGGGACAGTGTCAAACGCTTTGCGCAAGTCCAGGTAGATGATGTCAGTTGTTCCTCCTCTATCTACCAATGCTGTAACCCCGCCATGGAAGACCACCAGATTTGTCAGGCACGATGTGCCCTTAGTGAAGCCATGCTGGCTGTCACCAATCACCTCCTTATTTTCCATGTGCCTTAGCAGAGTTTCCAGGAGGATCTGCTCCATGATCTTGCCAGGCACAGAGGTGAGACTGGCTGGCCTGTAGTTCCCTGGCCTTCCTTTCTTCCTTTTTTAAAATGGGCATTATGTTTCCCCTTGAAAGTCAGCAGGAACTTCACCAGACTCCCACGACTTCTCAAATATGATGGATGGTGGCTTAGCAACTACATCCACCAGTTCCCTCAGGACCCACGGATGTATCTCATCAGGCCCAACTGATGTCTGCACCTTCAGGTTCCTTGGATGGTCTTGATCCTGATCTTCCCCTACACCGCACAGTTCATCATTCTCCCAGTCCCTGCCCTTGCCTTCTGGGGCCTGGGCCATGTGGCTGGAGCTCTTGCTGGTAAAGACTGAGGCAAAAAAGTCAGTCTTCACGGACTTGTAATTTTTTCCACTTACCAAGAAGCTGGTAAGCAACATAGGCCTGCCCCAGCAGAACAAGAAGGCCCTAGGTCACCGCACCACACCGGCACGGGATCGCACCCGACTCAGCCTCCTGCTCGGAGGCAGGGCTGGCAATGCCAGCAGCCACTCCTGACCGCCCGTCTAACCCCCTCTTTAACCACTCTATTTACACATTCTCCGCATGCTTCTGAGCAGTTTATTCCCGGGGTGCTGTTACCATCACCACCAAGAAGTCTCACCAAGCTCTCCACTGACTTGATTTCAACCCCAGCTTCTTACCCGACACTCCGCAGACATTAACAACCTACTGCCAGCCTTTTCTCCAGGACACCTGCGAAGCTGGAGGTATGGTACCCAGCAGGTCTCTTCTGGATTACCTAGCACGAAGACTAAAGACATGAAGCAGTGGTGGTTGTACTAACGCTCTCCTTTGTGTTTGTATTTCAATGGTTTATTACTACACGTTGAAGTGTCATTCCTCGTGACACTTGGGGTTTGGGATTTAATTAATACCCATGACTCACTCTCCCACCCAGTTCCACAATCCTTTGGTTGCATTAGGGTGTTTACATGATATTTTACATCCGTATAAGTGAAGATCCTTCACCCTCAGGTTGCGCACACAGAAAACACATAGCCTATCCTAGAGTCACAGGCTTGCATCATGTCTCAGGAGTACATGAATGTAATTGGTGTTTGTTTCCCATGATCCAGGCTACAAAATTAGGATTCTCTTTACCTAGGCTAAGCTGCATCAACCAATTGCAAGCTCAAGCACAAAGTAGTGATATGGTGTGCTCAGTTACCAGCTGAAACAGAACAGGCTGGCAGAGAAAAATCCACAGCCCTACATTTGACTTAAACAATTTTCTTAAGGTGGCCGTGAAAACAGAGGGGTGAAACACGGGACACCGCACAGAAAACAGAACAAGCAGTAAGTAGTCTCTGTAGAACCAGGAAGGCCAGGCTCCTTTAACTCCAAGCAGCATGCGTGTGCCTGTGTTTTAAACACAAGAGTTCAGTTCTGAACAAAAACAAAACAAAAACCCTTATCCACTGCCAACAGACTCCCCAGCTGAGAAAAGCAGATAATGCTAAACTAAACAGGTCTATTCTCAGCTGAGATTTGCTACCCCAAAGGAAATAACAAGCTTTAGGGTTTTTTGTTTGTTTGTTTATTAAAACAAAACAAAACAAAGAAAGTCACTTGACTTATGCAAAAGCACAACCATGCTAAGTTTAAGGGACTACTTCAGCCTAAAAGGCCTGCCCCTGCATCTCCTAGTTGCTTTTGGCTGGTGAGAATAGCATTTGGAACAAGCTATTAAGGTGACCTCTGTGTATTAGGAATATGGACCACTCGTCTCTGCATACTACTGTTGGCGTTCTCCTTCATCTCAAGGCCTCTAAAACACAGAGAACCAAGGCCCATCATCTGTGCAGGCCTAGTAGCTATGAAGCAAATGAGATGGTGGAAAAAGTAATGCAGTACCTTTCACACAGGAGCAGAGCCTGTGAAGCTCCCCATGCTCCTTTCCGAGAGGAAGGATACAGCTCTGGGAGTTTAACCTTAGGATATTCATCTACACAGGAAAGCAGTCCTGGGACATCAAGGTAAATTCCCAGTTCACCTGGTTTATATTTATATCAACACCAGTTCTGAGCAGAGCAGGTCCCGAACTCACATTCAGCCTTGTGTTTCACACAACCTGTGGCAGGCAGGAGAACTGCACATGCCAGTGCTGGAGCTCCGGGTCTCAAGGCTCAGGCATCAGGCTCTGCACTCTCCCACCACTGATAAGCATTTCAAGCAGCAAGAAATACTCCACAAAGCTCACATTCCAGCTAGAGACAATTTGGTCTCTGCAAAGTAATGGTGTGCATATGAGCAATACAGTCTGCATGTTTTATCCAAACATTCAAAACAAGAGGAGCTTCCGCTGCTGGCCAGAGAGAATCTCTTCAGCAGCTTCATGCTAAGCAAATTCACTGGACTCGGAGAGCCCAGCATCTGCATCAGCTTCGTGTCAGGTACAAAATGGAACTGCTGCACGGCTGATGCAGTGGGTGGGGGAAAGGGGGAAAAAAAGCAGCGAGGATCCCTCCAGTGTCACGCACATCCATTAGGCAACAGGCACCAGCAAGGCAAAGAACTGCAAAGCCCGAGGTGTGCAGCCAGAGCCCCGTGATTTAAAGACTCCTCTCATTGCCCAGGACAGCAGTTCTCTCAGCTCCAGCTGCAGCATTACTTAACATCTAGTCTTTAAATACCACCAGACAAACTTTAATAGAGCATCTAACATATTTAACGTAGCAAAGGACTTCTCCCAAGGTAAAACAAAGGCTTAAGCTCACGTAGAGCTGATGGGCCGGATTCTCAGCAAGAGTAAAGCAGAGACTTAGTTAGCCCTACATAGACTTACCATAGCTGAGAATCCTAATGTGATTATCTAATATTACCAACATAATTATAGGGCTCTCGCTTAGATATTATTGCTGCAATAACTAGGCCATGACAAGACAGATTTAGATGTACAGGCTCCACCCTCCTTCTGGGTGCTTTTTACGTGGAATGTCATAGTTAATGTTAGCGTGGCGGTCACGGCCAGCAGTGTCTACACTAAATTGTGCAGAACGATACAACCAGAAACGTTACCCAATGCAGAACAGAAACACAGTATTTACCTCTCCTAAGTTTAGGAAAACATGACTGGTTCTCTAGGGTTTGTTGGGAATTTTAGGGTGAACTTTAACACAAACAGCCACAAAACATTTAAATTGCAGGCATTTTCAGTGCGTTGATGACATGGCAAAAACTTAAGCGCCTCTCCCTCACTTCTCTGGGGTTTATTTTGATGGGCCTGATTTAAAACAGTTGAGCTTCATCTCTCCATATTTTCAGGGCCTTATCTCACGACAGGTCTTCAAGATCCACCCCTCTCCCCAAGATGACACTCCCTCGGCTCCTGGCAGCTCTATGGAGAAGGTGAGAAAAGGAACCTGTAAGCCACAAGGCAGCAGAGAAAGGAGGGAAGGGGATGGTGGGAAATAGGAAAGGAAATTAATCTCTGTCAAGCCTGAAATAATCACTGGGCAAGAATCATCCTGTACGTTAAGTGCATTCCCTTTTAAAAAGTTCTAGTCCAAGGCCTACAATAGCTTCTCACACTACTCATCCTCCAAGAATACAGCTCTCAGCCTGAACACCTTGATTTAGGGGTATTAAATATTATGAAATTGCTATTACAAATATTGTAACAAATAGCTCACTAAAGGAATTAGAATTGCATTAGGCTTCAAAACAGGAAGCAAGTTCAGATATTCATATGGATAGATTTGCTAGGCATGTGTGCTGCTTTACAGTCTTGTACTTTCGTTTGATTTCCTCCCTGACAGGCAGGCTTGGAAACGAAGCTGATGGAGCAGGGTTTTATTACTGTGCAGCAAGGTACACTGCCTCCAAGTAGGTTACTCAGCAAGATGGATTCAGCTCCCACTATTGCAACAACTTCAGTTGGTGAACCTCCACTGTAAGACTTAAAATAGATAAATAAAAATTAACTGGTCTTGAATAACTCACAGCTTAAAAAAGCAACAACATTTGTTATCAGTCAGCTCTCTAAAAAACACGTTTCAGCTGCTATTATTCCAAGCAGCTACTAACAACATCTGAGACCTCGTTCAGCTCCAAGTGAAATTAGCAATGGCATAAACATGCAGCAGAACATGACTTTTTGAGTAAACGTGACCGGAAACACATAAACCAGCGAGAGGCTGCTGCAACTGCATGCAATTGAAAAACTGCACTGGAAGAGGCAAGGAAGTAGAGAATTGCACTGACAGGGCAGGAGAGAAGAACAACGCTAGCTGAGCAGAGAGCGGGTCTGTAGCCGGAGAGGAATGAGAAACCAAGACTGGCCAGGGCAGGGACTTTTATTTTTTTTTTTTTTTTAAAAAACTGGATTTGCTTGCAGGGGCCAACCCGATTGGGCTTACTGGAGCCCTTAAGTGCTATGGAAACAGCAAGTGCCATTTGAGAAGCAATTATGCAAGGATCCAAAGAGAGCTCATGGCAACAGACAAGTTAGACATTTAGGAATTTTGATTACTATGGTAGCACGCAGACATCTCTACTGAGCAAAGCAGCATTAAAAGACAAGAGATAGCCTAACGCATACATTCTAGGAAATGCTCAAGCTTACAGCCCACGTGATACTACAAGGCCTCCACAGCAGCATACGCAGGTTTGTTTTAAACAAGTTTCTTCCGCTTAAACCCAGGAATCCAGACTTCAACCTTTCTAGTTCTCCAGTATGACTGCAGGTATACTCATGAGCCACAGAAGTGCCACCTCACTGCATAACACGAAACCACCAGTTAAGGACTACTAACGTTCATCTGCAAGAGAGTATGCTAATCAAACACCCTGAAGACAGCACTGAACTTTTCAACTCCTCAATATGTGCCAAGGATGGAGAGAAGTATCTGCTACCAGGCCAGACAGCTCCCAGGGAATTCAAACCACCAGTTAGTCAGGAGCATACCGTATTTATCATTCAGCCCAGGGAGAGGAGGAAAAAAACAAGCAAACAAAAAAAACCACATTTAAAAAATCACCCCTACATGCAGCAGGGCTTCGAGTTTTTTCACGTATACATAGGTGAGGAAGGAAAGATATGAATAGGCATATGCCTGGCTGTTCATTTGTCAGATGTCCAGAACAGGAAAGGGTTGCAGGGGTCCAAAACTGCAGTCTTGTGACTGTTACTCATAAATCCCATAATATTAGGGATTGAATTCATCAGCTCTAATGAAATTACATAACTGCTTGAGAAGCCCAACTTACATATTACATACTGACATAGACATTTCTAGCCTGCTCGGTGACAAAAAAGCTTCAAAGGTACAAAGTAAGCGCTTCTTATGTTGTTAATTTTTAAAACAAAAGCAAAAGGTAGAAAATCACCATCTGTCCCACTCCAAAAATAGCATCATTTTAATTTTAAAAAATCCAATACATGTTTAATCCTGTCACATGTTCTGTTGAATGCTATGTGAGCAAGGTTGAGTTTGTGCACTTCACGCGGTCTCTGAATAACAACAGATCATTAGAAGATACTGTGCATTAATTATCATGTCATGATCTGCTGTAAGATTACTGCTGCTGGCACCTAGAGATGCCGCTTTCTGAATACGACTCCTAAAAGGTGGCACACAAGCTTGTTTCTGTACCGAACGAAAACGCAGAGCCTCAGCAGGCACAAGCAAGGGCAGCCTGGCACCTCCCAGGAGCACGTACGGTCTTTGTTCCGTGTTTGCAGTATGTGACACCGGGCCTTAGTCCATGATAAAAATTCCTCAATTCCACACAGCCATGAATATTAACGACACTGTGGTTAAAGCACCAGACAAGGAGTTACATTTGCATTTAATACAAGGCTTTGTCACTGCTTGCCTATGTAGCCCTTATCAAATCAATACGTCTTCACGGGCTTCAGTTTCTCATTTGTAAAATAATTTGTTAAATCTTTCTTCTACCATCTGTTTGTCTACTTTGCAGAGAAGGGGAACAACCACGCACAGCACCAGAGGCTGAATGATACCCGGTACGCGGGGGCCCTTACGTTCTCTGAAGAGCAGAGAGAGCACAACAGTTCAAACCACAACTGGTAATCAGGTAGAGAAATGGAAAGGTAAACTCATGTATTAATCATCTACTTGTAAGAACATCTCCTATGGTAAAAGCCACAGGTAAAGGCCAAAAGAAGGCGCTGACTTTCAGGTAAATGCACTCAAGGCACCCTAGTAGCAAGTCTGACCCACGTCTGTACTGTCCCTTCCCTTTCTCTCTGCCGTACTGCCCCTCCTTTACCCTTCGCTATTCCACACACCAGTGCTCTGTGATGCATTTTTATTCCCCTCACAAGCACAACCAATGAAGAGAGCAGGATCACACCAGCTGACAACTGGGTCTGGCTTCTTGTGTCATCTTACACGTGTCTGAATTCACTTACTCGTAAAAGGGCTCTCATGAACACGCAGCCACTAATGAGCGCGGGTCACACCATCCAGCTTTGCAAGAGCTTGCTGAAATTCCTGGCAGTATTCAGTGCACATCAGCTGGTGTCTGCCTCACCTGCTCCCCAACACGGTTATGAGCATCCTGCTGACACTACCTGCAGCACAAGGTGGGAACTAAGGCATCAGATGAGTATGGCAGACTCCTCTCAAGCATGTAAGTTACCTAATGGGACATTCGCAGAACTCTAGTCAAGGCAACAGGGATCCTACACGGAAAGAATCTTTCTCTCTCAGCCACCGAACCATCCTGTATCTCTGCCCTTAACCCAAATCTCTCCCCAGAGACATCCCACTGCCTCTTCCCTCCACCCAACAGCTCTTGTCTATCTGTGCTGAATCTCACAGTGCTGGTTGTTGTTCACTCTCTGCATGCCACATGTATGCCTGCCTAACTAGATGTGCTACAATATCCAGCTGAAAAAGAAAGGCAGGGGTGTCAGCGTGAAAGTGTATACACACGTATTGGGTTTACATGGACAGGTTCTGGTAGCGGGGGGCTGCAGGGGTGTCCTCTGCGAGGAGAATGCAGCAGCTGCCCCATGTTAGATAAGGACCAGTTCCAGAGGGCTCCAAAGGGACCTGCTGCTGCCCAGAGCCGAGCCAAAAAGCGACGGTGGTGGCGCCTGCGTGAGAGCCTATGTGAGAAAGGGAAAAACACCTGCCGAACAAGAGCAGCTGGGACAGGGAGGAGTGAGAAAGCTCTCTGCAGCCACCAAGGTCCGTGCAGAAGGAGGGCAGGAGGTGCTCCGGGTGCTGGAGCTGAAGTTCCCCTGCAGGGTGTGGAGAGGCCCCTGGTGGAGCAGATTTCTACACTGCAGCCCACGGAGGAGCCCACGGCAGAGCAGGTGGATCTGCCCTGAAGGAGGCTGTGGCCTGTGGAAAGCCCCCACAGGAGCAGGCCCTGGGCTGGAGCTGCAGCCCGTGGAGAGGAGCCCATGCAGGAGCTGCTGCCCGTGTGGGACCCATGGTGGAGTTGTTTGCTCCTGATGGATGGACCCTGTGGCACAGACCCGGTTCTTGAAGAGCTGCTGCTTGCGGGAAGCCCACGCAGGATCAGTTTGGGAAGGACTGTAACCTGTGGGAGGGACCCCAGTTTGGAGCAGGGGAAGAGAGTGACCAAGAAGGAGAGGCAGAGATGAAGCGTTAGGGACTGACCACAGCCCCCAGTCCCTGTTCCCCTGCACTGCTCATGGGGAGGAAGGTGTTCTTAGTTTGCTTGTAGTTTCTCACTGCTGTAGCTTGTTAGTAATAAGTCATAAATTTTATTCATCTTCCTATGCTGTGTTTGTTTTGCCCTTGAGGATAATTCTGGAGTGATCTCCCCATCCTTACCTCAACCCTTGAGCCCTCTCCAACATATTTTCTCCCCGTCTGTTAGAGGATGGGTATTGAGAGAGAGGTTGTGGTGCAAAGCAGGTAAAACCTCCACAGCACACATACGTGCTTTCACATAGGCTTCTCATAACTTAAAAGGATATTGAATTCTTAAAAATGTAACTGTGTGAAAGATACAGTGACTTACAGATTCCCTGGTATTAAATACTTCTTGCTAAAGATCACGAGGAGAGTTATCACGCCACAGCCCAAGGGTCAACAGCAGCCACAAGAGCCTTCACACATAAAGGCACTGCAGTCATAAGGCAGCAATTTCCTATCAATTCCCCCCACTCCTTCAAAGCAGCAACGGAACTGTGTGTAAGGTCTTTATTTCTGAACTACTTTACAAGCCAGAGGCAATTAATCCTTCAGAGGCTCATGACAGGTAACTAAAGCATCACTGACTTTGCAGGTAGGCCACGCAGAGAAGGCACGGGAAGCAATAGGCCTGTACCTTCATGCTCTTCTCAGAACCACAGAATGGCCAAGGTTGGAAGGGACCTCTGAAGATCACCTAGTCCAACCGCCCTGCTGCAGGATCACCTAGAGCACATTGCGCAGGATGGCATCCAGGTGGGTTTTGAACGGCTCCAGAGAAGGAGACTCCACAACCTCTCTGGGCAGCCTGTCCCAGAGCACCCTCCCAGTAAAGAAGTGCCCTCTCATATTGAGCTGGAACCTCCTGTGCTTCAGTTTGTGGCCGGTGCCTCTCGTCCTGTCGCTGGGCACAGCTGAAAAGAGACCAGTTCCATCTTCTTGACACCCTCCCCTCAGATATTTATATACATTGATGAGGTCTCCCCGCAGTCTCCTCTTTTCCAGGCTAAACAGGCCCAGTTCTCTCAGCCTGTCCTCGTACAACAGGTGCTCCGGTCCTCTCATCATCTTAGTAGCCCTCCTCTGGACAAGCCCTTATTCTCACAAGCCCTCATTACTTCTGTTCATTTTTAATTATTACACTTCAAAAGTCTGAGTTTGATATCACTCTCGTTCCCACATCTTAGCAGCTTCCATGTACAAGCCAGGATGGCAATAAAGCCACCAAAATGGGTATACCGCATCAAACCGAAGGTTCATTTTGCTCATCCTGACGCTTTGAACACCAACTGACATTCAGGAAACTCCTGCACACACCATGCCATGTCACACGGGGCACTCTGCACTTCTTTAAGGGACAAGCTTTGACTTTATTTTACCGCCGTCATTTGAGTTGTGCAGCAAAGCACACGTCAACTTTGCAAGCATCGCTTATCTTACAGAAGTAAAGCAGACAAGCTGAAGTTTCAGGGTCTGAATAACAGCTGTGCATTTAGATACCTTCCTAAGACCATGTATTTTACTATCACACCTTCCAGAGTAGCATGCTAGATGGCATTTTTAAATGCACACAGGCAGATTTGGGTCTCTCTTCCTTTTTGCAGCCCTATGAATGTCAAATAGGAGATGAAATCTGCATGTTCCTAACAGCAAACAGATCAAAATCAGATCCACCTGTCCTCTTCATAGCACCAGCTCCTGGCTCAACACTGGGGTGGATATATAGGCATGCAAAGCCTCTCTCTGCTCGGGGAACCCAGCTGCTGATGGCTTCTTTTTGTTTGTTTTAATCTATGAGATCACCCATCACCGGTACGTAATTTGTTTCTGCAAAGTCATGAAGCAAACCAGATGCTACAAGACTCTGTTCCAAAGAAGTTTTTAATCGAATCCTGTGACACACAGCCTGCGGTCCTGATGTCAGCATGGGTTCTGCCACAGAGCAAGCATAAATGTATGCCCAAATCACGTGTGCCAAGAGCACACCCATTTAAAACACACAGAGGCAGCACTTGAGAGAAAACACGGACTGCAATTAAAGCACTCAATCTGGAAGGCCAGGGATCAGTTCCTGACTTGGCCACGCATACTCTGCATTGCTTCACCTTCATATCTCAGTGTAATACTTCCCAGCAGTCCTGGAAGGAATGGAAGGACATTTTTGTAGGCTGTGCCAGAGCTCAGATACTTTGGCAACAGGGCGGCAAGAGATCCTAATATTAGAGGAGCTGTAGCAGCTCTCCTCTGCTTTCATTTTTGCTTGGGCAGACATTGACAGGAGAAGGGGGAATGGATTTAAACTAAAAGAGGGGAGATCTTGATCAGACATTAGGAAGAAACTCTTCACTCAGAAGGCGGTGAAGCACTGGAACAGGTTGCCCAGAGGAGCTGTGAATGCCCCATCCCTGGAGGTGTTGCAGGCCAGGCTGCACAAGGCCTTGGGCAACCTGATCTAGTGGGTGGTGTCCCTGCCCATGGCCAGGGGGGTGGAACGAGATGGTTTGCAAGGTCCCTTCCAATCCGAGTCCTTCTACGTGATTCTACGATTCATTCTACTGCATCGTACTATAGCCAGCTATCAGTAACCTTCACTTCACTAAGCAGCAATTCCTGTACCTCCCACATGAGGAAAAAAGGAAAGTTGCCATAATGACAAATCCACAAATGAGAGAAAATACCGTGCAACTGTGTTGCAGTTAGGCCTTTCCACCTCTTTTCCTTGTGCTTATAAATTGCTGGCAGCATTGTTCCTACCATCAAAAAAGTACAGCAGCCAGGATTTGATTTAATATCTTATTGCCACAGAGACATCCCTCTCTTACCCCCGTCCAAGAATGGAGGCACCCTTTCCCAGGAAACTTATTTATTCAGTTACCTCTCACCATCAAAAGAGAATTCTTCTATAAACCCAGCTTGCTTATGGCATGTTTCTCAGAGACTTCCTGTTCCCTTCCACATGGGAAACACAAGTAAACAGTACGAACCCAGCCAAATCAGTTGTGGCTTTCCAGAAGAGCAGCAGCAAGTCGTGCAGCTGGCAAGCTGCTGTTCCAATGGGTACAATTTCTCTGATTCCCCATTTTCACTGAAAATAAAAAAAATCTTCAAAGGAAGCAGCTTCCATTCTTAACACAAGCATGCAGCACCCAATCAGTTCTGCCTCCTATTAGCTATGATTAATGCAGGTGTGTGAGCTTGAACGGCAGCAAGTGCTAAACCCAAAGTGGATTCCCACTTGTCTTCAGCACATTTATAACCTACCACCTGCTCTCTTCAACTATCGACGGCTCCAGGACAAAGGGGAGAAAGCCTGTACGCAATAAAAACATTATGGGAGTACCTATTCTTCTTGGATCCAAACTATCGTTGCTGGTGTTGCAAGCAGAGGTTGGTAGCCTCTTCAGACACAGCTACTAGAACTCTTCTGCAAGATCCCAGTTGCATAGTTTAAGCTTTTATTTTCACCCCACCAGAATCCCAAATCTAAGCTGTCTTGTATTTGACAATCTCATAAGGCTGTTGCAGGAAGCCTTCGATTAGAAACTCTTGTGTTTTTCCATGGAAGACCTTCCAGAGAAGGAGACCGAAGGAAACTTGCACTCCCCTAACAGTGCTGGGCTAACACAGCCAGTATACGTGATTTTAGCTAACAGAGCTGCTATCTAAGACACTAGCCATCCCTGTGTATAATCCCAGACCCTTTCACAGATGTGTTGCATAAAACCTAGAAATGAGCACAGACAACACAAGTTTCTGGGCTGTACAACTTTCTACACAGTTAAATCCACTCACACTTTCCTCTTCTTCCGGATTAAAGCTAAGGACATAGCACACACTCCGCCCCTAGCAAAAGCTGTGCTGATAAAGCACCAAAGCACTTGGGATACCTTGATATTTACCCAGCAACTCACTGCGGATTCTTCAGTTTGCCTGGCTTGTACTCAAAAAAAAAAAAGATTACTAGGAGACAGCAGGACCAGCACCATATCTACCAGTGCAGAGCACAGCATACATGCCCTGCTTCATAAGGTATGCAGGAAGAGCAAGGGAAAACAAATAAATAAATCACATGCCCCATTCCAAGAGAATAATATGAATAGAATAGTTAATTCCTAATCCAAATGTCAGTGGTCAGCTGACTGGTAGTTGGCACTTGGCAGGAAACAGAAGGCAGTAACTGACAGAATACTTCGCGAGTGATGCCTTGAACCCAACCACAGAGGAATTGGGCTGAGGCTCACATAAATTTGCAGAATTTATCTCGGATGGAGCTTGTTTGAAAGTCAGAGTTATTTCAGAAGAAGCCCACATGTAATTTTAAAGGATGACAGTGACTTCACGTTATGATGCACGCCACAAGAAGTTCAGGGAAAGGGTGTACTGGGCGTAAGGTAGACAGCAGCCAGCAAAAGTCCTCTGCAGTTAGCCCAAGCACACAATATAGGCAGCTCAGGGGGTCACCTTCCCCCATCAGACACAGCTCATGCATTCACAGCTGTACCAAGCTCTTCATGCACACTTTGGTCTCCAGACCTGCTAAATCACACCGCAATGAAACCTTCATAATTTCTTTAAAACACCGTAAAAAAATACAGCTGACAAGTTTATTTTACGTTGGTTTGTAGTACCTGCCACTGAATGCTTTGAAACATACATTAGCTAGCAGCACACACTCGCAAGTATCTGAAAAAAAAAATCTGTCAATGCTTACATACCTTGGATCAATTCAGCACCCTGCTACAATCTCACAGGTATGCAAAGTAATGCAAAAACGCAGACCCCCAAAACAGGACACTCAGTCAATCTCCGCTGTACTTGTTTTTATCTCAGAGAAGCATACATGGCTTGTGGTACTCCTGCCACACAAGCACATCCCACAAACTCCTATGTTTCTGATTTCTGACATCCTTTTAAAGGTTTCCGCTGCCCTGGTCCCCACTCATCACAGCCACCCTCCTCCTCCTAGCTCCAGTGTGATGTTTTTTGTTTTGTTTTTTAAACACAGGCAGAAACAAAAAGCAGGAACCAATGTGATCACACTGCTTTGGATTCTTTTCATAAAGAAAACAGCAAGATGGTAGCCTGATGCACCCGCATACTCAAATGCCTCCTGGGCATTCACCTCAGGGCTGGGTGAAACACAAGTCACATTAAAATCAGTGATAACCCCTTCAGCTCCTCTGCAGCACCATGTTTATGTCGCCTGTCGCCTTTAACCGTGGCCTTGCAGATCCCCAAGGCCAGCAGTACTGACCTCCCACAGCAGTTAATCCTCATAAAAACTTTGGCAGTAATTTCTCAAGAGATTATTTGTACTATTATGTGGATTAAAGGAAGACAACTACAGAGACTCAACCAAGAATCACCTACTGCAATGCACTGCAAGATTATTTATATATATATATATATATAAAAATATAGTATTATAACACAACAGACAAACAATTGCTCAAGTTCCTTCTATATTATTCCCATCTGATTCCTTCCAGAAGGAAGGTCCTTGTCTTGTTCCTCACCACCCAGGAAAGCAAGCATCCAGACACAACTATTTTAAGGGGGTGGGGTGGGTGCACCTAACTGCATTGGATATTTTGGGGGATCTACGCAAGAGACTACGAGCACATGGAGACGTCTGTCATCTGGCACACGTCACAGTGCCTGCATTAAGAACTCCCATCCTGGGCCTGGGAGCAGTCATCTTCAGCAGGGTTGCTCAGCACAATTGAGGGTGACCACAGCTTTGACACATCGAGGTAAATCCCAACACTTTAATTCCATAAGTTCTGGTTCAACCAGTTCCTCAGCTTGTTACTTGCTCTCCCCCACACCATCCATCATTATTTCACAGAATCCTTCTTTCAATCCACTTCTACATCTCATTTACTCTCTATACTTCACACGCTGCACCAGAACACAGGCCCATCCTCTCCCTTCTAAAGCACCAGTGATGAGAGATGCATCTTCCCCAGGTAGGATACTCCTCCTCGGAAGTGCTTCCCAGGAGACTTTTCCCTTTAGCAGAAATAGCCAAGACTTCACAAGTTGCCTGTTCAGTACTGCTGAACCACCAGAATTCACTGCACGTACAAAACCGTTTTCCAACCACGGATACAGGCCTCAACAGCCCAGGGGCCTGGTTGCCAGAGAGATCCCCAGATCTCTAGCTGAGTCAATGAAAGTTACTTTTTTCTTTTCTTTTTTAACAAGCACTTGGGGAACACAGATGGTTATACCATAAGGCAAGAGGTATGCAAAGCTACAGCACTTACGACCCGTGCTGACTCCTGAGATGACCTATGGAGGAAATGGAACTTGCCCCTCCGTTTCCTTCAAAAGGTGACAACCTGCAAACCTACCAGGCACCTTGCTCTTGTCTCCTTGGAGACTTCATTCACCACTCAGAGGGATTTTGGACTGCCTGTACCAGGAGTTTCACTGCGAGGAAAATAACTGCTTAGCGCACTTCACAAAGTCTTTTGCCTTATAGCATGGTCAGGAAAGGAGAACCTAACATCCATTTTACAGGACTGCTGCTCCTCGTTCGGTGTGCACAAGCAGATCTAGTCGCTGTAGCCAATGCTAGGCCATGCTCTGTCCCAGAGGCCAGGCAGGGACACAGGAGTCACAGGGAGAAGCCCTCACAGGCATGGAGGGCAGGCACGTCTCCACCGCAGCCCTTTGCCCACACAATCTGTGCCGCCCCTCCTGCACCTCTGCTGGCTGTGGCTTGGGCGTGACAGGCAGGAGAGAGCCCGGTGACACACAGGCGCACCTCCTGGTGCCGTCAGCACCGGGGCAGAACCTGCCAACAGATTATTCATCAGCAAAAAAAAAAAAAGTCTCCGCTTTCCCATGTTACCAGGATGAGGCCAGACTGACTTAAAAACAAACAAACAAACAAACAAAAAAAAAAACACAGCCTGAGAGCATCTCAGGTTTAGCTTGTCCAGCTCCTAAACTCCTAGGGCCAAAAAGGCCTTACAAGTATCAGCCAAAGTAAATCCATATTGCAAATTTCAAGTCAGGAAAAAAAATAATCACTATAATTATTCGTTGAAGGGCTGGTTTTGGTGCCCCCCTCAGCTCAGCATGCACCAAAACCTATCTGAAAGCCAGTTAGAGATCTATTTTCTTTTACACCGAGGTGACTTTTTCACAAACCTGAACACATACAGCATACATAGAGTTCCTTTTCCATTTTAGGGTTCTTTCTGTAAAAGCCAACGCAGGTCCTCCCACTCAGCTCTCATAGAGCAGCTACCCTCTCCTTCACAATTACAAGATCAAAACAAAACAGTGGTTTTGACTGAAATTGCAAAGGATGCTGTGCAATAGATGGACCAGGAGCAGGTCTATGGAGGCCAACATTTTTCTGAAGGTCGAGGCTAAGGTTACCAGCCAGAGACATTAATAAGATTCCCTATAGTTCAAACAAATTAAATGTAAAATGACAGTTAAAGCAGCAGCGCTGATTACAAATCAACAAATATTAATAATACCACCAGCTTGCTGCACAGCAAGGGTTGTACACGTAAGAGTTTTATAATCCAGTTTGTCCTCAGTTCTGTACTTTTTTTTTTTAATGCAGTTGGGATTACCATTTCCCCCACAGAAACCCCCACAAACAGCAATCCCTCATCCCAGATCACAGCTAGCTCTACTCAACATATGTGCTTGCCAAATATATACAAGAAATTTACTCCAGGGTATTCTTCCTATCTGCTCAAGGCAGGCATGAAGGGCCTTGGGTGAAGAAAGTAAGAGGGAAGACCACCGCTTTATTTACAGTACCTTGTCCTCCACCTAAGCATATGACTTGGGGGGGGGGAAAAAAAGCCTTCCAGTTTCAAGGTGGGAAACCGTTGACTCCTGAAGTCCCTGCAGTTCCTAAAGCATTAAAAAAAAAAAAAAAACGCAAAAACAACTAAACCAAATCCAGCAAACGCACACAGGACTCATGCATGGGAGGACCAGAAACGTCAGCTGCGGATGCCCCCGGCCCGCACGCCTGTCAAGGACAATGAAATACGAGGGGAGACGGGGACAGAGGGGGAGGTGGGGTGCCGGGAAAGGCCGAAGCCTTCCCGGCTCTGCGAGGCAGAGAGGGAGGGCCGAGAAGCCGCGGCAGGGCGCTCGGCAGAGGGCACCGGGCTCCTACCTTCGGCCAGCACCTCGTCCACCGTCACCTGGTGGCGGCCGATGCTGAACACCCTGCCGATGTACCCGCTGCCGGGGCCTCCGCTGCCGCCGCCGCCGCCGCTGGTGCCCGACCCGGGGCCAGAGGCACCCTGCTCCCGACGCGAGTCGAAAAACTTCTTCATCTCTCAGGAGGCAGCAGCCGCCTGGGAAGGGGGGTGATGCTCTCCTCAGGGGCCCGCGCCCCCTCCTTCTTTTTTTGTTTTTTTTTTGGCTCCTGGAGCCCGGCCGAGGGGCTCCGCGGGCCGCTGGCCTTGCGGGGCCGAGCGCCGTCCTCCGGAGGAGTCACACCTGCAAAACCAGGGGGTGGGGGGGCGGGACACGGGCGTTAACCCCGCGGCGCGGCCCGGCCCGGCCCTGCCCGCCGCCCCCGGCTGCCCGGGCCCCCCCCGCGGTACCTCTCTGCGGGCGGGGGGCGCCCCCATGCACCCCGCAGCGCCGGCCGGCCGGCCTGCCGCTAGCCCCAGCGGCTCCCCGCGGGGCGGCTCACGGCGGGGGCCGCCTGCCGGCAGGGCCCGGGACCCGCATCGCTGCCTGACGGAGCTCCCGGCGGCCACCGAGCCCGTCAGGGACCGAGCCCGCCGCCGCCACCGCCCCCCGCCGGCCCCATCCGCGCAGGAAATGGGCCGTCACAGGAAGTGCCGGCCGCCGGCGGGAGCACCGCCCCCGCCAGCACGGTGAGCACGGCCCGGCCCGGCTCGACGCGGCCCGGCTCGACGCGGCCCGGCACGGCCCCGCCGCCCGACAGCGCGGCCTCCGCCCCCGGCCCCGCAGCGCGGCGCAGGGCGAGGGGCCCTTCGGCCGAGGAGGGGGGAGCTGTAATGGCCGCGGCCCGCGCCGCCGCGCGGCATCCTGGGAGTCGTAGTTCCGGCGGGAGCCTCGTCGTCCCTACCCGCCGCGGCGGGGACTACAATTCCCGACAGGCTCTGGCTGGGGGGGAGGTTGTCATGGTTTGGTGGGTCCGTGAGGGAGCCGCCAAGGGTTTGGCGGGTCTGCCGGTTACTCGCCACTATTTACATTTATTTTCGAAATACTGCGCTTAAACTCGACATCTTAATGTCAGAATAACACAAGCTTCCTGCTGGCACGTCTCCTAAAGCGCAAGGCTGGTCTTCGTGCAGGCCCTGCTAGCACCTAATTGGCAAACCTTAAATAGAATGTTAAAATAAAAAACATATCCCTTGCCCCAGACTGTAACCTGCCTGGGAACAAAGATTTTCCAAAGAAAGAAAGGAAGGAAGGAAGAAAGAAAAAAAGGGATGCTTCATCTGTACACAGAAAGCTCAAAGCTTAGCCAAGGTTTTAAACTCAGTGGTTGATTTTGTGAAGCCTGACTTGAAGCTGCTTCAGCACTTTGCCCATACCAGGTGTTTGCCCAGTCCCTCCTTTCCTCTCAGTCTGGGAATTTGACAGAGACCCTATTCCTCGCAGGGTTCTGGGTTCCTTTCAGGACACAGTGCAAAACACCTTGCATGCACCCAAAACTTGCTGGCTTTAGCTGGTCAACATGCACGCTTTAGGACTTGGCTTTGGATTTAGTGTTAGATTACACCTTTCTCCCCCTTCCTGCTCCAGCACCTTGAACAGTTTACAGGCTTGCAGCAAAATGTTCATAAGCAGCAAAGCAGCTGTTCTGAAGACCCCAAAACCTTGAGTAAGGCTTCAGAAAATGGCGAGTTTAGCTTGAATCTTGTGAAGCTTTCTGTAAGCATAGTTTGGGTTCTTTCTCTCAGAAATCAAGAGAGGTGTAGGTTTTGCAGCCTATGGCATCTGCAGCAGCCATCTCCTCTGCTTTTCATGTGTTAGCTAGAAAGGCCAGAGCTGGGATTTCAAACGTCCAAGGGAAATATGAAAATAGCAAAAATTGCTTTTACCAGCCTGCAACATGGAATACAAAAACCTGAGGAACACGTGGCTGTGAAAAGAATGTTTTTGTGAAAGCAAGGCTCTCATTCCTCCCCTCTGGCTGGGGCAAAAGGTGTGGGACAGAAAAGGAAACCAAAACACATTTGCATTTTCCTAATGACACTTATTTCCTGTATTATGGTAATAACTACAGCCATCCTGCTGACAAGCTCCTGTCCCAAGGGGATAGGCTAGGCAGGTGCTGGTTACTGTGGAAGGGCAAAATGTTTACCCTGTATTTTGTTTTAAATAAGAGAGCTTAATGGAAACAACTGCATAACTGAAAGACCCTGGAGAATATGTTGGGAAGCAATATGCATGTGAGAATAATTACAGGCTTTGCACAGTCCTTTTTCCTGCATTGCTACCTTGCATGAATGAGCAGACCTTTGGGCACAAGCCTCCAGAAGCAGTGACAAGACTGGATCTACATGTTGTAAATGGACCAAATTGTTTTCCCCACAGTGTATGAAGATTTTTAAGATGCTATTATTGTGCAAGTGGCCATCAAAATAAGCAAGGAAAATTGCTGGTGATAGTATTTAGCATGTCTGATGCACAGATCTAAAAATGCATCACTATACAGTTGCTTCTCTGCTGAGCCAACATGCCTCTTCATTGTGGTTAATTCTACACCTCTCCTGTCATCTTTACTTTCAGGTGTTCTTGTGTGCAATGCTCTACAAGCTGACTACAGACCCCAAAGGCTTCCTTGACTATTGTCATTCACCCATAGTTTGTAGGGTGCTGTCTAGTGCCTCCTATCTATACATGATTCCCAGGTGTCATTTAAAAGATGCTCTAGGCCCACATGGTTGGAACTGCAGTCATTTCAGCCAGTCGCCTAACACAGGTATGAAAACAGTCCTTTTTTATTTAATAGGCTTTAATCTTCATTAAACTATGTTCGGCTGTGATTTGAAGCTATTTGATGAGTTGCCAGTGGTCAATACAGAAGATTCACTTGCCCTTTCCTTCAGATGAAATATGATTAATATGATTTTTTTGAATTACTCTAACCTGTGAAACATTCCCAGACATCTATTAAGATTGAAGTAAAATATCCAATGCAAAATGACTGTTACAATTAGTGATTTCTGGGAACTCTGCAGAACTAAAAAATTACCCCCCACCCCCACCCCAAGTGGACATTTCTGAATAGCACAGGGAAATAAGTCATTTCAAGATAAAACCTACTGCCATGCAAAAAGCCTGCAGATGCACTGCTGACTATGGGGCCCTGATGTTCTCACAGGCACACCAACCTTGCTGACCGTTTGGGAGCAAGAGTACAGTAGAAGGCAATCCTCAGTTGCAGATGCTGATAACATTCTTTACTCCAGAAATCAGGAGGCTCAGCTGCACTGCTGCAATTCCAGTGACCTTCATAGGGATCAGAGAGAGCTGTGCTCGAAAGCTTTAAGTTGAAAAGCTAATCACTGATTGCCAGCAGAGATGTGGTTTAGCACTTCTCCTGTGTATGCCTGGAGCTACTCCAGTGTCCTCATAGCTTTGCTCTACTGTCTGCAGAAAACAATCTCAGCCTAATACTGTCAATTCTAAAACCAAAATTTAGCTAAAATCCCATAACGTTGGTTTTGAAATATTTGAGTCCTGATGATGTGGTCAGCAGTTATTTGCCTGCATATTGTCTCTCTGATCCCTGGTTCCCCTTATACTGCTAACAAAATGCATTCAAATCCCCAGGAAGAAGCACATTAATACTGCTGCTTCCTTTCTGATGAAACTTTCCAGGCAGCTCAGCATTTTCTAAATAAAAACATACGTTTGAAAACGTTTCATGTGAGTAACCTGAAAGCTAGGGAACATTGACCTCTTCTGGATATCTCTAGAAATGACAACAAGGCAGGAAAGCATGCTCATGTTTATGTGCTTAGTTATATACAACAATCCCCACCAGAGTTGTAAACCTCACTGAAATCTACGTTATTTTGGTTTACAGCAGTGGCATATGACAAAAAGACAAGTAGCAATTTACAGAAGGTAATGATTTTTAATAATTTCACCTTTCTTCTTGCCTTAATGCTTAAGTTATGGGGTTCTCCTATGTTATATGCTCGTGTAATGCCTCTGAGTGGCAATTTTGCTGCATACAGCAAAGCTCACAGCAAGAGGCTTTTGGCAAACTCAGGTCTGCATGAAGAGAGGCAGAAAGAAAAGATTTACAAGGTAATGGACTTTTTTTTTTTTCCTAATCAATGCATAATAACTAAATTTTCCCATTCTATGACTTTCTCACATTTACTACAAAACCTTTCTGTTGAGATTCCCACCAGTTAAAAAGTATCAGACCCACTCTTCTATCTGTCTCTTTCTGTCTTTTTGTCTGTATTTTCTAGAATCCAAAGGTTTTCTTTAGTGGTCCACAAACACTGCCAGGATGACCAAGCATTATTTATTTATTAAGCCAACTTTTATTTACCATCCCCAGGAAAAGGTCAACTCTCAAGAATCATCTAGGTAGTTGGCTAAGGTCAGAGTTCTCTAGAAGAACAAAAAAGGTGAGAAGGAAGACTTTGGAGATTACATCTATACATTACCTCTTTGAGAAGTTTGTTTGTTTGTTTGTTTTTTATGCTCCTGCTTACTACTGCAAGATATATTCACCAAGGCTAGTGACAGTTATACTTTCTACCACTAGACATCAACATCTTCCACCACTGTTAATAGCAGTAATGGCCTATATAAAGTAGGAACACATGGAAATAATTAAACTAATTGACATCTCAAGGCTCATGCATGTTTGGTGCAATACTATACATAGTGTGGATTGATACTGCTTACATCAATCAATACAATTGACCACCAGGTCAAAAAAGAGCTATGTTTCTCAAGGAGTGTGACTCTGCACTACAAATAAATGCTATTGATTAGAACAGGTATCATTACATCAAGACAAAGTTGCAGATTAAGCTCTCGCTGAAAAGGGGTTTACCTGCTGGGTTTCAAGAGTCAGGGTCCTGAGTGTCCTCAGGCCTTCATTGCCCCAGCCAATCTTACCTGGCCCTCTACCCAACACCTTTTGCTCATCAACTATGACCTCCATTTCAGCACAGGCCTAGGAGGCTCATTCTTTTGAGGTGGTTGTGGGTAGTCATGGCTCTGGGTCTCTCTTTCAACTTTGCAGGGTGAGCTTTGGGCTCATGTTATAAGTAGGGCTGTCTCTCAGGATGTCTGCTTGGTCTTGCTTTCTCTGATGATCACTGGGTGGTTGATGAAGCTGGTTGCTGCCGTTGTTGTGTAGGTGCTGTAGGATTGGGTCCTGTTTGTGTGCTTACCTATAGTGCAGCCATCATCCTTTATTCTACCCTGTTTTCTCTCGTGGAGCAGCTCTACTCTTGCTGCTGTAAAGCACTAAATCGTTCTTTCTCCACTCTAAGCTTTGCATCAGCCAGTGAGTTTCTATCTTCATTCCCTAAAGGGCAATGTATGTTTTAGAAGTCCCCCTTAGCTGGGCAGTCTATGACTATCTTTTCTATGATCTGTTTCTTTTCCCTGGAACTGGGGTACAGCCAAGTTACAAAGCGGCTAAGTAAGGTAAAGCCTTATAGGGGCAGATACTATTTAAGGGGAATTAAAAAAAAAAAAAAAGCTATTAATTTCCTCTTCAGGACAGTACGTATGCTAATTGAAGTAAACATTCATTAAATCCATTAGATGAGATTTAGGTTTGATAATGCATTTAAGGCTGCTGGAAGCAATGTTTTCTTAGTTTATAGCTTGGAGCTCTAGGGACCTTCCCAGAGGTTGCCCGAAAATAATCTACAGCTACCACACTGGCATTAAGGGTTTCCGTGACTGAATGTCTCTCCATGGAGCTCACAAAGGTCTTAAGGCCTGGAACATAAATGTTATCACTTAGTCTTGATAGTGGGCGTTTGTTCAAGGCAAAATACTTGTATTTGTACCACCTGCAATGTGGGTGCAATTATAGTGGTCTAGTATATCTTTTGTATTTAATGTAACTAGGCTGTATCACAACAAGCAGTTTAATTTTGACTGAACTGTGTCCACACAAGGTGATTTCTTCCCAGCAAGTAATGGGAATGGCTTATCAAAGCCGGGCAGCCCTAGATGATGTGAAGACTCCTGCATGTCTTCTGTCACAGCTGTGCCTTCTACGCTAGTGGGGAAGTTAAAACAGACTTGTTTTCCCCAGTCCAGCTGGAATGGTGGACAGTGAGAAAACAGGAGCAGCTACGATCAAGAGCAAGGGACTGCTTGCGTGACTACAAGGGGCTCTTTTGAAGGTTAAAGTGCCAGCCCACTAAGGCCTCATCATCTTCACACCCCGACTATAGAGGTGCTTGCTGACTGCAGTCCACTCCTGGATCGCATTCATTAACGCAGGCAGCTGATGAAGCTGTCAGACAACAATGACCCACACCTGTTTCCCTTCCCTGCCATTTATAGCTTCAGTTAATAGCTTCAGTTCATCTCCCTGCCGTGGAGATGCTCGGCCACCAGGATGGAGGCTGCCCACTCCTAAGCACCTCTAACCAGCAGGACCTCTAACCCTGAAGTCTCCTCTTCCACCAGCAGGACGTCAGCGTCTCTTGTTCCACCAGCAGGACATCGGCGTCTCCTATTCCACCACCAAGACCTCCATGCCTTGAGTGCCACCAGCAGTACTCCATGCGAGCTGGACGCTCAGGGCACTTATGGCCACCCACCTTTGTGAGGTCAAAGGCTGACAGTGACTCTCTGCTGACCTCACACGGCTCTCGGGCACCCCGATGGCAGCACTGACGGCGCTAAGCTGACTGCCATGAGCAAAGGCTGACATGAAATGGCTGCTGCGCAACGCCAGGAGCAATGTCTGCCGGGCCGGGGGTTCGGATGGGAGCTCGGCCTTCGGCCTGGGAACTGCGCCTGGGAGCCAGGGACGTCCTCGATGTGCAGCTGGACACCTGGGCCTGAGAAAGCAAGGTTTCTTGAAAGAAAATTGGAAACATCGTCACCTAGTGGCTGTCTCAGGGGGACGGATCGAAACGCACAGCATCTCTTGGTTACCTGAAGTGCTGGTGTCCTACGCCCTCGTATGTCTCAATGACATAAAAAGGGACAGATTTTTACCCCAAATGCAGCTCCTTTCTGTGGGAAGCTTCCCGTGCTGCGCATCCTCCTCTCTTTCTAGTATGTGGCTTCGACTTTAGGCGTGTTGTTTTTTCTCCTTGTGAGAAACAAAGTTGTGTTTTTGCAATAGAAGGTGTTTTTGCAGTGGAAAAATCCACTAACCTTGCATATGCAAAAGTGGCATTGTGTGGCATAGCAGTGGGGAATCCGTTAAGCAGATAAGGGGAAGGTCCCACTGTCCCAAAATAACGAGGATAGCTAAGAAAAACAGGATGAGCAGTGCGAGATCAGTAAAAGCAAAGATCACGGGCCCTCTAGTCACAAGAGAAGAAGGAAAAAATAAAAGGTTAAGGAGAAATTAACGGTTGGTCAAATAAAATTGTACGTATATGGTATAGTAGTGCGTCGAGTAGGCTGTGAACCCGTAGTACTCAGCCAATGAAGAAACGGGAGAAATCAGGTGTCGGGTAATAGGGAATACACGGTTATGATAAACTTTTACTGCGCGCTCCTGCTTGCAGGATGCCCGCCATTGCAATCGCGAATAAAAAAGCTCCACAGAAGATCCTGTCTGAAGAAAATTATTGAGATTTTTCTCAGGGTGTAGGGGCTCGTCCCGGATCTTGTTGCCTACCAGAGAGTTCTTGCTACCACAGACAGGAAGGTGCACCCTCTGATTTCAGCGGTCCCGTCGGGGGTGGTGGCTTGTCTCGGGATGGCTGACAAAGGACTGAGACTGTTCATCTGAAGACAGGCTCTGAGAAGAACTGGGGAGAAAGGAGGCCAATACAGACAGACCACAGAGCACAGCCCAGACACAGCCCAGCCAGAGCACGTACACAGCACAGAGAGCACAGACACAGCCCGGACAGAGCCCAGACACAGCACAGACAGAGCCCAGCCAGAGCACAGACACAGCGCAGGCACAGCACAGAGAGCCCAGACACAGCCCAGCCAGACCCCGGACACAGCACAGACAGAGCCCAGCCAGCACAGACAGAGCCCAGCCAGAGCACCGACACAGTGCAGGCACAGCCCAGACGGAGCACAGACACAGCACAGAGAGCACAGAGAGCCCAGACACAACACAGACGGAGGCCAGACACAGCACGGACACAGCACAGACACAGCCCAGACAGAGCCCAGACACAGCACAGACAGAGCCCAGCCAGAGCCCAGACACAGCACAGGCACAGCACAGACGGAGCACAGACAGAGCAGAGAGAGCACACACACAGCACAGAGCCCAGACACAGCACGGACAGAGCCCAGACACAGCACGGACAGAGCCCAGACACGGCCCAGACACAGCCCAGACACAGCACGGACAGAGCCCAGACACAGCACGGACACAGCCCAGACACAGCCCGGACACAGCACGGACAGAGCACAGAGAGCACAGGCCCAGCACAGAGCACAGGCACAGCACAGACACAGCCCGGACACCGGAGCCGTTATCCCAGCATGGCAGCAGCAAGGTGACAATGTGCTCGCCTGGAGGACAGCTGAAATCTTTCCGCATGTCTCACAGCTCACCCAGAGATCGGGATCACCTGGTTACTGCTGCTTGTAGATGGTGGTCTTCAGCCTGCTGTTCCCTAGGACGGCCCTCCACTGGGGTAGTCTGCTTCGCCTTCCTATTGCTCCTTCCCCTTCTCAGTAGGACTCTCTTCCCTTACTAAACGAGATGACTTGTGCATCCATTCTTTCATCTTGTGTGTATCGGTGCCTGGGAATGCCACAGGGCAGTCCCCGGAGCCAGCTGTAGGGTCCGTCAGAGGGTTGGAGTGGCTGCAGGGCCTGTCAGCGGGGCTGGAGAGGCCGCAGGGCCCGTCAAAGGGGTTGGAGTGGCTGCGGGTAACATCCCAGGGCTCGGAAGGGCCTCAGAGCCCATCCCAGGGCTTGGAGGGCCTTCAGGGTGCGTCACAGGCTTGCATCAGATCAAGACGCATTTTCATAGACCCACACAATTTCTCTTGAAGGTGCTGAATTGTACTGAATAGTCTTCAAAACACATAGAGCAGACCCAGCAAACAAGCCGCTGGTGCTAGGAACTAGTTTTGTGTTGTTTGTTTGTTTGTTTGTTTTTCGTTAACTTTGTTTCATGAGAACAGATACCAAATGGGTATTTTCAGGCAAGGGCAAAGATGACCCTGGAGTTGAAGCTATCTAAAGGATGAATAACTAGGAATCTATTTACTCGAGAAGACCCTTTTGTAAGGAAAAATCCTACACACGTGCACTGGAGTTTGATACTAATCCATTTGTTGGAAACCACTGGAAAACAATGGAAAGCTATTCTAATACGAAGTACGCTCATTCTAATACAAAAAAACACACCCCTAGAGTGAGAGACCCCAGCCCAAGAGGAGACCCTTCCCCTCTGAGGATGCGCAGAATCATTTTGTCATGTCAGCCGTAGGCTAATTCTGGAACCTGTGAGAAGTTAGGGGATTGTACTAGCATGGAAATGTAGTGATAAAAGATTGTATCAAGCGTGGCGTGGAAAATCTTTCCATGTGCTGGCTTTGTGGGAAACCACCTGGTACCCAGACTCGCGCAGTTCTGAAAGAAAACTGTGTCTCGACCTGGTGTCTGGATTGGCTTCTTGCGCATCGGGTAACAAATCCAAACTTTTCTCGGACAACTTGGCGAGCTGTAAATCTCTGGCACTGCCAGCATCGGGGCACACCTTTCTAAAACCTTTTAGCAGCGCCGTAGGATACCACATTTGTTCAGGGCTGAATTCCAAAGCCATCGGAGGTGGCAATCGTGATAAAACCCGGCCCACATCCCCCCCCAGCCCTTGCCACCTGTAGCCATCCTGCCTCAGGGCTGATCGCTGGCTGGAATTTTTAACTCCTTGTCTAACCACAGAGGTTGTCATTCGGGGACAAATACTGGGTTAAGTTCACCGTCGGTGCAAGAGGAGCACGTGCTACCTGCAAGTGGGCAAAAGCATCAGCAAACATAGGCCAGCCCCCAGGGATCATAAACAACAAGAAAGGGATTAAGAAAAAGCACCTAAAAAGCACAGAAAAACAACACCAGAAAGGAAAAAATCAACATTGTGACCAGCAACTATCAATCTCAGAGAAAGCTTATAAGAAACACTCTTTTAAAACATTCCGGTCAGATGTGACGTTAGCTCAACCCTTTGTGCCCCAGCTTGGCTGCCAAAAAGTCTGTTGTGGTGTAACCCGGCAGGCCGCTCAGCACCACACATCTGTTCGCTCACGTCCCCCCATCCTGAGTGAACGTGCAGAGAATCGGAAGGAAAATAAAAGCTCATAGGCATTGATAAAGAGTTTAATAATAAAGGAATAGAAAATAATAATACAAATCATACAATACATTAAAAAGACAATCAATAAAATTTATTAATGTAAACAATTTTTTCCCAGCCTAATGCTCTCCTATCACCACCATGATCACAACATCACAAAATATCACAAAAAATCCACCATGATCACAATATCACAAAATCACCTAGCAATTTCCCATCATTTCACACTAATGAATCCCCATCACCGTCATGACTTCCCATCCCACTGATCATTTCCTATCCCAGCAACCTCCCATTGCTGATCCCAAGGCTCAGTTCCCAACTCCCATCCATCCATCCATCCATCCATCCATCCATCCATCCATCCATCCATCCATCCATCCACCCATTTTCTCCTGTCCGTGCTGGCCATGCCCACATCCATTCACGGACTGAGCATGGGCAGCGGGAGCGGGCTGCATTAAATCCCCTCGGCATCCCACTGCCAGAACAACTGCAGGCAGAGGCGTTGCTGAGTGAACACCTACACTAGAGGAATTTAAGAAAAAAGGCTATAAAGCAGAGAAAGGACCAGAAAGGAAGAAATAAGCTTTCAATCCCTGCCATTTTGTGTCCCAACAAGCAGTTCCCATGCCCAAACTTGCCCATGCCAGGTATTGCCCATCCCAACAGCTTCCATCGCAACACTCCCAACACTCATTCGTGACCCCCCCATCTCCCATCCCCCCCCGTTGCCCATCCCTGACAGTGAGAAACACTGACTAGCTACAGCACTAAAGAAGGGTAAGGGCAAGCGAGAGGGGAAAGGGCTGAAGAGTGCGGCTCAAGCTGGAGCAGGTGCCTGCAGAGGTCTCTGTGCCTGCGTGCTGAGCTCAGCGCCACTGGGTGCTGCAGGGGCCGTCGAGGAGCGCAGGGTCACGGGTAGCCGGCATACTTGGCTATGGCCCCGTCTTTCTGCCGCTGCGCGAAGAATTGCACAGGGCCGATCTTCATCTGGTGGGCCGCCCGCTGCCGCTCCTCCTGGGCCAGCTGCTTCAGGCGCTCCCGCTCGGGACGCTGCTGCAGCGTGATGGGCACCGGCTCCTCCTGCTCCTCCAGCGGCGTGGGCGCCGCGTCACCGCCTGCCCAGGGCCCCACGCAGGGCACGTAGTCCACGCGGGGCCGTGCCAGGGGCTGCAGCATGCGCGGCTGTGTGGGCAGAGCCCCCCGCTGCGCTTGGCCCCCCGCGGCTGGCAGGCACAGCGCTCTGGGCGCCTGCTCTAGGGCAGCGTCCCCTGTTCACGCCGTGCTGCCTGGTGGTGCCGGCACCACCTTCTCTTTGCCGCCAGCTGGGGATTGGGGGGCAGCGGGCACAGCGCTGGAGCCTGGCACTGTCTGCGCGGCGCTGGGCATCGTGCTGGGGCTGCTGGAGGTGGGCTGCGGCTGCACGCAGGGCAGCTGGCGCACTGGCCCCAGCGCCTTCGCCCTGGCCCCCAGCGGCTGCAAAGTCTCGCTGGGGGTCTTTGTGCCCCGGCGCTGGCGCTGCAGCGTCTTGGCCCTGACGCCTTGGGGACAGAGGCTGTCCTGGGGCCGCACGGCACCGGGCTCCGCGCTCGGAGTCTCCGGCAGCAGCCGCGCTCTGCGGGGAGGCGGCGACGCTGCTCCTTGCCCCCCAGCAGCCCCCGGGCTTCGGGCTCTCTTGCTGGGCGCCCGGCTGTTGTTGGTCGCTGGCTGCTTCCTGCCGCTGCCGTCTTTCCTGCTGCTGCCACGGCGTCCTGGGGCCTTGGACATCCTGGCGTCCCTGGCACGGCGTCCCTGGCAAGGCGTCTCGGGGCCTTGGACACCCTGGCCCAGCAGCATCTTCCTCTCCTTGCCGGGGTGTTTCTCTGTTGCTGGTCTCTTGGGCTGGGAGCTCTCCGCTGTCCCGGGGGTGCTGGTGGGCGCGCGGCGCTTGGCCCCCCGCTTGGTGCCGGTGGACGCAGGGGCAGCCAGGGGGCTCTTGAGGGGACCCAGGGGGCATGTGGGCAGGGGTGTCCTCTGCTCACTGAGGACTTGGGTGTCAGGGGACCTCTTGGGGAGACTCAGGGGGGGGTTGGGCAGGGGTCTACTAGGGGAACTGAGGACCTGGGTGTCAGGGGACCTCCTGGGGGGACTCAGGGGTGGACTGGGTAGGGGTCTACTAAGGGCACCGGGCAGGGGACTGGCTGCAGGGCTGAGCGGGGGGCTCAATGCCAGCACAATAGGGGACTGCACCAACAGCCCACCCCCAACCTTCTCGGGGTACACCCCAGGGGTTGAGGGTACCTCACCGAGGGCTCCTGTGGCTTCCAGTCCCTGCGTGCTCGGCTCCTCGATGTCCTCGGAGAGGTCGGGCAGCTGGGAGAGGAGGCGGCTGAGGGCAGGACTGCTGGGCGAATCGGGGAAGGCGTCCTGGGGCTCCACGGCCTCGAGCCAGCTGAACAGCTCCTCCGTGCCGGGGATGTCCAGGTCGGCCAGGAGCTGGTCCTGCAGGTGCTGCAGCAGCTGGCTGTCCCCTGCCAGCTCTGGAAAGGCCTCGGCGAAGGCATCAGGGCCCAGCTCGGGCAGCTGCGGGGGCTCCTCAGGCACCTGCGGGGCTGTCGCCGCTGAGGACGAAGCAAGAAAATCCCCCAAGACGGGCGATGTCAGCTTTCCCATGGCTCATGGGTGTGGGGCGACAACGGGGCGGCTGTGCCAGCGCCAAACTCACCGTCGGGCGTCGCCGTCTGGGTGCTGCGGGTCGATGGAGCCAGGAAAGGCTCGGGGGGAGTGGGGTCAGGCAGCGGGGGCCCCTGGTCCTCGCTGAGCCCCACGGCGTGGTCGCAGGGCTCCGGCAGCTGCCCCTGGCTGCTGGTCACGGTGCGGGGCGTGGGGAGCGCCTGCCCCCGGAGCCGAGGCCCCGGGACGAGGGGTGGCGGGGGCCTGCGGTGGGCGGGGGCCTGCAACAGGCAGGTGCCTGCGGGGTGCAGGGGCTCCCCGTGGAGCACGGCCCTGGGCCCCAGCCCCAGCGCATGGTGGGGCACCAGTGTCCCCGTCACCATGGGCTGTCCGCACTGGCAGACAGGGGCACAGGGAAGAGCGGTGTGGGGGAGCTGCCCCACGGGGGGGAGCTGCACCACCTGCAGGTTATGCCCCACGGGGGGGAGCTGCACCGGCTGCAGGATATGCCCCACGGGGGGGAGCTGCACCGGCTGCAGGTGGTGCCCCTCGGGTGGGAGGTGCACCGGCTGCAGGATATGCTCCTCGGGTGGGAGGTGCACCACCTGCAGGTTATGCCCCACGGGGGGGAGCTGCACCGGCTGCAGGATATGCCCCACAGGGGGGAGCTGCACCAGCTGCAGGTGGTGCCCCTCGGGTGGGAGGTGCCCCCCAGGTGGCAGCTGCGCCACGGGTGGGAGCTGCAGCACCTGCCCCTGGACCTCCGGCACCACGTGCCAGACGGTGGCCTGGGGCAGCGCGTAGGAGAGGGTGGGTACCTGGGGGGGCTGCAAGGGCACCGCCATCGCTCCGGGGAAGGAGGGCAGCAGCCAGGCAGCCACCGTTGGCGGCTCAGCTGGGACAACGAAGGGGGAGTTGGGCGTCTGCGGCACCGGCGGCAGCCGTCTGGGGAATCTCTCTGTGAGGAAAAAGGGCGCTGGGCTGAGCTCTCGGGCGCTGGGCTCGCCGGCAGGGCCGCAGCCCCGGGAGGAGCGGGAGCCCGCTGCTGTACCTGCCATGGTCGCTGGAGAGTGGGGCGGTTCGTTGGGGAACCCGGGCAACGGGGGCTCCGCCCCAACGGCTGACCAGCCCCTCACCGCCATCTTGGTGAGGACTGCAGTTTCTCTACCCAAGCAGGCTTCCCAGCGCCATCAGTTTCCATCCCCATGAGCCTTTCCCGTCCCAGTCCTCATTTGCCAGGCCCAGGGGGGTTTCGCACTCCAACACTTTCCCCTCCCAAGGATTTTCCATCCCAAGACTTTTCCATCCCAAGACTTTTCATCCTCCCGGCGATTTCCCATCCCGACAGTTTCACAGCCCAACAGATTCCCATGCAAACTATTTCCCATCAGCACGAAGCGTTTCTTAATCCCATGAGATCTCATCCCAAAGACTTCCCATCCCTTGCATTTCTTTTCCAACTATTTCCTACCGCAACGAATCGTACCCACCCCATTCAAGATTTCCCATCCCAATAATTTCCCATCCCAAGAGAGATTTCCCTACCCCAATGCTTTTCCTTTCCAATGATTTCCTCCCCAAGGAAGATTTCCCATCCCAATGCCTTTCCTTAAGGATGCCTTCCTCCCCAAGGAAGGTATCTCATCCCAATGCTTTTCCTTCCCAAGGAAGCTTTCCCATCCCAAGGAAGATTTCCCATCTCTTTCATTTCCTAGCCCCATGGCTTTCCAGCCCAAGGAAGTCTTCCCATCCCAGCAATCATTTCTCATCCCACTCATCATTTCCCATCCCCACGATTTCCCATTTTCACCATCCAAAAGACAGCTTAGCCAGCCCACAGCTAGAGAGAGATCACAACAGGGATTTGTACGATTCTGGTAGATTCAAGGGCATGGACACTTGGCGTGCTAACGATTGCACTTTATTCCAGAGCAACACAGATCAGCGGTACCAAGAGCGCTATGATGAATCTGGCGAAGATGTAGATAGATGGTTCTTGCAGGTATTACCAGGAAATAAACAGGTGTCTGCACTTCTCTCTAGCTACCTTAGTAAAAGATCGGAAGGGTAGAGCACTAATTAACAGTAGCATTATAAGAGGCACTACTGTGGCAGTGAAAATACCAGCAGGACATCGGCGTCTCCCATTGCACCATGCAGACCTCCATGCCTTGAGTGCCACCAGCAGTACTCCATGCGAGCTGGACGCTCAGGGCACTTATGGCCACCCACCTTTGTGAGGTCAAAGGCTGACAGTGACTCTCTGCTGACCTCACACGGCTCTCGGGCACCCCGATGGCAGCACTGACGGCGCTAAGCTGACTGCCATGAGCAAAGGCTGACATGAAATGGCTGCTGCGCAACGCCAGGAGCAATGTCTGCCGGGCCGGGGGTTCGGATGGGAGCTCGGCCTTCGGCCTGGGAACTGCGCCTGGGAGCCAGGGACGTCCTCGATGTGCAGCTGGACACCTGGGCCTGAGAAAGCAAGGTTTCTTGAAAGAAAATTGGAAACATCGTCACCTAGTGGCTGTCTCAGGGGGACGGATCGAAACGCACAGCATCTCTTGGTTACCTGAAGTGCCGGTGTCCTACGCCCTCGTATGTCTCAATGACATAAAAAGGGACAGATTTTTACCCCAAATGCAGCTCCTTTCTGTGGGAAGCTTCCCGTGCTGCGCATCCTCCTCTCTTTCTAGTATGTGGCTTCGACTTTAGGCGTGTTGTTTTTTCTCCTTGTGAGAAACAAAGTTGTGTTTTTGCAATAGAAGGTGTTTTTGCAGTGGAAAAATCCACTAACCTTGCATATGCAAAAGTGGCATTGTGTGGCATAGCAGTGGGGAATCCGTTAAGCAGATAAGGGGAAGGTCCCACTGTCCCAAAATAATGAGGATAGCTGAGAAAAACAGGATGAGCAGTGCGAGATCAGTAAAAGCAAAGATCACGGGCCCTCTAGTCACAAGAGAAGAAGGAAAAAATAAAAGGTTAAGGAGAAATTAACGGTTGGTCAAATAAAATTGTACGTATATGGTATAGTAGTGCGTCGAGTAGGCTGTGAACCCGTAGTACTCAGCCAATGAAGAAACGGGAGAAATCAGGTGTCGGGTAATAGGGAATACACGGTTATGATAAACTTTTACTGCGCGCTCCTGCTTGCAGGATGCCCGCCATTGCAATCGCGAATAAAAAAGCTCCACAGAAGATCCTGTCTGAAGAAAATTATTGAGATTTTTCTCAGGGTTTAGGGGCTCGTCCCGGATCTTGTTGCCTACCAGAGAGTTCTTGCTACCACAGACAGGAAGGTGCACCCTCTGATTTCAGCGGTCCCGTCGGGGGTGGTGGCTTGTCTCGGGATGGCTGACAAAGGACTGAGACTGTTCATCTGAAGACAGGCTCTGAGAAGAACTGGGGAGAAAGGAGGCCAATACAGACAGACCACAGAGCACAGCCCAGACACAGCCCAGCCAGAGCACGTACACAGCACAGAGAGCACAGACACAGCCCGGACACAGCACAGACACAGCACGGACAGAGCCCAGCCAGAGCCCAGACACAGCACAGGCACAGCACAGACGGAGCACAGACAGAGCAGAGAGAGCACACACACAGCACAGAGCCCAGACACAGCACGGACAGAGCACAGACACAGCCCAGACACAGCCCAGACACAGCCCAGACACAGCACGGACACAGCCCGGACACAGCACGGACAGAGCACAGAGAGCACAGGCCCAGCACAGAGCACAGGCACAGCACAGACACAGCCCGGACACCGGAGCCGTTATCCCAGCATGGCAGCAGCAAGGTGACAATGTGCTCGCCTGGAGGACAGCTGAAATCTTTCCGCATGTCTCACAGCTCACCCAGAGATCGGGATCACCTGGTTACTGCTGCTTGTAGATGGTGGTCTTCAGCCTGCTGTTCCCTAGGACGGCCCTCCACTGGGGTAGTCTGCTTCGCCTTCCTATTGCTCCTTCCCCTTCTCAGTAGGACTCTCTTCCCTTACTAAACGAGATGACTTGTGCATCCATTCTTTCATCTTGTGTGTATCGGTGACTGGGAATGCCACAGGGCAGTCCCCGGAGCCAGCTGTAGGGTCCGTCAGAGGGTTGGAGTGGCTGCAGGGCCTGTCAGCGGGGCTGGAGAGGCCGCAGGGCCCGTCAAAGGGGTTGGAGTGGCTGCGGGTAACATCCCAGGGCTCGGAAGGGCCTCAGAGCCCATCCCAGGGCTTGGAGGGCCTTCAGGGTGCGTCACAGGCTTGCATCAGATCAAGACGCATTTTCATAGACCCACACAATTTCTCTTGAAGGTGCTGAATTGTACTGAATAGTCTTCAAAACACATAGAGCAGACCCAGCAAACAAGCCGCTGGTGCTAGGAACTGGGTTTTGTTTTTGTTTGTTTGTTTGTTTTTCGTTAACTTTGTTTCATGAGAACAGATACCAAATGGGTATTTTCAGGCAAGGGCAAAGATGACCCTGGAGTTGAAGCTATCTAAAGGATGAATAACTAGGAATCTATTTACTCGAGAAGACCCTTTTGTAAGGAAAAATCCTACACACGTGCACTGGAGTTTGATACTAATCCATTTGTTGGAAACCACTGGAAAACAATGGAAAGCTATTCTAATACGAAGTACGCTCATTCTAATACAAAAAAACACACCCCTAGAGTGAGAGACCCCAGCCCAAGAGGAGACCCTTCCCCTCTGAGGATGCGCAGAATCATTTTGTCATGTCAGCCGTAGGCTAATTCTGGAACCTGTGAGAAGTTAGGGGATTGTACTAGCATGGAAATGTAGTGATAAAAGATTGTATCAAGCGTGGCGTGGAAAATCTTTCCATGTGCTGGCTTTGTGGGAAACCACCTGGTACCCAGACTCGCGCAGTTCTGAAAGAAAACTGTGTCTCGACCTGGTGTCTGGATTGGCTTCTTGCGCATCGGGTAACAAATCCAAACTTTTCTCGGACAACTTGGCGAGCTGTAAATCTCTGGCACTGCCAGCATCGGGGCACACCTTTCTAAAACCTTTTAGCAGCGCCGTAGGATACCACATTTGTTCAGGGCTGAATTCCAAAGCCATCGGAGGTGGCAATCGTGATAAAACCCGGCCCACATCCCCCCCCAGCCCTTGCCACCTGTAGCCATCCTGCCTCAGGGCTGATCGCTGGCTGGAATTTTTAACTCCTTGTCTAACCACAGAGGTTGTCATTCGGGGACAAATACTGGGTTAAGTTCACCGTCGGTGCAAGAGGAGCACGTGCTACCTGCAAGTGGGCAAAAGCATCAGCAAACATAGGCCAGCCCCCAGGGATCATAAACAACAAGAAAGGGATTAAGAAAAAGCACCTAAAAAGCACAGAAAAACAACACCAGAAAGGAAAAAATCAACATTGTGACCAGCAACTATCAATCTCAGAGAAAGCTTATAAGAAACACTCTTTTAAAACATTCCGGTCAGATGTGACGTTAGCTCAACCCTTTGTGCCCCAGCTTGGCTGCCAAAAAGTCTGTTGTGGTGTAACCCGGCAGGCCGCTCAGCACCACACATCTGTTCGCTCACGTCCCCCCATCCTGAGTGAACGTGCAGAGAATCGGAAGGAAAATAAAAGCTCATAGGCATTGATAAAGAGTTTAATAATAAAGGAATAGAAAATAATAATACAAATCATACAATACATTAAAAAGACAATCAATAAAATTTATTAATGTAAACAATTTTTTCCCAGCCTAATGCTCTCCTATCACCACCATGATCACAACATCACAAAATATCACAAAAAATCCACCATGATCACAATATCACAAAATCACCTAGCAATTTCCCATCATTTCACACTAATGAATCCCCATCACCATCATGACTTCCCATCCCACTGATCATTTCCTATCCCAGCAACCTCCCATTGCTGATCCCAAGGCTCAGTTCCCAACTCCCATCCATCCATCCATCCATCCATCCATCCATCCATCCATCCATCCATCCATCCACCCATTTTCTCCCGTCCGTGCTGGCCATGCCCACATCCATTCACGGACTGAGCATGGGCAGCGGGAGCGGGCTGCATTAAATCCCCTCGGCATCCCACTGCCAGAACAACTGCAGGCAGAGGCGTTGCTGAGTGAACACCTACACTAGAGGAATTTAAGAAAAAAGGCTATAAAGCAGAGAAAGGACCAGAAAGGAAGAAATAAGCTTTCAATCCCTGCCATTTTGTGTCCCAACAAGCAGTTCCCATGCCCAAACTTGCCCATGCCAGGTATTGCCCATCCCAACAGCTTCCATCGCAACACTCCCAACACTCATTCGTGACCCCCCCATCTCCCATCCCCCCCCGTTGCCCATCCCTGACAGTGAGAAACACTGACTAGCTACAGCACTAAAGAAGGGTAAGGGCAAGCGAGAGGGGAAAGGGCTGAAGAGTGCGGCTCAAGCTGGAGCAGGTGCCTGCAGAGGTCTCTGTGCCTGCGTGCTGAGCTCAGCGCCACTGGGTGCTGCAGGGGCCGTCGAGGAGCGCAGGGTCACGGGTAGCCGGCATACTTGGCTATGGCCCCGTCTTTCTGCCGCTGCGCGAAGAATTGCACAGGGCCGATCTTCATCTGGTGGGCCGCCTGCTGCCGCTCCTCCTGGGCCAGCTGCTTCAGGCGCTCCCGCTCGGGACGCTGCTGCAGCGTGATGGGCACCGGCTCCTCCTGCTCCTCCAGCGGCGTGGGCGCCGCGTCACCGCCTGCCCAGGGCCCCACGCAGGGCACGTAGTCCACGCGGGGCCGTGCCAGGGGCTGCAGCATGCGCGGCTGTGTGGGCAGAGCCCCCCGCTGCGCTTGGCCCCCCGCGGCTGGCAGGCACAGCGCTCTGGGCGCCTGCTCTAGGGCAGCGTCCCCTGTTCACGCCGTGCTGCCTGGTGGTGCCGGCACCACCTTCTCTTTGCCGCCAGCTGGGGATTGGGGGGCAGCGGGCACAGCTGGCACTGTCTGCGCGGCGCTGGGCATCGTGCTGGGGCTGCTGGAGGTGGGCTGCGGCTGCACACAGGGCAGCTGGCGCCCTGGCCCCAGCGCCTTCGCCCTGGCCCCCAGCGGCTGCAAAGTCTCGCTGGGGGTCTTTGTGTCCCGGCGCTGGCGCTGCAGCGTCTTGGCCCTGACGCCTTGGGGACAGAGGCTGTCCTGGGGCCGCACGGCACCGGGCTCCGCGCTCGGAGTCTCCGGCAGCAGCCGCGCTCTGCGGGGAGGCGGCGACGCTGCTCCTTGCCCCCCAGCAGCCCCCGGGCTTCGGGCTCTCTTGCTGGGCGCCCGGCTGTTGTTGGTCGCTGGCTGCTGCCTGCCACTGCCGTCTTTCCTGCTGCTGCCACGGCGTCCTGGGGCCTTGGACATCCTGGCGTCCCTGGCACGGCGTCCCTGGCAAGGCGTCTCGGGGCCTTGGACACCCTGGCCCAGCAGCATCTTCCTGTCCTTGCCAGGGGGTTTCTCCATTGCTGGCCTCTTGGGCTGGGAGCTCTCCGCTGTCCTGGGGGTGCTGGTGGGCGCGCGGCGCTTGGCCCCCCGCTTGGTGCCGGTGGACACAGGGGCAGCCAGGGGGCTCTTGAGGGGACCCAGGGGGCATGTGGGCAGGGGTGTCCTCTGCTCACTGAGGACTTGGGTGTCAGGGGACCTCTTGGGGGGACTCAGGGGGGGTTTGGGCAGGGGTCTACTAGGGGAACTGAGGACCTGGGTGTCAGGGGACCTCCTGGGGGGACTCAGGGGTGGACTGGGTAGGGGTCTACTAAGGGCACCGGGCAGGGGACTGGCTGCAGGGCTGAGCGGGGGGCTCAATGCCAGCACAATAGGGGACTGCACCAACAGCCCACCCCCAACCTTCTCGGGGTACACCCCAGGGGTTGAGGGTACCTCACCGAGGGCTCCTGTGGCTTCCAGTCCCTGCGTGCTCGGCTCCTCGATGTCCTCGGAGAGGTCGGGCAGCTGGGAGAGGAGGCGGCTGAGGGCAGGACTGCTGGGCGAATCGGGGAAGGCGTCCTGGGGCTCCACGGCCTCGAGCCAGCTGAACAGCTCCTCCGTGCCGGGGATGTCCAGGTCGGCCAGGAGCTGGTCCTGCAGGTGCTGCAGCAGCTGGCTGTCCCCTGCCAGCTCTGGAAAGGCCTCGGCGAAGGCATCAGGGCCCAGCTCGGGCAGCTGCGGGGGCTCCTCAGGCACCTGCGGGGCTGTCGCCGCTGAGGACGAAGCAAGAAAATCCCCCAAGACGGGCGATGTCAGCTTTCCCATGGCTCATGGGTGTGGGGCGACAACGGGGCGGCTGTGCCAGCGCCAAACTCACCGTCGGGCGTCGCCGTCTGGGTGCTGCGGGTCGATGGAGCCAGGAAAGGCTCGGGGGGAGTGGGGTCAGGCAGCGGGGGCCCCTGGTCCTCGCTGAGCCCCACGGCGTGGTCGCAGGGCTCCGGCAGCTGCCCCTGGCTGCTGGTCACGGTGCGGGGCGTGGGGAGCGCCTGCCCCCGGAGCCGAGGCCCCGGGACGAGGGGTGGCGGGGGCCTGCGGTGGGCGGGGGCCTGCAACAGGCAGGTGCCTGCGGGGTGCAGGGGCTCCCCGTGGAGCACGGCCCTGGGCCCCAGCCCCAGCGCATGGTGGGGCACCAGTGTCCCCGTCACCATGGGCTGTCCGCACTGGCAGACAGGGGCACAGGGAAGAGCGGTGTGGGGGAGCTGCCCCACGGGGGGGAGCTGCACCACCTGCAGGTTATGCCCCACGGGGGGGAGCTGCACCGGCTGCAGGATATGCCCCACAGGGGGGAGCTGCACCGGCTGCAGGTGGTGCCCCTCGGGTGGGAGGTGCACCGGCTGCAGGATATGCTCCTCGGGTGGGAGGTGCACCACCTGCAGGTTATGCCCCACGGGGGGGAGCTGCACCGGCTGCAGGATATGCCCCACAGGGGGGAGCTGCACCAGCTGCAGGTGGTGCCCCTCGGGTGGGAGGTGCCCCCCAGGTGGCAGCTGCGCCACGGGTGGGAGCTGCAGCACCTGCCCCTGGACCTCCGGCACCACGTGCCAGACGGTGGCCTGGGGCAGCGCGTAGGAGAGGGTGGGTACCTGGGGGGGCTGCAAGGGCACCGCCATCGCTCCGGGGAAGGAGGGCAGCAGCCAGGCAGCCACCGTTGGCGGCTCAGCTGGGACAACGAAGGGGGAGTTGGGCGTCTGCGGCACCGGCGGCAGCCGTCTGGGGAATCTCTCTGTGAGGAAAAAGGGCGCTGGGCTGAGCTCTCGGGCGCTGGGCTCGCCGGCAGGGCCGCAGCCCCGGGAGGAGCGGGAGCCCGCTGCTGTACCTGCCATGGTCGCTGGAGAGTGGGGCGGTTCGTTGGGGAACCCGGGCAACGGGGGCTCCGCCCCAACGGCTGACCAGCCCCTCACCGCCATCTTGGTGAGGACTGCAGTTTCTCTACCCAAGCAGGCTTCCCAGCGCCATCAGTTTCCATCCCCATGAGCCTTTCCCGTCCCAGTCCTCATTTGCCAGGCCCAGGGGGGTTTCGCACTCCAACACTTTCCCCTCCCAAGGATTTTCCATCCCAAGACTTTTCCATCCCAAGACTTTTCATCCTCCCGGCGATTTCCCATCCCGACAGTTTCACAGCCCAACAGATTCCCATGCAAACTATTTCCCATCAGCACGAAGCGTTTCTTAATCCCATGAGATCTCATCCCAAAGACTTCCCATCCCTTGCATTTCTTTTCCAACTATTTCCTACCGCAACGAATCGTACCCACCCCATTCAAGATTTCCCATCCCAATAATTTCCCATCCCAAGAGAGATTTCCCTACCCCAATGCTTTTCCTTTCCAATGATTTCCTCCCCAAGGAAGATTTCCCATCCCAATGCCTTTCCTTAAGGATGACTTCCTCCCCAAGGAAGGTATCTCATCCCAATGCTTTTCCTTCCCAAGGAAGCTTTCCCATCCCAAGGAAGATTTCCCATCTCTTTCATTTCCTAGCCCCATGGCTTTCCAGCCCAAGGAAGTCTTCCCATCCCAGCAATCATTTCTCATCCCACTCATCATTTCCCATCCCCACGATTTCTCATTTTCACCATCCAAAAGACAGCTTAGCCAGCCCACAGCTAGAGAGAGATCACAACAGGGATTTGTACGATTCTGGTAGATTCAAGGGCATGGACACTTGGCGTGCTAACGATTGCACTTTATTCCAGAGCAACACAGATCACCGGTACCAAGAGCGCTATGATGAATCTGGCGAAGATGTAGATAGATGGTTCTTGCAGGTATTACCAGGAAATAAACAGGTGTCTGCACTTCTCTCTAGCTACCTTAGTAAAAGATCGGAAGGATAGAGCACTAATTAACAGTAGCATTATAAGAGGCACTACTGTGGCAGTGAAAATACCAGCAGGACATCGGCGTCTCCCATTGCACCATGCAGACCTCCATGCCTTGAGTGCCACCAGCAGTACTCCATGCGAGCTGGACGCTCAGGGCACTTATGGCCACCCACCTTTGTGAGGTCAAAGGCTGACAGTGACTCTCTGCTGACCTCACACGGCTCTTGGGCACCCCGATGGCAGCACTGACGGCGCTAAGCTGACTGCCATGAGCAAAGGCTGACATGAAATGGCTGCTGCGCAACGCCAGGAGCAATGTCTGCCGGGCCGGGGGTTCGGATGGGAGCTCGGCCTTCGGCCTGGGAACTGCACCTGGGAGCCAGGGACGTCCTCGATGTGCAGCTGGACACCTGGGCCTGAGAAAGCAAGGTTTCTTGAAAGAAAATTGGAAACATCGTCACCTAGTGGCTGTCTCAGGGGGACGGATCGAAACGCACAGCATCTCCTGGTTACCTAAAGTGCTGGTGTCCTACGCCCTCGTATGTCTCAATGACATAAAAAGGGACAGATTTTTACCCCAAATGCAGCTCCTTTCTGTGGGAAGCTTCCCGTGCTGCGCATCCTCCTCTCTTTCTAGTATGTGGCTTCGACTTTAGGCGTGTTGTTTTTTCTCCTTGTGAGAAACAAAGTTGTGTTTTTGCAATAGAAGGTGTTTTTGCAGTGGAAAAATCCACTAACCTTGCATATGCAAAAGTGGCATTGTGTGGCATAGCAGTGGGGAATCCGTTAAGCAGATAAGGGGAAGGTCCCACTGTCCCAAAATAACGAGGATAGCTAAGAAAAACAGGATGAGCAGTGCGAGATCAGTAAAAGCAAAGATCACGGGCCCTCTAGTCACAAGAGAAGAAGGAAAAAATAAAAGGTTAAGGAGAAATTAACGGTTGGTCAAATAAAATTGTACGTATATGGTATAGTAGTGCGTCGAGTAGGCTGTGAACCCGTAGTACTCAGCCAATGAAGAAACGGGAGAAATCAGGTGTCGGGTAATAGGGAATACACGGTTATGATAAACTTTTACTGCGCGCTCCTGCTTGCAGGATGCCCGCCATTGCAATCGCAAATAAAAAAGCTCCACAGAAGATCCTGTCTGAAGAAAATTATTGAGATTTTTCTCAGGGTTTAGGGGCTCGTCCCGGATCTTGTTGCCTACCAGAGAGTTCTTGCTACCACAGACAGGAAGGTGCACCCTCTGATTTCAGCGGTCCCGTCGGGGGTGGTGGCTTGTCTCGGGATGGCTGACAAAGGACTGAGACTGTTCATCTGAAGACAGGCTCTGAGAAGAACTGGGGAGAAAGGAGGCCAATACAGACAGACCACAGAGCACAGCCCAGACACAGCCCAGCCAGAGCACGTACACAGCACAGAGAGCACAGACACAGCCCAGACAGAGCCCAGACACAGCACGGACACAGCACAGACACAGCCCGGACAGCACAGCCCAGAGTAGACAGCACAGGCACAGCACAGACGGAGACACAGACAGACAGAGAGAGCACACACACAGCACAGAGCCCAGACACAGCACGGACAGAGCCCAGACATGGCCCAGACACAGCCCAGACACAGCCCAGACACAGCACGGACACAGCACGGACAGAGCACAGAGAGCACAGGCCCAGCACAGAGCACAGACACAGCACAGACACAGCCCGGACACCGGAGCCGTTATCCCAGCATGGCAGCAGCAAGGTGACAATGTGCTCGCCTGGAGGACAGCTGAAATCTTTCCGCATGTCTCACAGCTCACCCAGAGATCGGGATCACCTGGTTACTGCTGCTTTTAGATGGTGGTCTTCAGCCTGCTGTTCCCTAGGACGGCCCTCCACTGGGGTAGTCTGCTTCGCCTTCCTATTGCTCCTTCCCCTTCTCAGTAGGACTCTCTTCCCTTACTAAACGAGATGACTTGTGCATCCATTCTTTCATCTTGTGTGTATCGGTGACTGGGAATGCCACAGGGCAGTCCCCGGAGCCAGCTGTAGGGTCCGTCAGAGGGTTGGAGTGGCTGCAGGGCCTGTCAGCGGGGCTGGAGAGGCCGCAGGGCCCGTCAAAGGGGTTGGAGTGGCTGCGGGTAACATCCCAGGGCTCGGAAGGGCCTCAGAGCCCATCCCAGGGCTTGGAGGGCCTTCAGGGTGCGTCACAGGCTTGCATCAGATCAAGACGCATTTTCATAGACCCACACAATTTCTCTTGAAGGTGCTGAATTGTACTGAATAGTCTTCAAAACACATAGAGCAGACCCAGCAAACAAGCCGCTGGTGCTAGGAACTGGGTTTTGTTTTTGTTTGTTTGTTTGTTTTTCGTTAACTTTGTTTCATGAGAACAGATACCAAATGGGTATTTTCAGGCAAGGGCAAAGATGACCCTGGAGTTGAAGCTATCTAAAGGATGAATAACTAGGAATCTATTTACTCGAGAAGACCCTTTTGTAAGGAAAAATCCTACACACGTGCACTGGAGTTTGATACTAATCCATTTGTTGGAAACCACTGGAAAACAATGGAAAGCTATTCTAATACGAAGTACGCTCATTCTAATGCAAAAAATCACACCCCTAGAGTGAGAGACCCCAGCCCAACAGGAGACCCTTCCCCTCTGAGGATGCGCAGAATCATTTTGTCATGTCAGCCGTAGGCTAATTCTGGAACCTGTGAGAAGTTAGGGGATTGTACTAGCATGGAAATGTAGTGATAAAAGATTGTATCAAGCGTGGCGTGGAAAATCTTTCCATGTGCTGGCTTTGTGGGAAACCACCTGGTACCCAGACTCGCGCAGTTCTGAAAGAAAACTGTGTCTCGACCTGGTGTCTGGATTGGCTTCTTGCGCATCGGGTAACAAATCCAAACTTTTCTCGGACAACTTGGCGAGCTGTAAATCTCTGGCACTGCCAGCATCGGGGCACACCTTTCTAAAACCTTTTAGCAGCGCCGTAGGATACCACATTTGTTCAGGGCTGAATTCCAAAGCCATCGGAGGTGGCAATCGTGATAAAACCCGGCCCACATCCCCCCCCAGCCCTTGCCACCTGTAGCCATCCTGCCTCAGGGCTGATCGCTGGCTGGAATTTTTAACTCCTTGTCTAACCACAGAGGTTGTCATTCGGGGACAAATACTGGGTTAAGTTCACCGTCGGTGCAAGAGGAGCACGTGCTACCTGCAAGTGGGCAAAAGCATCAGCAAACATAGGCCAGCCCCCAGGGATCATAAACAACAAGAAAGGGATTAAGAAAAAGCACCTAAAAAGCACAGAAAAACAACACCAGAAAGGAAAAAATCAACATTGTGACCAGCAACTATCAATCTCAGAGAAAGCTTATAAGAAACACTCTTTTAAAACATTCCGGTCAGATGTGACGTTAGCTCAACCCTTTGTGCCCCAGCTTGGCTGCCAAAAAGTCTGTTGTGGTGTAACCCGGCAGGCCGCTCAGCACCACACATCTGTTCGCTCACGTCCCCCCATCCTGAGTGAACGTGCAGAGAATCGGAAGGAAAATAAAAGCTCATAGGCATTGATAAAGAGTTTAATAATAAAGGAATAGAAAATAATAATACAAATCATACAATACATTAAAAAGACAATCAATAAAATTTATTAATGTAAACAATTTTTTCCCAGCCTAATGCTCTCCTATCACCACCATGATCACAACATCACAAAATATCACAAAAAATCCACCATGATCACAATATCACAAAATCACCTAGCAATTTCCCATCATTTCACACTAATGAATCCCCATCACCGTCATGACTTCCCATCCCACTGATCATTTCCTATCCCAGCAACCTCCCATTGCTGATCCCAAGGCTCAGTTCCCAACTCCCATCCATCCATCCATCCATCCATCCATCCATCCATCCATCCATCCATCCATCCATCCATCCACCCATTTTCTCCCGTCCGTGCTGGCCATGCCCACATCCATTCACGGACTGAGCATGGGCAGCGGGAGCGGGCTGCATTAAATCCCCTCGGCATCCCACTGCCAGAACAACTGCAGGCAGAGGCGTTGCTGAGTGAACACCTACACTAGAGGAATTTAAGAAAAAAGGCTATAAAGCAGAGAAAGGACCAGAAAGGAAGAAATAAGCTTTCAATCCCTGCCATTTTGTGTCCCAACAAGCAGTTCCCATGCCCAAACTTGCCCATGCCAGGTATTGCCCATCCCAACAGCTTCCATCGCAACACTCCCAACACTCATTCGTGACCCCCCCCATCTCCCATCCCCCCCCGTTGCCCATCCCTGACAGTGAGAAACACTGACTAGCTACAGCACTAAAGAAGGGTAAGGGCAAGCGAGAGGGGAAAGGGCTGAAGAGTGCGGCTCAAGCTGGAGCAGGTGCCTGCAGAGGTCTCTGTGCCTGCGTGCTGAGCTCAGCGCCACTGGGTGCTGCAGGGGCCGTCGAGGAGCGCAGGGTCACGGGTAGCCGGCATACTTGGCTATGGCCCCGTCTTTCTGCCGCTGCGCGAAGAATTGCACAGGGCCGATCTTCATCTGGTGGGCCGCCCGCTGCCGCTCCTCCTGGGCCAGCTGCTTCAGGCGCTCCCGCTCGGGACGCTGCTGCAGCGTGATGGGCACCGGCTCCTCCTGCTCCTCCAGCGGCGTGGGCGCCGCGTCACCGCCTGCCCAGGGCCCCACGCAGGGCACGTAGTCCACGCGGGGCCGTGCCAGGGGCTGCAGCATGCGCGGCTGTGTGGGCAGAGCCCCCCGCTGCGCTTGGCCCCCCGCGGCTGGCAGGCACAGCGCTCTGGGCGCCTGCTCTAGGGCAGCGTCCCCTGTTCACGCCGTGCTGCCTGGTGGTGCCGGCACCACCTTCTCTTTGCCGCCAGCTGGGGATTGGGGGGCAGCGGGCACAGCTGGCACTGTCTGCGCGGCGCTGGGCATCGTGCTGGGGCTGCTGGAGGTGGGCTGCGGCTGCACGCAGGGCAGCTGGCGCCCTGGCCCCAGCGCCTTCGCCCTGGCCCCCAGCGGCTGCAAAGTCTCGCTGGGGGTCTTTGTGTCCCGGCGCTGGCGCTGCAGCGTCTTGGCCCTGACGCCTTGGGGACAGAGGCTGTCCTGGGGCCGCACGGCACCGGGCTCCGCGCTCGGAGTCTCCGGCAGCAGCCGCGCTCTGCGGGGAGGCGGCGACGCTGCTCCTTGCCCCCCAGCAGCCCCCGGGCTTCGGGCTCTCTTGCTGGGCGCCCGGCTGTTGTTGGTCGCTGGCTGCTGCCTGCCGCTGCCGTCTTTCCTGCTGCTGCCACGGCGTCCTGGGGCCTTGGACATCCTGGCGTCCCTGGCACGGCGTCCCTGGCAAGGCGTCTCGGGGCCTTGGACACCCTGGCCCAGCAGCATCTTCCTCTCCTTGCCAGGGGGTTTCTCTGTTGCTGGTCTCTTGGGCTGGGAGCTCTCCGCTGTCCTGGGGGTGCTGGTGGGCGCGCGGCGCTTGGCCCCCCGCTTGGTGCCGGTGGACACAGGGGCAGCCAGGGGGCTCTTGAGGGGACCCAGGGGGCATGTGGGCAGGGGTGTCCTCTGCTCACTGAGGACTTGGGTGTCAGGGGACCTCTTGGGGGGACTCAGGGGGGGGTTGGGCAGGGGTCTACTAGGGGAACTGAGGACCTGGGTGTCAGGGGACCTCCTGGGGGGACTCAGGGGTGGACTGGGTAGGGGTCTACTAAGGGCACCGGGCAGGGGACTGGCTGCAGGGCTGAGCGGGGGGCTCAATGCCAGCACAATAGGGGACTGCACCAACAGCCCACCCCCAACCTTCTCGGGGTACACCCCAGGGGTTGAGGGTACCTCACCGAGGGCTCCTGTGGCTTCCAGTCCCTGCGTGCTCGGCTCCTCGATGTCCTCGGAGAGGTCGGGCAGCTGGGAGAGGAGGCGGCTGAGGGCAGGACTGCTGGGCGAATCGGGGAAGGCGTCCTGGGGCTCCACGGCCTCGAGCCAGCTGAACAGCTCCTCCGTGCCGGGGATGTCCAGGTCGGCCAGGAGCTGGTCCTGCAGGTGCTGCAGCAGCTGGCTGTCCCCTGCCAGCTCTGGAAAGGCCTCGGCGAAGGCATCAGGGCCCAGCTCGGGCAGCTGCGGGGGCTCCTCAGGCACCTGCGGGGCTGTCGCCGCTGAGGACGAAGCAAGAAAATCCCCCAAGACGGGCGATGTCAGCTTTCCCATGGCTCATGGGTGTGGGGCGACAACGGGGCGGCTGTGCCAGCGCCAAACTCACCGTCGGGCGTCGCCGTCTGGGTGCTGCGGGTCGATGGAGCCAGGAAAGGCTCGGGGGGAGTGGGGTCAGGCAGCGGGGGCCCCTGGTCCTCGCTGAGCCCCACGGCGTGGTCGCAGGGCTCCGGCAGCTGCCCCTGGCTGCTGGTCACGGTGCGGGGCGTGGGGAGCGCCTGCCCCCGGAGCCGAGGCCCCGGGACGAGGGGTGGCGGGGGCCTGCGGTGGGCGGGGGCCTGCAACAGGCAGGTGCCTGCGGGGTGCAGGGGCTCCCCGTGGAGCACGGCCCTGGGCCCCAGCCCCAGCGCATGGTGGGGCACCAGTGTCCCCGTCACCATGGGCTGTCCGCACTGGCAGACAGGGGCACAGGGAAGAGCGGTGTGGGGGAGCTGCCCCACGGGGGGGAGCTGCACCACCTGCAGGTTATGCCCCACGGGGGGGAGCTGCACCGGCTGCAGGTGGTGCCCCTCGGGTGGGAGGTGCACCGGCTGCCCCTCGGGTGGGAGGTGCACCACCTGGGTTATGGGGGGGGAGCTGCACCGGCTGCAGGATATGCCCCACAGGGGGGAGCTGCACCCTCGGGTGGGAGGTGCACCGGCTGCAGGATATGCTCCTCGGGTGGGAGGTGCACCACCTGCAGGTTATGCCCCACGGGGGGGAGCTGCACCGGCTGCAGGATATGCCCCACAGGGGGGAGCTGCACCAGCTGCAGGTGGTGCCCCTCGGGTGGGAGGTGCCCCCCAGGTGGCAGCTGCGCCACGGGTGGGAGCTGCAGCACCTGCCCCTGGACCTCCGGCACCACGTGCCAGACGGTGGCCTGGGGCAGCGCGTAGGAGAGGGTGGGTACCTGGGGGGGCTGCAAGGGCACCGCCATCGCTCCGGGGAAGGAGGGCAGCAGCCAGGCAGCCACCGTTGGCGGCTCAGCTGGGACAACGAAGGGGGAGTTGGGCGTCTGCGGCACCGGCGGCAGCCGTCTGGGGAATCTCTCTGTGAGGAAAAAGGGCGCTGGGCTGAGCTCTCGGGCGCTGGGCTCGCCGGCAGGGCCGCAGCCCCGGGAGGAGCGGGAGCCCGCTGCTGTACCTGCCATGGTCGCTGGAGAGTGGGGCGGTTCGTTGGGGAACCCGGGCAACGGGGGCTCCGCCCCAACGGCTGACCAGCCCCTCACCGCCATCTTGGTGAGGACTGCAGTTTCTCTACCCAAGCAGGCTTCCCAGCGCCATCAGTTTCCATCCCCATGAGCCTTTCCCGTCCCAGTCCTCATTTGCCAGGCCCAGGGGGGTTTCGCACTCCAACACTTTCCCCTCCCAAGGATTTTCCATCCCAAGACTTTTCCATCCCAAGACTTTTCATCCTCCCGGCGATTTCCCATCCCGACAGTTTCACAGCCCAACAGATTCCCATGCAAACTATTTCCCATCAGCACGAAGCGTTTCTTAATCCCATGAGATCTCATCCCAAAGACTTCCCATCCCTTGCATTTCTTTTCCAACTATTTCCTACCGCAACGAATCGTACCCACCCCATTCAAGATTTCCCATCCCAATAATTTCCCATCCCAAGAGAGATTTCCCTACCCCAATGCTTTTCCTTTCCAATGATTTCCTCCCCAAGGAAGATTTCCCATCCCAATGCCTTTCCTTAAGGATGACTTCCTCCCCAAGGAAGGTATCTCATCCCAATGCTTTTCCTTCCCAAGGAAGCTTTCCCATCCCAAGGAAGATTTCCCATCTCTTTCATTTCCTAGCCCCATGGCTTTCCAGCCCAAGGAAGTCTTCCCATCCCAGCAATCATTTCTCATCCCACTCATCATTTCCCATCCCCACGATTTCCCATTTTCACCATCCAAAAGACAGCTTAGCCAGCCCACAGCTAGAGAGAGATCACAACAGGGATTTGTACGATTCTGGTAGATTCAAGGGCATGGACACTTGGCGTGCTAACGATTGCACTTTATTCCAGAGCAACACAGATCAGCGGTACCAAGAGCGCTATGATGAATCTGGCGAAGATGTAGATAGATGGTTCTTGCAGGTATTACCAGGAAATAAACAGGTGTCTGCACTTCTCTCTAGCTACCTTAGTAAAAGATCGGAAGGGTAGAGCACTAATTAACAGTAGCATTATAAGAGGCACTACTGTGGCAGTGAAAATACCAGCAGGACATCGGCGTCTCCCATTGCACCATGCAGACCTCCATGCCTTGAGTGCCACCAGCAGTACTCCATGCGAGCTGGACGCTCAGGGCACTTATGGCCACCCACCTTTGTGAGGTCAAAGGCTGACAGTGACTCTCTGCTGACCTCACACGGCTCTCGGGCACCCCGATGGCAGCACTGACGGCGCTAAGCTGACTGCCATGAGCAAAGGCTGACATGAAATGGCTGCTGCGCAACGCCAGGAGCAATGTCTGCCGGGCCGGGGGTTCGGATGGGAGCTCGGCCTTCGGCCTGGGAACTGCGCCTGGGAGCCAGGGACGTCCTCGATGTGCAGCTGGACACCTGGGCCTGAGAAAGCAAGGTTTCTTGAAAGAAAATTGGAAACATCGTCACCTAGTGGCTGTCTCAGGGGGACGGATCGAAACGCACAGCATCTCCTGGTTACCTGAAGTGCTGGTGTCCTACGCCCTCGTATGTCTCAATGACATAAAAAGGGACAGATTTTTACCCCAAATGCAGCTCCTTTCTGTGGGAAGCTTCCCGTGCTGCGCATCCTCCTCTCTTTCTAGTATGTGGCTTCGACTTTAGGCGTGTTGTTTTTTCTCCTTGTGAGAAACAAAGTTGTGTTTTTGCAATAGAAGGTGTTTTTGCAGTGGAAAAATCCACTAACCTTGCATATGCAAAAGTGGCATTGTGTGGCATAGCAGTGGGGAATCCGTTAAGCAGATAAGGGGAAGGTCCCACTGTCCCAAAATAACGAGGATAGCTAAGAAAAACAGGATGAGCAGTGCGAGATCAGTAAAAGCAAAGATCACGGGCCCTCTAGTCACAAGAGAAGAAGGAAAAAATAAAAGGTTAAGGAGAAATTAACGGTTGGTCAAATAAAATTGTACGTATATGGTATAGTAGTGCGTCGAGTAGGCTGTGAACCCGTAGTACTCAGCCAATGAAGAAACAGGGAGAAATCAGGTGTCGGGTAATAGGGAATACACGGTTATGATAAACTTTTACTGCGCGCTCCTGCTTGCAGGATGCCCGCCATTGCAATCGCGAATAAAAAAGCTCCACAGAAGATCCTGTCTGAAGAAAATTATTGAGATTTTTCTCAGGGTTTAGGGGCTCGTCCCGGATCTTGTTGCCTACCAGAGAGTTCTTGCTACCACAGACAGGAAGGTGCACCCTCTGATTTCAGCGGTCCCGTCGGGGGTGGTGGCTTGTCTCGGGATGGCTGACAAAGGACTGAGACTGTTCATCTGAAGACAGGCTCTGAGAAGAACTGGGGAGAAAGGAGGCCAATACAGACAGACCACAGAGCACAGCCCAGACACAGCCCAGCCAGAGCACGTACACAGCACAGAGAGCACAGACACAGCCCGGACACAGCACAGACACAGCACGGACAGAGCCCAGCCAGAGCCCAGACACAGCACAGGCACAGCACAGACGGAGCACAGACAGAGTAGAGAGAGCACACACACAGCACAGAGCCCAGACACAGCACGGACAGAGCCCAGACACGGCCCAGACACAGCCCAGACACAGCACAGACACAGCACGGACAGAGCACAGACAGAGCACGGACAGAGCCCAGACACAGCCCAGACACAGCCCGGACACAGCACGGACAGAGCACAGAGAGCACAGGCCCAGCACAGAGCACAGACACAGCACAGACACAGCCCGGACACCGGAGCCGTTATCCCAGCATGGCAGCAGCAAGGTGACAATGTGCTCGCCTGGAGGACAGCTGAAATCTTTCCGCATGTCTCACAGCTCACCCAGAGATCGGGATCACCTGGTTACTGCTGCTTTTAGATGGTGGTCTTCAGCCTGCTGTTCCCTAGGACGGCCCTCCACTGGGGTAGTCTGCTTCGCCTTCCTATTGCTCCTTCCCCTTCTCAGTAGGACTTTCTTCCCTTACTAAACGAGATGACTTGTGCATCCATTCTTTCATCTTGTGTGTATCGGTGACTGGGAATGCCACAGGGCAGTCCCCGGAGCCAGCTGTAGGGTCCGTCAGAGGGTTGGAGTGGCTGCAGGGCCTGTCAGCGGGGCTGGAGAGGCCGCAGGGCCCGTCAAAGGGGTTGGAGTGGCTGCGGGTAACATCCCAGGGCTCGGAAGGGCCTCAGAGCCCATCCCAGGGCTTGGAGGGCCTTCAGGGTGCGTCACAGGCTTGCATCAGATCAAGACGCATTTTCATAGACCCACACAATTTCTCTTGAAGGTGCTGAATTGTACTGAATAGTCTTCAAAACACATAGAGCAGACCCAGCAAACAAGCCGCTGGTGCTAGGAACTGGGTTTTGTTTTTGTTTGTTTGTTTGTTTTTCGTTAACTTTGTTTCATGAGAACAGATACCAAATGGGTATTTTCAGGCAAGGGCAAAGATGACCCTGGAGTTGAAGCTATCTAAAGGATGAATAACTAGGAATCTATTTACTCGAGAAGACCCTTTTGTAAGGAAAAATCCTACACACGTGCACTGGAGTTTGATACTAATCCATTTGTTGGAAACCACTGGAAAACAATGGAAAGCTATTCTAATACGAAGTACGCTCATTCTAATGCAAAAAAACACACCCCTAGAGTGAGAGACCCCAGCCCAAGAGGAGACCCTTCCCCTCTGAGGATGCGCAGAATCATTTTGTCATGTCAGCCGTAGGCTAATTCTGGGACCTGTGAGAAGTTAGGGGATTGTACTAGCATGGAAATGTAGTGATAAAAGATTGTATCAAGCGTGGCGTGGAAAATCTTTCCATGTGCTGGCTTTGTGGGAAACCACCTGGTACCCAGACTCGCGCAGTTCTGAAAGAAAACTGTGTCTCGACCTGGTGTCTGGATTGGCTTCTTGCGCATCGGGTAACAAATCCAAACTTTTCTCGGACAACTTGGCGAGCTGTAAATCTCTGGCACTGCCAGCATCGGGGCACACCTTTCTAAAACCTTTTAGCAGCGCCGTAGGATACCACATTTGTTCAGGGCTGAATTCCAAAGCCATCGGAGGTGGCAATCGTGATAAAACCCGGCCCACATCCCCCCCCAGCCCTTGCCACCTGTAGCCATCCTGCCTCAGGGCTGATCGCTGGCTGGAATTTTTAACTCCTTGTCTAACCACAGAGGTTGTCATTCGGGGACAAATACTGGGTTAAGTTCACCGTCGGTGCAAGAGGAGCACGTGCTACCTGCAAGTGGGCAAAAGCATCAGCAAACATAGGCCAGCCCCCAGGGATCATAAACAACAAGAAAGGGATTAAGAAAAAGCACCTAAAAAGCACAGAAAAACAACACCAGAAAGGAAAAAATCAACATTGTGACCAGCAACTATCAATCTCAGAGAAAGCTTATAAGAAACACTCTTTTAAAACATTCCGGTCAGATGTGACGTTAGCTCAACCCTTTGTGCCCCAGCTTGGCTGCCAAAAAGTCTGTTGTGGTGTAACCCGGCAGGCCGCTCAGCACCACACATCTGTTCGCTCACGTCCCCCCATCCTGAGTGAACGTGCAGAGAATCGGAAGGAAAATAAAAGCTCATAGGCATTGATAAAGAGTTTAATAATAAAGGAATAGAAAATAATAATACAAATCATACAATACATTAAAAAGACAATCAATAAAATTTATTAATGTAAACAATTTTTTCCCAGCCTAATGCTCTCCTATCACCACCATGATCACAACATCACAAAATATCACAAAAAATCCACCATGATCACAATATCACAAAATCACCTAGCAATTTCCCATCCCATCATTTCACACTAATGAATCCCCATCACCGTCATGACTTCCCATCCCACTGATCATTTCCTATCCCAGCAACCTCCCATTGCTGATCCCAAGGCTCAGTTCCCAACTCCCATCCATCCATCCATCCATCCATCCATCCATCCATCCATCCATCCACCCATTTTCTCCCGTCCGTGCTGGCCATGCCCACATCCATTCACGGACTGAGCATGGGCAGCGGGAGCGGGCTGCATTAAATCCCCTCGGCATCCCACTGCCAGAACAACTGCAGGCAGAGGCGTTGCTGAGTGAACACCTACACTAGAGGAATTTAAGAAAAAAGGCTATAAAGCAGAGAAAGGACCAGAAAGGAAGAAATAAGCTTTCAATCCCTGCCATTTTGTGTCCCAACAAGCAGTTCCCATGCCCAAACTTGCCCATGCCAGGTATTGCCCATCCCAACAGCTTCCATCGCAACACTCCCAACACTCATTCGTGACCCCCCCATCTCCCATCCCCCCCCGTTGCCCATCCCTGACAGTGAGAAACACTGACTAGCTACAGCACTAAAGAAGGGTAAGGGCAAGCGAGAGGGGAAAGGGCTGAAGAGTGCGGCTCAAGCTGGAGCAGGTGCCTGCAGAGGTCTCTGTGCCTGCGTGCTGAGCTCAGCGCCACTGGGTGCTGCAGGGGCCGTCGAGGAGCGCAGGGTCACGGGTAGCCGGCATACTTGGCTATGGCCCCGTCTTTCTGCCGCTGCGCGAAGAATTGCACAGGGCCGATCTTCATCTGGTGGGCCGCCCGCTGCCGCTCCTCCTGGGCCAGCTGCTTCAGGCGCTCCCGCTCGGGACGCTGCTGCAGCGTGATGGGCACCGGCTCCTCCTGCTCCTCCAGCGGCGTGGGCGCCGCGTCACCGCCTGCCCAGGGCCCCACGCAGGGCACGTAGTCCACGCGGGGCCGTGCCAGGGGCTGCAGCATGCACGGCTGTGTGGGCAGAGCCCCCCGCTGCGCTTGGCCCCCCGCGGCTGGCAGGCACAGCGCTCTGGGCGCCTGCTCTAGGGCAGCGTCCCCTGTTCACGCCGTGCTGCCTGGTGGTGCCGGCACCACCTTCTCTTTGCCGCCAGCTGGGGATTGGGGGGCAGCGGGCACAGCTGGCACTGTCTGCGCGGCGCTGGGCATCGTGCTGGGGCTGCTGGAGGTGGGCTGCGGCTGCACACAGGGCAGCTGGCGCCCTGGCCCCAGCGCCTTCGCCCTGGCCCCCAGCGGCTGCAAAGTCTCGCTGGGGGTCTTTGTGTCCCGGCGCTGGCGCTGCAGCGTCTTGGCCCTGACGCCTTGGGGACAGAGGCTGTCCTGGGGCCGCACGGCACCGGGCTCCGCGCTCGGAGTCTCCGGCAGCAGCCGCGCTCTGCGGGGAGGCGGCGACGCTGCTCCTTGCCCCCCAGCAGCCCCCGGGCTTCGGGCTCTCTTGCTGGGCGCCCGGCTGTTGTTGGTCGCTGGCTGCTGCCTGCCGCTGCCGTCTTTCCTGCTGCTGCCACGGCGTCCTGGGGCCTTGGACATCCTGGCGTCCCTGGCACGGCGTCTCGGGGCCTTGGACACCCTGGCCCAGCAGCATCTTCCTGTCCTTGCCAGGGGGTTTCTCCGTTGCTGGCCTCTTGGGCTGGGAGCTCTCCGCTGTCCTGGGGGTGCTGGTGGGCGCGCGGCGCTTGGCCCCCCGCTTGGTGCCGGTGGACACAGGGGCAGCCAGGGGGCTCTTGAGGGGACCCAGGGGGCATGTGGGCAGGGGTGTCCTCTGCTCACTGAGGACTTGGGTGTCAGGGGACCTCTTGGGGGGACTCAGGGGGGGTTTGGGCAGGGGTCTACTAGGGGAACTGAGGACCTGGGTGTCAGGGGACCTCCTGGGGGGACTCAGGGGTGGACTGGGTAGGGGTCTACTAAGGGCACCGGGCAGGGGACTGGCTGCAGGGCTGAGCGGGGGGCTCAATGCCAGCACAATAGGGGACTGCACCAACAGCCCACCCCCAACCTTCTCGGGGTACACCCCAGGGGTTGAGGGTACCTCACCGAGGGCTCCTGTGGCTTCCAGTCCCTGCGTGCTCGGCTCCTCGATGTCCTCGGAGAGGTCGGGCAGCTGGGAGAGGAGGCGGCTGAGGGCAGGACTGCTGGGCGAATCGGGGAAGGCGTCCTGGGGCTCCACGGCCTCGAGCCAGCTGAACAGCTCCTCCGTGCCGGGGATGTCCAGGTCGGCCAGGAGCTGGTCCTGCAGGTGCTGCAGCAGCTGGCTGTCCCCTGCCAGCTCTGGAAAGGCCTCGGCGAAGGCATCAGGGCCCAGCTCGGGCAGCTGCGGGGGCTCCTCAGGCACCTGCGGGGCTGTCGCCGCTGAGGACGAAGCAAGAAAATCCCCCAAGACGGGCGATGTCAGCTTTCCCATGGCTCATGGGTGTGGGGCGACAACGGGGCGGCTGTGCCAGCGCCAAACTCACCGTCGGGCGTCGCCGTCTGGGTGCTGCGGGTCGATGGAGCCAGGAAAGGCTCGGGGGGAGTGGGGTCAGGCAGCGGGGGCCCCTGGTCCTCGCTGAGCCCCACGGCGTGGTCGCAGGGCTCCGGCAGCTGCCCCTGGCTGCTGGTCACGGTGCGGGGCGTGGGGAGCGCCTGCCCCCGGAGCCGAGGCCCCGGGACGAGGGGTGGCGGGGGCCTGCGGTGGGCGGGGGCCTGCAACAGGCAGGTGCCTGCGGGGTGCAGGGGCTCCCCGTGGAGCACGGCCCTGGGCCCCAGCCCCAGCGCATGGTGGGGCACCAGTGTCCCCGTCACCATGGGCTGTCCGCACTGGCAGACAGGGGCACAGGGAAGAGCGGTGTGGGGGAGCTGCCCCACGGGGGGGAGCTGCACCACCTGCAGGTTATGCCCCACGGGGGGGAGCTGCACCGGCTGCAGGATATGCCCCACAGGGGGGAGCTGCACCGGCTGCAGGTGGTGCCCCTCGGGTGGGAGGTGCACCGGCTGCAGGATATGCTCCTCGGGTGGGAGGTGCACCACCTGCAGGTTATGCCCCACGGGGGGGAGCTGCACCGGCTGCAGGATATGCCCCACAGGGGGGAGCTGCACCAGCTGCAGGTGGTGCCCCTCGGGTGGGAGGTGCCCCCCAGGTGGCAGCTGCGCCACGGGTGGGAGCTGCAGCACCTGCCCCTGGACCTCCGGCACCACGTGCCAGACGGTGGCCTGGGGCAGCGCGTAGGAGAGGGTGGGTACCTGGGGGGGCTGCAAGGGCACCGCCATCGCTCCGGGGAAGGAGGGCAGCAGCCAGGCAGCCACCGTTGGCGGCTCAGCTGGGACAACGAAGGGGGAGTTGGGCGTCTGCGGCACCGGCGGCAGCCGTCTGGGGAATCTCTCTGTGAGGAAAAAGGGCGCTGGGCTGAGCTCTCGGGCGCTGGGCTCGCCGGCAGGGCCGCAGCCCCGGGAGGAGCGGGAGCCCGCTGCTGTACCTGCCATGGTCGCTGGAGAGTGGGGCGGTTCGTTGGGGAACCCGGGCAACGGGGGCTCCGCCCCAACGGCTGACCAGCCCCTCACCGCCATCTTGGTGAGGACTGCAGTTTCTCTACCCAAGCAGGCTTCCCAGCGCCATCAGTTTCCATCCCCATGAGCCTTTCCCGTCCCAGTCCTCATTTGCCAGGCCCAGGGGGGTTTCGCACTCCAACACTTTCCCCTCCCAAGGATTTTCCATCCCAAGACTTTTCCATCCCAAGACTTTTCATCCTCCCGGCGATTTCCCATCCCGACAGTTTCACAGCCCAACAGATTCCCATGCAAACTATTTCCCATCAGCATGAAGCGTTTCTTAATCCCATGAGATCTCATCCCAAAGACTTCCCATCCCTTGCATTTCTTTTCCAACTATTTCCTACCGCAACGAATCGTACCCACCCCATTCAAGATTTCCCATCCCAATAATTTCCCATCCCAAGAGAGATTTCCCTACCCCAATGCTTTTCCTTTCCAATGATTTCCTCCCCAAGGAAGATTTCCCATCCCAATGCCTTTCCTTAAGGATGACTTCCTCCCCAAGGAAGGTATCTCATCCCAATGCTTTTCCTTCCCAAGGAAGCTTTCCCATCCCAAGGAAGATTTCCCATCTCTTTCATTTCCTAGCCCCATGGCTTTCCAGCCCAAGGAAGTCTTCCCATCCCAGCAATCATTTCTCATCCCACTCATCATTTCCCATCCCCACGATTTCCCATTTTCACCATCCAAAAGACAGCTTAGCCAGCCCACAGCTAGACAGAGATCCCAACAGGGATTTGCACGATTCTGGTAGATGCAAGGGCATGGACACTTGGCGTGCTAACGATTGCACTTTATTCCAGAGCAACACAGATCAGCGGTACCAAGAGCGCTATGATGAATCTGGCGAAGATGTAGATAGATGGTTCTTGCAGGTATTACCAGGAAATAAACAGGTGTCTGCACTTCTCTCTAGCTACCTTAGTAAAAGATCGGAAGGGTAGAGCACTAATTAACAGTAGCATTATAAGAGGCACTACTGTGGCAGTGAAAATACCAGCAGGACATCGGCGTCTCCCATTGCACCATGCAGACCTCCATGCCTTGAGTGCCACCAGCAGTACTCCATGCGAGCTGGACGCTCAGGGCACTTATGGCCACCCACCTTTGTGAGGTCAAAGGCTGACAGTGACTCTCTGCTGACCTCACACGGCTCTCGGGCACCCCGATGGCAGCACTGACGGCGCTAAGCTGACTGCCATGAGCAAAGGCTGACATGAAATGGCTGCTGCGCAACGCCAGGAGCAATGTCTGCCGGGCCGGGGGTTCGGATGGGAGCTCGGCCTTCGGCCTGGGAACTGCGCCTGGGAGCCAGGGACGTCCTCGATGTGCAGCTGGACACCTGGGCCTGAGAAAGCAAGGTTTCTTGAAAGAAAATTGGAAACATCGTCACCTAGTGGCTGTCTCAGGGGGACGGATCGAAACGCACAGCATCTCTTGGTTACCTGAAGTGCTGGTGTCCTACGCCCTCGTATGTCTCAATGACATAAAAAGGGACAGATTTTTACCCCAAATGCAGCTCCTTTCTGTGGGAAGCTTCCCGTGCTGCGCATCCTCCTCTCTTTCTAGTATGTGGCTTCGACTTTAGGCGTGTTGTTTTTTCTCCTTGTGAGAAACAAAGTTGTGTTTTTGCAATAGAAGGTGTTTTTGCAGTGGAAAAATCCACTAACCTTGCATATGCAAAAGTGGCATTGTGTGGCATAGCAGTGGGGAATCCGTTAAGCAGATAAGGGGAAGGTCCCACTGTCCCAAAATAACGAGGATAGCTAAGAAAAACAGGATGAGCAGTGCGAGATCAGTAAAAGCAAAGATCACGGGCCCTCTAGTCACAAGAGAAGAAGGAAAAAATAAAAGGTTAAGGAGAAATTAACGGTTGGTCAAATAAAATTGTACGTATATGGTATAGTAGTGCGTCGAGTAGGCTGTGAACCCGTAGTACTCAGCCAATGAAGAAACGGGAGAAATCAGGTGTCGGGTAATAGGGAATACACGGTTATGATAAACTTTTACTGCGCGCTCCTGCTTGCAGGATGCCCGCCATTGCAATCGCGAATAAAAAAGCTCCACAGAAGATCCTGTCTGAAGAAAATTATTGAGATTTTTCTCAGGGTTTAGGGGCTCGTCCCGGATCTTGTTGCCTACCAGAGAGTTCTTGCTACCACAGACAGGAAGGTGCACCCTCTGATTTCAGCGGTCCCGTCGGGGGTGGTGGCTTGTCTCGGGATGGCTGACAAAGGACTGAGACTGTTCATCTGAAGACAGGCTCTGAGAAGAACTGGGGAGAAAGGAGGCCAATACAGACAGACCACAGAGCACAGCCCAGACACAGCCCAGCCAGAGCACGTACACAGCACAGAGAGCACAGACACAGCCCAGACAGAGCCCAGACACAGCACGGACACAGCACAGACACAGCCCGGACACAGCCCAGACACAGCACAGGCACAGCACAGACGGAGCACAGACAGAGTAGAGAGAGCACACACACAGCACAGAGCCCAGACACAGCACGGACAGAGCCCAGACACGGCCCAGACACAGCCCAGACACAGCACAGACACAGCACGGACACAGCACGGACAGAGCACAGAGAGCACAGGCCCAGCACAGAGCACAGACACAGCACAGACACAGCCCGGACACCGGAGCCGTTATCCCAGCATGGCAGCAGCAAGGTGACAATGTGCTCGCCTGGAGGACAGCTGAAATCTTTCCGCATGTCTCACAGCTCACCCAGAGATCGGGATCACCTGGTTACTGCTGCTTTTAGATGGTGGTCTTCAGCCTGCTGTTCCCTAGGACGGCCCTCCACTGGGGTAGTCTGCTTCGCCTTCCTATTGCTCCTTCCCCTTCTCAGTAGGACTCTCTTCCCTTACTAAACGAGATGACTTGTGCATCCATTCTTTCATCTTGTGTGTATCGGTGACTGGGAATGCCACAGGGCAGTCCCCGGAGCCAGCTGTAGGGTCCGTCAGAGGGTTGGAGTGGCTGCAGGGCCTGTCAGCGGGGCTGGAGAGGCCGCAGGGCCCGTCAAAGGGGTTGGAGTGGCTGCGGGTAACATCCCAGGGCTCGGAAGGGCCTCAGAGCCCATCCCAGGGCTTGGAGGGCCTTCAGGGTGCGTCACAGGCTTGCATCAGATCAAGACGCATTTTCATAGACCCACACAATTTCTCTTGAAGGTGCTGAATTGTACTGAATAGTCTTCAAAACACATAGAGCAGACCCAGCAAACAAGCCGCTGGTGCTAGGAACTGGGTTTTGTTTTTGTTTGTTTGTTTGTTTTTCGTTAACTTTGTTTCATGAGAACAGATACCAAATGGGTATTTTCAGGCAAGGGCAAAGATGACCCTGGAGTTGAAGCTATCTAAAGGATGAATAACTAGGAATCTATTTACTCGAGAAGACCCTTTTGTAAGGAAAAATCCTACACACGTGCACTGGAGTTTGATACTAATCCATTTGTTGGAAACCACTGGAAAACAATGGAAAGCTATTCTAATACGAAGTACGCTCATTCTAATGCAAAAAATCACAGCCCTAGAGTGAGAGACCCCAGCCCAAGAGGAGACCCTTCCCCTCTGAGGATGCGCAAAATCATTTTGTCATGTCAGCCGTAGGCTAATTCTGGAACCTGTGAGAAGTTAGGGGATTGTACTAGCATGGAAATGTAGTGATAAAAGATTGTATCAAGCGTGGCGTGGAAAATCTTTCCATGTGCTGGCTTTGTGGGAAACCACCTGGTACCCAGACTCGCGCAGTTCTGAAAGAAAACTGTGTCTCGACCTGGTGTCTGGATTGGCTTCTTGCGCATCGGGTAACAAATCCAAACTTTTCTCGGACAACTTGGCGAGCTGTAAATCTCTGGCACTGCCAGCATCGGGGCACACCTTTCTAAAACCTTTTAGCAGCGCCGTAGGATACCACATTTGTTCAGGGCTGAATTCCAAAGCCATCGGAGGTGGCAATCGTGATAAAACCCGGCCCACATCCCCCCCCAGCCCTTGCCACCTGTAGCCATCCTGCCTCAGGGCTGATCGCTGGCTGGAATTTTTAACTCCTTGTCTAACCACAGAGGTTGTCATTCGGGGACAAATACTGGGTTAAGTTCACCGTCGGTGCAAGAGGAGCACGTGCTACCTGCAAGTGGGCAAAAGCATCAGCAAACATAGGCCAGCCCCCAGGGATCATAAACAACAAGAAAGGGATTAAGAAAAAGCACCTAAAAAGCACAGAAAAACAACACCAGAAAGGAAAAAATCAACATTGTGACCAGCAACTATCAATCTCAGAGAAAGCTTATAAGAAACACTCTTTTAAAACATTCCGGTCAGATGTGACGTTAGCTCAACCCTTTGTGCCCCAGCTTGGCTGCCAAAAAGTCTGTTGTGGTGTAACCCGGCAGGCCGCTCAGCACCACACATCTGTTCGCTCACGTCCCCCCATCCTGAGTGAACGTGCAGAGAATCGGAAGGAAAATAAAAGCTCATAGGCATTGATAAAGAGTTTAATAATAAAGGAATAGAAAATAATAATACAAATCATACAATACATTAAAAAGACAATCAATAAAATTTATTAATGTAAACAATTTTTTCCCAGCCTAATGCTCTCCTATCACCACCATGATCACAACATCACAAAATATCACAAAAAATCCACCATGATCACAATATCACAAAATCACCTAGCAATTTCCCATCATTTCACACTAATGAATCCCCATCACCGTCATGACTTCCCATCCCACTGATCATTTCCTATCCCAGCAACCTCCCATTGCTGATCCCAAGGCTCAGTTCCCAACTCCCATCCATCCATCCATCCATCCATCCATCCATCCATCCATCCATCCACCCATTTTCTCCCGTCCGTGCTGGCCATGCCCACATCCATTCACGGACTGAGCATGGGCAGCGGGAGCGGGCTGCATTAAATCCCCTCGGCATCCCACTGCCAGAACAACTGCAGGCAGAGGCGTTGCTGAGTGAACACCTACACTAGAGGAATTTAAGAAAAAAGGCAATAAAGCAGAGAAAGGACCAGAAAGGAAGAAATAAGCTTTCAATCCCTGCCATTTTGTGTCCCAACAAGCAGTTCCCATGCCCAAACTTGCCCATGCCAGGTATTGCCCATCCCAACAGCTTCCATCGCAACACTCCCAACACTCATTCGTGACCCCCCCATCTCCCATCCCCCCCCGTTGCCCATCCCTGACAGTGAGAAACACTGACTAGCTACAGCACTAAAGAAGGGTAAGGGCAAGCGAGAGGGGAAAGGGCTGAAGAGTGCGGCTCAAGCTGGAGCAGGTGCCTGCAGAGGTCTCTGTGCCTGCGTGCTGAGCTCAGCGCCACTGGGTGCTGCAGGGGCCGTCGAGGAGCGCAGGGTCACGGGTAGCCGGCATACTTGGCTATGGCCCCGTCTTTCTGCCGCTGCGCGAAGAATTGCACAGGGCCGATCTTCATCTGGTGGGCCGCCCGCTGCCGCTCCTCCTGGGCCAGCTGCTTCAGGCGCTCCCGCTCGGGACGCTGCTGCAGCGTGATGGGCACCGGCTCCTCCTGCTCCTCCAGCGGCGTGGGCGCCGCGTCACCGCCTGCCCAGGGCCCCACGCAGGGCACGTAGTCCACGCGGGGCCGTGCCAGGGGCTGCAGCATGCGCGGCTGTGTGGGCAGAGCCCCCCGCTGCGCTTGGCCCCCCGCGGCTGGCAGGCACAGCGCTCTGGGCGCCTGCTCTAGGGCAGCGTCCCCTGTTCACGCCGTGCTGCCTGGTGGTGCCGGCACCACCTTCTCTTTGCCGCCAGCTGGGGATTGGGGGGCAGCGGGCACAGCTGGCACTGTCTGCGCGGCGCTGGGCATCGTGCTGGGGCTGCTGGAGGTGGGCTGCGGCTGCACACAGGGCAGCTGGCGCCCTGGCCCCAGCGCCTTCGCCCTGGCCCCCAGCGGCTGCAAAGTCTCGCTGGGGGTCTTTGTGTCCCGGCGCTGGCGCTGCAGCGTCTTGGCCCTGACGCCTTGGGGACAGAGGCTGTCCTGGGGCCGCACGGCACCGGGCTCCGCGCTCGGAGTCTCCGGCAGCAGCCGCGCTCTGCGGGGAGGCGGCGACGCTGCTCCTTGCCCCCCAGCAGCCCCCGGGCTTCGGGCTCTCTTGCTGGGCGCCCGGCTGTTGTTGGTCGCTGGCTGCTGCCTGCCACTGCCGTCTTTCCTGCTGCTGCCACGGCGTCCTGGGGCCTTGGACATCCTGGCGTCCCTGGCACGGCGTCCCTGGCAAGGCGTCTCGGGGCCTTGGACACCCTGGCCCAGCAGCATCTTCCTGTCCTTGCCAGGGGGTTTCTCCGTTGCTGGCCTCTTGGGCTGGGAGCTCTCCGCTGTCCTGGGGGTGCTGGTGGGCGCGCGGCGCTTGGCCCCCCGCTTGGTGCCGGTGGACACAGGGGCAGCCAGGGGGCTCTTGAGGGGACCCAGGGGGCATGTGGGCAGGGGTGTCCTCTGCTCACTGAGGACTTGGGTGTCAGGGGACCTCTTGGGGGGACTCAGGGGGGGTTTGGGCAGGGGTCTACTAGGGGAACTGAGGACCTGGGTGTCAGGGGACCTCCTGGGGGGACTCAGGGGTGGACTGGGTAGGGGTCTACTAAGGGCACCGGGCAGGGGACTGGCTGCAGGGCTGAGCGGGGGGCTCAATGCCAGCACAATAGGGGACTGCACCAACAGCCCACCCCCAACCTTCTCGGGGTACACCCCAGGGGTTGAGGGTACCTCACCGAGGGCTCCTGTGGCTTCCAGTCCCTGCGTGCTCGGCTCCTCGATGTCCTCGGAGAGGTCGGGCAGCTGGGAGAGGAGGCGGCTGAGGGCAGGACTGCTGGGCGAATCGGGGAAGGCGTCCTGGGGCTCCACGGCCTCGAGCCAGCTGAACAGCTCCTCCGTGCCGGGGATGTCCAGGTCGGCCAGGAGCTGGTCCTGCAGGTGCTGCAGCAGCTGGCTGTCCCCTGCCAGCTCTGGAAAGGCCTCGGCAAAGGCATCAGGGCCCAGCTCGGGCAGCTGCGGGGGCTCCTCAGGCACCTGCGGGGCTGTCGCCGCTGAGGACGAAGCAAGAAAATCCCCCAAGACGGGCGATGTCAGCTTTCCCATGGCTCATGGGTGTGGGGCGACAACGGGGCGGCTGTGCCAGCGCCAAACTCACCGTCGGGCGTCGCCGTCTGGGTGCTGCGGGTCGATGGAGCCAGGAAAGGCTCGGGGGGAGTGGGGTCAGGCAGCGGGGGCCCCTGGTCCTCGCTGAGCCCCACGGCGTGGTCGCAGGGCTCCGGCAGCTGCCCCTGGCTGCTGGTCACGGTGCGGGGCGTGGGGAGCGCCTGCCCCCGGAGCCGAGGCCCCGGGACGAGGGGTGGCGGGGGCCTGCGGTGGGCGGGGGCCTGCAACAGGCAGGTGCCTGCGGGGTGCAGGGGCTCCCCGTGGAGCACGGCCCTGGGCCCCAGCCCCAGCGCATGGTGGGGCACCAGTGTCCCCGTCACCATGGGCTGTCCGCACTGGCAGACAGGGGCACAGGGAAGAGCGGTGTGGGGGAGCTGCCCCACGGGGGGGAGCTGCACCACCTGCAGGTTATGCCCCACGGGGGGGAGCTGCACCGGCTGCAGGATATGCCCCACAGGGGGGAGCTGCACCGGCTGCAGGTGGTGCCCCTCGGGTGGGAGGTGCACCGGCTGCAGGATATGCTCCTCGGGTGGGAGGTGCACCACCTGCAGGTTATGCCCCACGGGGGGGAGCTGCACCGGCTGCAGGATATGCCCCACAGGGGGGAGCTGCACCAGCTGCAGGTGGTGCCCCTCGGGTGGGAGGTGCCCCCCAGGTGGCAGCTGCGCCACGGGTGGGAGCTGCAGCACCTGCCCCTGGACCTCCGGCACCACGTGCCAGACGGTGGCCTGGGGCAGCGCGTAGGAGAGGGTGGGTACCTGGGGGGGCTGCAAGGGCACCGCCATCGCTCCGGGGAAGGAGGGCAGCAGCCAGGCAGCCACCGTTGGCGGCTCAGCTGGGACAACGAAGGGGGAGTTGGGCGTCTGCGGCACCGGCGGCAGCCGTCTGGGGAATCTCTCTGTGAGGAAAAAGGGCGCTGGGCTGAGCTCTCGGGCGCTGGGCTCGCCGGCAGGGCCGCAGCCCCGGGAGGAGCGGGAGCCCGCTGCTGTACCTGCCATGGTCGCTGGAGAGTGGGGCGGTTCGTTGGGGAACCCGGGCAACGGGGGCTCCGCCCCAACGGCTGACCAGCCCCTCACCGCCATCTTGGTGAGGACTGCAGTTTCTCTACCCAAGCAGGCTTCCCAGCGCCATCAGTTTCCATCCCCATGAGCCTTTCCCGTCCCAGTCCTCATTTGCCAGGCCCAGGGGGGTTTCGCACTCCAACACTTTCCCCTCCCAAGGATTTTCCATCCCAAGACTTTTCCATCCCAAGACTTTTCATCCTCCCGGCGATTTCCCATCCCGACAGTTTCACAGCCCAACAGATTCCCATGCAAACTATTTCCCATCAGCATGAAGCGTTTCTTAATCCCATGAGATCTCATCCCAAAGACTTCCCATCCCTTGCATTTCTTTTCCAACTATTTCCTACCGCAACGAATCGTACCCACCCCATTCAAGATTTCCCATCCCAATAATTTCCCATCCCAAGAGAGATTTCCCTACCCCAATGCTTTTCCTTTCCAATGATTTCCTCCCCAAGGAAGATTTCCCATCCCAATGCCTTTCCTTAAGGATGACTTCCTCCCCAAGGAAGGTATCTCATCCCAATGCTTTTCCTTCCCAAGGAAGCTTTCCCATCCCAAGGAAGATTTCCCATCTCTTTCATTTCCTAGCCCCATGGCTTTCCAGCCCAAGGAAGTCTTCCCATCCCAGCAATCATTTCTCATCCCACTCATCATTTCCCATCCCCACGATTTCCCATTTTCACCATCCAAAAGACAGCTTAGCCAGCCCACAGCTAGACAGAGATCCCAACAGGGATTTGCACGATTCTGGTAGATGCAAGGGCATGGACACTTGGCGTGCTAACGATTGCACTTTATTCCAGAGCAACACAGATCAGCGGTACCAAGAGCGCTATGATGAATCTGGCGAAGATGTAGATAGATGGTTCTTGCAGGTATTACCAGGAAATAAACAGGTGTCTGCACTTCTCTCTAGCTACCTTAGTAAAAGATCGGAAGGGTAGAGCACTAATTAACAGTAGCATTATAAGAGGCACTACTGTGGCAGTGAAAATACCAGCAGGACATCGGCGTCTCCCATTGCACCATGCAGACCTCCATGCCTTGAGTGCCACCAGCAGTACTCCATGCGAGCTGGACGCTCAGGGCACTTATGGCCACCCACCTTTGTGAGGTCAAAGGCTGACAGTGACTCTCTGCTGACCTCACACGGCTCTCGGGCACCCCGATGGCAGCACTGACGGCGCTAAGCTGACTGCCATGAGCAAAGGCTGACATGAAATGGCTGCTGCGCAACGCCAGGAGCAATGTCTGCCGGGCCGGGGGTTCGGATGGGAGCTCGGCCTTCGGCCTGGGAACTGCGCCTGGGAGCCAGGGACGTCCTCGATGTGCAGCTGGACACCTGGGCCTGAGAAAGCAAGGTTTCTTGAAAGAAAATTGGAAACATCGTCACCTAGTGGCTGTCTCAGGGGGACGGATCGAAACGCACAGCATCTCTTGGTTACCTGAAGTGCTGGTGTCCTACGCCCTCGTATGTCTCAATGACATAAAAAGGGACAGATTTTTACCCCAAATGCAGCTCCTTTCTGTGGGAAGCTTCCCGTGCTGCGCATCCTCCTCTCTTTCTAGTATGTGGCTTCGACTTTAGGCGTGTTGTTTTTTCTCCTTGTGAGAAACAAAGTTGTGTTTTTGCAATAGAAGGTGTTTTTGCAGTGGAAAAATCCACTAACCTTGCATATGCAAAAGTGGCATTGTGTGGCATAGCAGTGGGGAATCCGTTAAGCAGATAAGGGGAAGGTCCCACTGTCCCAAAATAACGAGGATAGCTAAGAAAAACAGGATGAGCAGTGCGAGATCAGTAAAAGCAAAGATCACGGGCCCTCTAGTCACAAGAGAAGAAGGAAAAAATAAAAGGTTAAGGAGAAATTAACGGTTGGTCAAATAAAATTGTACGTATATGGTATAGTAGTGCGTCGAGTAGGCTGTGAACCCGTAGTACTCAGCCAATGAAGAAACGGGAGAAATCAGGTGTCGGGTAATAGGGAATACACGGTTATGATAAACTTTTACTGCGCGCTCCTGCTTGCAGGACGCCCGCCATTGCAATCGCGAATAAAAAAGCTCCACAGAAGATCCTGTCTGAAGAAAATTATTGAGATTTTTCTCAGGGTTTAGGGGCTCGTCCCGGATCTTGTTGCCTACCAGAGAGTTCTTGCTACCACAGACAGGAAGGTGCACCCTCTGATTTCAGCGGTCCCGTCGGGGGTGGTGGCTTGTCTCGGGATGGCTGACAAAGGACTGAGACTGTTCATCTGAAGACAGGCTCTGAGAAGAACTGGGGAGAAAGGAGGCCAATACAGACAGACCACAGAGCACAGCCCAGACACAGCCCAGCCAGAGCACGTACACAGCACAGAGAGCACAGACACAGCCCAGACAGAGCCCAGACACAGCACGGACACAGCACAGACACAGCCCGGACACAGCCCAGACACAGCACAGGCACAGCACAGACGGAGCACAGACAGAGTAGAGAGAGCACACACACAGCACAGAGCCCAGACACAGCACGGACAGAGCCCAGACACGGCCCAGACACAGCCCAGACACAGCACAGACACAGCACGGACACAGCACGGACAGAGCACAGAGAGCACAGGCCCAGCACAGAGCACAGACACAGCACAGACACAGCCCGGACACCGGAGCCGTTATCCCAGCATGGCAGCAGCAAGGTGACAATGTGCTCGCCTGGAGGACAGCTGAAATCTTTCCGCATGTCTCACAGCTCACCCAGAGATCGGGATCACCTGGTTACTGCTGCTTTTAGATGGTGGTCTTCAGCCTGCTGTTCCCTAGGACGGCCCTCCACTGGGGTAGTCTGCTTCGCCTTCCTATTGCTCCTTCCCCTTCTCAGTAGGACTTTCTTCCCTTACTAAACGAGATGACTTGTGCATCCATTCTTTCATCTTGCGTGTATCGGTGACTGGGAATGCCACAGGGCAGTCCCCGGAGCCAGCTGTAGGGTCCGTCAGAGGGTTGGAGTGGCTGCAGGGCCTGTCAGCGGGGCTGGAGAGGCCGCAGGGCCCGTCAAAGGGGTTGGAGTGGCTGCGGGTAACATCCCAGGGCTCGGAAGGGCCTCAGAGCCCATCCCAGGGCTTGGAGGGCCTTCAGGGTGCGTCACAGGCTTGCATCAGATCAAGACGCATTTTCATAGACCCACACAATTTCTCTTGAAGGTGCTGAATTGTACTGAATAGTCTTCAAAACACATAGAGCAGACCCAGCAAACAAGCCGCTGGTGCTAGGAACTGGGTTTTGTTTTTGTTTGTTTGTTTGTTTTTCGTTAACTTTGTTTCATGAGAACAGATACCAAATGGGTATTTTCAGGCAAGGGCAAAGATGACCCTGGAGTTGAAGCTATCTAAAGGATGAATAACTAGGAATCTATTTACTCGAGAAGACCCTTTTGTAAGGAAAAATCCTACACACGTGCACTGGAGTTTGATACTAATCCATTTGTTGGAAACCACTGGAAAACAATGGAAAGCTATTCTAATACGAAGTACGCTCATTCTAATGCAAAAAATCACACCCCTAGAGTGAGAGACCCCAGCCCAAGAGGAGACCCTTCCCCTCTGAGGATGCGCAGAATCATTTTGTCATGTCAGCCGTAGGCTAATTCTGGAACCTGTGAGAAGTTAGGGGATTGTACTAGCATGGAAATGTAGTGATAAAAGATTGTATCAAGCGTGGCGTGGAAAATCTTTCCATGTGCTGGCTTTGTGGGAAACCACCTGGTACCCAGACTCGCGCAGTTCTGAAAGAAAACTGTGTCTCGACCTGGTGTCTGGATTGGCTTCTTGCGCATCGGGTAACAAATCCAAACTTTTCTCGGACAACTTGGCGAGCTGTAAATCTCTGGCACTGCCAGCATCGGGGCACACCTTTCTAAAACCTTTTAGCAGCGCCGTAGGATACCACATTTGTTCAGGGCTGAATTCCAAAGCCATCGGAGGTGGCAATCGTGATAAAACCCGGCCCACATCCCCCCCCAGCCCTTGCCACCTGTAGCCATCCTGCCTCAGGGCTGATCGCTGGCTGGAATTTTTAACTCCTTGTCTAACCACAGAGGTTGTCATTCGGGGACAAATACTGGGTTAAGTTCACCGTCGGTGCAAGAGGAGCACGTGCTACCTGCAAGTGGGCAAAAGCATCAGCAAACATAGGCCAGCCCCCAGGGATCATAAACAACAAGAAAGGGATTAAGAAAAAGCACCTAAAAAGCACAGAAAAACAACACCAGAAAGGAAAAAATCAACATTGTGACCAGCAACTATCAATCTCAGAGAAAGCTTATAAGAAACACTCTTTTAAAACATTCCGGTCAGATGTGACGTTAGCTCAACCCTTTGTGCCCCAGCTTGGCTGCCAAAAAGTCTGTTGTGGTGTAACCCGGCAGGCCGCTCAGCACCACACATCTGTTCGCTCACGTCCCCCCATCCTGAGTGAACGTGCAGAGAATCGGAAGGAAAATAAAAGCTCATAGGCATTGATAAAGAGTTTAATAATAAAGGAATAGAAAATAATAATACAAATCATACAATACATTAAAAAGACAATCAATAAAATTTATTAATGTAAACAATTTTTTCCCAGCCTAATGCTCTCCTATCACCACCATGATCACAACATCACAAAATATCACAAAAAATCCACCATGATCACAATATCACAAAATCACCTAGCAATTTCCCATCATTTCACACTAATGAATCCCCATCACCGTCATGACTTCCCATCCCACTGATCATTTCCTATCCCAGCAACCTCCCATTGCTGATCCCAAGGCTCAGTTCCCAACTCCCATCCATCCATCCATCCATCCATCCATCCATCCATCCATCCATCCATCCATCCATCCATCCACCCATTTTCTCCCGTCCGTGCTGGCCATGCCCACATCCATTCACGGACTGAGCATGGGCAGCGGGAGCGGGCTGCATTAAATCCCCTCGGCATCCCACTGCCAGAACAACTGCAGGCAGAGGCGTTGCTGAGTGAACACCTACACTAGAGGAATTTAAGAAAAAAGGCTATAAAGCAGAGAAAGGACCAGAAAGGAAGAAATAAGCTTTCAATCCCTGCCATTTTGTGTCCCAACAAGCAGTTCCCATGCCCAAACTTGCCCATGCCAGGTATTGCCCATCCCAACAGCTTCCATCGCAACACTCCCAACACTCATTCGTGACCCCCCCATCTCCCATCCCCCCCCGTTGCCCATCCCTGACAGTGAGAAACACTGACTAGCTACAGCACTAAAGAAGGGTAAGGGCAAGCGAGAGGGGAAAGGGCTGAAGAGTGCGGCTCAAGCTGGAGCAGGTGCCTGCAGAGGTCTCTGTGCCTGCGTGCTGAGCTCAGCGCCACTGGGTGCTGCAGGGGCCGTCGAGGAGCGCAGGGTCACGGGTAGCCGGCATACTTGGCTATGGCCCCGTCTTTCTGCCGCTGCGCGAAGAATTGCACAGGGCCGATCTTCATCTGGTGGGCCGCCCGCTGCCGCTCCTCCTGGGCCAGCTGCTTCAGGCGCTCCCGCTCGGGACGCTGCTGCAGCGTGATGGGCACCGGCTCCTCCTGCTCCTCCAGCGGCGTGGGCGCCGCGTCACCGCCTGCCCAGGGCCCCACGCAGGGCACGTAGTCCACGCGGGGCCGTGCCAGGGGCTGCAGCATGCGCGGCTGTGTGGGCAGAGCCCCCCGCTGCGCTTGGCCCCCCGCGGCTGGCAGGCACAGCGCTCTGGGCGCCTGCTCTAGGGCAGCGTCCCCTGTTCACGCCGTGCTGCCTGGTGGTGCCGGCACCACCTTCTCTTTGCCGCCAGCTGGGGATTGGGGGGCAGCGGGCACAGCTGGCACTGTCTGCGCGGCGCTGGGCATCGTGCTGGGGCTGCTGGAGGTGGGCTGCGGCTGCACGCAGGGCAGCTGGCGCCCTGGCCCCAGCGCCTTCGCCCTGGCCCCCAGCGGCTGCAAAGTCTCGCTGGGGGTCTTTGTGTCCCGGCGCTGGCGCTGCAGCGTCTTGCCCCTGACGCCTTGGGGACAGAGGCTGTCCTGGGGCCGCACGGCACCGGGCTCCGCGCTCGGAGTCTCCGGCAGCAGCCGCGCTCTGCGGGGAGGCGGCGACGCTGCTCCTTGCCCCCCAGCAGCCCCCGGGCTTCGGGCTCTCTTGCTGGGCGCCCGGCTGTTGTTGGTCGCTGGCTGCTGCCTGCCGCTGCCGTCTTTCCTGCTGCTGCCACGGCGTCCTGGGGCCTTGGACATCCTGGCGTCCCTGGCACGGCGTCCCTGGCAAGGCGTCTCGGGGCCTTGGACACCCTGGCCCAGCAGCATCTTCCTGTCCTTGCCAGGGGGTTTCTCCGTTGCTGGCCTCTTGGGCTGGGAGCTCTCCGCTGTCCTGGGGGTGCTGGTGGGCGCGCGGCGCTTGGCCCCCCGCTTGGTGCCGGTGGACACAGGGGCAGCCAGGGGGCTCTTGAGGGGACCCAGGGGGCATGTGGGCAGGGGTGTCCTCTGCTCACTGAGGACTTGGGTGTCAGGGGACCTCTTGGGGGGACTCAGGGGGGGTTTGGGCAGGGGTCTACTAGGGGAACTGAGGACCTGGGTGTCAGGGGACCTCCTGGGGGGACTCAGGGGTGGACTGGGTAGGGGTCTACTAAGGGCACCGGGCAGGGGACTGGCTGCAGGGCTGAGCGGGGGGCTCAATGCCAGCACAATAGGGGACTGCACCAACAGCCCACCCCCAACCTTCTCGGGGTACACCCCAGGGGTTGAGGGTACCTCACCGAGGGCTCCTGTGGCTTCCAGTCCCTGCGTGCTCGGCTCCTCGATGTCCTCGGAGAGGTCGGGCAGCTGGGAGAGGAGGCGGCTGAGGGCAGGACTGCTGGGCGAATCGGGGAAGGCGTCCTGGGGCTCCACGGCCTCGAGCCAGCTGAACAGCTCCTCCGTGCCGGGGATGTCCAGGTCGGCCAGGAGCTGGTCCTGCAGGTGCTGCAGCAGCTGGCTGTCCCCTGCCAGCTCTGGAAAGGCCTCGGCAAAGGCATCAGGGCCCAGCTCGGGCAGCTGCGGGGGCTCCTCAGGCACCTGCGGGGCTGTCGCCGCTGAGGACGAAGCAAGAAAATCCCCCAAGACGGGCGATGTCAGCTTTCCCATGGCTCATGGGTGTGGGGCGACAACGGGGCGGCTGTGCCAGCGCCAAACTCACCGTCGGGCGTCGCCGTCTGGGTGCTGCGGGTCGATGGAGCCAGGAAAGGCTCGGGGGGAGTGGGGTCAGGCAGCGGGGGCCCCTGGTCCTCGCTGAGCCCCACGGCGTGGTCGCAGGGCTCCGGCAGCTGCCCCTGGCTGCTGGTCACGGTGCGGGGCGTGGGGAGCGCCTGCCCCCGGAGCCGAGGCCCCGGGACGAGGGGTGGCGGGGGCCTGCGGTGGGCGGGGGCCTGCAACAGGCAGGTGCCTGCGGGGTGCAGGGGCTCCCCGTGGAGCACGGCCCTGGGCCCCAGCCCCAGCGCATGGTGGGGCACCAGTGTCCCCGTCACCATGGGCTGTCCGCACTGGCAGACAGGGGCACAGGGAAGAGCGGTGTGGGGGAGCTGCCCCACGGGGGGGAGCTGCACCACCTGCAGGTTATGCCCCACGGGGGGGAGCTGCACCGGCTGCAGGATATGCCCCACAGGGGGGAGCTGCACCGGCTGCAGGTGGTGCCCCTCGGGTGGGAGGTGCACCGGCTGCAGGATATGCTCCTCGGGTGGGAGGTGCACCACCTGCAGGTTATGCCCCACGGGGGGGAGCTGCACCGGCTGCAGGATATGCCCCACAGGGGGGAGCTGCACCAGCTGCAGGTGGTGCCCCTCGGGTGGGAGGTGCCCCCCAGGTGGCAGCTGCGCCACGGGTGGGAGCTGCAGCACCTGCCCCTGGACCTCCGGCACCACGTGCCAGACGGTGGCCTGGGGCAGCGCGTAGGAGAGGGTGGGTACCTGGGGGGGCTGCAAGGGCACCGCCATCGCTCCGGGGAGGGAGGGCAGCAGCCAGGCAGCCACCGTTGGCGGCTCAGCTGGGACAACGAAGGGGGAGTTGGGCGTCTGCGGCACCGGCGGCAGCCGTCTGGGGAATCTCTCTGTGAGGAAAAAGGGCGCTGGGCTGAGCTCTCGGGCGCTGGGCTCGCCGGCAGGGCCGCAGCCCCGGGAGGAGCGGGAGCCCGCTGCTGTACCTGCCATGGTCGCTGGAGAGTGGGGCGGTTCGTTGGGGAACCCGGGCAACGGGGGCTCCGCCCCAACGGCTGACCAGCCCCTCACCGCCATCTTGGTGAGGACTGCAGTTTCTCTACCCAAGCAGGCTTCCCAGCGCCATCAGTTTCCATCCCCATGAGCCTTTCCCGTCCCAGTCCTCATTTGCCAGGCCCAGGGGGGTTTCGCACTCCAACACTTTCCCCTCCCAAGGATTTTCCATCCCAAGACTTTTCCATCCCAAGACTTTTCATCCTCCCGGCGATTTCCCATCCCGACAGTTTCACAGCCCAACAGATTCCCATGCAAACTATTTCCCATCAGCACGAAGCGTTTCTTAATCCCATGAGATCTCATCCCAAAGACTTCCCATCCCTTGCATTTCTTTTCCAACTATTTCCTACCGCAACGAATCGTACCCACCCCATTCAAGATTTCCCATCCCAATAATTTCCCATCCCAAGAGAGATTTCCCTACCCCAATGCTTTTCCTTTCCAATGATTTCCTCCCCAAGGAAGATTTCCCATCCCAATGCCTTTCCTTAAGGATGACTTCCTCCCCAAGGAAGGTATCTCATCCCAATGCTTTTCCTTCCCAAGGAAGCTTTCCCATCCCAAGGAAGATTTCCCATCTCTTTCATTTCCTAGCCCCATGGCTTTCCAGCCCAAGGAAGTCTTCCCATCCCAGCAATCATTTCTCATCCCACTCATCATTTCCCATCCCCACGATTTCCCATTTTCACCATCCAAAAGACAGCTTAGCCAGCCCACAGCTAGACAGAGATCACAACAGGGATTTGCACGATTCTGGTAGATGCAAGGGCATGGACACTTGGCGTGCTAACGATTGCACTTTATTCCAGAGCAACACAGATCAGCGGTACCAAGAGCGCTATGATGAATCTGGCGAAGATGTAGATAGATGGTTCTTGCAGGTATTACCAGGAAATAAACAGGTGTCTGCACTTCTCTCTAGCTACCTTAGTAAAAGATCGGAAGGGTAGAGCACTAATTAACAGTAGCATTATAAGAGGCACTACTGTGGCAGTGAAAATACCAGCAGGACATCGGCGTCTCCCATTGCACCATGCAGACCTCCATGCCTTGAGTGCCACCAGCAGTACTCCATGCGAGCTGGACGCTCAGGGCACTTATGGCCACCCACCTTTGTGAGGTCAAAGGCTGACAGTGACTCTCTGCTGACCTCACACGGCTCTCGGGCACCCCGATGGCAGCACTGACGGCGCTAAGCTGACTGCCATGAGCAAAGGCTGACATGAAATGGCTGCTGCGCAACGCCAGGAGCAATGTCTGCCGGGCCGGGGGTTCGGATGGGAGCTCGGCCTTCGGCCTGGGAACTGCGCCTGGGAGCCAGGGACGTCCTCGATGTGCAGCTGGACACCTGGGCCTGAGAAAGCAAGGTTTCTTGAAAGAAAATTGGAAACATCGTCACCTAGTGGCTGTCTCAGGGGGACGGATCGAAACGCACAGCATCTCTTGGTTACCTGAAGTGCTGGTGTCCTACGCCCTCGTATGTCTCAATGACATAAAAAGGGACAGATTTTTACCCCAAATGCAGCTCCTTTCTGTGGGAAGCTTCCCGTGCTGCGCATCCTCCTCTCTTTCTAGTATGTGGCTTCGACTTTAGGCGTGTTGTTTTTTCTCCTTGTGAGAAACAAAGTTGTGTTTTTGCAATAGAAGGTGTTTTTGCAGTGGAAAAATCCACTAACCTTGCATATGCAAAAGTGGCATTGTGTGGCATAGCAGTGGGGAATCCGTTAAGCAGATAAGGGGAAGGTCCCACTGTCCCAAAATAACGAGGATAGCTAAGAAAAACAGGATGAGCAGTGCGAGATCAGTAAAAGCAAAGATCACGGGCCCTCTAGTCACAAGAGAAGAAGGAAAAAATAAAAGGTTAAGGAGAAATTAACGGTTGGTCAAATAAAATTGTACGTATATGGTATAGTAGTGCGTCGAGTAGGCTGTGAACCCGTAGTACTCAGCCAATGAAGAAACGGGAGAAATCAGGTGTCGGGTAATAGGGAATACACGGTTATGATAAACTTTTACTGCGCGCTCCTGCTTGCAGGATGCCCGCCATTGCAATCGCGAATAAAAAAGCTCCACAGAAGATCCTGTCTGAAGAAAATTATTGAGATTTTTCTCAGGGTTTAGGGGCTCGTCCCGGATCTTGTTGCCTACCAGAGAGTTCTTGCTACCACAGACAGGAAGGTGCACCCTCTGATTTCAGCGGTCCCGTCGGGGGTGGTGGCTTGTCTCGGGATGGCTGACAAAGGACTGAGACTGTTCATCTGAAGACAGGCTCTGAGAAGAAGTGGGGAGAAAGGAGGCCAATACAGACAGACCACAGAGCACAGCCCAGACACAGCCCAGCCAGAGCACGTACACAGCACAGAGAGCACAGACACAGCCCGGACACAGCACAGACACAGCCCAGCCAGAGCCCAGACACAGCACGGACAGAGCCCAGCCAGAGCCCAGACACAGCACAGAGCCCAGACACAGCACGGACAGAGCCCAGACACGGCCCAGACACAGCCCAGACACAGCACGGACAGAGCACGGACAGAGCACAGACAGAGCACGGACAGAGCCCAGACACAGCCCAGACACAGCCCGGACACAGCACGGACAGAGCACAGAGAGCACAGGCCCAGCACAGAGCACAGGCCCAGCACAGACACAGCCCGGACACCGGAGCCGTTATCCCAGCATGGCAGCAGCAAGGTGACAATGTGCTCGCCTGGAGGACAGCTGAAATCTTTCCGCATGTCTCACAGCTCACCCAGAGATCGGGATCACCTGGTTACTGCTGCTTTTAGATGGTGGTCTTCAGCCTGCTGTTCCCTAGGACGGCCCTCCACTGGGGTAGTCTGCTTCGCCTTCCTATTGCTCCTTCCCCTTCTCAGTAGGACTCTCTTCCCTTACTAAACGAGATGACTTGTGCATCCATTCTTTCATCTTGTGTGTATCGGTGCCTGGGAATGCCACAGGGCAGTCCCCGGAGCCAGCTGTAGGGTCCGTCAGAGGGTTGGAGTGGCTGCAGGGCCTGTCAGCGGGGCTGGAGAGGCCGCAGGGCCCGTCAAAGGGGTTGGAGTGGCTGCGGGTAACATCCCAGGGCTCGGAAGGGCCTCAGAGCCCATCCCAGGGCTTGGAGGGCCTTCAGGGTGCGTCACAGGCTTGCATCAGATCAAGACGCATTTTCATAGACCCACACAATTTCTCTTGAAGGTGCTGAATTGTACTGAATAGTCTTCAAAACACATAGAGCAGACCCAGCAAACAAGCCGCTGGTGCTAGGAACTGGGTTTTGTTTTTGTTTGTTTGTTTGTTTTTCGTTAACTTTGTTTCATGAGAACAGATACCAAATGGGTATTTTCAGGCAAGGGCAAAGATGACCCTGGAGTTGAAGCTATCTAAAGGATGAATAACTAGGAATCTATTTACTCGAGAAGACCCTTTTGTAAGGAAAAATCCTACACACGTGCACTGGAGTTTGATACTAATCCATTTGTTGGAAACCACTGGAAAACAATGGAAAGCTATTCTAATACGAAGTACGCTCATTCTAATACAAAAAAACACACCCCTAGAGTGAGAGACCCCAGCCCAAGAGGAGACCCTTCCCCTCTGAGGATGCGCAGAATCATTTTGTCATGTCAGCCGTAGGCTAATTCTGGAACCTGTGAGAAGTTAGGGGATTGTACTAGCATGGAAATGTAGTGATAAAAGATTGTATCAAGCGTGGCGTGGAAAATCTTTCCATGTGCTGGCTTTGTGGGAAACCACCTGGTACCCAGACTCGCGCAGTTCTGAAAGAAAACTGTGTCTCGACCTGGTGTCTGGATTGGCTTCTTGCGCATCGGGTAACAAATCCAAACTTTTCTCGGACAACTTGGCGAGCTGTAAATCTCTGGCACTGCCAGCATCGGGGCACACCTTTCTAAAACCTTTTAGCAGCGCCGTAGGATACCACATTTGTTCAGGGCTGAATTCCAAAGCCATCGGAGGTGGCAATCGTGATAAAACCCGGCCCACATCCCCCCCCAGCCCTTGCCACCTGTAGCCATCCTGCCTCAGGGCTGATCGCTGGCTGGAATTTTTAACTCCTTGTCTAACCACAGAGGTTGTCATTCGGGGACAAATACTGGGTTAAGTTCACCGTCGGTGCAAGAGGAGCACGTGCTACCTGCAAGTGGGCAAAAGCATCAGCAAACATAGGCCAGCCCCCAGGGATCATAAACAACAAGAAAGGGATTAAGAAAAAGCACCTAAAAAGCACAGAAAAACAACACCAGAAAGGAAAAAATCAACATTGTGACCAGCAACTATCAATCTCAGAGAAAGCTTATAAGAAACACTCTTTTAAAACATTCCGGTCAGATGTGACGTTAGCTCAACCCTTTGTGCCCCAGCTTGGCTGCCAAAAAGTCTGTTGTGGTGTAACCCGGCAGGCCGCTCAGCACCACACATCTGTTCGCTCACGTCCCCCCATCCTGAGTGAACGTGCAGAGAATCGGAAGGAAAATAAAAGCTCATAGGCATTGATAAAGAGTTTAATAATAAAGGAATAGAAAATAATAATACAAATCATACAATACATTAAAAAGACAATCAATAAAATTTATTAATGTAAACAATTTTTTCCCAGCCTAATGCTCTCCTATCACCACCATGATCACAACATCACAAAATATCACAAAAAATCCACCATGATCACAATATCACAAAATCACCTAGCAATTTCCCATCATTTCACACTAATGAATCCCCATCACCGTCATGACTTCCCATCCCACTGATCATTTCCTATCCCAGCAACCTCCCATTGCTGATCCCAAGGCTCAGTTCCCAACTCCCATCCATCCATCCATCCATCCATCCATCCATCCATCCATCCATCCATCCATCCATCCACCCATTTTCTCCCGTCCGTGCTGGCCATGCCCACATCCATTCACGGACTGAGCATGGGCAGCGGGAGCGGGCTGCATTAAATCCCCTCGGCATCCCACTGCCAGAACAACTGCAGGCAGAGGCGTTGCTGAGTGAACACCTACACTAGAGGAATTTAAGAAAAAAGGCTATAAAGCAGAGAAAGGACCAGAAAGGAAGAAATAAGCTTTCAATCCCTGCCATTTTGTGTCCCAACAAGCAGTTCCCATGCCCAAACTTGCCCATGCCAGGTATTGCCCATCCCAACAGCTTCCATCGCAACACTCCCAACACTCATTCGTGACCCCCCCATCTCCCATCCCCCCCCGTTGCCCATCCCTGACAGTGAGAAACACTGACTAGCTACAGCACTAAAGAAGGGTAAGGGCAAGCGAGAGGGGAAAGGGCTGAAGAGTGCGGCTCAAGCTGGAGCAGGTGCCTGCAGAGGTCTCTGTGCCTGCGTGCTGAGCTCAGCGCCACTGGGTGCTGCAGGGGCCGTCGAGGAGCGCAGGGTCACGGGTAGCCGGCATACTTGGCTATGGCCCCGTCTTTCTGCCGCTGCGCGAAGAATTGCACAGGGCCGATCTTCATCTGGTGGGCCGCCCGCTGCCGCTCCTCCTGGGCCAGCTGCTTCAGGCGCTCCCGCTCGGGACGCTGCTGCAGCGTGATGGGCACCGGCTCCTCCTGCTCCTCCAGCGGCGTGGGCGCCGCGTCACCGCCTGCCCAGGGCCCCACGCAGGGCACGTAGTCCACGCGGGGCCGTGCCAGGGGCTGCAGCATGCGCGGCTGTGTGGGCAGAGCCCCCCGCTGCGCTTGGCCCCCCGCGGCTGGCAGGCACAGCGCTCTGGGCGCCTGCTCTAGGGCAGCGTCCCCTGTTCACGCCGTGCTGCCTGGTGGTGCCGGCACCACCTTCTCTTTGCCGCCAGCTGGGGATTGGGGGGCAGCGGGCACAGCTGGCACTGTCTGCGCGGCGCTGGGCATCGTGCTGGGGCTGCTGGAGGTGGGCTGCGGCTGCACGCAGGGCAGCTGGCGCCCTGGCCCCAGCGCCTTCGCCCTGGCCCCCAGCGGCTGCAAAGTCTCGCTGGGGGTCTTTGTGTCCCGGCGCTGGCGCTGCAGCGTCTTGCCCCTGACGCCTTGGGGACAGAGGCTGTCCTGGGGCCGCACGGCACCGGGCTCCGCGCTCGGAGTCTCCGGCAGCAGCCGCGCTCTGCGGGGAGGCGGCGACGCTGCTCCTTGCCCCCCAGCAGCCCCCGGGCTTCGGGCTCTCTTGCTGGGCGCCCGGCTGTTGTTGGTCGCTGGCTGCTGCCTGCCGCTGCCGTCTTTCCTGCTGCTGCCACGGCGTCCTGGGGCCTTGGACATCCTGGCGTCCCTGGCACGGCGTCCCTGGCAAGGCGTCTCGGGGCCTTGGACACCCTGGCCCAGCAGCATCTTCCTGTCCTTGCCAGGGGGTTTCTCCGTTGCTGGCCTCTTGGGCTGGGAGCTCTCCGCTGTCCTGGGGGTGCTGGTGGGCGCGCGGCGCTTGGCCCCCCGCTTGGTGCCGGTGGACACAGGGGCAGCCAGGGGGCTCTTGAGGGGACCCAGGGGGCATGTGGGCAGGGGTGTCCTCTGCTCACTGAGGACTTGGGTGTCAGGGGACCTCTTGGGGGGACTCAGGGGGGGTTTGGGCAGGGGTCTACTAGGGGAACTGAGGACCTGGGTGTCAGGGGACCTCCTGGGGGGACTCAGGGGTGGACTGGGTAGGGGTCTACTAAGGGCACCGGGCAGGGGACTGGCTGCAGGGCTGAGCGGGGGGCTCAATGCCAGCACAATAGGGGACTGCACCAACAGCCCACCCCCAACCTTCTCGGGGTACACCCCAGGGGTTGAGGGTACCTCACCGAGGGCTCCTGTGGCTTCCAGTCCCTGCGTGCTCGGCTCCTCGATGTCCTCGGAGAGGTCGGGCAGCTGGGAGAGGAGGCGGCTGAGGGCAGGACTGCTGGGCGAATCGGGGAAGGCGTCCTGGGGCTCCACGGCCTCGAGCCAGCTGAACAGCTCCTCCGTGCCGGGGATGTCCAGGTCGGCCAGGAGCTGGTCCTGCAGGTGCTGCAGCAGCTGGCTGTCCCCTGCCAGCTCTGGAAAGGCCTCGGCAAAGGCATCAGGGCCCAGCTCGGGCAGCTGCGGGGGCTCCTCAGGCACCTGCGGGGCTGTCGCCGCTGAGGACGAAGCAAGAAAATCCCCCAAGACGGGCGATGTCAGCTTTCCCATGGCTCATGGGTGTGGGGCGACAACGGGGCGGCTGTGCCAGCGCCAAACTCACCGTCGGGCGTCGCCGTCTGGGTGCTGCGGGTCGATGGAGCCAGGAAAGGCTCGGGGGGAGTGGGGTCAGGCAGCGGGGGCCCCTGGTCCTCGCTGAGCCCCACGGCGTGGTCGCAGGGCTCCGGCAGCTGCCCCTGGCTGCTGGTCACGGTGCGGGGCGTGGGGAGCGCCTGCCCCCGGAGCCGAGGCCCCGGGACGAGGGGTGGCGGGGGCCTGCGGTGGGCGGGGGCCTGCAACAGGCAGGTGCCTGCGGGGTGCAGGGGCTCCCCGTGGAGCACGGCCCTGGGCCCCAGCCCCAGCGCATGGTGGGGCACCAGTGTCCCCGTCACCATGGGCTGTCCGCACTGGCAGACAGGGGCACAGGGAAGAGCGGTGTGGGGGAGCTGCCCCACGGGGGGGAGCTGCACCACCTGCAGGTTATGCCCCACGGGGGGGAGCTGCACCGGCTGCAGGATATGCCCCACAGGGGGGAGCTGCACCGGCTGCAGGTGGTGCCCCTCGGGTGGGAGGTGCACCGGCTGCAGGATATGCTCCTCGGGTGGGAGGTGCACCACCTGCAGGTTATGCCCCACGGGGGGGAGCTGCACCGGCTGCAGGATATGCCCCACAGGGGGGAGCTGCACCAGCTGCAGGTGGTGCCCCTCGGGTGGGAGGTGCCCCCCAGGTGGCAGCTGCGCCACGGGTGGGAGCTGCAGCACCTGCCCCTGGACCTCCGGCACCACGTGCCAGACGGTGGCCTGGGGCAGCGCGTAGGAGAGGGTGGGTACCTGGGGGGGCTGCAAGGGCACCGCCATCGCTCCGGGGAAGGAGGGCAGCAGCCAGGCAGCCACCGTTGGCGGCTCAGCTGGGACAACGAAGGGGGAGTTGGGCGTCTGCGGCACCGGCGGCAGCCGTCTGGGGAATCTCTCTGTGAGGAAAAAGGGCGCTGGGCTGAGCTCTCGGGCGCTGGGCTCGCCGGCAGGGCCGCAGCCCCGGGAGGAGCGGGAGCCCGCTGCTGTACCTGCCATGGTCGCTGGAGAGTGGGGCGGTTCGTTGGGGAACCCGGGCAACGGGGGCTCCGCCCCAACGGCTGACCAGCCCCTCACCGCCATCTTGGTGAGGACTGCAGTTTCTCTACCCAAGCAGGCTTCCCAGCGCCATCAGTTTCCATCCCCATGAGCCTTTCCCGTCCCAGTCCTCATTTGCCAGGCCCAGGGGGGTTTCGCACTCCAACACTTTCCCCTCCCAAGGATTTTCCATCCCAAGACTTTTCCATCCCAAGACTTTTCATCCTCCCGGCGATTTCCCATCCCGACAGTTTCACAGCCCAACAGATTCCCATGCAAACTATTTCCCATCAGCACGAAGCGTTTCTTAATCCCATGAGATCTCATCCCAAAGACTTCCCATCCCTTGCATTTCTTTTCCAACTATTTCCTACCGCAACGAATCGTACCCACCCCATTCAAGATTTCCCATCCCAATAATTTCCCATCCCAAGAGAGATTTCCCTACCCCAATGCTTTTCCTTTCCAATGATTTCCTCCCCAAGGAAGATTTCCCATCCCAATGCCTTTCCTTAAGGATGCCTTCCTCCCCAAGGAAGGTATCTCATCCCAATGCTTTTCCTTCCCAAGGAAGCTTTCCCATCCCAAGGAAGATTTCCCATCTCTTTCATTTCCTAGCCCCATGGCTTTCCAGCCCAAGGAAGTCTTCCCATCCCAGCAATCATTTCTCATCCCACTCATCATTTCCCATCCCCACGATTTCCCATTTTCACCATCCAAAAGACAGCTTAGCCAGCCCACAGCTAGAGAGAGATCACAACAGGGATTTGTACGATTCTGGTAGATTCAAGGGCATGGACACTTGGCGTGCTAACGATTGCACTTTATTCCAGGGCAACACAGATCACCGGTACCAAGAGCGCTATGATGAATCTGGCGAAGATGTAGATAGATGGTTCTTGCAGGTATTACCAGGAAATAAACAGGTGTCTGCACTTCTCTCTAGCTACCTTAGTAAAAGATCGGAAGGGTAGAGCACTAATTAACAGTAGCATTATAAGAGGCACTACTGTGGCAGTGAAAATACCAGCAGGACATCGGCGTCTCCCATTGCACCATGCAGACCTCCATGCCTTGAGTGCCACCAGCAGTACTCCATGCGAGCTGGACGCTCAGGGCACTTATGGCCACCCACCTTTGTGAGGTCAAAGGCTGACAGTGACTCTCTGCTGACCTCACACGGCTCTCGGGCACCCCGATGGCAGCACTGACGGCGCTAAGCTGACTGCCATGAGCAAAGGCTGACATGAAATGGCTGCTGCGCAACGCCAGGAGCAATGTCTGCCGGGCCGGGGGTTCGGATGGGAGCTCGGCCTTCGGCCTGGGAACTGCGCCTGGGAGCCAGGGACGTCCTCGATGTGCAGCTGGACACCTGGGCCTGAGAAAGCAAGGTTTCTTGAAAGAAAATTGGAAACATCGTCACCTAGTGGCTGTCTCAGGGGGACGGATCGAAACGCACAGCATCTCCTGGTTACCTGAAGTGCTGGTGTCCTACGCCCTCGTATGTCTCAATGACATAAAAAGGGACAGATTTTTACCCCAAATGCAGCTCCTTTCTGTGGGAAGCTTCCCGTGCTGCGCATCCTCCTCTCTTTCTAGTATGTGGCTTCGACTTTAGGCGTGTTGTTTTTTCTCCTTGTGAGAAACAAAGTTGTGTTTTTGCAATAGAAGGTGTTCTTGCAGTGGAAAAATCCACTAACCTTGCATATGCAAAAGTGGCATTGTGTGGCATAGCAGTGGGGAATCCGTTAAGCAGATAAGGGGAAGGTCCCACTGTCCCAAAATAACGAGGATAGCTAAGAAAAACAGGATGAGCAGTGCGAGATCAGTAAAAGCAAAGATCACGGGCCCTCTAGTCACAAGAGAAGAAGGAAAAAATAAAAGGTTAAGGAGAAATTAACGGTTGGTCAAATAAAATTGTACGTATATGGTATAGTAGTGCGTCGAGTAGGCTGTGAACCCGTAGTACTCAGCCAATGAAGAAACAGGGGAGAAATCAGGTGTCGGGTAATAGGGAATACACGGTTATGATAAACTTTTACTGCGCGCTCCTGCTTGCAGGATGCCCGCCATTGCAATCGCGAATAAAAAAGCTCCACAGAAGATCCTGTCTGAAGAAAATTATTGAGATTTTTCTCAGGGTTTAGGGGCTCGTCCCGGATCTTGTTGCCTACCAGAGAGTTCTTGCTACCACAGACAGGAAGGTGCACCCTCTGATTTCAGCGGTCCCGTCGGGGGTGGTGGCTTGTCTCGGGATGGCTGACAAAGGACTGAGACTGTTCATCTGAAGACAGGCTCTGAGAAGAACTGGGGAGAAAGGAGGCCAATACAGACAGACCACAGAGCACAGCCCAGACACAGCCCAGCCAGAGCACGTACACAGCACAGAGAGCACAGACACAGCCCGGACACAGCACAGACACAGCCCAGCCAGAGCCCAGACACAGCACGGACAGAGCCCAGCCAGAGCCCAGACACAGCACAGAGCCCAGACACAGCACGGACAGAGCCCAGACACGGCCCAGACACAGCCCAGACACAGCACGGACAGAGCACGGACAGAGCACAGACAGAGCACGGACAGAGCCCAGACACAGCCCAGACACAGCCCGGACACAGCACGGACAGAGCACAGAGAGCACAGGCCCAGCACAGAGCACAGGCCCAGCACAGACACAGCCCGGACACCGGAGCCGTTATCCCAGCATGGCAGCAGCAAGGTGACAATGTGCTCGCCTGGAGGACAGCTGAAATCTTTCCGCATGTCTCACAGCTCACCCAGAGATCGGGATCACCTGGTTACTGCTGCTTTTAGATGGTGGTCTTCAGCCTGCTGTTCCCTAGGACGGCCCTCCACTGGGGTAGTCTGCTTCGCCTTCCTATTGCTCCTTCCCCTTCTCAGTAGGACTCTCTTCCCTTACTAAACGAGATGACTTGTGCATCCATTCTTTCATCTTGTGTGTATCGGTGACTGGGAATGCCACAGGGCAGTCCCCGGAGCCAGCTGTAGGGTCCGTCAGAGGGTTGGAGTGGCTGCAGGGCCTGTCAGCGGGGCTGGAGAGGCCGCAGGGCCCGTCAAAGGGGTTGGAGTGGCTGCGGGTAACATCCCAGGGCTCGGAAGGGCCTCAGAGCCCATCCCAGGGCTTGGAGGGCCTTCAGGGTGCGTCACAGGCTTGCATCAGATCAAGACGCATTTTCATAGACCCACACAATTTCTCTTGAAGGTGCTGAATTGTACTGAATAGTCTTCAAAACACATAGAGCAGACCCAGCAAACAAGCCGCTGGTGCTAGGAACTGGGTTTTGTTTTTGTTTGTTTGTTTGTTTTTCGTTAACTTTGTTTCATGAGAACAGATACCAAATGGGTATTTTCAGGCAAGGGCAAAGATGACCCTGGAGTTGGAGCTATCTAAAGGATGAATAACTAGGAATCTATTTACTCGAGAAGACCCTTTTGTAAGGAAAAATCCTACACACGTGCACTGGAGTTTGATACTAATCCATTTGTTGGAAACCACTGGAAAACAATGGAAAGCTATTCTAATACGAAGTACGCTCATTCTAATACAAAAAAACACACCCCTAGAGTGAGAGACCCCAGCCCAACAGGAGACCCTTCCCCTCTGAGGATGCGCAGAATCATTTTGTCATGTCAGCCGTAGGCTAATTCTGGAACCTGTGAGAAGTTAGGGGATTGTACTAGCATGGAAATGTAGTGATAAAAGATTGTATCAAGCGTGGCGTGGAAAATCTTTCCATGTGCTGGCTTTGTGGGAAACCACCTGGTACCCAGACTCGCGCAGTTCTGAAAGAAAACTGTGTCTCGACCTGGTGTCTGGATTGGCTTCTTGCGCATCGGGTAACAAATCCAAACTTTTCTCGGACAACTTGGCGAGCTGTAAATCTCTGGCACTGCCAGCATCGGGGCACACCTTTCTAAAACCTTTTAGCAGCGCCGTAGGATACCACATTTGTTCAGGGCTGAATTCCAAAGCCATCGGAGGTGGCAATCGTGATAAAACCCGGCCCACATCCCCCCCCAGCCCTTGCCACCTGTAGCCATCCTGCCTCAGGGCTGATCGCTGGCTGGAATTTTTAACTCCTTGTCTAACCACAGAGGTTGTCATTCGGGGACAAATACTGGGTTAAGTTCACCGTCGGTGCAAGAGGAGCACGTGCTACCTGCAAGTGGGCAAAAGCATCAGCAAACATAGGCCAGCCCCCAGGGATCATAAACAACAAGAAAGGGATTAAGAAAAAGCACCTAAAAAGCACAGAAAAACAACACCAGAAAGGAAAAAATCAACATTGTGACCAGCAACTATCAATCTCAGAGAAAGCTTATAAGAAACACTCTTTTAAAACATTCCGGTCAGATGTGACGTTAGCTCAACCCTTTGTGCCCCAGCTTGGCTGCCAAAAAGTCTGTTGTGGTGTAACCCGGCAGGCCGCTCAGCACCACACATCTGTTCGCTCACGTCCCCCCATCCTGAGTGAACGTGCAGAGAATCGGAAGGAAAATAAAAGCTCATAGGCATTGATAAAGAGTTTAATAATAAAGGAATAGAAAATAATAATACAAATCATACAATACATTAAAAAGACAATCAATAAAATTTATTAATGTAAACAATTTTTTCCCAGCCTAATGCTCTCCTATCACCACCATGATCACAACATCACAAAATATCACAAAAAATCCACCATGATCACAATATCACAAAATCACCTAGCAATTTCCCATCATTTCACACTAATGAATCCCCATCACCGTCATGACTTCCCATCCCACTGATCATTTCCTATCCCAGCAACCTCCCATTGCTGATCCCAAGGCTCAGTTCCCAACTCCCATCCATCCATCCATCCATCCATCCATCCATCCATCCATCCATCCATCCATCCATCCATCCATCCATCCACCCATTTTCTCCCGTCCGTGCTGGCCATGCCCACATCCATTCACGGACTGAGCATGGGCAGCGGGAGCGGGCTGCATTAAATCCCCTCGGCATCCCACTGCCAGAACAACTGCAGGCAGAGGCGTTGCTGAGTGAACACCTACACTAGAGGAATTTAAGAAAAAAGGCAATAAAGCAGAGAAAGGACCAGAAAGGAAGAAATAAGCTTTCAATCCCTGCCATTTTGTGTCCCAACAAGCAGTTCCCATGCCCAAACTTGCCCATGCCAGGTATTGCCCATCCCAACAGCTTCCATCGCAACACTCCCAACACTCATTCGTGACCCCCCCATCTCCCATCCCCCCCCGTTGCCCATCCCTGACAGTGAGAAACACTGACTAGCTACAGCACTAAAGAAGGGTAAGGGCAAGCGAGAGGGGAAAGGGCTGAAGAGTGCGGCTCAAGCTGGAGCAGGTGCCTGCAGAGGTCTCTGTGCCTGCGTGCTGAGCTCAGCGCCACTGGGTGCTGCAGGGGCCGTCGAGGAGCGCAGGGTCACGGGTAGCCGGCATACTTGGCTATGGCCCCGTCTTTCTGCCGCTGCGCGAAGAATTGCACAGGGCCGATCTTCATCTGGTGGGCCGCCCGCTGCCGCTCCTCCTGGGCCAGCTGCTTCAGGCGCTCCCGCTCGGGACGCTGCTGCAGCGTGATGGGCACCGGCTCCTCCTGCTCCTCCAGCGGCGTGGGCGCCGCGTCACCGCCTGCCCAGGGCCCCACGCAGGGCACGTAGTCCACGCGGGGCCGTGCCAGGGGCTGCAGCATGCGCGGCTGTGTGGGCAGAGCCCCCCGCTGCGCTTGGCCCCCCGCGGCTGGCAGGCACAGCGCTCTGGGCGCCTGCTCTAGGGCAGCGTCCCCTGTTCACGCCGTGCTGCCTGGTGGTGCCGGCACCACCTTCTCTTTGCCGCCAGCTGGGGATTGGGGGGCAGCGGGCACAGCTGGCACTGTCTGCGCGGCGCTGGGCATCGTGCTGGGGCTGCTGGAGGTGGGCTGCGGCTGCACGCAGGGCAGCTGGCGCCCTGGCCCCAGCGCCTTCGCCCTGGCCCCCAGCGGCTGCAAAGTCTCGCTGGGGGTCTTTGTGTCCCGGCGCTGGCGCTGCAGCGTCTTGGCCCTGACGCCTTGGGGACAGAGGCTGTCCTGGGGCCGCACGGCACCGGGCTCCGCGCTCGGAGTCTCCGGCAGCAGCCGCGCTCTGCGGGGAGGCGGCGACGCTGCTCCTTGCCCCCCAGCAGCCCCCGGGCTTCGGGCTCTCTTGCTGGGCGCCCGGCTGTTGTTGGTCGCTGGCTGCTGCCTGCCGCTGCCGTCTTTCCTGCTGCTGCCACGGCGTCCTGGGGCCTTGGACATCCTGGCGTCCCTGGCACGGCGTCCCTGGCAAGGCGTCTCGGGGCCTTGGACACCCTGGCCCAGCAGCATCTTCCTGTCCTTGCCAGGGGGTTTCTCCGTTGCTGGCCTCTTGGGCTGGGAGCTCTCCGCTGTCCTGGGGGTGCTGGTGGGCGCGCGGCGCTTGGCCCCCCGCTTGGTGCCGGTGGACACAGGGGCAGCCAGGGGGCTCTTGAGGGGACCCAGGGGGCATGTGGGCAGGGGTGTCCTCTGCTCACTGAGGACTTGGGTGTCAGGGGACCTCTTGGGGGGACTCAGGGGGGGTTTGGGCAGGGGTCTACTAGGGGAACTGAGGACCTGGGTGTCAGGGGACCTCCTGGGGGGACTCAGGGGTGGACTGGGTAGGGGTCTACTAAGGGCACCGGGCAGGGGACTGGCTGCAGGGCTGAGCGGGGGGCTCAATGCCAGCACAATAGGGGACTGCACCAACAGCCCACCCCCAACCTTCTCGGGGTACACCCCAGGGGTTGAGGGTACCTCACCGAGGGCTCCTGTGGCTTCCAGTCCCTGCGTGCTCGGCTCCTCGATGTCCTCGGAGAGGTCGGGCAGCTGGGAGAGGAGGCGGCTGAGGGCAGGACTGCTGGGCGAATCGGGGAAGGCGTCCTGGGGCTCCACGGCCTCGAGCCAGCTGAACAGCTCCTCCGTGCCGGGGATGTCCAGGTCGGCCAGGAGCTGGTCCTGCAGGTGCTGCAGCAGCTGGCTGTCCCCTGCCAGCTCTGGAAAGGCCTCGGCGAAGGCATCAGGGCCCAGCTCGGGCAGCTGCGGGGGCTCCTCAGGCACCTGCGGGGCTGTCGCCGCTGAGGACGAAGCAAGAAAATCCCCCAAGACGGGCGATGTCAGCTTTCCCATGGCTCATGGGTGTGGGGCGACAACGGGGCGGCTGTGCCAGCGCCAAACTCACCGTCGGGCGTCGCCGTCTGGGTGCTGCGGGTCGATGGAGCCAGGAAAGGCTCGGGGGGAGTGGGGTCAGGCAGCGGGGGCCCCTGGTCCTCGCTGAGCCCCACGGCGTGGTCGCAGGGCTCCGGCAGCTGCCCCTGGCTGCTGGTCACGGTGCGGGGCGTGGGGAGCGCCTGCCCCCGGAGCCGAGGCCCCGGGACGAGGGGTGGCGGGGGCCTGCGGTGGGCGGGGGCCTGCAACAGGCAGGTGCCTGCGGGGTGCAGGGGCTCCCCGTGGAGCACGGCCCTGGGCCCCAGCCCCAGCGCATGGTGGGGCACCAGTGTCCCCGTCACCATGGGCTGTCCGCACTGGCAGACAGGGGCACAGGGAAGAGCGGTGTGGGGGAGCTGCCCCACGGGGGGGAGCTGCACCACCTGCAGGTTATGCCCCACGGGGGGGAGCTGCACCGGCTGCAGGTTATGCTCCTCGGGTGGGAGCTGCACCACCTGCAGGTTATGCCCCACGGGGGGGAGCTGCACCGGCTGCAGGTTATGCCCCACGGGTGGGAGGTGCACCACCTGCAGGTTATGCCCCACGGGTGGGAGCTGCACCGGCTGCAGGATATGCCCCACAGGGGGGAGCTGCACCAGAGGCAGGTGGTGCCCCCCGGGTGGGAGGTGCCCCCCAGGTGGCAGCTGCGCCACGGGTGGGAGCTGCAGCACCTGCCCCTGGACCTCCGGCACCACGTGCCAGACGGTGGCCTGGGGCAGCGCGTAGGAGAGGGTGGGTACCTGGGGGGGCTGCAAGGGCACCGCCATCGCTCCGGGGAAGGAGGGCAGCAGCCAGGCAGCCACCGTTGGCGGCTCAGCTGGGACAACGAAGGGGGAGTTGGGCGTCTGCGGCACCGGCGGCAGCCGTCTGGGGAATCTCTCTGTGAGGAAAAAGGGCGCTGGGCTGAGCTCTCGGGCGCTGGGCTCGCCGGCAGGGCCGCAGCCCCGGGAGGAGCGGGAGCCCGCTGCTGTACCTGCCATGGTCGCTGGAGAGTGGGGCGGTTCGTTGGGGAACCTGGGCAACGGGGGCTCCGCCCCAACGGCTGACCAGCCCCTCACCGCCATCTTGGTGAGGACTGCAGTTTCTCTACCCAAGCAGGCTTCCCAGCGCCATCAGTTTCCATCCCCATGAGCCTTTCCCGTCCCAGTCCTCATTTGCCAGGCCCAGGGGGGTTTCGCACTCCAACACTTTCCCCTCCCAAGGATTTTCCATCCCAAGACTTTTCCATCCCAAGACTTTTCATCCTCCCGGCGATTTCCCATCCCGACAGTTTCACAGCCCAACAGATTCCCATGCAAACTATTTCCCATCAGCACGAAGCGTTTCTTAATCCCATGAGATCTCATCCCAAAGACTTCCCGTCCCTTGCATTTCTTTTCCAACTATTTCCTACCGCAACGAATCGTACCCACCCCATTCAAGATTTCCCATCCCAATAATTTCCCATCCCAAGAGAGATTTCCCTACCCCAATGCTTTTCCTTTCCAATGATTTCCTCCCCAAGGAAGATTTCCCATCCCAATGCCTTTCCTTAAGGATGCCTTCCTCCCCAAGGAAGGTATCTCATCCCAATGCTTTTCCTTCCCAAGGAAGCTTTCCCATCCCAAGGAAGATTTCCCATCTCTTTCATTTCCTAGCCCCATGGCTTTCCAGCCCAAGGAAGTCTTCCCATCCCAGCAATCATTTCTCATCCCACTCATCATTTCCCATCCCCACGATTTCCCATTTTCACCATCCAAAAGACAGCTTAGCCAGCCCACAGCTAGAGAGAGATCACAACAGGGATTTGTACGATTCTGGTAGATTCAAGGGCATGGACACTTGGCGTGCTAACGATTGCACTTTATTCCAGGGCAACACAGATCACCGGTACCAAGAGCGCTATGATGAATCTGGCGAAGATGTAGATAGATGGTTCTTGCAGGTATTACCAGGAAATAAACAGGTGTCTGCACTTCTCTCTAGCTACCTTAGTAAAAGATCGGAAGGGTAGAGCACTAATTAACAGTAGCATTATAAGAGGCACTACTGTGGCAGTGAAAATACCAGCAGGACATTGGCGTCTCCCATTGCACCATGCAGACCTCCATGCCTTGAGTGCCACCAGCAGTACTCCATGCGAGCTGGACGCTCAGGGCACTTATGGCCACCCACCTTTGTGAGGTCAAAGGCTGACAGTGACTCTCTGCTGACCTCACACGGCTCTCGGGCACCCCGATGGCAGCACTGACGGCGCTAAGCTGACTGCCATGAGCAAAGGCTGACATGAAATGGCTGCTGCGCAACGCCAGGAGCAATGTCTGCCGGGCCGGGGGTTCGGATGGGAGCTCAGCCTTCGGCCTGGGAACTGCGCCTGGGAGCCAGGGACGTCCTCGATGTGCAGCTGGACACCTGGGCCTGAGAAAGCAAGGTTTCTTGAAAGAAAATTGGAAACATCGTCACCTAGTGGCTGTCTCAGGGGGACGGATCGAAACGCACAGCATCTCCTGGTTACCTGAAGTGCTGGTGTCCTACGCCCTCGTATGTCTCAATGACATAAAAAGGGACAGATTTTTACCCCAAATGCAGCTCCTTTCTGTGGGAAGCTTCCCGTGCTGCGCATCCTCCTCTCTTTCTAGTATGTGGCTTCGACTTTAGGCGTGTTGTTTTTTCTCCTTGTGAGAAACAAAGTTGTGTTTTTGCAATAGAAGGTGTTTTTGCAGTGGAAAAATCCACTAACCTTGCATATGCAAAAGTGGCATTGTGTGTGGCATAGCAGTGGGGACTCTGTTAAGCAGATAAGGGGAAGGTCCCACTGTCCCAAAATCACGAGGATAGCTAAGAAAAACAGGATGAGCAGTGCGAGATCAGTAAAAGCAAAGATCACGGGCCCTCTAGTCACAAGAGAAGAAGGAAAAAATAAAAGGTTAAGGAGAAATTAACGGTTGGTCAAATAAAATTGTACGTATATGGTATAGTAGTGCGTCGAGTAGGCTGTGAACCCGTAGTACTCAGCCAATGAAGAAACGGGAGAAATCAGGTGTCGGGTAATAGGGAATACACGGTTATGATAAACTTTTACTGCGCGCTCCTGCTTGCAGGATGCCCGCCATTGCAATCGCGAATAAAAAAGCTCCACAGAAGATCCTGTCTGAAGAAAATTATTGAGATTTTTCTCAGGGTTTAGGGGCTCGTCCCGGATCTTGTTGCCTACCAGAGAGTTCTTGCTACCACAGACAGGAAGGTGCACCCTCTGATTTCAGCGGTCCCGTCGGGGGTGGTGGCTTGTCTCGGGATGGCTGACAAAGGACTGAGACTGTTCATCTGAAGACAGGCTCTGAGAAGAACTGGGGAGAAAGGAGGCCAATACAGACAGACCACAGAGCACAGCCCAGACACAGCCCAGCCAGAGCACGTACACAGCACAGAGAGCACAGACACAGCCCGGACACAGCACAGACACAGCACGGACACAGCACAGAGAGCACAGACACAGCCCGGACACAGCACAGACAGAGCCCAGCCAGAGCCCAGACACAGCACAGAGCCCAGACACAGCACGGACAGAGCCCAGACACGGCCCAGACACAGCCCAGACACAGCACGGACAGAGCACGGACAGAGCACAGACAGAGCACGGACAGAGCCCAGACACAGCCCAGACACAGCCCGGACACAGCACGGACAGAGCACAGAGAGCACAGGCCCAGCACAGAGCACAGGCACAGCACAGACACAGCCCGGACACCGGAGCCGTTATCCCAGCATGGCAGCAGCAAGGTGACAATGTGCTCGCCTGGAGGACAGCTGAAATCTTTCCGCATGTCTCACAGCTCACCCAGAGATCGGGATCACCTGGTTACTGCTGCTTTTAGATGGTGGTCTTCAGCCTGCTGTTCCCTAGGACGGCCCTCCACTGGGGTAGTCTGCTTCGCCTTCCTATTGCTCCTTCCCCTTCTCAGTAGGACTCTCTTCCCTTACTAAACGAGATGACTTGTGCATCCATTCTTTCATCTTGTGTGTATCGGTGACTGGGAATGCCACAGGGCAGTCCCCGGAGCCAGCTGTAGGGTCCGTCAGAGGGTTGGAGTGGCTGCAGGGCCTGTCAGCGGGGCTGGAGAGGCCGCAGGGCCCGTCAAAGGGGTTGGAGTGGCTGCGGGTAACATCCCAGGGCTCGGAAGGGCCTCAGAGCCCATCCCAGGGCTTGGAGGGCCTTCAGGGTGCGTCACAGGCTTGCATCAGATCAAGACACATTTTCATAGACCCACACAATTTCTCTTGAAGGTGCTGAATTGTACTGAATAGTCTTCAAAACACATAGAGCAGACCCAGCAAACAAGCCGCTGGTGCTAGGAACTGGGTTTTGTTTTTGTTTGTTTGTTTGTTTTTCGTTAACTTTGTTTCATGAGAACAGATACCAAATGGGTATTTTCAGGCAAGGGCAAAGATGACCCTGGAGTTGGAGCTATCTAAAGGATGAATAACTAGGAATCTATTTACTCGAGAAGACCCTTTTGTAAGGAAAAATCCTACACACGTGCACTGGAGTTTGATACTAATCCATCTGTTGGAAACCACTGGAAAACAATGGAAAGCTATTCTAATACGAAGTACGCTCATTCTAATGCAAAAAATCACACCCCTAGAGTGAGAGACCCCAGCCCAACAGGAGACCCTTCCCCTCTGAGGATGCGCAGAATCATTTTGTCATGTCAGCCGTAGGCTAATTCTGGAACCTGTGAGAAGTTAGGGGATTGTACTAGCATGGAAATGTAGTGATAAAAGATTGTATCGAGCGTGGCGTGGAAAATCTTTCCATGTGCTGGCTTTGTGGGAAACCACCTGGTACCCAGACTCGCGCAGTTCTGAAAGAAAACTGTGTCTCGACCTGGTGTCTGGATTGGCTTCTTGCGCATCGGGTAACAAATCCAAACTTTTCTCGGACAACTTGGCGAGCTGTAAATCTCTGGCACTGCCAGCATCGGGGCACACCTTTCTAAAACCTTTTAGCAGCGCCGTAGGATACCACATTTGTTCAGGGCTGAATTCCAAAGCCATCGGAGGTGGCAATCGTGATAAAACCCGGCCCACATCCCCCCCCAGCCCTTGCCACCTGTAGCCATCCTGCCTCAGGGCTGATCGCTGGCTGGAATTTTTAACTCCTTGTCTAACCACAGAGGTTGTCATTCGGGGACAAATACTGGGTTAAGTTCACCGTCGGTGCAAGAGGAGCACGTGCTACCTGCAAGTGGGCAAAAGCATCAGCAAACATAGGCCAGCCCCCAGGGATCATAAACAACAAGAAAGGGATTAAGAAAAAGCACCTAAAAAGCACAGAAAAACAACACCAGAAAGGAAAAAATCAACATTGTGACCAGCAACTATCAATCTCAGAGAAAGCTTATAAGAAACACTCTTTTAAAACATTCCGGTCAGATGTGACGTTAGCTCAACCCTTTGTGCCCCAGCTTGGCTGCCAAAAAGTCTGTTGTGGTGTAACCCGGCAGGCCGCTCAGCACCACACATCTGTTCGCTCACGTCCCCCCATCCTGAGTGAACGTGCAGAGAATCGGAAGGAAAATAAAAGCTCATAGGCATTGATAAAGAGTTTAATAATAAAGGAATAGAAAATAATAATACAAATCATACAATACATTAAAAAGACAATCAATAAAATTTATTAATGTAAACAATTTTTTCCCAGCCTAATGCTCTCCTATCACCACCATGATCACAACATCACAAAATATCACAAAAAATCCACCATGATCACAATATCACAAAATCACCTAGCAATTTCCCATCATTTCACACTAATGAATCCCCATCACCGTCATGACTTCCCATCCCACTGATCATTTCCTATCCCAGCAACCTCCCATTGCTGATCCCAAGGCTCAGTTCCCAACTCCCATCCATCCATCCATCCATCCATCCATCCATCCATCCATCCATCCATCCATCCATCCACCCATTTTCTCCCGTCCGTGCTGGCCATGCCCACATCCATTCACGGACTGAGCATGGGCAGCGGGAGCGGGCTGCATTAAATCCCCTCGGCATCCCACTGCCAGAACAACTGCAGGCAGAGGCGTTGCTGAGTGAACACCTACACTAGAGGAATTTAAGAAAAAAGGCAATAAAGCAGAGAAAGGACCAGAAAGGAAGAAATAAGCTTTCAATCCCTGCCATTTTGTGTCCCAACAAGCAGTTCCCATGCCCAAACTTGCCCATGCCAGGTATTGCCCATCCCAACAGCTTCCATCGCAACACTCCCAACACTCATTCGTGACCCCCCCATCTCCCATCCCCCCCCGTTGCCCATCCCTGACAGTGAGAAACACTGACTAGCTACAGCACTAAAGAAGGGTAAGGGCAAGCGAGAGGGGAAAGGGCTGAAGAGTGCGGCTCAAGCTGGAGCAGGTGCCTGCAGAGGTCTCTGTGCCTGCGTGCTGAGCTCAGCGCCACTGGGTGCTGCAGGGGCCGTCGAGGAGCGCAGGGTCACGGGTAGCCGGCATACTTGGCTATGGCCCCGTCTTTCTGCCGCTGCGCGAAGAATTGCACAGGGCCGATCTTCATCTGGTGGGCCGCCCGCTGCCGCTCCTCCTGGGCCAGCTGCTTCAGGCGCTCCCGCTCGGGACGCTGCTGCAGCGTGATGGGCACCGGCTCCTCCTGCTCCTCCAGCGGCGTGGGCGCCGCGTCACCGCCTGCCCAGGGCCCCACGCAGGGCACGTAGTCCACGCGGGGCCGTGCCAGGGGCTGCAGCATGCGCGGCTGTGTGGGCAGAGCCCCCCGCTGCGCTTGGCCCCCCGCGGCTGGCAGGCACAGCGCTCTGGGCGCCTGCTCTAGGGCAGCGTCCCCTGTTCACGCCGTGCTGCCTGGTGGTGCCGGCACCACCTTCTCTTTGCCACCAGCTGGGGATTGGGGGGCAGCGGGCACAGCTGGCACTGTCTGCGCGGCGCTGGGCATCGTGCTGGGGCTGCTGGAGGTGGGCTGCGGCTGCACACAGGGCAGCTGGCGCCCTGGCCCCAGCGCCTTCGCCCTGGCCCCCAGCGGCTGCAAAGTCTCGCTGGGGGTCTTTGTGTCCCGGCGCTGGCGCTGCAGCGTCTTGGCCCTGACGCCTTGGGGACAGAGGCTGTCCTGGGGCCGCACGGCACCGGGCTCCGCGCTCGGAGTCTCCGGCAGCAGCCGCGCTCTGCGGGGAGGCGGCGACGCTGCTCCTTGCCCCCCAGCAGCCCCCGGGCTTCGGGCTCTCTTGCTGGGCGCCCGGCTGTTGTTGGTCGCTGGCTGCTGCCTGCCGCTGCCGTCTTTCCTGCTGCTGCCACGGCGTCCTGGGGCCTTGGACATCCTGGCGTCCCTGGCACGGCATCCCTGGCAAGGCGTCTCGGGGCCTTGGACACCCTGGCCCAGCAGCATCTTCCTGTCCTTGCCAGGGGGTTTCTCCGTTGCTGGCCTCTTGGGCTGGGAGCTCTCCGCTGTCCTGGGGGTGCTGGTGGGCGCGCGGCGCTTGGCCCCCCGCTTGGTGCCGGTGGACCCAGGGGCAGCCAGGGGGCTCTTGAGGGGACCCAGGGGGCATGTGGGCAGGGGTGTCCTCTGCTCACTGAGGACTTGGGTGTCAGGGGACCTCTTGGGGGGACTCAGGGGGGGTTTGGGCAGGGGTCTACTAGGGGAACTGAGGACCTGGGTGTCAGGGGACCTCCTGGGGGGACTCAGGGGTGGACTGGGTAGGGGTCTACTAAGGGCACCGGGCAGGGGACTGGCTGCAGGGCTGAGCGGGGGGCTCAATGCCAGCACAATAGGGGACTGCACCAACAGCCCACCCCCAACCTTCTCGGGGTACACCCCAGGGGTTGAGGGTACCTCACCGAGGGCTCCTGTGGCTTCCAGTCCCTGCGTGCTCGGCTCCTCGATGTCCTCGGAGAGGTCGGGCAGCTGGGAGAGGAGGCGGCTGAGGGCAGGACTGCTGGGCGAATCGGGGAAGGCGTCCTGGGGCTCCACGGCCTCGAGCCAGCTGAACAGCTCCTCCGTGCCGGGGATGTCCAGGTCGGCCAGGAGCTGGTCCTGCAGGTGCTGCAGCAGCTGGCTGTCCCCTGCCAGCTCTGGAAAGGCCTCGGCGAAGGCATCAGGGCCCAGCTCGGGCAGCTGCGGGGGCTCCTCAGGCACCTGCGGGGCTGTCGCCGCTGAGGACGAAGCAAGAAAATCCCCCAAGACGGGCGATGTCAGCTTTCCCATGGCTCATGGGTGTGGGGCGACAACGGGGCGGCTGTGCCAGCGCCAAACTCACCGTCGGGCGTCGCCGTCTGGGTGCTGCGGGTCGATGGAGCCAGGAAAGGCTCGGGGGGAGTGGGGTCAGGCAGCGGGGGCCCCTGGTCCTCGCTGAGCCCCACGGCGTGGTCGCAGGGCTCCGGCAGCTGCCCCTGGCTGCTGGTCACGGTGCGGGGCGTGGGGAGCGCCTGCCCCCGGAGCCGAGGCCCCGGGACGAGGGGTGGCGGGGGCCTGCGGTGGGCGGGGGCCTGCAACAGGCAGGTGCCTGCGGGGTGCAGGGGCTCCCCGTGGAGCACGGCCCTGGGCCCCAGCCCCAGCGCATGGTGGGGCACCAGTGTCCCCGTCACCATGGGCTGTCCGCACTGGCAGACAGGGGCACAGGGAAGAGCGGTGTGGGGGAGCTGCCCCACGGGGGGGAGCTGCACCACCTGCAGGTTATGCCCCACGGGGGGGAGCTGCACCGGCTGCAGGTTATGCTCCTCGGGTGGGAGCTGCACCACCTGCAGGTTATGCCCCACGGGGGGGAGCTGCACCACCTGCAGGTTATGCCCCACGGGGGGGAGCTGCACCACCTGCAGGTTATGCCCCACGGGGGGGAGCTGCACCACCTGCAGGTTATGCCCCACGGGGGAGAGCTGCACCGGCTGCAGGATATGCCCCACAGGGGGGAGCTGCACCAGAGGCAGGTGGTGCCCCTCGGGTGGGATGTGCCCCCCAGGTGGCAGCTGCGCCACGGGTGGGAGCTGCAGCACCTGCCCCTGGACCTCCGGCACCACGTGCCAGACGGTGGCCTGGGGCAGCGCGTAGGAGAGGGTGGGTACCTGGGGGGGCTGCAAGGGCACCGCCATCGCTCCGGGGAAGGAGGGCAGCAGCCAGGCAGCCACCGTTGGCGGCTCAGCTGGAACAACGAAGGGGGAGTTGGGCGTCTGCGGCACCGGCGGCAGCCGTCTGGGGAATCTCTCTGTGAGGAAAAAGGGCGCTGGGCTGAGCTCTCGGGCGCTGGGCTCGCCGGCAGGGCCGCAGCCCCGGGAGGAGCGGGAGCCCGCTGCTGTACCTGCCATGGTCGCTGGAGAGTGGGGCGGTTCGTTGGGGAACCCGGGCAACGGGGGCTCCGCCCCAACGGCTGGCCAGCCCCTCACCGCCATCTTGGTGAGGACTGCAGTTTCTCTACCCAAGCAGGCTTCCCAGCGCCATCAGTTTCCATCCCCATGAGCCTTTCCCGTCCCAGTCCTCATTTGCCAGGCCCAGGGGGGTTTCGCACTCCAACACTTTCCCCTCCCAAGGATTTTCCATCCCAAGACTTTTCCATCCCAAGACTTTTCATCCTCCCGGCGATTTCCCATCCCGACAGTTTCACAGCCCAACAGATTCCCATGCAAACTATTTCCCATCAGCACGAAGCGTTTCTTAATCCCATGAGATCTCATCCCAAAGACTTCCCATCCCTTGCATTTCTTTTCCAACTATTTCCTACCGCAACGAATCGTACCCACCCCATTCAAGATTTCCCATCCCAATAATTTCCCATCCCAAGAGAGATTTCCCTACCCCAATGCTTTTCCTTTCCAATGATTTCCTCCCCAAGGAAGATTTCCCATCCCAATGCCTTTCCTTAAGGATGACTTCCTCCCCAAGGAAGGTATCTCATCCCAATGCTTTTCCTTCCCAAGGAAGCTTTCCCATCCCAAGGAAGCTTTCCCGTCTCTTTCATTTCCTAGCCCCATGGCTTTCCAGCCCAAGGAAGTCTTCCCATCCCAGCAATCATTTCTCATCCCACTCATCATTTCCCATCCCCACGATTTCCCATTTTCACCATCCAAAAGACAGCTTAGCCAGCCCACAGCTAGAGAGAGATCACAACAGGGATTTGTACGATTCTGGTAGATTCAAGGGCATGGACACTTGGCGTGCTAACGATTGCACTTTATTACAGAGCAACACAGATCACCGGTACCAAGAGCGCTATGATGAATCTGGTGAAGATGTAGATAGATGGTTCTTGCAGGTATTACCAGGAAATAAACAGGTGTCTGCACTTCTCTCTAGCTACCTTAGTAAAAGATCGGAAGGGTAGAGCACTAATTAACAGTAGCATTATAAGAGGCACTACTGTGGCAGTGAAAATACCAGCAGGACATCGGCGTCTCCCATTGCACCATGCAGACCTCCATGCCTTGAGTGCCACCAGCAGTACTCCATGCGAGCTGGACGCTCAGGGCACTTATGGCCACCCACCTTTGTGAGGTCAAAGGCTGACAGTGACTCTCTGCTGACCTCACACGGCTCTCGGGCACCCCGATGGCAGCACTGACGGCGCTAAGCTGACTGCCATGAGCAAAGGCTGACATGAAATGGCTGCTGCGCAACGCCAGGAGCAATGTCTGCCGGGCCGGGGGTTCGGATGGGAGCTCGGCCTTCGGCCTGGGAACTGCGCCTGGGAGCCAGGGACGTCCTCGATGTGCAGCTGGACACCTGGGCCTGAGAAAGCAAGGTTTCTTGAAAGAAAATTGGAAACATCGTCACCTAGTGGCTGTCTCAGGGGGACGGATCGAAACGCACAGCATCTCTTGGTTACCTGAAGTGCTGGTGTCCTACGCCCTCGTATGTCTCAATGACATTAAAAGGGACAGATTTTTACCCCAAATGCAGCTCCTTTCTGTGGGAAGCTTCCCGTGCTGCGCATCCTCCTCTCTTTCTAGCATGTGGCTTCGACTTTAGGCGTGTTGTTTTTTCTCCTTGTGAGAAACAAAGTTGTGTTTTTGCAATAGAAGGTGTTTTTGCAGTGGAAAAATCCACTAACCTTGCATATGCAAAAGTGGCATTGTGTGGCATAGCAGTGGGGAATCCGTTAAGCAGATAAGGGGAAGGTCCCACTGTCCCAAAATAACGAGGATAGCTAAGAAAAACAGGATGAGCAGTGCGAGATCAGTAAAAGCAAAGATCACGGGCCCTCTAGTCACAAGAGAAGAAGGAAAAAATAAAAGGTTAAGGAGAAATTAACGGTTGGTCAAATAAAATTGTACGTATATGGTATAGTAGTGCGTCGAGTAGGCTGTGAACCCGTAGTACTCAGCCAATGAAGAAACGGGAGAAATCAGGTGTCGGGTAATAGGGAATACACGGTTATGATAAACTTTTACTGCGCGCTCCTGCTTGCAGGATGCCCGCCATTGCAATCGCGAATAAAAAAGCTCCACAGAAGATCCTGTCTGAAGAAAATTATTGAGATTTTTCTCAGGGTGTAGGGGCTCGTCCCGGATCTTGTTGCCTACCAGAGAGTTCTTGCTACCACAGACAGGAAGGTGCACCCTCTGATTTCAGCGGTCCCGTCGGGGGTGGTGGCTTGTCTCGGGATGGCTGACAAAGGACTGAGACTGTTCATCTGAAGACAGGCTCTGAGAAGAACTGGGGAGAAAGGAGGCCAATACAGACAGACCACAGAGCACAGCCCAGACACAGCCCAGCCAGAGCACGTACACAGCACAGAGAGCACAGACACAGCCCGGACAGAGCCCAGCCAGAGCACGGACACAGCACAGAGAGCCCAGACACAGCCCAGCCAGAGCACGTACACAGCACAGAGAGCACAGACACAGCCCGGACACAGCACAGACACAGCACGGACACAGCACAGACACAGCCCAGCCAGAGCCCAGACACAGCACGGACAGAGCCCAGCCAGAGCCCAGACACAGCACAGGCACAGCACAGACGGAGCACAGACAGAGCAGAGAGAGCACACACACAGCACAGAGCCCAGACACAGCACGGACAGAGCCCAGACACGGCCCAGACACAGCCCAGACACAGCACGGACAGAGCCCGGACAGAGCACGGACAGAGCACAGACAGAGCACAGACACAGCACAGAGAGCACAGGCCCAGCACAGAGCACAGGCACAGCACAGACACAGCACAGAGAGCACAGACACAGCCCGGACAGAGCCCAGACACAGCTCAGACACAGCACAGAGAGCACAGACACAGCGCAGATGGAGACCAGACAGAGCACGGACAGAGCCCAGACAGAGCACGGACAGAGCCCAGACACAGCCCAGACACAGCCCGGACACAGCCCGGACAGAGCACAGAGAGCACAGGCCCAGCACAGAGCACAGGCACAGCACAGACACAGCCCGGACACCGGAGCCGTTATCCCAGCATGGCAGCAGCAAGGTGACAATGTGCTCGCCTGGAGGACAGCTGAAATCTTTCCGCATGTCTCACAGCTCACCCAGAGATCGGGATCACCTGGTTACTGCTGCTTTTAGATGGTGGTCTTCAGCCTGCTGTTCCCTAGGACGGCCCTCCACTGGGGTAGTCTGCTTCGCCTTCCTATTGCTCCTTCCCCTTCTCAGTAGGACTCTCTTCCCTTACTAAACGAGATGACTTGTGCATCCATTCTTTCATCTTGTGTGTATCGGTGCCTGGGAATGCCACAGGGCAGTCCCCGGAGCCAGCTGTAGGGTCCGTCAGAGGGTTGGAGTGGCTGCAGGGCCTGTCAGCGGGGCTGGAGAGGCCGCAGGGCCCGTCAAAGGGGTTGGAGTGGCTGCGGGTAACATCCCAGGGCTCGGAAGGGCCTCAGAGCCCATCCCAGGGCTTGGAGGGCCTTCAGGGTGCGTCACAGGCTTGCATCAGATCAAGACGCATTTTCATAGACCCACACAATTTCTCTTGAAGGTGCTGAATTGGACTGAATAGTCTTCAAAACACATAGAGCAGACCCAGCTAACAAGCCGCTGGTGCTAGGAACTGGGTTTTGTTTTTGTTTGTTTGTTTGTTTTTCGTTAACTTTGTTTCATGAGAACAGATACCAAATGGGTATTTTCAGGCAAGGGCAAAGATGACCCTGGAGTTGAAGCTATCTAAAGGATGAATAACTAGGAATCTATTTACTCGAGAAGACCCTTTTGTAAGGAAAAATCCTACACACGTGCACTGGAGTTTGATACTAATCCATTTGTTGGAAACCACTGGAAAACAATGGAAAGCTATTCTAATACGAAGTACGCTCATTCTAATGCAAAAAATCACAGCCCTAGAGTGAGAGACCCCAGCCCAAGAGGAGACCCTTCCCCTCTGAGGATGCGCAGAATCATTTTGTCATGTCAGCCGTAGGCTAATTCTGGAACCTGTGAGAAGTTAGGGGATTGTACTAGCATGGAAATGTAGTGATAAAAGATTGTATCAAGCGTGGCGTGGAAAATCTTTCCATGTGCTGGCTTTGTGGGAAACCACCTGGTACCCAGACTCGCGCAGTTCTGAAAGAAAACTGTGTCTCGACCTGGTGTCTGGATTGGCTTCTTGCGCATTGGGTAACAAATCCAAACTTTTCTCGGACAACTTGGCGAGCTGTAAATCTCTGGCACTGCCAGCATCGGGGCACACCTTTCTAAAACCTTTTAGCAGCGCCGTAGGATACCACATTTGTTCAGGGCTGAATTCCAAAGCCATCGGAGGTGGCAATCGTGATAAAAACCGGCCCACATCCCCCCCCAGCCCTTGCCACCTGTAGCCATCCTGCCTCAGGGCTGATCGCTGGCTGGAATTTTTAACTCCTTGTCTAACCACAGAGGTTGTCATTCGGGGACAAATACTGGGTTAAGTTCACCGTCGGTGCAAGAGGAGCACGTGCTACCTGCAAGTGGGCAAAACCATCAGCAAACATAGGCCAGCCCCCAGGGATCATAAACAACAAGAAAGGGATTAAGAAAAAGCACCTAAAAAGCACAGAAAAACAACACCAGAAAGGAAAAAATCAACATTGTGACCAGCAACTATCAATCTCAGAGAAAGCTTATAAGAAACACTCTTTTAAAACATTCCGGTCAGATGTGACGTTAGCTCAACCCTTTGTGCCCCAGCTTGGCTGCCAAAAAGTCTGTTGTGGTGTAACCCGGCAGGCCGCTCAGCACCACACATCTGTTCGCTCACGTCCCCCCATCCTGAGTGAACGTGCAGAGAATCGGAAGGAAAATAAAAGCTCATAGGCATTGATAAAGAGTTTAATAATAAAGGAATAGAAAATAATAATACAAATCATACAATACATTAAAAAGACAATCAATAAAATTTATTAATGTAAACAATTTTTTCCCAGCCTAATGCTCTCCTATCACCACCATGATCACAACATCACAAAATATCACAAAAAATCCACCATGATCACAATATCACAAAATCACCTAGCAATTTCCCATCATTTCACACTAATGAATCCCCATCACCGTCATGACTTCCCATCCCACTGATCATTTCCTATCCCAGCAACCTCCCATTGCTGATCCCAAGGCTCAGTTCCCAACTCCCATCCATCCATCCATCCATCCATCCATCCATCCATCCACCCATTTTTTCCCGTCCGTGCTGGCCATGCCCACATCCATTCACGGACTGAGCATGGGCAGCGGGAGCGGGCTGCATTAAATCCCCTCGGCATCCCACTGCCAGAACAACTGCAGGCAGAGGCGTTGCTGAGTGAACACCTACACTAGAGGAATTTAAGAAAAAAGGCTATAAAGCAGAGAAAGGACCAGAAAGGAAGAAATAAGCTTTCAATCCCTGCCATTTTGTGTCCCAACAAGCAGTTCCCATGCCCAAACTTGCCCATGCCAGGTATTGCCCATCCCAACAGCTTCCATCGCAACACTCCCAACACTCATTCGTGACCCCCCCATCTCCCATCCCCCCCCGTTGCCCATCCCTGACAGTGAGAAACACTGACTAGCTACAGCACTAAAGAAGGGTAAGGGCAAGCGAGAGGGGAAAGGGCTGAAGAGTGCGGCTCAAGCTGGAGCAGGTGCCTGCAGAGGTCTCTGTGCCTGCGTGCTGAGCTCAGCGCCACTGGGTGCTGCAGGGGCCGTCGAGGAGCGCAGGGTCACGGGTAGCCGGCATACTTGGCTATGGCCCCGTCTTTCTGCCGCTGCGCGAAGAATTGCACAGGGCCGATCTTCATCTGGTGGGCCGCCCGCTGCCGCTCCTCCTGGGCCAGCTGCTTCAGGCGCTCCCGCTCGGGACGCTGCTGCAGCGTGATGGGCACCGGCTCCTCCTGCTCCTCCAGCGGCGTGGGCGCCGCGTCACCGCCTGCCCAGGGCCCCACGCAGGGCACGTAGTCCACGCGGGGCCGTGCCAGGGGCTGCAGCATGCGCGGCTGTGTGGGCAGAGCCCCCCGCTGCGCTTGGCCCCCCGCGGCTGGCAGGCACAGCGCTCTGGGCGCCTGCTCTAGGGCAGCGTCCCCTGTTCACGCCGTGCTGCCTGGTGGTGCCGGCACCACCTTCTCTTTGCCGCCAGCTGGGGATTGGGGGGCAGCGGGCACAGCTGGCACTGTCTGCGCGGCGCTGGGCATCGTGCTGGGGCTGCTGGAGGTGGGCTGCGGCTGCACGCAGGGCAGCTGGCGCCCTGGCCCCAGCGCCTTCGCCCTGGCCCCCAGCGGCTGCAAAGTCTCGCTGGGGGTCTTTGTGCCCCGGCGCTGGCGCTGCAGCGTCTTGGCCCTGACGCCTTGGGGACAGAGGCTGTCCTGGGGCCGCACGGCACCGGGCTCCGCGCTCGGAGTCTCCGGCAGCAGCCGCGCTCTGCGGGGGGGCGGCGACGCTGCTCCTTGCCCCCCAGCAGCCCCCGGGCTTCGGGCTCTCTTGCTGGGCGCCCGGCTGTTGTTGGTCGCTGGCTGCTGCCTGCCGCTGCCGTCTTTCCTGCTGCTGCCACGGCGTCCTGGGGCCTTGGACATCCTGGCGTCCCTGGCACGGCGTCCCTGGCAAGGCGTCTCGGGGCCTTGGACACCCTGGCCCAGCAGCATCTTCCTGTCCTTGCCAGGGGGTTTCTCCGTTGCTGGCCTCTTGGGCTGGGAGCTCTCCGCTGTCCTGGGGGTGCTGGTGGGCGCGCGGCGCTTGGCCCCCCGCTTGGTGCCGGTGGACACAGGGGCAGCCAGGGGGCTCTTGAGGGGACCCAGGGGGCATGTGGGCAGGGGTGTCCTCTGCTCACTGAGGACTTGGGTGTCAGGGGACCTCTTGGGGGGACTCAGGGGGGGTTTGGGCAGGGGTCTACTAGGGGAACTGAGGACCTGGGTGTCAGGGGACCTCCTGGGGGGACTCAGGGGTGGACTGGGTAGGGGTCTACTAAGGGCACCGGGCAGGGGACTGGCTGCAGGGCTGAGCGGGGGGCTCAATGCCAGCACAATAGGGGACTGCACCAACAGCCCACCCCCAACCTTCTCGGGGTACACCCCAGGGGTTGAGGGTACCTCACCGAGGGCTCCTGTGGCTTCCAGTCCCTGCGTGCTCGGCTCCTCGATGTCCTCGGAGAGGTCGGGCAGCTGGGAGAGGAGGCGGCTGAGGGCAGGACTGCTGGGCGAATCGGGGAAGGCGTCCTGGGGCTCCACGGCCTCGAGCCAGCTGAACAGCTCCTCCGTGCCGGGGATGTCCAGGTCGGCCAGGAGCTGGTCCTGCAGGTGCTGCAGCAGCTGGCTGTCCCCTGCCAGCTCTGGAAAGGCCTCGGCGAAGGCATCAGGGCCCAGCTCGGGCAGCTGCGGGGGCTCCTCAGGCACCTGCGGGGCTGTCGCCGCTGAGGACGAAGCAAGAAAATCCCCCAAGACGGGCGATGTCAGCTTTCCCATGGCTCATGGGTGTGGGGCGACAACGGGGCGGCTGTGCCAGCGCCAAACTCACCGTCGGGCGTCGCCGTCTGGGTGCTGCGGGTCGATGGAGCCAGGAAAGGCTCGGGGGGAGTGGGGTCAGGCAGCGGGGGCCCCTGGTCCTCGCTGAGCCCCACGGCGTGGTCGCAGGGCTCCGGCAGCTGCCCCTGGCTGCTGGTCACGGTGCGGGGCGTGGGGAGCGCCTGCCCCCGGAGCCGAGGCCCCGGGACGAGGGGTGGCGGGGGCCTGCGGTGGGCGGGGGCCTGCAACAGGCAGGTGCCTGCGGGGTGCAGGGGCTCCCCGTGGAGCACGGCCCTGGGCCCCAGCCCCAGCGCATGGTGGGGCACCAGTGTCCCCGTCACCATGGGCTGTCCGCACTGGCAGACAGGGGCACAGGGAAGAGCGGTGTGGGGGAGCTGCCCCACGGGGGGGAGCTGCACCACCTGCAGGTTATGCCCCACAGGGGGGGAGCTGCACCGGCTGCAGGTTATGCTCCTCGGGTGGGAGGTGCACCACCTGCAGGTTATGCCCCACGGGGGAGAGCTGCACCGGCTGCAGGATATGCTCCTCGGGTGGGAGGTGCACCACCTGCAGATTATGCCCCACGGGGGGGGTGCACCACCTGCAGGTTATGCCCCACGGGGGGGAGCTGCACCGGCTGCAGGATATGCCCCACAGGGGGGAGCTGCACCAGCTGCAGGTGGTGCCCCTCGGGTGGGAGGTGCCCCCCAGGTGGCAGCTGCGCCACGGGTGGGAGCTGCAGCACCTGCCCCTGGACCTCCGGCACCACGTGCCAGACGGTGGCCTGGGGCAGCGCGTAGGAGAGGGTGGGTACCTGGGGGGGCTGCAAGGGCACCGCCATCGCTCCGGGGAAGGAGGGCAGCAGCCAGGCAGCCACCGTTGGCGGCTCAGCTGGGACAACGAAGGGGGAGTTGGGCGTCTGCGGCACCGGCGGCAGCCGTCTGGGGAATCTCTCTGTGAGGAAAAAGGGCGCTGGGCTGAGCTCTCGGGCGCTGGGCTCGCCGGCAGGGCCGCAGCCCCGGGAGGAGCGGGAGCCCGCTGCTGTACCTGCCATGGTCGCTGGAGAGTGGGGCGGTTCGTTGGGGAACCCGGGCAACGGGGGCTCCGCCCCAACGGCTGACCAGCCCCTCACCGCCATCTTGGTGAGGACTGCAGTTTCTCTACCCAAGCAGGCTTCCCAGCGCCATCAGTTTCCATCCCCATGAGCCTTTCCCGTCCCAGTCCTCATTTGCCAGGCCCAGGGGGGTTTCGCACTCCAACACTTTCCCCTCCCAAGGATTTTCCATCCCAAGACTTTTCCATCCCAAGACTTTTCATCCTCCCGGCGATTTCCCATCCCGACAGTTTCACAGCCCAACAGATTCCCATGCAAACTATTTCCCATCAGCACGAAGCGTTTCTTAATCCCATGAGATCTCATCCCAAAGACTTCCCATCCCTTGCATTTCTTTTCCAACTATTTCCTACCGCAACGAATCGTACCCACCCCATTCAAGATTTCCCATCCCAATAATTTCCCATCCCAAGAGAGATTTCCCTACCCCAATGCTTTTCCTTTCCAATGATTTCCTCCCCAAGGAAGATTTCCCATCCCAATGCCTTTCCTTAAGGATGACTTCCTCCCCAAGGAAGGTATCTCATCCCAATGCTTTTCCTTCCCAAGGAAGCTTTCCCATCCCAAGGAAGATTTCCCATCTCTTTCATTTCCTAGCCCCATGGCTTTCCAGCCCAAGGAAGTCTTCCCATCCCAGCAATCATTTCTCATCCCACTCATCATTTCCCATCCCCACGATTTCCCATTTTCACCATCCAAAAGACAGCTTAGCCAGCCCACAGCTAGAGAGAGATCCCAACAGGGATTTGTACGATTCTGGTAGATTCAAGGGCATGGACACTTGGCGTGCTAACGATTGCACTTTATTCCAGAGCAACACAGATCAGCGGTACCAAGAGCGCTATGATGAATCTGGCGAAGATGTAGATAGATGGTTCTTGCAGGTATTACCAGGAAATAAACAGGTGTCTGCACTTCTCTCTAGCTACCTTAGTAAAAGATCGGAAGGGTAGAGCACTAATTAACAGTAGCATTATAAGAGGCACTACTGTGGCAGTGAAAATACCAGCAGGACATCGGCGTCTCCCATTGCACCATGCAGACCTCCATGCCTTGAGTGCCACCAGCAGTACTCCATGCGAGCTGGACGCTCAGGGCACTTATGGCCACCCACCTTTGTGAGGTCAAAGGCTGACAGTGACTCTCTGCTGACCTCACACGGCTCTCGGGCACCCCGATGGCAGCACTGACGGCGCTAAGCTGACTGCCATGAGCAAAGGCTGACATGAAATGGCTGCTGCGCAACGCCAGGAGCAATGTCTGCCGGGCCGGGGGTTCGGATGGGAGCTCGGCCTTCGGCCTGGGAACTGCGCCTGGGAGCCAGGGACGTCCTCGATGTGCAGCTGGACACCTGGGCCTGAGAAAGCAAGGTTTCTTGAAAGAAAATTGGAAACATCGTCACCTAGTGGCTGTCTCAGGGGGACGGATCGAAACGCACAGCATCTCCTGGTTACCTGAAGTGCTGGTGTCCTACGCCCTCGTATGTCTCAATGACATAAAAAGGGACAGATTTTTACCCCAAATGCAGCTCCTTTCTGTGGGAAGCTTCCCGTGCTGCGCATCCTCCTCTCTTTCTAGTATGTGGCTTCGACTTTAGGCGTGTTGTTTTTTCTCCTTGTGAGAAACAAAGTTGTGTTTTTGCAATAGAAGGTGTTTTTGCAGTGGAAAAATCCACTAACCTTGCATATGCAAAAGTGGCATTGTGTGGCATAGCAGTGGGGAATCCGTTAAGCAGATAAGGGGAAGGTCCCACTGTCCCAAAATCACGAGGATAGCTAAGAAAAACAGGATGAGCAGTGCGAGATCAGTAAAAGCAAAGATCACGGGCCCTCTAGTCACAAGAGAAGAAGGAAAAAATAAAAGGTTAAGGAGAAATTAACGGTTGGTCAAATAAAATTGTACGTATATGGTATAGTAGTGCGTCGAGTAGGCTGTGAGCCTGTAGTACTCAGCCAATGAAGAAACGGGAGAAATCAGGTGTCGGGTAATAGGGAATACACGGTTATGATAAACTTTTACTGCGCGCTCCTGCTTGCAGGATGCCCGCCATTGCAATCGCGAATAAAAAAGCTCCACAGAAGATCCTGTCTGAAGAAAATTATTGAGATTTTTCTCAGGGTTTAGGGGCTCGTCCCGGATCTTGTTGCCTACCAGAGAGTTCTTGCTACCACAGACAGGAAGGTGCACCCTCTGATTTCAGCGGTCCCGTCGGGGGTGGTGGCTTGTCTCGGGATGGCTGACAAAGGACTGAGACTGTTCATCTGAAGACAGGCTCTGAGAAGAACTGGGGAGAAAGGAGGCCAATACAGACAGACCACAGAGCACAGCCCAGACACAGCCCAGCCAGAGCACGTACACAGCACAGAGAGCACAGACACAGCCCGGACACAGCACAGACACAGCACGGACAGAGCCCAGCCAGAGCCCAGACACAGCACAGGCACAGCACAGACGGAGCACAGACAGAGCAGAGAGAGCACACACACAGCACAGAGCCCAGACACAGCACGGACAGAGCACAGACACAGCCCAGACACAGCCCAGACACAGCCCAGACACAGCACGGACACAGCCCGGACACAGCACGGACAGAGCACAGAGAGCACAGGCCCAGCACAGAGCACAGGCACAGCACAGACACAGCCCGGACACCGGAGCCGTTATCCCAGCATGGCAGCAGCAAGGTGACAATGTGCTCGCCTGGAGGACAGCTGAAATCTTTCCGCATGTCTCACAGCTCACCCAGAGATCGGGATCACCTGGTTACTGCTGCTTGTAGATGGTGGTCTTCAGCCTGCTGTTCCCTAGGACGGCCCTCCACTGGGGTAGTCTGCTTCGCCTTCCTATTGCTCCTTCCCCTTCTCAGTAGGACTCTCTTCCCTTACTAAACGAGATGACTTGTGCATCCATTCTTTCATCTTGTGTGTATCGGTGCCTGGGAATGCCACAGGGCAGTCCCCGGAGCCAGCTGTAGGGTCCGTCAGAGGGTTGGAGTGGCTGCAGGGCCTGTCAGCGGGGCTGGAGAGGCCGCAGGGCCCGTCAAAGGGGTTGGAGTGGCTGCGGGTAACATCCCAGGGCTCGGAAGGGCCTCAGAGCCCATCCCAGGGCTTGGAGGGCCTTCAGGGTGCGTCACAGGCTTGCATCAGATCAAGACGCATTTTCATAGACCCACACAATTTCTCTTGAAGGTGCTGAATTGTACTGAATAGTCTTCAAAACACATAGAGCAGACCCAGCAAACAAGCCGCTGGTGCTAGGAACTGGGTTTTGTTTTTGTTTGTTTGTTTGTTTTTCGTTAACTTTGTTTCATGAGAACAGATACCAAATGGGTATTTTCAGGCAAGGGCAAAGATGACCCTGGAGTTGAAGCTATCTAAAGGATGAATAACTAGGAATCTATTTACTCGAGAAGACCCTTTTGTAAGGAAAAATCCTACACACGTGCACTGGAGTTTGATACTAATCCATTTGTTGGAAACCACTGGAAAACAATGGAAAGCTATTCTAATACGAAGTACGCTCATTCTAATGCAAAAAATCACACCCCTAGAGTGAGAGACCCCAGCCCAACAGGAGACCCTTCCCCTCTGAGGATGCGCAGAATCATTTTGTCATGTCAGCCGTAGGCTAATTCTGGAACCTGTGAGAAGTTAGGGGATTGTACTAGCATGGAAATGTAGTGATAAAAGATTGTATCAAGCGTGGCGTGGAAAATCTTTCCATGTGCTGGCTTTGTGGGAAACCACCTGGTACCCAGACTCGCGCAGTTCTGAAAGAAAACTGTGTCTCGACCTGGTGTCTGGATTGGCTTCTTGCGCATCGGGTAACAAATCCAAACTTTTCTCGGACAACTTGGCGAGCTGTAAATCTCTGGCACTGCCAGCATCGGGGCACACCTTTCTAAAACCTTTTAGCAGCGCCGTAGGATACCACATTTGTTCAGGGCTGAATTCCAAAGCCATCGGAGGTGGCAATCGTGATAAAACCCGGCCCACATCCCCCCCCAGCCCTTGCCACCTGTAGCCATCCTGCCTCAGGGCTGATCGCTGGCTGGAATTTTTAACTCCTTGTCTAACCACAGAGGTTGTCATTCGGGGACAAATACTGGGTTAAGTTCACCGTCGGTGCAAGAGGAGCACGTGCTACCTGCAAGTGGGCAAAAGCATCAGCAAACATAGGCCAGCCCCCAGGGATCATAAACAACAAGAAAGGGATTAAGAAAAAGCACCTAAAAAGCACAGAAAAACAACACCAGAAAGGAAAAAATCAACATTGTGACCAGCAACTATCAATCTCAGAGAAAGCTTATAAGAAACACTCTTTTAAAACATTCCGGTCAGATGTGACGTTAGCTCAACCCTTTGTGCCCCAGCTTGGCTGCCAAAAAGTCTGTTGTGGTGTAACCCGGCAGGCCGCTCAGCACCACACATCTGTTCGCTCACGTCCCCCCATCCTGAGTGAACGTGCAGAGAATCGGAAGGAAAATAAAAGCTCATAGGCATTGATAAAGAGTTTAATAATAAAGGAATAGAAAATAATAATACAAATCATACAATACATTAAAAAGACAATCAATAAAATTTATTAATGTAAACAATTTTTTCCCAGCCTAATGCTCTCCTATCACCACCATGATCACAACATCACAAAATATCACAAAAAATCCACCATGATCACAATATCACAAAATCACCTAGCAATTTCCCATCATTTCACACTAATGAATCCCCATCACCGTCATGACTTCCCATCCCACTGATCATTTCCTATCCCAGCAACCTCCCATTGCTGATCCCAAGGCTCAGTTCCCAACTCCCATCCATCCATCCATCCATCCATCCATCCATCCATCCATCCATCCATCCATCCATCCACCCATTTTCTCCCGTCCGTGCTGGCCATGCCCACATCCATTCACGGACTGAGCATGGGCAGCGGGAGCGGGCTGCATTAAATCCCCTCGGCATCCCACTGCCAGAACAACTGCAGGCAGAGGCGTTGCTGAGTGAACACCTACACTAGAGGAATTTAAGAAAAAAGGCTATAAAGCAGAGAAAGGACCAGAAAGGAAGAAATAAGCTTTCAATCCCTGCCATTTTGTGTCCCAACAAGCAGTTCCCATGCCCAAACTTGCCCATGCCAGGTATTGCCCATCCCAACAGCTTCCATCGCAACACTCCCAACACTCATTCGTGACCCCCCCATCTCCCATCCCCCCCCGTTGCCCATCCCTGACAGTGAGAAACACTGACTAGCTACAGCACTAAAGAAGGGTAAGGGCAAGCGAGAGGGGAAAGGGCTGAAGAGTGCGGCTCAAGCTGGAGCAGGTGCCTGCAGAGGTCTCTGTGCCTGCGTGCTGAGCTCAGCGCCACTGGGTGCTGCAGGGGCCGTCGAGGAGCGCAGGGTCACGGGTAGCCGGCATACTTGGCTATGGCCCCGTCTTTCTGCCGCTGCGCGAAGAATTGCACAGGGCCGATCTTCATCTGGTGGGCCGCCCGCTGCCGCTCCTCCTGGGCCAGCTGCTTCAGGCGCTCCCGCTCGGGACGCTGCTGCAGCGTGATGGGCACCGGCTCCTCCTGCTCCTCCAGCGGCGTGGGCGCCGCGTCACCGCCTGCCCAGGGCCCCACGCAGGGCACGTAGTCCACGCGGGGCCGTGCCAGGGGCTGCAGCATGCGCGGCTGTGTGGGCAGAGCCCCCCGCTGCGCTTGGCCCCCCGCGGCTGGCAGGCACAGCGCTCTGGGCGCCTGCTCTAGGGCAGCGTCCCCTGTTCACGCCGTGCTGCCTGGTGGTGCCGGCACCACCTTCTCTTTGCCGCCAGCTGGGGATTGGGGGGCAGCGGGCACAGCGCTGGAGCCTGGCACTGTCTGCGCGGCGCTGGGCATCGTGCTGGGGCTGCTGGAGGTGGGCTGCGGCTGCACGCAGGGCAGCTGGCGCACTGGCCCCAGCGCCTTCGCCCTGACCCCCAGCGGCTGCAAAGTCTCGCTGGGGGTCTTTGTGCCCCGGCGCTGGCGCTGCAGCGTCTTGGCCCTGACGCCTTGGGGACAGAGGCTGTCCTGGGGCCGCACGGCACCGGGCTCCGCGCTCGGAGTCTCTGGCAGCAGCCGCGCTCTGCGGGGAGGCGGCGACGCTGCTCCTTGCCCCCCAGCAGCCCCCGGGCTTCGGGCTCTCTTGCTGGGCGCCCGGCTGTTGTTGGTCGCTGGCTGCTTCCTGCCGCTGCCGTCTTTCCTGCTGCTGCCACGGCGTCCTGGGGCCTTGGACATCCTGGCGTCCCTGGCACGGCGTCCCTGGCAAGGCGTCTCGGGGCCTTGGACACCCTGGCCCAGCAGCATCTTCCTCTCCTTGCCAGGGGTGTTTCTCTGTTGCTGGTCTCTTGGGCTGGGAGCTCTCCGCTGTCCCGGGGGTGCTGGTGGGCGCGCGGCGCTTGGCCCCCCGCTTGGTGCCGGTGGACGCAGGGGCAGCCAGGGGGCTCTTGAGGGGACCCAGGGGGCATGTGGGCAGGGGTGTCCTCTGCTCACTGAGGACTTGGGTGTCAGGGGACCTCTTGGGGGGACTCAGGGGGGGGTTGGGCAGGGGTCTACTAGGGGAACTGAGGACCTGGGTGTCAGGGGACCTCCTGGGGGGACTCAGGGGTGGACTGGGTAGGGGTCTACTAAGGGCACCGGGCAGGGGACTGGCTGCAGGGCTGAGCGGGGGGCTCAATGCCAGCACAATAGGGGACTGCACCAACAGCCCACCCCCAACCTTCTCGGGGTACACCCCAGGGGTTGAGGGTACCTCACCGAGGGCTCCTGTGGCTTCCAGTCCCTGCGTGCTCGGCTCCTCGATGTCCTCGGAGAGGTCGGGCAGCTGGGAGAGGAGGCGGCTGAGGGCAGGACTGCTGGGCGAATCGGGGAAGGCGTCCTGGGGCTCCACGGCCTCGAGCCAGCTGAACAGCTCCTCCGTGCCGGGGATGTCCAGGTCGGCCAGGAGCTGGTCCTGCAGGTGCTGCAGCAGCTGGCTGTCCCCTGCCAGCTCTGGAAAGGCCTCGGCGAAGGCATCAGGGCCCAGCTCGGGCAGCTGCGGGGGCTCCTCAGGCACCTGCGGGGCTGTCGCCGCTGAGGACGAAGCAAGAAAATCCCCCAAGACGGGCGATGTCAGCTTTCCCATGGCTCATGGGTGTGGGGCGACAACGGGGCGGCTGTGCCAGCGCCAAACTCACCGTCGGGCGTCGCCGTCTGGGTGCTGCGGGTCGATGGAGCCAGGAAAGGCTCGGGGGGAGTGGGGTCAGGCAGCGGGGGCCCCTGGTCCTCGCTGAGCCCCACGGCGTGGTCGCAGGGCTCCGGCAGCTGCCCCTGGCTGCTGGTCACGGTGCGGGGCGTGGGGAGCGCCTGCCCCCGGAGCCGAGGCCCCGGGACGAGGGGTGGCGGGGGCCTGCGGTGGGCGGGGGCCTGCAACAGGCAGGTGCCTGCGGGGTGCAGGGGCTCCCCGTGGAGCACGGCCCTGGGCCCCAGCCCCAGCGCATGGTGGGGCACCAGTGTCCCCGTCACCATGGGCTGTCCGCACTGGCAGACAGGGGCACAGGGAAGAGCGGTGTGGGGGAGCTGCCCCACGGGGGGGAGCTGCACCACCTGCAGGTTATGCCCCACGGGGGGGAGCTGCACCGGCTGCAGGTGGTGCCCCTCGGGTGGGAGGTGCACCGGCTGCAGGATATGCTCCTCGGGTGGGAGGTGCACCACCTGCAGGTTATGCCCCACGGGGGGGAGCTGCACCGGCTGCAGGATATGCCCCACGGGGGGGAGCTGCACCGGCTGCAGGTGGTGCCCCTCGGGTGGGAGGTGCACCGGCTGCAGGATATGCTCCTCGGGTGGGAGGTGCACCACCTGCAGGTTATGCCCCACGGGGGGGAGCTGCACCGGCTGCAGGATATGCCCCACAGGGGGGAGCTGCACCAGCTGCAGGTGGTGCCCCTCGGGTGGGAGGTGCCCCCCAGGTGGCAGCTGCGCCACGGGTGGGAGCTGCAGCACCTGCCCCTGGACCTCCGGCACCACGTGCCAGACGGTGGCCTGGGGCAGCGCGTAGGAGAGGGTGGGTACCTGGGGGGGCTGCAAGGGCACCGCCATCGCTCCGGGGAGGGAGGGCAGCAGCCAGGCAGCCACCGTTGGCGGCTCAGCTGGGACAACGAAGGGGGAGTTGGGCGTCTGCGGCACCGGCGGCAGCCGTCTGGGGAATCTCTCTGTGAGGAAAAAGGGCGCTGGGCTGAGCTCTCGGGCGCTGGGCTCGCCGGCAGGGCCGCAGCCCCGGGAGGAGCGGGAGCCCGCTGCTGTACCTGCCATGGTCGCTGGAGAGTGGGGCGGTTCGTTGGGGAACCCGGGCAACGGGGGCTCCGCCCCAACGGCTGACCAGCCCCTCACCGCCATCTTGGTGAGGACTGCAGTTTCTCTACCCAAGCAGGCTTCCCAGCGCCATCAGTTTCCATCCCCATGAGCCTTTCCCGTCCCAGTCCTCATTTGCCAGGCCCAGGGGGGTTTCGCACTCCAACACTTTCCCCTCCCAAGGATTTTCCATCCCAAGACTTTTCCATCCCAAGACTTTTCATCCTCCCGGCGATTTCCCATCCCGACAGTTTCACAGCCCAACAGATTCCCATGCAAACTATTTCCCATCAGCACGAAGCGTTTCTTAATCCCATGAGATCTCATCCCAAAGACTTCCCATCCCTTGCATTTCTTTTCCAACTATTTCCTACCGCAACGAATCGTACCCACCCCATTCAAGATTTCCCATCCCAATAATTTCCCATCCCAAGAGAGATTTCCCTACCCCAATGCTTTTCCTTTCCAATGATTTCCTCCCCAAGGAAGATTTCCCATCCCAATGCCTTTCCTTAAGGATGCCTTCCTCCCCAAGGAAGGTATCTCATCCCAATGCTTTTCCTTCCCAAGGAAGCTTTCCCATCCCAAGGAAGATTTCCCATCTCTTTCATTTCCTAGCCCCATGGCTTTCCAGCCCAAGGAAGTCTTCCCATCCCAGCAATCATTTCTCATCCCACTCATCATTTCCCATCCCCACGATTTCCCATTTTCACCATCCAAAAGACAGCTTAGCCAGCCCACAGCTAGAGAGAGATCCCAACAGGGATTTGTACGATTCTGGTAGATTCAAGGGCATGGACACTTGGCGTGCTAACGATTGCACTTTATTCCAGAGCAACACAGATCAGCGGTACCAAGAGCGCTATGATGAATCTGGCGAAGATGTAGATAGATGGTTCTTGCAGGTATTACCAGGAAATAAACAGGTGTCTGCACTTCTCTCTAGCTACCTTAGTAAAAGATCGGAAGGGTAGAGCACTAATTAACAGTAGCATTATAAGAGGCACTACTGTGGCAGTGAAAATACCAGCAGGACATCGGCGTCTCCCATTGCACCATGCAGACCTCCATGCCTTGAGTGCCACCAGCAGTACTCCATGCGAGCTGGACGCTCAGGGCACTTATGGCCACCCACCTTTGTGAGGTCAAAGGCTGACAGTGACTCTCTGCTGACCTCACACGGCTCTCGGGCACCCCGATGGCAGCACTGACGGCGCTAAGCTGACTGCCATGAGCAAAGGCTGACATGAAATGGCTGCTGCGCAACGCCAGGAGCAATGTCTGCCGGGCCGGGGGTTCGGATGGGAGCTCGGCCTTCGGCCTGGGAACTGCGCCTGGGAGCCAGGGACGTCCTCGATGTGCAGCTGGACACCTGGGCCTGAGAAAGCAAGGTTTCTTGAAAGAAAATTGGAAACATCGTCACCTAGTGGCTGTCTCAGGGGGACGGATCGAAACGCACAGCATCTCCTGGTTACCTGAAGTGCTGGTGTCCTACGCCCTCGTATGTCTCAATGACATAAAAAGGGACAGATTTTTACCCCAAATGCAGCTCCTTTCTGTGGGAAGCTTCCCGTGCTGCGCATCCTCCTCTCTTTCTAGTATGTGGCTTCGACTTTAGGCGTGTTGTTTTTTCTCCTTGTGAGAAACAAAGTTGTGTTTTTGCAATAGAAGGTGTTTTTGCAGTGGAAAAATCCACTAACCTTGCATATGCAAAAGTGGCATTGTGTGGCATAGCAGTGGGGAATCCGTTAAGCAGATAAGGGGAAGGTCCCACTGTTCCAAAATCACGAGGATAGCTAAGAAAAACAGGATGAGCAGTGCGAGATCAGTAAAAGCAAAGATCACGGGCCCTCTAGTCACAAGAGAAGAAGGAAAAAATAAAAGGTTAAGGAGAAATTAACGGTTGGTCAAATAAAATTGTACGTATATGGTATAGTAGTGCGTCGAGTAGGCTGTGAACCCGTAGTACTCAGCCAATGAAGAAACGGGAGAAATCAGGTGTCGGGTAATAGGGAATACACGGTTATGATAAACTTTTACTGCGCGCTCCTGCTTGCAGGATGCCCGCCATTGCAATCGCGAATAAAAAAGCTCCACAGAAGATCCTGTCTGAAGAAAATTATTGAGATTTTTCTCAGGGTTTAGGGGCTCGTCCCGGATCTTGTTGCCTACCAGAGAGTTCTTGCTACCACAGACAGGAAGGTGCACCCTCTGATTTCAGCGGTCCCGTCGGGGGTGGTGGCTTGTCTCGGGATGGCTGACAAAGGACTGAGACTGTTCATCTGAAGACAGGCTCTGAGAAGAACTGGGGAGAAAGGAGGCCAATACAGACAGACCACAGAGCACAGCCCAGACACAGCCCAGCCAGAGCACGTACACAGCACAGAGAGCACAGACACAGCCCGGACACAGCACAGACACAGCACGGACAGAGCCCAGCCAGAGCCCAGACACAGCACAGGCACAGCACAGACGGAGCACAGACAGAGTAGAGAGAGCACACACACAGCACAGAGCCCAGACACAGCACGGACAGAGCACAGACACAGCCCAGACACAGCCCAGACACAGCCCAGACACAGCACGGACACAGCCCGGACACAGCACGGACAGAGCCCAGCCAGAGCCCAGACACAGCACAGAGCCCAGACACAGCACGGACAGAGCCCAGACACGGCCCAGACACAGCCCAGACACAGCACGGACAGAGCACGGACAGAGCACAGACAGAGCACGGACAGAGCCCAGACACAGCCCAGACACAGCCCGGACACAGCACGGACAGAGCACAGAGAGCACAGGCCCAGCACAGAGCACAGGCACAGCACAGACACAGCCCGGACACCGGAGCCGTTATCCCAGCATGGCAGCAGCAAGGTGACAATGTGCTCGCCTGGAGGACAGCTGAAATCTTTCCGCATGTCTCACAGCTCACCCAGAGATCGGGATCACCTGGTTACTGCTGCTTTTAGATGGTGGTCTTCAGCCTGCTGTTCCCTAGGACGGCCCTCCACTGGGGTAGTCTGCTTCGCCTTCCTATTGCTCCTTCCCCTTCTCAGTAGGACTCTCTTCCCTTACTAAACGAGATGACTTGTGCATCCATTCTTTCATCTTGTGTGTATCGGTGACTGGGAATGCCACAGGGCAGTCCCCGGAGCCAGCTGTAGGGTCCGTCAGAGGGTTGGAGTGGCTGCAGGGCCTGTCAGCGGGGCTGGAGAGGCCGCAGGGCCCGTCAAAGGGGTTGGAGTGGCTGCGGGTAACATCCCAGGGCTCGGAAGGGCCTCAGAGCCCATCCCAGGGCTTGGAGGGCCTTCAGGGTGCGTCACAGGCTTGCATCAGATCAAGACGCATTTTCATAGACCCACACAATTTCTCTTGAAGGTGCTGAATTGTACTGAATAGTCTTCAAAACACACAGAGCAGACCCAGCAAACAAGCCGCTGGTGCTAGGAACTAGTTTTGTGTTGTTTGTTTGTTTGTTTGTTTTTCGTTAACTTTGTTTCATGAGAACAGATACCAAATGGGTATTTTCAGGCAAGGGCAAAGATGACCCTGGAGTTGAAGCTATCTAAAGGATGAATAACTAGGAATCTATTTACTCGAGAAGACCCTTTTGTAAGGAAAAATCCTACACACGTGCACTGGAGTTTGATACTAATCCATTTGTTGGAAACCACTGGAAAACAATGGAAAGCTATTCTAATACGAAGTACGCTCATTCTAATGCAAAAAATCACAGCCCTAGAGTGAGAGACCCCAGCCCAACAGGAGACCCTTCCCCTCTGAGGATGCGCAGAATCATTTTGTCATGTCAGCCGTAGGCTAATTCTGGAACCTGTGAGAAGTTAGGGGATTGTACTAGCATGGAAATGTAGTGATAAAAGATTGTATCAAGCGTGGCGTGGAAAATCTTTCCATGTGCTGGCTTTGTGGGAAACCACCTGGTACCCAGACTCGCGCAGTTCTGAAAGAAAACTGTGTCTCGACCTGGTGTCTGGATTGGCTTCTTGCGCATCGGGTAACAAATCCAAACTTTTCTCGGACAACTTGGCGAGCTGTAAATCTCTGGCACTGCCAGCATCGGGGCACACCTTTCTAAAACCTTTTAGCAGCGCCGTAGGATACCACATTTGTTCAGGGCTGAATTCCAAAGCCATCGGAGGTGGCAATCATGATAAAACCCGGCCCACATCCCCCCCCAGCCCTTGCCACCTGTAGCCATCCTGCCTCAGGGCTGATCGCTGGCTGGAATTTTTAACTCCTTGTCTAACCACAGAGGTTGTCATTCGGGGACAAATACTGGGTTAAGTTCACCGTCGGTGCAAGAGGAGCACGTGCTACCTGCAAGTGGGCAAAAGCATCAGCAAACATAGGCCAGCCCCCAGGGATCATAAACAACAAGAAAGGGATTAAGAAAAAGCACCTAAAAAGCACAGAAAAACAACACCAGAAAGGAAAAAATCAACATTGTGACCAGCAACTATCAATCTCAGAGAAAGCTTATAAGAAACACTCTTTTAAAACATTCCGGTCAGATGTGACGTTAGCTCAACCCTTTGTGCCCCAGCTTGGCTGCCAAAAAGTCTGTTGTGGTGTAACCCGGCAGGCCGCTCAGCACCACACATCTGTTCGCTCACGTCCCCCCATCCTGAGTGAACGTGCAGAGAATCGGAAGGAAAATAAAAGCTCATAGGCATTGATAAAGAGTTTAATAATAAAGGAATAGAAAATAATAATACAAATCATACAATACATTAAAAAGACAATCAATAAAATTTATTAATGTAAACAATTTTTTCCCAGCCTAATGCTCTCCTATCACCACCATGATCACAACATCACAAAATATCACAAAAAATCCACCATGATCACAATATCACAAAATCACCTAGCAATTTCCCATCATTTCACACTAATGAATCCCCATCACCGTCATGACTTCCCATCCCACTGATCATTTCCTATCCCAGCAACCTCCCATTGCTGATCCCAAGGCTCAGTTCCCAACTCCCATCCATCCATCCATCCATCCATCCATCCATCCATCCATCCATCCATCCATCCATCCACCCATTTTCTCCCGTCCGTGCTGGCCATGCCCACATCCATTCACGGACTGAGCATGGGCAGCGGGAGCGGGCTGCATTAAATCCCCTCGGCATCCCACTGCCAGAACAACTGCAGGCAGAGGCGTTGCTGAGTGAACACCTACACTAGAGGAATTTAAGAAAAAAGGCTATAAAGCAGAGAAAGGACCAGAAAGGAAGAAATAAGCTTTCAATCCCTGCCATTTTGTGTCCCAACAAGCAGTTCCCATGCCCAAACTTGCCCATGCCAGGTATTGCCCATCCCAACAGCTTCCATCGCAACACTCCCAACACTCATTCGTGACCCCCCCATCTCCCATCCCCCCCCGTTGCCCATCCCTGACAGTGAGAAACACTGACTAGCTACAGCACTAAAGAAGGGTAAGGGCAAGCGAGAGGGGAAAGGGCTGAAGAGTGCGGCTCAAGCTGGAGCAGGTGCCTGCAGAGGTCTCTGTGCCTGCGTGCTGAGCTCAGCGCCACTGGGTGCTGCAGGGGCCGTCGAGGAGCGCAGGGTCACGGGTAGCCGGCATACTTGGCTATGGCCCCGTCTTTCTGCCGCTGCGCGAAGAATTGCACAGGGCCGATCTTCATCTGGTGGGCCGCCCGCTGCCGCTCCTCCTGGGCCAGCTGCTTCAGGCGCTCCCGCTCGGGACGCTGCTGCAGCGTGATGGGCACCGGCTCCTCCTGCTCCTCCAGCGGCGTGGGCGCCGCGTCACCGCCTGCCCAGGGCCCCACGCAGGGCACGTAGTCCACGCGGGGCCGTGCCAGGGGCTGCAGCATGCGCGGCTGTGTGGGCAGAGCCCCCCGCTGCGCTTGGCCCCCCGCGGCTGGCAGGCACAGCGCTCTGGGCGCCTGCTCTAGGGCAGCGTCCCCTGTTCACGCCGTGCTGCCTGGTGGTGCCGGCACCACCTTCTCTTTGCCGCCAGCTGGGGATTGGGGGGCAGCGGGCACAGCTGGCACTGTCTGCGCGGCGCTGGGCATCGTGCTGGGGCTGCTGGAGGTGGGCTGCGGCTGCACACAGGGCAGCTGGCGCCCTGGCCCCAGCGCCTTCGCCCTGGCCCCCAGCGGCTGCAAAGTCTCGCTGGGGGTCTTTGTGTCCCGGCGCTGGCGCTGCAGCGTCTTGGCCCTGACGCCTTGGGGACAGAGGCTGTCCTGGGGCCGCACGGCACCGGGCTCCGCGCTCGGAGTCTCCGGCAGCAGCCGCGCTCTGCGGGGAGGCGGCGACGCTGCTCCTTGCCCCCCAGCAGCCCCCGGGCTTCGGGCTCTCTTGCTGGGCGCCCGGCTGTTGTTGGTCGCTGGCTGCTGCCTGCCACTGCCGTCTTTCCTGCTGCTGCCACGGCGTCCTGGGGCCTTGGACATCCTGGCGTCCCTGGCACGGCGTCCCTGGCAAGGCGTCTCGGGGCCTTGGACACCCTGGCCCAGCAGCATCTTCCTGTCCTTGCCAGGGGGTTTCTCCATTGCTGGCCTCTTGGGCTGGGAGCTCTCCGCTGTCCTGGGGGTGCTGGTGGGCGCGCGGCGCTTGGCCCCCCGCTTGGTGCCGGTGGACACAGGGGCAGCCAGGGGGCTCTTGAGGGGACCCAGGGGGCATGTGGGCAGGGGTGTCCTCTGCTCACTGAGGACTTGGGTGTCAGGGGACCTCTTGGGGGGACTCAGGGGGGGTTGGGCAGGGGTCTACTAGGGGAACTGAGGACCTGGGTGTCAGGGGACCTCCTGGGGGGACTCAGGGGTGGACTGGGTAGGGGTCTACTAAGGGCACCGGGCAGGGGACTGGCTGCAGGGCTGAGCGGGGGGCTCAATGCCAGCACAATAGGGGACTGCACCAACAGCCCACCCCCAACCTTCTCGGGGTACACCCCAGGGGTTGAGGGTACCTCACCGAGGGCTCCTGTGGCTTCCAGTCCCTGCGTGCTCGGCTCCTCGATGTCCTCGGAGAGGTCGGGCAGCTGGGAGAGGAGGCGGCTGAGGGCAGGACTGCTGGGCGAATCGGGGAAGGCGTCCTGGGGCTCCACGGCCTCGAGCCAGCTGAACAGCTCCTCCGTGCCGGGGATGTCCAGGTCGGCCAGGAGCTGGTCCTGCAGGTGCTGCAGCAGCTGGCTGTCCCCTGCCAGCTCTGGAAAGGCCTCGGCGAAGGCATCAGGGCCCAGCTCGGGCAGCTGCGGGGGCTCCTCAGGCACCTGCGGGGCTGTCGCCGCTGAGGACGAAGCAAGAAAATCCCCCAAGACGGGCGATGTCAGCTTTCCCATGGCTCATGGGTGTGGGGCGACAACGGGGCGGCTGTGCCAGCGCCAAACTCACCGTCGGGCGTCGCCGTCTGGGTGCTGCGGGTCGATGGAGCCAGGAAAGGCTCGGGGGGAGTGGGGTCAGGCAGCGGGGGCCCCTGGTCCTCGCTGAGCCCCACGGCGTGGTCGCAGGGCTCCGGCAGCTGCCCCTGGCTGCTGGTCACGGTGCGGGGCGTGGGGAGCGCCTGCCCCCGGAGCCGAGGCCCCGGGACGAGGGGTGGCGGGGGCCTGCGGTGGGCGGGGGCCTGCAACAGGCAGGTGCCTGCGGGGTGCAGGGGCTCCCCGTGGAGCACGGCCCTGGGCCCCAGCCCCAGCGCATGGTGGGGCACCAGTGTCCCCGTCACCATGGGCTGTCCGCACTGGCAGACAGGGGCACAGGGAAGAGCGGTGTGGGGGAGCTGCCCCACGGGGGGGAGCTGCACCACCTGCAGGTTATGCCCCACGGGGGGGAGCTGCACCGGCTGCAGGTGGTGCCCCTCGGGTGGGAGGTGCACCGGCTGCAGGATATGCTCCTCGGGTGGGAGGTGCACCACCTGCAGGTTATGCCCCACGGGGGGGAGCTGCACCGGCTGCAGGATATGCCCCACAGGGGGGAGCTGCACCAGCTGCAGGTGGTGCCCCTCGGGTGGGAGGTGCCCCCCAGGTGGCAGCTGCGCCACGGGTGGGAGCTGCAGCACCTGCCCCTGGACCTCCGGCACCACGTGCCAGACGGTGGCCTGGGGCAGCGCGTAGGAGAGGGTGGGTACCTGGGGGGGCTGCAAGGGCACCGCCATCGCTCCGGGGAAGGAGGGCAGCAGCCAGGCAGCCACCGTTGGCGGCTCAGCTGGGACAACGAAGGGGGAGTTGGGCGTCTGCGGCACCGGCGGCAGCCGTCTGGGGAATCTCTCTGTGAGGAAAAAGGGCGCTGGGCTGAGCTCTCGGGCGCTGGGCTCGCCGGCAGGGCCGCAGCCCCGGGAGGAGCGGGAGCCCGCTGCTGTACCTGCCATGGTCGCTGGAGAGTGGGGCGGTTCGTTGGGGAACCCGGGCAACGGGGGCTCCGCCCCAACGGCTGACCAGCCCCTCACCGCCATCTTGGTGAGGACTGCAGTTTCTCTACCCAAGCAGGCTTCCCAGCGCCATCAGTTTCCATCCCCATGAGCCTTTCCCGTCCCAGTCCTCATTTGCCAGGCCCAGGGGGGTTTCGCACTCCAACACTTTCCCCTCCCAAGGATTTTCCATCCCAAGACTTTTCCATCCCAAGACTTTTCATCCTCCCGGCGATTTCCCATCCCGACAGTTTCACAGCCCAACAGATTCCCATGCAAACTATTTCCCATCAGCACGAAGCGTTTCTTAATCCCATGAGATCTCATCCCAAAGACTTCCCATCCCTTGCATTTCTTTTCCAACTATTTCCTACCGCAACGAATCGTACCCACCCCATTCAAGATTTCCCATCCCAATAATTTCCCATCCCAAGAGAGATTTCCCTACCCCAATGCTTTTCCTTTCCAATGATTTCCTCCCCAAGGAAGATTTCCCATCCCAATGCCTTTCCTTAAGGATGACTTCCTCCCCAAGGAAGGTATCTCATCCCAATGCTTTTCCTTCCCAAGGAAGCTTTCCCATCCCAAGGAAGATTTCCCATCTCTTTCATTTCCTAGCCCCATGGCTTTCCAGCCCAAGGAAGTCTTCCCATCCCAGCAATCATTTCTCATCCCACTCATCATTTCCCATCCCCACGATTTCTCATTTTCACCATCCAAAAGACAGCTTAGCCAGCCCACAGCTAGAGAGAGATCACAACAGGGATTTGTACGATTCTGGTAGATTCAAGGGCATGGACACTTGGCGTGCTAACGATTGCACTTTATTCCAGAGCAACACAGATCACCGGTACCAAGAGCGCTATGATGAATCTGGCGAAGATGTAGATAGATGGTTCTTGCAGGTATTACCAGGAAATAAACAGGTGTCTGCACTTCTCTCTAGCTACCTTAGTAAAAGATCGGAAGGATAGAGCACTAATTAACAGTAGCATTATAAGAGGCACTACTGTGGCAGTGAAAATACCAGCAGGACATCGGCGTCTCCCATTGCACCATGCAGACCTCCATGCCTTGAGTGCCACCAGCAGTACTCCATGCGAGCTGGACGCTCAGGGCACTTATGGCCACCCACCTTTGTGAGGTCAAAGGCTGACAGTGACTCTCTGCTGACCTCACACGGCTCTTGGGCACCCCGATGGCAGCACTGACGGCGCTAAGCTGACTGCCATGAGCAAAGGCTGACATGAAATGGCTGCTGCGCAACGCCAGGAGCAATGTCTGCCGGGCCGGGGGTTCGGATGGGAGCTCGGCCTTCGGCCTGGGAACTGCACCTGGGAGCCAGGGACGTCCTCGATGTGCAGCTGGACACCTGGGCCTGAGAAAGCAAGGTTTCTTGAAAGAAAATTGGAAACATCGTCACCTAGTGGCTGTCTCAGGGGGACGGATCGAAACGCACAGCATCTCCTGGTTACCTAAAGTGCTGGTGTCCTACGCCCTCGTATGTCTCAATGACATAAAAAGGGACAGATTTTTACCCCAAATGCAGCTCCTTTCTGTGGGAAGCTTCCCGTGCTGCGCATCCTCCTCTCTTTCTAGTATGTGGCTTCGACTTTAGGCGTGTTGTTTTTTCTCCTTGTGAGAAACAAAGTTGTGTTTTTGCAATAGAAGGTGTTTTTGCAGTGGAAAAATCCACTAACCTTGCATATGCAAAAGTGGCATTGTGTGGCATAGCAGTGGGGAATCCGTTAAGCAGATAAGGGGAAGGTCCCACTGTCCCAAAATAACGAGGATAGCTAAGAAAAACAGGATGAGCAGTGCGAGATCAGTAAAAGCAAAGATCACGGGCCCTCTAGTCACAAGAGAAGAAGGAAAAAATAAAAGGTTAAGGAGAAATTAACGGTTGGTCAAATAAAATTGTACGTATATGGTATAGTAGTGCGTCGAGTAGGCTGTGAACCCGTAGTACTCAGCCAATGAAGAAACGGGAGAAATCAGGTGTCGGGTAATAGGGAATACACGGTTATGATAAACTTTTACTGCGCGCTCCTGCTTGCAGGATGCCCGCCATTGCAATCGCGAATAAAAAAGCTCCACAGAAGATCCTGTCTGAAGAAAATTATTGAGATTTTTCTCAGGGTTTAGGGGCTCGTCCCGGATCTTGTTGCCTACCAGAGAGTTCTTGCTACCACAGACAGGAAGGTGCACCCTCTGATTTCAGCGGTCCCGTCGGGGGTGGTGGCTTGTCTCGGGATGGCTGACAAAGGACTGAGACTGTTCATCTGAAGACAGGCTCTGAGAAGAACTGGGGAGAAAGGAGGCCAATACAGACAGACCACAGAGCACAGCCCAGACACAGCCCAGCCAGAGCACGTACACAGCACAGAGAGCACAGACACAGCCCAGCCAGAGCCCAGACACAGCACGGACAGAGCCCAGCCAGAGCCCAGACACAGCACAGGCACAGCACAGACGGAGCACAGACAGAGCAGAGAGAGCACACACACAGCACAGAGCCCAGACACAGCACGGACAGAGCCCAGACACAGCTGAGACACAGCCCAGACACAGCCCAGACACAGCCCGGACAGAGCACGGACAGAGCACAGACACAGCACAGACACAGCACAGAGAGCACAGGCCCAGCACAGAGCACAGGCACAGCACAGACACAGCACAGAGAGCACAGACACAGCGCAGATGGAGACCAGACAGAGCACGGACAGAGCCCAGACAGAGCACGGACAGAGCCCAGACACAGCCCAGACACAGCCCGGACACAGCCCGGACAGAGCACAGAGAGCACAGGCCCAGCACAGAGCACAGGCACAGCACAGACACAGCCCGGACACCGGAGCCGTTATCCCAGCATGGCAGCAGCAAGGTGACAATGTGCTCGCCTGGAGGACAGCTGAAATCTTTCCGCATGTCTCACAGCTCACCCAGAGATCGGGATCACCTGGTTACTGCTGCTTTTAGATGGTGGTCTTCAGCCTGCTGTTCCCTAGGACGGCCCTCCACTGGGGTAGTCTGCTTCGCCTTCCTATTGCTCCTTCCCCTTCTCAGTAGGACTTTCTTCCCTTACTAAACGAGATGACTTGTGCATCCATTCTTTCATCTTGTGTGTATCGGTGACTGGGAATGCCACAGGGCAGTCCCCGGAGCCAGCTGTAGGGTCCGTCAGAGGGTTGGAGTGGCTGCAGGGCCTGTCAGCGGGGCTGGAGAGGCCGCAGGGCCCGTCAAAGGGGTTGGAGTGGCTGCGGGTAACATCCCAGGGCTCGGAAGGGCCTCAGAGCCCATCCCAGGGCTTGGAGGGCCTTCAGGGTGCGTCACAGGCTTGCATCAGATCAAGACGCATTTTCATAGACCCACACAATTTCTCTTGAAGGTGCTGAATTGTACTGAATAGTCTTCAAAACACATAGAGCAGACCCAGCAAACAAGCCGCTGGTGCTAGGAACTGGGTTTTGTTTTTGTTTGTTTGTTTGTTTTTCGTTAACTTTGTTTCATGAGAACAGATACCAAATGGGTATTTTCAGGCAAGGGCAAAGATGACCCTGGAGTTGAAGCTATCTAAAGGATGAATAACTAGGAATCTATTTACTCGAGAAGACCCTTTTGTAAGGAAAAATCCTACACACGTGCACTGGAGTTTGATACTAATCCATTTGTTGGAAACCACTGGAAAACAATGGAAAGCTATTCTAATACGAAGTACGCTCATTCTAATGCAAAAAATCACAGCCCTAGAGTGAGAGACCCCAGCCCAACAGGAGACCCTTCCCCTCTGAGGATGCGCAGAATCATTTTGTCATGTCAGCCGTAGGCTAATTCTGGAACCTGTGAGAAGTTAGGGGATTGTACTAGCATGGAAATGTAGTGATAAAAGATTGTATCAAGCGTGGCGTGGAAAATCTTTCCATGTGCTGGCTTTGTGGGAAACCACCTGGTACCCAGACTCGCGCAGTTCTGAAAGAAAACTGTGTCTCGACCTGGTGTCTGGATTGGCTTCTTGCGCATCGGGTAACAAATCCAAACTTTTCTCGGACAACTTGGCGAGCTGTAAATCTCTGGCACTGCCAGCATCGGGGCACACCTTTCTAAAACCTTTTAGCAGCGCCGTAGGATACCACATTTGTTCAGGGCTGAATTCCAAAGCCATCGGAGGTGGCAATCGTGATAAAACCCGGCCCACATCCCCCCCCAGCCCTTGCCACCTGTAGCCATCCTGCCTCAGGGCTGATCGCTGGCTGGAATTTTTAACTCCTTGTCTAACCACAGAGGTTGTCATTCGGGGACAAATACTGGGTTAAGTTCACCGTCGGTGCAAGAGGAGCACGTGCTACCTGCAAGTGGGCAAAAGCATCAGCAAACATAGGCCAGCCCCCAGGGATCATAAACAACAAGAAAGGGATTAAGAAAAAGCACCTAAAAAGCACAGAAAAACAACACTAGAAAGGAAAAAATCAACATTGTGACCAGCAACTATCAATCTCAGAGAAAGCTTATAAGAAACACTCTTTTAAAACATTCCGGTCAGATGTGACGTTAGCTCAACCCTTTGTGCCCCAGCTTGGCTGCCAAAAAGTCTGTTGTGGTGTAACCCGGCAGGCCGCTCAGCACCACACATCTGTTCGCTCACGTCCCCCCATCCTGAGTGAACGTGCAGAGAATCGGAAGGAAAATAAAAGCTCATAGGCATTGATAAAGAGTTTAATAATAAAGGAATAGAAAATAATAATACAAATCATACAATACATTAAAAAGACAATCAATAAAATTTATTAATGTAAACAATTTTTTCCCAGCCTAATGCTCTCCTATCACCACCATGATCACAACATCACAAAATATCACCAAAAATCCACCATGATCACAATATCACAAAATCACCTAGCAATTTCCCATCATTTCACACTAATGAATCCCCATCACCGTCATGACTTCCCATCCCACTGATCATTTCCTATCCCAGCAACCTCCCATTGCTGATCCCAAGGCTCAGTTCCCAACTCCCATCCATCCATCCATCCATCCATCCATCCATCCATCCATCCATCCATCCCATCCATTTTTCTCCCGTCCGTGCTGGCCATGCCCACATCCATTCACGGACTGAGCATGGGCAGCGGGAGCGGGCTGCATTAAATCCCCTCGGCATCCCACTGCCAGAACAACTGCAGGCAGAGGCGTTGCTGAGTGAACACCTACACTAGAGGAATTTAAGAAAAAAGGCTATAAAGCAGAGAAAGGACCAGAAAGGAAGAAATAAGCTTTCAATCCCTGCCATTTTGTGTCCCAACAAGCAGTTCCCATGCCCAAACTTGCCCATGCCAGGTATTGCCCATCCCAACAGCTTCCATCGCAACACTCCCAACACTCATTCGTGACCCCCCCATCTCCCATCCCCCCCCGTTGCCCATCCCTGACAGTGAGAAACACTGACTAGCTACAGCACTAAAGAAGGGTAAGGGCAAGCGAGAGGGGAAAGGGCTGAAGAGTGCGGCTCAAGCTGGAGCAGGTGCCTGCAGAGGTCTCTGTGCCTGCGTGCTGAGCTCAGCGCCACTGGGTGCTGCAGGGGCCGTCGAGGAGCGCAGGGTCACGGGTAGCCGGCATACTTGGCTATGGCCCCGTCTTTCTGCCGCTGCGCGAAGAATTGCACAGGGCCGATCTTCATCTGGTGGGCCGCCCGCTGCCGCTCCTCCTGGGCCAGCTGCTTCAGGCGCTCCCGCTCGGGACGCTGCTGCAGCGTGATGGGCACCGGCTCCTCCTGCTCCTCCAGCGGCGTGGGCGCCGCGTCACCGCCTGCCCAGGGCCCCACGCAGGGCACGTAGTCCACGCGGGGCCGTGCCAGGGGCTGCAGCATGCGCGGCTGTGTGGGCAGAGCCCCCCGCTGCGCTTGGCCCCCCGCGGCTGGCAGGCACAGCGCTCTGGGCGCCTGCTCTAGGGCAGCGTCCCCTGTTCACGCCGTGCTGCCTGGTGGTGCCGGCACCACCTTCTCTTTGCCGCCAGCTGGGGATTGGGGGGCAGCGGGCACAGCTGGCACTGTCTGCGCGGCGCTGGGCATCGTGCTGGGGCTGCTGGAGGTGGGCTGCGGCTGCACGCAGGGCAGCTGGCGCCCTGGCCCCAGCGCTTTCGCCCTGGCCCCCAGCGGCTGCAAAGTCTCGCTGGGGGTCTTTGTGCCCCGGCGCTGGCGCTGCAGCGTCTTGGCCCTGACGCCTTGGGGACAGAGGCTGTCCTGGGGCCGCACGGCACCGGGCTCCGCGCTCGGAGTCTCCGGCAGCAGCCGCGCTCTGCGGGGAGGCGGCGACGCTGCTCCTTGCCCCCCAGCAGCCCCCGGGCTTCGGGCTCTCTTGCTGGGCGCCCGGCTGTTGTTGGTCGCTGGCTGCTGCCTGCCGCTGCCGTCTTTCCTGCTGCTGCCACGGCGTCCTGGGGCCTTGGACATCCTGGCGTCCCTGGCACGGCGTCCCTGGCAAGGCGTCTCGGGGCCTTGGACACCCTGGCCCAGCAGCATCTTCCTGTCCTTGCCAGGGGGTTTCTCCGTTGCTGGCCTCTTGGGCTGGGAGCTCTCCGCTGTCCTGGGGGTGCTGGTGGGCGCGCGGCGCTTGGCCCCCCGCTTGGTGCCGGTGGACACAGGGGCAGCCAGGGGGCTCTTGAGGGGACCCAGGGGGCATGTGGGCAGGGGTGTCCTCTGCTCACTGAGGACTTGGGTGTCAGGGGACCTCTTGGGGGGACTCAGGGGGGGTTTGGGCAGGGGTCTACTAGGGGAACTGAGGACCTGGGTGTCAGGGGACCTCCTGGGGGGACTCAGGGGTGGACTGGGTAGGGGTCTACTAAGGGCACCGGGCAGGGGACTGGCTGCAGGGCTGAGCGGGGGGCTCAATGCCAGCACAATAGGGGACTGCACCAACAGCCCACCCCCAACCTTCTTGGGGTACACCCCAGGGGTTGAGGGTACCTCACCGAGGGCTCCTGTGGCTTCCAGTCCCTGCGTGCTCGGCTCCTCGATGTCCTCGGAGAGGTCGGGCAGCTGGGAGAGGAGGCGGCTGAGGGCAGGACTGCTGGGCGAATCGGGGAAGGCGTCCTGGGGCTCCACGGCCTCGAGCCAGCTGAACAGCTCCTCCGTGCCGGGGATGTCCAGGTCGGCCAGGAGCTGGTCCTGCAGGTGCTGCAGCAGCTGGCTGTCCCCTGCCAGCTCTGGAAAGGCCTCGGCGAAGGCATCAGGGCCCAGCTCGGGCAGCTGCGGGGGCTCCTCAGGCACCTGCGGGGCTGTCGCCGCTGAGGACGAAGCAAGAAAATCCCCCAAGACGGGCGATGTCAGCTTTCCCATGGCTCATGGGTGTGGGGCGACAACGGGGCGGCTGTGCCAGCGCCAAACTCACCGTCGGGCGTCGCCGTCTGGGTGCTGCGGGTCGATGGAGCCAGGAAAGGCTCGGGGGGAGTGGGGTCAGGCAGCGGGGGCCCCTGGTCCTCGCTGAGCCCCACGGCGTGGTCGCAGGGCTCCGGCAGCTGCCCCTGGCTGCTGGTCACGGTGCGGGGCGTGGGGAGCGCCTGCCCCCGGAGCCGAGGCCCCGGGACGAGGGGTGGCGGGGGCCTGCGGTGGGCGGGGGCCTGCAACAGGCAGGTGCCTGCGGGGTGCAGGGGCTCCCCGTGGAGCACGGCCCTGGGCCCCAGCCCCAGCGCATGGTGGGGCACCAGTGTCCCCGTCACCATGGGCTGTCCGCACTGGCAGACAGGGGCACAGGGAAGAGCGGTGTGGGGGAGCTGCCCCACGGGGGGGAGCTGCACCACCTGCAGGATATGCCCCACGGGGGGGAGCTGCACCGGCTGCAGGTGGTGCCCCTCGGGTGGGAGGTGCACCGGCTGCAGGATATGCTCCTCGGGTGGGAGGTGCACCACCTGCAGGTTATGCCCCACAGGGGGGAGCTGCACCGGCTGCAGGTTATGCCCCACGGGTGGGAGGTGCACCACCTGCAGGTTATGCCCCACGGGTGGGAGCTGCACCGGCTGCAGGATATGCCCCACAGGGGGGAGCTGCACCAGAGGCAGGTGGTGCCCCTCGGGTGGGATGTGCCCCCCAGGTGGCAGCTGCGCCACGGGTGGGAGCTGCAGCACCTGCCCCTGGACCTCCGGCACCACGTGCCAGACGGTGGCCTGGGGCAGCGCGTAGGAGAGGGTGGGTACCTGGGGGGGCTGCAAGGGCACCGCCATCGCTCCGGGGAAGGAGGGCAGCAGCCAGGCAGCCACCGTTGGCGGCTCAGCTGGGACAACGAAGGGGGAGTTGGGCGTCTGCGGCACCGGCGGCAGCCGTCTGGGGAATCTCTCTGTGAGGAAAAAGGGCGCTGGGCTGAGCTCTCGGGCGCTGGGCTCGCCGGCAGGGCCGCAGCCCCGGGAGGAGCGGGAGCCCGCTGCTGTACCTGCCATGGTCGCTGGAGAGTGGGGCGGTTCGTTGGGGAACCCGGGCAACGGGGGCTCCGCCCCAACGGCTGACCAGCCCCTCACCGCCATCTTGGTGAGGACTGCAGTTTCTCTACCCAAGCAGGCTTCCCAGCGCCATCAGTTTCCATCCCCATGAGCCTTTCCCGTCCCAGTCCTCATTTGCCAGGCCCAGGGGGGTTTCGCACTCCAACACTTTCCCCTCCCAAGGATTTTCCATCCCAAGACTTTTCCATCCCAAGACTTTTCATCCTCCCGGCGATTTCCCATCCCGACAGTTTCACAGCCCAACAGATTCCCATGCAAACTATTTCCCATCAGCACGAAGCGTTTCTTAATCCCATGAGATCTCATCCCAAAGACTTCCCATCCCTTGCATTTCTTTTCCGACTATTTCCTACCGCAACGAATCGTACCCACCCCATTCAAGATTTCCCATCCCAATAATTTCCCATCCCAAGAGAGATTTCCCTACCCCAATGCTTTTCCTTTCCAATGATTTCCTCCCCAAGGAAGATTTCCCATCCCAATGCCTTTCCTTAAGGATGACTTCCTCCCCAAGGAAGGTATCTCATCCCAATGCTTTTCCTTCCCAAGGAAGCTTTCCCATCCCAAGGAAGATTTCCCATCTCTTTCATTTCCTAGCCCCATGGCTTTCCAGCCCAAGGAAGTCTTCCCATCCCAGCAATCATTTCTCATCCCACTCATCATTTCCCATCCCCACGATTTCCCATTTTCACCATCCAAAAGACAGCTTAGCCAGCCCACAGCTAGAGAGAGATCACAACAGGGATTTGTACGATTCTGGTAGATTCAAGGGCATGGACACTTGGCGTGCTAACGATTGCACTTTATTCCAGAGCAACACAGATCAGCGGTACCAAGAGCGCTATGATGAATCTGGCGAAGATGTAGATAGATGGTTCTTGCAGGTATTACCAGGAAATAAACAGGTGTCTGCACTTCTCTCTAGCTACCTTAGTAAAAGATCGGAAGGGTAGAGCACTAATTAACAGTAGCATTATAAGAGGCACTACTGTGGCAGTGAAAATACCAGCAGGACATCGGCGTCTCCCATTGCACCATGCAGACCTCCATGCCTTGAGTGCCACCAGCAGTACTCCATGCGAGCTGGACGCTCAGGGCACTTATGGCCACCCACCTTTGTGAGGTCAAAGGCTGACAGTGACTCTCTGCTGACCTCACACGGCTCTCGGGCACCCCGATGGCAGCACTGACGGCGCTAAGCTGACTGCCATGAGCAAAGGCTGACATGAAATGGCTGCTGCGCAACGCCAGGAGCAATGTCTGCCGGGCCGGGGGTTCGGATGGGAGCTCGGCCTTCGGCCTGGGAACTGCGCCTGGGAGCCAGGGACGTCCTCGATGTGCAGCTGGACACCTGGGCCTGAGAAAGCAAGGTTTCTTGAAAGAAAATTGGAAACATCGTCACCTAGTGGCTGTCTCAGGGGGACGGATCGAAACGCACAGCATCTCTTGGTTACCTGAAGTGCTGGTGTCCTACGCCCTCGTATGTCTCAATGACATAAAAAGGGACAGATTTTTACCCCAAATGCAGCTCCTTTCTGTGGGAAGCTTCCCGTGCTGCGCATCCTCCTCTCTTTCTAGTATGTGGCTTCGACTTTAGGCGTGTTGTTTTTTCTCCTTGTGAGAAACAAAGTTGTGTTTTTGCAATAGAAGGTGTTTTTGCAGTGGAAAAATCCACTAACCTTGCATATGCAAAAGTGGCATTGTGTGGCATAGCAGTGGGGAATCCGTTAAGCAGATAAGGGGAAGGTCCCACTGTCCCAAAATCACGAGGATAGCTAAGAAAAACAGGATGAGCAGTGCGAGATCAGTAAAAGCAAAGATCACGGGCCCTCTAGTCACAAGAGAAGAAGGAAAAAATAAAAGGTTAAGGAGAAATTAACGGTTGGTCAAATAAAATTGTACGTATATGGTATAGTAGTGCGTCGAGTAGGCTGTGAACCCGTAGTACTCAGCCAATGAAGAAACGGGAGAAATCAGGTGTCGGGTAATAGGGAATACACGGTTATGATAAACTTTTACTGCGCGCTCCTGCTTGCAGGATGCCCGCCATTGCAATCGCGAATAAAAAAGCTCCACAGAAGATCCTGTCTGAAGAAAATTATTGAGATTTTTCTCAGGGTTTAGGGGCTCGTCCCGGATCTTGTTGCCTACCAGAGAGTTCTTGCTACCACAGACAGGAAGGTGCACCCTCTGATTTCAGCGGTCCCGTCGGGGGTGGTGGCTTGTCTCGGGATGGCTGACAAAGGACTGAGACTGTTCATCTGAAGACAGGCTCTGAGAAGAACTGGGGAGAAAGGAGGCCAATACAGACAGACCACAGAGCACAGCCCAGACACAGCCCAGCCAGAGCACGTACACAGCACAGAGAGCACAGACACAGCCCGGACACAGCACAGACACAGCACGGACACAGCACAGAGAGCACAGACACAGCCCGGACACAGCACAGACACAGCACGGACACAGCACAGACACAGCCCAGCCAGAGCCCAGACACAGCACGGACAGAGCCCAGCCAGAGCCCAGACACAGCACAGGCACAGCACAGACGGAGCACAGACAGAGTAGAGAGAGCACACACACAGCACAGAGCCCAGACACAGCACGGACAGAGCCCAGACACGGCCCAGACACAGCCCAGACACAGCCCAGACACAGCACGGACAGAGCACGGACAGAGCCCAGACAGAGCACGGACAGAGCCCAGACACAGCCCAGACACAGCCCGGACACAGCACGGACACAGCACGGACAGAGCACAGAGAGCACAGGCCCAGCACAGAGCACAGGCACAGCACAGACACAGCCCGGACACCGGAGCCGTTATCCCAGCATGGCAGCAGCAAGGTGACAATGTGCTCGCCTGGAGGACAGCTGAAATCTTTCCGCATGTCTCACAGCTCACCCAGAGATCGGGATCACCTGGTTACTGCTGCTTTTAGATGGTGGTCTTCAGCCTGCTGTTCCCTAGGACGGCCCTCCACTGGGGTAGTCTGCTTCGCCTTCCTATTGCTCCTTCCCCTTCTCAGTAGGACTCTCTTCCCTTACTAAACGAGATGACTTGTGCATCCATTCTTTCATCTTGTGTGTATCGGTGACTGGGAATGCCACAGGGCAGTCCCCGGAGCCAGCTGTAGGGTCCGTCAGAGGGTTGGAGTGGCTGCAGGGCCTGTCAGCGGGGCTGGAGAGGCCGCAGGGCCCGTCAAAGGGGTTGGAGTGGCTGCGGGTAACATCCCAGGGCTCGGAAGGGCCTCAGAGCCCATCCCAGGGCTTGGAGGGCCTTCAGGGTGCGTCACAGGCTTGCATCAGATCAAGACGCATTTTCATAGACCCACACAATTTCTCTTGAAGGTGCTGAATTGTACTGAATAGTCTTCAAAACACATAGAGCAGACCCAGCAAACAAGCCGCTGGTGCTAGGAACTAGTTTTGTGTTGTTTGTTTGTTTGTTTGTTTTTCGTTAACTTTGTTTCATGAGAACAGATACCAAATGGGTATTTTCAGGCAAGGGCAAAGATGACCCTGGAGTTGAAGCTATCTAAAGGATGAATAACTAGGAATCTATTTACTCGAGAAGACCCTTTTGTAAGGAAAAATCCTACACACGTGCACTGGAGTTTGATACTAATCCATTTGTTGGAAACCACTGGAAAACAATGGAAAGCTATTCTAATACGAAGTACGCTCATTCTAATACAAAAAAACACACCCCTAGAGTGAGAGACCCCAGCCCAACAGGAGACCCTTCCCCTCTGAGGATGCGCAGAATCATTTTGTCATGTCAGCCGTAGGCTAATTCTGGAACCTGTGAGAAGTTAGGGGATTGTACTAGCATGGAAATGTAGTGATAAAAGATTGTATCAAGCGTGGCGTGGAAAATCTTTCCATGTGCTGGCTTTGTGGGAAACCACCTGGTACCCAGACTCGCGCAGTTCTGAAAGAAAACTGTGTCTCGACCTGGTGTCTGGATTGGCTTCTTGCGCATCGGGTAACAAATCCAAACTTTTCTCGGACAACTTGGCGAGCTGTAAATCTCTGGCACTGCCAGCATCGGGGCACACCTTTCTAAAACCTTTTAGCAGCGCCGTAGGATACCACATTTGTTCAGGGCTGAATTCCAAAGCCATCGGAGGTGGCAATCGTGATAAAAACCGGCCCACATCCCCCCCCAGCCCTTGCCACCTGTAGCCATCCTGCCTCAGGGCTGATCGCTGGCTGGAATTTTTAACTCCTTGTCTAACCACAGAGGTTGTCATTCGGGGACAAATACTGGGTTAAGTTCACCGTCGGTGCAAGAAGAGCACGTGCTACCTGCAAGTGGGCAAAACCATCAGCAAACATAGGCCAGCCCCCAGGGATCATAAACAACAAGAAAGGGATTAAGAAAAAGCACCTAAAAAGCACAGAAAAACAACACTAGAAAGGAAAAAATCAACATTGTGACCAGCAACTATCAATCTCAGAGAAAGCTTATAAGAAACACTCTTTTAAAACATTCCGGTCAGATGTGACGTTAGCTCAACCCTTTGTGCCCCAGCTTGGCTGCCAAAAAGTCTGTTGTGGTGTAACCCGGCAGGCCGCTCAGCACCACACATCTGTTCGCTCACGTCCCCCCATCCTGAGTGAACGTGCAGAGAATCGGAAGGAAAATAAAAGCTCATAGGCATTGATAAAGAGTTTAATAATAAAGGAATAGAAAATAATAATACAAATCATACAATACATTAAAAAGACAATCAATAAAATTTATTAATGTAAACAATTTTTTCCCAGCCTAATGCTCTCCTATCACCACCATGATCACAACATCACAAAATATCACAAAAAATCCACCATGATCACAATATCACAAAATCACCTAGCAATTTCCCATCATTTCACACTAATGAATCCCCATCACCGTCATGACTTCCCATCCCACTGATCATTTCCTATCCCAGCAACCTCCCATTGCTGATCCCAAGGCTCAGTTCCCAACTCCCATCCATCCATCCATCCATCCATCCATCCATCCATCCATCCATCCATCCACCCATTTTCTCCCGTCCGTGCTGGCCATGCCCACATCCATTCACGGACTGAGCATGGGCAGCGGGAGCGGGCTGCATTAAATCCCCTCGGCATCCCACTGCCAGAACAACTGCAGGCAGAGGCGTTGCTGAGTGAACACCTACACTAGAGGAATTTAAGAAAAAAGGCTATAAAGCAGAGAAAGGACCAGAAAGGAAGAAATAAGCTTTCAATCCCTGCCATTTTGTGTCCCAACAAGCAGTTCCCATGCCCAAACTTGCCCATGCCAGGTATTGCCCATCCCAACAGCTTCCATCGCAACACTCCCAACACTCATTCGTGACCCCCCCATCTCCCATCCCCCCCCGTTGCCCATCCCTGACAGTGAGAAACACTGACTAGCTACAGCACTAAAGAAGGGTAAGGGCAAGCGAGAGGGGAAAGGGCTGAAGAGTGCGGCTCAAGCTGGAGCAGGTGCCTGCAGAGGTCTCTGTGCCTGCGTGCTGAGCTCAGCGCCACTGGGTGCTGCAGGGGCCGTCGAGGAGCGCAGGGTCACGGGTAGCCGGCATACTTGGCTATGGCCCCGTCTTTCTGCCGCTGCGCGAAGAATTGCACAGGGCCGATCTTCATCTGGTGGGCCGCCCGCTGCCGCTCCTCCTGGGCCAGCTGCTTCAGGCGCTCCCGCTCGGGACGCTGCTGCAGCGTGATGGGCACCGGCTCCTCCTGCTCCTCCAGCGGCGTGGGCGCCGCGTCACCGCCTGCCCAGGGCCCCACGCAGGGCACGTAGTCCACGCGGGGCCGTGCCAGGGGCTGCAGCATGCGCGGCTGTGTGGGCAGAGCCCCCCGCTGCGCTTGGCCCCCCGCGGCTGGCAGGCACAGCGCTCTGGGCGCCTGCTCTAGGGCAGCGTCCCCTGTTCACGCCGTGCTGCCTGGTGGTGCCGGCACCACCTTCTCTTTGCCGCCAGCTGGGGATTGGGGGGCAGCGGGCACAGCTGGCACTGTCTGCGTGGCGCTGGGCATCGTGCTGGGGCTGCTGGAGGTGGGCTGCGGCTGCACACAGGGCAGCTGGCGCCCTGGCCCCAGCGCCTTCGCCCTGGCCCCCAGCGGCTGCAAAGTCTCGCTGGGGGTCTTTGTGTCCCGGCGCTGGCGCTGCAGCGTCTTGGCCCTGACGCCTTGGGGACAGAGGCTGTCCTGGGGCCGCACGGCACCGGGCTCCGCGCTCGGAGTCTCCGGCAGCAGCCGCGCTCTGCGGGGAGGCGGCGACGCTGCTCCTTGCCCCCCAGCAGCCCCCGGGCTTCGGGCTCTCTTGCTGGGCGCCCGGCTGTTGTTGGTCGCTGGCTGCTGCCTGCCGCTGCCGTCTTTCCTGCTGCTGCCACGGCGTCCTGGGGCCTTGGACATCCTGGCGTCCCTGGCACGGCGTCCCTGGCAAGGCGTCTCGGGGCCTTGGACACCCTGGCCCAGCAGCATCTTCCTCTCCTTGCCAGGGGGTTTCTCCGTTGCTGGCCTCTTGGGCTGGGAGCTCTCCGCTGTCCTGGGGGTGCTGATGGGCGCGCGGCGCTTGGCCCCCCGCTTGGTGCCGGTGGACACAGGGGCAGCCAGGGGGCTCTTGAGGGGACCCAGGGGGCATGTGGGCAGGGGTGTCCTCTGCTCACTGAGGACTTGGGTGTCAGGGGACCTCTTGGGGGGACTCAGGGGGGGGTTGGGCAGGGGTCTACTAGGGGAACTGAGGACCTGGGTGTCAGGGGACCTCCTGGGGGGACTCAGGGGTGGACTGGGTAGGGGTCTACTAAGGGCACCGGGCAGGGGACTGGCTGCAGGGCTGAGCGGGGGGCTCAATGCCAGCACAATAGGGGACTGCACCAACAGCCCACCCCCAACCTTCTCGGGGTACACCCCAGGGGTTGAGGGTACCTCACCGAGGGCTCCTGTGGCTTCCAGTCCCTGCGTGCTCGGCTCCTCGATGTCCTCGGAGAGGTCGGGCAGCTGGGAGAGGAGGCGGCTGAGGGCAGGACTGCTGGGCGAATCGGGGAAGGCGTCCTGGGGCTCCACGGCCTCGAGCCAGCTGAACAGCTCCTCCGTGCCGGGGATGTCCAGGTCGGCCAGGAGCTGGTCCTGCAGGTGCTGCAGCAGCTGGCTGTCCCCTGCCAGCTCTGGAAAGGCCTCGGCGAAGGCATCAGGGCCCAGCTCGGGCAGCTGCGGGGGCTCCTCAGGCACCTGCGGGGCTGTCGCCGCTGAGGACGAAGCAAGAAAATCCCCCAAGACGGGCGATGTCAGCTTTCCCATGGCTCATGGGTGTGGGGCGACAACGGGGCGGCTGTGCCAGCGCCAAACTCACCGTCGGGCGTCGCCGTCTGGGTGCTGCGCGTCGATGGAGCCAGGAAAGGCTCGGGGGGAGTGGGGTCAGGCAGCGGGGGCCCCTGGTCCTCGCTGAGCCCCACGGCGTGGTCGCAGGGCTCCGGCAGCTGCCCCTGGCTGCTGGTCACGGTGCGGGGCGTGGGGAGCGCCTGCCCCCGGAGCCGAGGCCCCGGGACGAGGGGTGGCGGGGGCCTGCGGTGGGCGGGGGCCTGCAACAGGCAGGTGCCTGCGGGGTGCAGGGGCTCCCCGTGGAGCACGGCCCTGGGCCCCAGCCCCAGCGCATGGTGGGGCACCAGTGTCCCCGTCACCATGGGCTGTCCGCACTGGCAGACAGGGGCACAGGGAAGAGCGGTGTGGGGGAGCTGCCCCACGGGGGGGAGCTGCACCACCTGCAGGTTATGCCCCACGGGGGGGAGCTGCACCGGCTGCAGGTGGTGCCCCTCGGGTGGGAGGTGCACCGGCTGCAGGATATGCTCCTCGGGTGGGAGGTGCACCACCTGCAGGTTATGCCCCACGGGGGGGAGCTGCACCGGCTGCAGGATATGCCCCACAGGGGGGAGCTGCACCAGCTGCAGGTGGTGCCCCTCGGGTGGGAGGTGCCCCCCAGGTGGCAGCTGCGCCACGGGTGGGAGCTGCAGCACCTGCCCCTGGACCTCCGGCACCACGTGCCAGACGGTGGCCTGGGGCAGCGCGTAGGAGAGGGTGGGTACCTGGGGGGGCTGCAAGGGCACCGCCATCGCTCCGGGGAAGGAGGGCAGCAGCCAGGCAGCCACCGTTGGCGGCTCAGCTGGGACAACGAAGGGGGAGTTGGGCGTCTGCGGCACCGGCGGCAGCCGTCTGGGGAATCTCTCTGTGAGGAAAAAGGGCGCTGGGCTGAGCTCTCGGGCGCTGGGCTCGCCGGCAGGGCCGCAGCCCCGGGAGGAGCGGGAGCCCGCTGCTGTACCTGCCATGGTCGCTGGAGAGTGGGGCGGTTCGTTGGGGAACCCGGGCAATGGGGGCTCCGCCCCAACGGCTGACCAGCCCCTCACCGCCATCTTGGTGAGGACTGCAGTTTCTCTACCCAAGCAGGCTTCCCAGCGCCATCAGTTTCCATCCCCATGAGCCTTTCCCGTCCCAGTCCTCATTTGCCAGGCCCAGGGGGGTTTCGCACTCCAACACTTTCCCCTCCCAAGGATTTTCCATCCCAAGACTTTTCCATCCCAAGACTTTTCATCCTCCCGGCGATTTCCCATCCCGACAGTTTCACAGCCCAACAGATTCCCATGCAAACTATTTCCCATCAGCACGAAGCGTTTCTTAATCCCATGAGATCTCATCCCAAAGACTTCCCATCCCTTGCATTTCTTTTCCAACTATTTCCTACCGCAACGAATCGTACCCACCCCATTCAAGATTTCCCATCCCAATAATTTCCCATCCCAAGAGAGATTTCCCTACCCCAATGCTTTTCCTTTCCAATGATTTCCTCCCCAAGGAAGATTTCCCATCCCAATGCCTTTCCTTAAGGATGACTTCCTCCCCAGGGAAGGTATCTCATCCCAATGCTTTTCCTTCCCAAGGAAGCTTTCCCATCCCAAGGAAGATTTCCCATCTCTTTCATTTCCTAGCCCCATGGCTTTCCAGCCCAAGGAAGTCTTCCCATCCCAGCAATCATTTCTCATCCCACTCATCATTTCCCATCCCCACGATTTCCCATTTTCACCATCCAAAAGACAGCTTAGCCAGCCCACAGCTAGAGAGAGATCCCAACAGGGATTTGCACGATTCTGGTAGATTCAAGGGCATGGACACTTGGCGTGCTAACGATTGCACTTTATTCCAGAGCAACACAGATCAGCGGTACCAAGAGCGCTATGATGAATCTGGCGAAGATGTAGATAGATGGTTCTTGCAGGTATTACCAGGAAATAAACAGGTGTCTGCACTTCTCTCTAGCTACCTTAGTAAAGATCGGAAGGGTAGAGCACTAATTAACAGTAGCATTATAAGAGGCACTACTGTGGCAGTGAAAATACCAGCAGGACATCGGCGTCTCCCATTGCACCATGCAGACCTCCATGCCTTGAGTGCCACCAGCAGTACTCCATGCGAGCTGGACGCTCAGGGCACTTATGGCCACCCACCTTTGTGAGGTCAAAGGCTGACAGTGACTCTCTGCTGACCTCACACGGCTCTCGGGCACCCCGATGGCAGCACTGACGGCGCTAAGCTGACTGCCATGAGCAAAGGCTGACATGAAATGGCTGCTGCGCAACGCCAGGAGCAATGTCTGCCGGGCCGGGGGTTCGGATGGGAGCTCGGCCTTCGGCCTGGGAACTGCGCCTGGGAGCCAGGGACGTCCTCGATGTGCAGCTGGACACCTGGGCCTGAGAAAGCAAGGTTTCTTGAAAGAAAATTGGAAACATCGTCACCTAGTGGCTGTCTCAGGGGGACGGATCGAAACGCACAGCATCTCTTGGTTACCTGAAGTGCTGGTGTCCTACGCCCTCGTATGTCTCAATGACATAAAAAGGGACAGATTTTTACCCCAAATGCAGCTCCTTTCTGTGGGAAGCTTCCCGTGCTGCGCATCCTCCTCTCTTTCTAGCATGTGGCTTCGACTTTAGGCGTGTTGTTTTTTCTCCTTGTGAGAAACAAAGTTGTGTTTTTGCAATAGAAGGTGTTTTTGCAGTGGAAAAATCCACTAACCTTGCATATGCAAAAGTGGCATTGTGTGGCATAGCAGTGGGGAATCCGTTAAGCAGATAAGGGGAAGGTCCCACTGTCCCAAAATAACGAGGATAGCTAAGAAAAACAGGATGAGCAGTGCGAGATCAGTAAAAGCAAAGATCACGGGCCCTCTAGTCACAAGAGAAGAAGGAAAAAATAAAAGGTTAAGGAGAAATTAACGGTTGGTCAAATAAAATTGTACGTATATGGTATAGTAGTGCGTCGAGTAGGCTGTGAACCCGTAGTACTCAGCCAATGAAGAAACGGGAGAAATCAGGTGTCGGGTAATAGGGAATACACGGTTATGATAAACTTTTACTGCGCGCTCCTGCTTGCAGGATGCCCGCCATTGCAATCGCGAATAAAAAAGCTCCACAGAAGATCCTGTCTGAAGAAAATTATTGAGATTTTTCTCAGGGTTTAGGGGCTCGTCCCGGATCTTGTTGCCTACCAGAGAGTTCTTGCTACCACAGACAGGAAGGTGCACCCTCTGATTTCAGCGGTCCCGTCGGGGGTGGTGGCTTGTCTCGGGATGGCTGACAAAGGACTGAGACTGTTCATCTGAAGACAGGCTCTGAGAAGAACTGGGGAGAAAGGAGGCCAATACAGACAGACCACAGAGCACAGCCCAGACACAGCCCAGCCAGAGCACGTACACAGCACAGAGAGCACAGACACAGCCCGGACAGAGCCCAGACACAGCTCAGACACAGCACAGAGAGCACAGACACAGCCCGGACACAGCACAGACACAGCCCAGCCAGAGCCCAGACACAGCACGGACAGAGCCCAGCCAGAGCCCAGACACAGCACAGGCACAGCACAGACGGAGCACAGACAGAGCAGAGAGAGCACACACCCAGCACAGAGCCCAGACACAGCACGGACAGAGCCCAGACACAGCTGAGACACAGCCCAGACACAGCCCGGACAGAGCACGGACAGAGCACAGACACAGCACAGACACAGCACAGAGAGCACAGGCCCAGCACAGAGCACAGGCACAGCACAGACACAGCACAGAGAGCACAGACACAGCGCAGATGGAGACCAGACAGAGCACGGACAGAGCCCAGACAGAGCACGGACAGAGCCCAGACACAGCCCAGACACAGCCCGGACACAGCCCGGACAGAGCACAGAGAGCACAGGCCCAGCACAGAGCACAGGCACAGCACAGACACAGCCCGGACACCGGAGCCGTTATCCCAGCATGGCAGCAGCAAGGTGACAATGTGCTCGCCTGGAGGACAGCTGAAATCTTTCCGCATGTCTCACAGCTCACCCAGAGATCGGGATCACCTGGTTACTGCTGCTTTTAGATGGTGGTCTTCAGCCTGCTGTTCCCTAGGACGGCCCTCCACTGGGGTAGTCTGCTTCGCCTTCCTATTGCTCCTTCCCCTTCTCAGTAGGACTCTCTTCCCTTACTAAACGAGATGACTTGTGCATCCATTCTTTCATCTTGTGTGTATCGGTGACTGGGAATGCCACAGGGCAGTCCCCGGAGCCAGCTGTAGGGTCCGTCAGAGGGTTGGAGTGGCTGCAGGGCCTGTCAGCGGGGCTGGAGAGGCCGCAGGGCCCGTCAAAGGGGTTGGAGTGGCTGCGGGTAACATCCCAGGGCTCGGAAGGGCCTCAGAGCCCATCCCAGGGCTTGGAGGGCCTTCAGGGTGCGTCACAGGCTTGCATCAGATCAAGACGCATTTTCATAGACCCACACAATTTCTCTTGAAGGTGCTGAATTGGACTGAATAGTCTTCAAAACACATAGAGCAGACCCAGCAAACAAGCCGCTGGTGCTAGGAACTGGGTTTTGTTTTTGTTTGTTTGTTTGTTTTTCGTTAACTTTGTTTCATGAGAACAGATACCAAATGGGTATTTTCAGGCAAGGGCAAAGATGACCCTGGAGTTGAAGCTATCTAAAGGATGAATAACTAGGAATCTATTTACTCGAGAAGACCCTTTTGTAAGGAAAAATCCTACACACGTGCACTGGAGTTTGATACTAATCCATTTGTTGGAAACCACTGGAAAACAATGGAAAGCTATTCTAATACGAAGTACCCTCATTCTAATGCAAAAAATCACAGCCCTAGAGTGAGAGACCCCAGCCCAACAGGAGACCCTTCCCCTCTGAGGATGCGCAGAATCATTTTGTCATGTCAGCCGTAGGCTAATTCTGGAACCTGTGAGAAGTTAGGGGATTGTACTAGCATGGAAATGTAGTGATAAAAGATTGTATCAAGCGTGGCGTGGAAAATCTTTCCATGTGCTGGCTTTGTGGGAAACCACCTGGTACCCAGACTCGCGCAGTTCTGAAAGAAAACTGTGTCTCGACCTGGTGTCTGGATTGGCTTCTTGCGCATCGGGTAACAAATCCAAACTTTTCTCGGACAACTTGGCGAGCTGTAAATCTCTGGCACTGCCAGCATCGGGGCACACCTTTCTAAAACCTTTTAGCAGCGCCGTAGGATACCACATTTGTTCAGGGCTGAATTCCAAAGCCATCGGAGGTGGCAATCGTGATAAAACCCGGCCCACATCCCCCCCCAGCCCTTGCCACCTGTAGCCATCCTGCCTCAGGGCTGATCGCTGGCTGGAATTTTTAACTCCTTGTCTAACCACAGAGGTTGTCATTCGGGGACAAATACTGGGTTAAGTTCACCGTCGGTGCAAGAGGAGCACGTGCTACCTGCAAGTGGGCAAAAGCAGCAGCAAACATAGGCCAGCCCCCAGGGATCATAAACAACAAGAAAGGGATTAAGAAAAAGCACCTAAAAAGCACAGAAAAACAACACTAGAAAGGAAAAAATCAACATTGTGACCAGCAACTATCAATCTCAGAGAAAGCTTATAAGAAACACTCTTTTAAAACATTCCGGTCAGATGTGACGTTAGCTCAACCCTTTGTGCCCCAGCTTGGCTGCCAAAAAGTCTGTTGTGGTGTAACCCGGCAGGCCGCTCAGCACCACACATCTGTTCGCTCACGTCCCCCCATCCTGAGTGAACGTGCAGAGAATCGGAAGGAAAATAAAAGCTCATAGGCATTGATAAAGAGTTTAATAATAAAGGAATAGAAAATAATAATACAAATCATACAATACATTAAAAAGACAATCAATAAAATTTATTAATGTAAACAATTTTTTCCCAGCCTAATGCTCTCCTATCACCACCATGATCACAACATCACAAAATATCACAAAAAATCCACCATGATCACAATATCACAAAATCACCTAGCAATTTCCCATCATTTCACACTAATGAATCCCCATCACCGTCATGACTTCCCATCCCACTGATCATTTCCTATCCCAGCAACCTCCCATTGCTGATCCCAAGGCTCAGTTCCCAACTCCCATCCATCCATCCATCCATCCATCCATCCATCCATCCATCCATCCATCCATCCATCCACCCATTTTCTCCCGTCCGTGCTGGCCATGCCCACATCCATTCACGGACTGAGCATGGGCAGCGGGAGCGGGCTGCATTAAATCCCCTCGGCATCCCACTGCCAGAACAACTGCAGGCAGAGGCGTTGCTGAGTGAACACCTACACTAGAGGAATTTAAGAAAAAAGGCTATAAAGCAGAGAAAGGACCAGAAAGGAAGAAATAAGCTTTCAATCCCTGCCATTTTGTGTCCCAACAAGCAGTTCCCATGCCCAAACTTGCCCATGCCAGGTATTGCCCATCCCAACAGCTTCCATCGCAACACTCCCAACACTCATTCGTGACCCCCCCATCTCCCATCCCCCCCCGTTGCCCATCCCTGACAGTGAGAAACACTGACTAGCTACAGCACTAAAGAAGGGTAAGGGCAAGCGAGAGGGGAAAGGGCTGAAGAGTGCGGCTCAAGCTGGAGCAGGTGCCTGCAGAGGTCTCTGTGCCTGCGTGCTGAGCTCAGCGCCACTGGGTGCTGCAGGGGCCGTCGAGGAGCGCAGGGTCACGGGTAGCCGGCATACTTGGCTATGGCCCCGTCTTTCTGCCGCTGCGCGAAGAATTGCACAGGGCCGATCTTCATCTGGTGGGCCGCCCGCTGCCGCTCCTCCTGGGCCAGCTGCTTCAGGCGCTCCCGCTCGGGACGCTGCTGCAGCGTGATGGGCACCGGCTCCTCCTGCTCCTCCAGCGGCGTGGGCGCCGCGTCACCGCCTGCCCAGGGCCCCACGCAGGGCACGTAGTCCACGCGGGGCCGTGCCAGGGGCTGCAGCATGCGCGGCTGTGTGGGCAGAGCCCCCCGCTGCGCTTGGCCCCCCGCGGCTGGCAGGCACAGCGCTCTGGGCGCCTGCTCTAGGGCAGCGTCCCCTGTTCACGCCGTGCTGCCTGGTGGTGCCGGCACCACCTTCTCTTTGCCGCCAGCTGGGGATTGGGGGGCAGCGGGCACAGCTGGCACTGTCTGCGTGGCGCTGGGCATCGTGCTGGGGCTGCTGGAGGTGGGCTGCGGCTGCACACAGGGCAGCTGGCGCCCTGGCCCCAGCGCCTTCGCCCTGGCCCCCAGCGGCTGCAAAGTCTCGCTGGGGGTCTTTGTGTCCCGGCGCTGGCGCTGCAGCGTCTTGGCCCTGACGCCTTGGGGACAGAGGCTGTCCTGGGGCCGCACGGCACCGGGCTCCGCGCTCGGAGTCTCCGGCAGCAGCCGCGCTCTGCGGGGAGGCGGCGACGCTGCTCCTTGCCCCCCAGCAGCCCCCGGGCTTCGGGCTCTCTTGCTGGGCGCCCGGCTGTTGTTGGTCGCTGGCTGCTGCCTGCCGCTGCCGTCTTTCCTGCTGCTGCCACGGCGTCCTGGGGCCTTGGACATCCTGGCGTCCCTGGCACGGCGTCCCTGGCAAGGCGTCTCGGGGCCTTGGACACCCTGGCCCAGCAGCATCTTCCTCTCCTTGCCAGGGGGTTTCTCCGTTGCTGGCCTCTTGGGCTGGGAGCTCTCCGCTGTCCTGGGGGTGCTGATGGGCGCGCGGCGCTTGGCCCCCCGCTTGGTGCCGGTGGACACAGGGGCAGCCAGGGGGCTCTTGAGGGGACCCAGGGGGCATGTGGGCAGGGGTGTCCTCTGCTCACTGAGGACTTGGGTGTCAGGGGACCTCTTGGGGGGACTCAGGGGGGGGTTGGGCAGGGGTCTACTAGGGGAACTGAGGACCTGGGTGTCAGGGGACCTCCTGGGGGGACTCAGGGGTGGACTGGGTAGGGGTCTACTAAGGGCACCGGGCAGGGGACTGGCTGCAGGGCTGAGCGGGGGGCTCAATGCCAGCACAATAGGGGACTGCACCAACAGCCCACCCCCAACCTTCTCGGGGTACACCCCAGGGGTTGAGGGTACCTCACCGAGGGCTCCTGTGGCTTCCAGTCCCTGCGTGCTCGGCTCCTCGATGTCCTCGGAGAGGTCGGGCAGCTGGGAGAGGAGGCGGCTGAGGGCAGGACTGCTGGGCGAATCGGGGAAGGCGTCCTGGGGCTCCACGGCCTCGAGCCAGCTGAACAGCTCCTCCGTGCCGGGGATGTCCAGGTCGGCCAGGAGCTGGTCCTGCAGGTGCTGCAGCAGCTGGCTGTCCCCTGCCAGCTCTGGAAAGGCCTCGGCGAAGGCATCAGGGCCCAGCTCGGGCAGCTGCGGGGGCTCCTCAGGCACCTGCGGGGCTGTCGCCGCTGAGGACGAAGCAAGAAAATCCCCCAAGACGGGCGATGTCAGCTTTCCCATGGCTCATGGGTGTGGGGCGACAACGGGGCGGCTGTGCCAGCGCCAAACTCACCGTCGGGCGTCGCCGTCTGGGTGCTGCGCGTCGATGGAGCCAGGAAAGGCTCGGGGGGAGTGGGGTCAGGCAGCGGGGGCCCCTGGTCCTCGCTGAGCCCCACGGCGTGGTCGCAGGGCTCCGGCAGCTGCCCCTGGCTGCTGGTCACGGTGCGGGGCGTGGGGAGCGCCTGCCCCCGGAGCCGAGGCCCCGGGACGAGGGGTGGCGGGGGCCTGCGGTGGGCGGGGGCCTGCAACAGGCAGGTGCCTGCGGGGTGCAGGGGCTCCCCGTGGAGCACGGCCCTGGGCCCCAGCCCCAGCGCATGGTGGGGCACCAGTGTCCCCGTCACCATGGGCTGTCCGCACTGGCAGACAGGGGCACAGGGAAGAGCGGTGTGGGGGAGCTGCCCCACGGGGGGGAGCTGCACCACCTGCAGGTTATGCCCCACGGGGGGGAGCTGCACCGGCTGCAGGTGGTGCCCCTCGGGTGGGAGGTGCACCGGCTGCAGGATATGCTCCTCGGGTGGGAGGTGCACCACCTGCAGGTTATGCCCCACGGGGGGGAGCTGCACCGGCTGCAGGATATGCCCCACAGGGGGGAGCTGCACCAGCTGCAGGTGGTGCCCCTTTTGGGAGGTGCCCCCCAGGTGGCAGCTGCGCCACGGGTGGGAGCTGCAGCACCTGCCCCTGGACCTCCGGCACCACGTGCCAGACGGTGGCCTGGGGCAGCGCGTAGGAGAGGGTGGGTACCTGGGGGGGCTGCAAGGGCACCGCCATCGCTCCGGGGAAGGAGGGCAGCAGCCAGGCAGCCACCGTTGGCGGCTCAGCTGGGACAACGAAGGGGGAGTTGGGCGTCTGCGGCACCGGCGGCAGCCGTCTGGGGAATCTCTCTGTGAGGAAAAAGGGCGCTGGGCTGAGCTCTCGGGCGCTGGGCTCGCCGGCAGGGCCGCAGCCCCGGGAGGAGCGGGAGCCCGCTGCTGTACCTGCCATGGTCGCTGGAGAGTGGGGCGGTTCGTTGGGGAACCCGGGCAACGGGGGCTCCGCCCCAACGGCTGACCAGCCCCTCACCGCCATCTTGGTGAGGACTGCAGTTTCTCTACCCAAGCAGGCTTCCCAGCGCCATCAGTTTCCATCCCCATGAGCCTTTCCCGTCCCAGTCCTCATTTGCCAGGCCCAGGGGGGTTTCGCACTCCAACACTTTCCCCTCCCAAGGATTTTCCATCCCAAGACTTTTCCATCCCAAGACTTTTCATCCTCCCGGCGATTTCCCATCCCGACAGTTTCACAGCCCAACAGATTCCCATGCAAACTATTTCCCATCAGCACGAAGCGTTTCTTAATCCCATGAGATCTCATCCCAAAGACTTCCCATCCCTTGCATTTCTTTTCCAACTATTTCCTACCGCAACGAATCGTACCCACCCCATTCAAGATTTCCCATCCCAATAATTTCCCATCCCAAGAGAGATTTCCCTACCCCAATGCTTTTCCTTTCCAATGATTTCCTCCCCAAGGAAGATTTCCCATCCCAATGCCTTTCCTTAAGGATGACTTCCTCCCCAGGGAAGGTATCTCATCCCAATGCTTTTCCTTCCCAAGGAAGCTTTCCCATCCCAAGGAAGATTTCCCATCTCTTTCATTTCCTAGCCCCATGGCTTTCCAGCCCAAGGAAGTCTTCCCATCCCAGCAATCATTTCTCATCCCACTCATCATTTCCCATCCCCACGATTTCCCATTTTCACCATCCAAAAGACAGCTTAGCCAGCCCACAGCTAGAGAGAGATCACAACAGGGATTTGTACGATTCTGGTAGATTCAAGGGCATGGACACTTGGCGTGCTAACGATTGCACTTTATTCCAGAGCAACACAGATCAGCGGTACCAAGAGCGCTATGATGAATCTGGCGAAGATGTAGATAGATGGTTCTTGCAGGTATTACCAGGAAATAAACAGGTGTCTGCACTTCTCTCTAGCTACCTTAGTAAAGATCGGAAGGGTAGAGCACTAATTAACAGTAGCATTATAAGAGGCACTACTGTGGCAGTGAAAATACCAGCAGGACATCGGCGTCTCCCATTGCACCATGCAGACCTCCATGCCTTGAGTGCCACCAGCAGTACTCCATGCGAGCTGGACGCTCAGGGCACTTATGGCCACCCACCTTTGTGAGGTCAAAGGCTGACAGTGACTCTCTGCTGACCTCACACGGCTCTCGGGCACCCCGATGGCAGCACTGACGGCGCTAAGCTGACTGCCATGAGCAAAGGCTGACATGAAATGGCTGCTGCGCAACGCCAGGAGCAATGTCTGCCGGGCCGGGGGTTCGGATGGGAGCTCGGCCTTCGGCCTGGGAACTGCGCCTGGGAGCCAGGGACGTCCTCGATGTGCAGCTGGACACCTGGGCCTGAGAAAGCAAGGTTTCTTGAAAGAAAATTGGAAACATCGTCACCTAGTGGCTGTCTCAGGGGGACGGATCGAAACGCACAGCATCTCTTGGTTACCTGAAGTGCTGGTGTCCTACGCCCTCGTATGTCTCAATGACATAAAAAGGGACAGATTTTTACCCCAAATGCAGCTCCTTTCTGTGGGAAGCTTCCCGTGCTGCGCATCCTCCTCTCTTTCTAGCATGTGGCTTCGACTTTAGGCGTGTTGTTTTTTCTCCTTGTGAGAAACAAAGTTGTGTTTTTGCAATAGAAGGTGTTTTTGCAGTGGAAAAATCCACTAACCTTGCATATGCAAAAGTGGCATTGTGTGGCATAGCAGTGGGGAATCCGTTAAGCAGATAAGGGGAAGGTCCCACTGTCCCAAAATAACGAGGATAGCTAAGAAAAACAGGATGAGCAGTGCGAGATCAGTAAAAGCAAAGATCACGGGCCCTCTAGTCACAAGAGAAGAAGGAAAAAATAAAAGGTTAAGGAGAAATTAACGGTTGGTCAAATAAAATTGTACGTATATGGTATAGTAGTGCGTCGAGTAGGCTGTGAACCCGTAGTACTCAGCCAATGAAGAAACGGGAGAAATCAGGTGTCGGGTAATAGGGAATACACGGTTATGATAAACTTTTACTGCGCGCTCCTGCTTGCAGGATGCCCGCCATTGCAATCGCGAATAAAAAAGCTCCACAGAAGATCCTGTCTGAAGAAAATTATTGAGATTTTTCTCAGGGTTTAGGGGCTCGTCCCGGATCTTGTTGCCTACCAGAGAGTTCTTGCTACCACAGACAGGAAGGTGCACCCTCTGATTTCAGCGGTCCCGTCGGGGGTGGTGGCTTGTCTCGGGATGGCTGACAAAGGACTGAGACTGTTCATCTGAAGACAGGCTCTGAGAAGAACTGGGGAGAAAGGAGGCCAATACAGACAGACCACAGAGCACAGCCCAGACACAGCCCAGCCAGAGCACGTACACAGCACAGAGAGCACAGACACAGCCCGGACAGAGCCCAGACACAGCTCAGACACAGCACAGAGAGCACAGACACAGCCCGGACACAGCACAGACACAGCCCAGCCAGAGCCCAGACACAGCACGGACAGAGCCCAGCCAGAGCCCAGACACAGCACAGGCACAGCACAGACGGAGCACAGACAGAGCAGAGAGAGCACACACCCAGCACAGAGCCCAGACACAGCACGGACAGAGCCCAGACACAGCTGAGACACAGCCCAGACACAGCCCGGACAGAGCACGGACAGAGCACAGACACAGCACAGACACAGCACAGAGAGCACAGGCCCAGCACAGAGCACAGGCACAGCACAGACACAGCACAGAGAGCACAGACACAGCGCAGATGGAGACCAGACAGAGCACGGACAGAGCCCAGACAGAGCACGGACAGAGCCCAGACACAGCCCAGACACAGCCCGGACACAGCCCGGACAGAGCACAGAGAGCACAGGCCCAGCACAGAGCACAGGCACAGCACAGACACAGCCCGGACACCGGAGCCGTTATCCCAGCATGGCAGCAGCAAGGTGACAATGTGCTCGCCTGGAGGACAGCTGAAATCTTTCCGCATGTCTCACAGCTCACCCAGAGATCGGGATCACCTGGTTACTGCTGCTTTTAGATGGTGGTCTTCAGCCTGCTGTTCCCTAGGACGGCCCTCCACTGGGGTAGTCTGCTTCGCCTTCCTATTGCTCCTTCCCCTTCTCAGTAGGACTCTCTTCCCTTACTAAACGAGATGACTTGTGCATCCATTCTTTCATCTTGTGTGTATCGGTGACTGGGAATGCCACAGGGCAGTCCCCGGAGCCAGCTGTAGGGTCCGTCAGAGGGTTGGAGTGGCTGCAGGGCCTGTCAGCGGGGCTGGAGAGGCCGCAGGGCCCGTCAAAGGGGTTGGAGTGGCTGCGGGTAACATCCCAGGGCTCGGAAGGGCCTCAGAGCCCATCCCAGGGCTTGGAGGGCCTTCAGGGTGCGTCACAGGCTTGCATCAGATCAAGACGCATTTTCATAGACCCACACAATTTCTCTTGAAGGTGCTGAATTGGACTGAATAGTCTTCAAAACACATAGAGCAGACCCAGCAAACAAGCCGCTGGTGCTAGGAACTGGGTTTTGTTTTTGTTTGTTTGTTTGTTTTTCGTTAACTTTGTTTCATGAGAACAGATACCAAATGGGTATTTTCAGGCAAGGGCAAAGATGACCCTGGAGTTGAAGCTATCTAAAGGATGAATAACTAGGAATCTATTTACTCGAGAAGACCCTTTTGTAAGGAAAAATCCTACACACGTGCACTGGAGTTTGATACTAATCCATTTGTTGGAAACCACTGGAAAACAATGGAAAGCTATTCTAATACGAAGTACCCTCATTCTAATGCAAAAAATCACAGCCCTAGAGTGAGAGACCCCAGCCCAACAGGAGACCCTTCCCCTCTGAGGATGCGCAGAATCATTTTGTCATGTCAGCCGTAGGCTAATTCTGGAACCTGTGAGAAGTTAGGGGATTGTACTAGCATGGAAATGTAGTGATAAAAGATTGTATCAAGCGTGGCGTGGAAAATCTTTCCATGTGCTGGCTTTGTGGGAAACCACCTGGTACCCAGACTCGCGCAGTTCTGAAAGAAAACTGTGTCTCGACCTGGTGTCTGGATTGGCTTCTTGCGCATCGGGTAACAAATCCAAACTTTTCTCGGACAACTTGGCGAGCTGTAAATCTCTGGCACTGCCAGCATCGGGGCACACCTTTCTAAAACCTTTTAGCAGCGCCGTAGGATACCACATTTGTTCAGGGCTGAATTCCAAAGCCATCGGAGGTGGCAATCGTGATAAAACCCGGCCCACATCCCCCCCCAGCCCTTGCCACCTGTAGCCATCCTGCCTCAGGGCTGATCGCTGGCTGGAATTTTTAACTCCTTGTCTAACCACAGAGGTTGTCATTCGGGGACAAATACTGGGTTAAGTTCACCGTCGGTGCAAGAGGAGCACGTGCTACCTGCAAGTGGGCAAAAGCAGCAGCAAACATAGGCCAGCCCCCAGGGATCATAAACAACAAGAAAGGGATTAAGAAAAAGCACCTAAAAAGCACAGAAAAACAACACTAGAAAGGAAAAAATCAACATTGTGACCAGCAACTATCAATCTCAGAGAAAGCTTATAAGAAACACTCTTTTAAAACATTCCGGTCAGATGTGACGTTAGCTCAACCCTTTGTGCCCCAGCTTGGCTGCCAAAAAGTCTGTTGTGGTGTAACCCGGCAGGCCGCTCAGCACCACACATCTGTTCGCTCACGTCCCCCCATCCTGAGTGAACGTGCAGAGAATCGGAAGGAAAATAAAAGCTCATAGGCATTGATAAAGAGTTTAATAATAAAGGAATAGAAAATAATAATACAAATCATACAATACATTAAAAAGACAATCAATAAAATTTATTAATGTAAACAATTTTTTCCCAGCCTAATGCTCTCCTATCACCACCATGATCACAACATCACAAAATATCACAAAAAATCCACCATGATCACAATATCACAAAATCACCTAGCAATTTCCCATCATTTCACACTAATGAATCCCCATCACCGTCATGACTTCCCATCCCACTGATCATTTCCTATCCCAGCAACCTCCCATTGCTGATCCCAAGGCTCAGTTCCCAACTCCCATCCATCCATCCATCCATCCATCCATCCATCCATCCATCCATCCATCCATCCATCCACCCATTTTCTCCCGTCCGTGCTGGCCATGCCCACATCCATTCACGGACTGAGCATGGGCAGCGGGAGCGGGCTGCATTAAATCCCCTCGGCATCCCACTGCCAGAACAACTGCAGGCAGAGGCGTTGCTGAGTGAACACCTACACTAGAGGAATTTTAGAAAAAAGGCTATAAAGCAGAGAAAGGACCAGAAAGGAAGAAATAAGCTTTCAATCCCTGCCATTTTGTGTCCCAACAAGCAGTTCCCATGCCCAAACTTGCCCATGCCAGGTATTGCCCATCCCAACAGCTTCCATCGCAACACTCCCAACACTCATTCGTGACCCCCCCATCTCCCATCCCCCCCCGTTGCCCATCCCTGACAGTGAGAAACACTGACTAGCTACAGCACTAAAGAAGGGTAAGGGCAAGCGAGAGGGGAAAGGGCTGAAGAGTGCGGCTCAAGCTGGAGCAGGTGCCTGCAGAGGTCTCTGTGCCTGCGTGCTGAGCTCAGCGCCACTGGGTGCTGCAGGGGCCGTCGAGGAGCGCAGGGTCACGGGTAGCCGGCATACTTGGCTATGGCCCCGTCTTTCTGCCGCTGCGCGAAGAATTGCACAGGGCCGATCTTCATCTGGTGGGCCGCCCGCTGCCGCTCCTCCTGGGCCAGCTGCTTCAGGCGCTCCCGCTCGGGACGCTGCTGCAGCGTGATGGGCACCGGCTCCTCCTGCTCCTCCAGCGGCGTGGGCGCCGCGTCACCGCCTGCCCAGGGCCCCACGCAGGGCACGTAGTCCACGCGGGGCCGTGCCAGGGGCTGCAGCATGCGCGGCTGTGTGGGCAGAGCCCCCCGCTGCGCTTGGCCCCCCGCGGCTGGCAGGCACAGCGCTCTGGGCGCCTGCTCTAGGGCAGCGTCCCCTGTTCACGCCGTGCTGCCTGGTGGTGCCGGCACCACCTTCTCTTTGCCGCCAGCTGGGGATTGGGGGGCAGCGGGCACAGCTGGCACTGTCTGCGTGGCGCTGGGCATCGTGCTGGGGCTGCTGGAGGTGGGCTGCGGCTGCACACAGGGCAGCTGGCGCCCTGGCCCCAGCGCCTTCGCCCTGGCCCCCAGCGGCTGCAAAGTCTCGCTGGGGGTCTTTGTGTCCCGGCGCTGGCGCTGCAGCGTCTTGGCCCTGACGCCTTGGGGACAGAGGCTGTCCTGGGGCCGCACGGCACCAGGCTCCGCGCTCGGAGTCTCCGGCAGCAGCCGCGCTCTGCGGGGAGGCGGCGACGCTGCTCCTTGCCCCCCAGCAGCCCCCGGGCTTCGGGCTCTCTTGCTGGGCGCCCGGCTGTTGTTGGTCGCTGGCTGCTGCCTGCCGCTGCCGTCTTTCCTGCTGCTGCCACGGCGTCCTGGGGCCTTGGACATCCTGGCGTCCCTGGCACGGGGTCCCTGGCAAGGCGTCTCGGGGCCTTGGACACCCTGGCCCAGCAGCATCTTCCTGTCCTTGCCAGGGGGTTTCTCCGTTGCTGGCCTCTTGGGCTGGGAGCTCTCCGCTGTCCTGGGGGTGCTGGTGGGCGCGCGGCGCTTGGCCCCCCGCTTGGTGCCGGTGGACACAGGGGCAGCCAGGGGGCTCTTGAGGGGACCCAGGGGGCATGTGGGCAGGGGTGTCCTCTGCTCACTGAGGACTTGGGTGTCAGGGGACCTCTTGGGGGGACTCAGGGGGGGTTTGGGCAGGGGTCTACTAGGGGAACTGAGGACCTGGGTGTCAGGGGACCTCCTGGGGGGACTCAGGGGTGGACTGGGTAGGGGTCTACTAAGGGCACCGGGCAGGGGACTGGCTGCAGGGCTGAGCGGGGGGCTCAATGCCAGCACAATAGGGGACTGCACCAACAGCCCACCCCCAACCTTCTCGGGGTACACCCCAGGGGTTGAGGGTACCTCACCGAGGGCTCCTGTGGCTTCCAGTCCCTGCGTGCTCGGCTCCTCGATGTCCTCGGAGAGGTCGGGCAGCTGGGAGAGGAGGCGGCTGAGGGCAGGACTGCTGGGCGAATCGGGGAAGGCGTCCTGGGGCTCCACGGCCTCGAGCCAGCTGAACAGCTCCTCCGTGCCGGGGATGTCCAGGTCGGCCAGGAGCTGGTCCTGCAGGTGCTGCAGCAGCTGGCTGTCCCCTGCCAGCTCTGGAAAGGCCTCGGCGAAGGCATCAGGGCCCAGCTCGGGCAGCTGCGGGGACTCCTCAGGCACCTGCGGGGCTGTCGCCGCTGAGGACGAAGCAAGAAAATCCCCCAAGACGGGCGATGTCAGCTTTCCCATGGCTCATGGGTGTGGGGCGACAACGGGGCGGCTGTGCCAGCGCCAAACTCACCGTCGGGCGTCGCCGTCTGGGTGCTGCGGGTCGATGGAGCCAGGAAAGGCTCGGGGGGAGTGGGGTCAGGCAGCAGGGGCCCCTGGTCCTCGCTGAGCCCCACGGCGTGGTCGCAGGGCTCCGGCAGCTGCCCCTGGCTGCTGGTCACGGTGCGGGGCGTGGGGAGCGCCTGCCCCCGGAGCCGAGGCCCCGGGACGAGGGGTGGCGGGGGCCTGCGGTGGGCGGGGGCCTGCAACAGGCAGGTGCCTGCGGGGTGCAGGGGCTCCCCGTGGAGCACGGCCCTGGGCCCCAGCCCCAGCGCATGGTGGGGCACCAGTGTCCCCGTCACCATGGGCTGTCCGCACTGGCAGACAGGGGCACAGGGAAGAGCGGTGTGGGGGAGCTGCCCCACGGGGGGGAGCTGCACCACCTGCAGGTTATGCCCCACGGGGGGGAGCTGCACCGGCTGCAGGATATGCCCCACAGGGGGGAGCTGCACCGGCTGCAGGTGGTGCCCCTCGGGTGGGAGGTGCCCCCCAGGTGGCAGCTGCGCCACGGGTGGGAGCTGCAGCACCTGCCCCTGGACCTCCGGCACCACGTGCCAGACGGTGGCCTGGGGCAGCGCGTAGGAGAGGGTGGGTACCTGGGGGGGCTGCAAGGGCACCGCCATCGCTCCGGGGAAGGAGGGCAGCAGCCAGGCAGCCACCGTTGGCGGCTCAGCTGGGACAACGAAGGGGGAGTTGGGCGTCTGCGGCACCGGCGGCAGCCGTCTGGGGAATCTCTCTGTGAGGAAAAAGGGCGCTGGGCTGAGCTCTCGGGCGCTGGGCTCGCCGGCAGGGCCGCAGCCCCGGGAGGAGCGGGAGCCCGCTGCTGTACCTGCCATGGTCGCTGGAGAGTGGGGCGGTTCGTTGGGGAACCCGGGCAACGGGGGCTCCGCCCCAACGGCTGACCAGCCCCTCACCGCCATCTTGGTGAGGACTGCAGTTTCTCTACCCAAGCAGGCTTCCCAGCGCCATCAGTTTCCATCCCCATGAGCCTTTCCCGTCCCAGTCCTCATTTGCCAGGCCCAGGGGGGTTTCGCACTCCAACACTTTCCCCTCCCAAGGATTTTCCATCCCAAGACTTTTCCATCCCAAGACTTTTCATCCTCCCGGCGATTTCCCATCCCGACAGTTTCACAGCCCAACAGATTCCCATGCAAACTATTTCCCATCAGCACGAAGCGTTTCTTAATCCCATGAGATCTCATCCCAAAGACTTCCCATCCCTTGCATTTCTTTTCCAACTATTTCCTACCGCAACGAATCGTACCCACCCCATTCAAGATTTCCCATCCCAATAATTTCCCATCCCAAGAGAGATTTCCCTACCCCAATGCTTTTCCTTTCCAATGATTTCCTCCCCAAGGAAGATTTCCCATCCCAATGCCTTTCCTTAAGGATGACTTCCTCCCCAAGGAAGGTATCTCATCCCAATGCTTTTCCTTCCCAAGGAAGCTTTCCCATCCCAAGGAAGATTTCCCATCTCTTTCATTTCCTAGCCCCATGGCTTTCCAGCCCAAGGAAGTCTTCCCATCCCAGCAATCATTTCTCATCCCACTCATCATTTCCCATCCCCACGATTTCCCATTTTCACCATCCAAAAGACAGCTTAGCCAGCCCACAGCTAGAGAGAGATCCCAACAGGGATTTGTACGATTCTGGTAGATTCAAGGGCATGGACACTTGGCGTGCTAACGATTGCACTTTATTCCAGAGCAACACAGATCAGCGGTACCAAGAGCGCTATGATGAATCTGGCGAAGATGTAGATAGATGGTTCTTGCAGGTATTACCAGGAAATAAACAGGTGTCTGCACTTCTCTCTAGCTACCTTAGTAAAAGATCGGAAGGGTAGAGCACTAATTAACAGTAGCATTATAAGAGGCACTACTGTGGCAGTGAAAATACCAGCAGGACATCGGCGTCTCCCATTGCACCATGCAGACCTCCATGCCTTGAGTGCCACCAGCAGTACTCCATGCGAGCTGGACGCTCAGGGCACTTATGGCCACCCACCTTTGTGAGGTCAAAGGCTGACAGTGACTCTCTGCTGACCTCACACGGCTCTCGGGCACCCCGATGGCAGCACTGACGGCGCTAAGCTGACTGCCATGAGCAAAGGCTGACATGAAATGGCTGCTGCGCAACGCCAGGAGCAATGTCTGCCGGGCCGGGGGTTCGGATGGGAGCTCGGCCTTCGGCCTGGGAACTGCGCCTGGGAGCCAGGGACGTCCTCGATGTGCAGCTGGACACCTGGGCCTGAGAAAGCAAGGTTTCTTGAAAGAAAATTGGAAACATCGTCACCTAGTGGCTGTCTCAGGGGGACGGATCGAAACGCACAGCATCTCTTGGTTACCTGAAGTGCTGGTGTCCTACGCCCTCGTATGTCTCAATGACATAAAAAGGGACAGATTTTTACCCCAAATGCAGCTCCTTTCTGTGGGAAGCTTCCCGTGCTGCGCATCCTCCTCTCTTTCTAGTATGTGGCTTCAACTTTAGGCGTGTTGTTTTTTCTCCTTGTGAGAAACAAAGTTGTGTTTTTGCAATAGAAGGTGTTTTTGCAGTGGAAAAATCCACTAACCTTGCATATGCAAAAGTGGCATTGTGTGGCATAGCAGTGGGGAATCCGTTAAGCAGATAAGGGGAAGGTCCCACTGTCCCAAAATCACGAGGATAGCTAAGAAAAACAGGATGAGCAGTGCGAGATCAGTAAAAGCAAAGATCACGGGCCCTCTAGTCACAAGAGAAGAAGGAAAAAATAAAAGGTTAAGGAGAAATTAACGGTTGGTCAAATAAAATTGTACGTATATGGTATAGTAGTGCGTCGAGTAGGCTGTGAACCCGTAGTACTCAGCCAATGAAGAAACGGGAGAAATCAGGTGTCGGGTAATAGGGAATACACGGTTATGATAAACTTTTACTGCGCGCTCCTGCTTGCAGGATGCCCGCCATTGCAATCGCGAATAAAAAAGCTCCACAGAAGATCCTGTCTGAAGAAAATTATTGAGATTTTTCTCAGGGTTTAGGGGCTCGTCCCGGATCTTGTTGCCTACCAGAGAGTTCTTGCTACCACAGACAGGAAGGTGCACCCTCTGATTTCAGCGGTCCCGTCGGGGGTGGTGGCTTGTCTCGGGATGGCTGACAAAGGACTGAGACTGTTCATCTGAAGACAGGCTCTGAGAAGAACTGGGGAGAAAGGAGGCCAATACAGACAGACCACAGAGCACAGCCCAGACACAGCCCAGCCAGAGCACGTACACAGCACAGAGAGCACAGACACAGCCCGGACACAGCACAGACACAGCACGGACAGAGCCCAGCCAGAGCCCAGACACAGCACAGGCACAGCACAGACGGAGCACAGACAGAGCAGAGAGAGCACACACACAGCACAGAGCCCAGACAGAGCATGGACAGAGCCCAGACACAGCTGAGACACAGCCCAGACACAGCCCAGACACAGCCCGGACAGAGCACGGACAGAGCACAGACACAGCACAGACACAGCACAGAGAGCACAGGCCCAGCACAGAGCACAGGCACAGCACAGACACAGCACAGAGAGCACAGACACAGCGCAGATGGAGACCAGACAGAGCACGGACAGAGCCCAGACAGAGCACGGACAGAGCCCAGACACAGCCCAGACACAGCCCGGACACAGCCCGGACAGAGCACAGAGAGCACAGGCCCAGCACAGAGCACAGGCACAGCACAGACACAGCCCGGACACCGGAGCCGTTATCCCAGCATGGCAGCAGCAAGGTGACAATGTGCTCGCCTGGAGGACAGCTGAAATCTTTCCGCATGTCTCACAGCTCACCCAGAGATCGGGATCACCTGGTTACTGCTGCTTTTAGATGGTGGTCTTCAGCCTGCTGTTCCCTAGGACGGCCCTCCACTGGGGTAGTCTGCTTCGCCTTCCTATTGCTCCTTCCCCTTCTCAGTAGGACTCTCTTCCCTTACTAAACGAGATGACTTGTGCATCCATTCTTTCATCTTGTGTGTATCGGTGACTGGGAATGCCACAGGGCAGTCCCCGGAGCCAGCTGTAGGGTCCGTCAGAGGGTTGGAGTGGCTGCAGGGCCTGTCAGCGGGGCTGGAGAGGCCGCAGGGCCCGTCAAAGGGGTTGGAGTGGCTGCGGGTAACATCCCAGGGCTCGGAAGGGCCTCAGAGCCCATCCCAGGGCTTGGAGGGCCTTCAGGGTGCGTCACAGGCTTGCATCAGATCAAGACGCATTTTCATAGACCCACACAATTTCTCTTGAAGGTGCTGAATTGGACTGAATAGTCTTCAAAACACATAGAGCAGACCCAGCAAACAAGCCGCTGGTGCTAGGAACTGGGTTTTGTTTTTGTTTGTTTGTTTTTCGTTAACTTTGTTTCATGAGAACAGATACCAAATGGGTATTTTCAGGCAAGGGCAAAGATGACCCTGGAGTTGAAGCTATCTAAAGGATGAATAACTAGGAATCTATTTACTCGAGAAGACCCTTTTGTAAGGAAAAATCCTACACACGTGCACTGGAGTTTGATACTAATCCATTTGTTGGAAACCACTGGAAAACAATGGAAAGCTATTCTAATACGAAGTACGCTCATTCTAATACAAAAAAACACACCCCTAGAGTGAGAGACCCCAGCCCAACAGGAGACCCTTCCCCTCTGAGGATGCGCAGAATCATTTTGTCATGTCAGCCGTAGGCTAATTCTGGAACCTGTGAGAAGTTAGGGGATTGTACTAGCATGGAAATGTAGTGATAAAAGATTGTATCAAGCGTGGCGTGGAAAATCTTTCCATGTGCTGGCTTTGTGGGAAACCACCTGGTACCCAGACTCGCGCAGTTCTGAAAGAAAACTGTGTCTCGACCTGGTGTCTGGATTGGCTTCTTGCGCATCGGGTAACAAATCCAAACTTTTCTCGGACAACTTGGCGAGCTGTAAATCTCTGGCACTGCCAGCATCGGGGCACACCTTTCTAAAACCTTTTAGCAGCGCCGTAGGATACCACATTTGTTCAGGGCTGAATTCCAAAGCCATCGGAGGTGGCAATCGTGATAAAACCCGGCCCACATCCCCCCCCAGCCCTTGCCACCTGTAGCCATCCTGCCTCAGGGCTGATCGCTGGCTGGAATTTTTAACTCCTTGTCTAACCACAGAGGTTGTCATTCGGGGACAAATACTGGGTTAAGTTCACCGTCGGTGCAAGAGGAGCACGTGCTACCTGCAAGTGGGCAAAACCATCAGCAAACATAGGCCAGCCCCCAGGGATCATAAACAACAAGAAAGGGATTAAGAAAAAGCACCTAAAAAGCACAGAAAAACAACACCAGAAAGGAAAAAATCAACATTGTGACCAGCAACTATCAATCTCAGAGAAAGCTTATAAGAAACACTCTTTTAAAACATTCCGGTCAGATGTGACGTTAGCTCAACCCTTTGTGCCCCAGCTTGGCTGCCAAAAAGTCTGTTGTGGTGTAACCCGGCAGGCCGCTCAGCACCACACATCTGTTCGCTCACGTCCCCCCATCCTGAGTGAACGTGCAGAGAATCGGAAGGAAAATAAAAGCTCATAGGCATTGATAAAGAGTTTAATAATAAAGGAATAGAAAATAATAATACAAATCATACAATACATTAAAAAGACAATCAATAAAATTTATTAATGTAAACAATTTTTTCCCAGCCTAATGCTCTCCTATCACCACCATGATCACAACATCACAAAATATCACCAAAAATCCACCATGATCACAATATCACAAAATCACCTAGCAATTTCCCATCATTTCACACTAATGAATCCCCATCACCGTCATGACTTCCCATCCCACTGATCATTTCCTATCCCAGCAACCTCCCATTGCTGATCCCAAGGCTCAGTTCCCAACTCCCATCCATCCATCCATCCATCCATCCATCCATCCATCCATCCATCCATCCATCCATCCATCCACCCATTTTCTCCCGTCCGTGCTGGCCATGCCCACATCCATTCACGGACTGAGCATGGGCAGCGGGAGCGGGCTGCATTAAATCCCCTCGGCATCCCACTGCCAGAACAACTGCAGGCAGAGGCGTTGCTGAGTGAACACCTACACTAGAGGAATTTAAGAAAAAAGGCTATAAAGCAGAGAAAGGACCAGAAAGGAAGAAATAAGCTTTCAATCCCTGCCATTTTGTGTCCCAACAAGCAGTTCCCATGCCCAAACTTGCCCATGCCAGGTATTGCCCATCCCAACAGCTTCCATCGCAACACTCCCAACACTCATTCGTGACCCCCCCATCTCCCATCCCCCCCCGTTGCCCATCCCTGACAGTGAGAAACACTGACTAGCTACAGCACTAAAGAAGGGTAAGGGCAAGCGAGAGGGGAAAGGGCTGAAGAGTGCGGCTCAAGCTGGAGCAGGTGCCTGCAGAGGTCTCTGTGCCTGCGTGCTGAGCTCAGCGCCACTGGGTGCTGCAGGGGCCGTCGAGGAGCGCAGGGTCACGGGTAGCCGGCATACTTGGCTATGGCCCCGTCTTTCTGCCGCTGCGCGAAGAATTGCACAGGGCCGATCTTCATCTGGTGGGCCGCCCGCTGCCGCTCCTCCTGGGCCAGCTGCTTCAGGCGCTCCCGCTCGGGACGCTGCTGCAGCGTGATGGGCACCGGCTCCTCCTGCTCCTCCAGCGGCGTGGGCGCCGCGTCACCGCCTGCCCAGGGCCCCACGCAGGGCACGTAGTCCACGCGGGGCCGTGCCAGGGGCTGCAGCATGCGCGGCTGTGTGGGCAGAGCCCCCCGCTGCGCTTGGCCCCCCGCGGCTGGCAGGCACAGCGCTCTGGGCGCCTGCTCTAGGGCAGCGTCCCCTGTTCACGCCGTGCTGCCTGGTGGTGCCGGCACCACCTTCTCTTTGCCGCCAGCTGGGGATTGGGGGGCAGCGGGCACAGCTGGCACTGTCTGCGTGGCGCTGGGCATCGTGCTGGGGCTGCTGGAGGTGGGCTGCGGCTGCACACAGGGCAGCTGGCGCCCTGGCCCCAGCGCCTTCGCCCTGGCCCCCAGCGGCTGCAAAGTCTCACTGGGGGTCTTTGTGTCCCGGCGCTGGCGCTGCAGCGTCTTGGCCCTGACGCCTTGGGGACAGAGGCTGTCCTGGGGCCGCACGGCACCAGGCTCCGCGCTCGGAGTCTCCGGCAGCAGCCGCGCTCTGCGGGGAGGCGGCGACGCTGCTCCTTGCCCCCCAGCAGCCCCCGGGCTTCGGGCTCTCTTGCTGGGCGCCCGGCTGTTGTTGGTCGCTGGCTGCTGCCTGCCGCTGCCGTCTTTCCTGCTGCTGCCACGGCGTCCTGGGGCCTTGGACATCCTGGCGTCCCTGGCACGGGGTCCCTGGCAAGGCGTCTCGGGGCCTTGGACACCCTGGCCCAGCAGCATCTTCCTGTCCTTGCCAGGGGGTTTCTCCGTTGCTGGCCTCTTGGGCTGGGAGCTCTCCGCTGTCCTGGGGGTGCTGGTGGGCGCGCGGCGCTTGGCCCCCCGCTTGGTGCCGGTGGACACAGGGGCAGCCAGGGGGCTCTTGAGGGGACCCAGGGGGCATGTGGGCAGGGGTGTCCTCTGCTCACTGAGGACTTGGGTGTCAGGGGACCTCTTGGGGGGACTCAGGGGGGGTTTGGGCAGGGGTCTACTAGGGGAACTGAGGACCTGGGTGTCAGGGGACCTCCTGGGGGGACTCAGGGGTGGACTGGGTAGGGGTCTACTAAGGGCACCGGGCAGGGGACTGGCTGCAGGGCTGAGCGGGGGGCTCAATGCCAGCACAATAGGGGACTGCACCAACAGCCCACCCCCAACCTTCTCGGGGTACACCCCAGGGGTTGAGGGTACCTCACCGAGGGCTCCTGTGGCTTCCAGTCCCTGCGTGCTCGGCTCCTCGATGTCCTCGGAGAGGTCGGGCAGCTGGGAGAGGAGGCGGCTGAGGGCAGGACTGCTGGGCGAATCGGGGAAGGCGTCCTGGGGCTCCACGGCCTCGAGCCAGCTGAACAGCTCCTCCGTGCCGGGGATGTCCAGGTCGGCCAGGAGCTGGTCCTGCAGGTGCTGCAGCAGCTGGCTGTCCCCTGCCAGCTCTGGAAAGGCCTCGGCGAAGGCATCAGGGCCCAGCTCGGGCAGCTGCGGGGGCTCCTCAGGCACCTGCGGGGCTGTCGCCGCTGAGGACGAAGCAAGAAAATCCCCCAAGACGGGCGATGTCAGCTTTCCCATGGCTCATGGGTGTGGGGCGACAACGGGGCGGCTGTGCCAGCGCCAAACTCACCGTCGGGCGTCGCCGTCTGGGTGCTGCGGGTCGATGGAGCCAGGAAAGGCTCGGGGGGAGTGGGGTCAGGCAGCGGGGGCCCCTGGTCCTCGCTGAGCCCCACGGCGTGGTCGCAGGGCTCCGGCAGCTGCCCCTGGCTGCTGGTCACGGTGCGGGGCGTGGGGAGCGCCTGCCCCCGGAGCCGAGGCCCCGGGACGAGGGGTGGCGGGGGCCTGCGGTGGGCGGGGGCCTGCAACAGGCAGGTGCCTGCGGGGTGCAGGGGCTCCCCGTGGAGCACGGCCCTGGGCCCCAGCCCCAGCGCATGGTGGGGCACCAGTGTCCCCGTCACCATGGGCTGTCCGCACTGGCAGACAGGGGCACAGGGAAGAGCGGTGTGGGGGAGCTGCCCCACGGGGGGGAGCTGCACCACCTGCAGGTTATGCCCCACGGGGGGGAGCTGCACCGGCTGCAGGTTATGCTCCTCGGGTGGGAGCTGCACCACCTGCAGGTTATGCCCCACAGGGGGGAGCTGCACCGGCTGCAGGTTATGCTCCTCGGGTGGGAGCTGCACCACCTGCAGGTTATGCCCCACAGGGGGGAGCTGCACCGGCTGCAGGTTATGCTCCTCGGGTGGGAGCTGCACCACCTGCAGGTTATGCCCCACGGGGGGGAGCTGCACCGGCTGCAGGATATGCCCCACAGGGGGGAGCTGCACCAGAGGCAGGTGGTGCCCCCCGGGTGGGAGGTGCCCCCCAGGTGGCAGCTGCGCCACGGGTGGGAGCTGCAGCACCTGCCCCTGGACCTCCGGCACCACGTGCCAGACGGTGGCCTGGGGCAGCGCGTAGGAGAAGGTGGGTACCTGGGGGGGCTGCAAGGGCACCGCCATCGCTCCGGGGAAGGAGGGCAGCAGCCAGGCAGCCACCGTTGGCGGCTCAGCTGGGACAACGAAGGGGGAGTTGGGCGTCTGCGGCACCGGCGGCAGCCGTCTGGGGAATCTCTCTGTGAGGAAAAAGGGCGCTGGGCTGAGCTCTCGGGCGCTGGGCTCGCCGGCAGGGCCGCAGCCCCGGGAGGAGCGGGAGCCCGCTGCTGTACCTGCCATGGTCGCTGGAGAGTGGGGCGGTTCGTTGGGGAACCCGGGCAACGGGGGCTCCGCCCCAACGGCTGACCAGCCCCTCACCGCCATCTTGGTGAGGACTGCAGTTTCTCTACCCAAGCAGGCTTCCCAGCGCCATCAGTTTCCATCCCCATGAGCCTTTCCCGTCCCAGTCCTCATTTGCCAGGCCCAGGGGGGTTTCGCACTCCAACACTTTCCCCTCCCAAGGATTTTCCATCCCAAGACTTTTCCATCCCAAGACTTTTCATCCTCCCGGCGATTTCCCATCCCGACAGTTTCACAGCCCAACAGATTCCCATGCAAACTATTTCCCATCAGCACGAAGCGTTTCTTAATCCCATGAGATCTCATCCCAAAGACTTCCCATCCCTTGCATTTCTTTTCCAACTATTTCCTACCGCAACGAATCGTACCCACCCCATTCAAGATTTCCCATCCCAATAATTTCCCATCCCAAGAGAGATTTCCCTACCCCAATGCTTTTCCTTTCCAATGATTTCCTCCCCAAGGAAGATTTCCCATCCCAATGCCTTTCCTTAAGGATGACTTCCTCCCCAAGGAAGGTATCTCATCCCAATGCTTTTCCTTCCCAAGGAAGCTTTCCCATCCCAAGGAAGATTTCCCATCTCTTTCATTTCCTAGCCCCATGGCTTTCCAGCCCAAGGAAGTCTTCCCATCCCAGCAATCATTTCTCATCCCACTCATCATTTCCCATCCCCACGATTTCCCATTTTCACCATCCAAAAGACAGCTTAGCCAGCCCACAGCTAGAGAGAGATCACAACAGGGATTTGTACGATTCTGGTAGATTCAAGGGCATGGACACTTGGCGTGCTAACGATTGCACTTTATTCCAGAGCAACACAGATCACCGGTACCAAGAGCGCTATGATGAATCTGGCGAAGATGTAGATAGATGGTTCTTGCAGGTATTACCAGGAAATAAACAGGTGTCTGCACTTCTCTCTAGCTACCTTAGTAAAAGATCGGAAGGGTAGAGCACTAATTAACAGTAGCATTATAAGAGGCACTACTGTGGCAGTGAAAATACCAGCAGGACATCGGCGTCTCCCATTGCACCATGCAGACCTCCATGCCTTGAGTGCCACCAGCAGTACTCCATGCGAGCTGGACGCTCAGGGCACTTATGGCCACCCACCTTTGTGAGGTCAAAGGCTGACAGTGACTCTCTGCTGACCTCACACGGCTCTCGGGCACCCCGATGGCAGCACTGACGGCGCTAAGCTGACTGCCATGAGCAAAGGCTGACATGAAATGGCTGCTGCGCAACGCCAGGAGCAATGTCTGCCGGGCCGGGGGTTCGGATGGGAGCTCGGCCTTCGGCCTGGGAACTGCGCCTGGGAGCCAGGGACGTCCTCGATGTGCAGCTGGACACCTGGGCCTGAGAAAGCAAGGTTTCTTGAAAGAAAATTGGAAACATCGTCACCTAGTGGCTGTCTCAGGGGGACGGATCGAAACGCACAGCATCTCTTGGTTACCTGAAGTGCTGGTGTCCTACGCCCTCGTATGTCTCAATGACATAAAAAGGGACAGATTTTTACCCCAAATGCAGCTCCTTTCTGTGGGAAGCTTCCCGTGCTGCGCATCCTCCTCTCTTTCTAGTATGTGGCTTCGACTTTAGGCGTGTTGTTTTTTCTCCTTGTGAGAAACAAAGTTGTGTTTTTGCAATAGAAGGTGTTTTTGCAGTGGAAAAATCCACTAACCTTGCATATGCAAAAGTGGCATTGTGTGGCATAGCAGTGGGGAATCCGTTAAGCAGATAAGGGGAAGGTCCCACTGTCCCAAAATGACGAGGATAGCTAAGAAAAACAGGATGAGCAGTGCGAGATCAGTAAAAGCAAAGATCACGGGCCCTCTAGTCACAAGAGAAGAAGGAAAAAATAAAAGGTTAAGGAGAAATTAACGGTTGGTCAAATAAAATTGTACGTATATGGTATAGTAGTGCGTCGAGTAGGCTGTGAACCCGTAGTACTCAGCCAATGAAGAAACAGGGGAGAAATCAGGTGTCGGGTAATAGGGAATACACGGTTATGATAAACTTTTACTGCGCGCTCCTGCTTGCAGGATGCCCGCCATTGCAATCGCGAATAAAAAAGCTCCACAGAAGATCCTGTCTGAAGAAAATTATTGAGATTTTTCTCAGGGTTTAGGGGCTCGTCCCGGATCTTGTTGCCTACCAGAGAGTTCTTGCTACCACAGACAGGAAGGTGCACCCTCTGATTTCAGCGGTCCCGTCGGGGGTGGTGGCTTGTCTCGGGATGGCTGACAAAGGACTGAGACTGTTCATCTGAAGACAGGCTCTGAGAAGAACTGGGGAGAAAGGAGGCCAATACAGACAGACCACAGAGCACAGCCCAGACACAGCCCAGCCAGAGCACGTACACAGCACAGAGAGCACAGACACAGCCCGGACACAGCACAGACACAGCCCAGCCAGAGCCCAGACACAGCACGGACAGAGCCCAGCCAGAGCCCAGACACAGCACAGGCACAGCACAGACGGAGCCCAGAAAGAGCAGAGAGAGCACACACACAGCACAGAGCCCAGACAGAGCACGGACAGAGCCCAGACACAGCTGAGACACAGCCCAGACACAGCCCAGACACAGCCCGGACAGAGCACGGACAGAGCACAGAGAGCACAGGCCCAGCACAGAGCACAGGCACAGCACAGACACAGCACAGAGAGCACAGACACAGCGCAGATGGAGACCAGACAGAGCACGGACAGAGCCCAGACAGAGCACGGACAGAGCCCAGACACAGCCCAGACACAGCCCGGACACAGCACGGACAGAGCACAGAGAGCACAGGCCCAGCACAGAGCACAGACACAGCACAGACACAGCCCGGACACCGGAGCCGTTATCCCAGCATGGCAGCAGCAAGGTGACAATGTGCTCGCCTGGAGGACAGCTGAAATCTTTCCGCATGTCTCACAGCTCACCCAGAGATCGGGATCACCTGGTTACTGCTGCTTTTAGATGGTGGTCTTCAGCCTGCTGTTCCCTAGGACGGCCCTCCACTGGGGTAGTCTGCTTCGCCTTCCTATTGCTCCTTCCCCTTCTCAGTAGGACTCTCTTCCCTTACTAAACGAGATGACTTGTGCATCCATTCTTTCATCTTGTGTGTATCGGTGACTGGGAATGCCACAGGGCAGTCCCCGGAGCCAGCTGTAGGGTCCGTCAGAGGGTTGGAGTGGCTGCAGGGCCTGTCAGCGGGGCTGGAGAGGCCGCAGGGCCCGTCAAAGGGGTTGGAGTGGCTGCGGGTAACATCCCAGGGCTCGGAAGGGCCTCAGAGCCCATCCCAGGGCTTGGAGGGCCTTCAGGGTGCGTCACAGGCTTGCATCAGATCAAGACGCATTTTCATAGACCCACACAATTTCTCTTGAAGGTGCTGAATTGTACTGAATAGTCTTCAAAACACATAGAGCAGACCCAGCAAACAAGCCGCTGGTGCTAGGAACTGGGTTTTGTTTTTGTTTGTTTGTTTGTTTTTCGTTAACTTTGTTTCATGAGAACAGATACCAAATGGGTATTTTCAGGCAAGGGCAAAGATGACCCTGGAGTTGAAGCTATCTAAAGGATGAATAACTAGGAATCTATTTACTCGAGAAGACCCTTTTGTAAGGAAAAATCCTACACACGTGCACTGGAGTTTGATACTAATCCATTTGTTGGAAACCACTGGAAAACAATGGAAAGCTATTCTAATACGAAGTACGCTCATTCTAATACAAAAAATCACAGCCCTAGAGTGAGAGACCCCAGCCCAACAGGAGACCCTTCCCCTCTGAGGATGCGCAGAATCATTTTGTCATGTCAGCCGTAGGCTAATTCTGGAACCTGTGAGAAGTTAGGGGATTGTACTAGCATGGAAATGTAGTGATAAAAGATTGTATCAAGCGTGGCGTGGAAAATCTTTCCATGTGCTGGCTTTGTGGGAAACCACCTGGTACCCAGACTCGCGCAGTTCTGAAAGAAAACTGTGTCTCGACCTGGTGTCTGGATTGGCTTCTTGCGCATCGGGTAACAAATCCAAACTTTTCTCGGACAACTTGGCGAGCTGTAAATCTCTGGCACTGCCAGCATCGGGGCACACCTTTCTAAAACCTTTTAGCAGCGCCGTAGGATACCACATTTGTTCAGGGCTGAATTCCAAAGCCATCGGAGGTGGCAATCGTGATAAAACCCGGCCCACATCCCCCCCCAGCCCTTGCCACCTGTAGCCATCCTGCCTCAGGGCTGATCGCTGGCTGGAATTTTTAACTCCTTGTCTAACCACAGAGGTTGTCATTCGGGGACAAATACTGGGTTAAGTTCACCGTCGGTGCAAGAGGAGCACGTGCTACCTGCAAGTGGGCAAAACCATCAGCAAACATAGGCCAGCCCCCAGGGATCATAAACAACAAGAAAGGGATTAAGAAAAAGCACCTAAAAAGCACAGAAAAACAACACCAGAAAGGAAAAAATCAACATTGTGACCAGCAACTATCAATCTCAGAGAAAGCTTATAAGAAACACTCTTTTAAAACATTCCGGTCAGATGTGACGTTAGCTCAACCCTTTGTGCCCCAGCTTGGCTGCCAAAAAGTCTGTTGTGGTGTAACCCGGCAGGCCGCTCAGCACCACACATCTGTTCGCTCACGTCCCCCCATCCTGAGTGAACGTGCAGAGAATCGGAAGGAAAATAAAAGCTCATAGGCATTGATAAAGAGTTTAATAATAAAGGAATAGAAAATAATAATACAAATCATACAATACATTAAAAAGACAATCAATAAAATTTATTAATGTAAACAATTTTTTCCCAGCCTAATGCTCTCCTATCACCACCATGATCACAACATCACAAAATATCACCAAAAATCCACCATGATCACAATATCACAAAATCACCTAGCAATTTCCCATCATTTCACACTAATGAATCCCCATCACCGTCATGACTTCCCATCCCACTGATCATTTCCTATCCCAGCAACCTCCCATTGCTGATCCCAAGGCTCAGTTCCCAACTCCCATCCATCCATCCATCCATCCATCCATCCATCCATCCATCCATCCACCCATTTTCTCCCGTCCGTGCTGGCCATGCCCACATCCATTCACGGACTGAGCATGGGCAGCGGGAGCGGGCTGCATTAAATCCCCTCGGCATCCCACTGCCAGAACAACTGCAGGCAGAGGCGTTGCTGAGTGAACACCTACACTAGAGGAATTTAAGAAAAAAGGCTATAAAGCAGAGAAAGGACCAGAAAGGAAGAAATAAGCTTTCAATCCCTGCCATTTTGTGTCCCAACAAGCAGTTCCCATGCCCAAACTTGCCCATGCCAGGTATTGCCCATCCCAACAGCTTCCATCGCAACACTCCCAACACTCATTCGTGACCCCCCCATCTCCCATCCCCCCCCGTTGCCCATCCCTGACAGTGAGAAACACTGACTAGCTACAGCACTAAAGAAGGGTAAGGGCAAGCGAGAGGGGAAAGGGCTGAAGAGTGCGGCTCAAGCTGGAGCAGGTGCCTGCAGAGGTCTCTGTGCCTGCGTGCTGAGCTCAGCGCCACTGGGTGCTGCAGGGGCCGTCGAGGAGCGCAGGGTCACGGGTAGCCGGCATACTTGGCTATGGCCCCGTCTTTCTGCCGCTGCGCGAAGAATTGCACAGGGCCGATCTTCATCTGGTGGGCCGCCCGCTGCCGCTCCTCCTGGGCCAGCTGCTTCAGGCGCTCCCGCTCGGGACGCTGCTGCAGCGTGATGGGCACCGGCTCCTCCTGCTCCTCCAGCGGCGTGGGCGCCGCGTCACCGCCTGCCCAGGGCCCCACGCAGGGCACGTAGTCCACGCGGGGCCGTGCCAGGGGCTGCAGCATGCGCGGCTGTGTGGGCAGAGCCCCCCGCTGCGCTTGGCCCCCCGCGGCTGGCAGGCACAGCGCTCTGGGCGCCTGCTCTAGGGCAGCGTCCCCTGTTCACGCCGTGCTGCCTGGTGGTGCCGGCACCACCTTCTCTTTGCCGCCAGCTGGGGATTGGGGGGCAGCGGGCACAGCTGGCACTGTCTGCGTGGCGCTGGGCATCGGGCTGGGGCTGTTGGAGGTGGGCTGCGGCTGCACACAGGGCAGCTGGCGCCCTGGCCCCAGCGCCTTCGCCCTGGCCCCCAGCGGCTGCAAAGTCTCACTGGGGGTCTTTGTGTCCCGGCGCTGGCGCTGCAGCGTCTTGGCCCTGACGCCTTGGGGACAGAGGCTGTCCTGGGGCCGCACGGCACCAGGCTCCGCGCTCGGAGTCTCCGGCAGCAGCCGCGCTCTGCGGGGAGGCGGCGACGCTGCTCCTTGCCCCCCAGCAGCCCCCGGGCTTCGGGCTCTCTTGCTGGGCGCCCGGCTGTTGTTGGTCGCTGGCTGCTGCCTGCCGCTGCCGTCTTTCCTGCTGCTGCCACGGCGTCCTGGGGCCTTGGACATCCTGGCGTCCCTGGCACGGCGTCCCTGGCAAGGCGTCTCGGGGCCTTGGACACCCTGGCCCAGCAGCATCTTCCTGTCCTTGCCAGGGGGTTTCTCCGTTGCTGGCCTCTTGGGCTGGGAGCTCTCCGCTGTCCTGGGGGTGCTGGTGGGCGCGCGGCGCTTGGCCCCCCGCTTGGTGCCGGTGGACACAGCGGCAGCCAGGGGGCTCTTGAGGGGACCCAGGGGGCATGTGGGCAGGGGTGTCCTCTGCTCACTGAGGACTTGGGTGTCAGGGGACCTCTTGGGGGGACTCAGGGGGGGTTTGGGCAGGGGTCTACTAGGGGAACTGAGGACCTGGGTGTCAGGGGACCTCCTGGGGGGACTCAGGGGTGGACTGGGTAGGGGTCTACTAAGGGCACCGGGCAGGGGACTGGCTGCAGGGCTGAGCGGGGGGCTCAATGCCAGCACAATAGGGGACTGCACCAACAGCCCACCCCCAACCTTCTCGGGGTACACCCCAGGGGTTGAGGGTACCTCACCGAGGGCTCCTGTGGCTTCCAGTCCCTGCGTGCTCGGCTCCTCGATGTCCTCGGAGAGGTCGGGCAGCTGGGAGAGGAGGCGGCTGAGGGCAGGACTGCTGGGCGAATCAGGGAAGGCGTCCTGGGGCTCCACGGCCTCGAGCCAGCTGAACAGCTCCTCCGTGCCGGGGATGTCCAGGTCGGCCAGGAGCTGGTCCTGCAGGTGCTGCAGCAGCTGGCTGTCCCCTGCCAGCTCTGGAAAGGCCTCGGCGAAGGCATCAGGGCCCAGCTCGGGCAGCTGCGGGGGCTCCTCAGGCACCTGCGGGGCTGTCGCCGCTGAGGACGAAGCAAGAAAATCCCCCAAGACGGGCGATGTCAGCTTTCCCATGGCTCATGGGTGTGGGGCGACAACGGGGCGGCTGTGCCAGCGCCAAACTCACCGTCGGGCGTCGCCGTCTGGGTGCTGCGGGTCGATGGAGCCAGGAAAGGCTCGGGGGGAGTGGGGTCAGGCAGCGGGGGCCCCTGGTCCTCGCTGAGCCCCACGGCGTGGTCGCAGGGCTCCGGCAGCTGCCCCTGGCTGCTGGTCACGGTGCGGGGCGTGGGGAGCGCCTGCCCCCGGAGCCGAGGCCCCGGGACGAGGGGTGGCGGGGGCCTGCGGTGGGCGGGGGCCTGCAACAGGCAGGTGCCTGCGGGGTGCAGGGGCTCCCCGTGGAGCACGGCCCTGGGCCCCAGCCCCAGCGCATGGTGGGGCACCAGTGTCCCCGTCACCATGGGCTGTCCGCACTGGCAGACAGGGGCACAGGGAAGAGCGGTGTGGGGGAGCTGCCCCACGGGGGGGAGCTGCACCACCTGCAGGTTATGCCCCACGGGGGGGAGCTGCACCGGCTGCAGGTTCTGCTCCTCGGGTGGGAGGTGCACCACCTGCAGGTTATGCCCCATGGGGGAGAGCTGCACCGGCTGCAGGATATGCCCCACAGGGGGGAGCTGCACCAGAGGCAGGTGGTGCCCCTCGGGTGGGATGTGCCCCCCAGGTGGCAGCTGCGCCACGGGTGGGAGCTGCAGCACCTGCCCCTGGACCTCCGGCACCACGTGCCAGACGGTGGCCTGGGGCAGCGCGTAGGAGAGGGTGGGTACCTGGGGGGGCTGCAAGGGCACCGCCATCGCTCCGGGGAAGGAGGGCAGCAGCCAGGCAGCCACCGTTGGCGGCTCAGCTGGGACAACGAAGGGGGAGTTGGGCGTCTGCGGCACCGGCGGCAGCCGTCTGGGGAATCTCTCTGTGAGGAAAAAGGGCGCTGGGCTGAGCTCTCGGGCGCTGGGCTCGCCGGCAGGGCCGCAGCCCCGGGAGGAGCGGGAGCCCGCTGCTGTACCTGCCATGGTCGCTGGAGAGTGGGGCGGTTCGTTGGGGAACCCGGGCAATGGGGGCTCCGCCCCAACGGCTGACCAGCCCCTCACCGCCATCTTGGTGAGGACTGCAGTTTCTCTACCCAAGCAGGCTTCCCAGCGCCATCAGTTTCCATCCCCATGAGCCTTTCCCGTCCCAGTCCTCATTTGCCAGGCCCAGGGGGGTTTCGCACTCCAACACTTTCCCCTCCCAAGGATTTTCCATCCCAAGACTTTTCCATCCCAAGACTTTTCATCCTCCCGGCGATTTCCCATCCCGACAGTTTCACAGCCCAACAGATTCCCATGCAAACTATTTCCCATCAGCACGAAGCGTTTCTTAATCCCATGAGATCTCATCCCAAAGACTTCCCATCCCTTGCATTTCTTTTCCAACTATTTCCTACCGCAACGAATCGTACCCACCCCATTCAAGATTTCCCATCCCAATAATTTCCCATCCCAAGAGAGATTTCCCTACCCCAATGCTTTTCCTTTCCAATGATTTCCTCCCCAAGGAAGATTTCCCATCCCAATGCCTTTCCTTAAGGATGACTTCCTCCCCAAGGAAGGTATCTCATCCCAATGCTTTTCCTTCCCAAGGAAGCTTTCCCGTCTCTTTCATTTCCTAGCCCCATGGCTTTCCAGCCCAAGGAAGTCTTCCCATCCCAGCAATCATTTCTCATCCCACTCATCATTTCCCATCCCCACGATTTCCCATTTTCACCATCCAAAAGACAGCTTAGCCAGCCCACAGCTAGAGAGAGATCACAACAGGCATTTGCACGATTCTGGTAGATTCAAGGGCATGGACACTTGGCGTGCTAACGATTGCACTTTATTCCAGAGCAACACAGATCAGCGGTACCAAGAGCGCTATGATGAATCTGGCGAAGATGTAGATAGATGGTTCTTGCAGGTATTACCAGGAAATAAACAGGTGTCTGCACTTCTCTCTAGCTACCTTAGTAAAAGATCGGAAGGGTAGAGCACTAATTAACAGTAGCATTATTAGAGGCACTACTGTGGCAGTGAAAATCCATCAGGAGGGCCAACTTACCAATGCCTGCAAGGCAAATGCACTTAGGATGGGTTTTCTTTGTCAAGACTAAACTTACAAGAGGTTCAAGCTCTCCGCAGCAGTAGCTGTGCCCGCAGAACTCAGGTGCTGCCTCGGCCAGCAGGCCCAGGCAGGTGGGGCACGTCTCATCCCCGGGGGCCTCTGCTGTCAGCCCGCGGGGCGGCTGGCTCATGCTGCCCGCGGCCTCCCTGCCGTGGAGATGCTCGGCCACCGGGATGGAGGCTGCCCACTCCTAAGCACCTCTAACCAGCAGGACCTCTAACCCTGAAGTCTCCTCTTCCACCAGCAGGACGTCAGCGTCTCTTGTTCCACCAGCAGGACATCGGCGTCTCCTATTCCACCACCAAGACCTCCATGCCTTGAGTGCCACCAGCAGTACTCCATGCGAGCTGGACGCTCAGGGCACTTATGGCCACCCACCTTTGTGAGGTCAAAGGCTGACAGTGACTCTCTGCTGACCTCACACGGCTCTCGGGCACCCCGATGGCAGCACTGACGGCGCTAAGCTGACTGCCATGAGCAAAGGCTGACATGAAATGGCTGCTGCGCAACGCCAGGAGCAATGTCTGCCGGGCCGGGGGTTCGGATGGGAGCTCGGCCTTCGGCCTGGGAACTGCACCTGGGAGCCAGGGACGTCCTCGATGTGAAGCTGGACACCTGGGCCTGAGAAAGCAAGGTTTCTTGAAAGAAAATTGGAAACATCGTCACCTAGTGGCTGTCTCAGGGGGACGGATCGAAACGCACAGCATCTCTTGGTTACCTGAAGTGCTGGTGTCCTACGCCCTCGTATGTCTCAATGACATAAAAAGGGACAGATTTTTACCCCAAATGCAGCTCCTTTCTGTGGGAAGCTTCCCGTGCTGCGCATCCTCCTCTCTTTCTAGTATGTGGCTTCGACTTTAGGCGTGTTGTTTTTTCTCCTTGTGAGAAACAAAGTTGTGTTTTTGCAATAGAAGGTGTTTTTGCAGTGGAAAAATCCACTAACCTTGCATATGCAAAAGTGGCATTGTGTGGCATAGCAGTGGGGAATCCGTTAAGCAGATAAGGGGAAGGTCCCACTGTCCCAAAATAACGAGGATAGCTAAGAAAAACAGGATGAGCAGTGCGAGATCAGTAAAAGCAAAGATCACGGGCCCTCTAGTCACAAGAGAAGAAGGAAAAAATAAAAGGTTAAGGAGAAATTAACGGTTGGTCAAATAAAATTGTACGTATATGGTATAGTAGTGCGTCGAGTAGGCTGTGAACCCGTAGTACTCAGCCAATGAAGAAACGGGAGAAATCAGGTGTCGGGTAATAGGGAATACACGGTTATGATAAACTTTTACTGCGCGCTCCTGCTTGCAGGACGCCCACCATTGCAATCGCGAATAAAAAAGCTCCACAGAAGATCCTGTCTGAAGAAAATTATTGAGATTTTTCTCAGGGTTTAGGGGCTCGTCCCGGATCTTGTTGCCTACCAGAGAGTTCTTGCTACCACAGACAGGAAGGTGCACCCTCTGATTTCAGCGGTCCCGTCGGGGGTGGTGGCTTGTCTCGGGATGGCTGACAAAGGACTGAGACTGTTCATCTGAAGACAGGCTCTGAGAAGAACTGGGGAGAAAGGAGGCCAATACAGACAGACCACAGAGCACAGCCCAGACACAGCCCAGCCAGAGCACGTACACAGCACAGAGAGCACAGACACAGCCCGGACACAGCACAGACACAGCACGGACAGAGCCCAGCCAGAGCCCAGACACAGCACAGGCACAGCACAGACGGAGCACAGACAGAGCAGAGAGAGCACACACACAGCACAGAGCCCAGACAGAGCACGGACAGAGCCCAGACACAGCTGAGACACAGCCCAGACACAGCCCAGACACAGCCCGGACAGAGCACGGACAGAGCACAGGCACAGCACAGACACAGCACAAAGAGCACAGGCCCAGCACAGAGCACAGGCACAGCACAGACACAGCACAGAGAGCACAGACACAGCGCAGATGGAGACCAGACAGAGCACGGACAGAGCCCAGACAGAGCACGGACAGAGCCCAGACACAGCCCAGACACAGCCCGGACAGAGCACGGACAGAGCACAGAGAGCACAGGCCCAGCACAGAGCACAGGCACAGCACAGACACAGCCCGGACACCGGAGCCGTTATCCCAGCATGGCAGCAGCAAGGTGACAATGTGCTCGCCTGGAGGACAGCTGAAATCTTTCCGCATGTCTCACAGCTCACCCAGAGATCGGGATCACCTGGTTACTGCTGCTTTTAGATGGTGGTCTTCAGCCTGCTGTTCCCTAGGACGGCCCTCCACTGGGGTAGTCTGCTTCGCCTTCCTATTGCTCCTTCCCCTTCTCAGTAGGACTCTCTTCCCTTACTAAACGAGATGACTTGTGCATCCATTCTTTCATCTTGTGTGTATCGGTGACTGGGAATGCCACAGGGCAGTCCCCGGAGCCAGCTGTAGGGTCCGTCAGAGGGTTGGAGTGGCTGCAGGGCCTGTCAGCGGGGCTGGAGAGGCCGCAGGGCCCGTCAAAGGGGTTGGAGTGGCTGCGGGTAACATCCCAGGGCTCGGAAGGGCCTCAGAGCCCATCCCAGGGCTTGGAGGGCCTTCAGGGTGCGTCACAGGCTTGCATCAGATCAAGACGCATTTTCATAGACCCACACAATTTCTCTTGAAGGTGCTGAATTGGACTGAATAGTCTTCAAAACACATAGAGCAGACCCAGCAAACAAGCCGCTGGTGCTAGGAACTGGGTTTTGTTTTTGTTTGTTTGTTTGTTTTTCGTTAACTTTGTTTCATGAGAACAGATACCAAATGGGTATTTTCAGGCAAGGGCAAAGATGACCCTGGAGTTGAAGCTATCTAAAGGATGAATAACTAGGAATCTATTTACTCGAGAAGACCCTTTTGTAAGGAAAAATCCTACACACGTGCACTGGAGTTTGATACTAATCCATTTGTTGGAAACCACTGGAAAACAATGGAAAGCTATTCTAATACGAAGTACGCTCATTCTAATACAAAAAAACACACCCCTAGAGTGAGAGACCCCAGCCCAACAGGAGACCCTTCCCCTCTGAGGATGCGCAGAATCATTTTGTCATGTCAGCCGTAGGCTAATTCTGGAACCTGTGAGAAGTTAGGGGATTGTACTAGCATGGAAATGTAGTGATAAAAGATTGTATCAAGCGTGGCGTGGAAAATCTTTCCATGTGCTGGCTTTGTGGGAAACCACCTGGTACCCAGACTCGCGCAGTTCTGAAAGAAAACTGTGTCTCGACCTGGTGTCTGGATTGGCTTCTTGCGCATCGGGTAACAAATCCAAACTTTTCTCGGACAACTTGGCGAGCTGTAAATCTCTGGCACTGCCAGCATCGGGGCACACCTTTCTAAAACCTTTTAGCAGCGCCGTAGGATACCACATTTGTTCAGGGCTGAATTCCAAAGCCATCGGAGGTGGCAATCGTGATAAAACCCGGCCCACATCCCCCCCCAGCCCTTGCCACCTGTAGCCATCCTGCCTCAGGGCTGATCGCTGGCTGGAATTTTTAACTCCTTGTCTAACCACAGAGGTTGTCATTCGGGGACAAATACTGGGTTAAGTTCACCGTCGGTGCAAGAGGAGCACGTGCTACCTGCAAGTGGGCAAAACCATCAGCAAACATAGGCCAGCCCCCAGGGATCATAAACAACAAGAAAGGGATTAAGAAAAAGCACCTAAAAAGCACAGAAAAACAACACCAGAAAGGAAAAAATCAACATTGTGACCAGCAACTATCAATCTCAGAGAAAGCTTATAAGAAACACTCTTTTAAAACATTCCGGTCAGATGTGACGTTAGCTCAACCCTTTGTGCCCCAGCTTGGCTGCCAAAAAGTCTGTTGTGGTGTAACCCGGCAGGCCGCTCAGCACCACACATCTGTTCGCTCACGTCCCCCCATCCTGAGTGAACGTGCAGAGAATCGGAAGGAAAATAAAAGCTCATAGGCATTGATAAAGAGTTTAATAATAAAGGAATAGAAAATAATAATACAAATCATACAATACATTAAAAAGACAATCAATAAAATTTATTAATGTAAACAATTTTTTCCCAGCCTAATGCTCTCCTATCACCACCATGATCACAACATCACAAAATATCACAAAAAATCCACCATGATCACAATATCACAAAATCACCTAGCAATTTCCCATCATTTCACACTAATGAATCCCCATCACCGTCATGACTTCCCATCCCACTGATCATTTCCTATCCCAGCAACCTCCCATTGCTGATCCCAAGGCTCAGTTCCCAACTCCCATCCATCCATCCATCCATCCATCCATCCATCCATCCATCCATCCATCCATCCATCCACCCATTTTCTCCTGTCCGTGCTGGCCATGCCCACATCCATTCACGGACTGAGCATGGGCAGCGGGAGCGGGCTGCATTAAATCCCCTCGGCATCCCACTGCCAGAACAACTGCAGGCAGAGGCGTTGCTGAGTGAACACCTACACTAGAGGAATTTAAGAAAAAAGGCAATAAAGCAGAGAAAGGACCAGAAAGGAAGAAATAAGCTTTCAATCCCTGCCATTTTGTGTCCCAACAAGCAGTTCCCATGCCCAAACTTGCCCATGCCAGGTATTGCCCATCCCAACAGCTTCCATCGCAACACTCCCAACACTCATTCGTGACCCCCCCATCTCCCATCCCCCCCCGTTGCCCATCCCTGACAGTGAGAAACACTGACTAGCTACAGCACTAAAGAAGGGTAAGGGCAAGTGAGAGGGGAAAGGGCTGAAGAGTGCGGCTCAAGCTGGAGCAGGTGCCTGCAGAGGTCTCTGTGCCTGCGTGCTGAGCTCAGCACCACTGGGTGCTGCAGGGGCCGTCGAGGAGCGCAGGGTCACGGGTAGCCGGCATACTTGGCTATGGCCCCGTCTTTCTGCCGCTGCGCGAAGAATTGCACAGGGCCGATCTTCATCTGGTGGGCCGCCCGCTGCCGCTCCTCCTGGGCCAGCTGCTTCAGGCGCTCCCGCTCGGGACGCTGCTGCAGCGTGATGGGCACCGGCTCCTCCTGCTCCTCCAGCGGCGTGGGCGCCGCGTCACCGCCTGCCCAGGGCCCCACGCAGGGCACGTAGTCCACGCGGGGCCGTGCCAGGGGCTGCAGCATGCGCGGCTGTGTGGGCAGAGCCCCCCGCTGCGCTTGGCCCCCCGCGGCTGGCAGGCACAGCGCTCTGGGCGCCTGCTCTAGGGCAGCGTCCCCTGTTCACGCCGTGCTGCCTGGTGGTGCCGGCACCACCTTCTCTTTGCCGCCAGCTGGGGATTGGGGGGCAGCGGGCACAGCTGGCACTGTCTGCGCGGCGCTGGGCATCGTGCTGGGGCTGCTGGAGGTGGGCTGCGGCTGCACACAGGGCAGCTGGCGCCCTGGCCCCAGCGCCTTCGCCCTGGCCCCCAGCGGCTGCAAAGTCTCACTGGGGGTCTTTGTGTCCCGGCGCTGGCGCTGCAGCGTCTTGGCCCTGACGCCTTGGGGACAGAGGCTGTCCTGGGGCCGCACGGCACCGGGCTCCGCGCTCGGAGTCTCCGGCAGCAGCCGCGCTCTGCGGGGAGGCGGCGACGCTGCTCCTTGCCCCCCAGCAGCCCCCGGGCTTCGGGCTCTCTTGCTGGGCGCCCGGCTGTTGTTGGTCGCTGGCTGCTGCCTGCCACTGCCGTCTTTCCTGCTGCTGCCACGGCGTCCTGGGGCCTTGGACATCCTGGCGTCCCTGGCACGGCGTCCCTGGCAAGGCGTCTCGGGGCCTTGGACACCCTGGCCCAGCAGCATCTTCCTGTCCTTGCCAGGGGGTTTCTCCGTTGCTGGCCTCTTGGGCTGGGAGCTCTCCGCTGTCCTGGGGGTGCTGGTGGGCGCGCGGCGCTTGGCCCCCCGCTTGGTGCCGGTGGACACAGGGGCAGCCAGGGGGCTCTTGAGGGGACCCAGGGGGCATGTGGGCAGGGGTGTCCTCTGCTCACTGAGGACTTGGGTGTCAGGGGACCTCTTGGGGGGACTCAGGGGGGGTTTGGGCAGGGGTCTACTAGGGGAACTGAGGACCTGGGTGTCAGGGGACCTCCTGGGGGGACTCAGGGGTGGACTGGGTAGGGGTCTACTAAGGGCACCGGGCAGGGGACTGGCTGCAGGGCTGAGCGGGGGGCTCAATGCCAGCACAATAGGGGACTGCACCAACAGCCCACCCCCAACCTTCTCGGGGTACACCCCAGGGGTTGAGGGTACCTCACCGAGGGCTCCTGTGGCTTCCAGTCCCTGCGTGCTCGGCTCCTCGATGTCCTCGGAGAGGTCGGGCAGCTGGGAGAGGAGGCGGCTGAGGGCAGGACTGCTGGGCGAATCGGGGAAGGCGTCCTGGGGCTCCACGGCCTCGAGCCAGCTGAACAGCTCCTCCGTGCCGGGGATGTCCAGGTCGGCCAGGAGCTGGTCCTGCAGGTGCTGCAGCAGCTGGCTGTCCCCTGCCAGCTCTGGAAAGGCCTCGGCGAAGGCATCAGGGCCCAGCTCGGGCAGCTGCGGGGGCTCCTCAGGCACCTGCGGGGCTGTCGCCGCTGAGGACGAAGCAAGAAAATCCCCCAAGACGGGCGATGTCAGCTTTCCCATGGCTCATGGGTGTGGGGCGACAACGGGGCGGCTGTGCCAGCGCCAAACTCACCGTCGGGCGTCGCCGTCTGGGTGCTGCGGGTCGATGGAGCCAGGAAAGGCTCGGGGGGAGTGGGGTCAGGCAGCGGGGGCCCCTGGTCCTCGCTGAGCCCCACGGCGTGGTCGCAGGGCTCCGGCAGCTGCCCCTGGCTGCTGGTCACGGTGCGGGGCGTGGGGAGCGCCTGCCCCCGGAGCCGAGGCCCCGGGACGAGGGGTGGCGGGGGCCTGCGGTGGGCGGGGGCCTGCAACAGGCAGGTGCCTGCGGGGTGCAGGGGCTCCCCGTGGAGCACGGCCCTGGGCCCCAGCCCCAGCGCATGGTGGGGCACCAGTGTCCCCGTCACCATGGGCTGTCCGCACTGGCAGACAGGGGCACAGGGAAGAGCGGTGTGGGGGAGCTGCCCCACGGGGGGGAGCTGCACCACCTGCAGGTTATGCCCCACGGGGGGGAGCTGCACCGGCTGCAGGATATGCCCCACAGGGGGGAGCTGCACCGGCTGCAGGTGGTGCCCCTCGGGTGGGAGGTGCACCAGCTGCAGGATATGCTCCTCGGGTGGGAGGTGCACCACCTGCAGGTTATGCCCCACGGGGGGGAGCTGCACCGGCTGCAGGATATGCCCCACAGGGGGGAGCTGCACCAGCTGCAGGTGGTGCCCCTCGGGTGGGATGTGCCCCCCAGGTGGCAGCTGCGCCACGGGTGGGAGCTGCAGCACCTGCCCCTGGACCTCCGGCACCACGTGCCAGACGGTGGCCTGGGGCAGCGCGTAGGAGAGGGTGGGTACCTGGGGGGGCTGCAAGGGCACCGCCATCGCTCCGGGGAAGGAGGGCAGCAGCCAGGCAGCCACCGTTGGCGGCTCAGCTGGGACAACGAAGGGGGAGTTGGGCGTCTGCGGCACCGGCGGCAGCCGTCTGGGGAATCTCTCTGTGAGGAAAAAGGGCGCTGGGCTGAGCTCTCGGGCGCTGGGCTCGCCGGCAGGGCCGCAGCCCCGGGAGGAGCGGGAGCCCGCTGCTGTACCTGCCATGGTCGCTGGAGAGTGGGGCGGTTCGTTGGGGAACCCGGGCAACGGGGGCTCCGCCCCAACGGCTGACCAGCCCCTCACCGCCATCTTGGTGAGGACTGCAGTTTCTCTACCCAAGCAGGCTTCCCAGCGCCATCAGTTTCCATCCCCATGAGCCTTTCCCGTCCCAGTCCTCATTTGCCAGGCCCAGGGGGGTTTCGCACTCCAACACTTTCCCCTCCCAAGGATTTTCCATCCCAAGACTTTTCCATCCCAAGACTTTTCATCCTCCCGGCGATTTCCCATCCCGACAGTTTCACAGCCCAACAGATTCCCATGCAAACTATTTCCCATCAGCACGAAGCGTTTCTTAATCCCATGAGATCTCATCCCAAAGACTTCCCATCCCTTGCATTTCTTTTCCAACTATTTCCTACCGCAACGAATCGTACCCACCCCATTCAAGATTTCCCATCCCAATAATTTCCCATCCCAAGAGAGATTTCCCTACCCCAATGCTTTTCCTTTCCAATGATTTCCTCCCCAAGGAAGATTTCCCATCCCAATGCCTTTCCTTAAGGATGACTTCCTCCCCAAGGAAGGTATCTCATCCCAATGCTTTTCCTTCCCAAGGAAGCTTTCCCATCCCAAGGAAGATTTCCCATCTCTTTCATTTCCTAGCCCCATGGCTTTCCAGCCCAAGGAAGTCTTCCCATCCCAGCAATCATTTCTCATCCCACTCATCATTTCCCATCCCCACGATTTCCCATTTTCACCATCCAAAAGACAGCTTAGCCAGCCCACAGCTAGAGAGAGATCACAACAGGGATTTGTACGATTCTGGTAGATTCAAGGGCATGGACACTTGGCGTGCTAACGATTGCACTTTATTCCAGAGCAACACAGATCAGCGGTACCAAGAGCGCTATGATGAATCTGGCGAAGATGTAGATAGATGGTTCTTGCAGGTATTACCAGGAAATAAACAGGTGTCTGCACTTCTCTCTAGCTACCTTAGTAAAAGATCGGAAGGGTAGAGCACTAATTAACAGTAGCATTATAAGAGGCACTACTGTGGCAGTGAAAATACCAGCAGGACATCGGCGTCTCCCATTGCACCATGCAGACCTCCATGCCTTGAGTGCCACCAGCAGTACTCCATGCGAGCTGGACGCTCAGGGCACTTATGGCCACCCACCTTTGTGAGGTCAAAGGCTGACAGTGACTCTCTGCTGACCTCACACGGCTCTCGGGCACCCCGATGGCAGCACTGACGGCGCTAAGCTGACTGCCATGAGCAAAGGCTGACATGAAATGGCTGCTGCGCAACGCCAGGAGCAATGTCTGCCGGGCCGGGGGTTCGGATGGGAGCTCGGCCTTCGGCCTGGGAACTGCGCCTGGGAGCCAGGGACGTCCTCGATGTGCAGCTGGACACCTGGGCCTGAGAAAGCAAGGTTTCTTGAAAGAAAATTGGAAACATCGTCACCTAGTGGCTGTCTCAGGGGGACGGATCGAAACGCACAGCATCTCTTGGTTACCTGAAGTGCTGGTGTCCTACGCCCTCGTATGTCTCAATGACATAAAAAGGGACAGATTTTTACCCCAAATGCAGCTCCTTTCTGTGGGAAGCTTCCCGTGCTGCGCATCCTCCTCTCTTTCTAGTATGTGGCTTCGACTTTAGGCGTGTTGTTTTTTCTCCTTGTGAGAAACAAAGTTGTGTTTTTGCAATAGAAGGTGTTTTTGCAGTGGAAAAATCCACTAACCTTGCATATGCAAAAGTGGCATTGTGTGGCATAGCAGTGGGGAATCCGTTAAGCAGATAAGGGGAAGGTCCCACTGTCCCAAAATAACGAGGATAGCTAAGAAAAACAGGATGAGCAGTGCGAGATCAGTAAAAGCAAAGATCACGGGCCCTCTAGTCACAAGAGAAGAAGGAAAAAATAAAAGGTTAAGGAGAAATTAACGGTTGGTCAAATAAAATTGTACGTATATGGTATAGTAGTGCGTCGAGTAGGCTGTGAACCCGTAGTACTCAGCCAATGAAGAAACGGGAGAAATCAGGTGTCGGGTAATAGGGAATACACGGTTATGATAAACTTTTACTGCGCGCTCCTGCTTGCAGGATGCCCGCCATTGCAATCGCGAATAAAAAAGCTCCACAGAAGATCCTGTCTGAAGAAAATTATTGAGATTTTTCTCAGGGTTTAGGGGCTCGTCCCGGATCTTGTTGCCTACCAGAGAGTTCTTGCTACCACAGACAGGAAGGTGCACCCTCTGATTTCAGCGGTCCCGTCGGGGGTGGTGGCTTGTCTCGGGATGGCTGACAAAGGACTGAGACTGTTCATCTGAAGACAGGCTCTGAGAAGAACTGGGGAGAAAGGAGGCCAATACAGACAGACCACAGAGCACAGCCCAGACACAGCCCAGCCAGAGCACGTACACAGCACAGAGAGCACAGACACAGCCCGGACACAGCACAGACACAGCACGGACAGAGCCCAGCCAGAGCCCAGACACAGCACAGGCACAGCACAGACGGAGCACAGACAGAGCAGAGAGAGCACACACCCAGCACAGAGCCCAGACACAGCACGGACAGAGCCCAGACACAGCTGAGACACAGCCCAGACACAGCCCAGACACAGCCCGGACAGAGCACGGACAGAGCACAGACAGAGCACAGACACAGCACAGAGAGCACAGGCCCAGCACAGAGCACAGGCACAGCACAGACACAGCACAGAGAGCACAGACACAGCGCAGATGGAGACCAGACAGAGCACGGACAGAGCCCAGACAGAGCACGGACAGAGCCCAGACACAGCCCAGACACAGCCCGGACACAGCACGGACAGAGCACAGAGAGCACAGGCCCAGCACAGAGCACAGGCCCAGCACAGACACAGCCCGGACACCGGAGCCGTTATCCCAGCATGGCAGCAGCAAGGTGACAATGTGCTCGCCTGGAGGACAGCTGAAATCTTTCCGCATGTCTCACAGCTCACCCAGAGATCGGGATCACCTGGTTACTGCTGCTTTTAGATGGTGGTCTTCAGCCTGCTGTTCCCTAGGACGGCCCTCCACTGGGGTAGTCTGCTTCGCCTTCCTATTGCTCCTTCCCCTTCTCAGTAGGACTCTCTTCCCTTACTAAACGAGATGACTTGTGCATCCATTCTTTCATCTTGTGTGTATCGGTGACTGGGAATGCCACAGGGCAGTCCCCGGAGCCAGCTGTAGGGTCCGTCAGAGGGTTGGAGTGGCTGCAGGGCCTGTCAGCGGGGCTGGAGAGGCCGCAGGGCCCGTCAAAGGGGTTGGAGTGGCTGCGGGTAACATCCCAGGGCTCGGAAGGGCCTCAGAGCCCATCCCAGGGCTTGGAGGGCCTTCAGGGTGCGTCACAGGCTTGCATCAGATCAAGACGCATTTTCATAGACCCACACAATTTCTCTTGAAGGTGCTGAATTGGACTGAATAGTCTTCAAAACACATAGAGCAGACCCAGCAAACAAGCCGCTGGTGCTAGGAACTGGGTTTTGTTTTTGTTTGTTTGTTTGTTTTTCGTTAACTTTGTTTCATGAGAACAGATACCAAATGGGTATTTTCAGGCAAGGGCAAAGATGACCCTGGAGTTGGAGCTATCTAAAGGATGAATAACTAGGAATCTATTTACTCGAGAAGACCCTTTTGTAAGGAAAAATCCTACACACGTGCACTGGAGTTTGATACTAATCCATTTGTTGGAAACCACTGGAAAACAATGGAAAGCTATTCTAATACGAAGTACGCTCATTCTAATACAAAAAATCACACCCCTAGAGTGAGAGACCCCAGCCCAACAGGAGACCCTTCCCCTCTGAGGATGCGCAGAATCATTTTGTCATGTCAGCCGTAGGCTAATTCTGGAACCTGTGAGAAGTTAGGGGATTGTACTAGCATGGAAATGTAGTGATAAAAGATTGTATCAAGCGTGGCGTGGAAAATCTTTCCATGTGCTGGCTTTGTGGGAAACCACCTGGTACCCAGACTCGCGCAGTTCTGAAAGAAAACTGTGTCTCGACCTGGTGTCTGGATTGGCTTCTTGCGCATCGGGTAACAAATCCAAACTTTTCTCGGACAACTTGGCGAGCTGTAAATCTCTGGCACTGCCAGCATCGGGGCACACCTTTCTAAAACCTTTTAGCAGCGCCGTAGGATACCACATTTGTTCAGGGCTGAATTCCAAAGCCATCGGAGGTGGCAATCGTGATAAAACCCGGCCCACATCCCCCCCCAGCCCTTGCCACCTGTAGCCATCCTGCCTCAGGGCTGATCGCTGGCTGGAATTTTTAACTCCTTGTCTAACCACAGAGGTTGTCATTCGGGGACAAATACTGGGTTAAGTTCACCGTCGGTGCAAGAGGAGCACGTGCTACCTGCAAGTGGGCAAAACCATCAGCAAACATAGGCCAGCCCCCAGGGATCATAAACAACAAGAAAGGGATTAAGAAAAAGCACCTAAAAAGCACAGAAAAACAACACTAGAAAGGAAAAAATCAACATTGTGACCAGCAACTATCAATCTCAGAGAAAGCTTATAAGAAACACTCTTTTAAAACATTCCGGTCAGATGTGACGTTAGCTCAACCCTTTGTGCCCCAGCTTGGCTGCCAAAAAGTCTGTTGTGGTGTAACCCGGCAGGCCGCTCAGCACCACACATCTGTTCGCTCACGTCCCCCCATCCTGAGTGAACGTGCAGAGAATCGGAAGGAAAATAAAAGCTCATAGGCATTGATAAAGAGTTTAATAATAAAGGAATAGAAAATAATAATACAAATCATACAATACATTAAAAAGACAATCAATAAAATTTATTAATGTAAACAATTTTTTCCCAGCCTAATGCTCTCCTATCACCACCATGATCACAACATCACAAAATATCACCAAAAATCCACCATGATCACAATATCACAAAATCACCTAGCAATTTCCCATCATTTCACACTAATGAATCCCCATCACCGTCATGACTTCCCATCCCACTGATCATTTCCTATCCCAGCAACCTCCCATTGCTGATCCCAAGGCTCAGTTCCCAACTCCCATCCATCCATCCATCCATCCATCCATCCATCCATCCATCCATCCATCCATCCACCCATTTTCTCCCGTCCGTGCTGGCCATGCCCACATCCATTCACGGACTGAGCATGGGCAGCGGGAGCGGGCTGCATTAAATCCCCTCGGCATCCCACTGCCAGAACAACTGCAGGCAGAGGCGTTGCTGAGTGAACACCTACACTAGAGGAATTTAAGAAAAAAGGCTATAAAGCAGAGAAAGGACCAGAAAGGAAGAAATAAGCTTTCAATCCCTGCCATTTTGTGTCCCAACAAGCAGTTCCCATGCCCAAACTTGCCCATGCCAGGTATTGCCCATCCCAACAGCTTCCATCGCAACACTCCCAACACTCATTCGTGACCCCCCCATCTCCCATCCCCCCCCGTTGCCCATCCCTGACAGTGAGAAACACTGACTAGCTACAGCACTAAAGAAGGGTAAGGGCAAGCGAGAGGGGAAAGGGCTGAAGAGTGCGGCTCAAGCTGGAGCAGGTGCCTGCAGAGGTCTCTGTGCCTGCGTGCTGAGCTCAGCGCCACTGGGTGCTGCAGGGGCCGTCGAGGAGCGCAGGGTCACGGGTAGCCGGCATACTTGGCTATGGCCCCGTCTTTCTGCCGCTGCGCGAAGAATTGCACAGGGCCGATCTTCATCTGGTGGGCCGCCCGCTGCCGCTCCTCCTGGGCCAGCTGCTTCAGGCGCTCCCGCTCGGGACGCTGCTGCAGCGTGATGGGCACCGGCTCCTCCTGCTCCTCCAGCGGCGTGGGCGCCGCGTCACCGCCTGCCCAGGGCCCCACGCAGGGCACGTAGTCCACGCAGGGCCGTGCCAGGGGCTGCAGCATGCGCGGCTGTGTGGGCAGAGCCCCCCGCTGCGCTTGGCCCCCCGCGGCTGGCAGGCACAGCGCTCTGGGCGCCTGCTCTAGGGCAGCGTCCCCTGTTCACGCCGTGCTGCCTGGTGGTGCCGGCACCACCTTCTCTTTGCCGCCAGCTGGGGATTGGGGGGCAGCGGGCACAGCTGGCACTGTCTGCGCGGCGCTGGGCATCGTGCTGGGGCTGCTGGAGGTGGGCTGCGGCTGCACACAGGGCAGCTGGCGCCCTGGCCCCAGCGCCTTCGCCCTGGCCCCCAGCGGCTGCAAAGTCTCGCTGGGGGTCTTTGTGTCCCGGCGCTGGCGCTGCAGCGTCTTGGCCCTGACGCCTTGGGGACAGAGGCTGTCCTGGGGCCGCACGGCACCGGGCTCCGCGCTCGGAGTCTCCGGCAGCAGCCGCGCTCTGCGGGGAGGCGGCGACGCTGCTCCTTGCCCCCCAGCAGCCCCCGGGCTTCGGGCTCTCTTGCTGGGCGCCCGGCTGTTGTTGGTCGCTGGCTGCTGCCTGCCACTGCCGTCTTTCCTGCTGCTGCCACGGCGTCCTGGGGCCTTGGACATCCTGGCGTCCCTGGCACGGCGTCCCTGGCAAGGCGTCTCGGGGCCTTGGACACCCTGGCCCAGCAGCATCTTCCTGTCCTTGCCAGGGGGTTTCTCCGTTGCTGGCCTCTTGGGCTGGGAGCTCTCCGCTGTCCTGGGGGTGCTGGTGGGCGCGCGGCGCTTGGCCCCCCGCTTGGTGCCGGTGGACACAGGGGCAGCCAGGGGGCTCTTGAGGGGACCCAGGGGGCATGTGGGCAGGGGTGTCCTCTGCTCACTGAGGACTTGGGTGTCAGGGGACCTCTTGGGGGGACTCAGGGGGGGTTTGGGCAGGGGTCTACTAGGGGAACTGAGGACCTGGGTGTCAGGGGACCTCCTGGGGGGACTCAGGGGTGGACTGGGTAGGGGTCTACTAAGGGCACCGGGCAGGGGACTGGCTGCAGGGCTGAGCGGGGGGCTCAATGCCAGCACAATAGGGGACTGCACCAACAGCCCACCCCCAACCTTCTCGGGGTACACCCCAGGGGTTGAGGGTACCTCACCGAGGGCTCCTGTGGCTTCCAGTCCCTGCGTGCTCGGCTCCTCGATGTCCTCGGAGAGGTCGGGCAGCTGGGAGAGGAGGCGGCTGAGGGCAGGACTGCTGGGCGAATCGGGGAAGGCGTCCTGGGGCTCCACGGCCTCGAGCCAGCTGAACAGCTCCTCCGTGCCGGGGATGTCCAGGTCGGCCAGGAGCTGGTCCTGCAGGTGCTGCAGCAGCTGGCTGTCCCCTGCCAGCTCTGGAAAGGCCTCGGCGAAGGCATCAGGGCCCAGCTCGGGCAGCTGCGGGGGCTCCTCAGGCACCTGCGGGGCTGTCGCCGCTGAGGACGAAGCAAGAAAATCCCCCAAGACGGGCGATGTCAGCTTTCCCATGGCTCATGGGTGTGGGGCGACAACGGGGCGGCTGTGCCAGCGCCAAACTCACCGTCGGGCGTCGCCGTCTGGGTGCTGCGGGTCGATGGAGCCAGGAAAGGCTCGGGGGGAGTGGGGTCAGGCAGCGGGGGCCCCTGGTCCTCGCTGAGCCCCACGGCGTGGTCGCAGGGCTCCGGCAGCTGCCCCTGGCTGCTGGTCACGGTGCGGGGCGTGGGGAGCGCCTGCCCCCGGAGCCGAGGCCCCGGGACGAGGGGTGGCGGGGGCCTGCGGTGGGCGGGGGCCTGCAACAGGCAGGTGCCTGCGGGGTGCAGGGGCTCCCCGTGGAGCACGGCCCTGGGCCCCAGCCCCAGCGCATGGTGGGGCACCAGTGTCCCCGTCACCATGGGCTGTCCGCACTGGCAGACAGGGGCACAGGGAAGAGCGGTGTGGGGGAGCTGCCCCACGGGTGGGAGGTGCACCACCTGCAGGTTATGCCCCACGGGGGGGAGCTGCACCGGCTGCAGGTTCTGCTCCTCGGGTGGGAGGTGCACCACCTGCAGGTTATGCCCCACGGGTGGGAGCTGCACCGGCTGCAGGATATGCCCCACAGGGGGGAGCTGCACCAGCTGCAGGTGGTGCCCCTCGGGTGGGAGGTGCCCCCCAGGTGGCAGCTGCGCCACGGGTGGGAGCTGCAGCACCTGCCCCTGGACCTCCGGCACCACGTGCCAGACGGTGGCCTGGGGCAGCGCGTAGGAGAGGGTGGGTACCTGGGGGGGCTGCAAGGGCACCGCCATCGCTCCGGGGAAGGAGGGCAGCAGCCAGGCAGCCACCGTTGGCGGCTCAGCTGGGACAACGAAGGGGGAGTTGGGCGTCTGCGGCACCGGCGGCAGCCGTCTGGGGAATCTCTCTGTGAGGAAAAAGGGCGCTGGGCTGAGCTCTCGGGCGCTGGGCTCGCCGGCAGGGCCGCAGCCCCGGGAGGAGCGGGAGCCCGCTGCTGTACCTGCCATGGTCGCTGGAGAGTGGGGCGGTTCGTTGGGGAACCCGGGCAACGGGGGCTCCGCCCCAACGGCTGACCAGCCCCTCACCGCCATCTTGGTGAGGACTGCAGTTTCTCTACCCAAGCAGGCTTCCCAGCGCCATCAGTTTCCATCCCCATGAGCCTTTCCCGTCCCAGTCCTCATTTGCCAGGCCCAGGGGGGTTTCGCACTCCAACACTTTCCCCTCCCAAGGATTTTCCATCCCAAGACTTTTCCATCCCAAGACTTTTCATCCTCCCGGCGATTTCCCATCCCGACAGTTTCACAGCCCAACAGATTCCCATGCAAACTATTTCCCATCAGCACGAAGCGTTTCTTAATCCCATGAGATCTCATCCCAAAGACTTCCCATCCCTTGCATTTCTTTTCCAACTATTTCCTACCGCAACGAATCGTACCCACCCCATTCAAGATTTCCCATCCCAATAATTTCCCATCCCAAGAGAGATTTCCCTACCCCAATGCTTTTCCTTTCCAATGATTTCCTCCCCAAGGAAGATTTCCCATCCCAATGCCTTTCCTTAAGGATGACTTCCTCCCCAAGGAAGGTATCTCATCCCAATGCTTTTCCTTCCCAAGGAAGCTTTCCCATCCCAAGGAAGATTTCCCATCTCTTTCATTTCCTAGCCCCATGGCTTTCCAGCCCAAGGAAGTCTTCCCATCCCAGCAATCATTTCTCATCCCACTCATCATTTCCCATCCCCACGATTTCCCATTTTCACCATCCAAAAGACAGCTTAGCCAGCCCACAGCTAGACAGAGATCCCAACAGGGATTTGCACGATTCTGGTAGATGCAAGGGCATGGACACTTGGCGTGCTAACGATTGCACTTTATTCCAGAGCAACACAGATCACCGGTACCAAGAGCGCTATGATGAATCTGGCGAAGATGTAGATAGATGGTTCTTGCAGGTATTACCAGGAAATAAACAGGTGTCTGCACTTCTCTCTAGCTACCTTAGTAAAAGATCGGAAGGGTAGAGCACTAATTAACAGTAGCATTATAAGAGGCACTACTGTGGCAGTGAAAATACCAGCAGGACATCGGCGTCTCCCATTGCACCATGCAGACCTCCATGCCTTGAGTGCCACCAGCAGTACTCCATGCGAGCTGGACGCTCAGGGCACTTATGGCCACCCACCTTTGTGAGGTCAAAGGCTGACAGTGACTCTCTGCTGACCTCACACGGCTCTCGGGCACCCCGATGGCAGCACTGACGGCGCTAAGCTGACTGCCATGAGCAAAGGCTGACATGAAATGGCTGCTGCGCAACGCCAGGAGCAATGTCTGCCGGGCCGGGGGTTCGGATGGGAGCTCGGCCTTCGGCCTGGGAACTGCGCCTGGGAGCCAGGGACGTCCTCGATGTGCAGCTGGACACCTGGGCCTGAGAAAGCAAGGTTTCTTGAAAGAAAATTGGAAACATCGTCACCTAGTGGCTGTCTCAGGGGGACGGATCGAAACGCACAGCATCTCCTGGTTACCTGAAGTGCTGGTGTCCTACGCCCTCGTATGTCTCAATGACATAAAAAGGGACAGATTTTTACCCCAAATGCAGCTCCTTTCTGTGGGAAGCTTCCCGTGCTGCGCATCCTCCTCTCTTTCTAGCATGTGGCTTCGACTTTAGGCGTGTTGTTTTTTCTCCTTGTGAGAAACAAAGTTGTGTTTTTGCAATAGAAGGTGTTTTTGCAGTGGAAAAATCCACTAACCTTGCATATGCAAAAGTGGCATTGTGTGGCATAGCAGTGGGGAATCCGTTAAGCAGATAAGGGGAAGGTCCCACTGTCCCAAAATCACGAGGATAGCTAAGAAAAACAGGATGAGCAGTGCGAGATCAGTAAAAGCAAAGATCACGGGCCCTCTAGTCACAAGAGAAGAAGGAAAAAATAAAAGGTTAAGGAGAAATTAACGGTTGGTCAAATAAAATTGTACGTATATGGTATAGTAGTGCGTCAAGTAGGCTGTGAACCCGTAGTACTCAGCCAATGAAGAAACGGGAGAAATCAGGTGTCGGGTAATAGGGAATACACGGTTATGATAAACTTTTACTGCGCGCTCCTGCTTGCAGGATGCCCGCCATTGCAATCGCGAATAAAAAAGCTCCACAGAAGATCCTGTCTGAAGAAAATTATTGAGATTTTTCTCAGGGTTTAGGGGCTCGTCCCGGATCTTGTTGCCTACCAGAGAGTTCTTGCTACCACAGACAGGAAGGTGCACCCTCTGATTTCAGCGGTCCCGTCGGGGGTGGTGGCTTGTCTCGGGATGGCTGACAAAGGACTGAGACTGTTCATCTGAAGACAGGCTCTGAGAAGAACTGGGGAGAAAGGAGGCCAATACAGACAGACCACAGAGCACAGCCCAGACACAGCCCAGCCAGAGCACGTACACAGCACAGAGAGCACAGACACAGCCCGGACACAGCACAGACACAGCACGGACACAGCACAGACACAGCCCAGCCAGAGCCCAGACACAGCACGGACAGAGCCCAGCCAGAGCCCAGACACAGCACAGGCACAGCACAGACGGAGCACAGACAGAGCAGAGAGAGCACACACACAGCACAGAGCCCAGACACAGCACGGACAGAGCCCAGACACAGCTGAGACACAGCCCAGACACAGCCCGGACAGAGCACGGACAGAGCACAGACACAGCACAGACACAGCACAGAGAGCACAGGCCCAGCACAGAGCACAGGCACAGCACAGACACAGCACAGAGAGCACAGACACAGCGCAGATGGAGACCAGACAGAGCACGGACAGAGCCCAGACAGAGCACGGACAGAGCCCAGACACAGCCCAGACACAGCCCGGACACAGCACGGACAGAGCACAGAGAGCACAGGCCCAGCACAGAGCACAGGCACAGCACAGACACAGCCCGGACACCGGAGCCGTTATCCCAGCATGGCAGCAGCAAGGTGACAATGTGCTCGCCTGGAGGACAGCTGAAATCTTTCCGCATGTCTCACAGCTCACCCAGAGATCGGGATCACCTGGTTACTGCTGCTTTTAGATGGTGGTCTTCAGCCTGCTGTTCCCTAGGACGGCCCTCCACTGGGGTAGTCTGCTTCGCCTTCCTATTGCTCCTTCCCCTTCTCAGTAGGACTCTCTTCCCTTACTAAACGAGATGACTTGTGCATCCATTCTTTCATCTTGTGTGTATCGGTGACTGGGAATGCCACAGGGCAGTCCCCGGAGCCAGCTGTAGGGTCCGTCAGAGGGTTGGAGTGGCTGCAGGGCCTGTCAGCGGGGCTGGAGAGGCCGCAGGGCCCGTCAAAGGGGTTGGAGTGGCTGCGGGTAACATCCCAGGGCTCGGAAGGGCCTCAGAGCCCATCCCAGGGCTTGGAGGGCCTTCAGGGTGCGTCACAGGCTTGCATCAGATCAAGACGCATTTTCATAGACCCACACAATTTCTCTTGAAGGTGCTGAATTGGACTGAATAGTCTTCAAAACACATAGAGCAGACCCAGCAAACAAGCCGCTGGTGCTAGGAACTGGGTTTTGTTTTTGTTTGTTTGTTTGTTTTTCGTTAACTTTGTTTCATGAGAACAGATACCAAATGGGTATTTTCAGGCAAGGGCAAAGATGACCCTGGAGTTGAAGCTATCTAAAGGATGAATAACTAGGAATCTATTTACTCGAGAAGACCCTTTTGTAAGGAAAAATCCTACACACGTGCACTGGAGTTTGATACTAATCCATTTGTTGGAAACCACTGGAAAACAATGGAAAGCTATTCTAATACGAAGTACCCTCATTCTAATGCAAAAAATCACAGCCCTAGAGTGAGAGACCCCAGCCCAACAGGAGACCCTTCCCCTCTGAGGATGCGCAGAATCATTTTGTCATGTCAGCCGTAGGCTAATTCTGGAACCTGTGAGAAGTTAGGGGATTGTACTAGCATGGAAATGTAGTGATAAAAGATTGTATCAAGCGTGGCGTGGAAAATCTTTCCATGTGCTGGCTTTGTGGGAAACCACCTGGTACCCAGACTCGCGCAGTTCTGAAAGAAAACTGTGTCTCGACCTGGTGTCTGGATTGGCTTCTTGCGCATCGGGTAACAAATCCAAACTTTTCTCGGACAACTTGGCGAGCTGTAAATCTCTGGCACTGCCAGCATCGGGGCACACCTTTCTAAAACCTTTTAGCAGCGCCGTAGGATACCACATTTGTTCAGGGCTGAATTCCAAAGCCATCGGAGGTGGCAATCGTGATAAAACCCGGCCCACATCCCCCCCCAGCCCTTGCCACCTGTAGCCATCCTGCCTCAGGGCTGATCGCTGGCTGGAATTTTTAACTCCTTGTCTAACCACAGAGGTTGTCATTCGGGGACAAATACTGGGTTAAGTTCACCGTCGGTGCAAGAGGAGCACGTGCTACCTGCAAGTGGGCAAAAGCAGCAGCAAACATAGGCCAGCCCCCAGGGATCATAAACAACAAGAAAGGGATTAAGAAAAAGCACCTAAAAAGCACAGAAAAACAACACCAGAAAGGAAAAAATCAACATTGTGACCAGCAACTATCAATCTCAGAGAAAGCTTATAAGAAACACTCTTTTAAAACATTCCGGTCAGATGTGACGTTAGCTCAACCCTTTGTGCCCCAGCTTGGCTGCCAAAAAGTCTGTTGTGGTGTAACCCGGCAGGCCGCTCAGCACCACACATCTGTTCGCTCACGTCCCCCCATCCTGAGTGAACGTGCAGAGAATCGGAAGGAAAATAAAAGCTCATAGGCATTGATAAAGAGTTTAATAATAAAGGAATAGAAAATAATAATACAAATCATACAATACATTAAAAAGACAATCAATAAAATTTATTAATGTAAACAATTTTTTCCCAGCCTAATGCTCTCCTATCACCACCATGATCACAACATCACAAAATATCACCAAAAATCCACCATGATCACAATATCACAAAATCACCTAGCAATTTCCCATCATTTCACACTAATGAATCCCCATCACCGTCATGACTTCCCATCCCACTGATCATTTCCTATCCCAGCAACCTCCCATTGCTGATCCCAAGGCTCAGTTCCCAACTCCCATCCATCCATCCATCCATCCATCCATCCATCCATCCATCCATCCACCCATTTTCTCCCGTCCGTGCTGGCCATGCCCACATCCATTCACGGACTGAGCATGGGCAGCGGGAGCGGGCTGCATTAAATCCCCTCGGCATCCCACTGCCAGAACAACTGCAGGCAGAGGCGTTGCTGAGTGAACACCTACACTAGAGGAATTTAAGAAAAAAGGCTATAAAGCAGAGAAAGGACCAGAAAGGAAGAAATAAGCTTTCAATCCCTGCCATTTTGTGTCCCAACAAGCAGTTCCCATGCCCAAACTTGCCCATGCCAGGTATTGCCCATCCCAACAGCTTCCATCGCAACACTCCCAACACTCATTCGTGACCCCCCCATCTCCCATCCCCCCCCGTTGCCCATCCCTGACAGTGAGAAACACTGACTAGCTACAGCACTAAAGAAGGGTAAGGGCAAGCGAGAGGGGAAAGGGCTGAAGAGTGCGGCTCAAGCTGGAGCAGGTGCCTGCAGAGGTCTCTGTGCCTGCGTGCTGAGCTCAGCGCCACTGGGTGCTGCAGGGGCCGTCGAGGAGCGCAGGGTCACGGGTAGCCGGCATACTTGGCTATGGCCCCGTCTTTCTGCCGCTGCGCGAAGAATTGCACAGGGCCGATCTTCATCTGGTGGGCCGCCCGCTGCCGCTCCTCCTGGGCCAGCTGCTTCAGGCGCTCCCGCTCGGGACGCTGCTGCAGCGTGATGGGCACCGGCTCCTCCTGCTCCTCCAGCGGCGTGGGCGCCGCGTCACCGCCTGCCCAGGGCCCCACGCAGGGCACGTAGTCCACGCGGGGCCGTGCCAGGGGCTGCAGCATGCGCGGCTGTGTGGGCAGAGCCCCCCGCTGCGCTTGGCCCCCCGCGGCTGGCAGGCACAGCGCTCTGGGCGCCTGCTCTAGGGCAGCGTCCCCTGTTCACGCCGTGCTGCCTGGTGGTGCCGGCACCACCTTCTCTTTGCCGCCAGCTGGGGATTGGGGGGCAGCGGGCACAGCTGGCACTGTCTGCGCGGCGCTGGGCATCGTGCTGGGGCTGCTGGAGGTGGGCTGCAGCTGCACACAGGGCAGCTGGCGCCCTGGCCCCAGCGCCTTCGCCCTGGCCCCCAGCGGCTGCAAAGTCTCGCTGGGGGTCTTTGTGTCCCGGCGCTGGCGCTGCAGCGTCTTGGCCCTGACGCCTTGGGGACAGAGGCTGTCCTGGGGCCGCACGGCACCGGGCTCCGCGCTCGGAGTCTCCGGCAGCAGCCGCGCTCTGCGGGGAGGCGGCGACGCTGCTCCTTGCCCCCCAGCAGCCCCCGGGCTTCGGGCTCTCTTGCTGGGCGCCCGGCTGTTGTTGGTCGCTGGCTGCTGCCTGCCACTGCCGTCTTTCCTGCTGCTGCCACGGCGTCCTGGGGCCTTGGACATCCTGGCGTCCCTGGCACGGCGTCCCTGGCAAGGCGTCTCGGGGCCTTGGACACCCTGGCCCAGCAGCATCTTCCTGTCCTTGCCAGGGGGTTTCTCCGTTGCTGGCCTCTTGGGCTGGGAGCTCTCCGCTGTCCTGGGGGTGCTGGTGGGCGCGCGGCGCTTGGCCCCCCGCTTGGTGCCGGTGGACACAGGGGCAGCCAGGGGGCTCTTGAGGGGACCCAGGGGGCATGTGGGCAGGGGTGTCCTCTGCTCACTGAGGACTTGGGTGTCAGGGGACCTCTTGGGGGGACTCAGGGGGGGTTTGGGCAGGGGTCTACTAGGGGAACTGAGGACCTGGGTGTCAGGGGACCTCCTGGGGGGACTCAGGGGTGGACTGGGTAGGGGTCTGCTAAGGGCACCGGGCAGGGGACTGGCTGCAGGGCTGAGCGGGGGGCTCAATGCCAGCACAATAGGGGACTGCACCAACAGCCCACCCCCAACCTTCTCGGGGTACACCCCAGGGGTTGAGGGTACCTCACCGAGGGCTCCTGTGGCTTCCAGTCCCTGCGTGCTCGGCTCCTCGATGTCCTCGGAGAGGTCGGGCAGCTGGGAGAGGAGGCGGCTGAGGGCAGGACTGCTGGGCGAATCGGGGAAGGCGTCCTGGGGCTCCACGGCCTCGAGCCAGCTGAACAGCTCCTCCGTGCCGGGGATGTCCAGGTCGGCCAGGAGCTGGTCCTGCAGGTGCTGCAGCAGCTGGCTGTCCCCTGCCAGCTCTGGAAAGGCCTCGGCAAAGGCATCAGGGCCCAGCTCGGGCAGCTGCGGGGGCTCCTCAGGCACCTGCGGGGCTGTCGCCGCTGAGGACGAAGCAAGAAAATCCCCCAAGACGGGCGATGTCAGCTTTCCCATGGCTCATGGGTGTGGGGCGACAACGGGGCGGCTGTGCCAGCGCCAAACTCACCGTCGGGCGTCACCGTCTGGGTGCTGCGGGTCGATGGAGCCAGGAAAGGCTCGGGGGGAGTGGGGTCAGGCAGCGGGGGCCCCTGGTCCTCGCTGAGCCCCACGGCGTGGTCGCAGGGCTCCGGCAGCTGCCCCTGGCTGCTGGTCACGGTGCGGGGCGTGGGGAGCGCCTGCCCCCGGAGCCGAGGCCCCGGGACGAGGGGTGGCGGGGGCCTGCGGTGGGCGGGGGCCTGCAACAGGCAGGTGCCTGCGGGGTGCAGGGGCTCCCCGTGGAGCACGGCCCTGGGCCCCAGCCCCAGCGCATGGTGGGGCACCAGTGTCCCCGTCACCATGGGCTGTCCGCACTGGCAGACAGGGGCACAGGGAAGAGCGGTGTGGGGGAGCTGCCCCACGGGGGGGAGCTGCACCACCTGCAGGTTATGCCCCACAGGGGGGAGCTGCACCGGCTGCAGGTGGTGCCCCTCGGGTGGGAGGTGCACCGGCTGCAGGATATGCTCCTCGGGTGGGAGGTGCACCACCTGCAGGTTATGCCCCACGGGGGGGAGCTGCACCACCTGCAGGTTATGCCCCACGGGGGGGAGCTGCACCAGCTGCAGGTGGTGCCCCTCGGGTGGGAGGTGCCCCCCAGGTGGCAGCTGCGCCACGGGTGGGAGCTGCAGCACCTGCCCCTGGACCTCCGGCACCACGTGCCAGACGGTGGCCTGGGGCAGCGCGTAGGAGAGGGTGGGTACCTGGGGGGGCTGCAAGGGCACCGCCATCGCTCCGGGGAAGGAGGGCAGCAGCCAGGCAGCCACCGTTGGCGGCTCAGCTGGGACAACGAAGGGGGAGTTGGGCGTCTGCGGCACCGGCGGCAGCCGTCTGGGGAATCTCTCTGTGAGGAAAAAGGGCGCTGGGCTGAGCTCTCGGGCGCTGGGCTCGCCGGCAGGGCCGCAGCCCCGGGAGGAGCGGGAGCCCGCTGCTGTACCTGCCATGGTCGCTGGAGAGTGGGGCGGTTCGTTGGGGAACCCGGGCAACGGGGGCTCCGCCCCAACGGCTGACCAGCCCCTCACCGCCATCTTGGTGAGGACTGCAGTTTCTCTACCCAAGCAGGCTTCCCAGCGCCATCAGTTTCCATCCCCATGAGCCTTTCCCGTCCCAGTCCTCATTTGCCAGGCCCAGGGGGGTTTCGCACTCCAACACTTTCCCCTCCCAAGGATTTTCCATCCCAAGACTTTTCCATCCCAAGACTTTTCATCCTCCCGGCGATTTCCCATCCCGACAGTTTCACAGCCCAACAGATTCCCATGCAAACTATTTCCCATCAGCACGAAGCGTTTCTTAATCCCATGAGATCTCATCCCAAAGACTTCCCATCCCTTGCATTTCTTTTCCAACTATTTCCTACCGCAACGAATCGTACCCACCCCATTCAAGATTTCCCATCCCAATAATTTCCCATCCCAAGAGAGATTTCCCTACCCCAATGCTTTTCCTTTCCAATGATTTCCTCCCCAAGGAAGATTTCCCATCCCAATGCCTTTCCTTAAGGATGACTTCCTCCCCAAGGAAGGTATCTCATCCCAATGCTTTTCCTTCCCAAGGAAGCTTTCCCATCCCAAGGAAGATTTCCCATCTCTTTCATTTCCTAGCCCCATGGCTTTCCAGCCCAAGGAAGTCTTCCCATCCCAGCAATCATTTCTCATCCCACTCATCATTTCCCATCCCCACGATTTCCCATTTTCACCATCCAAAAGACAGCTTAGCCAGCCCACAGCTAGAGAGAGATCACAACAGGGATTTGTACGATTCTGGTAGATTCAAGGGCATGGACACTTGGCGTGCTAACGATTGCACTTTATTCCAGAGCAACACAGATCAGCGGTACCAAGAGCGCTATGATGAATCTGGCGAAGATGTAGATAGATGGTTCTTGCAGGTATTACCAGGAAATAAACAGGTGTCTGCACTTCTCTCTAGCTACCTTAGTAAAAGATCGGAAGGGTAGAGCACTAATTAACAGTAGCATTATAAGAGGCACTACTGTGGCAGTGAAAATACCAGCAGGACATCGGCGTCTCCCATTGCACCATGCAGACCTCCATGCCTTGAGTGCCACCAGCAGTACTCCATGCGAGCTGGACGCTCAGGGCACTTATGGCCACCCACCTTTGTGAGGTCAAAGGCTGACAGTGACTCTCTGCTGACCTCACACGGCTCTCGGGCACCCCGATGGCAGCACTGACGGCGCTAAGCTGACTGCCATGAGCAAAGGCTGACATGAAATGGCTGCTGCGCAACGCCAGGAGCAATGTCTGCCGGGCCGGGGGTTCGGATGGGAGCTCGGCCTTCGGCCTGGGAACTGCGCCTGGGAGCCAGGGACGTCCTCGATGTGCAGCTGGACACCTGGGCCTGAGAAAGCAAGGTTTCTTGAAAGAAAATTGGAAACATCGTCACCTAGTGGCTGTCTCAGGGGGACGGATCGAAACGCACAGCATCTCCTGGTTACCTGAAGTGCTGGTGTCCTACGCCCTCGTATGTCTCAATGACATAAAAAGGGACAGATTTTTACCCCAAATGCAGCTCCTTTCTGTGGGAAGCTTCCCGTGCTGCGCATCCTCCTCTCTTTCTAGCATGTGGCTTCGACTTTAGGCGTGTTGTTTTTTCTCCTTGTGAGAAACAAAGTTGTGTTTTTGCAATAGAAGGTGTTTTTGCAGTGGAAAAATCCACTAACCTTGCATATGCAAAAGTGGCATTGTGTGGCATAGCAGTGGGGAATCCGTTAAGCAGATAAGGGGAAGGTCCCACTGTCCCAAAATCACGAGGATAGCTAAGAAAAACAGGATGAGCAGTGCGAGATCAGTAAAAGCAAAGATCACGGGCCCTCTAGTCACAAGAGAAGAAGGAAAAAATAAAAGGTTAAGGAGAAATTAACGGTTGGTCAAATAAAATTGTACGTATATGGTATAGTAGTGCGTCGAGTAGGCTGTGAACCCGTAGTACTCAGCCAATGAAGAAACGGGAGAAATCAGGTGTCGGGTAATAGGGAATACACGGTTATGATAAACTTTTACTGCGCGCTCCTGCTTGCAGGATGCCCGCCATTGCAATCGCGAATAAAAAAGCTCCACAGAAGATCCTGTCTGAAGAAAATTATTGAGATTTTTCTCAGGGTTTAGGGGCTCGTCCCGGATCTTGTTGCCTACCAGAGAGTTCTTGCTACCACAGACAGGAAGGTGCACCCTCTGATTTCAGCGGTCCCGTCGGGGGTGGTGGCTTGTCTCGGGATGGCTGACAAAGGACTGAGACTGTTCATCTGAAGACAGGCTCTGAGAAGAACTGGGAAGAAAGGAGGCCAATACAGACAGACCACAGAGCACAGCCCAGACACAGCCCAGCCAGAGCACGTACACAGCACAGAGAGCACAGACACAGCCCGGACACAGCACAGACACAGCACGGACACAGCACAGACACAGCCCAGCCAGAGCCCAGACACAGCACGGACAGAGCCCAGCCAGAGCCCAGACACAGCACAGGCACAGCACAGACGGAGCCCAGACAGAGCAGAGAGAGCACACACACAGCACAGAGCCCAGACACAGCACGGACAGAGCCCAGACACAGCTGAGACACAGCCCAGACACAGCCCGGACAGAGCACGGACAGAGCACAGACACAGCACAGACACAGCACAGAGAGCACAGGCCCAGCACAGAGCACAGGCACAGCACAGACACAGCACAGAGAGCACAGACACAGCGCAGATGGAGACCAGACAGAGCACGGACAGAGCCCAGACAGAGCACGGACAGAGCCCAGACACAGCCCAGACACAGCCCGGACACAGCACGGACAGAGCACAGAGAGCACAGGCCCAGCACAGAGCACAGGCACAGCACAGACACAGCCCGGACACCGGAGCCGTTATCCCAGCATGGCAGCAGCAAGGTGACAATGTGCTCGCCTGGAGGACAGCTGAAATCTTTCCGCATGTCTCACAGCTCACCCAGAGATCGGGATCACCTGGTTACTGCTGCTTTTAGATGGTGGTCTTCAGCCTGCTGTTCCCTAGGACGGCCCTCCACTGGGGTAGGCTGCTTCGCCTTCCTATTGCTCCTTCCCCTTCTCAGTAGGACTCTCTTCCCTTACTAAACGAGATGACTTGTGCATCCATTCTTTCATCTTGTGTGTATCGGTGACTGGGAATGCCACAGGGCAGTCCCCGGAGCCAGCTGTAGGGTCCGTCAGAGGGTTGGAGTGGCTGCAGGGCCTGTCAGCGGGGCTGGAGAGGCCGCAGGGCCCGTCAAAGGGGTTGGAGTGGCTGCGGGTAACATCCCAGGGCTCGGAAGGGCCTCAGAGCCCATCCCAGGGCTTGGAGGGCCTTCAGGGTGCGTCACAGGCTTGCATCAGATCAAGACGCATTTTCATAGACCCACACAATTTCTCTTGAAGGTGCTGAATTGTACTGAATAGTCTTCAAAACACATAGAGCAGACCCAGCAAACAAGCCGCTGGTGCTAGGAACTGGGTTTTGTTTTTGTTTGTTTGTTTGTTTTTCGTTAACTTTGTTTCATGAGAACAGATACCAAATGGGTATTTTCAGGCAAGGGCAAAGATGACCCTGGAGTTGAAGCTATCTAAAGGATGAATAACTAGGAATCTATTTACTCGAGAAGACCCTTTTGTAAGGAAAAATCCTACACACGTGCACTGGAGTTTGATACTAATCCATTTGTTGGAAACCACTGGAAAACAATGGAAAGCTATTCTAATACGAAGTACGCTCATTCTAATACAAAAAAACACACCCCTAGAGTGAGAGACCCCAGCCCAACAGGAGACCCTTCCCCTCTGAGGATGCGCAGAATCATTTTGTCATGTCAGCCGTAGGCTAATTCTGGAACCTGTGAGAAGTTAGGGGATTATACTAGCATGGAAATGTAGTGATAAAAGATTGTATCAAGCGTGGCGTGGAAAATCTTTCCATGTGCTGGCTTTGTGGGAAACCACCTGGTACCCAGACTCGCGCAGTTCTGAAAGAAAACTGTGTCTCGACCTGGTGTCTGGATTGGCTTCTTGCGCATCGGGTAACAAATCCAAACTTTTCTCGGACAACTTGGCGAGCTGTAAATCTCTGGCACTGCCAGCATCGGGGCACACCTTTCTAAAACCTTTTAGCAGCGCCGTAGGATACCACATTTGTTCAGGGCTGAATTCCAAAGCCATCGGAGGTGGCAATCGTGATAAAACCCGGCCCACATCCCCCCCCAGCCCTTGCCACCTGTAGCCATCCTGCCTCAGGGCTGATCGCTGGCTGGAATTTTTAACTCCTTGTCTAACCACAGAGGTTGTCATTCGGGGACAAATACTGGGTTAAGTTCACCGTCGGTGCAAGAGGAGCACGTGCTACCTGCAAGTGGGCAAAACCATCAGCAAACATAGGCCAGCCCCCAGGGATCATAAACAACAAGAAAGGGATTAAGAAAAAGCACCTAAAAAGCACAGAAAAACAACACTAGAAAGGAAAAAATCAACATTGTGACCAGCAACTATCAATCTCAGAGAAAGCTTATAAGAAACACTCTTTTAAAACATTCCGGTCAGATGTGACGTTAGCTCAACCCTTTGTGCCCCAGCTTGGCTGCCAAAAAGTCTGTTGTGGTGTAACCCGGCAGGCCGCTCAGCACCACACATCTGTTCGCTCACGTCCCCCCATCCTGAGTGAACGTGCAGAGAATCGGAAGGAAAATAAAAGCTCATAGGCATTGATAAAGAGTTTAATAATAAAGGAATAGAAAATAATAATACAAATCATACAATACATTAAAAAGACAATCAATAAAATTTATTAATGTAAACAATTTTTTCCCAGCCTAATGCTCTCCTATCACCACCATGATCACAACATCACAAAATATCACCAAAAATCCACCATGATCACAATATCACAAAATCACCTAGCAATTTCCCATCATTTCACACTAATGAATCCCCATCACCGTCATGACTTCCCATCCCACTGATCATTTCCTATCCTAGCAACCTCCCATTGCTGATCCCAAGGCTCAGTTCCCAACTCCCATCCATCCATCCATCCATCCATCCATCCATCCATCCATCCATCCATCCATCCATCCACCCATTTTCTCCCGTCCGTGCTGGCCATGCCCACATCCATTCACGGACTGAGCATGGGCAGCGGGAGCGGGCTGCATTAAATCCCCTCGGCATCCCACTGCCAGAACAACTGCAGGCAGAGGCGTTGCTGAGTGAACACCTACACTAGAGGAATTTAAGAAAAAAGGCTATAAAGCAGAGAAAGGACCAGAAAGGAAGAAATAAGCTTTCAATCCCTGCCATTTTGTGTCCCAACAAGCAGTTCCCATGCCCAAACTTGCCCATGCCAGGTATTGCCCATCCCAACAGCTTCCATCGCAACACTCCCAACACTCATTCGTGACCCCCCCATCTCCCATCCCCCCCCGTTGCCCATCCCTGACAGTGAGAAACACTGACTAGCTACAGCACTAAAGAAGGGTAAGGGCAAGCGAGAGGGGAAAGGGCTGAAGAGTGCGGCTCAAGCTGGAGCAGGTGCCTGCAGAGGTCTCTGTGCCTGCGTGCTGAGCTCAGCGCCACTGGGTGCTGCAGGGGCCGTCGAGGAGCGCAGGGTCACGGGTAGCCGGCATACTTGGCTATGGCCCCGTCTTTCTGCCGCTGCGCGAAGAATTGCACAGGGCCGATCTTCATCTGGTGGGCCGCCCGCTGCCGCTCCTCCTGGGCCAGCTGCTTCAGGCGCTCCCGCTCGGGACGCTGCTGCAGCGTGATGGGCACCGGCTCCTCCTGCTCCTCCAGCGGCGTGGGCGCCGCGTCACCGCCTGCCCAGGGCCCCACGCAGGGCACGTAGTCCACGCGGGGCCGTGCCAGGGGCTGCAGCATGCGCGGCTGTGTGGGCAGAGCCCCCCGCTGCGCTTGGCCCCCCGCGGCTGGCAGGCACAGCGCTCTGGGCGCCTGCTCTAGGGCAGCGTCCCCTGTTCACGCCGTGCTGCCTGGTGGTGCCGGCACCACCTTCTCTTTGCCGCCAGCTGGGGATTGGGGGGCAGCGGGCACAGCTGGCACTGTCTGCGCGGCGCTGGGCATCGTGCTGGGGCTGCTGGAGGTGGGCTGCAGCTGCACACAGGGCAGCTGGCGCCCTGGCCCCAGCGCCTTCGCCCTGGCCCCCAGCGGCTGCAAAGTCTCGCTGGGGGTCTTTGTGTCCCGGCGCTGGCGCTGCAGCGTCTTGGCCCTGACGCCTTGGGGACAGAGGCTGTCCTGGGGCCGCACGGGGCCGCGGGGAGGCGGCGACGCTGCTCCTTGCCCCCCAGCAGCCCCCGGGCTTCGGGCTCTCTTGCTGGGCGCCCGGCTGTTGTTGGTCGCTGGCTGCTGCCTGCCACTGCCGTCTTTCCTGCTGCTGCCACGGCGTCCTGGGGCCTTGGACATCCTGGCGTCCCTGGCACGGCGTCCCTGGCAAGGCGTCTCGGGGCCTTGGACACCCTGGCCCAGCAGCATCTTCCTGTCCTTGCCAGGGGGTTTCTCCGTTGCTGGCCTCTTGGGCTGGGAGCTCTCCGCTGTCCTGGGGGTGCTGGTGGGCGCGCGGCGCTTGGCCCCCCGCTTGGTGCCGGTGGACACAGGGGCAGCCAGGGGGCTCTTGAGGGGACCCAGGGGGCATGTGGGCAGGGGTGTCCTCTGCTCACTGAGGACTTGGGTGTCAGGGGACCTCTTGGGGGGACTCAGGGGGGGTTTGGGCAGGGGTCTACTAGGGGAACTGAGGACCTGGGTGTCAGGGGACCTCCTGGGGGGACTCAGGGGTGGACTGGGTAGGGGTCTGCTAAGGGCACCGGGCAGGGGACTGGCTGCAGGGCTGAGCGGGGGGCTCAATGCCAGCACAATAGGGGACTGCACCAACAGCCCACCCCCAACCTTCTCGGGGTACACCCCAGGGGTTGAGGGTACCTCACCGAGGGCTCCTGTGGCTTCCAGTCCCTGCGTGCTCGGCTCCTCGATGTCCTCGGAGAGGTCGGGCAGCTGGGAGAGGAGGCGGCTGAGGGCAGGACTGCTGGGCGAATCGGGGAAGGCGTCCTGGGGCTCCACGGCCTCGAGCCAGCTGAACAGCTCCTCCGTGCCGGGGATGTCCAGGTCGGCCAGGAGCTGGTCCTGCAGGTGCTGCAGCAGCTGGCTGTCCCCTGCCAGCTCTGGAAAGGCCTCGGCAAAGGCATCAGGGCCCAGCTCGGGCAGCTGCGGGGGCTCCTCAGGCACCTGCGGGGCTGTCGCCGCTGAGGACGAAGCAAGAAAATCCCCCAAGACGGGCGATGTCAGCTTTCCCATGGCTCATGGGTGTGGGGCGACAACGGGGCGGCTGTGCCAGCGCCAAACTCACCGTCGGGCGTCGCCGTCTGGGTGCTGCGGGTCGATGGAGCCAGGAAAGGCTCGGGGGGAGTGGGGTCAGGCAGCGGGGGCCCCTGGTCCTCGCTGAGCCCCACGGCGTGGTCGCAGGGCTCCGGCAGCTGCCCCTGGCTGCTGGTCACGGTGCGGGGCGTGGGGAGCGCCTGCCCCCGGAGCCGAGGCCCCGGGACGAGGGGTGGCGGGGGCCTGCGGTGGGCGGGGGCCTGCAACAGGCAGGTGCCTGCGGGGTGCAGGGGCTCCCCGTGGAGCACGGCCCTGGGCCCCAGCCCCAGCGCATGGTGGGGCACCAGTGTCCCCGTCACCATGGGCTGTCCGCACTGGCAGACAGGGGCACAGGGAAGAGCGGTGTGGGGGAGCTGCCCCACGGGGGGGAGCTGCACCACCTGCAGGTTATGCCCCACGGGGGGGAGCTGCACCGGCTGCAGGATATGCTCCTCGGGTGGGAGGTGCACCACCTGCAGGTTATGCCCCTCGGGTGGGAGGTGCACCACCTGCAGGTTATGCCCCTCGGGTGGGAGGTGCACCGGCTGCAGGATATGCCCCACAGGGGGGAGCTGCACCGGCTGCAGGATATGCCCCACAGGGGGGAGCTGCACCAGAGGCAGGTGGTGCCCCTCGGGTGGGAGGTGCCCCCCAGGTGGCAGCTGCGCCACGGGTGGGAGCTGCAGCACCTGCCCCTGGACCTCCGGCACCACGTGCCAGACGGTGGCCTGGGGCAGCGCGTAGGAGAAGGTGGGTACCTGGGGGGGCTGCAAGGGCACCGCCATCGCTCCGGGGAAGGAGGGCAGCAGCCAGGCAGCCACCGTTGGCGGCTCAGCTGGGACAACGAAGGGGGAGTTGGGCGTCTGCGGCACCGGCGGCAGCCGTCTGGGGAATCTCTCTGTGAGGAAAAAGGGCGCTGGGCTGAGCTCTCGGGCGCTGGGCTCGCCGGCAGGGCCGCAGCCCCGGGAGGAGCGGGAGCCCGCTGCTGTACCTGCCATGGTCGCTGGAGAGTGGGGCGGTTCGTTGGGGAACCCGGGCAACGGGGGCTCCGCCCCAACGGCTGACCAGCCCCTCACCGCCATCTTGGTGAGGACTGCAGTTTCTCTACCCAAGCAGGCTTCCCAGCGCCATCAGTTTCCATCCCCATGAGCCTTTCCCGTCCCAGTCCTCATTTGCCAGGCCCAGGGGGGTTTCGCACTCCAACACTTTCCCCTCCCAAGGATTTTCCATCCCAAGACTTTTCCATCCCAAGACTTTTCATCCTCCCGGCGATTTCCCATCCCGACAGTTTCACAGCCCAACAGATTCCCATGCAAACTATTTCCCATCAGCACGAAGCGTTTCTTAATCCCATGAGATCTCATCCCAAAGACTTCCCATCCCTTGCATTTCTTTTCCAACTATTTCCTACCGCAACGAATCGTACCCACCCCATTCAAGATTTCCCATCCCAATAATTTCCCATCCCAAGAGAGATTTCCCTACCCCAATGCTTTTCCTTTCCAATGATTTCCTCCCCAAGGAAGATTTCCCATCCCAATGCCTTTCCTTAAGGATGACTTCCTCCCCAAGGAAGGTATCTCATCCCAATGCTTTTCCTTCCCAAGGAAGCTTTCCCATCCCAAGGAAGATTTCCCATCTCTTTCATTTCCTAGCCCCATGGCTTTCCAGCCCAAGGAAGTCTTCCCATCCCAGCAATCATTTCTCATCCCACTCATCATTTCCCATCCCCACGATTTCCCATTTTCACCATCCAAAAGACAGCTTAGCCAGCCCACAGCTAGAGAGAGATCACAACAGGGATTTGTACGATTCTGGTAGATTCAAGGGCATGGACACTTGGCGTGCTAACGATTGCACTTTATTCCAGAGCAACACAGATCAGCGGTACCAAGAGCGCTATGATGAATCTGGCGAAGATGTAGATAGATGGTTCTTGCAGGTATTACCAGGAAATAAACAGGTGTCTGCACTTCTCTCTAGCTACCTTAGTAAAAGATCGGAAGGGTAGAGCACTAATTAACAGTAGCATTATAAGAGGCACTACTGTGGCAGTGAAAATACCAGCAGGACATCGGCGTCTCCCATTGCACCATGCAGACCTCCATGCCTTGAGTGCCACCAGCAGTACTCCATGCGAGCTGGACGCTCAGGGCACTTATGGCCACCCACCTTTGTGAGGTCAAAGGCTGACAGTGACTCTCTGCTGACCTCACACGGCTCTCGGGCACCCCGATGGCAGCACTGACGGCGCTAAGCTGACTGCCATGAGCAAAGGCTGACATGAAATGGCTGCTGCGCAACGCCAGGAGCAATGTCTGCCGGGCCGGGGGTTCGGATGGGAGCTCGGCCTTCGGCCTGGGAACTGCGCCTGGGAGCCAGGGACGTCCTCGATGTGCAGCTGGACACCTGGGCCTGAGAAAGCAAGGTTTCTTGAAAGAAAATTGGAAACATCGTCACCTAGTGGCTGTCTCAGGGGGACGGATCGAAACGCACAGCATCTCTTGGTTACCTGAAGTGCTGGTGTCCTACGCCCTCGTATGTCTCAATGACATAAAAAGGGACAGATTTTTACCCCAAATGCAGCTCCTTTCTGTGGGAAGCTTCCCGTGCTGCGCATCCTCCTCTCTTTCTAGTATGTGGCTTCGACTTTAGGCGTGTTGTTTTTTCTCCTTGTGAGAAACAAAGTTGTGTTTTTGCAATAGAAGGTGTTTTTGCAGTGGAAAAATCCACTAACCTTGCATATGCAAAAGTGGCATTGTGTGGCATAGCAGTGGGGAATCCGTTAAGCAGATAAGGGGAAGGTCCCACTGTCCCAAAATAACGAGGATAGCTAAGAAAAACAGGATGAGCAGTGCGAGATCAGTAAAAGCAAAGATCACGGGCCCTCTAGTCACAAGAGAAGAAGGAAAAAATAAAAGGTTAAGGAGAAATTAACGGTTGGTCAAATAAAATTGTACGTATATGGTATAGTAGTGCGTCGAGTAGGCTGTGAACCCGTAGTACTCAGCCAATGAAGAAACGGGAGAAATCAGGTGTCGGGTAATAGGGAATACACGGTTATGATAAACTTTTACTGCGCGCTCCTGCTTGCAGGACGCCCGCCATTGCAATCGCGAATAAAAAAGCTCCACAGAAGATCCTGTCTGAAGAAAATTATTGAGATTTTTCTCAGGGTTTAGGGGCTCGTCCCGGATCTTGTTGCCTACCAGAGAGTTCTTGCTACCACAGACAGGAAGGTGCACCCTCTGATTTCAGCGGTCCCGTCGGGGGTGGTGGCTTGTCTCGGGATGGCTGACAAAGGACTGAGACTGTTCATCTGAAGACAGGCTCTGAGAAGAAGTGGGGAGAAAGGAGGCCAATACAGACAGACCACAGAGCACAGCCCAGACACAGCCCAGCCAGAGCACGTACACAGCACAGAGAGCACAGACACAGCCCGGACACAGCACAGACACAGCACGGACACAGCACAGAGAGCACAGACACAGCACGGACACAGCACAGAGAGCACAGACACAGCCCGGACACAGCACAGACACAGCCCAGCCAGAGCCCAGACACAGCCCGGACAGAGCACGGACAGAGCACAGACACAGCACAGACACAGCACAGAGAGCACAGGCCCAGCACAGAGCACAGGCACAGCACAGACACAGCACAGAGAGCACAGACACAGCGCAGATGGAGACCAGACAGAGCACGGACAGAGCCCAGACAGAGCACGGACAGAGCCCAGACACAGCCCAGACACAGCCCGGACACAGCACGGACAGAGCACAGAGAGCACAGGCCCAGCACAGAGCACAGGCACAGCACAGACACAGCCCGGACACCGGAGCCGTTATCCCAGCATGGCAGCAGCAAGGTGACAATGTGCTCGCCTGGAGGACAGCTGAAATCTTTCCGCATGTCTCACAGCTCACCCAGAGATCGGGATCACCTGGTTACTGCTGCTTTTAGATGGTGGTCTTCAGCCTGCTGTTCCCTAGGACGGCCCTCCACTGGGGTAGTCTGCTTCGCCTTCCTATTGCTCCTTCCCCTTCTCAGTAGGACTCTCTTCCCTTACTAAACGAGATGACTTGTGCATCCATTCTTTCATCTTGTGTGTATCGGTGACTGGGAATGCCACAGGGCAGTCCCCGGAGCCAGCTGTAGGGTCCGTCAGAGGGTTGGAGTGGCTGCAGGGCCTGTCAGCGGGGCTGGAGAGGCCGCAGGGCCCGTCAAAGGGGTTGGAGTGGCTGCGGGTAACATCCCAGGGCTCGGAAGGGCCTCAGAGCCCATCCCAGGGCTTGGAGGGCCTTCAGGGTGCGTCACAGGCTTGCATCAGATCAAGACGCATTTTCATAGACCCACACAATTTCTCTTGAAGGTGCTGAATTGGACTGAATAGTCTTCAAAACACATAGAGCAGACCCAGCAAACAAGCCGCTGGTGCTAGGAACTGGGTTTTGTTTTTGTTTGTTTGTTTGTTTTTCGTTAACTTTGTTTCATGAGAACAGATACCAAATGGGTATTTTCAGGCAAGGGCAAAGATGACCCTGGAGTTGAAGCTATCTAAAGGATGAATAACTAGGAATCTATTTACTCGAGAAGACCCTTTTGTAAGGAAAAATCCTACACACGTGCACTGGAGTTTGATACTAATCCATTTGTTGGAAACCACTGGAAAACAATGGAAAGCTATTCTAATACGAAGTACGCTCATTCTAATACAAAAAAACACACCCCTAGAGTGAGAGACCCCAGCCCAACAGGAGACCCTTCCCCTCTGAGGATGCGCAGAATCATTTTGTCATGTCAGCCGTAGGCTAATTCTGGAACCTGTGAGAAGTTAGGGGATTGTACTAGCATGGAAATGTAGTGATAAAAGATTGTATCAAGCGTGGCGTGGAAAATCTTTCCATGTGCTGGCTTTGTGGGAAACCACCTGGTACCCAGACTCGCGCAGTTCTGAAAGAAAACTGTGTCTCGACCTGGTGTCTGGATTGGCTTCTTGCGCATCGGGTAACAAATCCAAACTTTTCTCGGACAACTTGGCGAGCTGTAAATCTCTGGCACTGCCAGCATCGGGGCACACCTTTCTAAAACCTTTTAGCAGCGCCGTAGGATACCACATTTGTTCAGGGCTGAATTCCAAAGCCATCGGAGGTGGCAATCGTGATAAAACCCGGCCCACATCCCCCCCCAGCCCTTGCCACCTGTAGCCATCCTGCCTCAGGGCTGATCGCTGGCTGGAATTTTTAACTCCTTGTCTAACCACAGAGGTTGTCATTCGGGGACAAATACTGGGTTAAGTTCACCGTCGGTGCAAGAAGAGCACGTGCTACCTGCAAGTGGGCAAAACCATCAGCAAACATAGGCCAGCCCCCAGGGATCATAAACAACAAGAAAGGGATTAAGAAAAAGCACCTAAAAAGCACAGAAAAACAACACTAGAAAGGAAAAAATCAACATTGTGACCAGCAACTATCAATCTCAGAGAAAGCTTATAAGAAACACTCTTTTAAAACATTCCGGTCAGATGTGACGTTAGCTCAACCCTTTGTGCCCCAGCTTGGCTGCCAAAAAGTCTGTTGTGGTGTAACCCGGCAGGCCGCTCAGCACCACACATCTGTTCGCTCACGTCCCCCCATCCTGAGTGAACGTGCAGAGAATCGGAAGGAAAATAAAAGCTCATAGGCATTGATAAAGAGTTTAATAATAAAGGAATAGAAAATAATAATACAAATCATACAATACATTAAAAAGACAATCAATAAAATTTATTAATGTAAACAATTTTTTCCCAGCCTAATGCTCTCCTATCACCACCATGATCACAACATCACAAAATATCACAAAAAATCCACCATGATCACAATATCACAAAATCACCTAGCAATTTCCCATCATTTCACACTAATGAATCCCCATCACCGTCATGACTTCCCATCCCACTGATCATTTCCTATCCCAGCAACCTCCCATTGCTGATCCCAAGGCTCAGTTCCCAACTCCCATCCATCCATCCATCCATCCATCCATCCATCCATCCATCCATCCATCCACCCATTTTCTCCCGTCCGTGCTGGCCATGCCCACATCCATTCACGGACTGAGCATGGGCAGCGGGAGCGGGCTGCATTAAATCCCCTCGGCATCCCACTGCCAGAACAACTGCAGGCAGAGGCCTTGCTGAGTGAACACCTACACTAGAGGAATTTAAGAAAAAAGGCTATAAAGCAGAGAAAGGACCAGAAAGGAAGAAATAAGCTTTCAATCCCTGCCATTTTGTGTCCCAACAAGCAGTTCCCATGCCCAAACTTGCCCATGCCAGGTATTGCCCATCCCAACAGCTTCCATCGCAACACTCCCAACACTCATTCGTGACCCCCCCATCTCCCATCCCCCCCCGTTGCCCATCCCTGACAGTGAGAAACACTGACTAGCTACAGCACTAAAGAAGGGTAAGGGCAAGCGAGAGGGGAAAGGGCTGAAGAGTGCGGCTCAAGCTGGAGCAGGTGCCTGCAGAGGTCTCTGTGCCTGCGTGCTGAGCTCAGCGCCACTGGGTGCTGCAGGGGCCGTCGAGGAGCGCAGGGTCACGGGTAGCCGGCATACTTGGCTATGGCCCCGTCTTTCTGCCGCTGCGCGAAGAATTGCACAGGGCCGATCTTCATCTGGTGGGCCGCCCGCTGCCGCTCCTCCTGGGCCAGCTGCTTCAGGCGCTCCCGCTCGGGACGCTGCTGCAGCGTGATGGGCACCGGCTCCTCCTGCTCCTCCAGCGGCGTGGGCGCCGCGTCACCGCCTGCCCAGGGCCCCACGCAGGGCACGTAGTCCACGCGGGGCCGTGCCAGGGGCTGCAGCATGCGCGGCTGTGTGGGCAGAGCCCCCCGCTGCGCTTGGCCCCCCGCGGCTGGCAGGCACAGCGCTCTGGGCGCCTGCTCTAGGGCAGCGTCCCCTGTTCACGCCGTGCTGCCTGGTGGTGCCGGCACCACCTTCTCTTTGCCGCCAGCTGGGGATTGGGGGGCAGCGGGCACAGCTGGCACTGTCTGCGCGGCGCTGGGCATCGTGCTGGGGCTGCTGGAGGTGGGCTGCGGCTGCACACAGGGCAGCTGGCGCCCTGGCCCCAGCGCCTTCGCCCTGGCCCCCAGCGGCTGCAAAGTCTCGCTGGGGGTCTTTGTGTCCCGGCGCTGGCGCTGCAGCGTCTTGGCCCTGACGCCTTGGGGACAGAGGCTGTCCTGGGGCCGCACGGGGCCGCGGGGAGGCGGCGACGCTGCTCCTTGCCCCCCAGCAGCCCCCGGGCTTCGGGCTCTCTTGCTGGGCGCCCGGCTGTTGTTGGTCGCTGGCTGCTGCCTGCCACTGCCGTCTTTCCTGCTGCTGCCACGGCGTCCTGGGGCCTTGGACATCCTGGCGTCCCTGGCACGGCGTCCCTGGCAAGGCGTCTCGGGGCCTTGGACACCCTGGCCCAGCAGCATCTTCCTGTCCTTGCCAGGGGGTTTCTCCGTTGCTGGCCTCTTGGGCTGGGAGCTCTCCGCTGTCCTGGGGGTGCTGGTGGGCGCGCGGCGCTTGGCCCCCCGCTTGGTGCCGGTGGACACAGGGGCAGCCAGGGGGCTCTTGAGGGGACCCAGGGGGCATGTGGGCAGGGGTGTCCTCTGCTCACTGAGGACTTGGGTGTCAGGGGACCTCTTGGGGGGACTCAGGGGGGGTTTGGGCAGGGGTCTACTAGGGGAACTGAGGACCTGGGTGTCAGGGGACCTCCTGGGGGGACTCAGGGGTGGACTGGGTAGGGGTCTGCTAAGGGCACCGGGCAGGGGACTGGCTGCAGGGCTGAGCGGGGGGCTCAATGCCAGCACAATAGGGGACTGCACCAACAGCCCACCCCCAACCTTCTCGGGGTACACCCCAGGGGTTGAGGGTACCTCACCGAGGGCTCCTGTGGCTTCCAGTCCCTGCGTGCTCGGCTCCTCGATGTCCTCGGAGAGGTCGGGCAGCTGGGAGAGGAGGCGGCTGAGGGCAGGACTGCTGGGCGAATCGGGGAAGGCGTCCTGGGGCTCCACGGCCTCGAGCCAGCTGAACAGCTCCTCCGTGCCGGGGATGTCCAGGTCGGCCAGGAGCTGGTCCTGCAGGTGCTGCAGCAGCTGGCTGTCCCCTGCCAGCTCTGGAAAGGCCTCGGCAAAGGCATCAGGGCCCAGCTCGGGCAGCTGCGGGGGCTCCTCAGGCACCTGCGGGGCTGTCGCCGCTGAGGACGAAGCAAGAAAATCCCCCAAGACGGGCGATGTCAGCTTTCCCATGGCTCATGGGTGTGGGGCGACAACGGGGCGGCTGTGCCAGCGCCAAACTCACCGTCGGGCGTCGCCGTCTGGGTGCTGCGGGTCGATGGAGCCAGGAAAGGCTCGGGGGGAGTGGGGTCAGGCAGCGGGGGCCCCTGGTCCTCGCTGAGCCCCACGGCGTGGTCGCAGGGCTCCGGCAGCTGCCCCTGGCTGCTGGTCACGGTGCGGGGCGTGGGGAGCGCCTGCCCCCGGAGCCGAGGCCCCGGGACGAGGGGTGGCGGGGGCCTGCGGTGGGCGGGGGCCTGCAACAGGCAGGTGCCTGCGGGGTGCAGGGGCACCCCGTGGAGCACGGCCCTGGGCCCCAGCCCCAGCGCATGGTGGGGCACCAGTGTCCCCGTCACCATGGGCTGTCCGCACTGGCAGACAGGGGCACAGGGAAGAGCGGTGTGGGGGAGCTGCCCCACGGGGGGGAGCTGCACCACCTGCAGGTTATGCCCCACGGGGGGGAGCTGCACCGGCTGCAGGATATGCTCCTCGGGTGGGAGGTGCACCACCTGCAGGTTATGCCCCTCGGGTGGGAGGTGCACCACCTGCAGGTTATGCCCCTCGGGTGGGAGGTGCACCAGCTGCAGGATATGCCCCACAGGGGGGAGCTGCACCGGCTGCAGGATATGCCCCACAGGGGGGAGCTGCACCAGAGGCAGGTGGTGCCCCTCGGGTGGGAGGTGCCCCCCAGGTGGCAGCTGCGCCACGGGTGGGAGCTGCAGCACCTGCCCCTGGACCTCCGGCACCACGTGCCAGACGGTGGCCTGGGGCAGCGCGTAGGAGAGGGTGGGTACCTGGGGGGGCTGCAAGGGCACCGCCATCGCTCCGGGGAAGGAGGGCAGCAGCCAGGCAGCCACCGTTGGCGGCTCAGCTGGGACAACGAAGGGGGAGTTGGGCGTCTGCGGCACCGGCGGCAGCCGTCTGGGGAATCTCTCTGTGAGGAAAAAGGGCGCTGGGCTGAGCTCTCGGGCGCTGGGCTCGCCGGCAGGGCCGCAGCCCCGGGAGGAGCGGGAGCCCGCTGCTGTACCTGCCATGGTCGCTGGAGAGTGGGGCGGTTCGTTGGGGAACCCGGGCAACGGGGGCTCCGCCCCAACGGCTGACCAGCCCCTCACCGCCATCTTGGTGAGGACTGCAGTTTCTCTACCCAAGCAGGCTTCCCAGCGCCATCAGTTTCCATCCCCATGAGCCTTTCCCGTCCCAGTCCTCATTTGCCAGGCCCAGGGGGGTTTCGCACTCCAACACTTTCCCCTCCCAAGGATTTTCCATCCCAAGACTTTTCCATCCCAAGACTTTTCATCCTCCCGGCGATTTCCCATCCCGACAGTTTCACAGCCCAACAGATTCCCATGCAAACTATTTCCCATCAGCACGAAGCGTTTCTTAATCCCATGAGATCTCATCCCAAAGACTTCCCATCCCTTGCATTTCTTTTCCAACTATTTCCTACCGCAACGAATCGTACCCACCCCATTCAAGATTTCCCATCCCAATAATTTCCCATCCCAAGAGAGATTTCCCTACCCCAATGCTTTTCCTTTCCAATGATTTCCTCCCCAAGGAAGATTTCCCATCCCAATGCCTTTCCTTAAGGATGACTTCCTCCCCAAGGAAGGTATCTCATCCCAATGCTTTTCCTTCCCAAGGAAGCTTTCCCATCCCAAGGAAGATTTCCCATCTCTTTCATTTCCTAGCCCCATGGCTTTCCAGCCCAAGGAAGTCTTCCCATCCCAGCAATCATTTCTCATCCCACTCATCATTTCCCACCCCCACGATTTCCCATTTTCACCATCCAAAAGACAGCTTAGCCAGCCCACAGCTAGAGAGAGATCACAACAGGGATTTGTACGATTCTGGTAGATTCAAGGGCATGGACACTTGGCGTGCTAACGATTGCACTTTATTCCAGAGCAACACAGATCAGCGGTACCAAGAGCGCTATGATGAATCTGGCGAAGATGTAGATAGATGGTTCTTGCAGGTATTACCAGGAAATAAACAGGTGTCTGCACTTCTCTCTAGCTACCTTAGTAAAAGATCGGAAGGGTAGAGCACTAATTAACAGTAGCATTATAAGAGGCACTACTGTGGCAGTGAAAATCCATCAGGAGGGCCAACTTACCAATGCCTGCAAGGCAAATGCACTTAGGATGGGTTTTCTTTGTCAAGACTAAACTTACAAGAGGTTCAAGCTCTCCGCAGCAGTAGCTGTGCCCGCAGGACTCAGGTGCTGCCTCGGCCAGCAGGCCCAGGCAGGTGGGGCACGTCTCATCCCCGGGGGCCTCTGCTGTCAGCCCGCGGGGCGGCTGGCTCGTGCTGCCCGCGGCCTCCCTGCCGTGGAGATGCTCGGCCACCGGGATGGAGGCTGCCCACTCCTAAGCACCTCTAACCAGCAGGACCTCTAACCCTGAAGTCTCCTCTTCCACCAGCAGGACGTCAGCGTCTCTTGTTCCACCAGCAGGACATCGGCGTCTCCTATTCCACCACCAAGACCTCCATGCCTTGAGTGCCACCAGCAGTACTCCATGCGAGCTGGACGCTCAGGGCACTTATGGCCACCCACCTTTGTGAGGTCAAAGGCTGACAGTGACTCTCTGCTGACCTCACACGGCTCTCGGGCACCCCGATGGCAGCACTGACGGCGCTAAGCTGACTGCCATGAGCAAAGGCTGACATGAAATGGCTGCTGCGCAACGCCAGGAGCAATGTCTGCCGGGCCGGGGGTTCGGATGGGAGCTCGGCCTTCGGCCTGGGAACTGCGCCTGGGAGCCAGGGACGTCCTCGATGTGCAGCTGGACACCTGGGCCTGAGAAAGCAAGGTTTCTTGAAAGAAAATTGGAAACATCGTCACCTAGTGGCTGTCTCAGGGGGACGGATCGAAACGCACAGCATCTCCTGGTTACCTGAAGTGCTGGTGTCCTACGCCCTCGTATGTCTCAATGACATAAAAAGGGACAGATTTTTACCCCAAATGCAGCTCCTTTCTGTGGGAAGCTTCCCGTGCTGCGCATCCTCCTCTCTTTCTAGTATGTGGCTTCAACTTTAGGCGTGTTGTTTTTTCTCCTTAAGCAGACTGAATCTTCCTTTGAACATTATGGTAACTGATTTTTACTACCGTTAAATGCCTTTCCTCCACTTCTAATCTAATTAATTAGTGCTGTGGTCTTAACATCTGCTCCATAGGTATCTTTCCTACCTGGTACAATCTAGAAGAGCTCAGCAATATCCATACATCTCTTTCCCTTAGTTGGCACAGTAGGCTTGCTCGTGGTAATTTCTGTTGAGCAGGACGTGACAGAACCCTCACAAGAGGCTTGAAAGTGTAGCTCTGAGGTGAGAAACCCTGCCCAAGCAAGGGTAAACCATAAATATGTGAAGAGAAAGTAAATGGACACTTTTCTGCCCCAAATGCAGACGGGTTGTTAATGCTGTTGCTGCATGTGGTGACTCTGGGTGGCCCCAGCTGCCTCCTCTTTTATTCCTGAGTGGTGGTGTCACAGTTAGAGAGAAGAAAAAATATATACAGTTTTTAATTGCAATGGACAACACTGAGTTATTTAAAATAAAAACACAATGGGAAAAACACAACTGGCAGGAACAAACCATACCGAACGCAACAAAAAACAACGGCTCCAGGAAACCACGTGCGTGTGACCCCCTCCTCCAACAGGGCAGGGGGAGCAGACCCGATCTCACTATAAATAACCCCAAAATCGTTTCACGGGGAGAAGCCAGGAGTCCGTCTCTGAGCCACCAGCAGGTGCAGGAGGCGGTGCTGCTCGGCAGCGGGGCCGTTCCTCGCGGGTTGCAGAGTGAGCCCAGCATCAGGCGATGAAGTCCAACGGTCTGTTGAAGCCTCCTTTCCTGTTCATGTACTGCCTGCGGCGGGAGGAAGGGAAACAACATCGGGAACCGAGCCAGGAGCACCGAAACCCCAGGGGGCTCCCAGCTCTGATCCCCCGGCAGCTTTCCAGCTCAGAAAACGCCTGACGGGGGTTGTGACAGCATGGAGAAGCCATAGGGAATCCAATTCCCCACCAATTTGTGCAAACAAAAGCACAAAACCAGCTCTGCCTGACCTTGTTGAGACCCAACGTGTTCGACCAGGGGCTGAGCACCTGGAGCTCAGCAGCTATGACAGAAGGACTCGACCTGAAGCCTGGCCACGCACCTTCTGGAGGCTCCACACCCCGGCTACCTCGCAGATAATGGGGTTAACGAAGTCTTTCTTTAGCCAAAGAAGCAGGAGAGCCAAGCTCTGCCCTGCTCTAGCCGCCTCCAGCACGTCCTGTCTGTGTGCCACATGCTTGTGTGCTCTTTGTCTTCCTGCTTTTGGGTTTTTACTGAAAAACGTGAGGCCTCTTAGCTCTGCCAGCCAAACTGTTTGCCCTTACCGAGGGCAAAAGAAAACAGATCGCCCCCTGCTTATGCCTACAGACAGCAGCTTGGATTTAAGCTTCTTAACTGCTTTACCTCGTAAACAAGGTTATTTTTTATCAGAAAAGCGTGGCAATTCGGTGCAGTTGCCACAGCACAGTGAGCCTCCCGGCGTGCTGAGACACAAACCTGTACTTCCTCTTCTGCGACACGTTGATGGCGTACGCGTTCGCGGCGCCGTCTACTTTCTTCCCCTGAAAGAGAAGGAAAATCGTCAAAAACCGAGTGTGCCGCCTCGAGCCTTCCTGGAAAACGGACAGCACGCGCACGGGAGGGATGAGGGCGGTTAACACAGGACAAGTTAAAAAAAACATCAGTGCCAGAGCTCTGGGCTGTAAAGGGTGAGCCCCACACTCAATTTGGGAGTCCTGACAGCCGAGACTCGTGCTTGGGTGTACAAACGTCATGGGAATGAGCCTGCTGCTCCGGCTGATCCCAGCCTGCACTCACTTTTGTCGTGTCAAAAGAGGCAAACCCCATCATTTTCATCATCTCGATTTCCTCTTCCGTCTTGCCTTGCAAATCTTCCTCTGAAAAGGCAACGAGATATCAGAGTCCACCTCCTGCAGCCACGAGCATCAACCAGGAATAAAGAATATTTCTGTGCTGGCCACAATCTAACAGAGCCAGGGGTGAGTTAACACACCAGGACTCTGCGTTTTTACCCGTGATCTGGCGCTCCTTGCCCTTGGAGTCCTTTATCTCCTTCTTCTCCTCGTCTCGCCTCTCCTTCAGCCGCGGTGGGGAGGAGGAGCTGGATCTGTGCCGCCTCGGCGACCTGACGTTGCAATACACACAGGTCTCAGCGCCACAGCTGCAATGGGGTGCTGGCAACATCCCCGTGCCACGCTCCGCTCCCTCCCAACAGTGATGCTGGAACCAAGAACATCCCCCCGCCATGTTCTGCCCCTCTCCCCCATTTTCTCTCCCTCACCTGGACCGTCTCCTGTGTGGGGAGCGAGACCGGCTCCTCCTCCTGTCCCTGTCCCGGGACCGTGACCTCTCCCTCCTCCTCCTCTCCCTCTCCCTCGAAGTGGACCGCGAGCGCCTGCGGTCTGCAGGGAGGCACAGCAGGAGAAAGGTGGCTCCCCCTTCTCCCCTGCACTGCCACCAAGCTTCTGCCATTAATTCCCGGCCACAAACCCCCCCAAAGGCTCCCTAAATCCCCCCAACCTCCCCCAGTCCCCCTTAAACTCCCCCAAAGTCCCCCAGGCCCCCCCTAACCCCCCCGAGTCCCCCGTAATCCCTCCAGACCCCCCAGATCCCGCAAGCCCCCACAAATCCCCCCAAAACCCCCTCACACACCCCCAGACCCCCAGGCAGCAGCACCCCCTGCCCACACCGAGCCCCTCACCACGTCCAGGCACTGCACCCGCACACCAGAGCCCCGGCCGGGCTCAGAGGGGTTCAGGGGCCCCGCCCGGTCCCACCGGTGCCCCCCGGGCCCGTTCCCCGCAGCAGGCCCCATGGGGTCGGGCCCTGCACTCCCCCCACCCTCGGCCCCCAGAGACCCGTGCCCTCCCCACCGCCTCTCCCCGTGCCCCCGGGGCCCCTCCCCGGCCTCTCCCCGGTGCCGGTGCCGGTGCCGGTGCCGGTGCCGGTCCCGGTGCCTTCCCCTCACCGCGCCGCGGAGGCGAACGGGAGCGGCTGCGGCCCATGGCGCCGCCCGGCGGGCCTTCACTTCCTCCCGCACTTCCCTTGGCTTCCGCTGTCCGCCGCGTTCCGTGTCCCCCCCGGCTCCGTCAGGAAACGGCGCCCGCGCGCTTTGGTTCCGCCGCCAACACGGTCGGGGGGGGGTTGAACGCCCCCAACTCGGCCTCGGCAAGCCCCGCTCGGCCTCCACAGGCGGAGGATACGGGGCCAGGCCCGCGGAGAGGCCGGGACCCCCCCAAACCCATCCTGGGAAGCCATGCCCCCCACCCCATCCCATGGCTGTGGAGCGCCATGGCGTCTCTGCTCCCGCCCCTGACAACACAGCGCAGCGGGTGCCGAACTCGGGTTTATTTACAGGCAGGCATTACACAGCGCACCCAGCACCAGCCGTCACCCACCAGCCTCCCCCCTCAGCCACGAACCCCCACAGCACGGGTGTGGGCCCTGCCAAACCTTCCGGCATCTTCCAGTGCCACACTTGGCCATGGTGGTGCCCCGAGGCCTCTTTGAAGCACAGGAGGTTTCATCGCCATGTGAGGATGAACTTCTTTACGGTTCGGGTGGCAGAGCACTGGAACAGGCTGCCCAGAGAGGTTGTGGAGTCTCCTTCTCTGGAGATATTCAAAACCAGCCTGGATGCCATCCTGTGTAACATGCTCTAGGTGATCCTGCTCAGCAGGGGGTTGGACTAGGCGGTCTCTGGAGGTCCCTTCCCACCTCAACCATCCTGTGATTCTATAGTTTACATCTTTCTCTGCTTCCAGGCTGCTCCCTGCACCTTGGCAGGGGATGGCTCAGCTCCAGCCACAGCCAGGACGGTGCCCTGAAAACAAGCCACTGCGTTTTGGGGCCGGTTGAGCCCTGGCACTGCCCAGGCTGGCTTCACACAATGGGCAAGAAGAAAGCAGCGAAGCAAAGGAGGGCAAAATGGGAAGGGATGGGGAGGCCTTGGCAGGCAGGGGAGCTGTAACGCTGCTGTGATCCTGTAATAAAGGATCCTGTGACTCTTTCTAATAGCTAAGCAGTGGGGCTGCACATCACGCTGCCAGCCCTCTGAGCCTTTCTCCTCGTGTACCTACGCGTGGGTTGCACTGCATGCATTGCCCAAAGTGCCCTGGGTTTCACCACACAGCCATGGGGCCTGCGGTGGGCAGTGAGGCAGTGTTGGGATTCAGGAACCGCCCTGGGAGCCGCTGCAGCCCTGCGTGGTGGCCAGGTGGTGAACATGGTTCCCAGGACCCTTGAAATCACCGGCAGTAAACTACACCTTACAGGAACAGTTACAAAGCGGGGCCTGGGGGTTGCACATCAGTCTGCTGAATATAAACTATATATTGAACACAGGCAACAGCACACGGACTCACACCGTCCTTCTCAGATATCGAATTTAGGTGTTCAGGCTCCCCTGGGAGCCAGAGGAGCCTCCCAGCCCTTTCTGGAGCCCCGGCTCTAACGTTAGCGCTGCAGCTTGGGGACATTGGGCAGGGCAAATGCTCTCCCAGGCTCGGGTCTGCCCTGAAGCTCCAGGCTTGGGGGGAGAATGTTCCTGCCAGGTTTGTATTTTTGCACTTGACTATTCCACTCAGAATGTGCCTGACACACCCCAAACTACAGCCCTGCAAAGAAAACCGACCCCTGCTTACACATTTCCTCCGCTTGATCCCAGCTGCCTGCACCAGCCCAACTCCCTGCCTGAGGTGTTCCCGAGTGCCACCAAAAATCCACCTCGCCCACGGGTGCCTTTCTGCTCTTCCAGGGGGGACACAAAAGCCAAAAGCTGCCTTGCAGCAGTGAGAAGACTATGCAAACATGGTGTTGGAAATAACATAGCAGGGCGAACATTGGTTGGGAAAACCCAGTGCCCTCAGAGAGGGGGTTCGGGGGCTCCCCGCCGCAGCCTCAGTCCCAGTCCGAGGTTTGAGCTGTGGAGGGAAGCCCCAGCCCCACAGGAGCCCCGTGGCTCATGATGGGACACAGGCTGGCTTTGTTCCCTAAATTCCCGTAGTGGAGAGGCCGTAGAGCAAGTCAGCATCGCTGCTTTTCCTTCTTTCTGCCAAGAGGTGGTAATGATGCTCACAGGGCGGCAAGGCTGGGTGGGAAGGAAACACCAGAGAGGGGTTCAGCTTGTGCTTGGGAGTCCGGAGCTAGGGAAAAGCAGGGGTTCGGCTTCAGACGTGACTCTCGTGCTCTCTACATGGACAGGCACTCACCGACGGGGCCAACGCGGGCACAGCCTCGTCCACGTGCCGGCATCGCCGTGACGCGGTGCGGGGGGAGCGGGGCGGCCGCCGCGACGGTGCCTCTGACAGAAGTGAATCGGCAGCGTATGTTCATCCCAAAGTAGCACTTAGTGAGTGAAGTTTGCTCAGTTTTAAATAACAACGGACGCTTCCCCGAGGCTCTTTTTTCGTCTCCGTTCTCAGGTGCGGTGTGGCGGGGGCTTCCCCAGCAGTGTGAAATTTCGCTGCTCTTCACCAGGCAGCAAACGTGTGAGACCGTGGCACCAGGAGAAGGGGACTGGAGGGGGCTCTCCAGCCTGGGGGGGAAGATTGCAATCCAGGAAGGAAAGGGCCCCAGCCCCACCACCTCGGCCTCTCCTTCGGGGAGAGCAATCCTCCGGCATCCCGCTTGATCCCATCACCCCGGCGGAAAGCTGTGCCATGGGCGAAGTCAGCGCCAATCCAGCGGAGCTTGAAACAAAAGGTTAACAGTAATAATAATAATAATAAAAAAAAAAAAACGACGATGACAAAACACCCTTTTCTTTCTCAAAATCAAGCATATCCGGGCTGCGCCCCACATTGCACGGAGGCTCTACAAGCAGCAGGGGGGAAAAACAAACCCCGTGCCCAGGAGGGAGGAGGGAGTGCTCGTGGGAGCGGGGAGATGGCAGTGGGTATTTCCCCAAGCGGCAAACAGGGGCCACAATCTTTCGAAAGCTCAGTGGCTGCCTCCGAAGCGGGTGTCGTGGGACGAGGTGCCTCGTGCCGGGAGTACCCCGGGAGCCTCCGGGGTTTTCGGCTGCGCCTCGGCCAGACGCACGACGCAGGAGCCGTCCGGAGGGATGCTCAGCCGCGCCGGCAGTGGGAAGCCTCAGAGGAGACTCAAGATTCGATCTTTTCCTTCTTTTTGCCCTTTTTCAGGAAGGACGGGGTCCGGAATTTCTTCTTCTTCTTGGAGGGTGATTTGGAGGGAGAGCCTTCGGGGGAGACAGGGCTGCTGGTCACCGTCTCGCTCTTCTCCTTGGGGGCATCCACGTCGGGATTGGCCGGGGTGGTCGTCTGGTCCCCCCCTTTGCCCTGGCTTTCCTCGGTGCTCTGCTCCTCCTCCTTCCCGTTCACCACCGCTGGTGGCGGCTCCTTCTCAGTGGCGGAGTCGGCAGGAGCTTGGCCGTCCTCCACCTTCTTGTCACCTTGGCAAGGGAAAAGGGAGAGATGAGGGCCAGGGCAGCGCTGGCTGATGCTACAGAGAGCTATTAAGGCTGGAAGCCAACTTTAAACCCCCCCCCTTTATCAAGGGCAAGAGCAGGATTAGGCCCCTGTAAGCAAAAAGCACTGAGGCCTGATCCCCTCCTGCTATTGGCGTCACTTCCCTAAGCCTTTCCCCCTTACAGGACAAGCAGCAGCAGGATGGAGAGCTGTGGCAGAGCTGAGCCCTCCTTCCCAGCCTCGCTGCTGGACATAAAAGCGGGCAGCAACCAAAAAAACGAGGCAACCCAAGGCATTTCCTCCTGCAGACCCTGAGCGGGGCGCTGCGGAACGGGCCGCGGAGAGCAAGGTCCCCCCCGAGCGAGCGGGGAGCGCGGCGAGGCACGAGGCCTCCCCGTACTTACTACGGCGACAAGCACTCAGGGGCAGAGGTAACTCCTTGGGTGAAAGCGACACGTGGAGGGAAGAGAAAGGAAGACGTTGTGGACACGGACAGACAGACAGACAGACACCATGAGACACGATGAGACTGCCAGGAGCCACCCGCCCCCGCGCCCCGACCCACGGAAACACCAACATGCGTTGCGATGCCAGAATGCTGCTGGGGTCGGTGCTTTAGGGGGGAGCAGGGGGTGTCCCCCACCACCCCACAGAGCCACCAGCGGACGCTGAAATCCTCCAGCCGTGATGCTAAAGGGACGCGGTGGGTTCGGTGCCTTCGTGGCACGTTTCCCCCCCGGACACAGTGACGTTTATATCTGCGGCTCGGGGGGGGTTCTGCTGCAGCCCCCCCTTATCCCCCTGCCTCAGCGGCTGGATGAAGACCCCCTGCTCCTCTCTGCTGGGCTCGCGGGTGCTCGCCCCCCCACTCACCCTCTGAGGGCTTGGTGGGCGACGGGGCCGGGCTTTTGGCCGGGCTCTGTGGTGCAGATGCCGGGGGTGATTTTTGGGGGGATCCCTGGCTTTCCTCCACCACCGTGTCCTTCTCGCCTGCAAGCATACAGACAGACTTGCCATCCACCAGGTCTGATAGCTGCAGACACCAAAAGGAGCTTTGGAATCCGTGAAGCCCCCGTTCCCCTCCCCGGCTCGTACCGTGCAGCCCCAGCTTCTTCCTCTCCACTTCTTGCTTGTACTCCTCCAGCTCCTGGTCCGTGAGCTGGCTGAAGGGGTTCGGGGGCTCCGGCTCGGCGGGGGGCTCCTCTCGGGACGCGTCTTTGGCCTCCGCATCCGCCAAGTGACTCTCTGTGGACTGAACACACCCCACCCCCCCAGAGCAGCGTCACCCCCCCGGCACGGGGAGGGACCCAGGGCGATGGGGGCGATGGGGACGAGGGCGGCGGGGACATACGGGGCTGCGGCTCGTCTCGGCGATCACGCTGGCCAGCAGCTGCGACTGGGGCCCGGCTGACTTCACGTCCTGCCGGTTTTGCTCCCGGATCTGCAGGCAAGAAGCAGAGAGAGGTAGGGAAACACTGCTCCTCCGCAGCCCCGTGCCCAGGGATGTCGGAGCCTGACCCCCCCCCCACCCCCCGCACCTTATTCCTCATCTCCAGCACCTCCTGCGGGTCCGTGTAGAGGGGCACGAACTGGTTGGGGTTCTCGATGCGGATCGCGGTCCCGCTGCTGCCTTTCTCCACCTCGTCTGCTTTCAGCCACTGCAGAGATGGAAAACCCCGATAAACACATGGTGTGGAGAGAGCAAACCCCAATAAATGGGTGTCATGGAGAGGAAACCCTGATAAAGGCATGGCATGGGTACAGTAAACCCCAATAAATGCGTATCATGGAGGGGAAACATTGATAAATGCATGGCATCAAGGGAGTAAACCCTAATAAATGCTCATTGTGGAGAGAAAACCCTGATAAATGGGTATCATGGTGAGGAAACCCTGATAAATGCATGGCGTGAGGAGAGTAAACCCCAATAAATGCTGTTTGTGGAGAGGAAACCCTGATAAATGCATGGCATGAGGAAAGTAAACCCCAATAAATGGGTATCATGGAGAGGAAACCTTGATAAATGCATAGCATGAATAGAGTCAACCCCCATAAATGCATGTCGTGGAGAGGAAACACTGATAAGTGTGTGGTATGGAGAGAGCATCCCCAATAAATGCGTGTTGTGGAGAGCAAGCCTTGATAAACGCATGTCATGAAGAGAGCAAGCCTCAATAAATGCATGTTGTGAAGAAACCTCGATAAATGAGTGGTGTGGAGAGAGGAGGCCCCAATAAATGCATATTATGGGAAGCAAACCCCAATAAAGCCCACGGCACTGGGTGCTGGAGGTGGACTTCGAAAACAAAAATTACTCTGGGGCAAATAAAGGAATTAACCAAAGTCAGTAGCTTCAGCATTTCCCACTCGTGGAGGACCCCTAGGGGTTCAAGCACACCAAATTCTGGTGCAATCAATGCTCCAAGCACCTCCCGCCTCCCTTTTTTTTTGGTGCTTCCCCCTGGAGCACGAAGCCAGGACTATTCCCAAACAATCCCCGGCCCCAGACCATCGTCTTTGTCCTCTGGCTGCCGGCGCTGCCCTGCTGCTCCTCGGCCACGTTGACCCGCAGGTAGGTGTTGGGGGTGTTGAGCCACCGCGTCTTCTCCTTCTGCTGCTTCTGCGCGTGCTGCCGCAGGGCGGGGACGGGGGCGGCCTCCTCCTCGAAGACAAAGGCCGTCACCGTGGCGGGGATCAGCACGTCGCTTTTGGGTTTGCTCTTCTCCTGCACGAAGGGGTAGCGGTAGGTGTAGCCGGTGCGGTAACCCTGCGAAGCAAAACGGTGTCAAAGGAGGTGTTTTCGGGGGGGTTTAGGGCACTTCTGCTGGGGGGGGGCGAGGGGAGGCAGCGTGCTCCCGCGGTGCTCACCAGGTTGTCCAGCATCCTCATGAGGGCTTCGAATTCGTGCTCGCCCAAGCGGCTCTTCTGCATGGGCCCGAAGGTGCTGCCGGCCCAGCGCACCGAGCCCACCTCGTGGGGCCGGTGCTTGGCGCGCTCCAGCACGATGAGGTTCTCGGCACCGCCCGCGCTCGCCAGCGCCGACACCTGCGGGGGGATGCGGGTAGAGGCTGCAAGGAGCAGCTGGGGGGGGCACAGCACTGAGCGTGTCCACAGGATGGGACCGAGTGCTGGTGGCTGAGACCGTGCACAGCTCGGTGCATGGACCGAGGACGTTGTGCCAGTCACAGAGACTGTGCAGAGCTCAGTGCATGGACCAAGGGCCCCACGCTGGCAGCAAAGAGCTCACACAGTGCACACTCTGCCAGCACCACGCTGGACACTGAGACCTGGCACAGCTCAGTGCATGGTCCTGGAGCCCTGTGGTGGCAGCAGAGGCCACGCACAGCTCAGTGCACGAATCAGCAGCACCATGCTGGCAGCAAAGAGCCAGCACAGCTCAGTGCACGGTCTCAGCACCTCGCACTGCACCAAGACACCCGACACAGCTCCGTGCACGGTCCCAGGGCCCCGCAGCAGCAGCAGGGGCTGTGCCCAGCTCAGTGCCCACCCTGGGGACCATCTCTCACCTGCACCTCGCAGGCTGCCTGCAGGTGGAAGATGCTGTAGAAAGCCTCCTCGGCGGTGTCGCCCAGCGCCAGCACCCCGTGGTTGCGCAGCACCAGAATCTGCAGCACAGGGCACGGGGGATCAGTGGGGTCGCAGGGGGTCAGGGAAGGGAGCCAAAAAACAAACAAGAAAACCAACAAACCCACCTTGCAGGTGGGGCCAAGGCACTTCTGCAGCTCGACCCGGTCGGCCTCGTCCTCCACCTCCCCGCGGAAGTCAAAGTAGGCGATGTCCCCCAGGAGCAGGGCGGCGCGGGAGATGGGCAGCACGCCGCAGCGCATGGCCGACACCTGGGGCACAGCGGGCATGGCACGGCACGGCACGGCACTGAATGGCACAGCACAACACAGCACGGTGCCCCCAGACCCCCCCTTACCGCCGCGGTGGCCGGCGTGTGCAGGCGGACGATGCAGCGAGCATCAGGACGGGCGGCGTAGATGGCGGCGTGCAAGCTGAAGGCGCGGGCATCGGGGGCGAAGCCGGTGTTGCCCTGCTCCACCACGTCCCCCAGCACGTTCACCTTGATCTGCAGCGGGGATACGGCGGCTCAGATCCTGTCACGGCCCTGTCCCCACCCCAAACTCCCCCCCCCCCCGGTAGGCTGGGGACACGCTCACCAGGCTGGCTGCTGTCACCTCGCTGCACGCCAGCCCCTGCGGGGCCACCAAGAAATGCTCCTGCTCCTTGCTCACCCGCAGCTGCACGGGGAAAAGAAACAAATGCAGGGAAATAAAATTTAAAAAAATAATAAAATGGGGTGTGTTTTGCACGGGGGGGGGGGGGGGCGCTCACCGTGACAGAGGCGTCCCCCAGCTGCGCCCAGCCGTAGAGGTCGAGCAGGCGATGGATGCTGCCCACTTTGCAGCGCATCAGCCGCTCGCCCTTGGCCAGGGCCGGCGCGTCGGGGCCGTGCAGGTCATTGATGGGCGTCACGGAGGCCAGCCCTGGGCAAGGACAGCAGGTGACAACAAGGGGACAACGTCATTTGTTTTTTTTTTCCCAACCCCCAGCACCATTTCCCAGCTTTTCTACAAGAAAAAAAACGACCATTAGGGAGCGTTTTCTCCCCTAAAATCCCACAAACTAAATAAAAACCTTCAAGAACGCCAAATGGGTTTCGTTTTCCCCAAAAAAACCTTCCTGCCCCCCTGCCCCACGTGCAGCCGTACCCATGGGCGAGGTGGGGAGGACAGCGGGGGACGTGGTGGCCATGAAGTCTGCGATCTGCCGCAGGGCCCAAACGTGGGACGAGTTGTTCCCCTTCTTCATCTGCTCCTGGATGAGGCTCTCCAGCTCCTCCCTAAAAGACTGCAGTGCCCCGGCCCCGCCGGCGTCATGGTCCCCAGGGGAAGGGACACCAGTGCCCAAAAAGGGACCGGCTGGTGGCACCGGGGTGGGGACACCACCGGGTGGGTGATAGCAGTGCCATCGGCTTGGTGGAAGTGGTACCACCGGCATGGTGGCATGGTGACAGTGACACAACAGGCTTGTGGTGACAGTGGCACCAAGGGCTTAGAGGTGGCACCACGGACTTGGTGTCATGGTGACGGTGGCACCAAGGGCTTAGCGGCATGGTGACGGTAACACCATGAACTTGGTGGAAATGGCCCCAGCAGCTCAGTGCCATGACGGTGGTGGCACCGCCAGCTAGGCGGCGGCACCATGGTGACGGTGGCACCACCGATGCAGTGCCAGCGACCCCACCGGCTTGGTGGCACGGTGCCACCAGCCCCACAAGCTTGGTGGCAGCGATGTCACCATTGTGGTGGCACCAGCAGACGGGTGGGGACATGCCCTGAGCCATCATGGGGTGGCAGTCGCTTTTGGGGCAGGGGGGACGGGGATGGGGCATGGGGGGGGTGGATGGGGACACGGGGTACAGATGGGGACCCAGGGACACGGCCACTCACTGGGCTCTGTAGGATCATGGTGACCCGCTTCTTCTGCTCCATCATGTTGAAGTCCTGCCTCAGGTCAGCCGCCATGTTGCGCTCCCGCAGGTATTCGGGGTCCCCCTCGGCGAAGCGGTCAAAATACCGGGGTCCCGGGGCGGGGGGCGAGGGCAGGGGCTCGGGGCTGGCGGCCGTGCTCATCCTGGCGGCCCTGCGGACGGTTTTGGGTCCCCAAACCCCACCCAAATCGCCCCCCACATCCCAGCCCCGCAGCCCCCCCAGAAGGCTTCCCCGCGGTGAGCACTTCCCAAAATAGGGGCCGTGAAGAAATGGGGTGAGAACAGCCCCCGCCTGCGCCCCGCTGATAAGCCCCGGGTGGCCCCCGCCCTGCCGGCACCGCACCGGGCCCTCGGTGTGACGGGGACAGCGGGGGTGGGCCCGGGTGAGAACGGGCAGCTCGGTGCACCCATGGGAGCCACGGTACCAAACGGAGCCCCCCAAGCCCCCGCAGCACCCACCCTTTTTTTTTTATTTATTTATTTGGGGGGGGGGCACAAAAAAGGGGAGATGGCAGCGGGTGGGCGACCGCAGAGCCCAAACCACCGGCGCTGCCCCCCCCAGCACCTCACTGCTGTGTTTTAAAGGAAATATTTTGACACCCACGCACCCCCCCGCCCCCCCCAAAAAAAAAAATACAAAGCATCGCCCACGCCAAGCATCGACGTGTGCCTGCTGCCCAAAGCCAGGCTGCTGCGTGCACCCCCAAATCCTGGGGGGGCCGTTATCCCCCCCCAAATCCTGGGGGGGGGGGGGCGTTATCCCCCTCCAAAAGGTGTTTTTAGCCGAGCCTGCTGCCCCACGCACCCCCCCACGCCACCAACCTGCAGCAAACCTGCACCAGGAGCCGCTCCTAGGCTGAAAATCCCGGGGGGGGTCCTCGGTGGCCCCCACCCCAGCGCAGAGGGGGGGGTCGCGGAGGGGGTGGCGAGCAGCAGCTCCAAGCTCCGGGGTCCCCCAAAAATCCTCCTGGGCATCCACGCGCGATCGTGGCCGCTGGGTGGGAGGGGGCAGAAGCGCATCATTTGCTGGGGGGGGGGGAAATGGGGCTGGGCCCCCCCGCAGCATCGCCCCCGCCCGCGCCGCACCCAGCGCCGCTGCGGCAGCCGCAGAGCCCTGCGCTGGGGATGGCGGATGGGGGGGGGGGGTTGGAAAATGGGTGATTCCCGGGGGGGCACAGCCCTGTAACCCCCCCCATCATCACCAGGGGATGGATGGGGATGGGGGGCACCCCCAGGTTGTGCAGGAGGATGGGGGTGGGGGCAGGCCTGCCGCCCCCCCCCCCCTTGCTGTGTCCGCACGCATCCAGACAAAAGAAATGAGAAAACTGGGAGGGGGGGGGGGGAGAGGGGCGAGGCAAACGCAGGTGCCCCCCACCCCATTGCAGGTGGACCCCCCAGCACCACCGCTGCTTCCCCCCACCCCCCTATTTTGGGCCCAAATCCCCCCTCCCACAGCATCCCCCCCCCAGACGACCCCCCCCTTCCCTTTCCTTGAGGCTGGGGGGGGGGGGGGGCAAAGCAGGTGCACGGCCCCCCCAACACCCCAAATCCCCCACCCCCCGCCCCAAATCCGGGATGCAGGGGGCTGCCGCGCCTCACCCACCTCCTCAGAGCATCCTCCCACGGGTGACAGCCCCGGATGGGGGGGGCCCCGTCCCCCCCCCCCCCGCGCCCCCACGCCCGCGGTCCCCTCTCGCCAGCCTCCAGCGCCACCAGCGATGACAAAGGCCACCTCCCTCCGCCTGCCGAGCTCCCTCTGCTGCCACAACCCCAAAATGGCCCTGGGGAAGGTGGGGGGGGAACCTGGGAGGGGAGGACCCACGCAGGAAAATTCAATTTTTGCAATAAAACAGCCGGGGAGGGGGCAAGGAGACAAAGCCAGGCTTTTGCCACCCCAAAAAGAGTCAGGTTTTATTTGGAGATTAATTTGGGGGGGGGGTTGTTAGTGAGCCCTGCTACCTGAGCACAGTGCTAATCCCTAGTTATATTTTAATGAGCAATTACACCTGTCGCCCCCCCCCCCCCCCAGCAACACTTTGGGGACACCAACGCCCCGCTGCACACGGGGGCAGCTCGGGGGGGTCAGATCCATCCCGGCTCTGGGACCCCAAAATCTGTGCAGGGACATCGCCACGTCCCACGCAGGTCACAGGACACCCTCTCAGGACACCATCCTCTGCAGCACACCCCCAGATTTAAATTTTAGGGGTTGGCTGGAAGCACCTTAAAAAGAAAAAATTTTTTTAATATATTTTTTTTGCATTATTTTGGAGCAACTGGAATATTTTGGGGGAGGGGTAAAGGCTGATTTTAAGCAAATCCTTATTTCTGTAGACAGAAATTGGATGTTTCTAAAAGAAACACGAGTGGGGGGCTCCCCGTAAGCTCCCCTGGGTGCTGCCACCCCCTCACCATGGGACACCCACCCTTGGGGGACCCCAAAACCATCACCCCCCCCCAATTTCTTCCCATGGCCCAACTCACCAGCTCCCCACTCTGCTGCGATGGCCCTGGGCAGGTTTGGGGCATGGGGGTACCCCACAGACACGGGGAGGCAGAGAGGGGCCAGTCCCCCCCCAGCAGCACCCCCCCACTGTCACCCAGCACCTGCGCCGCTCCGTCCTCCTGCTGCTGGGGGCCACCGGGGTAACGGGGTGAAAAGGCAAAGAAATGGGAAAAAATAAGGACAAAAAAAAAAGTGAAGCTTGGACAGGGGAAAGAAAACTACAGGCACACCCCCAAAATTAGAATCCTTGCAAAAATTTAAGGATTTTCATCCAGAAGTAGTAACTGAGGGATTTGGAGATGTTTTGTGTGGGTTAGGCTGCCCAGAGCAACCCCAAAGCCACCTGCTAAATGAAAAACCCCAAAAAGCCAATTTTAAATAAAACCCAATTTTAAGCAAAGCCCCCCCACCCAAAAAAAAAAAGGGGCCAACCTCAAAAGAAGCCCCCCCCCAAAAAAGCCACTTTTAAACCCACTCGTTCCCCAAAACCCTAAAAATTAAGCCCCCCAGCTGCACCCCTGAAGCCACCCCCACAGATTTGGGGGGGTCCCACCTGCAGGCCCCCCGTGTCCTGCAGGACCCCACGCAGCAGGCGGATGTACTCGGCGGCGGCCTTCAGCGTGTCCACCTTGCTGGGCTTGCGGTCGCGGGGCACGAGAGGCACGAGGGCTTTGAGCGCCGAGAACCCGCTGTTGAGGTTTTTGATCTATAAGGGGGGAAAAAAATGGGGGGGGTGACCCCCCCCCCCTTTTTATTTTTCAGGGTTCCCCTTCGGATGGAAAAGCACAACCCCATTCCTCGGTGTCCCCGAGCATCACCGCTCCATTGGGATCAATCTGGTTTGAATTTGGGGGTGAGGGATGAGGTTTCTTTTTGGGGGGGGTCCTCACCCGCTCACGCTCCTTGGCGTTGGCCACCCGCCGCCGCTCCAGCACCCCCGCCAGGTCCCCCTCTGCCTCGTAGCCCCCCGTGGGGCCGCGGCGCAGGCGGGCGATGGGGGCCACGCACGGCAGGGGGCCGTGGCGCTGGCTCAGCACCGTGCCCAGCACCTCAGGGGGTGGCGTGGCCAGCAGGACCCCCGGCCCCCCCACTGCCCTGCTCTGCTCCCCCATAACCAGGGAAAAGAAGAACCTGTGCCTGCACCCAACACACAACACAACCACCTACTGAAAATACCCCCAAAAGGCCCAAAATTCCCTTAAATACACACCCCGCCTAACGGGTCGCACCTGGTGCCCAGCTGGGGCTAACGAGTGGGGCGGGGGAGCTGCTTTGCCCAAATTAATGCTGGTTTTGGGACTGTCCAAGCTCATCCCTCGGCCCTAAAGTCTCCTGTTAAATAGGGAGAGGTCCCAAGGCCCCAGTATTTGGGGGCTTTACGTTTGGGGGCTCTCTCACAAGCAGGGGGTGGGTGGGGGTGTCACTGGAGAAAACGTCCGGGGTTTGTTGGTGTCCCTGCAAAACCCCAAACCCTAAAACCTTGGAGTTGTGCAGCGTGACCCCAAAATTCCCTCCTAAAACACCCCCGGGGGCACTGGGGCCTTGTGGTGGATGAGCCCCGATGCGCCGGGGATGGGTGGCCACTGCCTAGAAGGGAGGAATGGGGTTTTTGGAGGTCTCGTGTCCCCAAAAATGCAGGAATAGGGTTTTTTATTTTTAGGGGTGGCAATAAAAATGTGCGTTGTGTGATGGCCGGGAGGCAGGTCTCGGTAGATGGCAGTGTTGGTCCTCGCAGCCGCCTCCTGAACTGCTGGAAAATCCCATTTGGGGTGAGCCCACACCATCCCAGGGGACAGAAATCCCCAAACCCAAACACGTCAGTGGGGATGGGGCTTCGAGCCCCCAGATCTCCCCTGCTGGTGCAGGCACGGGGAGTTACTGGGGTATGCTTGTGCCATGGGATGCCCCAGGGACACGAGGGGACCGAGGATGGGGTGGGGGACAATGCTGCGAGACTCACCCCACTGGGAAGTCCACGTTTATTAGGGCTCGGGATTATTAGGGGTCATTTATTAGGGGTCACAGTTATTGGGGCCATGGCTATAGAGGGGTCATGGCTACTGGGAGTGATGGTTTGGAGGGACACAGCTATTTGGGGTCATGGGTATTGGGGTCATAGTTATTGGGGTCACAGTTAACAGGTGTGACGGTTACTAGGAGTCACAGTTATTAGGAGTCAAGGTTAGTAGGGAATTGTTTATTGGGGTCGTGGTTATTAGGGGTCACTTCTTAAGGGTCACAGTTATTGGGGCCATGGATATAGGGGGGTCAGGGTTATTGGGGGGTCAGGGTTATTGGGGGGTCAGGATTATTGGGGGCCATGGTTATAGGGGGGGTCATTGTTTTGGGGGGTCAGGGTTTGGGGGGGTCACAGTTATTGGGGGTTATGTGGATATTGGGGGTCACAGATATAGGAGGTCATGGATATTGGGGGTCAGGGTTACTGGGGGCCATGGTTATAAGGGGGTCATGGTTTTGAGGGAGTCACCGTTATTAAGAGTCACAGTTAGTAGGGGTGATATTATTGGGGTCGTGGTTCTCAGGGGGTCAAAGTTATTAGGGGTCACAGTTATTAGGGGTTGCAGTTCTTGGGGGACATGATTATTAGGGGACATTGGTTTTAGGGGCTTATTGGGGTCACAGATATTGGGGACACAGTTATTAGCAGCCACAGCTATTAGGGGCCCTGGTTATTGGGGCTCACTCCCAACAAGGGGCAACCTTGAGTGACCAGCACGGGGCTCCCCCCACCCTGGAGAGCTCAACCCCCAAAAAATAAAGGGTCCTGAACAATCCCTGGCCTGCAGCTTGCTCGGAAAGCTGTCAGACCCCATAGGGGAGCCAGCCTCAGGTCTCTTGTCCCCAGGGCCACCACACCCCCAGCACCACGTCCGTCCTGCCGGCCCCGCTGCCCGCCGGGGGCTGACATTTGCTGTTATCACGAGACTGGAAAATTACCCGGAGGTTTCTAATTACCCTCGCCAGGAAGGTCAGCAGAAGGGGGAAGGTGAGCGCCGGGGCCGTATCCTGCAGCGGGGCAGCTGCTGACACACGATTAGCACCATCTGCCCTGGCACGGTCCCAGACGCTGCCCAAGGGAGGGCAGAGCTCATCGGGGAGGAGCCCGATCCCCACCCCACGGGTGCCGGATCCCGAGGGAGCCGTAGCCTCGTGCGGGCCCCGTGGTGCCCGGGGGCTGCGGGCCGGATCCTGCCTCGTGCTCATCCTTTGGGAGCCGGGGCTGCTGCGTCCCCATCCGGCCTCCACCCGAGCCTCAATGCCACGTGGCCTCCGTTCCCTTGTGCCTTCGGGTTGAAAATGCCTCCATCAAGCCATCGGAGGGGGATTTGTGGGACGGGGGCTGGCAAAATCCCTTTAAGGGCCCCTTTGGGAGGTCGGTGGCACGTCCCAGCATGGTGTGGAGGTGAAAATCCCCCCGGGACCCAATGGGGCTGGGCTGCGCCCTGCTCCCTGCTCGCTCAGGGCAGCACGGCCAGTCGTGGTGTGGCCTCATCTGCTCCCAGAGCCTTGCGCAAAATCTTTATGATGGTGTAAATGCTGCTCCTCTGCCTCCGCACCTACATGCGGGGAGCTAACCCCATCAGCATCCCCCCTGAGGTCAGCATCCCTCTGGGGTCCCTTTGGGGACCGCTTGGGGACCAGCTGCAGTCGTGCCCAGCTTTGGCTCAGTTGCAACATGACATCGGGGTGCATTTTTCCCGGGGAAGGAGCCTGGAAGTCACTTTTCCAAATTTTTTTTCAGCACAGCGATGAGAACCCCGATGCAGCCCCCAGCCTTTCCTGACTCCGCCGCTCGTGGATTTGCAGGAGCAGCTCCTGGGAGAACCCCCCCGAGCTCTCAGACGTGCTTCGTCCAGCAATTTTGCTCATGCTGAGCAGCTCCACGAGCAGAAATCCCCAAATTTCTCCAACATCCCACACTTCAGACCCCTTGCACACGGCAGCCCAATTCCTCACCCGTGCACAGCTCTGGTCCCCGGGAGCAGGGGAAATTCAGGTGGCAATAAGGCGAACCACAGCGACTTTATCAACTCGTGCAGGCAAAGCCTGCTGACATAAAGGGCTTTTTCCTGCCATCACAGCAATAAAGCCACCACCGTAGGTGCCACGGTGATAACCGTATCAGCAGCCCCAGAGCACCTTATCTCAGCCCCATAGGGCCCAGCTCCGGGAAGAGCCGCGGAGCTCCCGTCCTGGCCAAGGTTCCCACTGCAGGAGCTGCTTGGGGCAGAAATCTGAGCAGGGATTCATGCGGGAAAGCCCAGGGCTGGCTCTGGGGGAGCCTTCAGCCGCGCAGGCTTGGGATTGGGGCTGGCTCCCAGCGCAGCGCCCAGTCCCCGGCCACCCACCAATGCTGGGTCCTGTGCAGGATCAGTCCCGGCCACGCAGCCCCAGACGCTCAAGTTGTCCCTGAGCGAGCCGGCAGGGACAGTAATGGGGTTTGTTGGGCATGGGGACAGTGGGGATTAAGTGGGGTGGGGGCAGTGGGGGACGTTTTAGGGTCGCTCAGTTCCCCGTGACCCAGCTTTTTGTGTGACGGAGGGAGGTGAAACGCAGCCCGTAAAATAAAATCCATGCTGGGACCATGCGAGGAGGCAAAAATCCACGGGGATGTGCTGGGAAAGGGCGTCCTGCCCCTGCAGCCACGCTCCCCAATCACGTTTTGCTTTTCCTCGATGCTTGCCGTGCGGACGTGCCAGGAGCGGCACTGTCACGCCGCCAGCGCCCAGGACTTGGTTCCAGCTCCTCCGCAGCAGCAGCGGGGCCCGAACAAAGGCGGCTCTGTCCTCCCCTGCAGGAAGAAGCCTTTCTGTGTCAGCGAACTAAAAGCCGCGCTCAGGAGGGGCCCTTCGGCTTTCCCCTCCTCCTGCACGGCGATTTGGGGGAGATAAAAGGGTTTTCTGTAATGCAAAAGCGTTGCCAAAAAGCCCCGGTGGGAGTTGGGTCTGCTCGGGGGGAGCTGGAGCGGCTGCAGAGAGCACGGCGGGGTTGTGCTGGGTGCTGCTGCCAGCGGGGCTGTCCCCAGGGGCCACATGGGGTGGGGTGGGATGGGGATGGGGATGAGATGGGGATGGGATGGGATGGGGATGGGCATGGGGACGGGGATGGAAACAGGAACAGGGTAGGGGATGGGGATGAATGGGGACAGGATGGGGATGATGTTGGATGGGGTTGGGGATGAGGACAGGGATGGGGATGGATGAGGATGGGGATAAGGATGCGGATGGGAATAGGGCTGGGGATGAGGATGGAAGGGGACAAGATGGGGATGACGACAGGGAAAGGGATGGGATGAGGATGAGGATGGGGACAGGATGGGGATGGGGACAGGGACAAGGACAGGGAAGGGGATGGGATGGATGAGGATAAAGTTGGGGACAGGGACAGGAATGGGGATGGATGAGGATAGAGATGGGGACGGCTATGGGGATGGGGATGGGATGGGGGTGGGGATGGGATTGGGATGGGATAGATGAGGTTGGGATCAGGATAGGGATGGGGATGGGGATGGATGGGGCTCAGCTCTGCTGCACTCTCCCCAGCCAGCACCTCACCTTACAAAGGGAAGGTGCCGGGCCCAGAGCAGGGACCAAGCTCTGGGGCTGGCTTTAACCTTTGCCATGTCTGGGTGGTGCCCGAGCCCACGCGCAGATCCTGCTTCCCCAGCAATGAGCCTGTGATGGGGAAACCTCAGACAAGAAACAATTGCCGTCCCTTCTCTGGCTGCAACATCAGAGCTGCAATTGCACCACAGAGCGAGCATCACCTTTGGGACACCCGAAAAGGTGATTTCTGGATCCCTCGAGCACCACCCGACTCCTGCCTCCCTCCTCCTGGTGCACCATGAGCAGGTGCCGGGGGGGGTTCTGCTGCACTGTGGGGACGTCCCCAGCGGGAACAGGAAGAAAAGAGGCCACGAGGCTGGGAGACGCAGGGAGCACAGTGTGCTGGCTGCCTCCCCTCCTCCCCAAAGGCATTTTCTGCCTTGCCCTTCCCTCTGCATGGCCGGGCAGGAAAATCACGCTGCTCGCTGCACGCCTGGGTTACTGCGGAGAGCGATTTCTTCCGCTCGGCTGTGGCGGCCAGTGCTGCCCTCCCTCCCGCCTCGTTAATCCCTGTTGGATAGAATTAAGGAGCGCATCAGCCCTAAACCTCTTTGCTCGCCAGCTCCTCTTCCGGGAGCGCGGAGCGGGGCCGTGCATGCCCGCGGTCACGTAGGGACGGAGCACGGGGCCGCGGGCTGGGGACGGCTGCTGCGGCTGCTCTGTCCTCCCCTGGCACCCCAGCATCTCCCCCTACCTGAATCCCACCCCAAAAGCCCCCCCGAGAAGCTGAGGGGCTGCCGTGGAGCAGTGCGGGGCGTTCTTGTGAGAGCCGCATGGGCGGATGCGTGCCCTTGCCCCGCACGCACACGTGCACACATGCACACGTGCAAACCCCATCTCCCAGCTGCTGCATCACCTGCGGGGTGTTAGCAGGATCCAGGCTGCCCCGGCATGGTTTGGGGCTCACCCTACAAATATCCCCTTGCAAATACATATTGCAAAAAAAATAAAATAAAAGGGAGAGGACCAATCGGTAAAACCACACCAAAAATCAGGGCAGCCTGCAATGTCACCACACTGTCCCTGCCGCCACGGGGCTGGCCGGTGACACAGCCTCTATTTCTGGCCGTGCAAACAGGTGTGACACCCGGTGACCCACTCGATGCGGCCGCTGTGACAATGACGCCCAGCCCACGAGCCACCGGCGTGCCCGCCAAAAGCCCCCGGGGGACCGGGCATCCCCAAGCGACCCCGTCCTGGAGAGCCGCATCCCTGTGCCGGCAACACCCGGGCGGGATTTGGGGCACGCAGCAGGAGCTGCCCCGAGCTGCTCCCCAGCTCCATCACCCCCTCTCCATTATTTTGCGTGGGATTAAAGCCATGGCTGCTAAAATCCTGTATTTATCCCCACGGTGCCCAGCCAATGACCTGGGTGCTGGCGCGCAGGGCTGGGGATCAGAGATGATAAAGCTGCCTCTTGCCCCCTGCTCCCCGCAAAGCAAAAGGCGCCCGGTGCCACCGCGCAGGGGGGCACGATGGCGGCGGCGAGCGGGAAGAGCTGCGCTCAGGTAAGGGGATTTTATCCCCAGATTTGTGGGGTTTTGTGGTTTTTTTTAAGCCTTGGGACTGGCTGCGATGTCCTCGGTGTGAAGGATGTGCGGCCGCTTCAGCCGGCTTCCTCCTGTAGGAGGAACTGAGCCCACGCCGCTGGGCAATGCTCCACGAAACCCCGATTCTGAAGAATTTAGGGAAGGGTGGAGGAGAGCTGGCCCTGGCCCCATGGTCCCGAGCCATGCAGGGAGCTGACACAGCTGTGAGATTTGGGGCGCTTACCAGCACAGTGTGAATTCAAGGAAGGCACGTGATTGCGCGGAAGCGGAGCGTTCTCGCTGCCCCAATGTCCGGAGGGGGCGCGACATTTCTCCTTGCAGGGGGAGGATGCTGGGCGCTGCTTGCACGTGGCTGCCAAACCTTCTGGAGTTCCGTGGAAGAGTGTGGGGTTTTTTTTGTTTTTTTTGTTTTTTTTTTTTCCCCTGGTGTTTTGACATTATTGCAGCTGGAAACGTTAAAAAAAAAAAAAAAAAAAAAAGAGTCCTTGATGGTGCCCAAAGGAGGGGGTTTGCCCCGAGGCCCCAAAGGCTCCTTAACCCTTCCCTGAGCTCTCTGACTGCTTCCAGCCTGTGGTTTTTTTGGAGCTGCCCAAACCAAGCCGGGTTTGGAGCCCCTATCCCACTGCCCATGCTGCCAGGACGCTGTGCAGCCCCTGCGGCAGCGAGAAAGGCTCCGGGGGGGGCGTCCACACGCGGCTTTGCTCTCCTGACATCGATGCTCAGCACCAGGCGCTGGGCAGGGTGAGCGGGTTGGGACCTGCCCGTGGGAATCCCTGCGGGTCGAGCAACAGCAGCGCCTCCGACCCCCTCCAAGGGGCACTGGGGGCTCCTCACGGTGGTTTCCAGCGCTTTGCCCAGCCAGGGGCACTTTGAATTTTATCAAACCAGCCGGTGTAGCAGGGAAAAAAAGCAAAAAACAAAAAAAAACAGGGATGGTTTTGAGCATCCAAACCCTACAAGAGAGCCAGCATCCTCACGCCCACCTTCGGTCCCCGGGGTGCCACCAGCGGGGCCGAAGGGATGCTCCCCTGGGAGACGCCAGGTCCCCAGCACGGCACAGGCCAGGTTTGGTGACAAAACCAGGTTTGGTTGGGAAAGTGCCGGGCACCGGGGCCATTCGTCTGGGGGCGGCGTGACTCACAGCCCCGTGGCCCTGCCGGGACTTTTGACCTGCAGGAGGTGCCAGGATCAGGGCCGCACCCTTCTCCAACCCCAGGAGCAGAGCCAGGATCCCTCTGGGGTGAGGGGCTGCTCGATTTCTCTGTGAATTCGGCCACGCCAGCTTCAGAGGGGCACCAGAAAATCATGCTTATGGGTCCAGCATCCTTCCCGAACCGCCTCCAGCTTTTGGGGACCTTCCTGAGGCTTTGGGGACTGCGATGCCCGGAGGCAGCGGCTCTGATCCCTTCTCTCCCCATTGCATCCGGGGGCAGCAGCAGCTTTCCCTTGCTGGGCAAATTGCATTTTCTGGTGCTGAGACAGCCTCAGCTCCCCGTCCCTTATAGCAGCCCCTGCTCCCCATCCCCTGTAGCAGCCCCCTATAGAAACCTTCCCAGGCTTACACCCAAAGGTGACAGAGACAGAAGAGAACCAGAGCAAGGCAAAACACGTGCGAAAGCTCGAGGGTGGCGGCAAAATCTCCTCTAATTTACCGTGCCACCCCAAAACAAAGAGCTCAGCCCCGTTTGGCTGCACAGCACCGTCCACGAGCAGCCCCAAGCCCCTTGGGGGACCACCCGCAGCCAGAGCTTTTCGGTGCCAGCAGGTGGGAATTTGGATATGAGCATTGGCAGGACAGATGGACGGATTTCCACTGGCACAGCCAGGGCTTGGTGTGGGCTGCCCAGAAAGCCGAGCTATCGGACTGGTTTTCTATTTCCAGCCCCAAGAGATTTGGGTTGGGCGCCGGCGAGCTGAAGCTTTCCGAGGTGAACAAAAGGTCCCCGTTGGCATTCCCCCGGCCGGGGTTTCCTTTTGGGACAGGACGCGTGGCGTGCACGGCGAACGAGATGGTGGAAACTATGCGGGTGAATCACGGGGCAGGATTAGTGCCGGCTCCCAGACTATCCGTGGCCACCACGTGCCACCCGGGCTCCCTGCGGCCGTCCCCATCCGTGCCTCAGTTTCCCCACGATAAAGTGGCACCGGTGCCGTCGCCTTGACCCGCCGTGGGCAAAGAGCTGATTCAGCGCAGCCTCCTTTGCCGGGATCCTGCCCTCCATCGGAGCGAGCACGCTGCCTTCGCCGCTGTCATTTTAGGAATGGCATTAGGGGAATCGCCCAGGAGCGCGGCGCTGAAACGCTGCCAGATTCCTGCCAGTCTGCACGGGGCTGGGACGGCTGGCTCTAAAGGATGGAGATTGGGATTTCGAGTTCTGTGGTGTGAAAGGAATCGTGAACCACGGTGGAATATTCACTTTACAAACTCCCTTTAACAGAAAACTATTTGGAGACGGGCGCGGGGCAGAGACCGGCTCCTGCTTCATGCGCAAAGAAATTCCCGTGCTGCCCTCGCGGCCGGTTTTGGGGGAGGTTGGGATTAGGGAAGGCAAATTTGGGGGAGTTTTGGGGCAGGGCAGATGGCAGCCGGGCTCCTGATTTTGCACGTAGAGCCTCTTCCTTCGTAAAACATGTGAAAAAAAAAAAAGAAAAGCAGACAGATGTGCCTCGCTATTTTTAGGCTCGGCAATGCTTTCATTTCGGCTTAACCGCAGAGAGTTTGGGTCTTTAGCGGAAAGCTGGATGAGAGGGGGAAGCGAAACGGAGTCACGCCGGAAAGATTAAAAGGAATCATCCCCTGCCACGGGGCAGCCGGAGCTGAAACCAGCCCCGCACCGGCTCTCGCTTGGTGGGAAAGGTTGGGAAGGGCCGGAGTGCCCGGAAAAATAAAAGGCGTCGGGCTCGGGTTTGTTCCTCGCGGTCTCTCCGGGTTGCTGCTCCCCCTCTCTTTCCTTTGAAATGCAGTTTCAATTCCCCCGAAAAAAAAAAATAATAATAATAAAACGATGTAAATGACCGCTCAGAAAGAAATCCCACGAGGCAAAGCCGCCAAGGGATGGAGCCGGGCAGAGCTGGGAGCGGGGGGAGCTCGGGGGGGGGAGGTTGGGTAACGCCTGCCCCCGGCCCCGCCAGCTGCCCCGGGGCCTGGCGGTGCCAGACGTGCCCCGGCCCTCGTAGGGCTCCTTGCGACATGGCCTCGGGTCCCCGCGTGTCCTCGGGGCCCTGCACGTCCTCGGGGCCAGCAGGAAGCCCCGCGGGATGAGGCACCGGGGGCAGAAGGATGGGGTCGCCCACCCGTGGACGGGCTGGTGCCCCCCAACCACCCCCTGCACCCCCCCGAGCACTGCATTCGCTCCCCAACCCATTAGTGCCCCCAATCCTATTCAAGCCCTATCCCAGGCAGTCCCCACCCCATTAGTCCCACCTACCCCGCATACACCCCCTACCCCATATACATCCCCCTACACCCCCTATACACCCCCCAGTCCCATACAGACCCCGCATACACTCCCCCTCACACTCCATTCACCCCCACCCCACTCACCCCACCCCGTACAGTCCCCACCCCATTCACTCCCCCTTCAGCCCCCATTCCATTCATCTCCCCACCCCATATACACCCCCATAACCATAAACATCCTCCAATAATCCCACCTCATTCATCCCCCCTGCCCCCCCACTCCATATACATCCCCCACCCCGTACATCCCCCATTCCATTTGCCCCCACACACATTCACACCCTCGCCCCATATACATCCCCCCCATACATCCCCCCACTCCATACATCTCCTCACTCCCCCCATAAAGCCCCCACCCCATAAACCCCCCACCCCATACAACCCTCACCCCACATACACCCCCCCACCCCATACACCCCCATCCCATATACACCCCCACCCCATACACATCCTCCCCACACCATTCAACCCCACCCCATGCACCCCCACTTGATATACACATCCCCCCATACACCCCCCACCCTATATACATCCCCTAGCCCATACTCCCCCACCCCATACACCCCTACTCCACTTACACCCCCATGTCCATAAACTCCCCACCCCGTGTACATCTCCCCCCATACTCTCCCCACACCATACACTCCCATCCCATAATTCCCCACCCCATACACATTCCCCCACCCCATACAACCCCACTCCATACACCCCTACCCTATATACATGCTCCTAACCCATATACATCTCCCCCTATACGCCCCCACCCCATACTCCCCCACCCCATAATCCCCCACCCCATACATATCCCCCCACTCCATAGCTATCCCCCAAACCCATACACCCCACCCCATACATCCCCACCCCATATACATTCCCCCCATTCACCCCACCCAATACACCCCCACCCCATATACATCACCCCCTCTACTCCCCCACCCCATATACACCCCCACCCCATATACATCACCCCCTCTACTCCCCCACCCCATATACACCCCCACCCCATAGTTCCACACCCTATACACCCCCACCCTATATACATCTCCCCCCCATACCCCTCCCCATAATTCCCAACCCTATACACCCCCACCCCGTACACCCCCACCCCATATACACCCCCCATAACCCTCACCCCATAATTCCTCACCCCATAATTCCACAACCCATACACATCTCCCCCACATACACCCCCACCCCGTAATTCTCACCCCATACACCCCCACCCCATATACATCTCCCCCTATACGCCCCCACCCCATACACCCCCACCCCATATACATCCCCCCTATACACCCCTACCCCAAACACCCCCACCCAATATACATCTCCCCCTATACACCCCCACCCCATATACATCTCCCCCCATACACCCCCACCCCATACACCCCCACCCCATATACATCTCCCCCTATATGCCCCCACCCCATACACCCCCGCCCCATATACATCCCCCTTATATGCCCCCACCCCATACACCCCCACCCCATATACATCTCCCCTATACCCCCCCACCCCAAACACCCCCACCCCATATACATCTCCCCCTATACACCCCCACCCCAAACACCCCCACCCCATATACATCTCCCCCATACACCCCCTACCCCAAACACCCCCACCCCATATACATCTCCCCCCATACCCCCCCACCCCAAACACCCCCACCCCATATACATCTCCCCCTATACGCCCCCACCCCAAACACCCCCACCCCATATACATCTCCCCCCATACCCCCCCACCCCAAACACCCCCACCCCATATACATCTCCCCCATACACCCCCTACCCCAAACACCCCCACCCCATATACATCTCCCCTATACCCCCCTACCCCAAACACCCCCACCCCATATACATCTCCCCTAGACCCCCCCACCCCAAACACCCCCAGCCCATATACATCCCCCCTATTCGCCCCCACCCCATACACCCCCGCCCCATATACATCCCCCTTATATGCCCCCACCCCAAACACCCCCACCCCATATATATCTCCCCTATACCCCCCTACCACAAACACCCCCACCCCATATACATCCCCCCTATATGCCCCCACCCCAAACACCCCCACCCCATATACATCCCCCCCACCCCCCCCCACCCCATAACCCCCCCCCCAACCCCCTCCGCCCCCCCCCCTCGGGCTCCCCCCCGCGGCGGGCGGGCCCCGGGCGCGCGCCGCCACACACCCTCGCGGCTCGGCCAATGGGGAGGCGCCGCGGGGCCGCGTCACGGGGCGGGGGGGCGGGGGGGGGGGCCGGGGGAATCCTCAATGAGGCGGCGGGGAGCGCGGGCACCGCGGCGCGCGCTGCTGGGGGCCGCCTCCGCTCCGCTCCGCTCCGCGCCGCGATGATCGCGTCCCATCTGCTCGCCTACTTCTTCACCGAGCTCAGCCATGACCAGGCGCAGAAGGTGGGCCGGGGGGGGCCGGGGGGAGAGGGGGAGAGCTGGGAAATTCAGCGTGTGCGCGCGAAGCGGGGGGGAGAGAGATGGAAGCGGGAAAGGGGGGAGGAAGGGGTGGGCGTGGGGGGGGGAAAGGGAATTCATGGGGGGGGGGATTGGGTATAAAGGGGGGAGGAAAAAATACATGTGTGAAGGGGGAAGAAAAAAAACCATGTAAAAAGTAGGAAGAAAAAAATATGTAAAAAGTAGGAAGAAAAAAATATGTAAAAAGTAGGAAGAAAAAAATATGTAAAAAGTAGGAAGAAAAAAATATGTAAAAAGTAGGAAGAAAAAAATATGTAAAAAGTAGGAAGAAAAAAATATGTAAAAAGTAGGAAGAAAAAAATATGTAAAAAGTAGGAAGAAAAAAATATATTTGAAAAGGGGGGAGAAAAAATATATATATATGAAAAGGGGGGAGAAAAAATATATATATATGAAAAGGGGGGAGAAAAAATATATGTATAAAGTAGGAAAAGAAAATATTTTAAAAGGGGGAAGAAAAAAATATATATATAAAGTAGGAAGAAAAAATATTTTAAAAGGGGGAAGAAAAAAATATATATATAAAGGGAGAAGAAAAATATATATATATATGAAAAGGGAGAAGAAAAAAGTACAAAAGGGGGAAAAATATATATAAAGGGGGAAAAATATGTATAAGGGGAGAAGAAAAAATATAAGGGGGAGGAAAAATATATATGTGAAGGGGGAGGAGAAAATATATAAAGGGGGCAGAAAGAAAAAATATATATAAGGAGGGAAGAGAGAAAAGATATATATAAAGGGAGAAAGAAAAAATGCATGTAAAGGGGGAGAAAAAATTAAAAGGGGAAGAAAGAAAATGTATATAAAGGGGGAAGAAAAAGTATATTTAAAGGGGGGAGAAAGTGGGGGGAAAGTTTAAAAAGTTAAAAAGAAAAAAAAGATAAAAAGCAAGGCAAAAAGTGAAAAAGAAAGAAAAAATGGGGGAAAAAGGAGGGGAAGCAAAGAAAAAAAAGGGGAAACCAGAAAAAAAAAGGAGCTGAGGGTGAGGGTGGTGTCGCTGGGGCCGCGGGCCCGTGGTGGGCGGGTGGCGGTGTCGCCGTGCGGGACGTGCCGTGGCGGGCCCCGCGTGTCCCCACGTGTCCCCGTGTGTCCCCACGTGTCCCCATGTGTCCCCCCATGGGCAGGGGTTGGGGGGTCCCCCCGCTCCGCTCCCCATGGATTTTTTCGCTCGGCCGCCCCCGTGGCACGTGTGGCCCCCGAGCATCCCGCGGGGATCGCGGCACCGCCGGCACCGGGGGGCTCGTGGGGGCCCGGGGAGCCCATGGGGGAGCCCACGGGGGGCTGGCGTGGAAATGGCCGGGGGATTTAAACCCCCTTAATTAACCACGTGGAAATGGAGCCACCCTTAATTTCCGACCCCCCAAGGACCGGAGCGTGCTCTTGGACTGCGAATGCAAGTGGAGGCGTCCCGGTGGTGCACGGCGCGTTCGGCACCGGCGTGTTCGGCACCCGCACCTCGGAGCACTGCGAGCGGCGATGCCTCCGCACCCATCCTTTGTTTGGCCAGGGCGGGCGGTCAGGCTGCGAGCAGCTCTCGTTAAATTAAAGATTTGGGGCAAAAAATCACCGCTGGGGCTGTGGGTACGGGGCTCCTCCGCTGGGGGTGCCGGGGGGGGGGGGTCGGCCGCCGTGTCCCAAGCTGGGGCTGCAGTTCCCGTGGAAGTTGGTGGGGTTTTTGGGAAATGAAAATGAAGCAACGGCGAAAGCGTCCGGCCGCGGCGAGCCCCAGCTTCCTCGCCCCCATCTCGGAAGGCGGAGAGGACGTGCGGCGAGCGGAGCAGGCAGGGAGAGGCGAAACCCGCCACGCTGGCAGCGGCCCTCGGGCTGCGGGAAATAGGAAGTCAAAGAAGGGTGCGGAAAAGAAAAAAAAAAAAAGATGAAAAAAAAAAAAAAACATGCGTAGAAATAACTTCCCAGCCGTAAAGAAAGACGGGCTCGTCTTCTCCCTCCGCTGGCTGTGTCAAGTGTCATGGGGTTGTGCAAGCGCGCGAGCCACGGGAGAGGGTTGTGTAACCCAGCGGCAGAAATAGGCCAGCGGCGTGGCCCCGGCGCTGCGTTTTCGGCTTCGGGTCAGCTCTTGGGTTCCTTATCAGGAGCCGGGGAGGGCGGCCGGGGGGGTTTGTGGAGCGCCTTCAGCTTCGTTACGCAGCGTGCCCGGGAGCCGCCGCGATTCCCTCTGCTCCCGAGCCCAAACAAAGCGGGTGGTGGAGGTGTGGGACAAAACGGCCACGTTTGGCCCCAAAAAGTAACCAGAACTGCAGCCAGTGTTGTTTTTTAAACAAATTCCTGCGAATTTGGAGCTCGGCACAGCTCTCCTGCAGGGGATGGGGGCATCCGTGCTGGGAGGGCAGATAATCAATCCCTGCCCTGCAAATCCTCCTGAGCAGGTACCCAGCACAGAGAAATGTAGGGGCTGGAGTTCTTGGAAAGCTGCGATTTTGTGATTTTTGTAAGTGCCAAACTTACACCTAAGCCCAGAGTTCAAGCCTTTATTTGGGAAAAGATTTTAGGGCCCTTGCCCAGGGCGTGCTTGGGTCGTGCGCCTTTTTTTGCTCCGAATCAGGCAGAAAAGAGACTCGGACGTGGGAAGGAAGTGCCCTTTCCCAGCGCTGTGGTTTGTTTCCGCAGCGGGACAAAGGCCTTCAAAACAGCCCCGAAATCGGACTTTTCTTTGCATTTTTCTCGACCCGGCTTTCCCTGGGGGTCCGCTTGGTGGCCCCGAACTCCTCCGCTTTGCTCCAGCTGGCCGGGAATTGGGTCGGGGCCCGAACCCATCTCACCTCCCAGGGGTTGTGCAAACCCCAGTGAGTCTGGGCCGCGTCCTTTGCCACCCCGGGTTGAAAGTTGCCGCCGCCCGACCGCGTTCCCCGGGGATGTGCCAGGCCCTGGGCTTCCTGGTGCCGGCCTCAGCCCCGTGCCAGCAAGGTGACAGCGGGAGCGGGCGGCTCGTGACTCACCACGAAATAATCGGGCCGGCAGCTTTCCTTCCTCACCAGTACTTTTCCTTAGAAAGAGGGGAAAAACGGAGGTCAGGTTCATTTTACTCCATTTTCTGGCCCCAGCTGGTGGCGGCTTTTGCTCCATCCTTTATCCTTTGCAATAGTAAATTAATTTTATGTCGCTCCTTTCGCCCCGGCTCCCTTTTTTTTGCAGCCGTGGGAGGGGCCCGCCGGGATTGCAGGTTCCTGGAAGCCATCCTGTGGCTTCTCCTCGTCCCGGCAAGGTCAGCAGCGGGACAGACGGACAGACAGACAGCCTGCCCAGCCTCCCTGGCCTCTGTTGCCCTTCGGGGTGCTGCAGTGCAGCCCCGTCCTGAGCCTCCTCCCGTTTGCCTTGGGATGTGACTCAGTTTCCCCAATGTGTCATGCTGCTCCCAGCCTTCGCATCCCCCTTTTTTTGGGGGGGGGGCAGCATCCAAAGGGGGGGCTCGGATAGTTTAAAACGGGAGAGAGGTGCTGGCAGGGAGGAGGGCGTGCGTAGGGTGGATGATCCACGGCCGGCTCCTGCTGCTCTTCCCTGGCTGGAGGGCGGTGGGAGCAGCCCAATTTCAGGGCGTCGAGCTGGAAACAGGGCCATTTTCGGGTTCAAATGCTTTTTGGGGGGGCTGCCCTTAGCTGGGTGGGGTTGGCAGAGGGGGATGGATGAGGACAGGTCCCCGTTTGCCGGCTCCTGGTGATGCAGAGGGCTGAGGAACGGGCGCCCTGCTCCTCCTGCAGGGCAGGATTCGGCCGAGGGCTGGGAGGAACCGGCTGAGCAGGAAAGGTTCTGAGTCACTGCTGCTGGAAATGACTCGGGGCTTGTGTCATCGGGGGCTTGGCAGCGCCAGGGGGGGTCACGCGGGGTTGAATTCGGCAGGCAGGGAGCGGGCAAGGGACATGGGTGCCGCTGGGGTCAGGGGGTGGGAGCAGCGTCAGCCCCCGGTCCCCCGAGGTGGGGAGCTCGGGGACAGGCAGCGTTTGGAGAAAGGTCGGCGTCTGCCAGGGGAAAGGTTGTGGTTGTGTCAAAACTGGGGCAGGAATTCGTCAATTTCAGGAAAAGGGAATTCATTAATTTCAGGAAAAGGGAATTCATTAATTTCAGGAAAAGGTAACATCAGGAGGAGGCCAGGGGAGGGCTGGAGGTGCGCACTTGTAGTTTTTAGGAGCACTCCCTTGGCCCAACTCTATTCATCAAAGCATTGAAGCCCTCTCCGAACTGGGCCGTGTTTTCCATCCTAACAAATATTTGACTCTCTGTTGCCAAAAAGGCAAAGAATCCACCCCAGCACGCTGCCAGCCCCTCGTGGCATCACACCATCCTCCGCGAATCCTCCTGGTACGGCTGCGTCCGGCTGGAAACCGGAGGGGACCGACCCCGTGGCGCTTTATTTTGGGGAAAAACCAAAACAAAATAAAACTAAATCTTCCAAGGGCTGCCCTCCCAGCGGGGGGCACGGCTGCCAGCGGCCACGTGGGCGCTGCAGGAGCACGAAGGGCCCCGGCCGACCCTGCAGCGCTGCAGGAAGCGGTGGCGCTCGCCGGAAGCCGTAATCGCGCTGCTATTGCTACCCTCGAGCAGTGCCAGCCCCGCCGCCACGAGTCGCAGAGCATCCTTTTCCTTTTCCTTTTTCCCCCCTCTCTTTTTGGGGCGTCTCAACCCGTGCGCCTGGGCAGGGTCCGAGCACCGGGGAATTTTCTCTGAACTGGAAGGAAATTGTTCCTGGTTGTGTGTTCGCAGCTCCAAACCCTTAGGGACACCCTGGTGGGAACATCTGGAGGATTAGGAGAAAAAAAAAATCAGAAAATATCATCGTCTGGCCAGCTCACGGAGCTGCTCCTCCAGCACCACCCAAACCATCCAGACCTTCCCCCACAGCTCAAGCTTTCCTTCTCCCTCGGAGCACATAGGAAGGGCAGCAGAGCCTCCTGCCCATCCCATCCTCCATCTCCCAGTTTGTACCAGCAGGGAAGGCATACTGGGACCAGTGACCCCATTTATTTGAGGCTGGGTCCCGTCGTGTTCCCCAGCCCTGGGTCAGGACCGGCTGCGCGCAGGTGCCCGGACCCAGGGAGGTGCCGCAGCGCCTGCCGTGCCCCGGCCGCCCTGACCTGGCTCAGCTGCCAAGTGGGACGGGGTCTACGTTTGTAGGAGAAGATGATCCAGGGTTTAAAGAGCTTCGGGGATTAGAGAAAGGTCACCCTGCGTCTCGCGCCGCCGATTATTCCTGGAGGACATGAGGAACGTGTCCTGTGGAGGGGAGGCGCAACCTCGTGCCCTGCACCGGGGCAGGGAGCTGCCCTCGGAGGATGCTGAGGTCCCAGCTCCTGTGGGAAGGACGAAGGGGACAGGAGGGTGCTGGCAGCTTTTTGTGACCCCATGGGGATGAGACCCCATCACACGAGGTCCAAGGGAAGGATGGGGGAGAGACTTGCACCGTGGTGCTGCCCTTCAGGAGCAATGCCGCAAGCACTGGCGGCGTGGTGCTTGCACTGCTGACCTAAAAGAGCTTTCTCGGTACATTTTGCCCCAAAACCACGTTCCCCCCACTCAGCACATCTTTACCAGGAGCCCCCGAGCCACCTGAGGCTGCAGAAGGCAAGGCGAGGCAGGGGGAAGGTTGGATCCTGCTTCTCCAGAGCCGCAGGCGGCGCGAGGTGCTCCCGAGGCGCCCAAAGGAGCGGGGCGGTGGCTGGGGAAAGGCGCCCGCAGCCCAGCAGAACGCGGTCCCGTGGGCTTGGGCCACCCGGCCTGGCTCAGTGCCATCGACCCACGGCCGCTGGGGCGGTCCCAGAGGGAATTTCGTGGAGGAGGCAGCGGGCGGAGGCGAGCGGCCACAACCCCAGCCCCGCTCAGTGGGCAGCAGGTGGGGGAAAGCAAACAGGAGGGGAAGCAGCGGGCGTTTGCCTTCCTGCTCCCCAGATGGGTGAGGAGGGGCAGGCAAACAGGCTCGGGGGGTGGGGAAGGGCACGTTTCCTCGTGGGCTGCTCCCGGTTCGCATCTGCCCTGGCTCTGGTCGCCCATTCCTGGTGTTGGGTTGCATCCTGGCCAAAAACCAGGACACAAGGAGGAGGTGGGACCCACCGCCTACCGCTCCAAGCCCCTTCAGCAGGGTTCAGGCTCCAAAATTTTGGAGGGAGGGGACGCTGAGCAGCCCCGAGACAGAGCCCTGGGCAGGCGGGGGAGCAGGGCAGCGAGGGCAGCGCTCGTTACGCGCCCGCAAAACGCCAATTTCCGCCATTAGGAGGAATAAAAGGCACGCCGGATTCGGGGTGACCCCATGGTACGTGCCTGCAGACAGGTGAGCAGCTGGGTGGGGTTCTCCTTCGGCTTCGCAGGGCTTGCAGCTGCCCTTTAATTAACGTTAAGTGAAGTTAATTGAGATGGGGCACAGCTCGGGAGCTGGCGGTCCGTCTGTCTGTCCGCCTCTCCGCTTGCCGGCCCTGCCCAGCTGACGGACAGGAGCGTGCCCGGTGCCAGCGGCTGGCTCAGGGTCGGGATTTTCCCTTTGTCCTCCCAAGGGGAGAGCGAGGCGCTTCGCTGCCACTTGTAGGGGCAGCCGGGCACCTGGCACGAGGCTCTGGGCACCTCGCACATGGCTCTGGGTGTTGCTGCAGGGCGCTGAGCAGCAGCCAGCTCCATAACCCTTTGTAAGGGCTCCCCAGCAGGGAACGAACGACCAGCACAGCAAGGAAATGAAATAAATGGGGTGAATTCCCCACCAGCAGCCTACTCAGAGCGGGTTGAGGTGCTGAGTCCCAGCCACCCTCTGTTCCATGGCCTCAGGCCTTGACTCGGGGGCAGAATCAGGCCCCCGCTGCTGCTGCAATGTGACTGGGGCTGTGGGGGAACGGGCTGGGGGGGGTGCTTGGGGTTTGTCTCTCCCGCATCCCCGTCTGGTGGTGCTGCAGCAAAGGGCACGAGGCACGATTTTGTGATCCCGAGGTGTTCAGGAAGATGTGCCAGGGCCATGGCGAGCGTTATCTGCATGCGGAGAAGCTGCTGCAGCAGCACAGTCCCAGCTGTCCCTGGGCACGGGTGACCCGCTCTTGCTGGCAGTGCTTCCTCTGGCCACGGGGTTTGTGCCCAGGTCCCCCCTGTCCTGCTCACTTCCTGCCCTCTCTGCACCTTTCAGGTGGACAAGTACCTCTACCACATGCGGCTCTCCGAGGAGACCCTCCAGGAGGTGTCCGAGCGCTTCCGCAAGGAGATGGAGAAAGGGCTGGGAGCTGACACCAACCCCACCGCCTCGGTGAAGATGCTGCCCTCCTTCGTGAGGTCCACCCCGGACGGCACAGGTACGGGAACGGCACTGGGAAACGGCTCCCCCTGCGCCAAGCAGGACCGGCTGTCCACGGCGAGGTGGCCTTGGAGGTGCCACCACGTGCCAGGGGACACTTGTCCTCGCAGTGCTGCAGGAACGGGGCTGGCATTGCCCAAAGGGAGGTCCCGCTTGTGCCGGGGGGTGCTTGGCACAGGACGGGTCCCTGTGTGGGGACCAGGGGGCTCCCAGCTCGTGGCAGCATGGGTCGGGGTGGCATTCAGCCCTCACGTGCCCGTCCTGGCAGGACAGGGCTGTCACGGGTCCGGCTCATCGCATTTCATCAGCGCTGGAGGCGGCTGTGCTGCCAGCAAGCCCTGAACGCCGTGGAGACCGCGTGAGAAGGCGCTGGGGAGGCTCGGAGCCTCACAATGCGCCTTTCTGCATGCTGCCACGTGCCTCCGGCCTCCCGGCAGGGACCAGACCCCGCTCGGCCAGGAGATGGAGCACGCTGCTGGCCAGGCACGGCTCCCGTTTCGGGCTCTGACTTGCTCATCCCGCACCAAACCTCTTCTGCCAGCACCTCCTCCTCGGGCTCGGTGGCTGGAGATGTTCTTCAGCTCCGGCGCCTTCAACGGGGTCTTATAAAATGTCGGTGGAAAAAGCAGGGAAAAAGGGAGCTGCTGGAAAAACCCCATCCTGGTGTGGGTCAGACCTGCAGACACAGGTCCTGATATATAGGAGATGGATGGGTGTAGGTGCAGGGGGGGGTTGCCGCTCTCGGGTCCCCGGGGAGCCACGAGGAGCATCAGGAGCTGGCCCCGTGCCTGCCCGCACCCCAGTGCCGCCGACAGCCGGACCTGGCCGCCTGCCCCGGGATTGAGATTTAGATCTCTTTAAATATTTGAGAATGCCTTAATTACAGGGATAGCCCCAATCCTGCCCCCGGCTACGTGAACAACGGCAGCCAAAGGTGATGGGAGCGGCGCGGGAGCGAGTGGGGCGTGTGTGGCAGTGCTCCCCGAGGAGAGGCAGGGCGACGCAGGGAGAGCCTGCGCCCGCTGCTGCTGGCTGCACGAGCAAAAACTTTACCATAAAACCCCCCAAAAAACAATTTTCCACCAGGATTTCTCTCCCAGAGCAAGCCAGCGTCATCGCCACCGCTCTTGGGTGGCAGTTTAGGGTGACGAGGGGCATGTTGCTGCATGAAGGGATGCAGTTTTCCTTTTTTTTAAAAAAAAATATTTATTTTTTGAGGCTCCCAGGGCTCTGCACCGTCTTCCTGCAAAGTGTCCTTGCCCTTCCTGCCTCCCCTTGCTCCCGCACAGTCTCTGCTGTCGGATTAGGCCGGCTGATGCCCGCTCCACGGGGCTGGATGAGAGGGGCTTACACAAACACAAGGTCGTGCCTGCGGGAGACGCAGGGCAAGGGCACGGCGGTGCCCAGGCAACACCACCTGAAGGCAGCAAACAGCCCCAAAGTGAGTTTTTCCTTTGCCTTTGGGACTTCCTTGCTCTCTTCCAGTGCATGGTGGGCTCAGCCACACGCTGTTCCTGCTGCTCATGGGGCCTGGTTGCGCCCGAAACAAGCTGCTGGGTTCATCCCTGGTGGTGCAAAAATAGCATGGCACAGCCTGATGCATCTACAGCCCCTCTGTGCTCCCAGTGCTGAGCTACTGCTGCCCCGATGGAAGGGGGTTTTGGATCCCCAGCCACCCCTATCGAAAGGGACTTCAGGTCCCAGGCCACGCCGATGGAAGGAGACTTCAGACACCATCAGTTTGACCCCTCGAGGTCCAGGAAGGCTTCCAAACCCCATGGCTCCTGGGCAAGGCGCTCGCTTTCCCTGGCCCCAGCCCGGCCAGAAAACATTTCCAAGCAGAGCAGAGCGCCCTGCCCGCTTAGCTAACAGCCTGAGCACTTCCTTCCAGGCAGCACGGGTGTGTTTAAAGGAATTAAACGCTGGTCTTCGGGGCTGAGAGCAAACAGTGCCTGGAATCGGAGCTCGGCGTTTGCCTTCCTGTTTGGTCGGGGAGCTCGGCATCGCTGCCCGCAGCTTATCACCTAACCAGGCCCTAATCTGAGGGAGGACGTGGCTGTGACATTTGCAAACCCAGTCCATTATCTAGCCCAGATCCTGGAATTTTCCAGGAGAGAAATTCCCTGGTTTTCCTTTTTTCCTTCCTTTTTTTCCTCCTGCAAAGCCAACCACCGCTCACACCTCTCTGGCTTGCAGCTGGTGTTTTGTTCCTGGGGGCCCATGGGCATGTCCCGTCGTTGCTTTGTGGTGATGGCTGCTGTTTGTAGGGTCGAGGAAAGGCTGCTTTGGGCCTCCCACGGGAGGTTGGAGCTGGGCAGGACAAGGGGACAGCCCCATCCTTGCTCTTTGGCCTCCAAGCCTCCAGGAAGGGAAAGAGCAAGGCGTGGGGCTGCCCACCACGAAAAGGGGTCTGCGGGGCTGAAGTGCCCTAATGCTGTGCTGCAAAAAGGAAACCTGCTGTGTAAACCCATCCGAGGGGGCCATGGGGAAGGGAAAGGGGAAACCCCACCGTGGGCAGGACCTGGGGCACGTCTGGGACCCCCCTGCAGCCCCGGCCCTGAGCCGTGCCGAGGTTTATCCGAGGGTGCTTTGAGCTGACGGCTCTCCCGGGGTGCTTGCGCTGCTCCAGGGATGAAGCAAGGGCCGTGCGGAGCCCCTGCAGACCCCGTTCTTGGTAAATGAGCATGAAAACACCCCAGAATCAGCCTGAGCACTTGGCTTGGGGCAGGGCTGGTGGCAGGACCCCACCTTGCAGTCCAGCAGCCCCCGAGCCCCCCAGACCTCCCTGTTCCTTCATCCATCGCACCAAAGCTGCCCGACACCGCCACCTCAGGACCGCCGTCCTATTTCTGTTCGCCACCAATCCCCCCTTCCTGCGGAGGGAGGGCCGCTTTGTGGGAGACCCCTGGTTAAAAAGGCCCCGTGAAGCCACTTCCAGGCCACCCTTGGGGTCTGTCACCGCCTGCGGTGCCTGGCCGGGGCCGAGCGGTGCCAGCCGTCCGCTCCCCCTGGAATACCAATAAACCACGCTTTTTGTTCCACCCGCAGCCCCTTTGTAAAAGCAGGGTCGGGCACAATGCGGCCCCCGGGCGCTGTAATCTGCCCAGGGGAGCCAGCACAGCACATTTAAATGTGTGCAGAAACCAAACAGTGCTGATGGAGGGCTTTCCCCCAGCCCTCTCCCCACACCGCTAGGGTTTTGAAACAGCCAGCTGGGCGCTTTTCCCGCGCCCCAGGTCTCAGTTTATTCTAAATCCGTCAGTGAGTTGCTGTAGTGCTTGGTAAAATGGAAAAAAAAAATCAAAATGGAAAAAAAAAATCAAGTGTGGGGCAGCCAGCTGTGGGACAGCCCTGAGCAGTTCCCCCCCACACACACAGCAAAGTTTTAGCCAAGCTCAAGGAAGGAGAGCGCGGCGTGTTCCAGCCTCGGAGCAGGGCTTTGGTTGCTGGGACTGAGGACGTGGGAGCTCTTCCGGGATCGCTGCACCAAAGGGTCGGGGACAGTCTGGTGCCACCTCCCTTATGGCACTGCTTTGGCGTCTTCCCCAGGAATTGCATCGTTTTTGGGTGGTGTTTTGGGCATCGGCTTGCCTGGTTGGGGCTGCTCAGGGTTCCTCCTGCAGAGCCCCCAGTCCTGCTTCCACCACGACCAGCGCTCCCCTAGATAAGGGATCAGGATATGTCCCACCTCATCCCAGGGCTCCAGACCTTGCCCCACATCTGGGGAGGGGGCAGGATTCCCCCCGGCCAGCCCTGCAGCTCCAGCTCAGGCATCGTGCTCCGGGATGCTGCCGAAGGGGCCTGACCCCGTTAACTCCTGGCTCTCTCCTCGCAGAGGACGGCGACTTCTTGGCGCTGGACCTCGGCGGCACCAACTTCCGCGTGCTGCGGGTGAAGGTGTCCGACAATGGCCTGCAGAAAGTGGAGATGGAGAGCCAGATCTACGAAATCCACGAGGACCTCATGCGAGGCAGCGGGGGGCAGGTGGGTGGCAGCCTCACCTCCTTTACGCCCCGTCCCCTATCTCCTGGGGAGCCCCCCAGAAGGGAAAGGCACCCGGCGCATGGTGGCTCCGTCCTTTGGAAGGAGCCGGGGTTGCTCCAAGCCCCCGAGATGTCTCCTGGGGCTGGGGCTGCTCCCATTGTGGCCTCTCCCTGCTCCGGCCAGCTCCTGCCTCTCTTTGCCTGGAGCTCCAGATCCCTGACGCCAGGTCGGGATCGTGCGGGCATGCTGTGGGGGACAGAGGGTGACACCAGCCCCTCCGGCACGCAGGACACGACCGCTGCTCTCATGCACATCTTCAACCTTTCAGCTCTTCGACCACATCGCCGAGTGCCTGGCCAACTTCATGGAGAAGCTGAAAATCAAGGACAAGAAGCTGCCCCTTGGCTTCACCTTCTCTTTCCCGTGTCACCAGACCAAGCTGGATGAGGTGGGTGACGGGATCTGCTCCGCATTTCATTCTGCACCGAATCGGAACCATTTAGGTTGAAAAAAAACGTTTGAGATCATCCCCACCACTAAACCTTAGCGCTTTGGGATGCTCAGGGCTCAGGGGGGGTGATGTTGAGCTCGCCGCGGCAGCCATCCCCCCGCGCAGCCGGCGCTCGGCGAAGCAGCAGCAGCCCCGAGCGCTGCACAGCACGGACGTGCCGAGCATCACATCCGCGCCCGCGACCTCGCTGCGAGCCCCGAGGCACGTGGCTCTGCTCCGCTCGTCACGTGCCGCCGTCTCCTGCTCCCGGGGGCTGTTTTTTCCTCGCTCGCCACGGTCAGGGGTTGGGTCTGGGCGGCTCCACGCTGCCCGGGCAGCAGGGCACGACTTCTGCACCGGGGATGTGGTGATGGCAATGAGGAAGGATGTCTGCTTCCCTCGCGGGGGCAGCGAGGGCTGTAAAAGGGATAAATTGCTGAGGGAGGAAACATCGGCCCCGCGGTCGCACCCAGTTTGTTGCACTCCATGCCTCGGTTTGCCTGTCCGTAAGGTGGGCGGTTGTTTGTCTGCCTCTTGCCAAAACACCCCCAGCAATTGGGTTGAAAATTTGCTGTCGGAGATTGCAAATTCGGTCAATGCCCCCACCTATTTCCTGGGTGACAGTGACAGCTCTGCCGTCCCCAAATGGGGACAGTCCCGGTGCCTCTGCTGGTGGGGCAGCGAGATGCATCCCATAGCACACGGATCCATCAATCCGCTGTGTGCACTGGGGCTGGTTCTGCTCCAGGGCTCCATGAACCCAGCCTCCAAGGTCACATTCCCAGCAGGAGGGAGCGAGTGACTCACGGGCCCATGGCCATAAACCAGGATACGGAAACCGTTGCTGATGCAATGGCTTGCAGGAGATAACAGGGAGGGAACTGCCTGCAGCGCTGTCCGTCTGTCTGTCCGGGCACTGGGTCTGGTGATTTGGGGACCCTGAGGCGCGTGGGTCCTGCTGAGCTCTGGTTCTTGCTGTCCCTCCGCAGAGCATCCTCGTCACCTGGACAAAGGGTTTCAAGTGCAGCAGCGTGGAGGGGAAGGACGTGGTGTCCCTGCTGCGCAAGGCCATCAAGAAGCGAGGGGTGAGGAGCCACACGGGTCCCATGGGGATGGGATGGGGTGCATGGGGTTTGCAGAGGTGCTGTGATCGGGTTCGGTGGCACTCAGCCTCCTCTCCTCCATTTCAGGACTTTGACATAGACATCGTGGCCGTGGTGAACGACACCGTGGGCACCATGATGACCTGTGGCTACGACGACCACAACTGCGAAGTTGGACTCATTGTCGGTGAGCAGGGCTGAGCGGGGGAGAATTCGGGTCCGTCCTGAGCAGCTCCCAAAGGGGATCCTATTCCTTGCGGGTTTCGGGGTCTTTTGGGGAGCGAGAAAGGCGATAGAGACCTTAAAAGCAAACAGCACTGCCTGTTTGTTCTTCTGTGTGAACCAAGGAGAAGTTTTAGTGTTTTATATGGTGCTAGTTATGGAGAATAAGGGGAACCCAGCACCCTCTGTCACCTCCACGTGACCGAGTCACCACGCTTTGTTCAGGTACTGGCACCAACGCCTGCTACATGGAGGAGATGAGGCACATCGACCTGGTGGAGGGGGACGAGGGCAGGATGTGCATCAACATGGAGTGGGGCGCCTTCGGCGACGACGGCGTGCTCAACGACATCAGGACGGAGTTCGACCACGAGATCGACATGGGCTCGCTCAACCCCGGCAAGCAGCTGTAAGCAGGTTCCTGGCTCCATGGGCTTTGCTCCGCGTTGCTTTGTCCTCCCATCGTGCTGGCACTGGGGGACGGATGCGGTCATCCCAGTTAAGTGGGTCACGGCGTCCTCCACCCTGCCAGCTTCAGCAGCACAAGCAGGGGATGGGTCGGAGATTTGGGCTGTGAGCCCCCTAACGCCCGCTTCCCTCGTCAGCCTTCCGCTCGGATGCGCTGATTTGTTTCCTTCCCCCTGCCAATGGAATAATCAAAAAGCGAACACCACCACCTAATGTTCACAGCCAAGTCCTACAGACTTCCCTGGGTACCAGCCCAGCTGGCAGCTGTGGTGGGATTAAGGGGAATCTCTGCCCCTCAGGTAGCCTTAAGCCCTCCTCGCAGGAGGATGCCCATCAACATGCCTTTAATTTCTTGGTGATGGGATAAAATATGGAAAAAGACCACCCGGATTGTGCCTGGAAGGCTGCGGTGTCACAGCCGAGGGTGTAAGGCCAGCCCGGCCTTGGTTCTTGCGGGGGCACAGGCACACCACTGCCTTGAATAGCTCAGTGTCTACCCTCTTTTTGGGGTACCAGCCGATTTTTGCATGCCTACGCCACTGGTGGCCACCTCCAGTAACCAAACAAACACATCTCGTGCTCACCCCTTCGGCAGGTTTGAGAAGATGATCAGCGGCATGTACATGGGAGAGCTGGTCCGGCTCATCCTGGTCAAGATGGCCAAGGAGGGGCTCTTGTTCAGGGGGAAGCTCACATCAGACCTGCGCACTACCGGCCACTTCGAGACCAGATACGTCTCCGCTATCGAGAAGTAAGTAGGGTCTGGATGTTTTTTTAGGGTCCCAGCCCACCTCCTGACATCTACACTGGGAGAAATCGGACCCATTGGACCAACTGGGACACCTCAGGTGGCAAAAGTTGGGTTTCTAGGCATGAATCCCTTCTGTTTTGTCTGTCCAGGGAGAAAGAAGGGCTGCAGAAAGCCCACGAGATCCTCACCAAGCTGGGTCTGGAGCCATCCCACGAGGACTGCCTGGCCACCCACCGCATCTGCCAGATCGTCTCCACCCGCTCAGCCAACCTGTGCGGGGCCACCCTGGCCGCCGTGCTGCGGCGCATCAAGGAGAACAAGGGGGTGGACCGGCTGCGCTCCACAGTCGGCGTGGACGGCTCCGTCTACAAGAAGCATCCCCAGTAAGTCCTCGAAGCGTAGGCGAGAGGCCGGTGGGGACCCAGATCTGTTTGGATCCCAAATCCTCGTCGTTTGCCATCCCAGAGGCTGATGCAACCCGTGGTGGCTCACTCGAGTCCTCTTCCTCCTTCTCCGTAGCTTTGCCCGGCGCCTCCATAAGACGGTGCGGAAGCTGCTGCCCGACTGCGAGATCCGCTTTGTGAGGTCGGAAGACGGCAGCGGCAAGGGGGCAGCCATGGTGACGGCCGTGGCCTACAGGCTGGCCGCCCAGCACAAGGCAAGGCAGAAGATCTTGGAGGCGCTCAAACTGAGCCATGAGCAGCTCCTGGAGGTGAAGCGGAGGATGAGGGTGGAGATGGAGAAGGGGCTAGGCAAGGAGACGCACGCCAAGGCCACGGTGAAGATGCTGCCCACCTACGTGTGCTCGACTCCGGATGGGACAGGTGAGGCACCCCGTGGATCAGCCCGACCCGCTCATGCCCTGGGTAGGGCAAGGAGCATCTTGGCTCGAATATCCAAAGCACCCAGGAGAGGCTGGGACCTTTGTCCTTCCCTCCTTACCGTGTGAGTGGCACCAAGGGCTTGAGCCTCCAGTACGATACTGGGAAGAGCCTCCAGGCCAGCCTGCACCCGACAAAAAGCTGTGCTCTGGGTGTGCTCACACTGCTGCACATTTCTCACCGCTGTTGTCTGGGGTTGTGCTCCCAGGTCTGTCTGTGGCTTAGGTGTGCACCTGCCCCTTGGCAAGAAGTCTCCTGAGGTCTGGAGAAACTTCTCCAGCGCCTTCCTGCTTTCCACCTGCAGCTCATTCCTATCCCATTCCCAACCCATTCCCATCCAGGTCTCAGTTTCTGGGCCTCCCAGGATGAAGGCAGATTGGGATCAGCCTCTGGGCCATGTCCACGGTGCTCCCTGTTGGGGCCTCTCTCCTGATGATCTCTTCTGGTTTTCAGAGAAAGGTGATTTCCTCGCCCTGGACCTGGGGGGCACAAACTTCCGTGTGCTGCTGGTGCGCGTGCGGAATGGGATGAGGCGCGGCGTGGAGATGCACAACAAGATCTACTCCATCCCGCTGGAGATCATGCAGGGGACGGGCGAGGAGGTGAGGACGGACTGCTGGAGGCGGAGGATGCCCTGGGGTGGCAGCAGCAGCAGCTTAAATGCCCAGCGCCAGCCAACCACGGGCTCTGGGAGCACACAAGCAGTGAGAGATGTCTCGAGTCACACACTGGGCTCTGCAAACCACTTTGGGCAGTACTCAGGGATGGGGAGTGTTTCTAGAAGGAGCCAGATGGGCTCTGGGGACACCCTGAGGAGGGAAGTGTCCCCGTGGCACCCATAGGTTGCTGTTTTGGGTCTGTTGGGCAGGCTGGTGTTCCTCACTGTGGTTGTAACTGCTTCCTCTATCTTTGTGCACCCAGCTCTTCGACCACATTGTCCACTGCATCTCCGACTTCCTGGAGTACATGGGAATGAAGGGCGTTTCGCTCCCGCTGGGGTTCACCTTCTCCTTCCCTTGCAAGCAGACCAGCCTGGATGAGGTACACCCAACCCACCCATCCACGGGCAGAGACCTAAGGGTGCCCACCACAAGCTGGTGGGCAGGGGGTGCCCCCCTCCCTCCCCATTTACCCTGTTTTTCTTCCACCACAGGGGATTCTCCTCAAGTGGACAAAAGGCTTCAAAGCGACCGGCTGCGAGGGAGAGGATGTGGTGAGCCTGCTGAAGGAGGCGATCCACAGGAGAGAGGTGAGCAGCCGCGCCGCTGAGAAGCCGGCTTCTCACTCCCACATCCCGACTCTCTCTGGCGTCTTTAATTGGGCTGCAAATTAATGGGCTGAGCACAGCTAATGAGTGTCTGAGTCTTAACAACCACCCTTAGTCATTGCTAGAGGTTGGATTTTCAGGCCCTGGAGCTAGGAGCCAGCTCCTGGCCAGGAAGGAGCAGACATCCCCATGAGCTGAGGGGACACTGCTGCCTCCGTGCAGACTGCCCAAAGCTCCTGGCCCAAGGTCTCTTTCTGGTGGGGCTGTCCCAGCATGCCACTTCCTCTCTGGCTGCATCTTGCTGGAGCTGTCCTGAGCCCCAAGCACCCACTGGCAGAAGCGTGGGGCCGTAGGAAGCCCACAGGTCCCTTCCCGACCCCGGGAGCAGCACAGCTAGCTGTGTCCCCCAGCGGTAAGACGTGCAACCGCTTCCCTCTAGGAGTTCGACCTGGATGTGGTGGCGGTGGTAAATGACACGGTCGGCACCATGATGACATGTGGCTATGAAGATCCGTACTGTGAAGTGGGGCTGATAGTCGGTGAGAGCTGCGGCTTTCTTACGGGGTTCCTCCGCTCACCCTGACCCTGGTCAGGGTCTGCCGCCTGCTCCCAGCGCCTCCTCTTTTGGGATCTCGTTGAAAAGGGATCTCACTGAAAAGGGTGTCTGAAGGCTTCTGCCTTGCCTGCACACCCTGCTTTTCACCATCTGCGCCAGTGACAAATGCTCTTCTCCCCGCAGGCACGGGCAGCAATGCCTGCTACATGGAGGAGATGAGGAATGTGGAGCTGGTGGAAGGCGACGAGGGCAGGATGTGCATCAACATGGAGTGGGGCGCCTTTGGTGACAGTGGGTGTCTGGATGACATACGGACAGAGTTTGACTTGGCCGTGGATGAGCTGTCTCTCAACCCTGGGAAACAAAGGTGCGTGGGGGTTTGGGGGCTGTGACGAGTGTCCCTTTGCTCCAGTGTCCCTATGGCAAGGTGTCGGAAGGTGGAGATGAGGTGTCCAGGAATAGCTCCGGGTTGCCCCATCTGCCTTTTGGTGAATCCGTCCGGATCCTTTGTGCCCCGAGGTTCAGCCCTGCCTTCTCTGTGCCAGGTTTGAGAAGATGATCAGCGGGATGTACCTGGGGGAGATCGTACGGAACATCCTGATGGACTTCACCAAGCGAGGGCTGCTCTTCCGCGGACGGATCTCCGAGAGGCTGAAGACCAGAGGGATCTTTGAGACTAAGTTCCTGTCCCAGATAGAAAGGTGAGGACCCGATCCTGGCCTCGCTGCTGCAGGAACGCTTGGGGGAAGCATTCCCAAGTCTTGCGGGAGAAGCCCTAAGCGCTCAGCTCAGCACCAGGGCGCAATACAGTTCGAATAATGGGGTAAAATCCAGGCAGTGCTGGTGTTGGAACAGGGAAACTGCATTTGGGGTTGTCAACACAGACTCCTCCATCCTCTGGCTGTGAAGCTCCTTGGGTTGGTGCTGTCTGAGCCAGGAGCACCTGGGCTGTGCAGGAGGAGGATGAGGAAGGGGAAGCCATGTATCCAAGCTGCCCCCATCTCCTAACACTGCCCAACCTTCGTGTCCTCCCCAGCGACTGCCTGGCCCTGCTGCAAGTGCGCTCCATCCTCCAGCACCTGGGCCTGGAGAGCACGTGCGATGACAGCATCATTGTGAAGGAGGTGTGCACGGTGGTGGCCCGGCGCGCCGCCCAGCTCTGCGGGGCCGGCATGGCAGCCGTGGTGGACAAGATCCGGGAGAACCGTGGCTTGGACTTCCTCAAGGTGACGGTCGGCGTGGACGGCACGCTCTACAAGCTGCACCCACAGTGAGTAACTCAAGGGGGTTATCCGAGGAGATTTGGGCTGGGGAGGGAAGCAGGGGCTTGGCCTGGGAGGCTGCTCCCTAACGGCTGGGGAGCCAGGTCTGGGTTGAACCCAACCATGGGTAGGGGGCAGCTAAAACCTCCTCCGGTGAGGCTGGTGAGGGGATTCTTGGCCTGGGGGGAGCCACAGGTGGGGCCAGGTTTGGCTCTGGGCGTGCAATGCCAGCATGGATTTAACACATGCCCTCCGCCACCCTTTCCCCCCCTGCCCGCCTTTCTCCTCAGCCCCCGCAGCAATGGCCACTGGCGGCCATCTTGTGCGGCCACGCAGGGCGGCCTTGGCACATCATCCTCCCGCAGGCCTCACGAGCCCCTTGTCCTTGTCCTTTCCTGCAGCTTCTCCACCGTCATGCATGAGACAGTGAAGCAGCTGTCCCCCAAGTGCGAGGTGACCTTCCTGCAGTCAGAGGACGGCAGCGGCAAGGGTGCGGCGCTCATCACAGCGGTGGCTTGCCGCATCCGGGAGGCCGGCCAGCGGTAGGAGGAGGGAGGTTTGCCGAAGAGCTTGGTTTCAACAAAACCGATTTCCTTCCCCATTCCCTCCCTCCGTACACCCCACACCCACACGTGACCTCCCCTCGCAAGCAGACTCTTAGCTTTACTCGGTCCCTTGGGACGCCGCGGGCGGGACTGGAGACGCTTTGTACAAAACGTTGTCTGGGGCATTTGGTCACATGCTGTAAAAACCGCGTGTCGAGTAAAGCTAAAAGTGTCTTCGGCTGTGAACCCATCCCAGCCGACGCCGAGCACCAGCACTCCTCCCCACGCCTCCTGACCGCTCACGTGTTCCCTAATGGCAGAAATGTTAGAGTAATGCCGACGCTGCATCGTCACTTTACAGTAACCAGTACCTATTTATCTATGTCATGTGTCCGTGCTGTAGAAAGCAAACCTCTTTCAGATTGGGCTAAAGGCCTCCGTTAGTCTTTTACCCTGATCATGGCTGTGTTATTTCCATGAAAGTCATGGCAAGTCTTCGAGCACGGGTTGCGAAACCGCACCGAGAGGCACCGCGTGTCTCCGCATGGAGCAGCGAGCGGAGCCCGACCTGGCGGACCTGTGGCGGCTCCGGTGGAGCCGGGTAACCCCGGGGGAGGCAGGGGGCAAGCCCCGCGCCCCCACCTCCCACCTGCACCCTACTAGAGTGTGGCTGCGTGCCCCCTGCCCACCACTAGCACCCGGCCCTGCCGCACGCGCGCATGCAAAGAAGGCGTGCAGAAGCATCCCGGATTTGTGGCCTCAGCCAGAGCGGTGAGTCTTGGCTCGCTTTGTCCATGGAATAGCTCCACGTCTTCCTAGCCATCAGGGGGTGCCTGCGTTGGCACGCCACGCGCCCACGTCTCACGAGAGAGTACATCTTTTCATGTATCTGGCCTCAGGGGGCGTGTTGCTTAGCTTCCACGTCATGTTAATGTCATTTAAGAATGGTACGGAGTACTTCTTTCCTTTCTTTTTTTTCTTTTTAATTTAAAATTTCCTTGGGGTAGACTGGAGAAAAAGACCCAAATTCTGAGGGTGGTTGTGCGAGAACTTCAGGCATCCTTTGTCCCCGGAGTGAAAGGGGCACCAGAAAGCCAGGGCCGTGCTGCAGGCAGGGGACGAAGGAGCCGGCCCCAGCCCCGCAGGGTGTCCCTGCTGTCACCCCCAGCTCACAGCAGCCTCATCCCCTGCCAGCGCCCAGGGCCTGATCGATGTGGTGCCACCCCAATGCCACTGATCAGCGTCACCCCAATGCCACCCGGGGCTGTCACCCCAGCCCCTTCCCAAGGCTGCATGCACCATGGTGCAGAGCAGCCCCCAGTTTCACCAGCAGGAGAGCCTGGGGGTGAATGGAATGAGCAGGGGCACGTGTGTTTCTGTAAATATTTAGTGGAAGGTAACGAAATCCAGTGATATACAAAAATAATAATAATGATAATAATAATTCCCATGAACAGACCTTCAGTTTGGAGGACAGAGGTTTTTGGGTATTTTTATGTATATTTTTATACTGCTTGGGGTCACCTTATTACCAAAAGTATCTCTTCTATGTTGGGGGTCAAGTTCAGTAGCACAATTCTAAAGTAAAATTGCTCTTTGAGCATTTTAAATGCTTATTTTTTTATGAGCCTCAAGACAATTATAACAGAATCTGACTGTGTATAGAAGTGATTTAAGAAACCAAGTTTAGTGGAAGTTTTAGAAGATATTAAATAAATTTTTTAAAGATGCTATAGAAATCCTCTAATCGGATACCAAGCAGTTGTGTGTGATTATTTCCTGAGAAGACTGACGTCTTACCTGCTGAAAACTTGGAACAGAAAGGTTTTTACCTGCTCCATCATGCAGAAGGGTACCACAGCGGCGGTGTTTTTAACCTCCTAGGGACTTATCCAGCTGTGCCCCTTTTGCGACACGTAGCAGCTTCATCAGTCTGGGTTAAATTTTCTGCAAGTGTCGTTTTGGGGACAGGGCGGGGAGGATGGGGACCACAGGCAGCCCTGCGTTTGTGGCCGATTCAGGCGCCGTTGGTCGTTCGCTGTGTGGTCTGATTGTAAGCTCACACCAAAATGTTGCCGTGGCACGTTATGTGAATGTGTTTAAAATGAAGAAGGGAAGCTGAAACTGTAATTATTGACATGAAGGGAAGATCAAATCTATGTACGGAGGCGGACAGGCTGACCAGCCCGTCTCTCCTCCGGCGAGACGCACTGCTCTGTGGATGTAGGATGGCTTTTGTTTTGTTTTGCTTGGTTGTCCCCATTCAGATGCATTTTCCTTGTACTCCTTCCTGCTGGCACCTCCTCTGGCTGCACAGAATGGCATCTCCCATGGCAGGATGCCACCCTTTCCTCCCCAGGGATCGTTCTCGGGGTACTTTGGACAGGGTTTTATTGTTACTGCTTTTTTATAAGCAACAGAATATCAAGCCTTGCAATTTGCCTCTTCCTTTTTCGGGGCCAAAGGCCGCGTATCATCTCCTGTCACCTGAGATGTAAGGAGGACCTGAAAGTTCCCGAGGTGCAGAGCTCTGGCCTGGAAGCAGCTGGCAGGGGGCAAACCAGAGGGGGTTGTCCTGGGGTGGCTCGGGGCCACGTTGCCTCCCCCCAGGCGATCAGGATGCGCCCAGGCTGTCAGCCAGAGAAAGGAGGGTGACAACGTCTGGGTGCACAGGAATGGGTGCGAAATACCCCAAATCCACGTGTCCCCATGCAACGGGTGCCATGGTAAAACAGCGACCAAATACACTGGAACAGGGAACCTCGGTGCCCCACCTCACCACACTCTCCTCTCCTGACAGAGGAGTAATCCTCTTAGCACATCGCTTCTCTTGCTCTGGCAGAGGAGTGGGCACTGAAGGGGTGACTCCTGGTCACAAGGGAGCTTGGAGTAGGAGAGAATCAAATTAATCACCCAGTGACATCCCTCTCAGGCTGTTGTCTTTCAAACCTGAAACAAAGAAAATGCATCTTAATGCAGACGTTGGCTCTGTGAGGGGCAGGGGGAGTTAAATAAAGCCAAAGACTGTCCAGCTGCTAGCAGAAACGAGTGACTGTAGATTCACCTGATGTTGTTATTTCGTGTTTACAATATTTATTTTTAGTAATTGACTGCAATGATATTATATATAGGCTTCCTTATTTTTGTACTTTTCATACCGTTTTCCTGAGTGTGGTGTTGTACTTCTCAGCTCCCCTTTGCCACAATTGCTGCTCCTAGTCAGTGACAAATAAAAAAGAGAGGAAAAAAAAAAAACACCCATTTTTTGGGCTAAGTTGTGCTGTGTTTGGATTTCTGTGCTCCTGACACTCCGTAGCAACCCCTTGGGAAGGGCACCTGCACCACCAGCCCCATCCCCAAGCCCTGACCCCGTCCCTTGGGACAAAGGACAGCGCTGGGCAGGGATTCCTTCACCCTGACAGTCCCAACACAGCCGGGAGGGTGGAGGTGGGACCCGGAGACCTGTAGATCAAGGGATGGAGTCATCAATGTCTGGAAAAAGAAATCAACGTGCATCTGTGCGAGCTCTTGCCCCATCTCGCCGCCCGCCGGGCGGGCAGGGCAGTGGGTGCAACCAGCCCCGGGAGCCAGCAGGGTGTACGGGCAGAGCAGGATCCGGTCCTGCACCTTGCAGCAGGGCAAGCCCTCAGCACGAAGCAGGAGCCCTCGGGCAGCTCAACCCACCAGCCAGGCCTGGAAAAGCAGGTATTTTAATGTACCTGTTCTCTTCCGGCAGTAACGAGCAGCCCAGATTTCCTTCTGCTGAATCAGTGACGGTTTTAAAAGCTTTTTACTAAAGTGCTCGAGTGTCCAAAATCCAAGCTGGATGCTCTAGCAGATGAAAGCCTTAAAATTCTTCTGCTTCTTGTCCAAAGAAATAAGAACGCAAGATAGAGAGGCGCACCCATGGGCTGAATCCAATAGAAAAAAAACAATTCCTGGCACAGAAGGACAGACACCAGTGAGTCTTCCACTTCAAGTCATTTATTGACAAGTTGCCACGTTTCTCCATCTTGCCTAATAATTTCATCCTCGTTATAAAGTACAAATGGTTTTATACTTTTCTGACATTAAAAAAATAGGCTACTTAAGAGGCAAAATTCCCACCTTGAATCCAAAAATCCTGATGTAAGAATTCAAAACTGTAATAGTCAAACAAAACCCAACACACACGAGAAACAAATACAGTGTACCTCTTATACTTGACTCGCTCATCAAACCAACTCAAAGCGAATCCCTTGTTCCCAGCTCTTACTTTGGATCCTGTGACCTTGCTTAACTGATGTGAAGTTTGTGTGAACACATACTACTCAAAAGGCACTCAAAGGTCACAAGTTCCTGAGCTAAAATGGGGATATATTCCCAATGTAACAGTTAAAACAAGTCACAAAAAAAAAAACGTTTAAAAATTGGTATTTGGTTTATGTGAGTACAGGAAGGATTCAGCAGAATCCTAGCTGAAAGCTGCTGCTGTATAACAGACTCAAATGATGCTTAGTACATTAGATTATGTTCAGTAGGTGGAAAAAAATTCGTTTATGAGCAAATTAGCAAATTCACATGCTAAAAACTGGAAGAGAAATTTTTGCTGCAACATTAAAAAAGGCAGATAAACAAGAAAGAAAAGTATCTATATGAGATGCAGTAATGGCTTAAAAAACAAGCAGGTTTGAAATCTGTCCAGTTAAATAACAGAAGTTGACAGGCATCAACTACACAGATGTATTTGGCCCTACTGGAAAAGGACCACAAAAGCAAGCTGACTATGGATCTGGTATTTACAAACCAGTTATTTAAAAACAAAAACAAACAAACAAAAAACAACAAAAAAAACCATCACACTAACTAACCATACATCCTACAGCGTGTGCTTAGAATTTGACGGGTAAGTTAGCGACATGTCATTCACACAAATTCCCTATTTCCAATTTGGCTCAGTTTTTACCCAGAAAAAAAATAAGAGTGGAACATCTCTCAAACATGGAATGGCTGTTGTCTGAAGATGCGGAACAGAAACAAAAACGAATACAGGGTAACTAGTTTTGGCCTATATCATTTCTGATCTTCTCTTCAGATATGCATAGGAGTATACTAAGGCCATGTATCATTTGCTACAGTGTAAGGCCTTTTTGTTGTCAAAGCTCTGTGCGTCAGCAGGGCATTAACTTAAAGCAGGTATACAGAGTCGTACGAGTGCTACTATGTTCCACTGAAGAGGTCTCAGCTTTCCAAATTTTCCAGCAGTGCCTCACTGTCCGTCTTCTTCTCTGGCGACGTGTACAAGAAGTTACAGCAGATGTAGAGTGGGAAGATCAGGAGCCTGCTGTCCAGGTTCATTACCACCTGCTCCTGTAAAGCAAACACAAAGGATGTTTGTATAGTGAGCAAAAGCTTCCCTTAGAAGGAAGTACAAAGAGCACACAAGATGGATGCTAACAATCATTCTATAAATTTTAATGACTGTGTATAAAAAGATCAAAATATTTTAAAAAAATCAAGTAATCATTCCTTTCAGATATTTTATAACGCTAACACTGATAAGATGTTCTCAAAATGGTTGTAAGCCTTTGTCCTTTGTCCCAGAGCTGCCATCCTTCTGCATCAGGCAAAATGAAACTGCAAGAAGTGGCTGAGAAGACTTCCAGTAAGCTGGAGACACTTCTACCACTCTCGGTTTCAGGTGATTTAACAAACCAGGCAATCCTTAACAGCCCATTCTGTAAAGCAAACTAGTTTGATGTTTGAATTCTTTTTGTTTTACTCTAAGAATTGGCTTGGCGGTAGCCAAACGGGTATATTTTCTTAAGAAAACTCCTCTCTGAGGTTTCTGTTTATTTTTCTTGGACAGAATAATAAATACCACCCTTGAACAACACACAGACATTCTTTTAACGGTCTTCAGTTTACAGTACAAGTCTCCTTAAATAAACTCCAGATTTGCCTCTAAATAAGCAGCAGTCTGATGGACCTATTATTCAGAAGGGTAATCGCACCAGTGCTGGAAGTCTGGGAAAGCGAGCTGCCATCCGAGCACGACACCAGCAGCAGGTAGTTTCAGCAGCACCATGGGAACTAATTTCATTATATCAGCACTAATGAAATCCACAATATCCTACTCTACTTACGCTTCCTGCATTAGCTTGATCTTCCACTCCCTATAAAAGCAGCACTTTACATTCCACATCAGCAACAAAAAGAACAGCAGCTCTTCAAAAGCACTCTTGACTTCTCAGCATTTTTTTTTTTAATGCCTTGGACTCTGCAATTCAAGTTCAACAGCTCAAAAATCCACAAACGTACCTGGTCTTTCTCTAGGGTTAGGATCTGATACCCCGTTGTTCTACTGCAAATAATTTTCCCACTGCTATCAAAAGAGGCTAGACGTAACCTGAGGATATAACAACAGTTACGTTAGTTTCCCAGAACTTTGTTTTTCCAGCACTAAGCTTCTCCCAAGGAGACAATACCATTTTCAAACACAACCAACTTTATGGCAACAAAATTAAAGGCAAGCACAGATGGCAAGACTTGGTTGAGGCAACAGGTGTTAGCACACACCACAGGGTCTGAATTCTTGGCTATTTGTTACCTGAAGGCTATGTTTCTCCGAGGCTGCAGGCTGACTGACCCGCTGCACGGCTGATTGAGCGTATTCCGCTTGAAAATGATGTAACGGTTGGTGTACGTAACGAGGAGGTCGAAGCCGAAGTTGAAGCCAGTCCATCGCCAGCAGTACTGAAGGACAGAAGCAGAGAACAAAGCAGGCTGAGCATTTGCTGTGACAGGCAGGGGAAGAGCTGCTTGCCATCAGGTCAGGTGGGAACGGGGTTCTCAAGCTAAGAGGAGCCTTGCAAACAGCCACCCGAAATATCAGATGTCAGCGGGCAGCCCGGGCAGACTGATGACTTGGAGACAAGCTCAGCAGCAGCTGCCTTCCAGACACGCAGAAGCACGCTGCACACACACATATAAAATGCTTCTATGTCCTCAAAACCAGCGCCACGGTTCTGCATAGCACTTAGCCGCGGGTCCCGTTCACACCCAAAATGCTCCTTTGAGTGCAACACCCTCAAGTTCAGTGACTTCAGACTTTTCCACAAGACCTTTTGCCTAAAGACACACACACGCAGAAGGAACGCACAGGGGTTCTGACTTTGGTTTTTACACGTTGGGTCTAGAAAGCTTCCTTTTCCACGCCAAAAAAAAAAAGGCGTTAGTGAACATGGCTCTATTTTAGCCACGTGCATTTTACGAGTCCCAGATGACAAGTCACGGCAACGTTCCCTCTCCTCACACACTGCAAGTTTCTCCAAACATGGGCTTGCTTGCAGTGCACCAGCACAATTAAAACACTAACTCCTTACTCATCTCACACACAACAAGCATTTTCGGCCTTCTAGGAAGAACAAAGGAATTTCTTTCACCTCCATTCCACCTTCTTGATGCAGGTTGACAATTAAGACCTACGTGTTTTGAAAATACCTAACATGTCTGAGACATGTCAGCTATGCACTAACTAAGCCGCACGCCGTACTTACATCACCGTCCTTTGCAAGCTTTCTACCACACCTCATGCTGTTTCCTTCCAGTTCCTCTTTATTTATTTCTTGAGGCCTGCAAAAAAAAAAAAAAAAAAGAACAGTTCACCTTTAAGGCCATTCGAACAGCTCTGTTTGTTACTTTAGCATGGGAAAGCTGAAAAGGCCTGAGTGACCTGGCCTGACCCCACAGCCGCCCCTGGTTTGAGCAGAGGCTTTGTGCAGGCGACTTCTCAGGGTCCTTTCCTACTCGAGTTACCCCACGAACATCAAACTACTTCAAACCTGCAACAGAGACCGGGTTGTTACGCCTCGGTTAGGCAGGCCTTTTACGAAAGAACCACTCGAGATAAGGACATTTTGTGTCTAGCTCTTGCGATGAATTACGCTCTCCACTCGCCCTTAACATGCCCTTTCCAAAGGCAGCAGTCTGGCTCGCTGGGCGCGCGCAGAACCGAGTGCCGCTGTTGGGCAACAGCTGCAAGCTCTGCTCAGCAGCAGCACGATGCAGAAGCGCCCAAAGAGACATCCCGAAAGATTTCTCAAGCGGCTGGTTATGCAACTCGTCTAAAAAAAGTTTACCCTCAGTGTTCGCAGCGCGCTGCAAGCCTCTCGATTCCGTCCTCCTGTACAAACGTGAACTTATTTCACCCAGCAGCTCCCACTGGTGCTTGAACACATTCTCTAGCCTCACAGATCCAGCCCAAGGAAAATCAGTCGCAGTTTTCCAGGGGTATGGTACTCACGGAACGTGAAACACAGTTACATCGCTAACCAAACAGCCGCTGCCAGAAAGGCCTGCAGTCAGGCTGATGATGTGCCCAAAGTGAGGATATAAATCACAACGAAAGGCAACCCCCACGTGCTTGTAACCCCCCGGTGTCACACAACGTGCTGTCAGCCACAGAAGCAAGAAGAAAAGCAGCACTTTTCTTCCTACTGTTTGCACACCACAAGAACTTGCAGCTGTAGCTTTTACGAACAAGCTTTTCTGAACAAACTTTACCTGTTTCTGTAAAATCTAATCCGGGAAGATTAAGTATTTTATGAACAAGTTAAGCAAATAAGCTAGTCATGTTAACCAAATTCACCCAAGAGCCTCCTGCGTGCTTCTTCCACATCGTCTGGCTGAACTGGTTATGTAGCTGACCTAAATCCAGTAACGATGATAAAAGATTTATTTCTGTTTAATTACTGACAGATTTCAAAAACATTCGTACATAATGTTCAGACAGACATTAGTATTCCCCCCTCAATTCCTCAAGCAGCCTCAGAAGATGCAAAACTTCCAGCTTTAACCATTTCCCCTGGCCTACCGTATGCTTAGCGAGCAGCCAACTTATTCTATTTCCTTCTTAAACGCTGCCAAAAGACCAGGGGAGTAGCAACGATTCCAGCCGCAGACCTGAGAGATGTCTCTCACAACTGTCCCAGAACAAAGGTTAAGTTAAAGAGACGTGATCCACTTGGGCACAAGGAGGAAACCTCGAGCAGCCACATTTCAGTGGCACGAACTCCAGTATTATACTCCAAAATTCTCAAATTCTAAAAGAGTGAATAAAACATTTAGTCCTTCAAAATGCAACCTACCAAAGCGGAAGAGGAACATCTTCTTTTCCCTCTCTGTTATCGAAAGAGCAAGCCACAGCACGTATTTCAAAGCACCCTAACCTCGCTGCAGTGGCAGTCTCCGAAGCAGCAGCTGGAATTACGCGGTGAGGTACCAAAATGGGACCTCACTCCAGCTCAGCAGGAGCCAGACCTCGCATTTTGTCCAGTTTACCAAGTCTTCATCCTCACCTCAACGGGAGAAAACACGCCTGAGACAGGCAGGAGCTGTGGGAGGAAGGGGAGCAGAGCTGGGTAAAAGCAGGGCCTTACAGAACCTTGATTCTCCTCTAGCTACAGGTGGGATAAACGCCCAAACTATTTGCTTTGACACAAGGAACAGCCGCACGTCTTGCCCTCTGAGACGAGTTTTAGCCACAGGCACCTCACCAGAGGTGTCAGCACGGCTTGCCAGCAGAACAGAGAAGCGGTCGCAGGAGCTTGGGCGAGACTCGGCCTCGTCAGACACCGCGCAGTCCCAGGGAGCGCTCTGCACGCACACATCTCCCTCCCACACGGCTCCGGAGAGCAGCATGTTCAAAGACAATTAGCCATTATTGGCTACTAAACAAACAGCAACCTGGACGCCACCTCAAACCAGCGGGTTCATCAGAAGCTGGGGTGCACTGAGATGAAACGCTGCGCCTCACCCACCGCTCACCGCTGCCGCCAACAGAGACCTCGGCGATGAATGCCAGAATGAAAGACTCGGGTGGAAAGGTACCTGCTCTGAGCACAGCTTTCTCTCCCTGAGATCTGCAGTTTTAGCCATTAAAAAAAAAAAAAGCTGCAAAAGAGAAAGCCAGACAAACAAGAAAGACCTGGCAAAACACCCTGCACATTCCAAGAGTCACCAAGATCGCCGGCACCGCGGCTGAGCGCGGAAGCTTCTCGTTTTGAGCCGCCGCGATCCCCGTCAGCTGCACTTCAGCTCGTGCAAGATCTGCCTTTCCAGCGGCACGTGTTGATGGCTGGCAATCCATACGGTCACACTGCCAACAGCAAAAAGCAGCAAACACCACCTTATCCTGTGACTGGGTTTTGACGACTGCCAGTGCTCACTCTCGCGTTACCTGCCGTTTCTGATACTGCAAGTCAGAAAGGTACAGGCCAGATTTCACGATGCGTGACCATTTCTTGTGAAGTTGTTGATGTATCTAACAGGAAAATGCTTCTCAAGACAACAGGCGTATCAGAACTCAGCTACGACCCCCCTACCTTAAACTGCAGGAGCTGAAGAGACTCAACAGCTACATCCTTCACCACTTCCTAAAGCGCCGCTGTTGCCAAAGAACCACTTCCTAAAGATCTTGCTCAAAAGACCCCAGCCAGAGTTCTGGGGAGTTGTTATCCTGTTACATGATTACATTGAACAGAATAATTTACGGAAATACCTCCTATACAATACACAATTAAGCCATGGAAGACACTGCCACGGGGCTAAAGGGTGAAGTGCCTCAGACTAAAGGTATTTAAGAACAGGGCCGTTGGGGGCTGGTCGCTCTGTAAGGACCCAGGCCAGCCCTCCAGGTGGAAAACTCCTAACAGCTCAGTGCCAAATGCATCCAGGTAGCGCCTGCTCTTCGCTTGTACCCCTCTCCCATCCTCCTGCGTGTAACTCTGCCACTCGGCGCCGCCACAGACTGCACAGCCTTTGGTTCAGGACACCGGCTCTTACGCTCTTCACGTTGCAATTAATAAATTAAGCCCAGCTCTGCAATCAAGCGTGCTCATCTGAATGGCAAACGCTGGGCTAACAGAACCGGTGGAAGAACATGAACGAGGCTGTTTATGGGTGTTTGAGAGGCAATAATACACGTATCGCAGCTCCCTGACCTGACATCTGGCTGCCACAAAGCACGCTCAAACCTAGATCAGAAGACAAAGGCAGGAACAAGTGCCCCGCTGCATCTCGTCACCGTTTCGATATTTAGAAGAGATCAAGGAACCCGCTCCACGTGGCAAAAAGCAAGCTGAAGGAGAAGAAACAGCCTGTGATCCCCCACGCGGGTGTAACGCACGCCAAGTCAGCGTGCCTCGCTGCCCAAGCCACCGGGGGCTGCAGAAACCCCCCGGGGTCGGGGAGTTACACAAAGTACGGCCACGTGCAGACCTTCGAAGGGCACAGAAGCACCACGTGCACGCTGGTGGCACGTCGCGGAGCTTCCTCAATGGCTACGAGGGAAAAAGCCAGAAAAAGCTGGAGGTGCTGGCAGCAGGGAGAGCAGTCGGCCGGACGCCGGAGGGGGAAGGCTGTGAAATGAGACGGGAACGAGGCGAGCGGGTGGCGGGGCGCTGAGCCCACGCTCGCTGCACGGCAGAGGCAGGAGCAAAGGTGAGCGTGCAGCCACCCCTGCACAAACACGACGTGACAAACGGCCTCCTGCGCCGAGATGGCCGCTCACCCCGCACCACAGCCGCTGGTGCACCTCGCCCAGGGAGCCGGGAAGCAGAAGAGGAAAGGCGGCTTCTGCATCTGCAGGACTTCTCCTAAAATCACCCTTAAAACGTAAACTAAGAAGTTACTATTTCGCAGCCTCAGTGTGTATTTCAAAGCAAGGGATATGTGTAAACCAAGAAAAGAAAAAATACATAAAAAACACAAACATTTACCTCTAGAAATGTTATAATTTACTCTGTAAAGGCCAGGAGGTCAGCCAGCCCGAGGAACAGATGGCTCCACGGAGAACAGTTTAAAACCAAAATATCCTTCCCCCCCCACCCCTCTGTAACATCAACTCCAAACGCTGAACATGGCAGAGTTTACACGAGAGGAAGGTTTCCGATTTAAGAAATAAATAAAGGAAATCCTGTAATATACCTACCCAATATCATTGTCTTGTTCTGCTCTGAGCATGGCAAACCACTGCTGTTTGTAAACAGAGGACAGCCATTCTAAAATTAAAAAAACATAAGTGAGCTTGGTGTTGTCTTCGGAGCCGGGAAGGGGGATGTTCACAAACATTTGAAATAGAGAAATGAGGTTACATTGAAATAATAAGCTTACGCTTGCTAACTGAGCGGCCTGAGCTAACCCACCAGCGGTAAGGGACTCGTGGCGTTCGCCTCCAGGCCCCGGCCACAGCAGCAGCAGCACAGGTACGATCCAGCACCTACCACCGAGTAGCTCAGCACGGCGTTTGTCTGATCAAGCACTCGTGACTGCCAGGAAGTAGGCAAGCGAATAGATTTGCTCGGCACGCGCGGTTCTGTCAAGCAGAGGAGCTCGTTAACAAGCCCCAAGGAGAACCACAGAACTGTAGGGGGTGGAAGGGACCTCGAGAGGTTATCGGGTCCAATGCTGCTTCCTGAGCCGCCGCCACAGCTCTGCACCAGCTGAGCGAGAGGAAAAACAAATAAAAGGGAAAGGAAACAGCGACTCTTCCCAGATAAGTGTGAAAAAGAGAAAGTTGCCCTCTGCTAGGAATAAACCTGAATCAGGGCTTGGAGTGCACTGGGAAGGTTTTATCAGCTATGGTAACTTAACAATTGCAACCAAGAGATAAAGCAAAACACAAATTAATAGTCTGTGAGGCAGTTACACAAAAGGGATCACAGGCACCCAGAAGCACAGTGTGTAAGTCCCTAGTCGAGATAACAAAAGGGGCAAGTATGCAAGGTCACGTAGGAGAACAAGCTGCAGAGGAAGGACTGCAATGAAAGGAACAGCAAGAGCCACCCTAAGCATGGAACAAAGCAGATAGCTGATGAAGATGATAAAAGGGGGAAGAAGCGAGATCGCTGCTGAGCTCTCCTTAGATGTTCCCAACAAAGTTTTAAGCCAGCCCTTGTCCTGCTAGCTTAAAAAGCCAAGATTTGGACTCCACGGGATCAAAAAGGACAACAGGAGGTGTAAAAATGGCTTACGGAGAACTACACAGTTAAGGAACAGAATGAGTGAGCTAAAAGGGAGAAAAAAATCCGGAGGCAGGGCATTTTCTCTGTTCTTTAATACATGCGCATGTACACCCCTCGTTTTCCCGCTTCGTGTTTCAACTGCAGCTCATCTGTGAGCTTGTAAACATTAAGAGGGAAAACGGTGCTCAGGAAATGCTCAGATGTGACCAGGTGGAACAGAAGGAGGAACGTTTCGCTCAGCAGCCCCACGATGGATGTGTCTCTTACATCCCCTCCACGCAAACAAGAACGGACCCTGCTGGGAGCCCGCGGTACGGTGTTGCACGCACATACAGAGCACGAAGAAGGAACTGCACCGTTTCTTTCCACTCCTCACCACGCGGTTTCTTTCTTTCCCTCCCCGAGAACACTGGCCTGGAATAATCTAGAAGGCTCACACGTCACAACACAGAGCAGCCGGCAGTTTACCCAAGTACAACACAACCACCCCCGCGCTGCCTGCTGCCGGGCAGTTCTCTGCTCGAGAGGGCACCACCAACACTTATCCGAGCCTCTTTTTAATTGATGAGCCAAAGTTCCTCGTCTTACTACAGGTTTTGGCTGCAAGGAGAGAGATGAACGGATCACGAGGGCTCTCAAGCACCGAGCCCCAGCAGCACGACTTCACCGTGCACGCAGAGAGCTCCAGGGTTTGTCGTCCTTCCCTCCCGTGCTCCCAGCTCCCTTGGAATTCAGGCTTTTTGTTCTTAAATTAATAATCAGAGCCAGAGCAAACACCAGATACTCTGCCTGCGCTAACCACACACTCAAAACCTATCAGCTGCCTTTCCCTCTGTGCGACTGCCAAGCGTCCGAGCCCCTGCTGCAGCATTCATCACAGCTCAGCCCTGAAAATGTAAACATTTTGTTCTCTCCTTCCCTGTGATTACGCGAAAATTGCTTTCTGCTTTTCATTAGGCACACGCAATCGGCTTCACAATTGCAATTAAAACTGTAACGATTTAGGGATCGCTTTTGCTTGGACGTGCACAGAAAGCTGGCTGCTGGTTTTGTGTAGAGACGGTTACTTATCCCCAGAAGAACATTAAGGAAAGGCTGAGCACTGCCATTCTGGGAAATGGTAACAGCAACACGAAGAGAAGGAATTCCAGCCTGACACCAGCAGATTTCTGGTTCTGTTTTTTTTTGTTTTTCTGGTTTTCCTTCTTACTCACATGCCGACAGCGCCACTTCACACACAAGTGGTCTACAATTCTGCCGTGTCACCAGTAAAGCAGGCGAGGGTTTACAGGGTCATCGCCCGACGCTGTTTTATTTTTTGTTACAGAACGAAGATGTTTTTGCACCTGCATTCTAACCTCTGCCAACATCAATCTTAAAAGCACTTAGCAGGGCGGATCGTATTTGCTTCCCAAATCACTTAGGCATATCAAATATCCCGCAACAGAAGAACAGATCTGTTCCTCGGACGTTTTTACGTATAATGCAAAATTTCACCGCTTGCTGCCCCAGAACTGCCCCACCTGCTGGGCAGAACCAACCAAACCGTCCCCAGCCCGGCCCTCAGCTCACCGCAGCTCTCCGTAGTGCGCTGCCTCCCCCTGCTGGCCCCAAAACACTTTTTAAGAGACACTTGGAGCACACGACAATCATGCCACTCCGCCTTTTACTTTGTCAGGTTTCGGGTAGAAGACAAGTCTCTTCTCCACCTCTTAAGGCGTTAACCCGAGCCAGAACTGGGAGCAGGGAAAGCCAGAGCCTTCAGGCAGCAGCAAATGTCCACATCCACTCCATCGAAAGCTGCCTAGTGAGGGAAGACTGCCAGCTAGAAGAGCAACTGAACCAGTATTTCTGGCAGAAGACGGGACACAGCAGCACAAGGGAGGCAAAGCAAGTAAAGGGATGCTCGCTGCGTCATCTCGGTGACAAGGAAAGGGTCGAAACGTTTGAGAAGGGTCAAACTATTTGATCAGGCCAGCAGGCTTCACAGCAAACGCCCCACTGAGCCCGTTCTGGCACCGAGGTATCACGGTGCTGCCATCTGTGGAGGCATGAAGGAGGGAGCCAGACTGAGATCAAGAAATCCTTTTAATTCTACAGGAAAAGAGCAGTGTAACTGAAAGACGGGTTAAATATTTACGGGTGGCAAAAGCCCAGAGCAAGCCCAGGGCTACATGCACGGACAGAAAGAACGCGGATGTCAAGAAGGTACAAATAATGAAGAGTGATAAACAGCTCAATAAAGCGGCCTTAATTGATGTCTGGCACCTGCACCTCCAGACACACCGAGGTACAGGTGAATGGACAGGTAGAGCGGGGGCAGGCACAAAAAAACAAAGTTGTGTAAAAGAAAGAGAGGGAAAAAATAAACCTGTCCAGGAGTTAAGATGCAAAATTTAATGCTAGGGATCGACTAGGGTAAGAGACCAGAGTGAAATACAGAACAAGGATACCAGAAGGCAAATTCCAAGGCAGAGCACCAGAAGGCCACTGCTACAGGGAGCACGTTAAACCGAGAAGAAAAAAAGAGAAGTGGGGAGGGGGCAGCTGCTTCACAGGGTAAAGACAGGAATGACAGTGGGAGGGCATTTCCAAGTGAGACCCCAACCTGGCAACTCGTTTCCAGCCTTATTTGTCCGTCAGCAGCCAGGTTTGCACAGCCTCCAAGAGCAAAGCCTGCCCGTGAGCTCAGACTTCAGCAGCAAGGCGAGAGGGGGCCTTTTGATCGTTTGGTATTTATTGATAACGTTAACAGCAGGAAGCTACAGCAACATTTACCCGGAATTCCGTTCTACAGGCTTCAAAAAGCACTGGGATCTGGAAACGGGATATAACTTACACCAGGCAAAGTGCAAAGAGATAAAAAAACAAGAGCAGAGGAGTTAGCTGTCCTATTTCCTCTAAAAATACCCTAAATATCTGCTAGCAAGTAACATTTGCCTTTTGAGATGGGAGAAGAGCTTACAGTGCCCTGTGTTTTTGTTTTCATCGCCAGGTATTATTCCAAAACCTATTAAAAACTGCCCAACTCTTTCTAAAAAGACACTGGCTAGAAAACAACTGAGCCACAGCAAGTTTTGCTCTCTTAAAAGGATTTTTCTTTCCACATCTGGGTCTCTGGAGTCACTTAAACCTTGGTAATGCACCGAGTATTGATTACAGCATATTTTGATAACCTGACAGACTGACAGAACACTTAACACACCTACGTATGCGCCTATTAAGACTTTTATGCATGTAAATATTCAGCTTCTGCTGAGTCTGCAGCCACAATTTAGGCTTTGAAGACCAACCGGGAAGCGATGAGGCAAGGCAGCGCACCCGGATCTCCCCGGTTACTCTGGGGTAAGGCAGACGAGAAGCACAGGGAACTCGATCAGCTGGGTGCTCACTCACCTGAGGGTATGAGGGAGTCTCTCTCGATAATTCGTGCCGATGCCAGGTCACTGATGATGTACTGCAGCCTCAGGTGTGTGAACACCGACAGGAACGCGTTCCCCTGCTCTGATTCCAGGAATGCAATGTCATCCTCAAAATCTGCAAGGCAGCATACCCGGATTACAACTTGCTTTCCTAAGTGTTTTCCAGGTCCTATTTCTGTTTGAGTTTTAATTTATTGATCTGGGAAAGTTACAACAGGCAGGAAAATCACGTACAGCACCTAAAATGGAGGTGACAGGTGTTTCTATTTTAAAGAAGTTACGCACACATAAATCCTTTCAGCAGGAACGTCAGACCAAACTTTTCCTCTTTTGAAAAATGCTGGTGCCTTCTAGTGAGAAGGCAACAGAAACTCACCTTAACGGTACCACAGCAAAAGCAACAAAGCCATCTCTGTGCAGGCAGGCTGAAACGGCTGGGGTTGGTCAGCCTGGAGAAGAGAAGGCTCCAGGGAGACCTTGGAGCAGCTTGCCAGCACCTAAAGTGGGCTGCAGGAAAGCTGGGGAGGGACTCTTTCTCAGGGAGCGTGGTGATAGGACAAGGGGGAATGGCTTTAAACTAAAAGAGGGTGGGCTGAGATTAGATATTAGGAAGGAATTCTTTGCTATGCGGGAGGTGAGGCAGCGGGACAGGCTGCCAGAGGAGCCGTGGGTGCCCTGGAGGTGCTCAAGACCAGGTTGGATGGGGCTGGGGGCAGGGGCCGGGCAGGATGATCTTTAAGCTCCCTTCCAACCCAAAGCACCCCATGATTCTTGGACTGCTGGCGGAGACAAGCCCTCCCAGAGCAAACAGGGGAAAGCCTGGAGATGGAGGCAGGCCATCACATTTTACTTCTAACCCACGTCTGCGGCAGCCCGAGGCCACGCCAGGCAATCCACCCGTCCTACCTTTCCTGCGCTTGGCAAACCAGGCATCAGCTTCGGATAAGAGTTGTTTCAGAGACCCGTTCCAGGAAGGCACTAGCTGAAGGAACATCCACTAGGTGAAACAGACAAACTCAGTAAGCCCATTGGAGAACTTTTAAAAGAATTAACACATTCATTATCAAAGTGACATTTTCGTAACGCAGTCGTTCCTACAACAGTTTTGGCTGCCCCATTAAATACCTGCAGCAAACACCAAAAGGGCTAAAACTGGCAGCTTCGTAAAGCAGCTGCTACAGGAGCACAAGCCTTTGCTGAGTACCTTTTTGAGGGCAGTATACACGTCCATTTCCACTTGCATTACAAATAGGTTAGAAGAGCTGATCAGCTGTTTCATGAGGTTTATGCTGAAAAAAAAACCAACACAAAACATCATAAGAGTTCTGTGAGACAGCACAAACACAAGAAAGGTTAGGTAATAAGCATCAACAGCCTAGGAGGTTATGTGCAGTGAGATTCACACTTCAATAAAACCTGTACTTTATCGCTGAAAGTTAACTGAAGCCTGAATACCTGAGTTCTTTGAAGAGCTCAACACTCTGGTGAGTCATCAGGTTATTCAAGAGCCATTCAAGGCACCTAGGTTAAAAGCACGGAGTTAGTACCTTTGGTTTTTTCCCCACACACGCCAACATTTCTGCAACGCTTGCTCGGGCTCCTCTAGATCACGACACCCGATTTCGCACAGCAGGGCTGCCGCCCACTGGATCAGTTTCCCCCAGGGTACAGCAAAAGCTAAACTCAAAATTCAAAAACTCGAAAACTACCACAAAAAGCTCCGATTCACCGCAGAAGGAAGCAGTCAGCTCTAACCTCAGCACTCTGCTCCCAGCCATGTAATCATCCCTCCCAATTAAGATAAAGTTAACCTTCCATTTTTAATATCAGAGCAGCTTCACTCTAAAACGGTCTGTAATCACAAATACTGTTTTATTGCTACACTGAAGATAAAATAGATTGTCTTTACTAATACACTTCAGTAATTAACTCATTTACAGCACAGGGCAATCGATCTACTACAATCTACGTTAAAATTAAGGCAGATGATTGTAGTAGAAACTGGAATACTAAATAGGATGAGCAGAGCTCAATTCAGACAGCTCAAAAAAAACTAGAATTTAACTTGAGCATTATTTTACTGTTTGTAACCTCACATTGCTAATTAGCAGCGTACAAAGCAGCATGGAGAAAGTTAATTCTTACTTTTTCTTCACAGAGTCTAACCCGTATGTCCCCGCTGAATTATAATAACCACACACAGTTTTTGCATTAATGGTTTCCTTCATCGTTTCACCACATTGCTGGATTAAGCCATCCTGTGGAGACAAAAAAAAATAACCACAAATATTCAAGGTGTAATTTTCCAAACAGGAAGTGCAAGAGATTATGCAGTTCGTACAAGTTTTCATGCCTGAGCTATCGCCCAAATCACACGCCCCACAGTGACCTGTGCTGCGTTATCTAGATGATTCCCCAGAAAAATAGCTTAAGTTTTTCTCAAGGCTCTCTCACTTGAAAGAACAGCTTGATGAATACCTCCAGGGCAGAACAAATGAGCTGGGAAAACCTACTTTAATCTACCTCCAGATACGATCCCCAAAATCTCACTTAATATTCCAACCGAATCTCAGCCACAGCATTTTGAAACAAAACCAGTGCATTGTGTTTGGCTTTCTTTTCCACTTATTATACGAGAATTATTCGTTTATCTGGCTGAAACAGAACGTGTGTGTGTGTGTTACGAGCCGTTTATCTGACAGGAGAGCGTACAAACACCGCGCATTTATTACTTACAAGCTGCAGCATGCAGGCTGCTGCTAAAAGTGCAACTACCCGACTGGGTTTTATTAACACATCGTCTCTGTACAGCGAGCCGAAAGCCACCTGTAGAGCTGAAAAAAGGACAGCTGTCAAACAAATACAGGACATTGAACCTGGAGAGCTGAAAGAAGCCTGAAATACAACCACGGCACTCAAGTGCACACTCTCTACAACTATACTTATTTGCTCTTTAGCTAAAAAGCTAATATTTACCAGCCAGGCACACACACACATGGTACACACAAAACACGCCATTAACTAATGAAATACGGCCCATTTCACTATCTCAACAAAATATCCACCCAAAATAGCTGCCACGTCACGTCACGGAGCAATGCGGAGAGCAATAAAACCAGATAAGAACCTAAACCTCACGACCCCTCCATGCAATCGATCAGCAGCGTTAGGCAGAGATATTCCTATCACGTCAAACATTTCTCCGCAGTTCTTCTGAAGAACTCTGCTGCTTCACTCCACGGGGCTCGGAAGCGCAGCAAAATGTTTTGTCAGCTCGCCTCTGTCCCCCGCCAGCACTCCACTCTAGAGCTTTTCAAGAGCTGGCGGATGAGGAGGCAATGTGCTCCACCGCTGGGGTTCCCACGAGTCACGTACGTTGCTCCCGAGAGCTCCCTGCTGCCCAAACACCGAGGCGAGCTCCTCAGCAGCAGGCACCAACGTGAGCTCAGCCCTACCGGTGACCCGAATCCAGCTCAAATCCAAACAAGCACCGGACTCTCTCTCTCTCAAGTTCCTGTTAGTTTTAAATTTCTGGGTTTTATTTTCATTCTATTTGTCAGATTCAAGCTAACTGCTACCTTCAGGTCAAGGTAAAAGGCTCCCTCTTACCTTCCACATCAATGTTCTGGTCAGGAATCTCCAGCTCTATGACGCTCATGCTCGACTCTCTCCAGGATCCGCTGAACATACTGGAGAAGTAGCCTGACTACACGAGGGGAGACGAGAGACAAAGACCTCAGGTAAGAGATTCCATTCAAATTAAAACACCCACAGCAGCACAGGAACCCAAACCGTTCGCGTTTCCCTCTACGCCGAACAAAAGGCGTTAGGGGAACATTTCACAAGCTGAAACGTTCCGGCATACTCGAGAAAGGGCTACGGGTAATTGTTTTATTCCTGAAAGTGAAAACGCATCCAGAAAAATTGGACTGCACGGCTACAATCAAAGCAAAGAGCTTTAGAGGGCCAGAAAAGCCGCATAAGCATTTCTCCTACAAACCACAGCACCGATGGGGATATAATTAGTCCAGGAACTAAGTCCTCAACGTAACCAGTGGGCAACAAATCCTGCAGGCATCAGGGAATGCCAGTTTGGGTATTAAAGCAAAAAAAAAAAAGCATGCAAGACATACAAACTAACGTACAAGGCTGTAGTCTCATACCAAGGACACAGACACATAAACCACTTATGGAAATAAACCTTTATAATAAAGCGTAAGGCATAAAAAACTAGAATTGGATTGGTTTCCATCCAAACGGAGTGAAATACACTGCTCTGCTAGGGTTCATGACTGTCCTTCTCAGCGGCAGACGCGCGCATCCTGAGATGCTATCACTCCCTGAAGTTTACCTGAGAGATCAAAAAGATAAGGTCTATTTGTCCCGTGCCGCATTCCCTGACCTCGTAACTCAGCGCTTCAGCCCGGGGCAGCGGACAGCACCCAATTAATTACCTGCCGACGGAAATATTCCTGCCCCTTCGGCGCACCCCGCAGCACTGACCGCACACACCAGCACCACGCTACGCTCGGCGCCAGGATCACCTCGCCAGCCCTCACGAGGCTACCTCAGCCGTGCCACGTGGATCGGCCCCTCGCTTTTAGGAAGAGCTTATTATTTTAGCAAACAGCGCAAGGAAAAGGAAACCCTCCGCTTCTTACGGCTGTCAGTCAGGAACTTCAGACACCGGGGAAACGCTCGGACAGAGACAGCCCGCTCAACCAGGCAGGCGAGGAGACAGCTTCGTTAAGAGTAATTTACAGAGGCGTTTCTGAGCTCCAAAACTATTTCCCAGTGACAGAGCATCAATTCCAAGACAAACCTAACTTGTAAGAACGGCGACTTAACGGCAAAATTCCTCCTCGCAGGAGCCTCGCGTGCAGGAGGCCTCTGCAGAACAACACGGCCATTGTCAAAGCCTGGTAAAAGCACCTGGGGACGTGATTTAACATCGCCAGCAGCCACTCACACCAGGTTTGGAGGAGCAGCTTCACGAATTCGTGCTATAGCACCAACAGAATCACAGCGACAATTAAAGCCACCCATAATTACCAAAGGACTAACGAGCAGTGCGTCTATCCTGTTTGAGCCTGGCCGCTCAGCCCGCTCACATCCTCCCTTCGTTAGCTGTAGAGTCAAAACAGAGCTGGCAATTGAGGCTGCGTCCGCCCCAACAAAGCACACCCTCTCTTCTATCCAGAGATCGGGGCTCTCCTCCCTCGTTGGTGCTCTTTAAAGTGCTCTAGCACACGCCAAACTAAAGGCTTTCTCCTGCAAGGGCACAATGGAACTTCGCCACCTTGGCCGATGTAAGGAATTGTTGTACCTGCACCACATTTGGTTAACGCAACCGAAAAAAAAAAGCCAGAATTTGTTCCTGCTGTCCTTTGTGACGCCAGGAAAACTGCACCCAGCCTGCCGAGCGTCCCACTCTGACACCTCCTCGTAACTCAGAGCCCTGCGCTGTGTTTGACTGCACCTAGCAGACAGGCACACACGTTTTCAGGCAGAGCACCTGGAGCTATTTTCTCGTCTGGCTTCAAATAAATTGCTCCCGAGGTCAGACTCCTGCTTTAAAGTTCGTGCCGCAGCTGAGCTAGAGGTTTGAAGACAAAAGCCAAGCTTGGTCCCCACTTCTGTCCCAGGAAAAGCAGCAAAGGGAAGCACTGCGCAGAGAAAACCACGGCTATTCACACCAAAAACCAGATCAGCAGGGCACAGCACGTGCGGCGTTCGCGCAGACCTCCACAGGTCGCTCGATGGCAGCTTTGGAGACGCGGCTGCAGCCCCGCTGCAGGTCCCTCCCCGAGGGATGCCGAATCGAGGAGGGCGCTCTACGAACAAACCCCTCCCGGAGGCGCTTTCCTTGCTCTGCAGTAACAGCAGCCTCACGGGAGACCCCCAGCCGCTCGTTTAACAGACGAGACCAGGTTCTCAGGACGTCAGGAGACAACTTCCAGCACCGTTTTCACAAAGGACAGGCCAAGGTTAAAGCAAGCGGATTAAAAGATTAACGGCAAAAGGGAGCTGAAGAAGCTGTCTGCAGACAGGGGGCCACAGCCGCGCTCCCCGAGGTTGGTTCCCAAAGCCCAACGCACAGTGCTCGAACCCACCACAGAACGAGCGCGGAGCGGGAAACAGAGGAAAGCAGAAAAGAAGAGGAAAACCTCCACCCGTGTGTACTGAGGTATCGTTTTAGGGGCTGTTGAGGTATTATTTCATCAGCTCCCTTTATTGCACCTCGTGCTGTAAGCGAGCAGCTCACCTGGCACAAATAGATCTTGTGCAAGTTCCACTCCTCTCCCAGCGCGCAGATCTTGATGTCACTGTTCTCGCCGTTCAGGAACAGCGTCTGGTAGATGTACTTGGAGGTGCTTTTCAGCTTCTTTCTGTTCGGAAAAGCAAACAGAGGCACGCTCCTTGAAAACTTCCCGTTACACAAAAACACTAAGCAGAGCGCTTCGCAGTTTGGGCTTTTTTCTCCCCAAAACGTTTGACCCTACCCGAGTTTGCCCCTACCCCAAGGTGCTCGCAAACAACCCCCCCCCCCAACCCTTTTCCCTACCCCCCCCTTTCTGCACGACCTCCCCGCAGCCTCGCTGGGTCCCCACGCGCCCCACAGCCACATCCCCTCGGCCCCAAACCCTGCAGCAGCCCCTGCGCCCCCAACCTCCAGTCCCTGCCCCAATAAGCCCCAGAAAAAAAAAACCTTTAAAAGGCCCCAGAAGACCCCCTCCTTTAAAAAGCCCCCAGAAACCCCCCCAAGGGCCCCAGACTCCTCCCAAAAGCCCTGAGGCCCCCCCCAAAGGCCCCATAATCGCTATTTAGAAGACCTCAGAGTTCCCCCAATCCCCCAAAAAAGCCCCCGAACTCCCCCAAAAAGCCCCAGAGCCCCTCCAAAACCCCTCCGAACACCTCAAAGGCCCCAGAACACCTCCAAAACCCTCAAACGCCCCAGAACCCCCCTTTAAAAGGCCTCAGCCCCCCCTCAAAAGCCTCCCCAAACTTCTGACCCCCCCCAAAGCCCCCCGACCCACCCAAAAAGCCCCAGAAGCCCCCTAAAATTCCCCAAAGCCCCCAGAACACCCCCAAAGGACCTCAGAACGCTCCCCGAACCCCCCAGAGTCCCCCCAGACCTCCCAGAACCTCCCCAAACCACCCCGGAACCCCCCAAAGCCCCACCCCCAAGAACCCCAAAACCTCCTAAAACCTCCCTAACCCCCCCAGACCCCCCCCGGACCTGCGGGGGGCGTTGAGCAGCCGCTCCTCCCGCTCGGCCTCCCCCTCGCTGTCGCTGTCCCCGGGCCCCTCGGCCCCGCCGTGCTTCCTCTTCCCCCCTCGGCCCCCTCCGCCGCCGTCCCCAGCCCCCGGCGAGGACGAGGAGCCGCCGCCGCCCCGCCGCCGCCTCAGCACCCGGCTGCTCAGCGAGCCCATGGCCGCTCCGCCGCCGCCTCCTCCTCATGGCGGCCGGGCGGCGGCGGCGCCTCAGCAACGGCCGGCGGCGGCCATGGCCCCGGGGCCTCTGCGCATGCGCAGCAGCCTGCCCGCGCACCTGCGCGCATGCGCGGGGCGAGACGGCGCGGCGCTCGCTTTGCGCATGCGCCACCGCCTCGCTCCCCTCCCTTTGCGACCGTCTCCCTTTGCGCATGCGCAGCCCCCGTTGCGCCCCCTCCCTCTGCTCCCCCTCCCTCTGCGCGCCCCCCTCCCCTTGCGCATGCGTAGTGCCGGAGCTGGGGTCCATGTTGGAGGCGGGCTCCATGGAGGGCAGGGGCCTTCCTCCTCCTCCTCCTCCTCCTCCTCCTCCTCCTCCTCCTCCTCCTGTCACCCTTCCCACCCAGCTCCGCTTTGGCGTAGGCGCCCACTTGCCAGCCCCATCTTTTGGGGGCAAAACAGGCGGCAAATGGCTTCGCCTCCGCGTGTGAGCCGCCCCTGGTGGTGGTGCAGGGGTGCAGCTGGGTGTCGGGTCCCTCAGTTGTCACCGGTTGGTTTATTTAAAGTAAAAGGAAAACAAACAAACAAACAAATAATCTCAGCCCGTGTGGATTTGAGGAGGGTTCCCACCTTCACCAGGATGTTTTGGGGTTTTTCAGCCCCGTCCCCTCCCAGGGGCCTTCCCCACCGCCCCCTCCCCAAAGTCACTTTTTTTTTTTTTTTTTTTTTTAGGAATCCTCGAGGTGTCCGTTTCTGTGCTGTGACAAGGTCTTCTGCACCGCTGGCCGTCCCCTGGGGCAGGGAGACCCTGGTTTGGGGAGTTCTGCCCCAAAAGTGGCTGGCAGGGGCGGCTCTGGCTGCTCAGGGGGACAAGCTGGCAACGTTCTCCTTGTTTTTAACGTTTCCTGCTTATTTTTAATGTTTCTTGCACCTTCAGCGTTATTAGCCTCGTGCTGTGTCTCGAAGGGGCCAAAATCGTTCCTCCCCTGCGCCCCACAGCAGCGGCTCTAGATGGTGTCCTCGAAGATCTGCATGGAGCTCATGATGTCCTCGTCCTGCGAGGGGCGAGAGGGACAGGTCGCAGCCCCCAGGCCCCCTGGTGGGACCAGCGCTTTTGTGTCCCACCCCCAGGAAACCCCATGAGGTGCAGCCTCCTCTCCCCCCAAACCCATGGGGACGTCCCTTTGGAGGGGGCGAGGACACGGGGTGAGGAGGAGGAGGTGGCACCGAAGCCCCCCCAGGTGCCCCACCTGCTGGCACGTCTCCAGGAACTCCTCGAAGGTCACCACGCCGTCCCCGTTCCTGTCCATCTTCTGCAAGGGAAGAGCTCAGCGGGGACGTCCCCGTCCCCATTAGCGGCGTGCCGGGGGGGAGGCTGGGCTCACCTGGAAGAAGAGCTCCACGTGCTCGGCGGGCGCGCTGTCCCTCGGGGCGGGCAGGGTGCAGCGCCCCATCATGTCGTAGATGGACTTCATGATCTCCAGCATCTCCTGGGGAGGGCACAGAGCGGGGCCGGGGTGACAAAAAGCTCCCCAAACCCCCCAGTGCTCCTTCCCGAGGACACCTCCGTCCCCCAGCCCCGTCTCCCTCAGCTTTGTCCCCCTCTGGACGTCCCCGTGGGTGCCACCACCCCTGCCACCCCCCTCCTCGTCCCCCGGGGCACCTCCTTGGTGATGAAGCCGTCCTTATTAATGTCGTAGAGGTTGAAAGCCCAGTTCAGCTTCTCCTGCACCGTCCCCCGCAGCAAAACGGAGAGGCCGCCGACGAAGTCCTGCCCGAGGGACAGTGGCCATGAGCGGTCCCCGCACCGGGACACGTCCCACCCGCAGGCGACCCCGTTCCGGACCCCACAAAAGGCGCCGCAGCGTGGCCATCGACCGCGGGGACTTTTCCTATCGATCCCGTTGCTATTCTCGCTCCTATCTATTTTTAATCGCCTGGGATGCGCCAGCCGCTGCCGCAGGCTCCCCGCAGCCCCCCGGCACCCGCCGGCGACGGGGCTGCGGATTTTCGGGGGCACCGTTTCGACCAGCTGATCCCGACCGCGCAAAACCTCGCCGAGCCCCTGCCCGAGCATCCCTCCTCGCGCGTCCCTCCCCGTGATTCGTATCTGATGAATCACGCTGCTGGGCACGCTCGCATCGAGCCGAGCAGCCTCATCACCACCGAGGGTGGCGGCACCGGCGTCCCCCTGCGGCACCGGCGTCCCTCCGTGGCACCGGTGTCCCCCCCTGTGGTGCCGCCCCGCTGCTCACCTCGAAGCAGAGCGCCCCGCTGCCGTCGGCGTCGAAGGCGTTGAACAAGAAGTGAGCGTAGGCGCTGGCGTCTGGGGAGGGGAGGCAGGTGAGGGGGGGGTGAGGGAGCACCCCATATTTTTTTTTTAGGGGGGGTGACGCCGCCCAGGGGCGCCCCAACTCACCGCCCTGCGGGAAGAACTGCGCGTAGATGAGCGTGAAGGTCTCCTCGTCCACCCGGCCGCTGGGGCACTCCTGGGGGGGGCCAGAAGGGGCACCAGGTGAGCCCCACGGGGCCGCGGCCGCTCCCCGAGACCCTTCCCCAGGCACTCACGCTCTTGAAGCCGCGGTAGAGGGACTGCAGCTCCTTCTTGGTGAACTTGGTCTGTGCCTGCAGCTGCTCCAGCCCCTCAGGTTGGTGCCGCACGGCCGAGAGCTCCAGGTCGCCGTCGCTGCTGTCTGCGGGGATGCGCGGGGTTGAGCGGGATCCCCCCCCGGCGTCCCCCTCACCGACAGCTTCGGGGCTTTTTCGGGGGGTTTTGGGGCAGGCACCAGCTGGGTGGCTTTGGGGGTGAGCGCCGGGCGCCCCATGGTCCCCAGGGAGGGGATGCGATGGTGAGAAAATCGCGGCATCCCGCACCTTACCCGCCTGGACCTGGCCGTGCTCGGGAACAAACCAGGAATCCCCCAAACCTGGCAAAACCTGGCAGCTCTCCCCGTCACGATGGGGAACTCACCCGGGGCGGCTCCATCCGCTGCGAGCTCCGGGTTTCGCCGCCCGGGCGAGGAAACGGCTCCGTCAGCGCTTGGAGGGCTTCCCGGGAGCTGCTGGACTGTGCCCGCTCCGGCAGCATGATCCCGGACCATCCCAAAGCGTCCCGGAACATCTCAGGTCATCCCCACACGTCCCAGAGCATCCCGGAGCATCCCAAACCATCCCGGAGCATCCCGTGCCCAGGCTCCAACCCGCACCACGGCCGCCTCTCGCGTCCTGCTCCCCCCGCCCCGGCTCTCTGCACCCTCCGTGCTGCCGGAAGGTAATTAATAAATGATGCCTCGTTAATGTTTCCAGCCCGGGAAGCCCCCATGGAGCCGTTCGATGCTGAGCGGGGACAGCAGGAACTTCAGGATGGGGAAGGTGGGATGGGGTTGGGGAGAGCCCCGGTCGTGCCGCGTGTCCCCAGACTGCGGGGGGACACCCTGGGGACCCCCATGGGCTGCCGTGGGGGTTACTGGGCTGCCGGGCTGGGGTTGGGGTGCAGAGGGGCGGTGTGGAGCCCCCCGTCCTCCTGGCTGGGGTGGGATCGGACCTGGGAGTCCTCAGAGAGCCGTTTGGGGGGGGTTTGAGGGGTCAGTGCGGGATTGGGGATCCTCAGCATCCCATCTCAGGGGGATTTTAGGGGTTTCTGCAATCTTGATGGTCCCCATTCTGCTATCTCAGGGGGTTTCAGGGCTCGAGGTGGGCTTGGGGGGGTCCCCAGCAACCCATCTTGGGCAGGTTTGGGGATTGGAGGGGGCTTCCCCAGCACCCTGCCCCATGGGCTATAGGGGTGAGTACGGGCTCGGAGCTCCCCAGCAGCCCACTCAGGAGGGTTTTGGGGGGCGGCGTGTGCTCGGAGCCCCCCAGCAGCCCATTTTGGGGTGCTCAAGGGGGAGACCAGGGCCACAGCGTGCTCAATGGGGCCGTGACGCGGCGGTGAAGGGTACCCCAAAACTTCCAGGGTCCACCACAGAGGTTCCCGGAGAGGCACCCACACCACCAGCAGCCCCTCCACGAGGAGCGTCCCCTGGGGTCACGTCCCCGCCGTGGGCACCCCAAAACCGAACCGCAACCAAACCCGGCCCGGGGAGGGTGCCGGGGGTTACCTTCCGCAGAGATGGGCTCCAGGATGCCGAACTGCTTGAGGACAGCGATGAAGAGGAGGATGACCACGGCCACGGCGCACAGCTCCATGCCCTGCATGGCCATGGCGGGCCGGGGGCACCCCGGGGTGGCGGCGGCAGCAGCAGCGCCTTCGGGTGCTGCGGCGGGGCCGTCCCCTGCCCTCCGCCCCCCCGGCCCTGCCCTCCTCCCTTGGCACGCGCCCACGGCTTCGGACACGGTGCTCGCCCTTTTTTCCAATAGTCTCTCGTTTTTTCCAATACTGTCTCCTTTTTTCCTATAGTTTCTCATTTTTTTCCAATAATTTCTCTTTTTTTTTCCAATAGTTTCCCCTTTTTCCCAATACTTTCTCCTTTTTTTTCCAACAGCTTCTCCTTTTTTTCCAATACTTTCTCATTTTTTCCAGTAGTTTCTCATTTTTTTCCAGTAATTCCTATTTTTTTCCAGTAATTTCTTATTATTTTCCAATATTTTATCATTCTCCCTAGAGTTTCTCATTTTTTCCAATACTTTCTCCTTTTTACCAATACTTTCACCTTTCTCCCCCATGTTCTTTTTCCCATAATTTCTCCTTTTTTCCAACATTTTCTCTTTTTTTCAAGTTTCTCATTATTTTCCATATTTTCTCCCTTTTTCCAATATTTTCTCTTTTTTTTCCAGCAATTCCTCTTTTTTTCCCCCAATAATTCCTCCTTTTGTCCACGTTTCCTCCTTTATCCTGATATTTTCTCATTTTTTTCCCCAGTATTTTCTCTCTTTTTTTTCCTTTCCCGATATTTTCTCTTTTTTTTTTTCTTTTTTTTTTTTTTGTATTTTCTCCTTTTCCCCACACTTTCTCCTTTCTTCCTTCGACCCGAACAAAGCTGGGGGGCCAAACGGCTGCTACCTGCCTTCCCCCACGCATCACCCATGGGTGTCCCCTTTGCCCTGGCATCCCTGCACCATTAAAAACACGCCAAAAAAAGGTTCTTTCACCCCCCAACGGGCTGAGGCGGGCAGTAATTACCCCCCAGCAGGGTAATTAACAGCCCCCCCCCCCATGGCCCCCATGGCTGCCAGCAGGCATCGATCCCCGCCTGCAGTATTACCGGGGGCGAGCCATTACCGCCGCTCCCGCGGGTGCGATGAGCGCAGCCCGTGCTCAGCAGAGCGCGGCCGCCCCCGCCGCGGGGGCCAGGGCTTCGTGCCCCCACGGGACCCCCGAGGAGAAAGGGGGGGAGCCAACTCGGCAAGCGCCAACTTGCCAACACGCAATTAGCGTGGCGGTGGCTAATGAGCCCTGACGGGGGATCGATGGGGATGAGTAAGCAGCGCGGGGAGCGGCTGCTGGCACCCGGCCTGGGCTGTGCTGGGGGGGGGAAACTGAGGCATGGGGGGAATCTAAGTTATGGGGGGAACTGAGTTATGGGGGAACTGAGTTATGGGGGTAACTGAGTTATGGGGGGAACTGAGTTATGGGGGTAACTGAGTTATGGGGGTAACTGAGTTATGGGGGGAACTGAGTTATGGGGGGTAACTGAGGCACAGGGGGAAACTGAGTTATGGGGGAACTGAGTTATGGGGGGAAACTGAGGCACAATGTGTTTGTGGGGACTGCGGGTCTGTCTGTCTGTCACCAGGACTGTGCCACCACGTCACTAGGGTTATGGGGACGTGTCCCCATCGGCGCAGGACGGCCGTGATGTCCCCATGGCCCAGGGGACACCTCCCCACCGCCACGGGGCCCAGCCCCAAGCAGGCCCACGGCCGCCCTCTGCCCTCTGCCCTCGCCCCCTCAGGGCCCGTTGCCAAGGCCAGGCCTCGTTGCTAGGGGCGTGGCCTCACCAACGAAGGGCGTGGCTAGTTGCTAGGGGCGTGCCCCGTTGCTAGGGGGCGTGACCACAACCTCAAGGGCGTGTCCAGGCGGGGCGAGCGGGGCTCGTTGCCCCGGGCAACTCGCGCCCAGCGGCCACTTCCGCCGCGCCGCTACTTCCGCTTCCGCCGCCGCCGCCGGAAGTGCCGGGTGCCGTTGCTGTCGCCATGGCCTCAAGGTTACTGCGGGTGAGCGCGGCCCTGCGCCTCCTGCCCGCCGCCACCGCCCGCGCCGCGCCCGTCCGGCACCTCGCCGCGCCCGGTGAGCGGGGACCGGGACGGGAACGGGAACCGGGACGGGAACCGAGAGGGAACGGGAACCGGGCGAGGGGGGGGAGGCCGCGGGCTCCCGGTCTGACGGCGCCGCCCCTCCCGCAGGAGACCTCGCCAGCGACCAGGAGCAGGCGACGGGGCTGGAGCGGAAAGTGCTGGAGGCCATGAACAAGGGCCTGGTGAGCGGGGGGCGGGGCGGGGCCGGGCCGGGGGGGGGGGGGCCGGGAACGGAGCGGGGGGACTGGGAACGGAGTGGGGGGGCCGGGACCGGGGGGGAGGAGGTCGGGGGGGGGTGATGAGAGCAAGTGGGCACCGTGATGTGGGGCAGGGGAGGGGGGCGGAGTGCTCGGGGGGGGCTCATGGGCCGGGGGCTCACCCTTTGTCCTGGGCGCTCACCCTTTGTCCCCTCTCCCTCCATTTTTGTTCCCCCCCCCCCCCCCCCCCAGGACCCCTACAGCATGTTCCGGCCCAAGCGCTACGCGGGGACCAAGGAGGACCCCAACCTCGTGCCCTCCATCGGCGACAAGCGCATCGTGGGCTGCGTCTGTAAGTCCCCCCCCCCAGTCCCCCCCATCCCTTTGTGTCCCCCCCCCTCATCCCCTTGTCCCTGTCCGTCTGTCCCTGTCCGTCCGTCCCAGCTGCTCTCTTCCCCCCCCCCCCAGGTGAAGAGGACAACAGCTGCGTCATCTGGTTCTGGCTGCACAAGGGGGAGGCGCAGCGCTGCCCCTCCTGCGGCGCCCACTACAAGCTGATCCCCCACGAGCTGCCCCACTGAGGGACCGGCCTGGGGGGGCCGCACCGGACCCGCCTCAGCACCCTGAGGACCCCCCCCCCCCCAGCACCCATCTGGAGTTTTCGGAGCCACGCCGTGCCCCTGCGGCGCTTGTTGTGTTGTTTGTGTGCCCCCCTCGTATAAAAACGAGTTGTGTGTGGAGACCTGGCCCCGCTCATTCTGTACCGGGGTGCAGCACCCATGGGTGCGGTGCGGGAGGGGGCTGCAGGGTGTTGGGGTGGGGACAGCGAGGGGGTGTCGCTCGCCTTTGGGTGCTCCCCCTGTGGTCGGGGTGGTGATGAACGCCCCAGCTGCAAGGGGGAGGAGGGGGAGGGCACCCTTGGGTGCTTGCGACCTGGAAGGTGACATTCGAGGTCGTGGGGTGGTGACACCACCCTGTCAGTATCCCCAAACCCTTTTTGGGGGAGGGGGGGAAAGCGTGGGGGGGGTCTCCTCAGCATCCCCCTGGTGGATCCCTGTGGAGGCTGTGGCTGCGCTGCTGCGTCACCGGCCCCCGGACCACATCCTCCGCTGTCCCCTCTGTGGCGAGGCCGCCTCCCTGCAGGTGTTATTTCATCAGGGTGGCCCCCAAAGGGGACGCCCCCTGCTGGCCGCGCTCCTGGCCTTGGCAGAGGCGCTTCCCGGGGGGGTTTCCTCCAGCACCTTTCCAGGGAGGACGGAGGTGAGGCCGCCCTGGCCTCCGCGGAGGTCGCCGCGCTGTCCCCAGGCCCGTGCCGCTCCTCCCGACCTCCAGCAGGGGCCCAGGACAGGGTGGAGCTGCGGGGCAGCACCGGGGCGGCCTCATCCCCGCGGGACTCCCAGGGGCCTCCACCCAGCGCCTGCCGCCGGGGGTCACCGCGGCCCCGCTGCTCCCGGCGCTGTGCAGCCCCTCCCTGCCACCACCGGCCCCACCTGCGGGGCCTCCCCCCAGCCTCCGGGGCTGCAGAGGCTGGGTTCCGGCACCCAAGGGTGCAGACGGTGGAGGCCCAGGGGCTCCCAGGCTGACCCCTTCCCCCCCGCGCTGTGCTCCCTGCCCGTGACGTCACGCGCGCCGCCGATGACGTCAGGCCGCCCCGCTTTGACGCAGCGCGGGGCCTCCGCGGCGCCTCCTCCAATGGGAGCTGCGGGCGGGCGTGATTGACAGCGCGGAGGGGGCGGGTCGGGGGGCGGTGACGTCGCGCCGGGGCTTCAGGGGAGTGGGCGGGGCGTGGGCGGGGCCACGCGCGGGGGGCGGGGCCTCCCGGCGGCAGAGGGCGCGCGAGGACGCGGCGGGCGGAGCCGCTCCCCCCCCCCGCCCCCCCCCCCACGGGTAGCACGTGAGGCGCGGCGGAGTGCGGCGGTGACGTCACCCCTGTCGCAGAGGGGCGGGGCCGCGCGCCGGAAGCGGGGCGGGCGGCGCGCGCGGAAGGGCCGGCGCGGGGCGGGCGGGCAAGATGGCGGACGGCGACAGCGGCAGCGAGCGCGGCGGCAGCGGCAGCGGCAGCGGCGGGGGGGGAGGCGGCGGAGGCTTCGCGGCGCCCCGGGGAGGAGGCGGAGGAGGGAGCGGGGCCGGCGGCGGAGGCGGCGGCGGGGCCGGCCCCGAGCAGGAGACGCAGGAGCTGGCGTCGAAGCGGCTGGACATCCAGAACAAGCGCTTCTACCTGGACGTGAAGCAGAACGCCAAGGGGCGCTTCCTCAAGATCGCCGAGGTGGGCGCCGGGGGCTCCAAGAGCCGCCTCACGCTCTCCATGGCCGTGGCCGCCGAGTTCCGCGACTACCTGGGCGACTTCATCGAGCACTACGCCCAGCTGGGGCCCTCCAGCCCCGAGCAGCTGGCGCAGGCCGCCGGCCCCGGCGGCGACGAGGGGAGCGGGCCCGGGCCGCGGCGGGCCCTCAAGAGCGAGTTCCTGGTGCGGGAGAACCGCAAGTACTACCTGGACCTGAAGGAGAACCAGCGCGGGCGCTTCCTCCGCATCCGCCAGACCGTCAACCGCGGCCCCGGCGGGCCCGGGGGCTTTCCCGGCGGCCCCCCCGGGCTGCAGAGCGGGCAGACCATCGCGCTGCCCGCCCAGGGCCTGATCGAGTTCCGCGACGCCCTGGCCAAGCTGATCGACGACTACGGGGGCGAGGAGGACGAGCTGGGCGGCCCCGGGGGCGGCGGGCCGGGCGGCGGGGGGCTCTACGGGGAGCTGCCCGAGGGCACCTCCATCACCGTGGACTCCAAGCGCTTCTTCTTCGACGTGGGCTGCAACAAGTACGGCGTCTTCCTGCGGGTGAGCGAGGTGAAGCCGTCCTACCGCAACGCCATCACCGTCCCCTACAAGGCCTGGGCCAAGTTCGGCGGCGCCTTCTGCCGCTACGCCGAGGAGATGCGCGACATCCAGGAGCGCCAGCGGGACAAGCTCTACGACCGCCGCGCCGGGCCCCCCGGTCCCGGCAGCGGCAGCGGCGCTGGCGACGACTCCGACGGCGACGACGTGGACGACGACTGAGCCCCCGCCGCCAGCGCCCGCCGGCCTCCCCCCTCCACTTCCCTCCCTGCCCTCCCCGGACCCCCTTCCCCTCCTCGCCGCGACGGGGAGAAGGGGGCCCCGAGCCCGCCCCCGCCTCCAAGTCCCCCTCCCTGGCCCCCGGCTCCGCCGCCGGAGAGAGGAGAGAGAAACCGGCCCGACCGCAGCCACCGACCGCGTCCCTCCCTCCTCCGCGCACGCCCCGACCTGCGCCGCCGCCGCCGGGACGAGCCACCGGCGTCCCTCTGGGGATGAGCGCCCGGACCCCCCCCCCCCCCCACCTTTCATCCCCCCCTCCGCCTGCTTCAACCCGAGGACTCCGCGCTTTTTGGGGCCGGGGGTGCCCGGATCCTCTCTCCTCTCCCGTCCCGCCCCGACCCCCTCTGTCCGTGTCGGCGTCGTGCCCCCCGCCACCACCGAAACCAGCATCCCGACGCCCCCCGGGGAGCCGCCGCACGCCGGAGCCGTCACCGCCGCCCGGGCGGGGGGGGAGCGAAGGAGCCGGCGAGCTTTCGGCAGCGAGATGCGATGTGGGGGGGCCGTCTCTGGACCAACGTCCATTGTCTCTTTTTTTTTCTCCTTTTTTTCTTTTTTTTTTTTTTTTTTACCCCCCCCCCCCCCCCCCCCTTTGCAGAATCGTTTTGTTTTTTGGGATGCGAACTGCTAAACTCCAGGCGCCTGAACTGGAACCCGTAACTGAGCTAGTGAAAAGCTGGCAGGTTTCTGAAGATAAAGGAACACTTCTCTTGTTTTGATTTTTTTGATGATTTTTTTTTTTTTTCCTCCTCCCTTCTTTTTAACATGGGGGTTGCAAAGAGAGGTAGGCTAGAGAAAAAGCAGGCACAAAGCACAAGGCAAGCTCGACGGATCGGCTGCTGCTCGCTGGAGATCTTCCCCTCCTCTCCAAATAAGGTGGGCTCGAGCGAGCGCCGGGTTGGCAGCGGGAAGGCCAGGCAGGATTCCCCGGGCGGCCGCGAGCGGGGCCGCCGCCGTCGGATGGTTTTTTCAAGCCCCGGCACGGCCGGGAGAGAGCGCGGAGGAGCGGCGGCCGCGTGCGCGCGCGTGTGGGACTTGGAGGCCTCGGCGGGCACGCGCCCGCGCGACGCCGGCGACCTCAGGTGCAGAAAACCCAACCCGCGCGTCTCGGCCCGCGGCTTTTTAACACGAACTCGATGCGTTTCCTCAGTACCTCACGCCGTGGGAACGGCGGGGCCGGCGCCGGCCGGCTCGTTAGCGCGACGCAACCTGTGGGAGCTCCGACGAGCGCTGGGACCGCGCACCCCGGCGGCCGGGGCGTTGGAATTTTTTCCTCTTTTTTTTCCCTCTTTTTTTACCACCTCGCCGTTTCACCAGAGACTGGCTCCTGCCAACGACTCGTCCAGCTGCTCCGGAATAAAAGTGGGGTCCTTTCAGCGATCACCTCTGTTATTAAATGGATTTTCACTCTCAAATGGTCTTTTTTTTTAGCTAATCGGGTCAGTCCTGCCCCTCCAGAAAGGTATTTTTTTAGCCACGTTATCCTAGTAACTTTGAACTGAATGGGGAGCCCGCTGTTCATTCCAAAGTTTCAGGTATTACTGTGTGACACCTTCTAGAGTCTCTAGGACTTTTTAATTTTTTTTCCTCTCATGGTTTTTATTTTTTGGAAACTGTGCATGCCTGCCCTCTGAGCTGCCTTGTTAATTTATTGTTGCGAACCCTTCTGCTGGCGTCCCCCCTCTCCGCGCTCTCTGTTCGCTCCGTATTTATTGGAAGGCGAGGAACGGCCCACGGCGACTCCCCGCGCGGCCCGACGGGGGGATCGGCTCCGTCCCCCGCCCCGAGCCACGGGGACGGCCCCGCGTGGCCGCCCGCCAGCCGCCGCCGCCTCTCGCCGCCCTCCTCGCTGCCCTCCCGTTGTCCGTAGGTCTTTTTAAGGGATTTTTAACGAGAACTTTTTTCTTTTCCTTCCGTTTTTCCTGTTTTTAATTCTTCTCCGTCGCAAAGAACTCGGTTTCCTAAATCATAACGGGAGCAATAGTATTTCTCGATGTCCGAATCACATCCGTACACTCGTACTGTATTTTGTACTGTAAGGCAGCTGTTTCCAGTAATGTCCTGCTGTATTTACCGATGTGTTTTGTTCACACGCGTTCAGTTCTTTGCCGCGGAGAACGCAGCGCCGCGGGCCGGCGGCGAGGAGGAGGAGGAGGACGGAGGCGGCCACGGCCCCGCTCGCCGCCCAGGACGCCGGCTCCGCGCGCAGACCAGCATCTCGTTCCCTCGCTTCGGTGGTGATGGACTTTCTGTTGCTCAGCTGCTGTGAGCCAGTTTGGTTCTTGCAACGATGCAGGCGGTACCTCTCCTTTTGAAGAGGATTATATATATATATATATAAATATATATATTCTTTCTTTTTCTTTTTCTTTTTTTTTTTTTTTTGGCTGAAATTGCAGTAACTAGCCTTACCTTTCTACTCTGCGGTAGCGGCGCGGGCTTCGCGGGCCCGGCTACGCTGTCGATAGCTGCCTAGGAAACACGTGGAAGAGGCAAGAGGCGAATATCACGTACGCCAAAAAAAAAAAAAAATGTCCAACCCACCGCCGCAGACGGCGTTCGCTTTGGCAACCAGAAACCTTTCTCCCGCCGGCGCCAGGCCGGCCGAGCGATGTATCTATGTACAGAAACCTTCCGCAGCTCCATTTGACCTTCCAGCACACAGGTGAGAAGAGCAGAGCGCGTCGGGGGAAGAAATCTCGCAGCAAAAAAAAAAAAAAGGAAAAACAAAGTGATTAACGAAAATCGGTTCATTTTTATTTTTATTTTTTTTTTAAACCCTGCCAGCGGCCGGCGGGAGCGATTCGCAGAGGTGGGCGGGCGAGGAGGCGCTCCTCGTGGTGGGCTTCGGCGGCCGCTTCGTGCTCCGGGAGCTCGCTCCCGAAATCGGCCCCGTGGCGGAGGCGGCGCGCGGCGGGTCGGGCGGGTCGGCCGCCGTCTGCACGGACACACGCACCCGGAGGGGTGCGCGCGGCGGGCTGGGGTTTGTTTCTTTTTTCTTTACGGTTTGGATTCGGTAGAAAACGGGCAAAACGTTGGTTGTATTTTTTGTTGTTGTTGTTGTTATTTTTTTCCGGAAGGGGGAAATCCCAACTTGTCGGAGCTTCCAGATTTCTGTTGCCCCAGAAGGGACGGTTTGAGAGCGCAACTCTATCAGAGCATCTGCTGTACAAAAGGCGATGTAAATCTTGTATAGCACCCCAAAAAAAACTTCGTGTAAATACCCGAGACGTCTGGGCCGATCGCCCGGAGCCCGAGGCGGCCGCAGAGGGGTCCCCGCGGGGATTGCCCCCCCCCCCCCCCCCAAAAAAAAAAAAAACAACCCCGCGGCTCCACTAAAAGTCAAAACTGCTTCAATTTCCCCGCTCCCTCCTGAGAGAAAAGGAAAAACCACGACGGAGCGTCCCCGCCGCGCTCCCGGCCGCGCAGGGCGACGGGCGCGCGAGGCTGGCGGCCGCGATCCCCTCACCGAGCGGCCCCTCGGACGACTCGCGAGGACGGGAGCGAGCGAGCCGCCGAGCTGCTCCGCTCTCCGGAGAGGGGCGGTTCCTCTCGTTGGCGAGAGCCTCGCCGACTTCTCTTTTAGAAAAGAAAAAAAAAAAGAAAAAAGCAAAAAAAAAAAAAAGGCAAAAAAAGAACCGTGAGCGAGTGATGACGGTACTTCAGCCGATGCACAAAGGGATCTCTCAGCAGATATTCGCCCGAGGAGCGCGGCCTCGGCTCGCGCCGCGGGGCCGGGAGCGGTTTCCCGACGGGAAAGGCGCGCGGGGTTCCGACGGGAGCGCGAGGCGTGCCGCGAGGACGAGGCTGCGGGAGGAAGGCTCCCTCATCTTCCTCCCGGAGCCGGATGGCTCGGTCAGGCAGCGCGGTGTGCGAGCTCGGGGTTTGTGTTGGCGTAAGCTCCCGGCGCGCGCCGGGACCTCCCGTCCGGCTTCCGCCCCGCTGGGGAGCGGCGCTCGGGAAGGCACCCGCTGGGACGGACGGGAGCGGGCGCGCCGAGAGCCGGGAGAGAGGGCGGCAGAGGCCGGCGGGCTCGCGGCCCCCGCCGAGCTCTCCCCGCGCCCGGGGCAGCGCGGTTCGGGGAGCTGGCGGTGCCGCTGGCGACCACGAGGCTCGAGGCCGCGCGTTACCGGCCTCGAAAACGCGGCGTGGAGGCACGAGGCCGCCGGAAGGGACGGCCGCGGGTCTGTCCTGCATGCGGCGCGGCGAACGGTGAGCGCTCTCGGCCCCGGCACGCGGTCATCCCGCGCCTGGGGCAGAGCTGAGGAGGTGAAACATCGGGGCGGGCGAGGCAGATCCTCCGCGAGAGCTGGAGGCAGAAAGCGAGAGAGACAGAGAGAGAGAGGCGCCAGGGCCAGGCCTGGCTTCCGCAATATCTGCTGAGAGACCAAAACGTTCACCCCGAAGTACCTTGACGAAAGAAGAAAGTTTTATTCCTCTTATTTTTTTAATGAAAGAAAAAAAAACTAAAGCAAACCATGCACTTTACGCGGCCCAGCGCGGGGCTGCCGGCGCCCGGAGGGGCCCCGTCCCCCTCTCCCACGGCAGCGGGGCCGATTCTCATTCCCTTCCTCTGCGGCCGGCGGGGCGGCTTCGGGAGGCGCCGGGGAGCGGCCGGCGGTTGCCGAAGGCAGGTCCTGGATTTACCACTAGCAAAGATGACGCCCGACGTGACGAACTCCTCATGCTAGCGAGCACTCCTTACCGTAGCAGATTTTTGCAAATGGAGTTTTACAGTCTATATTTAAAGAATTGTATGTTTGTAACAAATAAAAAGTATGCGGAAAAGTGAATGAAAAAAACCCACCCGGCCTCTGCCTCGCTCTTTTTGGGGGGGGGGGGGGGGGTTGGGGGTCGGTGCGGGGGGCTCCTGATTGCTGTGGGGTCCCTGGTGCTGGTGGAAGCGCCCCGAGGGCCGCCTCGTCCCCGAGCTGGGTTCTGGGGGCAGCGCAGCCCCTTGGGGGGCCCCCCCGAGGCGCGGGGACAGCTGGGGTGGGCTGCGGGAGGGGGGGCATCGCGTGCAGCTGGCGGGCGCAAGTGCGAGGAATCGCCCCCGTCGAGGGAGGGGGAGGGCAAAAAGGGTTTGGTGCAAAGCTCGGTGCATACGTGTGGCACGTGCGGGTGCCCACGGCTGTGCTCCCCCCCCCTGTTTTCGCCCCCCCCACCCCCACCCCAGCAGCGCTGCAGCCCACGCCGGGCCCGCGCGCGGTGACGCAGGCGCCGCAGCCCGCGCCGCATTTAGCTCTGCGGCTCCCTGCGGGCGCGGGCTCATCTGAGGACACGGGCGGCAGCCGCCTGCGCACTGAGAGCCGCGGCCGTCACCGCCGCCGCCACCACCGCGCGCAGCCCCCGGGCTCGGGGACCTGGCGTGACCCCGTCCACAGAGCCGGATCCGTGCTGGTGCCTCGTAAAAAGGAACCGGCGGCGTCCCCCCCCGGGTGCCAGCTGCTCCGGTGGGGGCCGGGGGAGGCTGTGGGGGCTGAGGGGGGCTGTGGTGAGCCCCAGGGACAGCTGTGGGGGCTGCAGGCGCCGGCAGCAGTTGTTGTCTGCGGGGCAGGTGCAGGCAGTGGGGTTGGGGGGGGCAGATCCGCTGCTGAGCCCCCCCCATGCACCCCAAAAATGCTGTGGGTGCATTAAGAGGCATGATGCTTAGTGCTGGGGGAGGGTTGGTGGGGAACTGAGGCGTAAGGGGGCCTCTCCTTCTCCTATTCCTCCTCCTCCTCCCCAGCCCATGCTCCCCTACCTCTCCTCCATCGCCTCCTCCCTGGCAGCGTCCGTCCTGCACGTCCTGGGGAGGCAGCCGGGGCGCCCCCTCTCGTGAGGGCAGGTCCGGCTCCGCAGCTCTTTCCATGGGGGATTTTTGCCTCTTTCCATTTTTCTTTTTTTCCTGTTTGGAGAATTCACGGCCACAGCCAGCCTGACGCAGAGCTCCTCTGCACAGGGGCCTGCGCTGCGCTCCCGACGCAGCTTCCACGAGATCCCAAGTCCTGCTCGCTGAACACCAAATTTCCCCACAAAATTCCCCTCCCTGGCTCTCGGTGTGTGCCCAGAGCTTGGCTTTGCAACGGAGCAGGGAAGTCTTTTTTCCCACCTACCATCACAGCCGCCCCAATGACCTGCAGCGGCTCCCGGGAGGAATTTTGGGGCTTTTTCCACACTATTTGATCCCAGCCGTTAGCAGCGACCTTCCCCTCCGAGCCCCTGGGCAAAAAGCCGCCCCTCAGCCCCCCAGCCCCGACCGAAACCCGCACCGGGGGGGGCACCGGGGCCACCCCAGCCCCACCGTGCTCCCCTTTAGGGCAACACCGGCCTTTATTGGGGGAATTTCCTGCGAAAAAAAATAAAAAAAACACCACACAAGGGCGCCCCCTCGGCGTCCCGGGGGTGAATTCCCCTCAGGCCGGGCTGGGAGCCGCGGCCTCTCCTCACGGGGGCGGCGCTGGGGCCTCTCAGGGGGACGGGCGGGCGGACAGACGACGGCCACGGGGCCTGGATCACAACCGGGGGCCCTCCAGAGGCCGTCCCCGGTTCCCGTCCCCGGTTCCCCTCAGGGCCCCTCAGCCGCCCTCTCCCCCCCCCCCAAACAAACAAACAACCCGGGGGGCGGGGAGAGAGAATGGGCGGGAAAGCCTCTTCTCCCCTCTCATTGGCTCCGCCGCATGTCTATTCTCCCAACCCCGCCTCCCTCAGCCGGATCGGCTCTTTCTATTGGCTCTTCGACACGTCACTCCCCCGCGCCGCCCCCCTCCCCTCAGCCCTGCGTGCCGTGTGCAAACCTAAAAAAAAAAACCCCACCAGCCGTTAAACGGGTCGAGGGGCGGGGCCAGCAGAGGGAGCTGGTCGGGAGGGGGTAGCAAGAAGCCGCTCGCCGATTGGTCCGAGCGGGCCGTTCAAATAAGCACGGCGCGCCGTGATTGGCTGCGGGGGTCTCGGCGGCGGGCGTCGCGCTCGGGCGGGTCATTGTCTGGCGGCTCCTGAGGCGGCTCCAGCGCGGACTCGGGCGGCGGAATCATGGTGAGGGGCGGTGGCGGCCGCCGGGCTCGGCCTGCTCCCGGTGGGCCCGGGGGTGGCGGGGGGGGACCGGCGAGGAGCCGCGGGGGGGCCAGGGCCAGGGCCAGGCCCTGTCGAAGGGCCCCGGGCCCTGTCACGGCCTCCGGGCCCTGTCCGCGGTCCCCTTGCCGTTCGCAGCGCCTCCGGTCCTCTCCCGGTTGGAGTCGCGGGGACGGCGGCCCGGCGGCGGCCTGCCCCGTGGTACCGCACGGGCTCCTGGCAGCTCCCAGCCCCCCGCGGTCCCGTGAAGAGGCCCCGCGCGGTGCCCCCCGGCTCCCCCGGGGCTGCGTCACACCGGGGGGTGACCCGGGCGGCCCCGGCCCTGCCGCCCCCGCTGGTTGCTGGGGTTTGGGCACCTTCGTTCTCCGCGGGGGCTTCCTGAGGGGGGGCGGGGGGGGGGGTTGGGGAAGGCAGCCGGGGGTTTAACCCCCTGCGGCACCCGAAACTCGTGGGGAGGGTCCCGCTTCTGCTGCTCCCGGTGCTTGTTTGCTCCCGGTGCTTGTTTACTCCCCGTGGGGCCGTGCTGCTGCCGGGTTTAGGGCCCGGCTGCCGGAGCTTGCGCTGGGCGTTAGGGTTTTGGCTCTCCCCGAAGGACAGGCAGGGGTGGCAGCTCCGGGCTGGAGGTCGCCAAGCTTGTTTTTTTTTTTTTTTTTTTTCTCCCTTTCCGCCTCTCGGTGCCGGGGTGTGTAACTTAAAGCGAGCAGCTGAGGCTAAGGAGGAGCCTGCGCTGGCTGAGGTGGAAGTGCCGGGTGAAGTTATGCAACCCTCGCCTCCCTGCGCTGCTGGGTGCCCCGTAACCGGTGGCTGTGGACGAAAAACTTGTTCTTTTAGCAAGTTTAGGGAGGGGAACGCACTCTGATAACGGCTCAGTGCGGCATCGCCAGGGAGAGCTGTGGGGCCGGGTGTCACACGGGCGCTGTTGGTAAATACCACCGGTGGTGCTGTGAAACCAAGCTGAGAACGGCCGCCAAAGTTTGTTTTTCTCCTTGAAAACGCAGCCTTGGAGGCACACGTTTGTAGAAGGGATGGAAGCAGCTCCCTGCTGCCTCAGAAACAGAGCGAGGTGCGTGGGAGCTCCCGGCGAGCGGCTCCCTGGGGCGACAGGGACCTGTGCACCTTCCCCCTGCTCGCTGGGGGAGTGAAGCTGCTGGGGCCAGGGCTCGTCCTGGATTTAACAGGTCCTGACTCCTCTGGAGAGAGAGGCAGCGGTGATAGATTTAATTACTCTGGTTCTCCGCTAGTAAACTAGCGAGGCTGCATTCCCCGCTTTGCTTCTGCGCTGGGTTATGAGTGCTGCGGCCTTCTGCGGAGCTTTTCCTCAGGAAAACTCCAGGGTTCGGGGATGTCGATGGCCAGCGTGTTTCCCCCAGATGGGCAGGGGCTGACAGCTCGACCTGGTTTGCTTGGGGTGAGGGACTCAAGTGAAAGCCGAATGCACCGCAGGTGTTAATTCCTGGGATTTTCTGGACAGTGCATGCCGGGCGGCGTAACCTGCCAGCCTCCTCCAGCCTCGCTTCCTGGGCAGAGGAAGAAGTCCCCGGGCTCAGGAGGAAGGCCGTGATGAGCTGCGATGGTGGGCAGCCGGCGCGAGGCTTCTCCTCCCCGGGATGGGGACAGCTCAGGACTCGCGGCCCCTCGTGTCCGACCCCTTCCCCTTCTGCTCGAATAACGAGCGAGCAGGAAGCTGCCAGCTGGGGGGCCCGACAGGGAAGTCGCGGCGCTGGCCAATAAAAGCTCGCAGTGCGAGCACCCAGTGCTCTTTTCCAAAGCTGCCTCGCCAGGAAAGAGAAGCCCAGCCGAAAATATCCCTCCCTGAGTCTTCTGCGCCAAGGTTGGAGGCCTTGCACCGACACGAGGAGCTCAGCTTCCTGCTCGGGCTTCCCAGAGCCGCACCAGTGAGGGGATCCTCAAGCGTGGTGCCTCAAAATGCTTCGCACGGGTCTCCCCGAGCTCCCTCGGTGTAAGGAATCTCGCCCTCGCTGCCCTCCCGAAGGAACCGGAGCCGGCCGCTCCCCAAGGAAGCCCCGTTTCGGTGCCAGCTGCCAGAACGCCGCGCGCTTACCAGGTGCCAGCTTTCCCTGAGCAGGGAGGAGCGGCCGCGGCCTCGTGCTTCACGCTGCAGGAAGCTGGCCCCGGCTCCGCCACCTCGCCCAGCACTGCTCCGCTTCCAAATTAAACACCTTCCCCGTGCAGCTTGGCGTGCGTCTTTGTGCTCTGTGCTGGGGCCCAAAGGGAGCTCTGGATCCCGTGGCCGCTTCCCGCAGAGCGGGACGGGCGGCTGCTGGCTGGCCCCAGCTGGCTTGCAGCCAGCCCTGCTCCCATCGCTTTCAGAATGGGATGGCGTTGGGGTCAGGACGGCCCAGCCCGCCCGCACCTTAACTAAAAATTGCCTCCCCTGCGCCCCTCCCAGCCTCCGGGAGGCTCTTCCTGTCAGAATTAGCGACTTCAGGCTTGAATTAGCGCCTCACTCCCATGATCCTGTTTAGGCAGATGTGAGAGAGCCGCCCGCACGTGGCCGCTTCCTCCTCGTTCCCCCCCCGGCTCCCAGAGCCGCACTCGGGGCTTTGCAGGACGCCTGTGGCAGGGAGCAGCTCCCAGGAGAAGGGATCGCCCTGGAAACGCGCGGGGCTGAGCCGCGAATCCCGGCGTTCAGAAAGGCGTGCTGCCGCATGCCCGACGGGAACCGACCCCAAATCCTAGATTTCTCCCAACTGCTGCTGCGAAACAACAACTGCTCTCTGCTGGTTCTCCCCCGTTTGCCGCCTTCTGGAAAAATAATGGGAATAGCGGTAACAGGAAACGTAAAAATTCCGCTCGCCTGGTAGCGGAAACGCACCCGGGGCTGCTCTGAAAGCAGCGGGCCCGGCAGCACGCGTGGAAAATTATCACGGGGTGGGGGGCGAGAACCGAGGCGGCTTCGTCAGCGGGCGCGCTCGCAGGGGCAGGACTAACGAGGGCTCTGTCTCCGCAGGCTGGTGGTAAAGCTGGCAAGGACAGCGGCAAGGCCAAGGCCAAGGCGGTGTCCCGCTCCCAGAGAGCCGGGCTGCAGGTAACGTGCGGCCGCCTCGCGGTCCCGGGCTGTGAAACGTCGCGGAGGTAACGAACCTCCTGCGTCCGAGGGGCGGGGTGCCACAGCCCTTTTTTGTTTTCCCCTGTTTTAGCACAACGACGGCGGGGCACTTCTGCTGTTGTCGTTTCTTGCCCCGCTTCCAGCGCCGCCCTGGCTGTGGCGGGGCGGGGAGGCCCTCGCTGGGCGGGGGCGCTCGCTCCCGGCTCTCAGCGGGAAGGATCCGGCCTGGGGCTGGCCTGGAAGGCTGCGGGCATCGCTTGGGGGTTGTGGGGTACCACAGCGGGTGCGTGGGGGGGCTCTGCTGGGCCATTCACCCAGTTCTGTGCCCCTCTCCCCTGTGTGCAGCGCTCCTCGTCGTTAAACGGGGGCTAAAATTTGTCTCGGTGTAGGAACTCTGTCCCGGGGCGGGGTCTGGGGGAAAACGGCCCCGGTGCAGCCCGGTACCGGCACGCACGCGGGGTGGGGATCCGGTACCTGGTGCTCACCCCGTCTCCGTTGCTTCCTCTCCAGTTCCCGGTGGGCCGCATCCACAGGCACTTGAAGACCCGCACTACGAGCCACGGGCGAGTGGGCGCCACCGCCGCGGTGTACAGCGCGGCCATCCTCGAGTACCTCACCGCCGAGGTGAGGGCGCGGCAGCCGCTCGCCTTCCGGGAGCAGGCCCACCTGTGAGGGCGTTTAATCCCAAGCTGTCGGATTTCGTTCCGGTTTTATTCCCCGACAATTCTTCTTGTTGCGCTGATTTTCGTTTTGGGGAGGCGGCTGGGGTTTCTGCTGGGTTTATAACAGGGGGAGGGGGGGAAAAAAAAAAACTCGGGAAGATTTTCTGGAAAAAATTCTGGTGACACGGGGACAGGCGGGCGCGGTGCCAGCGCTCCGCACGCCCGCCGGCTCCAGCGGCGCGTGTGAGGAGGGGAAGAGCTTTCGGCTCCTCCTGGCACTTGGAGGTGCTCTGAGCCCCCTCTGAGGTTCGCGGCGCTGCCGGTCTCTCGCCAGGTGCTGGAGCTGGCAGGCAACGCTTCGAAGGATCTCAAGGTAAAGCGCATCACCCCCCGGCACTTGCAGCTCGCCATCCGCGGCGACGAAGAGCTGGACTCCCTCATCAAAGCCACCATTGCTGGGGGAGGTAAGCGGGGCCGTGGGGCTCCTCCGCTCCTTCCCCTGGCCGTGCGGAGGGGCAGGAGGGTATTTTGGGGCAGAATTCAGCCCGGTTCGCCAGCGCGGTCGCTTTGGGCTGGAATCCGCAGCGACGGGCGGTGCTGGGGAGCTGCCGAGAGCTCGCCCCTCAGCTCCGGGCTTCCTCGCTGCCGCTCCTCGCGGGCTGTTGGATTGTTTTTGTTTTTTTTTTCCCCATCTGGGCTTTCCCAGGTGCGTGGCGAGCGGCATGCCTGCCCTGCTGCGTGCCGGGAGGGTCCCCGATCTCCTGCGATCCTCGCACCACCTCTCTGAGAGGCTTCTGCTGGGGCAGCCTCGCTCCTTCCCGAAGCGTGGGCCTCAGAGCTCAGCTTCTCTCCCCCCGAACCCTGCGTCCTTTAGCGTGGGGGGAGCTGCCTCCCCCTCCAGGATGGCAGATTTATGGCAGGATGGGAGGGAAGAGGGAATTCCCGGCGGCTAAGCACGTTGTGACGCCGGCGGCAGCCCTGACGCGTTGTTCTCCCCGCAGGCGTGATCCCCCACATCCACAAGTCTCTGATCGGGAAGAAGGGACAGCAGAAAACCGCGTAAAGGAGTCGTAACCAGCCCGCGTCCTCCCTGTCGTTGTACTGTAACCGGGACAGAAGAAAGCCGGGGATATGTGGAATTTTTTTTTAAGGAATAGTTCGATGGAAGAGCATAGACAATTGACTGTAGACAGGAGCAAACATTTGTATGGTCTTTAGGTTCAAAGTTTGACAAAAAGTTACCTTGTCACGTGGCAGCGATTCGTGTGGTGATTGGCTAGGTTTCTCCCGTGTGTTTTATACAAAAATGGAACGGATAAACCATTTTTTACAAAACCTGCTGTCGGCGTGTGGTGTTGAGGGCCCGGGGGGGTGCACCGTGGCTCTTGTAAGCCCCTGGGGGGGTGGGTTTAGGTGGGGCTGTTTCCGCGGGAGATAACGCTGTGGGGGTGCGGCGTTATCGCGGAGCTGGAGGAAGGCGCTGAGAAGTGAGATGGGGAGCCAGGTCCCGCCGGGAACCTCCCCGGGCTCCTTTCCAGCCTCCGAGAGTTGCAGCACCCGCGGGGGAGATGTCAGGAAAAGCGGGGCACCCCCCCCACGTCCCCAGAGGACGTGTCCCCCCAGATTTCCCCCCCTCCACTGGCACGGGGGCCTCCAGGGGCCCCCCGGGCCCTGGGTGGAGGTCTGGGTGTGGCGCTTTCCCACCCCAAATGCAAATAGGGGCGGCCACGCCCCCTATGCAAATGTGCGGGCGGGAGGCCCCGCCCCCAGCCCGTGTAGCTGGTGGGGTGGGGCGGGAACTGGCCTGGGGTGTCCATCTGTCCTAATTATGGGGGGTTTGGGGTGTCTGTCTGTCCTAAATGTGTGGGTCCAGGGTGTCTGTCTGCCCTAAATATGTGGGTTCAGGGAGTCTGCCCTAAATATGAGGCTTGGGGTGTCCATCTGCCCTAAATATAGGGGGTCCAGGGTGTCCGTCTGTCCTAAATACGTGGGTCTGCGGTGTTTGTCCCTCCTAAATATGAGGGTTGGGGTGTCTGTCTGTCCTAAATCCATGGGTCCAGGATGTCTGTCCTAAATATGAGGGTTGGGGGTATCTGTCTGTCCTAAATGTGTGGGTTTGGGGTGTCTGTCTGCCCTAAACATGTGGGTTTGGGGTGTCTGTTTATCCTAAACACGTGGGTTCACGGTGTCTGTTTGTCCTAAACAGGTGGCTTTGGGGCGTCCGTCTGTCCTAAGCACATGCTCCGAGGTGTCTGTCCGTCCTGGGCGTGCAGGTTCCGAGGGTTTGTCTCTCCCAGGTGTGTAGGGCGCTGGGGTGTGTCCGTCTGTCCTGGTCGCTATCTGTCCCAGGTGTGTGGGTCCTGGCTGTCCGTCTGTCCTGGGTGTGGGGATCCCACCTGAACTGGGTGTCTGCGGGCTGGCTGGCTGGCTGTCCTGGGCACGTGAATCGTGGGTGTGCATCTATCTCGGGCATCTGTCCTGGGCGTGCAAAGCGTGGGTGTGTATCTATCTCGGAGATCTGTCCGTCTGTCCTGGGATTCTGGGTGTCCATCTACCTGGAGCATGTGGGTGCCAGGTATCTGTCTGCCCTGGATGTCTGTCTTGGATGGGGGGGGGTCCCTGGTGTCCATCCCTCTTGTGTGGGCAGGTTCCTGGTGTCCTTCTGTCCTGGGCACGGATCCCAGGCGTCCATCCGTCTTGTGAGGGGCTCCTGGTGTCCATCTGTCCTGAGAGCGTGGGTCCCAGGTGTCCGTCTGTCTTGTACAGCGGTCCTGGCCGTCTGTCCGTCCTGAGCAGGCAAGCCCCTGCTCTCCATCCACCTTGGGGGGGGTGGTCCGCAGGTGTCCGTCTGTCCTGCTCGAGCAGCTCCCCCCACGCACCCCGCTGTCCATCCGTCTGACCTGCCCCGTCCGTCTGTCCTGACCCCACACCACGGGCCCGCCCCGTGGCCGTGCTGGCGCCGGGGAGGCAGCGCCGGGCCCACACCTGGCCGCGGGGCAGGGCCGGGCAGCGGCGGCGTGTGCGGGGCCGGCCCCAGCGCTGCAACCCCCGCGGCCCGTTGCGTCAGGCGGCCCCCGCGCCCGGCACAAGATGGCGGCGGGAGGCGCCGGGCCTACGGCGGGGGAGGGGGGGGGGTAACCGGGGCGGGCGGGGACGGGTCGCGAGGGCGGGGGGGCGAGGCCCCGGTGAGGCGGGGGGGCCCTGGGGGGGGGTGGAGCACCGGGGGGGCGCCGCGGGCCGCACAATGGCGGCGCCTCAGGCGCGCAAGATGGCGGCGCCCGGGAGGAGCCGTCCTCGCCGCCCGCCCGCCGCCGCCGCCGCACTGCGCGTGCGCTGCCCTTTTCCCCTTCCCCCTCCCTTCACGGCCGTGCGCATGCGCCCGCCGCGCCTCCCGCCGCCGGGCACAGCGGGCGGGTCCATGTGGCCGGGCGGGGGGGGAAGCGAGCCGGGGGGAGCCGCTCGGTGCCCGCTCCGCCGCGGGGCGAGGGCACGGAGGGGCGCCCCGGCCGCGTTACACACTGAGCTAACGGCTCGCTTCCCCGCGGGCTGCTCGGAGGAGCGGCACCGCCGAGGGCAGCGCTCGGCGTTACGTAACCCGCCCCCCCCCGCCCGCCCCTCGTGGTCCCGCCTCCCCGCCCCGCGGCGCGCGCTGCGCACGCCATTGGCCGGCGCCGCCGGGAGGGGCGGGGCGAGGAGGATATAAATAGAGGCGGGGCGGCGGGCGCCCTGCTCAGTCCGCCGCGGCCGCCGAAGCTGCTCGCCCTCGCTCCGCCCGCCGGCTCCGCCCCGCGCTCTGCTCTCCGCCCGCCCGCCTCCCCGCCGCCATGAACGGGCAGCTCAACGGCTTCCACGAGGTGTTCATCGAGGAGGGCACCTTCCTCTTCACCTCCGAGTCCGTGGGCGAGGGGCACCCAGGTGCGGGCCCGGCCGGGCCGAGGCGGGCAGCGCGCAGGCGCGAGGCCGCTTCAGCGAGGGGAGGGGGGGAGGAGGAGGAGGAGGAGGAGGAGGAGGAGGATAAAAGGGGGGGGGGTCGCGCGCGCGGCCGGCTCGGGGAGGGGAGGGGGGAGGCGATGACGCCACCGGGCGCGCGCGCAGTGGCGGGGCGGCGCGCGCCGCATTGCGGGCCCGGCGCGCACGTGGTTCCCGCGTGGGGAGGGCGGGGGGGGCGGGTGAGAAAAAAGGGGGGGGGGGGGGAGGTTTTGTGGTCCCCCCCCCGTGGGGGCTCCGTGCCCGCCCTCGGGGTGATGCCGCCGGGGGGGGGGGGGGGGGGGGCCGGCCGTGAGTCACCGCCGTGACTAAGCAGCTTCCGGGCCGCCCTGAGCACCGGGCGGACACCGGTGTGTCCCCCCCCCCGGGATGTGGTCCCCACCCCGTTCTCGGCCCTTCGGCATCCTCCCGGGCTGCCCCCGGCTCCAGTGCTCCCCGTTTTTGGGCACACGCTCGGGAGCAGCCTCCAGCAGCTCTGCCCCCCCCCCCCCAACCGAATCCCGTTGTCATCGTTTTCCAGCCCCCAGCTCTCCCCCCCCCCCTCCCCGCGGCCGCCCTCGTGCTCCTTCCCCCGCCCGGCACCGGAGCTGCGGGGGCCGTCACGTGCCGGCGGCGGGGCAGGAGAGGCGATGAAGCAAGGCGGGCACGAGGCACGGCGTGCCCCTCTTATCGCCCCGCGGGTTGAAGGTCCGTCCCGCTGCCCTTTCACCCCGGGCAGGGGCGAGGGGAGCCTCCTGCAGCCCCCTCCCCGCTGCGGCGCGGCGCTGGCCTCTCCTCCTCTCCTAAATCCGCCCCGAAAGGTCGCCGCCAAGGACGGCGAAGCTGTCTGCTTGCTGTGGGGCCCGTCCGACACCCTGCAATAAAAGGGGGGGCTCCTAGCCCCGAGTAAAGCATCCTGGGTGCTGGGGGGGGCTGGGCTGCTGGTGGGACCCCATTTCCCAGGCTGGGCACACATGGGGGCAGCCGCAGGCACCAAAGAACCCATTGAGAGCAGCCCGCGGGGCAGGATTAGGGCAGCCAGGGCGGTGCTGCCTGGCCCCACGGTGCCATTTCCCTCTCAGCGGTGCCGTAGGTGGCTGAACCTAAGCCCTGACCCAAATGTAACTCGAGCTCCGAGGGTTTAATGGGCAAATGCCTGAAATTCCACGCTAATAACCCGCAGCGGGGACAAGGAGAACGCTGTGTTCGCCGGCTTAATGGGAGGCCCGTGCCCGGCTCGGGCAGCGCAGCGGCTCGCGCTGGCAGCTTACCGTGGAAGCTGCGGAAGGAAGGGCCGCGCCGCGCTGACGGCCCCGTGCCTTCTCCCTAGATAAGATCTGCGACCAGATCAGCGATGCCGTGCTGGACGCCCACCTCAAGCAGGACCCCGACGCCAAGGTGGCCTGTGGTGAGTCGGTGCCCGCCCAGGGAGGCGGCGCGGGGCGGGCAGGGCCGGGGCTAGGGCTGACCTCCCCTCCCCTCCCTTCCTCTTCCTTTCCCTGCAGAAACGGTTGCGAAGACGGGGATGATCCTGCTGGCGGGCGAGATCACCTCCCGAGCCGTCGTGGACTACCAGAAGGTGGTTCGGGACACGATCCGGCACATCGGCTACGACGACTCCTCCAAAGGTGCGTGCTGGGGCCGCTCCCTCGCGGCCAGTGGTGCCGGCGGCCCCGCTCAAATGCTTTTCCCTCCTCAGGCTTCGACTACAAGACGTGCAACGTGCTGGTGGCCCTGGAGCAGCAGTCCCCGGACATCGCTCAGGGCGTCCACCTGGACCGCAGCGAGGAGGACATCGGGGCCGGCGACCAGGTGAGGCTCGGGGCCGCCTCCCGCCGCCCGCGCTGAGCCGGGGGGCGCCGAGCTGGAGCACGCCTCTCCCGCAGGGCCTGATGTTCGGGTACGCCACGGACGAGACGGAGGAGTGCATGCCCCTCACCATTGTGCTGGCCCACAAGCTGAACGCGAAGCTGGCCGAGCTGCGGCGCAACGGCACCCTGCCCTGGCTGCGCCCCGACTCCAAGACGCAGGTCAGGGCCCTACGAAGGCCCCGCTGCGGCCGGCCCCGTTGGAGCTGCCTCGCCGGGGACCCTCGGGGCTGCTTCTCCGCGTCCCCCTGAGGCTCCGGCGTCTCCTCGCAGGTGACGGTTCAGTACATGCAGGACCGCGGCGCCGTCATCCCCATCCGCGTGCACACCATCGTCATCTCGGTGCAGCACGACGAGGAGGTGTGCCTGGACGAGATGCGCGACGCCCTGAAGGAGAAGGTGATCAAGGCCGTGGTGCCGGCCAAGTACCTGGACGACGACACCATCTACCACCTGCAGCCCAGCGGCCGCTTCGTCATCGGCGGCCCCCAGGTACGGCGGCGTCCCGGGGGCCTGGCGCCCCGCTGGTGCGGCACCGTGTGCCGGTGACGACGCCCTCCCTCCCCGCAGGGTGACGCCGGCCTCACCGGCCGCAAGATCATCGTGGACACCTACGGGGGCTGGGGGGCCCACGGCGGCGGCGCCTTCTCCGGGAAGGACTACACCAAGGTGGACCGCTCGGCCGCCTACGCCGCGCGCTGGGTGGCCAAGTCCCTGATCAAGGCCGGGCTGTGCCGCAGGGTGCTGGTGCAGGTGGGTGCCGCCACGGCCCCGTTCCCTGGGGAATGCTCCTCGTGCTGCCGGTGCCTTGATTCCCTCCCATCCCTTTGTGTCCCCCCCCCCCCTCCTCAGGTCTCCTACGCCATCGGCGTGTCCCACCCGCTCTCCATCTCCATCTTCCACTACGGCACGTCCCAGAAGAGCGAGCGGGAGCTGCTGGAGATCGTCAAGAAGAACTTCGACCTCCGCCCCGGGGTGATCGTCAGGTAACGCGCGGGCGGAGCGCGCCGCGGGGGCGGGCGGGGGGGCGGCGGGCGGGTGGCAGGCGCCGAGCGCGCGCGGTCCCCTCCGAGCGGCTCCGAGCGGTGCGGCCGCGGGTGCCCGAGCAGAATTGCACCCGGCCGGAGCCAGCCGCCCGCGGGCACCGCCTCGTGCCGCCGCTGGCCGTCGGCGCCACCTCTTCCGCACCTGGAAAACGGCCGAGGTAAAGGCCAGGAGCAGCCTTTGGGCTGGGACACGAGCCGCTTAAGCCGGAAGATAAGTGCTTTTTCGGGCGGACCGGGTGCTGCTGAGGGGTAAGTATCCGCCGGCAGCTGAGCGCCGCGCGCTTGCAGCTTCTCCGCCTTGTTGGGGGCGGCCGGGGAAGCTGCAACCGCCCCGGGCAGGGGGAGCAGGACAGGGCAGGCGGCGCCCGGCCCCGCAGGCAGGGAGGTGTGAGCGTGGCGGTGCCTGGACCCTCTCACTGAGCGCGGGACTTGTATATTCCAGGGATCTGGATCTGAAGAAGCCCATTTATCAGAGGACTGCAGCCTATGGCCACTTTGGTAGGGACAGTTTCCCCTGGGAAGTTCCCAAAAAGCTAAAGTACTAAAAAATAACAAGTGTTAGGCTTTTTTCCCCACTCCTGTTGGCGTAGGCTACAGAGAAGCTTTCAGGCTCTGGGGGAAAGAGCTCCTCTGCCCTCAGCTCTCCTGTCCTCCCTCTGCTCTCGCCCACCGCTGTCTGTCGCCAGGATTTCGGTTGCGTGGGGACCACACGCGGCCTCGTGCCTCTCCCCGGGCCCCCCCCGGCCCGCGGGGGCGAGCCCCCTGCCCGCCCCACGGCTGCTGTGCACCCCCCCCCCTTGGCTTCTTTTTAATCTCGTGACGTCTGAGCTCCGAGACGGTGCCCCCCAAACTCTCCCTGTCCCGCGGGGGCTTCCCCGCGCCCCCCCGGGTCCCGCCGGGACCTCGCTGGTGCTGGTTTTGTTCTTAACCGGATTTTAACCTCTCTGCTCCCACCTCTTTCTCTCTTCCCCTCTCGGAGGACGTACGTGACACGGGGCTGGGGGGGGGCAGGCGTTAAAGCTGAGCCCACCCCCGTCCCACATGCGGGTTTGGTACCAGAGGAAACCTTTTTCTTTCTTTCCTTTCTTTTTTTTTTTCTTTATAAGAAAGCTGAAGTTGAACCCACAACTGCACAACCCCCTCCTCCCGCCCGAGCTCTGCGCTGGGGGGGCTCGGCCGAGCTTTTTGGGGGGGGAAAGGGGGGGGAATCGGCCCTTCATACTTGAACGTTTTTTCTAGTGGTGTATTTATTGTGTGCTGAGGCGCGGGGCGTGAGTACAGAGAAGCCCCCGGGCTCAGACGGCAGCTCTTGATTTTCCTGAAAGCCCCCCCCGCACCCCGACCCCGCCTTTCCCCCACCCCGGGAGGCCGCAGCGGCCTCCGAAACGGGGTGAAAAAGGAGGGGATTGGGTCGTCCTGGGGGAGATGGATGGGGGCAGGCAGCCTGGGGTGGCTGTCCCCGGGAGCGCGGCGCATTTGGCCGGTGTGGTACAGAGAAGCCGGCTTGTTTACCTGCCCGCCCCGGGGCCCGCGCCCCAGCGCCCGCCTCAATGGGGTGGGGGTGGCGGGGGGGGCTTTCTCTCTTTTTCTCTCTTTTTTTTTTTTCCTCTTAATATTTTTCTGGAGGTTTTATTACGTTTGTTTCAATTTCACTGATTCCAAAAAAAAAAAAAAAACCAACACGAAAACCGACTCAATAAAACTGCTAGGTTCTACCTCCCTGCCTCAGCCTCTGCCTGGGGGGGGAAGCGAAGGGAAAAAAGCGTGCGCGCGGGGTGGGTTTAAAAAAAAAGAGACTTTATTGGGGGCGCTCAGAGCTCGGGGGGCGCCTGCCCCTCGCCCTCGGGCCGTGCGCCCTCCTCTTCCTCGCCGCGCCAGTTGGCGAAGGCCACCTCCTGCGCCAGCTGCTCCAGGGGCGGCCGGCCCAGCGCCAGGTTGCGCAGGGAGATGAGGGTCATCAGCGCGCTGCGGGGAGCGAAAAGGTACCAATTGAGGGGGGGGGTGCAACAAAAAAATGCCAAAAAAGCAGATTTTGGGGCTCACCTGCGCCGGAAGAGGTAGTACTTCCTGCGGAGGAAGCGGTGGAGGCGCTGGCCGAGGCTGGCCTCCCGCCGCCGCCCCAGCTCCTCCAGGCGCCGCTGCCGCCGCAGGAACGCCGCCACCACCGGGTCCGTCGGGGCCCCCGCTGCCAGCGGCTCCCCCAGGATGGGCCACAGCTCGGGGGGCAGCGGCTCCGTCTCTGCGGGGGGCGTGGGGCTCAGTTTTGGGGTGCATGTGGGGATTTGGGGGGCTCCCCACCCCAGGTTTGGGGGACGTGGGGCTCAGTCTTGGGGTGGTGTAGGAATTTGGGGGTCGCGGGGCTCAGGATCAGGGTCTGTGAGGATTTGGGGGGCTCCCCATCCTGGTTTAGGGGGGGCATGGCGCTCAGTATCAGGATCTGTGGGGATTTGGGGGGCTCCCCATCCTGGTTTGGGGGGGGTGGGGCTCAGTTGTGGGGTCCGTGAGGACTTGGGGGGCTCCCCACCCCGGGTTTTGGGGGGCCAGGGCTCACCGGTGCCGTTCTGCACCCGCTCTCGCAGCTCCTGCAGCCGCGTCAGGTTCTTCTCCAGCGCCAGTGCCGTGGTGTTGACGTAGGTGTACATGTAGCAGGAGGGCTCCGGCGACACCGTGTGCACCTTGTGGTACTCCCCGGGGGGCACCTTCCGCAGGGGGGGGACGGCATGGGGCCGTCACCCCCCCAGGACCCCCCCGACCCCCCCCCCCCCCACTCACCTGCAGCCCCTCGCCCTCCCGCAGGCTGTGGTTGCGGCGCTGCTCCACCAGCTCCACCAGCACCTCTCCCCGCAGCACCCGCAGGCTGGTGTTGCCCAAATCCTCACTGACGAAGTTCTCCAAGTGCAAGCCTGCGCCCGACAGCGAATTATGTAGGGGCTGGGGGGGGGCCTGGCGAGCTCCCAGCCCCGCTCCCCGCGCCCTCACCGGGGAAGTCGGCGATGAAGACGACGTCCGTGTGTCCGTCCAGGCCGCTCTCCAGCTCCTGCAGCCGCTCGCGCCACGGCGACAGCTCCAGCAGCAGCGGCAGCAGCCAGGGCGTGCGGCGCCACGGGGACCACTCGGCGCGCACCAGGTCCACCCGCGGGTCCACCAGCCTGCGGCACGGCGCTGTCAGAGCCCCCCCCGGACCCCACAAAGCCCCCCGGCCCCCCCCCCCCCCAAACCCCAGCCCCCCCACCTCTGCTGGAAGCGGTCGTTGATGGAGACCCAGATGTCGAAGTAGATCTGGGGCTGGGAGATGTTGTAGCGCGGCAGGATGGCGCTGAGGCACGTCGAGTACTGCTTCAGCATGTCCGCGTGGTCCTTCCAGCGCCGGCTCTGCGTGAACACCTTCTCGGGGGACCCCACCCCCAAAAAAATATCACCGGCTGGGCCCCCCTGCCCCCCCCTTTCCCCCACCCCTGCCCCCCCCCGCTCACCCCCGGCTTGAGGTAGCCCACCTCCCCGGTGAGCCCGTCGCGGTACGTGATCTTGACGTGCTGGTGGAAGCGCGAGTGCACCATCATGTCCCACGAGTAGCCGTACAGCCCGTTGGTCCAGTTGTTGTAGCCCTGGGGGGGCGGCGGCAGGGGTCGGTGTCCTGCCCGCCCCGTGGTGACAAGGACGGGACCCCCAGCGGTGTCCCCGTACCCACATGTGCCCCCCCAGCATTGTCCCTCTCCCCCTATGTGCCCCAAGAAATGTCCCCATACCCCTATGTGACCCCCACCAGTGTCCCCATATCCCCAGCTGTGTCCCCACGCCCGTACGTGCCTCCCACCAGTACCCCAGTGCCCCCACCAGTGTCCCTATACCCCTACGTGCCCCCCACCAGTGTCCCCATGCCGCTCAGCAGTGTCCCTATACCCCTACGTGCCCCCCAGCTGTGTCCCCAAACCCCCCAGCAGTGACCATGTGCCCCTATTTTCCCCCACACCAGTGTCCCCATACCCCCAGCGGTGTCCCTACAACCCCCACCAGTGTCCCCATACCCCCACCAGTGTCCCCAACCCCACATCCCCCCCCCACCAGCCCAGCATCACCCTCGTGTGCAACGCCCCCCCAAGCAATGCCCCCCCACATCGCCCCCCCCCCCCTTCACCAAAACCCCCCAAAATGCCCCCAAATCGCCCCCACCTGGGTGATGAAGTGGGAGTAGGGCAGGAAGAGCTGCTCCGCCACGTAGAGCAGCGTGAAGGCGGCCGCCAGGTGCTGCCGGGGACGAAGCCCCCCCCGCGCCCCCCCGGCTCCCCCCTCCCCGTAGTGACAATCGGGGCTGTGCCGGGGGGGCTCGGTGCTGGGCAGCCCCCCCCGGAGCCACCGCGGGCAGCGGGCGCAGAGGCGCCGGGGCCAGCTGGCGTCGCAGAAGAGCCCGCTGCTGGCCAGCATGGTGTAGGAGAACATGCCTGGGGGGGCGACGGGACACGTTATTAGGGCCCCCCGAGCCCCCCCAGCCCGCCCCCGGGGTGCTGCCCCCCCCCCCCCCTCACCGATGCTGAAGAGCTGCGAGTTCATGCAGTGGAAGTAGGTGACGAAGACGAGGGCGAGCGGCCGCGTGGCATCGAAGAAGAGCAAGAAGCCGGCGGAGAGGTCGAGCGCCAGCCCCCCGCCGTGCACCACCAGCAGGCTGGTCATCTCCTCCGACAGCACCAGCCTGCCGCGTCACCGTCATTGTCACCGTCATTGTCACCCCCCCCCCCCCCCCCGGAGCCCCCCCGGAGCCCCCCGCTCACCGAAAGGGCGCGAAGAGCCAGTGGCGCCCCAGGGAGCTCATGGAGTAGCCGCCCACCCAGTCGGCATCCAGCTTCTTCAGCCCCGCGATGAAGTAGACGATGAAGATCTGCAGGGGGCCGGGGGGGGGGGGGGGGGGCGGTGAGGATGGGGGGGTGGCACACGCGGGGATGTCCCCCTGTCACCTGTGCGTCCCCGGCACCCACCTGGGCGCGCAGCAGGGTGTAGTTCCACAGGGGCACGTGGGCGTTGCGCTTCTGTGGGCGCAGGAGCCCATCGATGGACCTGGGGGGGGGGGGGGGACACGGCGCTGGGGGGGGTGTGGGGGGCAGGGGACACCGCCACAGGGACACCGGGGCTTGTGCCCCTTGGGGGGACCCCGAGCCATGAGGAACCATGGGGACACCAGGGCTTGTGACACCATGGGGGGGACCCCGAGCCACAGGGAACAACCATGGGGACACCGGGGTTTGTGTCATCCCGGGGGGACCCTGAGCTATGAGGAACCACGGGGACACCGGGGTTGTGTCACCCGTTAGGGTACCCTGAGCCATGGGGACACCGGGGTTTGTGTCACCTGTTAGGGGACTCTGACACATGGGGAACCACGGGGACACCGGGGTTTGTGTCACCTGTTAGGGGACTCTGACACATGGGGAACCACGGGGACACCGGGGTTTGTGTCACCCCTTAGGGCCCCTTAACCACAGGGACCCTGATGTCCCAGGGGGACACCAGAGCCCATCCCACCCCCCTGGGGACACCGAGGCCAGTGCCACCCCCAGGTGACCCGCACCCATTACCCACCCCCCCCGGCACCCCGCACCCTCCCCGACCACCCACCCCAGCACCCCCACCCCTTATCCCCCTTACCCCACCGCACAGCATCGTTCCCCCCCCCCCCCCCCCCCCCCATGTCCCCAGGCGTCCCCGTGTCCCCGTGCCCACCAGTAGCGGTCGGCGCCCACCAGGGCCAGCTGGAAGGCCAGCAGCCCGTAGAGGTACGAGTGGTTGTTCCACGTCGTCTTGTCCAGCAGCAGCAGGTACCAGTAGGGCCCCAGGAAGGCCAGGGTGCTCAGCCGGTAGCAGAACCCCACCATGATGCCCAGCGCGCCTGTCGTCACCCGCTGTCACCCGCTGTCACCCGCTGTCACCCCCTGCCACCCCCCATCCCCTTCGCTGCCCCGGTGTCTGGCCCCATCCTGTCCCAGCACCCGCTCCCCATGGGGTCCTGTGGCACCCAGCCCCGTGTCCCCGTGTCCTTGTCCCCATTGTCCCCCTGTCCCCATTGTTCCCCTGTCCCCGTTGTTCCTCTGTCCCCATCATGGTGGCCGCCCACATGTGCACTGTGCCCGGTGCCACCCAGCTGTCACCGTGTCCCGGTGTCCCCACGTCCCTGTCCCCAACATGGCCATCCCCGTGTGCCCCGTACTTGTCTCCATCCCACCCTGATCCATGTCCCTGTGTCCCCATGTCCCCACATCCTGATGTCCCTGTGTCCTGATGTGCCCATCCCCATGTCCCTACATCCCCCCCAAGTCCTGATGTCCCTGTGTCCCCATGTCCGTGTCCCCATGCCTCCACATCGCTGTGTCCTGCTGTCCCCACCCCCACATCCCCATGCCCTTTTGTCCCCATGTCCATGCGTCCTCCTGTCCCCACCCCTGTGTCCTGATGTCCCTGTGTCCCCATGCCCTGTGTCCCTGCCTCCAGATTTCTGTGTCCCTGTGTCCTGTTGTCCCTGTGTCCCCATGCCCCACGTCCCATATCTGGATGTCCTTGTCCCCATGCCCTATGCCACTGCCTCCTGCTGCCCCTGTCCCCAAATCCCTATGTCCTGCTGGCCCTGTGTCCCCGTCCCCTCATTCTGCTGTCCCCATGTCCCCATGCCCCACGTCCTGATGTCCCCGTGCCCTATGCCCCTGCCTCCTGCTGTCCCTGTCCCCACGTCCCTATGTTCTGCTGTCCCCGTGTCCCCATCCCCTTGTCCTGCTGTCCCCGTGTCCCCATGCCCCATGTCCTGACGTCCCTGTCCCCACGGCCCTATGTCCTGCTGTCCCCGTGTCCCCGTCCCCTCGTCCTGCTGTCCCCATGTCCCCATGCCCCATGTCCTGACGTCCCTGTCCCCACGGCCCTATGTCCTGCTGTCCCCGTGTCCCCGTCCCCTCGTCCTGCTGTCTCCGTGTCCCCATGCCCCACGTCCTGCTGTCCCCGTGCCCTATGCCCCTGTCCCCCCATCCTGCTCTCCCTGTCCCCCCGTCCCTGTCCCCGTGTCCCCGTGTCCCCGTACCCAGCAGCATGACGCCGTACACCAGGTACATCCAGTCGAGCGGCAGCGGCCGCAGGCCGGGCAGCAGGGGGAAGCGGCACACCTCCAGCCCGTCCAGGTACCGGTGGTCCAGCCGCGCCAGGCCCCGCTCCTGCGGCACGTCCAGCGCCATCAGCAGCCCTGGGGGGGGGGGGTGGGGGCGCGGCGGGGACACCGTGAGCCACCGGGGGCCGCGGCGGCGGGGTCCCGCTCCCGGTGCCCCGGTGTCACCGCCGCTCACCGAAGGCGGCCCGGAAGGCCCCGAGCGCGGCGGGGTCGCGGGGGCGGTGCAGCAGCCGCACGAGGCGCCCCCAGCTCGCCAGCTCCCGCGGCTCGAAGCCCAGCAGGCGCCGGGCACGGCCCGGGGGGCGCCCACCGGGGGGGGCCCCGCAAGGCACCGGGGGCTCCTCCGGTGCCGGTGTCGCCGCCGCCGTTTCCTCCGCCCCGCGTCCCGCTCGCCGCCGCCGGGCTGGGCCTGGAGGGGCAGAGGTCGGAGGTCAGAGGTCAGGGGGGCAGGGGGCGCGGCGGGTCCCCGCCGCCCTCCCGGTGGCGCCCGGTGCCCGCACCCATCGCCGCCGCCGCCACCGCCGCCATGGCCGGGTGCCCGCCCCCTCGCCACGTCACCGCCACGGCACCGCCCGGCGGCCTACGGCTGCCGGGGAGCGGGGGGGGGGCGATGCCCGGCCCCGCCCCCTGACCTCTGACCCCGCTGCGGTCACCGACCCTCCCCTCCCCCTCCCCTCCCCCTCCCCCGCTCGCTGCCCCCCTGCGGCCCCTCCCCCAGCCCCGTGACCTCTGACCCCACGCCCCCTGCCCCCCACTCAACCCCCCCGCCCCCTGCCCCCCCGTGACCTCTGACCCTTGACCCCTCCCGCTTTCCCCGCCCCCCTCACCCCACGGCGACCCCGCGGGGTTCCCCGACCCCGCCCACCGAGACTTGGCCCCGCCCACCGGGTCTGGCCCCGCCCCTTGGCCCCGCCCCCTGACCCCATCGTGACCCCGCCCCCTGCCCCCGCCCCTGCCCCGGGCGGTGCCGCCGCCGCCGCTCCCGGAAGCCCCGGGCGGGAACGGGACCGGGAGCGGGACCGGAGCGGGGCCGGGCAGCGGCTGCGGCCATGGTGAGCGGGGGGCGGGACGGGACCGGCACCGGGACCGGGACCAGGAAATGGGGAAATGGGGAAGTGCCCCGGGGCCGTTGGGCTGCGGCTGCCGCGGGGGGGGCGGAGCTGGGGGCCCTATGGGGTGCCTGGGGGGGGGTTGGGGTGCCTAGGGGCGCTTGGGGGGGGGTTGGGGCGTCTATGGGGGCTTGGGGGGTGTCTGGGGGGAGCTATAGGGCACCTGTGGGGGCTTGAGGGGTACCTGTGGGTGCTTGGGGGGTGTATGGGGGGGCTATAGGGCACCTATGGGTGCTCGAGGGGTACCTGTGGGCGCGTGGGGGGACGTATGGGGGGGCTATAGGGCACCTGTGGGGGCATGGGGGATGTATGGGGGGACTATAGGGCACCTATGGGTGCTTGCGGGGCTGTATGGGGGGTGCTATGGGTGACTGGGGGGTACCTGTGGGGGTTATAGAGCACCTATGGGTGCTTGCAGGGGTATATGGGGTGCCTATGGGGGTTATGAGGTACCTGTGGGTGCTTGGAGGGGGGTATATGGGGTGCCTATGGGGTGCTTGGGGAGGTTATGAGGCACCTATGGGTGCTTGGGGGTTATATGTTATGCCTATAGGGTGTTTGGGGTGGCATATGGGGCACCTATGGGTGCTTGGGGGGCACCTATGTGTGCTTGGGTGACTATATGGGGTGCCTATGTGCACTTGAGTGCCACCTATGAATGCCTGAGGGGATGTATGGGGTGCCTGTGAAGGGGTTATGGGACACCTATGGGTGCTTCAGGGGGTATATGGGGGACCTATGGGGGGTTACGAGGTACCTCTGGGTCCTTGGAGGGGTTACGGGCCACCTGTGGGTGCTTGGAGGGGGGTATATGGGGCCCCTATTGGGTGCCCAAGGGGTTATGGGGAGCTTGTGGGGTGCCTGGGGATGTTCAGAGCCCCTGTGGGGTGCTGGGGGGCGCTTGGGGTGGGCGTGGGGCAGCTCCAGCTTCTTGGGGGCCTCTGTGAGCACCCACGGGTGCTGGGGAGGCTCCTCGGGGGCTCTGTGGGGTGGGCACGGGGCACCCGGGGGGGTGCCCCCCACCCACCGAGGCGGTGCCGGGCGCAGGCGGACGCCCCGGGGGGCAGCGAGCGGGTGCGGGACCTGCAGCGGGAGGTGGAGGGCGTGAAGAGCATCATGAGCCAGAACGTGGAGCGCATCCTGGCGCGGGGCGAGAACCTCGAGCACCTCCGCAACAAGACCGAGGACCTGGAGGCCACGGTGCGGGGACACTGCGGGGACACTGGGGACATCGCGGGGACACACGGCCGTGAGGAGCGGGGTTGGGGGGGGGTTCCGAGGTCCCTGTTTTGGCCACGTGGTCCCCAGGGTGGCAGCGGGACCCCAGGTGGGGATGGGCTTGTGGGACCTGGGGTACCCCCGGAGTGGCACTGCGTCCCCAGGGGTCCAGGTCCCCAAGGTGGCACCAGGTCCCCAAGGGGTCCCTAGATGTGGGGTACCAGGTCCTCACGATGGCACCAGGTCCCCAAGGTGACACCAGGTCTCCAAGGGGTTCCATATGTGGGGCACTGGGTCCCCAAGGTGACACCAGGTCCCCAGATGTGGGACATGAGGTCCTCAAGGTGGCACTGTGTCCCCATGGGATCCCTAAATGTGTGGGACCGGGTCCCCAAGGTGATACCAGGTCCCCAGGGGGTCTTTGGGTGTGGGGCACCAGGTCCCCAAGGTGGCAACAGGTCCCCAAGGGGTCCTTAGAATTGGGGCATCGGATCCCTAAGGTGACACCGGGTCTCCAGGGGTTCATTAGATGTGGGACATCGGGTCCCCAGGGTGACACCGGGTCCCCAAGAGGTCCTTAGATGTGGGGCACCAGGCCCCCAAGGTGAAACCGGGTCCCCAAGGGGGCCCAGATGTGGGACACTAGGTCCCCAGGGGGTCCTTAGATGTGGGTCACCAGGTCCTCTAGGGGTCCCAGGTGTGGGACATTGGGTCCCCAAGGTGACACCGGGTCCCCAAGGGGTCCCAGATGTGGGACACTGCGTCCCCAGGGGGTCCTTAGAAGTGGGGCACCAGGTCCCCAAGGGGACACCGGCTCCCTGAGAGGTTTCAGCTGTGGGGTCCCCAGGTGGGTGCGGGGTCCCCGTGGCGGCAGCGGGGTCCCTCCGGCGCCCCCCCTGAGCCCCCCCCGTTCCCGCAGTCGGAGCACTTCAAGACGACGTCGCAGAAGATGGCGCGCAAGTACTGGTGGAAGAACACGAAGCTGCTCCTCATCCTCGGGCTGCTGGGCGCCGTCATCCTCATCCTCATCATCCTCCTGGCCTCGGGCGTCATCCCCACATAGGCTCCCCCCCCCCCCCCCCCGCCTGGGGGCCCCCCCAGATGCAGCAGCCCCATAAACGCGGTGCTGCGGAGCCGAGCGTGGGCTGTGTGACGCGGGGGGGGGGGGACGCGGGGAGCGGTGCCAGGCGGGTGCCTGGTGCCTGGGGACAAAAGGCGCCGTGTGACAAAGGGCAGTGCCACCCGGCGGGGGGCCGTGGCTGGGGGGGGACCCGGAAAATGGGGGGGCTCTGGGGGGGACACAGGGCTTGGGGGGTCCTGGGGGGAGCCGCACTTTGAGGGGGTCTCTGGGGGACCCAAGGCGTGGGGGGGTTCTTGGGGGACCCCACACTTTGGGGGGGGGGGCCCTGGGGGGACCCAAGGTTTTTGGGGGTCCTGGGTGGGATCCGCACTTTGGGGAGGTCCTGGGGGAGACCCACGCTTGTAGGGACGTGGGGGTCCTGGGGAACCCATGGCTTGGGGGGGGGGGGACACAAGGCTTGGGGGGGTTCTGCATAGGACCACACTTTGGGGAGGTTCTGGGGAGACCCCACACTTTGAGGGGGGTCCTGGTGGGACCCAAGGCTTGGGGGAGGGGGGGTCCTGGGGGGACCCAAGGCTTTGGGAGTCCCGGGGGGGGGAGCATGGTTTGTGGGGTTCCTGGGGGGGATCCACACTTTGGGGGGGGATCCAGGGGGGGTCCACGGCTTGGGAGAGGGGTCCCGGGGGACCCAAGGTTTTGCGGGGTCCTGGGTGGGATCCAGACATTTGGGGGGGGGGTGTTCTGGGAGGACCCCACACATTGAGGGGGTCCTGTGGGGACCCAAGGTTTCGGGGGTCCTGGGGGGCACCCATGGCTTGGGGGGGTCCTGGGTGGGATCCACACTTCGGTGGGGTCCTGGCCAAGACCCAGGCTTGTGGGGCCAGGGGGGTCCCGGGGGACCCATGGCTTGGGGGGGCTGTTGGTGGGGTCACACTTCGGGGTCTCCTTGGGGGGGACTGACACTTTGGGGGGGGTCTGGGGGGAACCCAAGGCTTGAGGGGGAGTCTTGGGGGGGGACCCACACTTACGGGGACGGGGGGGGTCGTGTGGGACCCACGCCTTGGGGGAGGGGGGGGTCCTGGGTGGGCCGCCCATTTGTGGGGTTCCTGGGGGGGGGCACCCACAGCTATGGGGCTGCGGGGACACGCGGGGGGGTGTCAAGGGGGGGGGGGGCGGGGACACGGCTCGTGGGAGCGGCCCCACCGGGGGGGGGGGGGGGGTCACGCGTGTCCGGGGGCGCCCCCACGGGGGGTGGGGCGGGGGCGGGGCTGGGGGCCGGGACGGGCGCGGCTGCTCCGGTCCGGTCCCGGTCCCGGTCCCGGTCCCTGTCCCCATCCGGTCCCGGTCCCCGGTCCCGTCCCGGTCCCGTCCCGGTGCCGCCCGGAGCATGGTGAGCGCCGCCGCCGCTTTCGCTTTCGGTTCCCGGGGGGGGGGGGGCGGGGGGGGAGCTGTCCCCGCCGTGTCCCCGCCGTGTCCCCGCGCCGTGCTCCCCCCGCGCCCCCCCCCCCCGCCACCCGCTGTGCCCTGCCCCGTGTCCCCCCCACCCCGTCCCCGTGGGTGCCCTGCCCCACGCAGTGCCCGCGTGGCCCTGGCGCCGTGGCCCCGTGTCCCCATAGTCCCCGTGTCCCCATGGGCCATGTCCCCGGTCCCCCTGGTCCCCGTGTCCCCATGGTCCCCGTATCCCCCTGATCTCCCTGTGCCCATGTCCCCGTGGTCCCCGTGCCCCCGATCCCCATGTCCCCTGATCCCCGTGTCCCCATGTCCCCGTGATCCCTGTGTGCCCTGTCCCCATTTCCTGGGGTCCCCGTGGTCCCCACGTCTCCCGTCCCTGTGTCACCCTGTCCCTGTGAGTCATGTCCCCACATCTCCCATCCCCGTATCCCCGATTCCCGTGTGCCCTGTCCCCATGTCCCCTGATCCCCCTGTCCCCGTGGTCCCCATGTTTCCTACCCCTGTGTTGCCCTGTTCCCATGGGTCTTGTGTCCCCATGTCCCCCTAATCCCCATCTGCCCTGTCCCCGTGGTCATATCCCCGTGATCCCTGTGTGCCCCGTCCCCATGTCCCCCCGATCCCCATGTGCCCCATTCCCATTTCATAGGGTCCCCGTGTCCCCATGGTCCTCATGTCCCCATGTCTCCCGTCCCTGTGTCACCCTGTCCCCGTGGGTCTTGTCCCCCCGTATGCCCTGTCCCCTCATCCCCATGGTCCCTGTGTCCCGTCCCTGTTCCCACGCGCCCTGTCCCCGCAGTCCCAATGTCCCCACGGTCCCTGGCCTTGTGTCCTGTCCCCTGTCTGCCCCATCCATGCTGTGCCCTGTCTCCATTGTTCCCACGGGTCCCATCCCATGTTCCCTGTGTCCCCTGGTCCCTTTGGTCCCCACGTGCCCCATCCCTTGGTCCCCGTGTCCCCACAGTCCCCATGTCCTCCATCCCTGGGTCCCACATGCCCCATCCCCTTGGTCCCCGTGTCCCCAGGGTCCTCGTGACCCAACGGTCCCTATGACCCAAGGTCCTCATGGTCCCTGTGTCCCCATGTCCTCCATCTCTGCGTCCCCACATGCCCCATCCCCATGGTCCCCAGGGTCCCAGTGTCCCCATGGTCCCTGTGTACCCAAGTCACTGAGGCCCCCCCCCGTCCCCATAGTCCCTGTGTCCCCAAGGTCCCCATGTCTTCAAGGGCCCCGTGTCCCCAAGGTCCCCACATCTCCAAAATCCCCAAGGTCCCCATGTCCCTGAGGTCCCCATAGTCCCTGTCCCCAAGATCCCCATAGTCCCTGTGTCCCCAGGACCTCCATGTCCCCAATATCCCCAAGGTCCCCTTGTCCCTGAGGTCCCTGTGTCCCCAAGGTCTCCATGCTCCTCATGTCCCCAGTGTCCCCAGGATCCCAGAGGTCTCCATGGTCCCCATGTCCCTGAGGTCCCTGTGTCCCCAGTATCCCCAAGGTCCTCATGTCCCCAAGATCCCCATAGTCCCTGTGTCCCCAGGGTCCCCATGTTCCTGAGGTCCTCATGTCCCGACAGTCTCCATGTCCCCAAGGTCACCATGTCCCCAAGGTCACCATGTCCCCGTGTCCCCAGGGTCCCCATGTCCCCAAGATCCCCAAGGTCTCCATGTCCCCAAGATTCCCATATCCCCCATGTCCCCAAGATCCCCAAGTTCTCCATGTCCCCAAGGTCCCTGCGTCCCCAATATCCCCAAGGTCCCCATGTCCCTGAGGTCCCTGTAGTCTCTGTGTCCCCAAGGTCTCCATGGTCCCCATGTCCCCAAGATCCCCAAGGCTCCCATGTCCCCAGGGTCCCCATGTCCCCAAAGTCCCCATGACCCCAAGATCCCCATGACCCCAAGATCCCCATGTCCCCAAGGTCCCCATGTCCCCCGTATCCCCAAGGTCCCCATGTCCGCAGGGTCTCCATGGTCCCCACGTCCCCAGTGTCCCCAAGGTCCCCCAACCCCACCCCCACCCCGGTGACGCTTGGGGTCCCGCAGGCGGGGCTGGCGCAGTGCCAGCGCGAGGCGGAGGAGGTGACGGAGCTGATGAAGCAGAACTTCGCCAAGGCACTGGAGCGCGAAGGGCGCCTCAGTGACCTGGACAGCCGCGCGCAGGAGCTGCGAGCCATGGTGGGCACCAGGAGGGGACGCTACGGGGACATATGGCCCGGGGGGGACACATGGGGACACGCAGCCCGGGGGGGGGGGGGGGGGGGGAACGTGGCACTTGGGGAGCACGGGGTGGGCATACGGCCCAGGGGGATGCGGCATTTGGGGGGGTGCATCGGGGGCACAAGGACAGGGGGGCATGGCATTTGGAGGGACGTTATGGGGACACTTATGGGGACATACGGCCCGGGGGGATGTGGCACTCTGGGGACACTGTGGGGACATACGGCCTGGGGGGACGTGGCACTTGGGGGACGTGGTGGGGACACACAGCCTAGGGGGGACACTATGGGGACATATGGCCCGGGGGGATGTGGCACTTGGGGGATGTGGTGGGGACACACAGCCTAGGGGGGACACTATGGGGACATATGGCCCGGGGGGATGTGGCACTTGGGGGACGTGGTGGGGACACACAGCCTAGGGGGGACACTATGGGGACGTGCATGCTGGGGGGGATTATGGCAGGGGGGGAAAAACACCATGGGGACACTACGGGGACACTGTTCTGGGGGAGTTATGGTCTGGGGGGGGACACTTTGGGGACAGTATAGGGACATACATCCCGGGGGGGGGTGGGTTATAGCAGTGGGGGGGACATTATGGGGACATTCTTCCTGGGGGGGGTTATGGCCCTGAGTGTGTGTGGGGGGGAACCACAACCCGGTGGGGGGGTCCCTACAAGACCACGTGCCCCCGGGCAGTATGGGGACACGGGGACGTGCCCCCCACCCTACAATCTCCTCGCCCCCCCCGTGCGCAGGGTGAGACGTTCACGCGCAGCACGCGGGCGGTGGCGCGGCAGCAGCGCGCGGGGCACCGGCGGTGGCGGCTGGTGCTGGGGGGGGCGGTGGCCGTGGGGCTGCTGCTGCTGCTCGCCATCGCCCTGGGGCTGGGGCTCGCCCCCCGCGGCCCCCCCGCGCCCCCCGGCCCGGCCCCCCCGGCCACCAGCAGCCCCCCCACCCCACCGTGACACGGCCCCGGGAGACCCTGCGGTAAATAAGACATTGTTATGAGCGCTGGGAGACCCTACGATAACAAAGCACCTGGAGCTGCTTCAGGAGACCCTACAATAAATAAGACGGTGATGGGAGACCCTACAATAACAAACCACCTGGAGTTGCTCCAGGAGACCCTACGGTAAATAAACACCTGGAGCTGCTCCGGGAGTCCCTACGGTAAATAAGAAAATGATGGGAGACCCTACAATAACAAGCCACCTGGAGCTGCTTCAGGAGACCCTACAGTAAATAAACACCTGGAGCTGCTCCGGGAGACCCTACGGTAAATAAGGCATTATTGCGAGTTCTGGGAGACCCTACAATAACAAGCCACCTGGAGCTGCTCTGGGAGACCCTACAGTAAATAAGACAGTGCTGTGAGTTCTGAGAAAACTTACAATAACAAACAACCTGGAGTTGCTTTGGAGACCCTACAGTAAATAAATACCTCGAGCTACTCTGGGAGACCCTACAGTAAATAAGACATCACTGCAAGTGATGGGAGACCGTACAATAACAAACCACCCAGATCTGCTCCAGGAGACCCTACAATAAATAAGCCAGCACTGCAAGTTCTGGGCGACCCTACAACAACAAACCAGCAAGAGCTGCTTGGGGAGACCCTACAAAAATAAGCTACCACAACAAGCACTGGGAGACACTACAATAACAAGCCAATAAGAACCCTCTCTGTGAGACCCTACAATAACAAACCACCAGGAGCTGCTCCGGGACAACCCTATAATAAATAAACACCAGGACCTGCTTGGAGAGACCCTATAAAAATAAGCCAACACGACAAGCACTGGGAGACATTACAATAACAAACCACCAGGAGCTGCTCCAGGGAGACCCTACAATAAACAAGGGTGCTTTCAGGAGACCCTACAATAATAAACCAGTAGGAACCTCCTCTATGAGACCCTACAATAACAAACCACTAGGAGCTGCTCCAGGGACACTCTACAATAACAAACCAGCAGGACCCTCTCTGGGAGACCCTACAATAAATAAGGCTGCAGGATCTGCTTTATGAAGGTCCAATGACAACAATCCACCAGGACTCACTGTTGAAAGACCCTACAATAACAAACCACCGTGCCTTACACCAGGGCAACCCATCAATAACAAACCCATGGGGCCTGATTTTGGGAGACCCTACAATAACAGGCCTCTGGGATCCGCTGCAGGGAGACTCTACGATAACAAACCAGCACAACATGCTCCAAGAAGACCCTACAATAATACACCAGCAGGACTCGCTGTTGGGAGACCCCTACAATAACAAACCACCGTGCCTTGCTCCAGGGAGACACTACAATAACATATGGCCATGTCTCGCCCCAAGGAGACCCTACAATAACAAATATCCCTGCCTCGCCCCCAGGAGACCCTACAATAACAACCCTGCGGGGCCTGATTCGGGGAGCCCCTACCACAATAAACCATCACAGCCCACCTGGAGGAGACCCTACAACAACAACACAGCGCGACCTGCGGCTCAGGGGGGGCCCAATCCTGTCCTGCCCCCCCCTAATCTGGGGGCACGGTCCTGGTGGCACCTCTGTGCCACGCGAGGGTGACAGCGGGGCGGGTGGCGAGGACGTGGGTGCTGTGGCCCTGCCACCGAGGTGGGGACACCCGGGGGGGGGGGACCCGATAGGGAGGGGATGGGGACCCTGGGGACCTGGTGGCACCCAGGGAGGGGACAAGGACCTGGTGACCATGACAGGGAGGGGATGGGGACCCTGGGGACCCGATGGCCCTGGTGGCACCTGGGGAGGGGACAGGGACCTGGTGGCACCCAAGGAGGTGACAGGGACTTGGTGGCCGTGACGGGGAGGAGATGGGGACCTTGGGGACCTGATGGCACCGGGGAAGTGACAGGGACTTGGTGGCCGTGACGGGGAGGGGATGGGGACCTCGGGGACCTGGTGGCACCCAGGGAGGTGACAGGAACCTGGTGGCACATGGGGAGGTGACAGCGATGCGGTGGCACCCCCCCCTCGGAGGCAGCATGCCCCCCCGTGTCCCCAGCATGGCGGGGGACACCGCCAGCGAGGTCCCCAACCGCGGTGACATCAGGGACCCCCCCCCACCCCCCCCGTGCCTCAGTTTCCCCAGACACAGCCACGCGCGGGGGGGGCCTCCATCCCGTTTACTGCCCCCCCACCCCCCCCAGCGCCCGGCAGCGGGGACCGGGGGGGGGGAGGTGACGGCGGCCGTCCCGGTGTCACCGCGTCCTCGGCGGGTGTCCCCGGTGTCACCGCGTCCCCTGGCGCTTGCTGAGCTCGTCCTGCACCCGCTGGCACAGGGCACGCCGCAGGGGGGGCTCCAGGGGGCTGCGGGCGCACACCCTCCGCGTCACCTCCTCGGCACTGTCCCCCTGCGGCACCCGGTGTCACCGCGGGGCCGGGGGGGGGACGCTCACGGGGGGGGTGTCCCCACGTCCCCGGCCCCCCCCGCCCCCCCCCGTGTCCCCACCTGGTGCACGATGACGCTGGTGACGCGCCCGTCGTCCCCCTCGAAGTCCAGGCAGAAGAGCCGGGGGCCGCGGGGCTCGGGGGGGGCGGGGGGGGGGCGGGGACCCCGCGGTGCCGTCGCCGGAGGCGCCCCCCCCTGCGGCCACCCCGGGGTGGGGGGGGGGGGTGGGGGGGTCACTGCGGGTGGCACCCCCCGTGCCCCCCCCCCCAGCCCCATCACCACCTCTGGGTGCCCCCCCCACACCCTGGGGACCCCCCCCGGTTACTGGGGATGCCCCCCACACCCCATTCCCCCCCCTTGCCCCCCCCCCAACCCAGCCCACCCTTGGGTGCCCACCCTAGGGACCCGCCCCCATTACTTGGTGCCCCCCAGGCCCACCCCTGGGTGCCCCCCAGCTCACTGTGGGTGCCCCCCCTACCCCAAAGCCCACCCTGGGGACCCTCCCTATGTCCCCCCCACCACACTGTGCCCCCCCCATGCCCACCCTTGGGTGCCCCCCCCCCCCCCCCCCCCCCCCATGCCCCCCCCGTTACTGGGTGCCTCCCATGCCCTCCCATGGGTGCCCCCCTCAAGCTCACCAGGCCCCCCCCCCATAGGGGTGCCCCCCCCCATAGGGGTGCCCCCCCCAGTTCACCAGGCCCCCCCCCACCCCCCCATTGGGTGCCCCCCCCGCCCGTGCCCACCCTTGGGTGCCCCCCCAGTCACTCCCAAAGTCCCCTGGGCCACCCCCCCCATTGGGTGTCCCCCATCTTACTGGGGTGCCCCCCCCAATTGGGTGCCCCCCCATGCCCGTGCCCACCCATGGGTGCACCCCCAGCCCCCTCCCCAAGCCCCCAGGACCCCCCCCATTGGGTGCCCCCCCCCATGCCCATGCCCATGCCCATCCTTGGGTGCCCCCCCCCCCCCACATCCCCCTGGACCGCCCCCCCCTTATTGGGTGCCCCCCCTTTGGGTGCCCCCCCCATCCTATCGGGGTGCCCCCCCCATGCCCATGCCCACCCTTGGGTCCCCCCCCCATCTATCAGCAGTGCCCCCCCCACTTTGGGTGCCCCCCCATGCCCATGCCCACCCTTGGGTGCCCCCCCCCCCCCCCCGGACCGCCCCCCCCTTATTGGGTGCCCCCCCTTTGAGTGCCCCCCCCATCCTATCGGGGTGCCCCTCCCATGCCCGTGCCCACCCTTGGGTGCCCCCCCCCCCCAGTCCCCAGCCCCCTCCCCCCCGTGGGTGCCCCCCCCCTCTCACCGGGCCGCCGGGGCCGGTACACCGGCTGGTCGGGGCGGCGGGGCCGGGGGGGGGCCGCGGTGTGCCGCCCCCTCGCCCGCCCCCGCGCCTGCCGCACCGAGCGCTCGTAGGCGTCCCTGGGGCAGCGGCCCCTTAGCGCCCGCCGGTACCGGGGGGGGCACCGGGGGGGGCACCGGGGGGTCGGACGGGTCACCGGGGGGGGGTTCGGGGTACTGGGAATGGGCGCGGGGGGGTCCTGGAGGGGCACCGGGGGGATGGTGGAGCACCGGGGGGGGGGCACGGGAGTACCGGGAGGGCACCGGAGGGGGGGTATTGGGGTACCGGGGGGGTACCGGGAGGGCACGGGGGGTGGTATTGGGGTACCGAGGGGGGCACGGGAGCACCGGAGGGTACCAACGGGGTACCGGGAGGGTACGGGATGGTACCGAGGGGGTATTTGGGCACCGAGGGGGGCACGGGAGCACAAGGCGGGGTACCGGGAGGGTACGGGAGGTGGTATTAGGGCACCGGGAGGATACTGGGAGGGACTAGGATGGTACCGGGGGGGATACTGGGACACCGTGGGGGGCAGGGGAGCACTGGGGGGGGGTATTGGGGCACCGGGGGAGACACGGGAGGGTCCCGGGACACCGGGGGGGTACTGGGGTACCGGGGATTGTCCCGGGAGGGTACCGGGGGCAGTACTGGGGTACCGGGGGGGTACCGGGGGGGTACCGGGAGGTACCGGGGGGGTTGTTGGGGCACAGGGGGGCACGGCCGGTGGCATCGAGGACCCGGGGCCGCGGGGGGGGGTGCGTCCGGTTGAGGGGGGCAGGGTTGGCGATGCCGGAGGTCCCGGTGCCGGTACCTGGCGAGCTGGTTGCGGCGGATGTGCCGCACGAAGCCGTGGCTCATATCGAGCCGCCCGCCCGGCCGGCGGCAGCGCCACCCCGCGGCCGCCTCCATGAAGCGGCGCCGGGAGGTGCAGGAGGCCCCGCCGGTACCGGGCCGCGGCCCCTTTAAAACCCCCGCCGGCCGCCGGCAGGGCACGGCAACGCGCATGCGCGGGGGCGGAGACGGGCAGGGCGGCGCGCGTGCGCAGCGGGCAGAACGAAGCCCCGCCTCCTTCTGCGCTTGCGCGCTGGGGCCGCGGCGCACGCGCAGTGCGCGGCCATGTCCAGCCGCGGGAAGCGGGACCGGGACCGGGAGCGGGAGCGGGAGCGGGGGGGGGGAGGGGGCGGCTCCGGCTCCGGCTCCGGCTCCGGCTCCGGCTCCGGCTCGGGCTCGGGCTCGGCGCGGGGCTCGGCGCGGAGCCGCCGGGAGGGGGAGGCGGAGCGGGGCCGGGGCCGGCGGGAGGCGGAGCGGGGCCGTGACAAGCGGGAGGCGGCGGAGAGCGGCGGGGGCCCGGGGCCGGGCCTGGCGGGGGGCCCCGCGCGCCTCAGGAAGGAGCCGGGGGCCGGCAGCGGGGCCTGGGCCGGACCCGGGGCCGGGGCCGGGAGCGGGCCCGTGAGGGTGAAGCGCGAACGGGAGCCAGAGGGGGAGTCCGACCCCGAGCCCGAGCCCGCCGGTGGGCCCGGGGGGGGAACGGGGGGAGGGGTCCGGGGGGGATCTGGGGGGTACCGGGGCTGGAACTGGGGGGGGCACCGGGAACCGGGGGGCACTGGGGTGGGATCTGGGGGGACACTGGGGCTGGATCCGGGGGAGAGGCACCGGGCACCGGGGTGAGATCGGGGAGCACCAGGATGGGATCTGGGGGGGTACCAGGAACCGGGGGGGCACTGGGGTGGGATTTGGGGTCACCGGGGCTCAATGTGGGGGCACCGGGTTGGGATCTGGGGGTACTGGGGCGGGTTCTGGGGCTTACCGGGGCTGGATCTGGGGGCACCGGGATGGGATCGGGGGGCACCGGGGGGGTCGGCACCACCCCCTCGCTAACAAGCCCCTCACTAACGAGCCGCATGCCCCCGCAGTGCGCTATGGCCGCTTCGACCCCGAGGACCAGCGCAGCCGCCACTGCCCCTACCTGGACACCATCAACAAGTGAGCGGGGAGAGGGGGGAACGGGCACCGGGAGGGGGCACCGGGCACACCAGGGGGGTCCTGCGGCTGCCCCACGGCTCTGCCCCCCCCCTCCCCCCCCCCCCCCCCCCCCCCCCAGGAGCGTGCTGGATTTCGACTTCGAGAAGCTGTGCTCCATCTCGCTGTCCCACATCAACGTCTACGCCTGCCTGGTCTGCGGGAAGTACTTCCAGGGTGAGCAACGGGGGCAGCGTCCCAGCCCCCCCGCTGCGGTTCTGGGGGGTTTCTGGGGCGCCCCGAGCCCTTTCCCCATCCCTCCCATCCCTTGCCCCTAAGGTTTTAGGGTGTCCCAAGCCCTTTCCCTCACCTGTGTCTGCTCCTGTCCCTTGCCCCAGTGGTTTTGGGGTGCCCCAAGCCCTTTCCCCACCCCTCCTGTCCCTGCTCCTGAGGTTTGGGGGGCACCCCAAGCCCTTTCCCCATCCCTTCTGTCCCTTTTCCCTGTGGTTTTGGGTCTTTTTGGGGCACCCCGAGCCCTTTCCCCCATCCCTCCTGTCCCTGCTCCTGTCCCTTACCCCTGTGGTTTGGGGTTTTTGGGGGCACCCTGAGCTCTTTCCCTGTCCCTCCTGTCCCTTTTCCTTGCGGTTTTGGGGCTTTTTGGGGCGCCCCGAGCCCTTTCCCCATCCCTCCCATCCCTTGCCCCTAAGGTTTTAGGGTGTCCCAAGCCCTTTCCCCCTCCTGTCTCTGCTCCTGTCCCTCTCCCCAGTGGTTTTGGGGTGCCCCAGGCCTTTTCCCCATCCCTTCTGTCTCTTTTCCCTGTGGTTTTGAGTCTTTTTGGGGCACCCCCAGCCCTTTCCCTATCCTTCCTGTGCCTCACTCCTGTGATTTTGGGGCACCCCCAGCCCTTTCCCCATCCTTCCTGTCCCTGCACCTGTGGTTTTGGAGCACCCTGAGCCTTTTCCCCCATCCCTCCTGTCCCTGCTCCTGTCCCTTATCCTTGTGGTTTGGGGTTTTTGGGGGCACCCTGAGCTCTTTCCCTATCCCTCCTGTCCCTTTTTCTTGCGGTTTTGGGGCTTTTTGGGGCGCCCTGAGCCCTTTCCCCATCCCTCCTGCCCCCCGCCCCTGACGCCTCGTCCCTCTCTCTGGCAGGCCGGGGGCTGAAGTCCCATGCCTACATCCACAGCGTGCAGCTCAGCCACCACGTCTTCCTCAACCTGCACACCCTCAAGTTCTACTGCCTGCCCGACAACTACGAGATCATCGACTCCTCCCTCGAGGACATCACGGTGCGGCCCCCTGCGGCCCCGTGCCGCCCGCCCGGCCCCGGGGCTGCCCCTGGGAGCCCCCCAGCTGAGGCCGTTTTCCACCCCCCGTCCCCGCAGTACGTGCTGAAGCCCACCTTCACCGCGCAGCACATCTCCAACCTGGACAAGCAGGCCAAGCTTTCGCGCGCCTACGACGGCACCACCTACCTGCCCGGCATCGTGGGGCTCAACAACATCAAGGCCAACGACTACGCCAACGCCGTGCTGCAGGTACGGCCCCCGGGCTGGGTTTTGGGGGGCTGCACGCCCCAAAAAAAAAACAAAAAACCCTTAACGGGGCTGCCTCCCGCCCCGTCCCCGCCCGCAGGCTCTGTCCAACGTCCCCCCGCTGCGGAATTACTTCCTGGAGGAGGACAACTACAAGAGCATCAAGCGCCCGCCCGGGGACATCATGTTCCTGCTGGTGCAGCGCTTCGGGGAGCTGATGCGGAAGCTGTGGAACCCGCGCAACTTCAAGGCGCACGTCTCGCCCCACGAGATGCTGCAGGCCGTGGTGCTGTGCAGCAAGAAGAACTTCCAGATCACCAAGCAGGGTGCGGGGCGGCGCTGGGCGCGGCTGGGAGGCGCTGCCGTTGTGGGCACGGCTCTGATTTCTCCCCCTGCTTTGCAGGGGACGGGGTCGATTTCCTCTCCTGGTTCCTCAACGCGCTGCACTCGGCCCTGGGCGGCACCAAGAAGAAGAAGAAAAGTGAGAGGGGTCTTTGGGGGGGGGTTTTGGGTGGGTGATGTCCCCTGGGCGGGGGGTCACGGCTGCGGGTGATGCTCGTTTCAAGCCGGGGTTGGCTCCTGTCTTCTCCACTGTCCCCGTTCCGTGCCCGCAGCCATCGTCACCGACGTCTTCCAGGGCTCCATGCGCATCTTCACCAAAAAGCTGCCTCACCCCGACCTGGTGAGTGTCCCCTGGGGGTCAGGGGGGCTTCCCCAGCCCGGGGAGGGGGCTTCCCAGCCCGCCAGCCCCGCACTGAGCCCGGTCCCGCAGCCGGCCGAGGAGAAGGCGCAGCTGCTGCAGAACGCCGAGTACCAGGAGACGATGGTGGAGTCCACCTTCATGTACCTGACGCTGGACCTGCCCACGGCGCCGCTCTACAAGGACGAGAAGGAGCAGCTCATCATCCCCCAGGTGCCCCTCTTCAGCATCCTGGCCAAGTTCAACGGCGCCACCGAGAAGGAGTACAAGACCTACAAGGAGAACTTCCTCAAGCGCTTCCAGCTCACCAGGCTGCCGCCCTACCTCATCTTCTGCATCAAGCGCTTCACCAAGAACAACTTCTTTGTGGAGAAAAACCCCACCATCGTCAACTTCCCCATCACGTGAGTGCCCCCGCAGGGGTTTTGGGGTGCCTCAAGGTCCCAAAGGGGCTCCCCCAGTGCCAGAACCCGTCCTTTGCAAGCTGGGGTGTGCAGGTTTTTGGGGTGCCTTTGGGATCTCCCCTCGTGCCTGAACCCAGGCTTTGCAAACCAGGGTGCCCAAGTTTTTGGGGTGCCTTTAGGATCTCCCCCAGTGCCCAAATTCGGGCTTTGAAAACCAGGGTGCTCATGTTTTTAGGGTGCCTTTAGGATCTCCCCCGGAACCCAAATCTGGGCTTTGCAAAGCAACGTGCACACGTTTTTGGGGTGCCTTTGGGATCTCCCCTGGTGCCCAAACCCACCCTTTGCAAACCAGGGTGCTCACATTTTTGGGGTGCCTTTAGGATCTCCCCCTGTGCCCAAGCCCAGGCTTTGCAAAGCAGGCTGTGCGCATTTCTGGGGTTCATTTGGGATCTCCCCCAGTGCCTGAACCTGGGCTTTGCAAACCGGAGTGTGCAGGTTTTTGGGGTGCCTTTGGGATCTTCCCCCGGTGCCCGAGCCCTCCCTTTGCAAACCGGGGTGCGCGCGGGGATCCCCGGGGGAGGGTTTGGGGTGGCGTGGGTGCCAACGGCGCATCCCCGCAGCAACGTGGACCTGCGGGAGTACCTGTCGGAGGAGGTGCAGGCGGTGCACACCAACACCACCTACGACCTCATCGCCAACATCGTGCATGACGGGAAACCCTCCGAGGGCTCCTACCGCATCCACGTGCTGCACCACGTGAGTGGCCCTCCGGGGTGTGTGTGTGTGTCGGGGGGGGGCAAAAAGGTGCCCCCTGGCGTCACCGGTGTCCCCTCGTGTCCCCTCGCAGGGCACCGGGAAGTGGTACGAGCTGCAGGACCTGCAGGTCACCGACATCCTGCCGCAGATGATCACGCTTTCCGAGGCCTACATCCAGGTGAGGGGACGCCGGGGGGGGGGACACGGGGACACCTCTCGCACCCCAAACTTCCCCCCACGTTGCTCACCCCCATGTGTCCCCCCCCCCAACCCCCCAGATCTGGAAGCGGCGCGAGGAGGACGAGACGAACCAGCAAGGCGCCTGAGCCCCGCGGGGCCACCCATTAAAGGACTCCGCTTGTATTTTTTTAAACCTTTTTCCGCCCTTTTTGCCCCAGTTCCGCCGCAGGAGGTGACGCGTGGTTTTCACAGCTTTGGGGTGGCCGGGGGAGGTGTGAGAACCCGCCCACCCCCACTTCAAAGAAAAAAGAAAAAAAAAAACCCGGGAGGCCCCAAACCAGATGGAGGAAAGCGGGGTGCTGGCATCCAAGCTTTATTTGGGGTCTCTGCGGGGCCGGGCGCGCTGCTGCCTCCTGTCCCCCTACAGCCCGGTGTGGTCCTGGCAGTACCGCTGGGCCTGGCGGGGAGCACGGGGGGGTGGCACGTTGGGGGCCGCGTGTCCCCCCCGTGTCCCTTGTCACCCTGCCCCTACTCACCTTGCAGCGCCGGGCGGCCTCGGGGCTGGAGCACCAATAGGCCGGGCCCAGGGCACAGGGTCCCGGCTTCGGGGACAGCTCCGGGTCCTGCGGGGAGGGGACAGGGGTGGCAGCGGGGACGGGGACGGCCCTTGGGGGTCCTGTGGCAGCCCCGGGGTCGTCCCTTGTGGAGGTGACGCGTTTGGGGGGGTCCTGGTGTGCCCTGTGGGGGGGTGACGCCCTGTGGCGTCCCCCTGGGGATGTGGCCCTTGCTGGGCGCGTCCCCTGGGGCTGTCCCACCCTTGGGGACAGTGCCACATCCCTTGGAGCTGTGGCACCTTCTGGGGCTGTGGCACGGGGACGTTGGCCTGAGACGCCCTGGGGTGTGTCCTCTGGGGCCGTGAAGTCCCTGTAGCGCTCCTGGCGTGTCCCTGGGGCTGTGACACCTCCTGTGTGTGTCCCCGGAGTGTCCCCCGGGGCTGTGACACCCGTGGAAACCCCCTTGGGGCTGCAGCAGCCCCTGGGGCCGTGACACCTTGGAGCATGTCCCCTGGGGCCGTGACACCCTGGGTCTGTCCCTTGGGGCCATGATAACCTTTTGGGTTCCTGGCACGTCCTGTGGGGTGGGGACACCTTGGGGTGTGTCCCTTGGGATTGTGAAACCATGGGATGTGTCCCTTGGGGCCATGATAACCTTTTGGGTTCCTGGCACATCCCTTGGGACTGTGACACCCTGGGACGTGTCCACTGGGGCCATGACATCTTTTTGGGTTCTTGGCACGTCCTGTGGGGTGGTGACACCCCGGGATGTGTCCCTTGGGACTGTGATAATCTTTTGGGTTCCTGGCATGTCCTGTGGGGTGGTGACACCTTGGGGTGTGTCCCTTGGGACCACACTACCCCTTTGTGTCCCTGGCGCATCCCGTGGTGCTCTGCCACCCTGGAGCACCTCAGCGGGCGCTGTGCCACCCCCGGGTGCCCCGCCACGCCCTTGGGGTCACCCCCCCAGCACCTCGCCCCCCACCCCAACCCTGGCACCGCCGCCGCCACCGCCCCAACCCCCCGCCCTCACCTCGTGCCCCGCGCGCAGCGCCGCGTCCTCCTTGCCCCCGGGGGGCCGGCGCGGTGGCAGCGGGGCGCAGCCGTCGTCCTCGGGGTGGCAGACGAGGAGCAGGCGGCACAGCAGGCGGGGGCCCAGGTGCTCCAGCACCGCCTCCAGCACCAGCACCGTGTAGCGCTCGGCCAGGCACTGGCACGTGCCCGCCACCGCCACCGGCAGCACCCGGCACAACCGCGACACCGCCGCCGCCGCCGCCTCCTGCGGGCGGCACCGCCGTCAGGGCGGGGTCGCCCCGGCTTCGTGACCCCCCCCCCCCCCTTTGTGTCCCGCCCGCCCCCGGCACCTTGGGGATGGAGGCCTCGAGGCGGCCGATGAAGTTGCGGCACAGCCAGCAGAGCGGCAGCGGCATGGGGAGGTCCTCGCCCTGGGGACACGGGGGGGTGGGTGCGTGCTTTCGGCCCCCTGTTCACTCTGGAGCCTAATGGTGGCGTCGGCACGGGGAGCTCCCGCTGCCTGGCTCTGCGGCCAGCGGCCCACGGGGGTGGCCACGGGGCTGCCCCTGTCCTGGCCAGTGGGGTGCCCACAGCGGGGCCCGTACAGAAAACCTCATAGGTGCCCGCGGATGCCCATACAGAAGCCCATATAGGTGCCTGCAGATGCCCATGTAGATGCCCCTATAAAAGCCTGTGTAGATGCCTACAGATGCCCAGGTAGGTGCCCATATAGAAGCCCATATAGGTGCGCACAGATCCCCATATAGAATCCCATATAGATGTCCATGTAGATGCCCCCATAAAAGCCCGTATAGATACCCACAGATGCCCATGTAGGTGCCCATATAGAAAACCATATAGGTACCCTCAGATGCACACATAGGTGTCCGCAGATGCCCTTATAAAAGCCTATGTAGATGCCCGTGTAGAAGCCCTTACAGAAGTCTATGTAGATACCCACAGATGCCATATGGATGCTCATATAGGAGCCTGTATAGGTGCTCGCAGATGCCCATGTAAGTGCCCCTACAGAAGACCACATAGGTGCCCCCCAGATGCCCACATAGAATCCCATATAGAAGCCTCTGTAGATGTCCATGTAGATACCCATATAGAAGTCTATATAGATGCTCCCAGCTACCCCTGTAGATGCCCCCAGAGACCCCATAGATGCCCCGAGATGCCCATATAGAAGCCTATAGAGATGCCCCCAAATACCCCCTATAGATACCCCCAGATGCCCCCAGCCCCCCGCGGAGCAGCTCCTACCTGTGGGCGGGCGCTGGGTGCCCCGAGGCGGGGGGGCACGGCCAGGACCCCCCCGGGCTGCCCCGGGCACAGCTCCAGCCGGGCGCAGATGGCCGAGGGCTTCTGGGGGGACACGGTGAGGGCACCCCCCAATGGGTGGGGGTGGTGAGGGGTGGGGGGGGGCCCCAACGCCTGGGTTTGCTCCCCAGCATGGGGCATCTGGCACCCCGAGGTGTCCCCTGGTGGCACAGTGTCCCCAGGGTCCCCAGCACCCCAAGATGTCCCCAAACGGCATGGTGTCCCCAGTTTTCCCAGCACCCCAAGGTGTCCCCAAGTGGCAAAGTGTCTCCAGTCTTCCCCCCACCCCAAGGTGTCCCCAAATGCCATAATGTCCCCAAATGTTACGGTGTCCCCAGTCTTCCCAGCACCCCAAAGTGTCCCTAAATGTTACAGTGTCCCCCAGTATACCCAGCACCCCAAGGTGTTCCCAAATGGCATGGTGTCCCCAATCTTCCCAGCACCCCAAAGTGTCCCCCAGTGGCACAGTGTCCCCAGTGTCCCCAGCACCCCAAGGTGTCCTCAAGTGGCATGGTGTCCCCAGTATTCCCAGCACCCCAAGGTGTCCCTAAATGGAACAGCGTCCCCACTCTAACCAGCACCCCCAGATGTCCCCAAATGGCACGGTGTCCCTAAACCTCCCGCAGCACCTTGAGGTGTCCCCAAGCAGCATGGTGTCCTCCAGCACCCTGAGGTGTCCCCAAATGGCACAGTGACCCCCCCCCCCCCCCAACCTACCCCCCACCCCAAGGTGTTCCCAAATGGCACCGAGTTCCCCCCCCCCCAGCACCCCCGGGCACCGCTGCCCGCCCCTCACAGCACCCACGGGTGCCACTCACGAGGTGTTCCTCCAGGTGGGTGACGAGGAGGGTGACGTACTCGTGCACCAGGTTCTGGCAGGGGGCCACCATGGTGGGCACCGGCAGCGCCGTGCACTCCCGGCGCAGAAATCCCTCCACGGCCACCTGTGCCCACAGCCACGATGGCACCCGGGGGGGCACCCACACCTTGTGTCCCCTCCCCCCCCCCCCCCCGGTGTCCCCCCTGTGTCCCTCAGGCACCTTGGTGGCCGACTCGTTGGCCATGCGGACGAGCAGGGTGACGACCTCCTGGCAGTCAGCGCACATGTCCTCCTGCGAGAGGGGGCACCCGCACCGGGACAGAGGCGTATGGGGATGGGTGGCACAGGGACGGGGGGGTACAGGGAAGGGGGAAAGGGGCTTGGGGACATGGGGACGTGTGGTGTGGAGTATGGGGGCATGGGGAAACGGAGCTGGGGACATGGGGAAATGGACTTGGGGACATACAGCATGGGGTATAGGACACAAGGGAATGGACTTGGGGACATGGGGACATAAGGCGTGGAGTATGGGGACATGGGGAAACGGACTTGGGGACATGGGGACATGGGAAATGGGCTTGGGAACATACAGCATGGGGTATAGGGCATAGGAGAATGGCTTGGGGACATGGGGATGTACGGCATGGGGTTTGGGGACGTGGGGAAACGAACTTGGGGACATGGCAATGGGGTGTGGAGACACGGGGCATCATTATATGGGGACATGGAGTTGGGGACGTACAAACGTAGTGTGGGAACACGGATATGGGGCATGGGGACAAGGGGCACCGGGAATGGGAACATGGGGACAGAGGGACACGGCATGGGCCATTGGGCATAAGGTATGGGATGTGGGGCACTGGGACATGGTGGGGGCACGGGGACATGGGAGAATGGGGACATGGGGACGGGGGAGGGGGACATGGGAACCCCCAAAACATGAGAACGCAGGGTCACAGGGCATGAGATATGGGGTGGGGGGGACACGGTGGGGTGGGGACAGGGGGAATGAGGAATAGGGCGTGGGGACGTGGGGACGTGGGGACACGGCTCCGTGATGGCGCTCACCTTGGCGCCGGGGGCCCAGCCGCGGCGGGCGCAGAGCTCCAGGGCCCCGCAGCGCAGCGCCGTCTGCCAGCTCTGGCACCAGGCGTGGGGGGGGGCCCCGCAGCGCTCCCCCGGCCCCCCCAGCCCTGCAGCCACTGTCAGCACCCAGCACCGGGACCCCCCCCCCCATAACCCCCCCCGGATCCCCCCCTACAGCTCTTTTGGGGGTGGGGGGAAAGACCCAGGCGGCCAGGCCCCCCCCCCATACCCCCAAATCCCATGATGGGGAAGGGCCCCCCCATTCCACTGCCGTGTCCCCAAAGGGGGGGACACCCAGATTTGGGGTTGGGGGGGTGTCCAGCCCTGGGGGGAGGGGGGGGGGGGGGGGTCATGGTCCCTACCTGTGGTGGCACAGAGCAGGGCGAGGAGCAGCGTCCGTGCCAGGGACGGGGACGGTGGCAGCGCCATGGTGGCAGTGGCGGGGCCGTGCCCTGCGGGCTCTTATAGCCCCGTGGGGACGGGAGGTGGCCGCTGGGACGCTGCCAGCGCCGCGGGGACACGCTGTCCCCAGCCCCGCTCACAGCAAGGGACGGGGCCCTGGAGGTGTCCCCCCCCGTCCCCATAGCCATGTCCCCATCGGGGTCCCCATGTCCTCACTGAAGTTCCCATTGGAGTCCCCACTGGGGTCCCCATCGGGGTCTCTGTGCTCCCATCCCACCCCCTCAGGGGACAGACAGGTGCCACCCCTGTGATGACAAAGCTTTATTGTTCTGGGAAGGACGGGGTGGTCACAGCGTTGGGGACATGTGGGGGACACGGGTGCCATCGGGGGTCCTCGGAGCCAGATGGTGCCTGGGGGGAAAAGGGGAGGGGGAGACACAGCGCGGTGTCCCCGTGTCCCCATGGCTGTGTCCACGTGTTGTCTGCCATGTCCCTATGTCCCCAGCCCCTCATGTCCCCCTATTCTCATCCCCATGTCCCCATGTCCCCACACCCCCCTTGTCCTCCCCCCCCATCCCCAGCTCCCCCATGCCCCAAGTTCCCCCACGATCTCCCATGTCCCCACACCCCCATGTCCCCACACCCCCATGTCCCCATGCCTCCAAACCCTGTCTCCCACACTCCATATCGCCCACTCCCCCATGTCCCCAAGTCTACCCCCCCATGTCCCTGTGTTCCCTTGTCCCATGCCCCCAAGTCCCCATACTCCCACATCCCCCCACGTCCCCATCTCCTGCCACGTCCCTGCACCCCCATGTCCCTTGTCCCCAAATTCCATGCCCCCCCATGTCCCCATCTCCTGCCATGTCCCCCCACCCCCATGTCCCTGTGTCTCCATGCCCCATATCCCCATGCCCCATATCCCCACACCCCCATGTCCCTTTGTCCCCATGTCCCCATCTCCTGCCATGTCCCCCCACCCCCATGTCCCTGTCCCCAAATCCCATGTCCCCACACCCCCCCATGTCCCTGTGTCCCCATGTCCCCACACCCCCATGTCCCACGTCCCCACACCCCCATGTCCCTGTGTTCCCATGCCCCATGTCCCACATCCCCACACCCCCCCCGCCCCCCTCCCCCCGCAGGCAGCACCCATGGGTGCGCCTTCCCGGCAGGGCTTTGAAGCGCCGTCCCCGGCCCTCGACTCGAGAGCCCTCGCGGGGGCTCGAGGACCCTCCAGTCGGGCAGGGCACGGGGACGGGGACGGGTTTGGGGACGGGTTTGGGGACGGGGCTCACCTGGCTCAGGACGCCTTGGGGCAGAGCCCCAGGTGGGTGCAGACGCGGGTGGGGGCCTCGCCGTGCGCCAGCGCGTCCGTGATGGGTGTCACCCAGCGCCGCAGCAGGTGGCGGCACCTGGCCTTCAGCAGCCCCAGCCGGCTGCAGATGCGCCGGGTGACACGGGCCACCTTCTCCTGCGGCACCACGTCAGCACCGGGGGGACACCGCGCACCGGGGGACACGGGGGGACATGGGGGGGCGGGGGGGGCGCAGAGCGGTGGGGGACACCTCTTCGTATGGGGACACCACACGTGGGGACGCCTTGAGTGAGGGTGTCACCTCGTATGGGGACACCTTGTATGGGGACACCTGGCATGGGGATGCCACCTTGTATGGGGACACCACCTCGCATCGGGTCACCTCGCGTGGGGACACCGCCTTGCAGGGGGGCTGTCACCCCTTGTGGGGACACCGTGCGGGGGACAGAGCCCCGCACGGGGACACCTCACATGGGGACACCTCATATGGGGACATCACCTGGCACGGGGCCGCCTGGCGCAGGGACACGGCCGCCCACCTTGTTCCTGGTGTCACAGGCCACCTTGCCGAGCGACTTCACGGTGCTCCTGCAGATCTGGCAGCGCCAGCTGGTGGGGAGCTGCCCCCCCCCGCCCTGCGCCCAGCGAGCCCTCATGTAGCACCCATGGGTGCCACGGGAGGGGCCCGAGACCCAGTTCCCCCAGCTGCCTTCCCAGTACCCTCCCAGTGCCCTCCCAGTGCCCTGTGGGTGACACCCTTGGTCTCCACCCCAGTGCCCCTATGGGTGCCCCCCGAGTGCCCCTATGGGTGCCCCCCAGTGCCTCCCGGGTGCCCCCCCAGCACACACCAGTGCCCTCCCAGTCCCCCACGGCTCCCCTCCCAGTGCCCCCCCCGTCCCCTCACCGTGATGTCCCTGTCACCCAGCTGCAGCCAGAGGCCATCCTCGGTGTCCCCCGCGGGCAGGGTCTGGGGGCTCAAGGGGGGGCCCTCCGCCCCCACCAGCACCAGGGCTGGGCAGTGCCACGTCAGGGGCGTCAGCCCCAGCCCCTGTGTCCCTGTCCCCATCCCTGTCCCCTCATGTCCCCAATGTCCCCATCACCCTGGTCCTTGTGCCCGTCCCCACCTTGTCCCCAGTGCCCTGGTCCCAGTTGTCCCCTAAGTCCCCAGCCCCACCACGTCCCCAGCTCCCCCATGTCCCCATCACTCATGTCCCCATGTCCCCCATGTCCCCATCACTCTGGTCCCCATCTCCCCCGTGTCCCCGTCCCCACGTCCCCATCTCCACGTCCCCACATCCCCGTCACTCTGGTCCCCACATCCCCCATGCCCCCATCCCCACATCCCCCCGTCCCTGTCCCCACGTCCCCACCCCTCTGGTCCCTACACCCCTGTCCCCACCATGTCCCCATCCCTGTCCCCACCCTCCCACGTCCCCATCCCTGTGTCCCCGTCCCCCCACGTCCCCCCCCCCCCCTCCCCAGCTCTCCATGCCCCCAGCCCCCCCACACCCCCTGTCCCCCCTGTGCCCCCCCGGTCCCCACCGGTGACAGCGGGGAGCAGGGCCAGCAGCAGCGGGGCCATGGCTGGCTGTCCCCGCGCCCCGGGGCGCTTTATGTCCCCTCCCCAGGAAGGAGCAGGGAGGGCTCCCCCCCCCCCGGGAGGGCCCCCCCAAAAACCACAGCAGCCACAGCGGGGGGGGGGTGCAGGTGTCCGGGAAGGGTGGTGACGTGTCACTGGTGTGACAGCGGGGGGCAGGGGGGGGGACAAGGGGATGTGGGGGGGCTGGGGGGGACAAGGGGACACCAGAGGGACATGGGGGGGGGACGTGGGGGACACGAGTGAGCCAGGGGACGTGGGGGCTCTGGGGGGGGACACCAAGGGGACTGGGGGTGGGTGACGGAGGGGGACAAGGGGACAAGGGGGACACGTGGTGGCTGGGGGGGTGGGGGCACTGGGGGGCTCTGGGGGGACAAAGGGGGGGCACTTTTGGGACGTCGGGGCACAGGGAGGGGACAAGGGGAGGGGGTGGGATGGGGGGGACATGGGGACAGTGCGGGGCTGGGAGGGGATGGGGGGCATAGGGGGGCTGGGGTTGTGGGGGCACTGGGGGGGGACAAGGAGAGGGCAGGGGGACATGGGGGGGACACGGGGTGACAGGGGGTTGGGGGGCAAGGGGTGGACAAGGGGGGGCACTTTGGGGACCTTGGGGCATGAGGGGAGCAAGGGGAGGTGATGGGGGGGGCATGGGGACAGTGGGGGGGGGGCTGGGAGAGGCCTGGGGGGTCAAGGGGACATTGGGGGCACTGGGGGGGGGACAGGGGGACATGGGGGGGACAATGGGGGCACTCTGGGGACATGGTGGGGCTGGGGGGGCACTGGGGGGGGACAAGGGGTGGTGATGGGGGGGGAATTTAGCAGGGACAAGAGGACACCGGGGGACATGGGGGGGGTTAGGGGGTCACAAGGGGACAGCAGGGGGACATGGGGGGGGTTGGGGGCACTGGGGCGATTGGGGGGGGCACTTTGGGGTGCGGGGGTGGGGCAGGGGAAGTGATGGGGACGTTGGGGACGTGGGGGGGGGAAGGGGACACCGCGGGACGTGCCGGGGGGGCAGCGCCGCCCCCCCGCTGCCCACAGTCACGTCCCCACATGAGCCCAGAGCCACCGCGGGGCGGGGGGGGCCGGGGGGGTTACGGGCAGGGGGCCACGGGGGGGTGGGGGGGGCCGCCCCCTTCCTGTCCCTGTCCCCTGCGGGCACAAACCTCAGCCCCCCCCCCCGCCCCCCCCCGCCTTCCGGGGTGCTGGGGGACCTGGCCTGTGGGGAGCCCAGTGCCCCCAGTGCCCCCAGCGCTCCCAGTGCTCCGTGTCCCCAGCTCCCAGTGCTCTGTGTCCCCAACTCCCAGTGCCCCCAGTGCCCCCAGTGCCCCGTGTCTCCAGCTCCCAGTGCTCCCAGTGCCTGGTACCTCCCTAGTGCCTCCAGTGCTCCCAGTATAGCCTGTGGCCCCAATACCCCCAGTGCTCCCAGTTCTCCCAGTACTCTTAGTACCCTCAGTGCTCACATTGCGCCCAGTGCCCCCAGTGCCCTCAGTACCCCCCGTGCCCCCAGTGCCCCGTGTCTCCAGCTCCCAGTGCTTGGTACCTCCCTAGTGCCTCCAGTGCTCCCAGTATAGCCTGTGCTCCCAGTGCCCCCAGTGCTCCGTGTCCCCAGTTCCCAGTGCCCCCAGTACCCCCAGTGCTCCCAGTATCCCCCACGATCTCCATACCCCCAGTGCACCCAGTGCTCCCAGTTCTCCCAGTGCCCCGAATGCCCCCAGTGCCCCAGTGCTCCATGTCCCCAGCTCCCAGCACCCCAGCGCTCCCAGTAGCCAGTACCCTCAGTGTCCCCAGTGCTCCCAGTACCCCCAGTACCCCTAACGCCCCCAGTACCCCCAGTGCCCTCCCAGTGCCCCCAGTACCCCCAGTGCCCCCAGTGCTCCCCCAGTGCCCCCAATACCCCCAGTGCCCCCCCAGTTCCCCCCCAGTGCTCCCAGTACCCCCAGTGCTCCCAGTACCCCCAGTGCCCTCCCAGTGCCCCCCCAGTGCCCCCAATACCCCCAGTGCCCCCCCAGTGCTCCCAGTACCCCCAGTGCCCCCCCAGTGCCCCCCAGTACCCCCAGTGCCCCCCCAGTGCCCCCCGCCCTCCCGCCCGCCAGGGGGCGCTGCCACCGCCCCCAGGCCCCGCCCCCGTCCCAAGATGGCGGCGGCCGCGGCCGCCCTGGCGCTGAGGGTGAGCGCGGCGGGGCCGGGCGGGGGGACGCGGGGACACCGGGGACGGGGGGCACGGGGGCCAGCGGGGATGGGGACAGGGGGACATTAGGGACGGGGAGCACCGGGCATGGGGACGCTTAGGGGTACGGGGACACCGGGTATGGGGCATGGGGACACCAGGCATGGGGACACTGGGCATGGGGACATCAGGTATGGGGACATGGGGGCACGGGTCATGGGGACACTGGGGATGGGGACACTTAGGGCTCGAGACACCAGTTATGGGGACACTTAGGGGTATGGGGACACTTAGGGGTATGGGGACAGCAGGTATGGGGACACCAGGGACATGGGGCATGGGGACACTGGGCATGGGGACATCAGGTATGGGGACATGGGGGCACGGGTCATGGGGACACTTAGGGCTCGAGCCACCAGTTATGGGGACACCAGGTATGGGGATACTGGAGATGGGGACACTTAGGGGTATGGGGACAGCAGGTATGGGGACACCAGGTATAAGGACATGGGGATACGGGGCATGGGGACACTTAGGGGTATGGGGACAGTGGGTATGGGAACAGCAGGGACATGGGGCATGGGGACACGAGGCGTGGGTTCACATAGGGGTATGGGGACACCAGGGACACCAGGTGTGGGGACACTGGGTATGGGGACACTTAGGGTTGTGAGGACACCAGGGACATGAGGCGTGGGGACAGCAGACATGGGACGCACCTGGGGCACCAAGCACTTGGGGCTCTGGGGACACCAGGTGCTCCAGGAAGGGTGGCTCTGGGGTATGGGGGACACCAGGTATGGGGGGGGGGAGCAGGAATGGTGGCTTTGGGGTCACTGGGTATAAAGGACAACAGGCACAGGAGGCTATGGGGACATCGTGTATGGGGTTCTCCAGGAATGGTGGCTCTGGGGACATGGGGGACACCAGGTATGGGGGTGTCCAGGAATGGTGGCTCTGGGGACATGGGGGACACCAGGTATGGGGGTGTCCAGGAATGGTGGCTCTGGGGACATGGGGGACACCAGGTATGGGGGTGTCCAGGAATGGTGGCTCTGGGCACACCAGCTATAGGGGACACCGTGCACAGAAGTCTATGGGGACACCATCTATGAGTAGTGGTGGCCCTGGGGACCCCACACAAGCTGTCCCAGGACACTGGGGGGACACCAGGGCCACCTTGTGCTCCTCACCCCCTCCCACCCCACCAGGCAGCGCCCCGTGGCATCCCCATCCTCGGCCACATCCCCGTCCTCACTGCCACCCGCCACCTCCACGCCACCCCTGCCTGCCTCAAGGTAAGCACCACCGGTAGTGTCCCCATCCCCATGTCCCTCAGGGACCATCCCGTGTCCCACGGGGCCGGTCCCCGCTCTGATGCCACCTTCCCTGGCAGACGCGGGCGGCGCGGGTGCGCGTGGGGAAAGGGGACAAGCCCATCACCTACGAGAAGGCACACCCACCCCACTACATCGCCCACCGCAAGGGCTGGCTGTCCTTGCACACCGGTAAGTCACCGTGTCACCCTTGGGCGACACGGTTGGATGGGGGGGGGGGGGGACCGGCACGCCATCCCAGCGTCCCAGTCCCCCCCTCCAACCGTGTTGCCCTCTTCCCTCGTAGGAAACCTGGACGGGGAATTCGGGGCGGCGGAGAGGACGGTGGAGGACGTCTTCTTGCGCAAATTCTTCCACGGCACCTTCCCCGGGTGCTTGGCCGACGAGGTGGTGCTGAAGCGGCGCGCCAACACCCTGGTGGGCTGCCTGCTGCTGCTGCCCCACCTGGCCCCCGCCAAGCTCTGCTTCCTGGTGGGCTACGCCGAGACCCTCCTCTCGCACCTCTACAAGTGCCCCGTCCGCCTCGAGGTGCAGATAGTGCCTGCCAAGGTGGTCTACAAGTGGCTGTAGGGCCCGCCGGGGGGCTTGGGGTGGGTTTGGGGGCGGTGAGGAGGAATAAAACGAGGCTTCATGCCCCCCTGGGTGTGGGTCTTTGAGGATTGGGGTCTTTGGGAGGTCTGGTCTCTACCCTGGCCATGTGTCCTGTGGGGTCTTGATCCCATGGGACCTGTCCCCATTGTGCCCATGTGCCTCATGAGGTTGTGATTTCATGGGACCTGTCCCAGTTGTGCCCGTGTATCCTGTGGGGTCTTGATGCATGGTGACCTGTCCCCACCCTGCCTGTGTGCCCCATGGGGTCTTGATTTCTTGGGGACTTTATGTGGCCCATGCATGTGCCCTGCATGGTCCTGTCCCCATGATACCTGTGTGCCCATAGGGCAGTGTCCCCACGATGCTCTTCAGCCCCATGAAGCCCCGTCCCCACAACACCTGTGTGTCCTGTCCTCAAACTATTCTTGTGGCCCTGTCCCCACAACGTCCATGTGCTCCAGGTGGTGCTGTCCCCAACATGTCCATGCATCCCAGGTGGCCCTGTCCCCATCACGTCTGTGTGCCCCAGAAGTCCTGTCCCCAAGATATCCATGTGGCCTGTCCCCAACGCGTCCGTGCGTCTCATCCGCACAGGTCCTGTCCCCACAATCCCCACGTGGCCCTGTCCCCACGCTGCCCCACCCCCGTGCCACCCGTGTGCCCCACAGGACCCCATCCCCGTGATGCCCCGTGCCACCCCACGTGTCCCCATCCCCACCGGTGCCACCGTGCCCTGCGCGCCCGTCCCCGTCCCCGCACAGACGCGGTGACACCGCAGAAGCCGATGCATTTTTCTGTATGCTGCGTGCCCACGCCCTGCCCAGTTAAACCCAGTCACTGGCTCTGAGAAAACCAGTTTAAATACGACCGCGGTATAAAAAGCAGCAGCAGGATGGGGCACAGCGGGGGATGGTGGGGGCTCAGCGCCGCTGGCGCACCGAGCCCTCGAAGTAGGGGTTGCCCAGGGCCAGCCCCATGTCTGGCCCTGCGCTGTCCTTGCTGTCCCCTGGTGTCGCCCGGGGACTGGGTCCTGCGGGGAAACAATGGGGTCAGTGCCGTGGCCGTGCCCTCCACCACCCTGGTGTCCCCTGGTGTCACGGCACCGTCCCCTGGGGCCTTACCCATGTAGCTGAGCAGGACGGGGAGGAAGACGAGGCCATGCGCCAGGCCGGCGAGGGTGATGATGAGGTTGAGGCGGAAGAAGAAGATCTGGATGAGCTGCGCCTTGGCGAAGGCCAGCACCACGATGCCCGGCAGGTTGGTCATGGCCACCCCGGCCACCACCTGCGGCCACAACAGGGTCAGTCACAGCTGGGCCACCCCATGTGCCCCGCACCCTTGGGTGACCGGTGAGGGGAGAGCACCCTGGGGTGCCCCCGCGGCCGTGCCGCCCCCACCTTGCTGCCCATGGTGATGGTGGCCTCGGCGGCGCGCTCCACGCGGGTGGGCTTGGTGCTGTGGGCGAAGGCGCAGGTGAGGTGGGACACGAACTCCACCGAGATGCCCACGGCCTGTGGGGACAGCGGTGTCACCAGGGAGGGCACCCGTGGGTGGCTCCCCAGGGCTGGCACGGCTGGGGATGAGGGGAGGAGTGGGGTGCCCACGATGCTCGTGCACCCTGCGTGCCCCAGGTCCTCAAGCTGCCGTGTCACCGTGTGTCCCCAGGTCCCTGTGCCACCGCAGGTAGCACCAAGCCACAGGTGCTGATGTCACCCTGTGTGCCCCATGTCCCCGTGCCACCTGTGCCCCATGTCCATGTGCCACCTCCCATGCCCCAGGTCCCTATGTCACCTGTGCCCCATGACATGTGCCACCCCGTATGCCCCAGGTCCCCGTGCCACCTCCCGTGTGCTCCTTGTCTCCATGCCACCTCCTGCACCCCGTGCCCATGTGCCACCTCTTGTGTGCCCCAGGTCCCTGTGCCACCTCCTGTTCCCCGTGTCCATGTGCCACTTCCTGTGCCCCAGGTCCCCATGTCACCTGTGCCCCATGTCCATGTGCCACCTCCTGTGATCCCCAAGGTCCCCATGCCAGCCCCGTGCACCCTAGGTCCCTGTGCCACCTCTTGTGTGCCCCAGGTCCCTCTACCACTTCCTGTTCCCCATGTCCCCATGCCACCTCCTGTGCCCCATGTCCCCGTGCCACCCCGCACGCCCCGCACCGCCACGAGGTTGATGAGGGCCACGGCGTTGTAGGGGATGTCCCAGAGGGCCATGATGCCCACGGTGTCCAGCAGGATCATGGTGATGGTGATGAGGGTGGCGACACTGGAGCGCAGGTCCATGCCCAGCAGCACGAAGGAGACGAGGAAGGTGGGCACCAGGCACAGCACCAGCGTGAACAGGCCCTCGCCCACCACCGTCAGGTACTGCTCGTAGTACACGTACGTCACCCTGCCGGAATCGTCATCGCTGCTGGCACCCTGGGGTGGCCACCAGGCACCCCTGCCCCGGGCCGGCACCCCCAGAGCCCAGCTGTGAACTGGGCTCCAGCGTTACACCAGTAAGGAACTGGGGTGCCCACGTGGAGCCTGAACCAGGCACCCCAAAGTGGGGCACCCGAAGTAGGGCACCCACATTGACACCCAACTGTGCACCCCTAACTGGGTGCCCTGATCCCTAACTGGGCAGGGGGAACCCACCCTGGACCTTAACTGGGCACCCCAAAGTGGGGCACCCCAAAATAGGGCATGCACACTGACACAGGCTGGGCATCCCTAAATGGGCACCCTGACCACTAACTGGGCAGGGGGCACCCACAGTGACCTCAAACTGGGGCACCCCTAACCGGGCACCCATGCTGAGCCCTCAATGGCCACCCTGACCCCAAACTGGGCACTGGGCACCCACCCTGAGCCCCCCCTGACCCGGGGGGCACCTCCTCCTATCCCGACCCCTCCCAGGAGGCTTACGTGTAGGGGAAGACGCGGAAATCGGGGTCGGTGCCGGGCACCTGGCGCAGGGTGCCGGTGATGTTTTCAGCCAGGGCGCGGGCGGCCCGCAGCGCCGCCGTGTACTCCTGCGAGGTCCGCAGCGGCCGCTGGTACGCCATGAACCGCGAGGCTGGGGGGCAGCGGGCTCAGCCGGGCACCCTGGGGTGCCCCCAGCCCGTGCCACCCCCCCCGCACTCACCCACGATGGTGCCGTTGGCATCCATGCTCACTGCCGTGTCGTAGGCACCCAGGCCGCTGTGGGGAGGGGGAAACGGGTCACCCGTGGCCGCGCAGAGGGCACTGAGCCCCACCCTGGGGACCTGCCGCGGCACCCTGGGGTGGCACCTACCCCTTGGCGCACTGCAGGGTGGGGAGGTCGTGGAGGAACCAGGGCAGGAAGCGCTCAAACTCCTCCACCGTCGGCCGCCGCGTGGCATTCAGGCATTGCCCCAACGCGCAGCTGATGTCATCTGTGGGCACGGCCATGGGGACCCAGTGGGAAGCAGGGTAAGCACCCAAGGGTGCCGCGGCAGGCACCCCGTGGACCCCCCATGGGAACAATGGGCACCCAGTGGCACCGTGGCAGGCACCCGATGGACCCCAGGGTGGGCACCCGGGAGGAACCCAGTAGACACCCAACACACCCCGTGGTGGGTGCCCAAGGGGCACTGCTGCAGGCACCCAGTGGGAATCCAGCGGGCGCCTAGTGGCACCCAATGGACACCCAGTGGGCCCCGTGGTGGGCACCCAGTGGGCTCCATCACAGGTCCTCAAGGGGAACTCAATGGGATCCCACTGGAAATTAAATAGGATCCCATTGGGAACAACGGGCACCCAATGGGAACCCAGTGGGAGCTCTATGGGATCCCAATAGGAAGTCAATGGGTACCCAATGGGGACTCAGTGGGATCTCAGTGGGAACCCAATGGGACTCAATGGGATTCCGATAGGAGCTGAATGGGATCCCAGTGGGAACTCAATGGGCACCGAATGGGAACTCAGTGGGATCCCAATGGGAACCCACTGGGAATTCAATGGGATCCCAATGGGAACTCAATGGGATCCCAATGGGCACTGAATGGGAACTCAATGGGATCCCAATAGGAAGTCAATGGGCACCCAATGGGGACTCAATGGGATCCCACTGGGAATTCAATGGGATCCCAATGGAAATGCAATGGGATCCTAATGGGAGCTCAATGGGCACCCAGAGGCATTCCAATGGACACCCAATGGGAACTTGGTGGGCACCAAATAGGACCCCATAGGCACCCAATGGGCTTCATGGTGGGAACCAATGGGCACCATCACAGCATCCAATGGGCACCATCGCAGCACCCAATGAGAACCGAATTGACGCCCAGGGGACACCCAATGGGATCCCAGTGGGCAGCATGGTGGGCACCCCATGGCCACCCAACAGGCACCGCAGTGCCCCCCCCCCCCCCCCCCCAGGAACCCCCCTAGCGAGCACCAGTGCCCACTCACTGCTGGTGGAAGGGCAAAACTGCCCGGTGAGGTTCCCGAAGCGGTGGATGCGGCAGCAGCGGCCGGTGGGGTTGAGCCAGTCGAGGAAGTCGTCCACCCAGGAAGTGGCGGGGATGGCAAGGTAGGACCTGGGCAGAGGTGGGGCTGGCAGGGTGCTGGTGGGGCCGTGCCCCACTGCCCGCCCCATGCCCCGCGCCCCACTCACACGTTGGGGAAGCGCGTGGCATACTGGATCATCTGCGTCAGTGAGTTGTTGTCGCAGCCAGCGCTGGAGCAGATGCCGTTGGTGCCCTCGGGCGAGGAGAAGTTGTAGCCGCTGGTGGTGACAAAGTAGGTGGGCACCCCCACGGGCAGGTACTGGTTCATGTCGGAGAAGTACTGCAGCATGTAGGAGTCCTGGCGGTGGCAGAGGCTGCGCTCAGTAAGGGTGGGGGCACCCAGCCCTGCCCGCATCCCCAAACAGGGGCTTGGTGCTCCCAGGTGTCCCCAAACCAGGGCTCGGTGTCCCCAGGTGTCCCCTAGGCCATGGTGCGTCTGCACGGCCCCACATTGGGTTGTGCAGTTCCCAGACAGGGCCACGCTCGTCCGGTGCTGTCCCCACATGGGGCCATACGTGCGGCCATGCCATCCCCACGTGTCCCCATCCCTGGGCACCCTGCTGTCACCACGTGTCTCTGCCCCCCGGGTGTCACCTCAGGCATGGCGATCTCCTGGTCCAGCCCCACGGACACTTGCAGCATGAGGTAGAGCCCGGCGAAGGAGAAGAAGAGGAAGAGCAGCACCTGGGGGCAGCACCCAGCCCCGTGAGGGCACCCCATGGCATGGGGCACCCCCAGGAGCCCCCCGAGCCCTAAACACCCCCAGAGCCCCCCAGCCTGCCCCCAAATCCCCCCATATCCCCCCCTCCCCAAGACTCCTGAACCCCTCCAGATGCCCCAGCCCCTCCTGTGCCCCCCACCTCCCAGGACCCCCCAGTCCCCCCATATACCCCAAAGCCCCTCCCCCCCGCCATGTGCCCCCAGCTCCCCACTGACCACCAGGGGCCGGATCAGGCGGTGCAGCAGCAGCGGGGTGTAGAAGTGGCTCAGGAAGGGGCGCAGCACCCGCAAGCCCGGCCCCGTGGGACCCTCCTTCTCTGTCCCACAGCAGCAGCAGATGTCGAAGCGGGCGGCCTAAGGGTGCCACTGGGGTGGGTGGGTGCCCCCGGGCCCCCAAATACCCACGGGAACCCCACGCCAGCCCACCGACACCCTTGGGTACAGAGGCATCCCCATGCCCACCCTGAGCACCCTCATGTCCTGTGGGCACCCCACGGGCACCTCAGGTATCTTCAGGTACCCCATGGGCACCACAGTCACCCTCCCACCCATGGGTACCCCACGCCCTCCATTTTGCCCACCCCAGGCACCCAAAGACCCATGGGTGCCCCACGCCAACCCCACACACATTGGGTACAGAGGCACCCCACGCCCACCCAAGGTAACCAAATACCCATGGGCACCCCATGCAACGCCCCAAACACCCTTCTGCACCCCCTCCCCCCATGCCCACCCTTGGACCCAGGGGCACCCGGTGCCGTACCTCCTGCCGGCGGGCATCGAGGGCCAGCAGGGCGACGAAGCCCGACATCTGGAGGAGGAAGTCGAAGGCAATGGCCACAGAGGCCGTGAGGGCGAAGGTGCGGACGGCGGGCATGGAGGAGAGGGCGCCTGCGGGCACCCCGGCGTCAGCACCCCGGCAACGCCATTGGGTTGTGCCGTGGCCCTGCGGCCACACGCTGTCCCTTGGGTGCATGATGCCGGGGGCACCCCTGTCCCCACTCACCCAGGAGGAAGCAGATGACCTCGGAGAGGCTGCACAGCAGCATGCTGGGTGCCACCTGCGCCAGCACCCGCCCGATGTGCTGCTCCCGCGTCTCGCCCGCCTCCCGCTGCGACTGCTGCTGGCCGGGATGGGAGGTTGGAGTGCCTGCCCTGCCTACGGGCACCTGGCAGCTGGGGGTGCTGCCACGTGGACAGCGGGACACCCGCACGTCCCCCGGGGACCTCCTCGTGTCCCCAAGTCCCCTTGGGATCCCAGCCATACTCCCGGGAGACCCCTGTACCCATGGGTGGCCCTTTGTCCTATGGGGACCCCTTGAGCTCAATCGTGCCCCCTACATACCCCTTGGGGACCCCCCACCCAAGGGTGCTGCCATGCCCCATGGGGACCCCAGAACCCAAAGAACCCCAGAGCCCCCCCACAGGGGGACCCAAGGCTGCCCCCCACATCCACATACCCCGCAATGATCCCTGCACCTAGAGGTGTCCTACGGGGACCTCCCCGCACCCTCCAGGGACCCCCAGTGGCGCCGACCTGGTACTCCTGCACGAAGATGAAGATGTTGTCGGCACCCACGGCGAGGACGAGGAAGGGCACGACCTCGAGGATGATGAGGGATGAAGGCAGCCCCAGCAGTGCCAGGAAGCCCATGGAGGCGAAGACGGCGCCCAGCACCACGGCGATGCCGCCCAGCGCCAGCGTCACCTTCGACTCTACCTGCGGCAGGACGGGGCCGCCCGTTCAGCACCCGGCGAGCACCCTCGGGTGCTGGCACCCTCCCTGACCCCCCGGCTGTTACCAGCACGCGGCGCCAGGCCGTGTACTCGCCCAGCGCCAGGGCGATGTAGGCGAAGACCACCAGGTAGCTGACAGCGAAGACGGGGATGTCCTCGCCTGTGGTGCGGTTGATCTCATCCTCCAGCGAGCGCTGCGGGCACGGGGAGGGTGAGCGGGGGCACCGGGGCACCCTTGGGTGCCCCCCAGCCCCACCGGCCGTGCACCGTACCTCAGCCATGAAGGAGATGGAGAGGTTCTGGCTGTGGTTGCGCTGGAAGTCGCGGACCACCTCGAGGAAGCGCTGCTCCCAGCTCAGCACCCACTTGTGCCGCGGGTCGCTCCGCGGGAAGTTGTTGAGGGAGTAGGTGATGATGAGCGCCTCCGCCTGCGTGTACTCGGAGTCTGCGGCATGGCATTGCACCCATCGCACCCCAGTGCACCCCATCCCACCCCACTGCACCTCATCCCACCCCACCACATCCCATCCCAACCCATTGCACACCATCTCACTCCAGTGCACCCCATCCCACCCCAATGCACCCCATCGCACCCCACTGCACCCCATCCCACCCCATCGCATCCCATCCCCACTCCATTTTACCCCATCACACCCCATTCCTCCCTGTCCCACCCCACTGCCCCCACCCCACCCCACTGCCCCCCACCCCACCCCGCAGTCCCCCCCACTCACCCGGGTAGCCGCCGAGGGCGATGTAGGGGAAGACGGGCCCCCCGTACTCAGCCATGCAGCTCAGCTCCAGCGACGTGATGTCCTTGAAGGAGAGTGGGGAGCTGGCGGGGACACGGCGCTGGTGAGTGGGGGCTGCGCCTGGTGCCCCCTGCCACCCACAGCCTGCGGGCACCGAGCCCTGCTCCTGGCAGGCATCGCCCTGACCCCGCAGCCTGAACCCCCACAGGCGGCACATGGGCACCGCAACGTGTCCAGCACCCCACGGGCAGCACCCCGACCCCATGGTCCAGCACCCCACAAGCACCTTGCCGTGTCTGGCACCCCTCAGGCAGCACCCTGACCCCACAGCCCAGCACCCTATGAGCACCGTGCCATGTCCAGCACCCCACGGTCATCAGCCCGACCCCATAGCCCATCACCCCACAGCCATCACACTACAACAGCAACCCACAGCCATCACCCTGACCCCATAGCCCAGCACCCCACGAGCCTTGTGCCACATCCAGCACTCCACAGGCATCACTCTGAGCCTACAGCCCAGCATACCATGAGCATTGTGCCGTGTCCAGCACCCCACAGCCATCACCCTGACCTCACAGCCCAGCACCCCACAAGCGCTATGCCAACATCCAGCACCCCATGAGCATCACCCTGACCCCACAGCCGAGCACCGTGTCCATCACCCCCCAGCCATCACCCCAGCCCCCAGACCACCATCCCCGTCCCCACACAGCACCCAGCACCCCGCAGGCGGCCCCGCGGGCACCCACTTGACGCAGTAGATGAGGTGATCGTGCCAGTCCACGGTGCCGGTCTCCTTGCCCACGGTCTGGGTGGCCACCATGGCCAGGCGGGTGCGGTTGTTCTGGAAGTACTGCGTCACGCTGTTGATGCAGCAGTCGGCCAGGCTGGGCCCGGAGGGGTTGAGGGGCGCGTAGCAGACGTCCTGCAGCGTCACCTCCCTGCCCTCCTCCTGCATCCAGACGCTCGCCCCCGTCAGCTGATCCTGCAGCTCCAGCAGCACCTGCAGCACCTCGGCCGACAGCACCCCGCTGAAGTTCTTGGCGCCCAGCACCACCGAGTCGTAGGTGGCCCCCGGGCGCTGGTCCCGCGCTGTCACGATCACCTGGCAGGTGCGCAGGAAGGGCCCGAAGTGCTCATCGTAAAACGCCTTCTCCTGCCGCGCCTGGCTGCCCGGCGCCGACCACAGCTCCACGGGGTCGGTGGTGAGCCGCAGGGTCGCCATTCCGGCTGACAGCCCGGCCGCCACCACCGCCGCCACCACCAGCACTGGCAGCGGGTGCCCGGCCACCAGCGTGCCCCAGCGGCGGAAAATACCGGCCAGGAAGCGGTGGCTGCAGGTGCCCAACCGCACCGCACAGCCCCTGCGAGGAGCCAGCACCGCCTTCTTCTTCTTCTTCTTCCCGCGGCACATCAAGGCGGTGAGGAAGACGAGGGCGAAGAAGCCGAAGAGCATCGCACAGATGACCAAAGCACCATCAGCGGCACCCAAGCGGAAAGGTGGCGCGGGGCTGGGCGGTGCGGGCACGGGCGGGCAGGATTCGGCGCAGTCCTGGCAGGAGCAGGGCTGCTGGTCGGAGCTGAGCGCCTCGTTGCAGCCCCACGCCCGCTCGTCCAGCGGCTCGATGCCGTCGCCGGGCTGCGTGCCGTTGGGCACCAGCTGGAAGTCAATCTGCAGCGGGGCCAGCCCGTTGTTCTTGTCACCCTGGAAGTCGAGCCAGCGCTGCGTGGTGCAGAGCCGGGCGCCGTAGATGCCGCACATGGTGTCGATGGCGTAGCCCCCTGTGGCCGGCAGCCGCACGCCCTTGCAGGAGTCGAAGGCGGCGTCGGCGTAGCGCTGGCTGTAGAAGCACTGGTACTCCACCACGGCCTCCTGCCGCACCCCCAGCACCGTGGTGCGGTTGACAATGCGGGTGACGTTGGTGAAGAGGCTCTGGTCGGGGCTGCAGATGTTGTTGCAGTAGAGGTTGGCGAAGTTGCGGGAGCAGGAGGGGCAGCGGGCCAGCACGGTGCCGGACAGGGCCACGCTGACCTGCAGGGCGGTGAGCTGCCGCAGCGTGCAGCACACCCGCGTATCGTTGTCCCCGCGCACCAGCTCGGGGCAGACGGAGCGCAGCAGCTGCAGCAGCGCGCCCGTGGCCAGCCGCGCCGGCTGGTTGTACAGGCAGGGCACGTTGGAGGACACCAGCGAGACGTTCACCTCGGGGTTGCGCCCGCATTCGTCGTAGAAAGCACAGTAGCCAGCACGGTGGATCGGCGTCAGCTCCGGTGCGGCCTGCGGGGCGAGGAGAGGGGCGCGTGGGGGCTCAGCCCGCAGGGAGCCAGCTCACTTCGGTGCCCCCGTCCTCTCCCAAAAGGTGCCACGCACCCGGCACCCATGGGTGTCCCCCTGCCATCACCACCCCTCCAAACCTCACCGCACTCGGCCACCCCGAAGCACCTACCAGCGCCAGGAGGGTGCCAAGCACCGCGCCAGCCAGCACCGGGGACGCTGCCATCGTGGGCAAAAGGGTGCTGCTGGCTTCGCCCAGCCCCTGTAAGACCCCGTATCCCTTGGGCGGCTGCCGCCTGTGAGGTCTTCTGGCCTGATAGCACCGAGGCCAATCAGCCGGCGCCGGAGCTGTAAAGGCGCTGTGATCATTAACCCCGATCGATCGGCACTGTCAGCTGGCGCATCCCAACAGGGAGGTGCCCCGACACCTGGGTGCTCCCCTGCCCGAGGGAGTGGGCACCCTGAGTCACCACCGACGGGGAGTTTTGCACTGTGCCTACGTGGTTTGGCAGGGCTGTACCCACCGGGGACGTCCCCGCGGGTTCGCAGGAACACCCAAGGAGGTGGCGGAGAGGCTGTGCCAGCCGTGGGAAACCCATCCTGCCTGGCACAGGGAGCGGCAGGCACCCCGGGGTGCCGAAGCGTGCCCCACAGCATGTGCCCAGTAAACGAGGGCAAGAAGGAACAGGATTTGCCTCCCTGCCTGCCCCACGGGTGCTAAAACTGCTTCTGTTAACAGAAACGGGGCTGCCGTGCCCGCCTCAGAGCCCTCTGCCCCACCGAGCTGCCAGGAAGGTTCAGGGCCGCTGGGCAGCCTTGGAGAAGCGTCAGCCCTGATAACAGGCCGAGGCCCCGATAAGAGGCAACGGTGGGCGATACGGGCACCGCGGCGCTGCCACCCGTCTCGCACGCCACGGGCAGGGCTGGGCACACAGGGCAGGCAGGCACAGGGCGAACTCGGGCGCCCCGAAGGCGCTGTGCTGGTGGCACACGGGTGCCAGACTCCAGGGAACGGGCGCGCGCCAGCCCTGGGGACGGATGCCAGCGGGCGGCGGGCACCGCGGCTGTGTCGGTGTGGGGGTGACGGGCACCTCGAGGGGACGGGGGGGCCCCGAAGATGGCACTGCTGTGTGTGCTGTACCCTTGGCCCAGTTTACAGCCGTGCTATTGATAAGGGGGGGGTGATAACGCGCTGGCACCTTTGTCCCGCATCTGAGGCTTCCCACCCCTGCGTCACCAACCCTCCCCTGTGCCCCTGCCACCGTCACGCAGCCTGCGGGCACCGCGCTGCCCGGCAGGAGAAGCACCCCGCCACACGGCTGGCACAGCCCACCGGCACCTTTATTGCACGCGGCTGCCCACAGGGGACAGCACGGGGACACCCCATCCGCCAGGGGGGCCGCGAGGCGGCTGCGGTGGTCCCCGGCACAGCCCCTGGGGGGCAGGGGGGGCTCAGGAGGACTTCGCGGCACGGTGCTTGGCGCGCTGGCGGGTGTACTTGAAGCTCTGCAGTGGGTTGGCGTTGCGGCGTGCCTGTAAGGGCAGAGAAAAGCGGCGTCAGACCCTAAAAAAGCAGGGGACAGGTGGGTACCCCCCATGCCCGGGGGGGTCACGGCTGTCCCGCACTCACCGTGGGGCCGCCGCGGCGGCCAGCACCGGCGTGGGGCAGCCGCAGCCGCTTGTGCTTCTTCAGGTTGGGCTTGGCGATGCCGCGGAGGCTGGGAGGCACTGCGGGCACAGAGCGGGACATCAGAGGGCGAAGCGCTCCCCAGGAACGCCCCCCTAGCCTTGCACCCCTTTTCCCTAGGCACCGTTTTGGGGTCTTGTGTCCCCACCCTGCCCCAAAAGCTGCTGTCGGGCGCGGGACGTACCCAGGTAGTCGGGCACATTGCGGAGGTGAGGCTTGACGATGGCGGGGTGCAGCGGCTTGTCGTGGCGCAGGACGTGCAGGTCGCGGGGGTTGTCCTCGAAGTACGTCTGGGTACAGGGAGGGGACGTGAGGGGGGGGCTCCCGGCACCCCGCGCCCACCCCACACCCCCCTCGGGATGCCGGGGGTACCTTGAGTTTCTCAGAGTTGAGCAGCTCCTCCTTGATCTCCCGCAGCCGAGCCTCCTTCACCGCCTGCTTGGTGACGGAGCGCATGGCGTCCTGGGGGACTTGGGGTCAGAGCCGGGGAGGGGGCACCGCCGCCACCCCCCCGTCCCCGTCCCCACCCGCGCTCACCCGGCACCGGTACCGCAGGCCCTCGATCTCCTCCATGCAGAACTTGTAGGGCTGCAGCATGGACCCGCCGTTCTCTGGGGACACACACGGGGACGTTCCCTGGGGACACGCCCGTGCCCCCGGCGCCCTCGGGGACACCCCCACGATGTCGCTTGGCACCCAGTGCCCCCCACCCCGCGGTGACAAAGCCCCCCCTGACCTCCAGCAAGCCTGTCCTCAATCTGCGCCAGCCGGTCCCACTCCTCGGGCAGCACGAAGGTGAGCGCCGTGCCGGGGTTGTCCGCGCGGGCCGTCCTGTGGGCACGGAGGGGTGCAGCAGTGGGGCGCCCGCCCAAGCACCCCCAAAAGGCTGCCCCAAAGCACCCCCCCGGAGCACCCAAGCCCCCCGGACCTGCCCACGCGGTGGATGTAGGACTCGACCGTCGGCGGCACGTCGAAGTTGATGACGGTGGCCACGTTTTGGAAGTCGATGCCCCGCGCGACGCTGTACTCTGGGTCCTTGCCCTTGCTGGGGGGGAAAAATGTCATGGGGGGGGGTGGAAAGGGGATGCTGGGGGGACTCGCGGCCCCCATGGGCTAAGGAGACACCCATGGGGATGAGGACAGCTGGGGCAGACACCCACGTGGGCATGGGGACGCTTTAGGGGAGGATCTCCCTGGGCACGGGGACACTCATGCAGGGACACCCCCGAGTGATGCCCATGGTTATGGGGACACCCAGGGCCACGGGGACATGAGACCCTGAGGCAAGGAGCCCCCCACGAACAAGGGGACAGCCTGGGGACAGGGAGATCCCTGGGCATAGACACCGGGACCTCCCCTTGGCATAAATCCACCTGGAGAAGAGAAAATTCCCCAGCAGGGGGACACAGGGACACGCTGGGCATGGGGACGGGCAGAGCAAGGACATCCCTGCAGCACAGGGACCCCGTAGAGCAAGGGAACCTCGGGGGGCACAGGGACCTTGGGGGGGACACAGGGATCCCGTGGGGGGCACAGGGACCCCGCTCCAGACCCTGGGTCCCGTTCCCTGGGCCCCGCCCCGCTGGCACCCATGGGTGCCCGCTCACCTGTCGGCAGCGCCCTTCCGCTTCTTCTGTGGGGGCTGCCCTGCGGGCGCCTCCAGCGCCTCCTCGTCCGTGGCCACGATGTAGTCGTAGAGCCCGCGGTTGAACTGGGTGATGACGTGGCACCTGGGGACACACGGGTGGCCCTCAGCACCAGCGCCTGCTCCCCGCCAGCACCCCGCTTCTACCCAACGCAGGGCCCCCCATGGGCGTTACCCTGGGCACCCCAAGCACACCCCACTTCCCCCAGACACCCCGGGGCACCCCGTGTCCCCAGCCACCAGGCTGTCCCCCGAGGCGAGCGTGCCCCACAAACACCCCGCGGGCAATCCCCATCCCTCCGCACCCCACCGCCCTCCCAGCCTTTTAGGGGCACCCAGGAGCACCCCATCCCCCATGGATGCCCCCAAAAGCATATCTCGCGTTCCCCCACCCCACCCTCCAGCAGCCTGGCTCCCCAAGCCCCCCATTGCCCCACCGGGCACCCCATCCCTGTCCCGGCTGCGGGTACCGGGAGCGCGCGGGCAGCTCGGAGTTGAGGGCGCAGGCGGCGATGCCGAACTGCTCAAGGAAGAGCTTGAGGCGGTAGCAGCGGGCGAGGGCGCCCACGAAGAGCAGCGCGCGGCCCCGCAGCAGCGCCAGTTTCAGCAGGGCGCAGAGCAGCAGGAACTTGTCCTCCTCCGTGTCGCAGCGCACCACCCACTGCTGCAGCTGCGCGCTGCCCGGCAGCCGGGGCTCCTGAGGCTGCACTATCACCTGCGACCAAAACATCAGAGCTGGGGGGAGGTGGGGAAGCCCCCCAGATCCCCTAAATTGTGCCCCTAGGGTTGTTGTGCCCACCCCGAGCCCCCCGCCGTGCCCGCTCACCGGGTTGTGCAGCACCAGCTCCTTGAGCGCCTCCACGTCGGGGTTGAAGGTGGCCGACACGAGCAGCGCCTGGTAGATCTTGGGGAGGTGGCTGGGGGGGCACGGGGGGCTCAGCGCTGGCCCCGTAGTGGGGTGCCCCCTCCCCTTGGCCTAACAATGCCTGCCCGGCCTGGGGGTGCACCCCAAGCCCCCCCCCAGCACCGGCTGTGCTCCAAAAACCCACAGAGCGTCCCACGAGACCCCTGGCTGTGCCCCCCAAGTCCCCTCACTCCAGCAGCACCCCACAGTTGGGGATATGCCCCCAAACCTTCACAATGCACCCCCAAACCCCCACCCATGTTCCCACTGTTTCCCCTAACCCCACCAACACCCCACAGTTGGAGACATGCCCCTGAACCTCCACAATGCCCCCCCCAAACCCCTCCCCACATCCCCACAACCTCCCCTAATCCCACCAACACCTCACAGTCCTGGATGCGCCCCCAAACCTCCACAATGCCCCCCCAAAAACCCCTACCTGTGTCCCCACAGCCCCCATCCCCGGCAGCACCCCATAGTCACGGATGCGCCCCCAAACCTCCCCAAGGCCCCCCCACATCCCCCCAAACCCCATCCCCTGCAGCCCCCCCCCCTCCCCGCCCCCCCACCCCCCTCCCCTACCAGAGCAGGGCCTTGAGGTCGTCGCCGAAGCCGAAGGAGAGCAGCAGGTCGGCCTCGTCCAGCACCAGCAGCTCCAGCGAGTGCCGCAGCACCAGGCTGCGCGCCTCCAGGTGCGCCAGCACCCGGCCCGGCGTGCCCACCACCACCTCCGGCCGCTCCATCAGCACTGGCCTTGGGGACACGGGGGGGTCACCCGCCCAGCTCGGGGACACCCCCAAGTAGGGGGACACGGGGGACAAGCGGAGGGGGACACTCACTTCTGGGCGGCGAGGTCGGTGTGGGCGCAGATGTCGGCGACGCGCACCTCGCGGGCGCAGAAGGCCGCCAGCTGCCGCAGGCTCAGCACCACCTGCTGCCCCAGCTCCTTGGAGGGCACCAGCACCAGCGCCCGCACCGCCTGCGCTGCCGCACCCGGTGCCTGCACACACCCCCCCCCAGCACCGCCACCGTCAGCGCCACCCGGCCCCGGCGCAGCGGGGACCAAGGGGACGGAGGCAGCAGGCGGGGGGGAGCTGCACCATGGCACCCCGGGTACCCCATGGAGCCCCCGAACTCCACCGAGCCCCCCAAACCCCACAGAGATCCCAAACCCCACAGAGATCCCAAACCCCACAGCCCCCCGGGCACCCCACGGAGTCCCCCAAACCCCAAGGAGATCCCTCAACCCCATGGAGACCCCCACCCCATGCATGATGCTCTAAGTAGCCTGCGCGCCCCGATTCTCCCCCGTGCTGCCAGGCACCCCATGGAGCACCCACACCCCACAGCATCCACCCACGCCCAACACCCCCAGACCCCCACTCCCACCAGCCCCCACCCCATGGAGCCCATGCACCCCAGGGTGCCCCCATCCCTCTCAGCCCCCCCCCCATGGATCCCACACCCCCGCACGGAGTCCACCCGTGCCCGACATCCCCACTCCCACCCCAAGGAGCCCACCCACCCCAGGGTGCCCACGTGGCCCCCATCCCTATCAGCACCCACCCCAAGGATCCCACCCACACGCCCAACACCCCCAAACCCTTACTCCCATCAGTGCCCACCCCAAGGATCCCACACACACCAGGGTGCCCCCATCCCTCTCAGCCCCCACCCCACTGATCCCAAACACCCCAGGGTGCCCACATGGCCCCCATCCCTCTCGCAGCACCCACCCCACGGATCCCACACACCCCAGGGTGCCCCCATCCCTATCAGCCCCCCCCCAGCCCCCCCATTCCCCCTCTCAGTCCCCACCCCACGGATCCCACACACCCCAGGGTGCCCCTATCCCTATCAGCCCCCCCCAGCCCCCCAATTCCCCCTCACTCCCCCTGACGCCCCCATTCCCCCTCTCAGCCCCCACCCCACGGATCCCACCCACCCCAGGGTGCCCACATGGCCCCCATCCCTCTCGCAGCCCCCACCCCAGGGTGCCCCCACCCCTCTCGGCCCCCCACGCCCCCCATCTCCCCCCGGCCCCTCACCGCGGCCCGCAGCAGGCGCTGCAGCAGGGGCAGCCCGTAGGCCGCCGTCTTCCCGGAGCCGGTGCGGGCCCGGGCCAGCAGGTCGCGGCCCTCCAGCGCCGCGGGGATGGCCTGGGCCTGGATGGCGGTGGGGGCGGCCCAGCCCAGCTCCGACACGGCCTGCGGGGACGGAGCGTTACGGGGGGAACCCGGACACCCCCCCCGGGACCCCCCCGTTATCCCCGAGCCCCCCCCGGTACCCGCAGCAGCCGCGGGTCCAGCCCCAGGTGCTCGAAGGCCGCCGCCATCTCGGCTGGGAGCGGGCCCGAAAAGGCTCCTCCGCCGCCCCCTGGCGGTGTGGAGGGCTCGGGGGCACCCTTGGGTGCTGGGGGAAAGGGGGGGCACCCCCCGTGGGGGTCGCGATTCGAGGGAGGGGTGTTTGGGGCGGAGAGCGCGCCTCGGCTGCACTACAGGACCCCCAAAAGTAAAGCCACCCCAAAAGTAAAGCCACCCCAAAATACACCCACCCCAAAATACACCCACCCCAAAAAGGCCCCCAACCCGCCCTAAAGTACCCCAAAAAGCACCCCCGCCCCAAAAAGGCACCACATCCACTCTAAAGTACCCCCAAAAGGCACCCCCCACCCCAAATGCAACCCCCAAAAGACCCCTCATCTACCCTAAAATACCCCCAAAAGCACCCCAACCCCAAAAAGCACCCACTTACGGCACCCTAAAAGAAGCCCCTCATCCGCGCTAAAGGACCCCAAAAAGCACTCCTACCCCAAAAAAGGTCCTTCATCCACCCTAAAGTACTGCAAAAAGCACCCCCCACCCCCAAAAGCACCCCCCACAGCACCCCAAAAAGGCCCACCTCCAAAGTACCCCCAAAAGCACCTGTACCCCACACACAACACCCCAAAAAGGCCCCTCATCCACACTCAAGTACCCCAAAAAGAACCCCCACCCCAAAAAGACCCCTCATCTACCCTAAAATACCCCCAAAAGCACCCCAACCCCAAAAAGCATCCCACTTACAGCACCCTAAAAGAAGCCCTTCATCCACCCTAAAGGATCCCCAAAAACACACCTACCCCAAAAAAGGCCCCTCATCCACCCTAAAGTACCCCAAAAAGCACCTGCACCCCACACACAGCTCCCCAAAAAGGCCCTTCATCCACCCTGAAGTACCCCCAAAAGCACCCCTACCCCAAAAGCCCCCTCACCCCAATCCACCCCACACACAGCATGCCAAAAAGGCCCCTCAGCCCCCTCAAGGTACCCCAAAAAGCACCCTGTATACAGCACCCCAAGAAGGCCCCTCATCTACCCTAAAGTACCCCAAAAAGTCCCCCCACCCCAAAAAGTGCCCTGCACACAGTATCCCAAATGTCCCCCATGCACCATAAAGTACCCCCAAATCCCCTCATGCCAAAAGTCCCCCCCCCCACTCCACACCCCCCCAGCACCCCAAAAACCTCCAGCTCACGCCCACGGACCCCACAGCCTTTATTGATCCCCCCCAAAAAACCCAAAACCCTGCATTGGGTGCGGGCAGCGTGCCCCCAGCCCCCCTCCAGCCCCCTGGTGTTCTGCGGGGCCGCAGCTCCACGGGTTCGGGGGGGAACCTGGGGTTTGGGGTGGCCCCCCCGGGGGACCTACACCAGCTTCTTGGCCTCAAAGGAGTAGCCCTGCACATAGCACCCCAAAAAGGCCCCTCATCCACCCTAAAGGACCCCAAAATGCCCCCCACCCCAAAAAGCACCCCACACACAGCACCCCAAAGGCCCCTCATCCACCTTAAAATGCCCCAAAAAACACCCCCTCCCCCAAAAAGCACCCCAAAAAGGCCCTTCATCCACACTAAAGAACCCCAACCCCCCCCCCACTCAATCCACCCCACCTCCAACACCCCAAAAAGCACCAGCTCACGCCCAGGGACCCCACAGCCTTTATTGATCCCAAAAAACCCCCGCACCGGGTGCGGGCAGCGCAACCCCAGCCCCCCGGTGTTCTGCAGGGCTGCAGCTCCATGGGTTTGGGGGGGAACCTGGGGATTGGGGTGGCCCCACCGGGGGCCTACACCAGCTTCTTGGCCTCAAAGAAGTAGCCCTGCATGTAGCACCTCAAAAAGGCCCCTCATCCACCCTAAAGGACCCCAAAAAGCACCCCCCAGCACCTCAAAGGCCCCTCATCCATCCTAAAGTACCCCCAAAATCCCCCCACCCCAATAACCCGCCCACCAGCACCCCAGAAAGCACCAGCTCACACCCAGGGACCCCACAGCCTTTATTGATCCCAAAAAAACCCCGCACCAGATGCCAGCAGCGCGCCCCCAGCCCCCCTCCAGCCCCCTGGCGTTCTGCGGGGGCTTGTAGGGCCGTGTCTCCCTGGGCTTGGGGGAAACCTCCGGGGTTTGGGGTGGCCCCCCCAGGGGGGCTACACCATCTTCTTGGCCTTGAAGAAGTAGCCCTGCACATAGCACCCCAAAAAGGCCCCTCATCCACCTTAAAATACCCCAAAAAACACCCCCTCCCCCAAAAAGCACCCCAAAAAGGCCCTTCATCCACACTAAAGGACCCCAACCCCCCCCCCACTCAATCCACCCCACCTCCAGCACCCCAAAAAGCACCAGCTCACGCCCAGGGACCCCACAGCCTTTATTGATCCCAAAAAACCCCCGCACCGGGTGCGGGCAGCACGCCCCCAGCCCCCCTCCAGCCCCCTGGCGTTCTGCGGGGGCTCGTAGGGCCGCGTCTCCCTGGGTTTGGGGGAACCCCCCGGGCTTTGGGGTGGCCCCCCTGGGCTTTGGGGTGGCCCCCCCGGGCTTTGGGGTGGCTACACCAGCTTCTTGGCCTCGAAGAAGCTCTTGAGGTGCCGCATCTGCCAGATGCCGGTGAGGATGAGGATGCCGGTCTGGGCGATGGACCACCACAGCACGCGCTGGTTGGTGCTCTCGCTCGTCATGCGGAACCGCTCCTCGCGGTACTGCGGGGCCGAGACGCGGGGTCAGGGGGGTGCCGGACACCCCCCTCCCCCCCGTTTCGGGGTCCGGTTTTGGGGCGACCCCTCACCCGCTGGTAGTTCTGCTCCTTCTGGATCTGCTCCACCTGGTCGAGGAGCTGCCGGGCGCGGAGCTGCAGCTCCGTCAGCTTGTCCTTGGCGGCGATCTCGGGGTAGTTGTTGGTGTGCTCGCCCACCTGGATGTCCAGGTGCACCCGCTGCGGGGGCAACCGCGGGGTCAGCGCCTCGGGGGGGGACCTCCCCGCGCCCCCCCCCGGTGCTGTGGGACCCCCCCAGCCCCCGTTACCAGCTTGCCGCCGGCGAAGAGCGCCATGCGGGTGGAGTTGGAGTGCAGGCAGATCTGGTGCTCGCCCGGCGTGTGCGAGGTGAAGGTGAAGCGGCCCTCGGAGCCGTACTGCCGCGACAGCACCACCTGCGGGGACACGCGCACACACACCCACCCCCCCGCGTCATTATCAGGCCCCCTCCCGGGACCCCCGAGCCCCCCCCCCAACCCTACCCACCTTGCCGTCGGGGTCCTTCACCTCCACGTGCATGCCCAGCCCCGGCGTGGAGGGCAGGAAGGCCTCGGACTGCTTGTCCCACAGCTGCGTGCGGTAGTTCCCTGCGGGGCGGCGGGTCGGAGCAGGGACGCGGACACCCCCCAGAGCCCCCCTCGACCCCCCCAGAGCCTCCCTGACCCCCCCAGAGCTCCCCCGACCCCCCCGGAACTGCCCCTGACCCCCCCAGAGCTGCCCCCCAATCCCAGAGGGGGTCTCCCCCACCCCCCTCCCCACCCCCAGGAGTCTCCCCCTTGTCCCCAGGGCTCTCCCCCGCTGCCCCCCCGTTCCCGGGGGTCTCTCTACTCACCCCCCTCCACTCCCTGCCCACCCCCCCCCCCATTGCTACCTCGCTCCCCAGGGGTTTTCCTGTTGCCCCCCCATCCCCGGCGGTCTCTCCCCCTGCCCCCCCCAGGCTCTCTCCCGTTACCAGCCCCACTCCCGGGGGTCTCCCCCGTTGCCTCTCCCCGTTCCCGGGGGTCTCTTCCCTCATCCCCCCCCACTCCCGGGGGTCTCTCCCCCCCGTTCCTACTCCGGCCCTTCCCCCTCACGGTCTCTGCTCCTCTTCCCCTCGCCCCCAGGCCCTCCCCCGCTGCCTGCCCCGTTCCCGGGGTCCCTCCGGTTGCCACCTCAGCCCCGGAGGCTCCTCCGGTGCCCTCCCCGGTGCGCGGGGGTCCCTCCTTTTGCCCGCCCCCCCCCCATTCCCGGGGTTCTCCCCCATCACCACCTCGGTCCCCGGGGGTCTCCCCCCATTCCCGGGGGTCTCTCCCGTTACTGCTTCAGCCCCGAGGCTTCCTCAGTGCCCCACAGTACCCCGAGGACCCCCCCTCCCGTGCTCGGGGTCCCCCCTCCGGTAACCCGGGGACCCCCCCCCCGGTAACCCGAGGACCTTCCCCGGTAACCCGGGGTCCCCTCCGGTAACCCGGAACCCCCTCACCGGTAACCCGGGGGCCCCTCCCCTCGCCTCGCCTCCCCCCCATTCCCGGTGCCCCCTCACCACACCCCCGGTGCCCCGCCCCCACTCGCGGTACCCCCCGGTGCCTCCCCCCCCCCCCCCGCCCCAATCCCCCGGTGCCCTCCCCGCCGCCCCGCACCGATGACCATGGTCTCGTCCGGGATCTCCTCGATGAAGCAGCGCTTCTCGGTCTCGCCGATGTGGAAGTAGAGCCCGTGGGCGCCCCACGCCGCCAGCACCAGGGCGGCCACCGCCGCCCGCAGCCCCCCGCCGCCCGCCATGGCCCGGCCCGGCCCTCCCCGGGGCCTCCCCCCCCCACACACCGCGCACCGCGCATGCGCCGCCCGCCCCCTCCCCGCGCACTGCGCATGCGCCGCCCCCCGCCGCGGCCACTCACCGCTCCCCACGCCGCGTCTCTCCGGCCGCGCGCCCCGCCGCGCTGCGCATGCGCCGCCGCCTCCGTGACGCGCGCGCGCGCGCGCGCGCCGCCAGGTGGCGCGGCGGGGAGGGCGCCGCGCTCGCAGAGAGGAGATCGCGGGTTCGATCCCCGCTTCTGCCAGCTCCCCGTTGTTCCCCACCCCCTGTGCCTTCGTTGTCTCTGTCCCCCCCCACGCAGCGGGAGCACCCATGGGTGGGGGGGTGGGGCGAGCCCTTCGCACCCTGCTGGCAGTGTGGCAACACCCCCGCGTCCTTCCTTCCTTCCTTCCTCCCCCGGCAGGGCAGCGCAGCCGGGGCGGCCGGCGTGGGGCGTCCCATGGGTGAGCGGCACCGGGGCCACCGGGCGGGAGCGGGGGGGGAAGCGGAACCGGGAGCGCTTGCAACACTGGCAGCCCCCCACCCCATCCCCGCCTCCGCGGGCTGGCGATTTCAGGAGGGAGCCGCCGAGCCCGTGGGCTATAAAGGCGAGGGGTGGCCTGCCCCACGGCCAGCCCCATGGCCTGCCCCATGGCCAGCCCCACGGCGCTCACCCTCGCCCTCCTCATCCTCTGCGCAGAGGCCGAAGGCTTCGCGTCGTGCCACGCGCCCACCCTGCAGACCAAGGTCTTCAAGTACCGGTAAGGGGCGGGGGGCCGGGAGGGGTCCCGGGGGTCCCGGTGGGGGCATTGGGGTCACGGTGTCCCCGCAGGATCTGGGACATGAACCAGAAGTCGCTGTACCTGCGCAACGACCAGCTGGTGGCCGGGCACCTGCAGGGCGCCAACGCTGCGCTGGAAGGTGAGCGGGGGCTTGGGGACACGCGGGGGGGACGTGGGGGAGGGCTGACGGTGTGTCATGTCCTCCCTCGGTGTCCCCACAGAGAAGGTTTTTTGGGTGCCCAACCGCTCCTTCGAGCACGCCCGGCTCCCCGTCATCATGGGCATCCAGAACGGCACCCGCTGCCTCGCCAGCCCCGCTGCCCCCCAGCCCACCCTGCGGCTCGAGGTGACAGACGGGGACACCACGGGGATGGGGACATTGTGGGGTCGGGGGCACTGCCAGGATGGGGATAGCTTGGGGACATGGCAGGGATGGGGACACCATGGGGATGGGGATAGCATGGGGACACTGCGGGGTTGGGGACATCATGGGGTTGGGGACACCATGGGGTTGGGGACACCATGGGGATGGGGATAGCATGGGGACACCGTGGGGTTGGGGACATCGTGGGGTTGGGGACACCATGGCGATGGGGATAGCATGGGGACACCGTGGGGTTGGGGACATCGTGGGGTTGGGGACACCATGGGGTTGGGGACACCGCAGGGATGGGGACACCATGGGGACATCATGGGGATGGGGTCACAGTGAGAACAGGGACACTGGGGATACCACAGGGGTGGGGGCACAGTGGGGATGGGGACACCATGGGGACACTGACACCCTGGGGATGGGGACGCTGTGGGAACAGGAACACTGTGGGGACACCATGGGGATAGGGACACCACAGGGACAAGAACATGAGAATGAGGACACCACGGGACTGGGGACACCACAGGGCTGGGGACACCATGGGGACAGAGACTCTATGGGGACAAGACACACGGGGATCATGAGGATGGGGACACCACAGGGATGGGGACATCAGGGATGGGACCACCATGGGGACAGGGACAGTGTGGGGATGGGGCCACACAGTGAAGGAGGTGACATCAAAGAGACGGGGACACCACCGGGACCACGCTCACGGGGCTGTGCCAGGGGGGCGGCGGTGGGGGCGGGGGACACCGTCAGCCGGCGCAGCCCCCGGCGGTGACACCGGCGACCGCCGCAGGCCGCCAACATCACGGAGCTGCCCCGCGCCGGGGAGGCCTCGGCGCCCTTCACCTTCTTCCGCTCCTACAAGGACGGGCTGTGGCGCTTCGAGTCGGCCGCCAACCCCGGCTGGTTCCTCTGCACCTCGGCGCGCGCCCACGAGCCCCTGGGGCTCTCGCGGCACCCCGACGCCACCCACGTCCTCGACTTCTACTTTCAGCTCTGCTGAGCCCCCCGGGGACGGTGACATCCCCCCAGGGACGGTGACATCTCCCTGGGGATGATGGCACCCCCCTGGGGATGGTGACATCCCCCCGAGGATGGTGGCACTCCCCTCGGGGATGGTGACATCCCCCTGGGGACGGTGACACCCCCCAGGGACGGTGACATCCCCCCAGGGATGGTGACATCTCCCTGGGGATGATGGCACCCCCCTGGGGACGGTGACATCCCCCCGAGGATGGTGGCACTCCCCTCGGGGATGGTGACATCCCCCTGGGGATGGTGACACCCCCCAGGGACGGTGACACCCCCCAGGGACGGTGACATCCCGCGGGAACGGTGACATCCCCCAGGGACAGTGACATCCCCCTGGGACGGTGACATCCCCCTGGGACGGTGACACCCCCCCAGAGATGGTGACACCCCCCCAGGGCTGGTGATGTCCCCCAGGGATGGTGACGTCCCCCCCGAGGACAGTGGCACCCTGGCAATAAAGGCGCTTTGCTCCCCGATGTCCCTGTCCCCATGGGTGGCACCGTGACCCCCCCTGCGTCACTGCCCCGGGGTGCCCGGCGTTGCGCCACGGCCTCGGCGGGGACGGGGACGGGGAGTCCCCGGGGTGGGGGTGACGCAGGCGGCGGGGCTGCCCCCGGCGGGGCACGGCCCCTTCCCGCATCCGGCGCTGGCGGACGCCTCCCGCACGGCACGGCCCCCGCCCGCGGCGCTGGGGACGGCACGGGAATGGGGTGGCGGCACGGGAATAGGGTGGTGGCAGCACGGGAACGGGGTGACGGCACGGGAACGGGGTGGTGGAGTGCATGGGATGCTGGGGATGGGGACCCAGAGGGGGCCGGGGGGGGACAGGGTGTGTAGGACCGTGGGGATGGGGCACAAAGGGCCGTGGGGACGTGGGACGCGGGACAGTGGGGACAGGGCGCATGGGATCGTGAGGATGGGGAATAAAAGAACATGGGGACAGGGCACACGGGACCGTGGGGACAGGGCGCATGGGACCACGGGGCTCAGAAAACAAGGGGCCAGGGCACACGGGACCACGGGGCCAGGGCGCGTGGGACCATGGGGACAGAGCATGGGACAAGGGGAACGACGCAGATGGGACACTGAGGACAGTGGGCATGGTCCCCAGGGCACGGGGCACCACTGGGACAGAGCACACAGGACCACGGGGACAGCCCACATGGGACCATGGGGACAGGGCGCGGGGGCCACACCGTGGGGACGGTGCAGGTGGAGGATACAGGGAGCGGAGGACACGGGGCCCTGCCGGCATTTCGCCATCGCGCCGCGTCTGGGCTCGTCCCTGGGGCGGGCCCTGTCCCCACGCCCTATAAGTGCCACCACCGGTGGGTGACAATGCAGAGGACACCACTCCCCAGCAGGTTCTCGGAGGCCGACACCTTTGCAGGTAGCGCTCCCGGCGGGGGCGGGGACGGGGACGGGGACGGGGACGGGGTGCTGGTCTGCTGGGATCAGATCCGGGCAGCGTTCCTGAGCCGTTCACTCTGGAGCCTACTGACAACCGGCGGCGGGCGGTGCGGGGCGGCGACGGGGGGAATCTCCCTGCCGGTTCTCCCCAGCGCTGCCCCCTCTCTCGTGCAGGCTCTGCCATGTCCCACGCGTCCACAGCAGCCCCCAGGTAAGTGGTGGGGGTGCGGGGCCACCTGCTCTGGGACCGACCCCCCCGGCGCGGTGGCACCCGTCCTCAGTCCTCTCTCGCTCCTCCAGAGGCGGCGCCGGGAGCCCCCGGAGGTGCCAGGACCATGCCCAGCGCCATGAGCGCCCGCTGGGTGTCACCGTGGGGGGGACCTCGGGGGACAGCGGCCCCGTGACGTCCGTCATTGACCCCGACATGGAGGCCTTGTTCGACGAGTTCCTGGGGAAAGGTAGAGGCCAGGGGACACGCGCGCCCTGTCCCCATGTCCCCATATCCCCGTGTCCCCATGTCCCCGTGTCCCCATGTCCCCTCCCCACATGCCTGTGATGCCAACATGTCCCTGTGTCCCCTTGTTGTCCACGATGTTCTTGTCCTCCATCCCCATGTCCCCACACCCCATGATGCTTCCTCCCCATGTCCCTGTGTCCCCCCTCCACGTGCCTGTGATGTCCTTCTGTCCTCCTGATGCCCACGTCCCCCATCCCTGTGTCCCCTGTCCCCACATCCCTGGGTCCCCTCCCCATGTGCCAGTGATGCCTACAAGTCCTTGTGTCCCTGTGTCCCCATGTCCCTACAAGTCCCCGTGTCCCTACATGTCCCCATGTCCCTACGCATCCCTATGTCCCCATGTGTCCCCGTGTCCCCACACATCCCCAGACCCTACACGTCCCCACGTTCCCCCTGACACCCAGATACCCGTGACACCCTCACCCCCCACCCCCACGCCCCCCTGTCCCCACGCACCCACGACACCCCCGCCCCCCGTGTCCCCGTGTCCCCTCGCAGTGAGATTCGAGGAGGAGACGATGACCACCTCGGTGGCCTCGGGGACGGCGCAGCCCTACCACTACGCGGTGCGGGACGCGGAGCACAAGGCGCTGTGCCTGCAGGGGGGGCGCCTGGTGGCCACCAGCCTGCAGGGCGCCAACGCCGCCCAGGAAGGTGGGTGCTGGGTGGCTGGGTGGGTGGGCGCTGGGGGGGGGTCACCCCCACCCGTGGGTGCCCCCCGCCGACCCACTCGCCCTGTCCCCACGCAGAAGCCATCAGCGTGGTCCCCAACCGGCACCTGGAGCGCCGGCGCTGCCCCCTCATCGTGGGCATCCGCGGGGGCAGCCAGGCCCTGTCCTGCGGCACCGGCCCCGAGCCCCAGCTGCGGCTGGAGGTGAGCGGGGGGGGGTCACCGGGGAACCCCTGCGAGATGGGGGGGGACAAGGGGGCGGGGTGCCCGTGGGGGTGATGTGGGGTGGGGGTAGCTGGAGGTGGAGGAGACCGGGAGTGGTGGAACCAAGAGGTGGGGGTGTGTGGGGTGGGGAGTGCACGGGGTGGTGGCACCCCGAGGTGGTGGCACCCCGAGGTGGTGTGACCCCAGGGTGGTGGCACCCCAAGTTGGTGGCACCCTAAGGTGGGGTCACCTCAAGGTGGGGTCACCCCAAGGTGGTGGCACCTGGAGGTGGGGGTTTCTGGGATGGTGTCACCCCAAGGTGGGGTCACTCTAAGGTGGTGTCACCCCAAGGTGGGGTCACCCCAAGGTGGTGGCACCTCTAGGTTGTGTCATCCTAAACTGGTGGCACCTGGAGGTGGTGACATCTGGAGATAGGGGTTCCTGGGATGGTGTCTCCTCAAGATGGTTGGCACCCCAAGGTGGTGGCACCCCAAGGTGGGGGTTCCTGGGACGCCGCCACCCCTTGGCGATGCCACCCGGGGGTGTCCCTGAGGTGTCGGTGACCCACGGTGACACCCCCGCAGGAGGTGGGGGTGCTGGACCTGTTCCACGCGGAGGACCACGCCATGCCCTACACCTTCTACAAGACGTTCGGGGGCTCCACGCACACCTTCGAGGCGGCCGCCTTCCCCGGGCACTTCCTCAGCACCACCCCGCGGCACGGCGAGGCGCTGGGCCTGGCCCCCCCGGCCGCCCAGGACTCCATCACCTCCTTCTACCTGCGCCGCAAGTGACTGGGGGGGGGCACCCGTGGGTGGGGGGGGGGGGGGCTGGCACACCGCCCCCACAGCCTCCTGTGGGAATAAAGGTGCTGGCTGCAGCGGCTGGTGTGCGGTGTGCGTCTGTGGGGGCAGGATCAGGCCCTGGTGTGGGGCAGGATCAGGCCCTGGTGTGGCTCAGGACCAGGCCCTGCTGCGGGGCAGGACCAGGACCCAGGTGCGGGGCAGGACCAGGCCCCCCCCCGGCTCAGGACCAGGCCCCCGCTGTCCGTCAGGATCAGGCCCTCCCCCCCCCCCCCCCGCAGCCCCCCCGAAGTGGGCGTGGCCTCTCGGTAGGGGGCGTGGCCTCGGGACGGCGGGGAACTGGGCGTGGCCAATCCCGCCCCGCCCTCCCGAGGGGCGGTGGAGGAAGGGGCGGGGCCAGTCCTGGCCACGCCCCCCCTCGCGCGCGCCGGCCGTGCCGGTAAGGGGAGGGGGAGCGGGGGGGGGGGGGGGAGCAGGAGCCGGGTGTCCCCCCCCCACCCCCGGAGCCCCCCCCCCAAATTTACCCCCCCCAATTTACCCCCCCCGCCCCTTGGCTTCCCCCACGCCCCCCCTCTGCCCCCCCCTCCCCCGTGGGTTTCCCGTGGGTGGGGGGCGTTGGGCGGGGGGGGGGGGGGAACCGGAGGGACCCCCCCCCCCCCCGCAGGGAGCCCGCCACGGGGGGGTGGGGGGGGGCACCCACGCGCGATTTGGAGGGACCCCCCCCCCCCCCAAAAAAACACGCCGGAAGCACCCGCTGTGGGGTGCAGGGGGGGCAGGGAGCCCAACCCCCTTGGGGTCCCCACCCTTGGGTGCGGGTTGGGGGGGGGGCACCCACGGGGACACGCGTGGGGGGGCGACACGGGTGGGTGTGGGGGGGGCAGGGCGTGGGTGCCCCCCACCCGCGGCTCCCCCTGGGGCTGCTGTGGGGCGGCGTGGGGCGGGCTGTGGGGCACGGTGTGGGGCAGGGGGTGTGGGGGGGACACGCGTGGGGGGGGACATGCGTGGGGGGGACACGCATGGGGTGGGGGGTGTGTGGGGGGGCACAGGGTTTCCTCCCTCCCATCCCCCCTTCCTGCCCCGGTAGCGGGGCCGGAAGCCGGCGGGCGGTGACGTGGGTGACACGGGGACGGCGTGGGGCGCGCTGGGGGGGCCCCCGGCTCCCAGCGCCCCCCCCCCCATCCGTCCGTTAACGGGGCTTCTCCCCCAGGTCAGGCCCACGGCCATGGGGGGGCCGCGGTGACGCCGGTGACGCCGCGGCATGGAGCCGGGTGGCGGCCGCCCCCCCGGCGCGCTGGCGGCGCAGGACGCCATCGTCTTCTCCGAAGCCGCCCCCCCGGCCGCCGGGACCCCCGGGCCCCCCCTGCCCGCGCCCGCCGACGTCTTCTGGGCCAGCCTGGTGCAGGCCCAGCTCTGCGTCTGGGACCTGCAGGGGGCCATCGACGGGCAGCACGGGGACACCGGTGGCACCCATGGTGGTGGCACCCACGGCAGTGGTGGCACCGCTGGTGGCGGTGGTGGCACCCACGGGTCCGACCGTGGTCACCAGGGGGGCTCGCACCAGCGTGTCCCCACCCATGGGACCTCCTCCTCTGAGCCCGTCCCCGCGTACGGGGGCGCCCCGGTGGGACGCGTGGGCACCCATGGGAGCTCCTCGCCCCTGTGCACGTCTGGGGGTGGGAGCACGCTGATGGAGCACCCAAGCCGTGGAGCTGCGTGTGAGAGCTTCTCACCCGTGGACGTGGGTGGGAGCATCTCACACGAGCACGTGGACGGCCATGGGACCACCGTGGCCACCTATGGGACCACCTCCTCCGAATCCATCCCCACCTACGGGAGCACCTTGGCAGAGCATGTGGCCACCCATGGGACCATCTCCTCTGAGTCCATCTTCACGTATGGGAGCACTTCACATGAGCACATGACCACCCATGGGACCACGTCCTCCGAATCCATCTTCACATATGGGAGCACTTCACATGAGCATGGGGCCACCCATGGGACCACCTCCTCCAAGTCCACCTTCACGTATGGGAGCACCTCACACGAGCACGTGGACACCCATAGGACCACCTCCGCCGAATCCATCTCCACGTATGGGACCATTTCACGCGAGCACTTGGCCACCCATGGGACCACCACCTCCGAGCCCATCCCCACGTCCAGGAGCACCCCACACGAGCCCGTGGCCACCCATGGGACCAGCTCGCCCCAGTCCGTGCCCGTGGGCGGGAGCATCTCCTGTGAGCACCCACCACCCGGTGGGACCACGTTGCCCACAGGTGGGAGCTTCTCGTACAAGGACGTGGCCCTGGGTGGGGGCTTCTGGCAGGAGCCCCACGGGTGTGGGGCCGTGGACAGGAGCGTCTCGCACGAGCACCTGCCCACCTTTGGGACCATCGCGCCCACGTCCATGCCCACCTTTGGGACCATCGCACCGAAGTCCGTGCCCACCCATGGGACCATGTCATGGGTGCATGTCCCAACAGATGGAACCACCTTGACCAAGCCCACACCCCCAGATGGGACCATGTTGACCAAGTCCTTGCCCATGGATGAGACCATCTCATGGGAGCATGTCCCAGCAGGTGGGATCATCTTGACCAAGTCTGTGCCCATGTATAGGACCATGTCATGGGAGCCTTCTCCAACAGATGGGACCATGCTGACCAAGTCGATTCCCAAGGATGACACCATCTCATGGGAGCATGTTCCCACAGATGGGACCATCTCGACCAAGTCCTTGCCCACGGATGGAACCATCTCAACCACGTCCACACCCATGGGTGGGACCATCTTGACCAAGTCAATGCCCACAGATGGGAACATCTCATGGGAGCATGTTCCAGCAGATGGGACCATCTCGACCAAGTCAATGCCCACAGATGAGACCATCTCAACCAAGTCCACACCCATGGATGGGACCATGTCATGGGAGCATGTTCCAACAGATGGGACCATCTCGACCAAGTCCATGCCCATGGGTGGCACCATGTTGACCAAATCTATTCCCAAGGATGACACCATCTCATGGGCACATGTTCCAACAGATGAGACCATTTCGACCAAGTCAGTGCTCACAGATGGGACCATCTCAACCAAGTCCATGCCCATGGATGGCACCATGTCATGGGAGCGTGTCCCAACAGATGGGACCATCTCAACCAAGTCCGTGCCCATGGATGGCACCATGTCATGGGAGCGTGTCCCAACAGATGGGACCATCTCAACCAAGTCCATGCCCATGGGTGGCACAATCTCATGGGAGCATTTCCCAGCAGATGGGACCATCTTGACCAAGTCAATGCCCACAGACGGGACCATGTCCTGGGAGCATGTTCCAACAGATGGGACCATCTCGACCAAGTCAGTGCCCACAGAGGGGACCATCTCAACCAAGTCCGAGCCCGTGGGTGGCACCATCTTGTGGGCACATGTCCCAGCAGATGGGACCATCTCAACCAAGTCCATGGCCATGGATGGGAGAATCTTGCCTGAATCCACGCCCGTGGATGGAAGCATCTCACCCAAGTCTACGGATGGGACCTTCTTGCCCAAACCCACGCCCGTGGATGGCACCATCTCACCCATGGATGGGACCTTCTCGCCCAAGCCCATGGATGAGACCACCTCACCCAAGCCCACCCCCGTGGATGACACCATCCCCCAGGATGCCGTGCCCACCAACGCCACCATCTTACCCAGTCCCCCAGACCCCAAACGGAGCGAGGAGGAGGAAGAGGAGGAGGAGGAGGAGGAGGAGGAGGAGGAGGAGGAGCAGGACAACGATGAGGATGAAGAGGAGGAGGAGGAGGACCTGGAGGAGGAGGAGCCCCTCTTCCACACCAACCCCCTCTTCTGCAGCCGGGCGCCCCTCTACAGGCCGCACCTGCCCCCCCTGCGCATCACGGAGCTGGACATCGCGGGCGCCCCCACCATGGGGGGCACGCAGGAGGTAAGGGGGGGGTGCGGGTGTTGGGGGGGCACCCCAAAACTTCAACCCCCCCCCCCCCCCCCCCCCCCAGTCCCTGTGCCCACCCAGCTCTGTCCTCTGCAGGTTGCGGTGGCCGCGGGGGGGGGCAGCACCAGCCCCATGGAGCAGGGTGAGTGTGGGGACCCCTGGCCCCTTTTTGGGGGGGGGGTGCTTGGGGGGGGGGGGGGCACCATGCAGTGTGGGGGGGGGGCGATGCTGATGGGACCCCCCCACCCCCCCAATACATCCCCCCCTTTTGTCTTCTCCCACCCCAGGCCTGGCGTTTTCCAGCCCCCCGGAGCTGACCCCAGTGGGGGGGCACCAGGACCCCCCCCCAGAATCCCCAGGAGGGGGGAACCCGGCCCCACCCAGCCCTAAGTGCCCCCCAGATTTGGCACCAGCGGGGGGGGACTGGGACCCCCCCAGCCTCTTACGCCCCCTGGATCTGCCCCAACCCAGCCCCCCAGCACCCCCAGACCTGCCCCCCAAAAGCCCCCCAGCACCCCTGGATCTGCCTGCCCCCCCAGCACCCCCAGACTTGCCCCCCCCCAGCCCCCCAGCACCCCCGGACCAGCCCCCCCCCAGCCCCCCAGCCCCCTTGGATCTGCCCCCCCCCAACCCCGTGGCACCCCCAGACTTGCCCCCCCCCAGCCCCCCAGCACCCCCAGACCTGCCCCCTCCCAGCCCCCCAGCTCCCCTGGATCTGCCCCCCCCCAGCCCCAAAACCTCCCCATATCCTCCCCAGGGTGGGGGGCACCATCTCCCCCCACCAGCCCCCCCAGATTCCCCCCCCCAATATCCCCAGCGAGGGGGACGCCAGCCCCCCCCCTTCCCCCTTAACCTCCCCTCGACCCCCCCAGTTTTGCCCCGGGGGGGGCAGCAGGAGCCCCCCCCCAGCCCCTGGACCCCCCCAATCCCCTCCCCAACCTCTGCCCGGCCGCCACGGGGACCCCCGGGGCCAGCGGGTGCCGGGGGGCTGCGGGGGGCCCCCCCCATGCCGGGGGGCCACTGTGCCCGTGGGGGGGGCGTGGCTCAGGGCCCCGCGCCCCCCCCCGCCTCCCCGCGCCCCGACACGGAGGAGCTGCCCCCCGAGAGCGGCCAGGAGCCCCCGCCGGACCCCCCCGCCAGCACCCATGGGTGAGGGACCCCAGCGCCCCGAGTTCCTTGGGACCCCCGTCCCCGCGGACCCCTCCCCCGTCTGTCTGTCTGTCCCCCCCCCAACCTCCCCGTCTGTCCCTACAGACCCCAGACCCCTGCCTGACCCCCCCGAGACCCCCAGCTGTGCCCCTAAGCCCCCCGTCCAGCCCCCCCATTCCCCATCCACCCCCGTAGACCCGTCTGTCTGTCCGTCTGTCCCCCCAGACCCCCCCACCCATGCCCCCAGACCCCCACCTGTCCGTCTGTCTGTCCCCCCAGACCCCTATCCATGCCCCCAGACCCCAAGCGTCCAGCTGTCTGTCCCCCCCAGCCCCCCCCCACGTCCCCAGCCCCCCACCTGTCCGTCCATCTGTCCCCCCCCACCTCCCCTCCTCCCCCTGACCCCCCCAAACCCCCAGCCCCTCCCCAACCCCCCCAGCTCCACCCGACCCCCCCCGACCCCCCCCATTGCCCCTCCACCCGCCCTCCCTGCCCCCCCCATGTCCCCCCCCCGACCCCCCCTCCCCCCCTGACCCCCCCATGTCCCCCCCCCAGGTGCCAGCCGGGGGGGCCGGGGGGCCGCGGGGACGCGCAGCGCCTGGCCGCCCGCCTCTTCCACCTCGACGGCTTCAAGAAGTCCCAGGTGGCCTCGTTCCTCCGCAAAAAGTACGGGACGGGGCCGGGGGGGGTCCCGGGGGGGGTCCTGGGGTCAGATCCCCCCCCCCCCCGGCCTCACACCGTGCCCCCCCCCCCCAGCAATGAGTTCAGCAGCCTGGTGGCACAGGAGTACCTGGAGCTCTTCCAGTTCGGGGGGCAGCCGCTGGACCGGGCGCTCCGGTAAATTTGGGGTCGGGGGGGGGGCACGAGGGGTGGGGGTGGGGGGGAGACCCCCATGGGACCCCCTGGTGATGGGTGGGGGCTGGGGGGGGCAGCAGGGGGAGGGAGTTTGGGGATGGGGAGCAAGTGTGGGGGGGGTGATGGGGTTGGGGGAGGGGGGGGTTGGGGATCTGGGGGGGGCACATTTGGGGTGTAGAGGGCTGGATTTGGGGGGTTGGGGGCCTGGGGAGCAGATTTGGGGTCCATGGGAAGGAGATTTGGGCTCTTTTGAGGTTTGGGGGGGGGGGGGGGGGGCGCAGCTTCTTGTGTTGTGGGGTCCAGGGGTCAGCTTTGGGGTCTCCTGCGCTCATCGGAGGCAGATTTGGGATATTTGGGGGTCCAGGGGGGCAGATCTGGGGGCCGATAGAGCCCGGGGGGCAGACTTGAGGTCCAAGGGTTGCAGACGTAGGGGGTTTGGGGGCAGGGGGGGACAAATTTGGGGCGTTTTGGGGTCAGTGAAGGCAGATCTGGGGGGGGGGGGTCCCGTCCATCTACAGGAGTGGGGCCAAAATCTGGGGACTGCTGGGGACCCAGGGAGCACCTTTGGGGTCCCGGACCCCAAATTTGGGGTCTGTCGGGGGTGCGGTGCCGTGGAATCTGGGGAAGGGGGAGGTGTCCCAATTTGGGGGGCGTCCCTGTGAGCACCCCCCCCAACCCCCCCCCCCCCAGGACCTTCCTGCAGGCACTGGTGCTGACGGGCGAGACGCAGGAGCGCGAGCGCATCTTGGGCCACTTCTCGCGGCGCTTCCATCGCTGCAACCCCGGCGCCTTCCCCTCGCCCGGTGAGACCCCCCCCCACCCTGAGACGCCCCCACCCCATGAGACTGACCGCCCCCCTACCCCACAGACCCCCCCCCAAAAAACTCCCCCCAAGACCCCTTTGTGTCACCCCTGCTCCCCGTGCCTCAGTTCCCCCCCTCGGCACCCATCCCATCCAGGCACCCCAAATATTGCGGCTGGACGGTGACGGTCACCACGTCCCCGTGCCTTTTTTTTGGGGGGGGGGGACACCCCCTTTTTTTTTTTTAACCCCCCTGTGCCCCCCCCCCCAGACGCCGTGCACTCGCTGACGTGTGCCATCATGCTGCTGAACACGGACCTGCACGGGCCGGTGAGCGGAACTGAGGGGGGGACGGATGTGTGGTGACACCCCGAGACATTTGGGGGTGCTGGGGGGGGGGGGGGGCACGCACCCACCCCCCCCACCTTGACCCCACCTCCGCAGCGCCTCGGCCGTGCCATGACCAGCGGCGAGTTTGTGGCCAACCTGAGCGGGATGATGGACGGGCAGGACTTCCCCAAGGAGATGCTGAAGGTAACGGGGCCGGGGGGGGACACCAAGGGTGAGGGGGGGGCACCCCACAGCGCCCCCACACCCCAAAATCTGCTGCCCCCCCCTCCCCCCAGGCGCTGTACAACTCCATCCGCACCGAGAAGCTGGAATGGGCGGCGTGAGTAGGGGCCGGGATGCGGGGACCCTAATTTCGGGGGGGTTCGGGGTGGGGGGACGCCCGGTGACACTGATCTGGCCCCAGGGATGAAGAGGAGGAGGAGGAAGAGCCCGGGGGGGGCCCCGCGCCCCCCCGGAAAAGCAGCACCCCCTTCGTGGAGCTGCCGCGCCAGGACGGCGCCACCACGTACCGCCGGGGCTGGCTGGCGCGCAAGGTGCTGGCCGAGGCCGACGGCAAGAAGGGTGAGAGCGGGGGGCGGATTTGGGGTGCCGGGGGGGCCGGCAGGGGGATTTGGGGTCTGGGGGAGCAGGTTCGGGGTGTTTGGGGTGCAGGGAGGGGGGTCCAAGGGAACAGAGTTGGGGCATTTTGGGGTCTGGGCAGCCGGTCTGGGGGTCTAAGGGACCAGATTTCGGGTGTTTTGGGGTTTGGGCAGCTGTTTGGGGCTTAAAGGGACCAGTTTTGGGGTCCAAGGAACCAGAGTTGGGGTGTTTTGGGGCCTGGGGAGCAGATTTGGAGTGGTCTGAGGTCCACATTTAGGGTCCGAGGGGAACAGATTTGGGATGTTTTAGGATCTGGACATCTGCTTGGGGTTTAAGGGGCTCAGATTTGGGGTGTTTGGAGGTTCCGGGGAGCAGATTTGGGGTGTTTGGGAGGGGTTTGGGGAACAGATTTGGGGTGTATTGAGGTCCAGGTTTAGGATCTAGGGGACCAGATTTGGGGTGTTTTGGGGCCTGAGGGGACCAGATTTGGTGTGCTTTGGGGTCTGGTAGCAGATTTGGGGTGGTTTTGGGTCTGGGGAGCTGATATGGCATCCAAGGTGTCCAGATTTGGGGTCTTCGGAAGCAGATTTAGGGAGTCAGAGAGGCAGATTTGGGCTCTGCCGGGATCCAGGGGGAAAGATTTTGGATGTTTTGTTGCCAAGGGGCACATTTGGGGTCCAAGGGGACCAGATTTGGGGTATTCTGAAGTCTGGGGGGAGGGGGCAAATTTAGGGTATTTTGGGTACCAGAGAGGCAGCTTTGGGGTCCATTTTGGGCCCAGAGGAGCAGATTTGGGGACCAGAAGGACAATTATGGGAATCGCTGGCAGCTGCAGAGGCAGCAACCCCGCAAATTTCAGGTCTCTCAGGGGGTGCCCCCCCCCCCCAGACCCCCCCAGGGGACCCTAAACCTCACCTCCCCCCCCCCCCGCTCCCTTCACAGCACCCTGGGGCCGGCGGGGCTGGAAGCCCTTCCACACGGTGCTGAAGGGGACGCTGCTCTACTTCCTCAAAGCGGGGACCCCCCGCCGGGGGCCCGACCCCCCCGGCACCCCCCCGGCGGAGGCCGAGGAGCCCCTGGGGGTCCACCACGCCTTGGCCGAGCGCGCCAGCAAGTACACCAAGCGCCCCCACGTCTTCCGCCTGCAGACGGCCGACCAGCGCGTCCTCCTCTTCCAGGCCCCGTGAGCGTGGGGACAGCGCGGGGACAATGCTGGGGAGGGGGTGGTGGCAGCGCTGACCCCCCTCCCCCCTCCTTTTTGTCCCCTGCCCCCCCCCAGGAGCGAGGAGGAGATGTCCTCGTGGATCTCCCGCATCAACCTGGTGGCCGCCCTCTTCTCCTCGCCCCCTTTCCCCGCCGCCGTGGGCTCCCAGCGCCGCTTCGCCCGGCCCATCCTGCCCGCCGCGCCCAGCCGCAGCCCCCCGGTGAGCCGCGGGGACCGGCTGGGGACCCCCAAAAAATAAAAACCGGGGACCCCCCCGCCTCGTTACCCCCCACCTCGGTCCCCGCAGGAGGAGCAGCACCGAGCCCACGAGGCGTGGATGGAGCGCGTGGCCCAGGAGCTCTTCGAGCACCAGCGCAACCTCCCCGAGAAGCGGGGCCGAGCCCGCGACCTGGACGAGTACCGGGTGAAGAAGGAGTACCTGCTGTACGAGGTGGGGTGGGGGGCACGGGACGGGGACGGGGGGGGACATGGGGACGGGGGGCACACAGGGCTCACCCCCACCCACATTTTATTTCTCGCGGCGCAGAGGCGCCGCTACGAGACCTACGTGCAGGTGCTGGAGACGTGGATCAACTCCGGCGCCCAGGACCTGGAGGGCTGGGAAGCGCAGGCGGGGGCCGTGGCGGCCCCCCCGGAGCCCCCCAACCTCACCAAGGCTCACTCCAGCCCCTCGCTGGCCCCTGAAAGCGCCCCCCCGGCCGGCGTCCGGGTCAAACGCAACATCTCCGAGCGCCGCACCGTGCGTAAGGTCATCCCCAAGCGCAACAAGAACCTGCTGTGACGGGGTCGGGGACCCCCCCCTTCCTTTTTTGAAGACCGCCCCCCCAATTTAGGGTTTGGGGGAAACCCCTCCCAACTTTGGGAATGCCCCCCCCAACCTTGGGAATGCCCCCACACCGCGGTACGAGGGTCCTCGGGGCACCGCCGGAAACAAGGGGGTGCCCCCCACCCAGGATCGAGGACTCAAACTCAGGGAGACCCCCCCCGTGTCCCAGGGGAGGACATGGGGGGGTTGGGGGGGGCCTGGCCCTCCCCCCCCCAGCTTGGCTGCCTTGCCCCCCAGCTGTGCGCCCGCTGCCTGCTGCTGTCGGACACGTCGTCTCGAGGAGACGGCGCCGTGCAATAAACGTGTGTCACACCCCCGCCTCCTGTCCCCCTGTGTCCCCCCCCCAGCCCTACGGGGACACGTGGCCATGGGGGGGGGTCCTCAGGTCCTTGAGGAGTCACCGAGGTGACGGCAGTGACAAACACCCCGCGTTTATTGGCGGTGCCAACCCCTGGCACCCAAGGGTCTCATGGGGACGCGGTGGTGGCACCGGTCCCCGCGCACCGCGCCGGTGCTGTCACCTCTGCTGTGGGCGCTGTCACCCCCCCGGTGGCTTCGGTCCTCGTCCCCACGGAGAGCGGTGTGCCGCTGGTCAGGGGCCCTGGATGGAGGACACGCGTCATGCACCATCGTCATGGGGCACCCTGGGGTGCTGCCACCCCCTGCCCCCCCCCGGTGCCACCCACCTTGGGGACAGCCGTAGAGCCGGTTGACCCGCGCCACGTCGGAGGCGCTGAGCCCCCGCCGCTGCCCCAGCACCGCCCGGGGGTCCTGCAGGGGCGTGATGGTGGGCTCGGCCCCGCGGCTGAAGGCGTAGCTGGAGCGGGGGGGAAAGAGCCAAAAAGCAATGAAATCACCCCAAAAAATATAACGGGGGGGGCAGGAGGAGGGGCCGGGGCTCACCGGCCATAGTGCAGCACGGAGGAGTAGTCGTAGCCCACCAGCGTGTTGGCCGAGCGGGACTTCACGAAGTTGCCCTCAAAGCCTGTAAAGGGGGGGGGATCAGAGGGGGCGGGCTGGCAGTGACACCCCCCCCAGCACCCAAGGGTGGGGGGGACGGGGGGCTCACCGGGCAGGACGTGGCTCCAGGCGATGCTGATGAAGGCGTCGCGGTCGGGCCGGCTGTGCTCGTGCCCGAAGCCCACCGCGTGCAGCAGCTCGTGCAGGGCCACCCCCTTGCCCCCCTGCAGGCACGGGGGGGCCAAGGAGAGGAGCTGCGGCCCCCCGGCACGGCCCACGCTGGAAAAGCACCTGGGGTTGGGGGGGGGGGGGGTGGTAAAAAAAACACAACAAAAACCCAACAAAACAGGACAAAAATAAGGTATTGACAGATGCACGGCAGCCCGGGGGGTCCTGTGCTGTGCCCATGGGCCATGCCACAGGCACGCGTCTCCCGTCACCCGTGGGTGCCGCCACGTCACCCGTGGGTGCTCCCACCCTGTTTCCCACCCCCCCACGGGGGCTCGCTGCCCCCCGCCCCACTCACCCGCCCATGGGGGCGATGACGACGAAGTCCCGCTGGTGGGCGCGGGGCACGAAGCGGACACAGGTGAGCCTCGCCAAGTCGCCCAGCGCCTCCTCCAGCACCCGGGTGCTGCTTGGGTCTGGGGGGGGAGGGGCACGGCTCTGAGCCCCCCCCGGGCAGCTCTGAGCCCCCCCAGGGCAGCTCTGAGCCCCCCCAGGCCCCCACGCTGCCCGGGCATCGCCTACCGAAGCGCTCCGACAGCATGTAGGGGATCCAGACCAGCCCTCGCCTCTTCGGCCATTTGGGGTTTGCGGCTGCAAAAGCTCGGGAGGGGTCCTGGGGGGGCCGGACGCAGCCATCAGCACCCCCACACCACTGAGACCCCCCCCCAGTGCCCCCACCCCCCAAAAAAATCCCCCCCGCACTCACCGCCCGCACGATGTCCCCTTCCAGCAGGGTGCCGGGACCGGGTGCCTGGAGCGGGGTGAGCGCTGGGGGGGGGCACAGGGGGTGAGGGTGGGGGCTCAGCCCCCCCCGTCCCACTGAATGAGCCCCAAAATGGGCTCAGGGTCACCCCCCCGTGCTGCCCCCCCCTCACCTCTGTTGATGCTGAGGATGGCGTCACCCTGCGGGGTCTCGGTGGGGTCTGGGGCCTCCCGCTGCCCCGCAACCCCTGCGACACAGCAGTGGGGTGGGGAGGGGGACACGAGCCCCTCACAGGGGGGGGGTCCACAGCCCTACAACCCCCCCCCACCTCCCCCAGGTGGGTTTGTGGCAACGCACTCAATGCTGAGCGTGCTTCAGCCACGGCAGTGCCCCAAAAACCACAGCAGTGCCCATGAACCCCCAAATGCTCCCCCAAATCCCAAATATTCCCCCAAATGGGGGGCAAATCCCCCCCACCCCCACCCCAAAACCCTCAGTGGGGAGGGGAGCCCCCCCTCACCCGCCAGCAGCCCAAGGAGGCCACCAAGGCCCAACCAAAGCCCAGCCATGGCCCCAACAAACCCCAAACCCCAAGGAAATGCCCCCCAGAAACCTTTATATGGGGCAGCTGGGCCCACGCCTGGAGGCTAATTAATGGCTAATTAATAATTAGAGCTGCACGGGGAGGGGCGCGTGGTGCCAGAACGGCAGCAGGTGTGGGATGCTGTAGGTACCAAGGGGATAACACAAACCCCATAGCTGTTCTGGGGGGTGCACGGGGGGTCCCAGCCAGACCCCGCAGGGGTTCGTTAACATCGGGGGCTAATTGGGGTCTGTTCTGCTTCTACAAATGGCACCAGCCCCTGAGCTCCCTTTCTAGGGGTTTTGGCAGCCCGGAGCTGTCCCCCCCGGCTGGGGGGGGTCGCACCCCAATATTTTGGGGGCCGTTTGTGCAGACTCACAGCCCCACCAGGCGCTCGCCACCACCCAGCAGCGGGGCTGCTGCCACCACAGACCGTTTATTTGTGATTTTCTGCCATCCTACAGAGCCCCCCGCCCCCAGCGCCCCCCCGCCGCGCCCCCCAGCCAGATAACCCCGGTGACACCACGGGGGGGTCGCCACGGTTTTGGGGTCCCCCCCATGCCGCGGGGATGCTGGGGAGCGGGGCTGCGGCGCCCCGGTTGGCGCTGGCAGAAAGGTTCCCCCTGAGCTCTGCCCTCCCCTACAAAGCAGCAGCAGCTAAAAACCAGCTCGCGGAGTCGTTTCCCCAGTTTGCCCAGTTTCCCCAGTCCAGGACGCCCGCAGCGAGAGGTCTTTTGGTGGAAATGAACCGGCGGTGAGGCGGTGCTGATCCCTCGGGGGCCCCAAATCGGGCGTTAGGTGAAGTCCGGCAGCGCGGGGCCGCGATGTCCGGCGAGACCCCCAGATTTCTGGGCGCCGGAGTGCAGAGATGAGGAGGGACGGGGGCGGGACGGGGCGCCGCTGCCGGCCCCAAATAACGGCGTTGCTCCCTTTGCGGGGTGGGGGTACCGACGGGTACGGGGGGGGGCGGTTACACGACACGACACTGCAGCGGTGTGGCCACGGAGGGACGCCGGGGGGGGGCCAGCACCCCCTTCCCCGGCCTCAGGCTGCCCGCAGAGGGGGCGCCGAGCTCGCGGGGAGGGGGCAAAAATGGGAGGCGAGGCGCCCGCGGCCGCCCTAGGCGTACTCCAGCTGGGCAGGGCTGCAGCTGCCCTCGCTCTTGTGCTCGGCCGCGGGCACGCCGGCCTTGCCCTCGCCGCCGCTCTCGAGGGGCTTGGCAGCCATATAGTCCCGCACCTCGATCTCCATCTTCTTGGCCTTCAGTGCCGCCGTGTGCAGCTTCTCCAGGAAGTCGGGCATACCTGCGGGGAGACGGCAGCGGTGAGCGGGGCTCGGCCCCGCAGGGAGCCACCCTCCCGCCCCCTCCCCGCTCTCCTCTCTCTATCTTTCTCCCCGTCGCCAGCAGCCGCCGGGGCTGACACCCGGCTCGACTCCGAGCGGCCCCACGGAGGCGTTTTTTTGGTTTGGGTTCTCTCTTTTTTTCCTCTCGCGTTTCCTGCCCCCGGCCCCGAGCTCAGCGCAACCGCAAGGCAGCGAGGCTCCCCCGCAGATGTGCCTGGCGGTGAAACGGCCCTGGCAGCCCGGCTGAAACAGGCTCCGGAGTGGTGGAGAACAAGTACGGGGTACTTTGGGGGGGGGGGTGTATTTTATTTTTTTTTTTTATTTTTAAATGAAAACAAATCTCTCCTCCGACTCACGGAGGTCTCTGCAGGAAGGGCACAGGGCGTGCAGGAGGTCAGGGCCAAGCTCCTGGCAGCCCTGGGCAGAGCCCTCGCGCCCCAGCACTGCCGCAGGTGGCTCTGGAGCGAGCCTGGCTGGGAGCTGAGGTGCTGCGGGGCTCAACCCCCCCCCCCTCAGCCCCACCAGGGGCTTCCTAAAAGCTTCCCTCCCCCCCCACCCCACAGCTCCCTGCGGTTAAAGCCCTGCTGCAGCACACCCGGCGCTCACAGCAAGAGCTGAGAAGCACGAGCGCTGCCCTGGTGGGGTTACGGGGGCCTGAGGGTGCTGCCCCCAGCCCCCCGGGGGGCCACTGAGCGGCTCAAACCAGGCAAAACCAGGCCATGGGGTAAAAGGAGGGCTGGGGGGGGCAGGGCAGGAGGTCGGGGTGCTGCGTGCGGTGAGCGGACGGCATCGGACTCCACCGTCTACTGCAAAGCACGTGATGGGAAGAGGAAAAAAGAAAAAAAAAAGACAAGCTTTCGCAAGAAGCGGGTTTTGGTTTTATTCCCCCCCCCTCCTCGAGGCGCCACCAGCGAGGAGCAGCTGGAGCCCCCAGGGACCCTACAAGCGTCCTTCTCCCCCTCCCCTTGAAGCTGGCCCCGTTGTGGGAGTCTCAAGAGGTGCTGCGCTCAACAAAAGACAAAAGTTTTCTGCCCCGTTTGCTGACATAACAGGGAAGAACGACAGCCCAGAGCTGCTCCAAGGCCAATGCTGCTCTGAAGTACGGAAAACCCAACTCATTTTAGTATAAAAAAAATATATATATATAGAAATAAATAGAAATAAAAAGGATCCTGCTGTGTTTCTGTTCTGCCTGGACTCTCTCCTCCTCGCAGCCCGTGAGCCAGGCAGAGCTCCCTACCCGTGAGACGGGACCAGCCCCCAGGCCCCCCAGACCAAGGCAGGCTCCGTTTTTAAGCTATTTTACATCTTCCCTGCCCTGGGGGGGCTCAGGAAGGGGAAGGGGGGGAGCGCCCACGGGCAGCCAGAGCGAGGAGGCGGCGGGACGTCCCGCCAAGGGCCATGTCGGCGCTCCCCAAGGCCGCAGGCAGCAACTCACCGCTCGAGACCATCCAGCTGACGCAGTACCGCGGGAACACCGTCTGCGGGTTGTCGCTGTACGTCAGCAAGTAGTCGAAACCGTTCTGGAAAAGGAAAAGGAGGCGGCTCCGTGAGCCCGGCCCGGCAGGCCACCCACGGCCCCCTCAGCGAGCGCCACTGGCTCTCAGGCATCGGAGGAAGCATTAAAGAGGGAAGCACCGCGGTGGTGCAGGGCAGGACGGACCCCGGGAGAGCACGCGGGGAGTTTTTGGAGAAGGTTTTGTGGAGAAGGAAGGAGTCAGGCACCTGCACTGACCCCGTGCAGCCCCTTCAGGCTCTAGGCGGCCTGCAGAGACCCAGCGACACTTGTTGTGAGGACACCGAGCACTACAAACAAGACTTGAGAGGCTCGAGGCTTTTTTAAAAGGCATCCGGGTCTCTGGAGCGACGCGTTTGGCTCCCCAGGGGCACCCAACTCCTCTAGGAAGGGCCTCGAGCTCCCGAGCCAGCACTTCCAGCCCCTACCCCTTAGATCACGACAAGCAGCCTCGCACCCGCGCCTCCCAGCCCCCTGAGACGTGAGACGTACCTCGTCAAAGGTTTTGTGCGGACGGATAACCATCTGGGACTCGTAGGTCCTCACCCGAACGTACTCCGGGTCCTCCGGGACGCTCGGGTGCTCCACAGCCCTGCAGGGACAGAGAGCGGGCGTCAGGGCTCCGGACGGGGATGGCACCGAGCACCGGCTGACCTGGACTAGGTGGGGACTGGGGAGCGAGGTTTTTGAGAACCAGGCTGGATTTCCAAGAGAGCTCCTTCAGGTTTTGAAGGAGATTCAGAAAAAACTCACTGAACCTACACCCGGCTCTTAAAAGTTGGTCTCCGCTTCGTTTTACGGGTGGGAAACGAAGGCAAAGCGCTGCCGTAACTCAGCTGGACAAAAACCAGCCACCGACAAAGACCGGGAGCTCGAACCATCCCGCTGCTTCAGCTGCGGGGCACGACGTGACCCTGGCGCGAGACCCAGCGGATCACGGGGCACCAACGGCCTCGCGGCCTGGCAGGAAAACCTCGGGAGCTTGGCCAGGCCGACGCGGCGCACGTACCGCGACACCAGCACCATCAGGTTGTTCTCCTTGTCCACGCTGTAGCGGCGAACGTAGACGTAGTCTCGCGAATACATTGGGTACTGGGGGAGGGAGAGAGAGCCGGCGTCAGCCCTGCCTGCTCGTGAGGCGTGGTGGGGAGGCAGAGGGGGAAAGGAGGAGGGACTCCCTCACCGGGAAGTGGGTCACCCAGTGAATCACTTCGGAGCCCGTGGCCAGGTCCCTCTCGATGACATCCAGCTTGATGACCAGCGAGTCCCACTTCTTCCTGTACTCGGTGTCCAGCTGGCAGCAAGGAGAGGCTGAGTCAGCACCACGCGTAACAATAACTGGCCCTGCTCCTCACCCCGTGGAAACACACCTCACCACGGCCACGGCTTCTAACACTGAGCAATTAAAGACTCCTGGGCGATGCCGGGAGAGAAGGGGCAGCAGAGGAGGGCTACGCTGCCCGGCAGGGCTCGTGGGAGGGAGGCAGGACCCAACCGGGGCGTGGGATAACTTTGTCCTGCTTCTGGCCTACGCTACGAGCTGTCCTGGGTCGGGGGAGGCCACGCAGACGGATGCCGTTCACCATCTCTCTCCCCCACCCCTCCGGCAGCAGGACTTGATCCCTACCCCACCACACGGGCGGGACTCCCGCTCACCTGGACGTTGAAGAACTGCCTGGGAGTCACGTCTGTGTACGTCCCAAACACTGCAGCAAAGAGAGAGCTTTCAGTCACGGGCAAACGCAAGTTTTTACACCCCACAAACCGACTTTCCCTTCTCATCTTGCTGCACCGAGGCAGGCGTTGGGGCTGCGACCCCCCCCGAAGGGCTGTGAGGGGACGGGACGCGTGGAGGGGGAAGTAAAGGACGGGATTTCACATTTTTTCCTCCAGGCAGAGGCCAGGCGTGGCGCACGAGGCGCAGCCGGTGCCGGATGTGGGGAAGAAGCCGCGTGCAGGGCGCAGTGGGCGGTACCTCGGTACTGGTACAGGTGGGTGCCCTCGATGGGGCGCCGCCAGAGCTTGAAGTGCTTCTTGTCCATGATCATCTCCCAGGGCTGCTCCCCGGGGGCGCGCACCGCATCCCGCTCCGACGCGGGGTCCGGCCGCTGGTACTCGTCCGGGGAGCCGCCGCGAAGCATGGCCGAGATGTTCTCCATGTGCTTCATCTCCTGCGCCGAGCTGGGGGGACACAGAGCACAGTTAGAGACGAACCCGGGCACGGGACGGAGCTTTCCCGTGACGGACGGAGCCCGGGGAGACCTGCAAAACCTTCTCGGCGAGCTAAAGGCAGCGCCTGGGGCTCGGTGCTGCAGGAAGGGTGCTGCCCCGTGCGGGGGTCGCTCGCTGGGACGTGAAACACGCAGCCGGCCAGGTGCCGCAGCTTCCCCAGGCCTTTAACTTCGGTCCCGAGGGCCCTGTGTTATTACAGAGCACCACAAACTTCACTCTGGTGCGTTCGGAAGGGGCTCCCCACGCGATCCCCTGCAGTCGGAGCCCACTCCGTGGCTAAAAGCAGTCACCAGGGGCTGCACGACCCACGGCAGGGCCCTTCCTTCCAGGAGAGGAACGAAACCCCCCCGGGACACGAGCAGCTGCCTCACAGCCGCTGCTTCTCAGGGGAAGTGCCCGAGGGCGGCCGGGCAGAGCCCCGCGAGAGCAGGCACCGAGAGGAAGGGGGCGGCCAAACCTCCCGGCGGCGCCCCCGGAGCGGGGTTGGTTTTGTTGGTTCGGGAGCAGAACGGAGCGGGAGGAGCCCAGGGAAGGAGGGACGCGAGGAAGAAGCGTTTGGGGAAGGCGGCGACCGAGCGCTCGCGGCACCGGCACCGGGGCTGTGCTGAGTCAGCGCAGGAGCAGCGGCCAGGGACGGGGTGGCACTCGGGGGAGGACGGAGACCCCGCAGCACCCCAAGAGGAGATGGGGGGGGGGGGGGGGGGGGGGGGGAAGAGGGGGGACCGGCGCCGCTCCGGGGCTGCAGCAGCTCAGGAGCCCGAGCCGCAGGCGGCAGCTGGTGTTTGTAAGGCAAAGAGGACCGCCAGCCTCCCCCACAGCGGGAGGACAGCACGAGGGGCTCTGCACGCCATCAAAACCCCAAAAAGAAAACGTCAGAATGGGAAAACCCGTGCGTTCGGAGCTGCAGCCCCCACCCGCGCCACCCCACAGTCAAACCTCCGGCCCAGCTCGCGGTGCAGCCCCTGCGGACACGGGGTCCTCGCTCGCTGCCTGCGGCGCCTCCAGCCCCGCCACCGCCCCGAGACACTAATTACGTGGGGTAATTAGCATCGGCCTTAATGAAACCGCCGGCTGGGAGCTGTGAGGCAGGTCTCGCCCGTCGGGTGAGGGCAGGTTGGGGGTGCCGGGGAGCCCCCAGCCTGCGCTGCTCCTGCTCCGAAAGCGTCACACAGCGATCCCGTTCGCTGGCGCCTCCCGCTCCGGGAACAAAACCCCGCAGATTTACGGGGAGGCAGGCGGAAGGAGGCAGCTGCACCCCGATAAACGCGGGGAACGGAGGGGGAACCGCTCCCTCTGCAGGGCTTGGCCCCATCCCTCGTGAGCCGGCCCCTGTCCCGCGAGCGGAGGTGCCAAGAGCCGCAGCGTCCCAGCCCCGTGCCCAGCGGGTGCCAGCGCCAGGCCCCGCGATTTATTTCGGGCGCGCCGGAGCAGCCGGGCCCCGCCGCAGGGCCCTGGGGTCAGGCTGACCTCTGCCTGGGGTGTCAGCAAGCTTCAAACCAAACCCAACCCAACCCAACCCAACCCACCAGCAGCACCTGCTGGGAAGCACGCCCCTTCCTCCTCCCGCCCCTTGAGGCGTGCGAGGAGTAAAAACGCGACAAAACAGCTTAAATTCCCCCCAAAACGGGCCTGTGCTGCTGCCGAGATCGGGTGCTCGGGGAAGGCTGAGGGCTCGGAGCCCAGCGGCCTGCGGGCGTTTCTGCCCCAAACTCCTGGGCTTCCTCCCTGCTTTCCCCCTCCGCGTCCGGAAGCCCCGAACCAGCTCCACAGCTAAGACTTGGTTTTAACCCCCCGAGGCGCACGTCGCACCCTGCTGGCTCCCGAGGGAACCGGCTCAGGGCCCTGCAAGCCCAAACCCAGAGCCAAGGCACGAGGAGGGGAGCAGCGAGCGGGGACATCAAGGCGAGGGCACCGGGAGGGGCTCGGGACCGTCCCCGTAACCTTGAAGCGAGCGGCTCAGCCCCGAGCTTAATCCCACGCCTAATCCAAGCCCTGCTGAGGCCACCACAAAGCGCCGCGTTTGCTGTCCCCGTGTCGGCCCCAAAACACCTTGCAGCACGCGGGTGAGCCGCCTCCCCCGGGGATAAAAAGGGATTTCTCCTCTCCTGGGCCGCGTAAAGGTCATCAGCGCACACCTGAACGCCCCAAGGTGCCCCAAAGCGGGGCAAAGGGACGCAAGCGAGGGGCAGGCCTCGTTAAGGCGAGGATTTAATTGATTATTAGCTAAGCTCCTTAGTGCAGCGCCGGGTACCGAGCTCCTACAGGGTACCGAGCACCCACAGGATGGCGTGGCCATGCGCTCGAGGCGCCGGGAGCTGGAATTGAAGAGGAGGAAAGGCGGCGCTGCCGCGGCGTGCCAGAGCTGCCCATTAAGTTTTAATTATTCCCCCTAAACCCCCCCCAAGTCCCAGCCCGCGCTCACTAATTACGCTGCAACAAAGCCAGGGACGATTCCAAAAAGCACCGAAAAGAAAAAAAAAAGCACCCAAACTGTCCTCATCCCACCACAGCGAGGGCACCCCAGGGTGTCTGGGGGGGTGCTCACCCCACGTGTGTGGGTTTGGTGGGACATCCCCAGCCTGGGGCACCCTGTTGGGGGGGGGGGGGGGGAGTTGGGGGCCTTCCCCGGGGGTTTTGGGGTTAACCCCGTGCCTGGGGGGGGGTCGGGGGGGCTTTGGGGGATCACAAGAGTCAGGATTTTGTGGTAAGGGGGGGAGTTGGGGACCTTGTGAGGGCTTGGGGGGCACCCACAGGAACGGGGTACGGGGTCAGGGGCATCCCCAAGAGCCTGGGGAACACCCCCAGGTGTGGGGGCTCAGGGAGAAACCCCAAGAGTTTGTGGAGGATCCTCTGTCATGGGGGTGGGCAAGGACCCTCTGCGGGGGGGTTTGGGGCCACCCTCAGGCATGGGGGGGGGTCAGGGACAGCCCCAAGAGCTTGAGGATACCTCCAGGTGTGAGGGCTCAGGGGGCAGCCCCAGGAATTTGGGGGGGGCCTCTGACATGGGGGGCTCATGGGGTGGACAAGGACCCTCCAGGGTGGCTCGAGACCACCCTGAGGCATGAGGGGGGCTCAGGGGCACCCCCAAGAGCTCAGGGCCCACCCCCAGGTGTAGGGGCTCAGGGACACCCCCAAGAATTTGCCCCCCCCCAAACACGGGGGCTCAGGGGGCACCCCGAGGAGTATTGGGGGGGTCCCTCTGAGTTGGGGGCACGCCAGGACCCTCGGGGGGGGGGGGGGGGAGGGACCTCCGACACGGGGGGGTTGTGGGGCGGGCAGGGACCCTCGGAGCGGGGCGCGGGGGGCAGGTGTCGGGGGGCACGCACCGCTGCAGCTCCTCCTCCTCGATGCGCTGCCCGTCCCACACGAAGACCCCGGCCAGGGCGGCCATGAGGCGGGCGGCGGCGAGGGCGGGGCGGCCCCGGGCCAGCCCCCGCCCCCCCCCGGGGCCTCCTCCTCCTCCTCCTCCTCCTCCTGCCCGCCGCCCCCCTCCCCTCTCCTCAGCCCCCCCGCCCCCCCGCTGCCGGCCCCGCCGCGGCCTCCTCGCCCGCTGCCCGCCGCCGGAGCCGCACTGCAGCAGGCCCAGCAGGCCCAGCAGGCCGCGCCGCCCCGCCTGGCCCCCGGCGGGAGAAGGAGGAGGAGGAGGGCGGGGAGGAGGCGGCGGCAGGCCCGAGGCCGGCGGGCGGAAGCCCAGCCGCGAGGCCCGGGCGAGGAGGCCGAGGAGCGGCCGCCGCGGCTGCAACATGCCGCCGCTCTGCCCCCGCCGCCGTCGCGCGGCGTCTGACGTCAGCGCGCCGCGCCGCCCGCTCCTCATTGGGCGCCGCCGCCGCCGCCCCGCGCGGCGATTGGGTGGGGAGGGGCGTGGGCGGAGCCTAAGGGGTGGGCGGGGACAGCGCGAGAGGGGGCGGGGCCTAGCGCGGGGACGCGGCCCCGCCCGGGGGGCTGGGGGCGGGGCTGGGGGGGGGCATGGGGCTGGGGGGGGGGCACAGGGCTTCGGTTGGTGGGGGGGGCACCGGCCTTCATGTATCGGGGTGTGGGGGACGTGGGCCCTCATTTATTGGGGTGTGGGGGCCACGGGACTTTATTTATTGGGGTGCGCAGCACAGGCCTGTATTTGTAGGGGTACGGGGGGCACAGGCCTTTATTTATTGGGGTTTGGGGCACCAGCCTTTCTTTATTGGGGTGCAGGGGGCACAGACCTTTATTTATTGGGGTTTGGGGACACCAGCCTTTATTTATTGGGGTTTGGGGCACAGACCCTTATTTATTGGGGTTTAGGGGCACAGACCTTTCTTTATTGGGGTGCACAGCACAGGCCTGTATTTGTTGGGGCACAGGGGGCACAGAACTTTATTTATTGGGGTTTGGGGCACCAGCCTTTATTTATTAGGTTGTGGGGGCCACAGGCCTATATTTATTGGGGTGCACAGCAGCAACCTTTATTTATTGGGGTGTGGGGGGCACCTAGCCTTTATTTAGTGGGGTGCAGGATTACAGGGCATTATTTATTGGGGTGCTGGGGGCACAGCCCTTTATTGGGGTGCAGGGTACAGGCCTTTATTTACTGGGGTACAGGGGCCACAGGACTTTATTTATTGGGGTTTGTGGCACCAGCCTTTATTTACTGGGGTCCAGGGGGCACAGAACTTTATTTATTGGGGTTTAGGGGCACAGACCTTTATTTATTGGGGTACACAGCAGCAACCTTTATTTTTGGGGTGCAGGAGTACAGGCCACTATTTCTTGGGGTGCTGGGGGCACAGCGCTTTATTGGGGTGCAGGGTACACACCTTTTATTTATCGGGGTGCGCAGGACTTTATTGAGATATGGGGGCATAGGACTTTATTTATTGGGGTGGGGGTCCCCAGCCTTTATTCATGGGGGTGCAGGGCACAAGGCTTTATTTATTAGGGTCTATGGCACAGGCCTTTATTTATTGGGGTGCTGGACACTGGCCTTTTTTTATTGGGGTGTGGGGACTCAGACCCTTATTTATTGGGGTGTTGGGGGCACAGGCCTTTATTTATTGGGGTGGGAGCACTGACCTTTACTTATTGGGGTGCAGAGGGCACAGGCCTTTATTTATTGGGGTGCAGAGGGCACAGGTCTTTATTTATTGGGGTGCGTGGCAGCAGGCGCAGGCCAGGGGCGTTTCTTGGGGTTCGGGGCACAGGCACTCAGGGGGGTGCAGGGCAATGGGGTGCGGGCAAGGGCATTTCTTGGGGCGCACGGGGCAGGGCCAGTTATTGAGGTGGGGGGCGCAGGCCTTTATAGGGGCGCAAGGATCGGGGGGCACAGGGTGCGGGGGGGGGACTTAGGAGGGTGCCGATGTGCGGGGCACAGGGCAGCGACAGATAGCGGGGATATTTATCGGGGCGCGGGGGTTTATCGGGGTGCAGAGCAGCAAGAGGGGGGAGCAGCGCGGAGCCCCCCACCCGGCTTTAGGAGAAAACCCGGCCGCGATCCCCCCCCCCCCCCAGCCCCCCGGTTTCGGGAACAAAGCGCAGGCAGGCACCGGGCACTATGTACACGGGTTTTATTCCTCTGGAAAAGGGCAGGGCGCGGGACGGGGCCGAGGCGCGGGACACGGGGGACACGGGGACGGTGACAGAGGGGGGACACGTGGCCCCCCCACCCCCAACGCCTCGGGGACCTCCCCGCGTCCTGCCCTGACCTCCCGGGGCTACATTTGTTAGTAGGGCGGGGGGTGTCGCGCCCTTTTCCTTTTTTGGGGTTTTTACAGAAATACAGTGTTTATGCACAAGACTATTTACAGACGAGCCCTCTCTTGCATAGAGGCGCCGGTGGGGGGGGGGAACCCAAATCATTTTCCGGACGCCCCAACACCCCCAGACCTGGTTGGTTTTTTTTTTTGGCCGAGGGGGCAGCAGCGGGGCGGAGGGACGGGGCGAACCGCGCCGGGGCCGTGCTGAACCCTTCAGATCGCGCTGCCGGTGCCCGGACCAAAACCCCGATGGTTTTGGGGCCGTGACGGAGCCACCCCGGTCACACCCTGAGCCCCAGCGGGCGGCCGAATCTGCGGCGGGGTGCGGGAGGAAGAGGAGCGAGCGGGACGAAGCAGCCGGTGGCAGGGAACAGGGGGAGAAGCGTCAGGAAGAGGGGAGCAGCATCGCGCAGCGTGCCTGCCCTAAAACTCCTCCCGGAGCCCCCCGCTGCTCCCCGGGCTGGTGTCCCCCCGCCCCCGCATAGCTTTCTCTGCTCGATTTGCCCCAAACGGCCCCAAAACAAGGCTGCTCTCCTTGCTGGCTGCCGTCTCGCTTTGGCTGCGGGACTCTCGGCACCGTGCGGCTCCCAGCAGCGTGCCCGGGGGCTGGCGGAGTAGCGGGGCGGCGAATTAATTAATTAATTAAAAGCAGGTGGGGGGGGCAGAAAAAAAAACACTAAAAAGGAGCGAAAAGCAGACCAGTCCGATTTCCCCAGAGGTCGGGAACTTGCATAAAAGCTAGGGCCGCAGGCGCCCACCTCGGAGCTGCTTCTTGGGGCCGGCGCCATACAAAAACCTCGGGTTTTTTTTTGTTTGTTTGTTTGTTTTCCTTGGGTTTGCAGCCCGGGGCGGTGCCGCAGGGGCGCGGGTCGCTCCCGGGGCAGCTCCTCCGGCAGCCGGTGCCGTGCCTCCCCCTGCCAACCTCACCGCGGGCACGGCGGCGTCCTCGAAGCGTCCCCGGCGGGCGGCGAGCCTCGCCGGTAAAGTGCAAAACGGGCGCGACGGGCACGAGCCGCGGGAGGGGAGCGGTGGCGGTGCTGTGCCTGCCCCCGTCGCGGGGGTCGCGGGGGTGCTGCGGCGCCCTCCTCGCCCACGGCGCCTTCCCCACGCGCACGAAGACGCTCGCACGCGCGCGTGCCCGGCGGCGCAGCCGTGGCGGGGCTGGGGCCGAGCTCGCGATCTCCGTCCCGGCGCCGCCTGCCCTCGGTCCGTGGGGGAAGGAGGGCTCGGGGGAGCCACGGGGTTAAAACCGCGCCGCGGGGGGTTGCGGAAACAGGGGGGCGGCTTCGGAGCGTGCCCCCCCCCCAGTCTCTAAATCCAACTCTAAAACCAGTCCTTCGCACGGGAGAGCCAGCACGGTGCCCCGACGGCGAAGCAGCCGGGACCGGCGGCCTCGGGTGAGGGCAGGTTTCGGGGGGCACGGAGCCTCGCACGCGCCCCGGAGCCGCGGCGGCCTCAGGGGGTGTAGGCCGGGGGTGGCTGGAACTGGTTGATCACCTCGTACTCGGCCGGGTAGGGCTCGTTCTCCTCCATCTCCGACAGCAGCTCCAGGGCCTGCTCCTCCTCCTCGGTGGGGTAGTGGCGCAGCAGGTTGGCGGCGGTGGCGAGGATGGAGGCGCCCCCGGCCCCCGCCACCAGGTAGAAGCTGACGGCAAAGGTGACGTAGACCTGGGAGCCGTGGTACTTCTTGTGCTGCTGCTGCTGCGCCAGGATCAGCTCCGAGGCCCAGTAGCAGAACCCGATGACGGTGGCGCACTGCAGGACTGGGGGCGCGGGGATGGGGGGGGAAGGACAGAGGTCGAGGCACCAGGAAGAAATAAAAATCAGTGAATTTACTTCGTGGCTAAGGCAGGAGCCCCCCCACGGCTGTGCTCTGTTTGTCAGGGGCATGGAGCGGGCAGGGGGAGGTACTGGGGCAGAACTGGGTCTGCCCAGCCCGCGGATGTCCCAGAAGCCTGAAATTCATCACGGGAGGGAGGAAAGCACGGCACGCGGCGGGGAGAGGAGCTCAGCGTGACGGCCAACCGTCACGAGAAGGGGCAGGGCGTGCTCAGCACCTCCCTTCGAGCCTGGACGCTGAACTAAGGGTATTTGTCCCGGTCTCTGCCGGCGAGCTGGGCTAAGGAGGAAAAGCAGCAGAAAAACAAAGGAGCTCCTTTGGCGTGGCTCTGAGGAAGCAAACCAGCTCGCCCGGCTCACAAAAAAGGAGGAGGAGCAGCGAGGCCGTGAGGCTCAAGGGTTCTTGTGACCCACACGGAGCTCCATGGACACCTCGGCACCCTGAGCTCGACACTGTGGGCACTGCAGCTCGGCCCAGCAGCTCAGCGCTCGCAGCTCAGCGCTCCAACACAGGCAACGCCGGCAGGGAGCCGGGGACGTAAACTGCCCTCAGCCTCCCGAGGGTGACCCACAGCACCCGACCTTCCCCAGAAGGGCACGGCTCTGCGCCACGGGAGCTCTTTGAGAAGCAAAACTCACCGCTCCGTGCCCGTTTGGAGGAGCTTGATGTTCATCCCTGACCTCTTACCCCCGGATTTAGCTCCGATTGGGAGGTCAGAGCTGCCCTTGAGGCCTCTGAGGCTGCTCTGGCTGGAAAAGGAGCGAAGGGAGAGCTCCGCGCGTAGGCTGGGCAGCGCAGCCCCGAGCTGAAAAACCCCTTTCCTCGGATCGGGGAAGGAAATTTGGGTTTTCCCCCCGCGCAGCCGGAGTGAGAGCCCTGCACGGTGCTGCCGGGCGTTACCTGTGAGGATGTGGGCGAAAGCGTAGCGGCGAGTGATCTTCAGCGCCGGGTGCTTGGGCCCGAAGACGTCCAGCAGGAAGGCCGAGAGGCTGCAGATGATGCCCAGGAAGCAGAAGGCGGCGATGACGCGCAGCAGCAGCACGGTCTGGGGGTTCATGCAGTAATCTGCGGGGAGATGGGGCTGCTGAGCACGGCCACGCCGGCCCCACGCGGCCACGGAGCCAGCGGCGTGCTTCCTTTTTGACCCAACTCCTCCCCGGCGTCACGACAGGCACGGCGGCTTCATCCTGCCCAGAGCTCTCCTCCGGGGTTTGAGGCCTGGTGCTGGGCACCTCTGGGTGCCCTCCATAAACCCGACCTTTGTTCCGCTGCAGCCGGGCAGCGCCTTTTATAGGGTGCCGCTGCGGTGGAAATGGAAGCTAAGGGAACGCCTCCGAACAGCCAGGACAACAAACCGGGCCGCGCAGGTTCCTTATTTGATGTTAAACCGGGAATTTTACTGGAAAGCCTCCTCGCTCCGACACCGCGTCCCGCTGGCGACCAGCCCCGCTGCAGGGGAGGTCCCACGCAGAGCTCGGCTTCGGAGCTGAACGAAGCCTGGCCCCGCATCTCCCTGTCCGAGCCTGGTGCTGCCGGGGCACGCCGACGGCCTCACCCCGCAGAATTTAACCCCATTTACCCGTGTCTCAGGCACGCCGAGCCCTCGGGCCGGCCAAGGTGCCGCCGGACCCGCCCCGGGACGGGCAGCGCCCTGCCCAGCTCCCCAGGAGTCACCTCCCTGGGAACTGTTTACGAGCAGCACCTGACGCAGCCTGGGGACAAACCCTTCAATTAGGGGAAAATTAGCGCGCAGACGTGGCGGGATGCTCTTCCTGGCGGCTCACCGGGGCTCTGTGCCACGGCGACCCCGCAAACACGAAGGGCGTTCGCCCTAAAGGCGTGCGGGGACAATGCTGCCCCAGGCTGCGCGGGCAAACCGGGTGGGTTCGCGCCAGAAAAACACCCGTGGGTGGGGAGAGGAAGAAGGAAAGGGGCTCGGGGTGGCTGCCCCGCTGCGAGCCCCGAGCTGAAGGAAAGCGAGCAGCCTGTTGGAGCAGGGGCGCCGGGACAGCAGGGTGCCCACGCCGTGCGACGTGCCGCTTGAAAGGAGGAGCGGGCGCGTGGTTCTAACTCCAGGCGTGTCAGAGGGATGAATAAAAAGGCAAAAAGCACTCGGATAGGGGCTTTTCTCCTGTCCGGATTCAGCTCCTAGCCCCAAGGCAGGGCGACAAAGCCAGCAGGAGCCCCTCGGAACCGCGCGTTCCAAACACCCCCAGCACAGGGCACAGCTCGGCCGCTGCCACCCCAAACCCCCTCCGTGCTGGGAGGGCAGGGCGCTGCTCCCTTCTTCCCCTTCTCCTCTCACCACCCAGCCGTTCTTGCGCTTCCCAGTCTCTACGGGGCGGTGCGAGCGCTTCCTGGCTCGAACACGGAAGGAGAAGCGAGGGGGATCCCGGGGGAAGTGGAAACCTTGGCTAAAAGCCACAGCGGGTACAAGTGGGCTGTCTGTCTGTCTGTCCGGCCGGCTGCCTGCCCCGGGTGGCACGCAGAGCTGGAGTGACAGCCTGGGGCCTCCTGGGAGCGCTCAGTGTGGTGTTGGGGGCACGGGGAGCTTCGAAGCAGCTGCCCCGTAGGATAACCTGAGCTGGAGGGGACCCGCACGGAGCACGGAGCCCTGCTGCTGCCTCCACTCAGCACCACCAGCAATTAATCCGTGGGCCTGAGTGCTGGCCGAGTGCTTCCTGAACTCCAGAAACCATCAGGGCTGGGAAAGCCCTCCTCATCTGGCCCAGCCACCCCCTGCCACCACTGTCACCACCAACCCATGTCCCCGAGCACCAGGCCCAACCTCTCCTTGAACACCCCCAGGGACGGTGACTCCACCACTTCCCTGGGCGACTCGTCCCACTGCCTGACTGCTCTTTCTGAGCAGAAATGTCTCCTCATTTCCCACCTGAACCTCCCCTGGCACAACTTGAGGCCATTCCCTCTTGCCCTGTCACAGTTACCTGTGAGAAGAGGCCGACCCCCAGCTCCCCACACCTTCCTTTCAGGCAGTTGCAGAGAGCAATGAGCTCTGCCCTGAGCCTCCTTTTCTCCAGCCCAAACACCCCCAGGTCCCCCAGCCGCTCCCCACAGCACTTGTGCTCCAGGCCCTTCCCCAGCTCCGTAGCCCTTCTCTGGACACGCTGCAGGGCCTCGATGTCCTCCTTGCAGTGAGGGGCCCAAAGCTGAGCACAGCACTCGAGGTGCGGCCTCACCAGAGCTGAGTACAGGGGGACGATCACCTCCCTGCTCCTGCTGGCCGCACTGTTTCTGATACAAGCCAGGGTGCCGCTGGCCCTCCTGGCCCCCTGGGCACGCTGCCGGCTCATGTCCAGGCGAGCACCCAGCAACACCCCCAGATCCCTTCCACCGCACAGCTCCCAGCCACCCCGCCCCAGCCCCGCGGCACCCCGTGGGGTCGCTGTGCCCAGGCGCAGGACCCGGCACTGAGCCGTGGCAAACCCCAGCCGGGAGAAGCCCCCACGTCCCTGGGAGCCCGTCCCAGCGCCCGACCACCTCTGGGTGCAGGACCCCTCCCTGACACCCACCCTGACCCTCCCCCGTCCCGGCTCCCTGCTGCTCCCTTGGGTCCTGGCGCTGTCCCCAGGGGGCAGAGCTCAGCACCTGCCCCTCCGCTGCCCGGGGAGGAAAGTGGGGGCTGCCTGCCAGGCCTCCCCTCAGCCTCCTCCCAGGGAGTACGAACCCGAGCACCCTCCTCTCCCTTCCCCAGCCCCTACACCCCCAGGGCCCAAACCTACACCCCTGGGACCTGCTCCTACATCCTAAGACCGGCTCCTAACCCCCTTCTCCTGCCCCTAAACCCCCTTCCCTTGGTCCCTACACCCCCGGGGACTGGCTCCTACACCTTAGGACCAGCTCCTAACTCCCTTCTCCGGCCCCTAAACCCCCAGGATCCGCCCCTACACCCCTTCCCCTGCTCCCTACACCCCTGGGGCCACTCCCTAACCCCCTTCCCAGGCCCCTAAACCCCCGGGACTGGCCCCTACACCCCTTCCCCCAGCCCCTAACCCCCCGGGGTCGGCCCCTAAACCCCCTTCCCCTGGCCCCTACACCCCCGGCGCCCGACTCTACACCCCCGGGGACCGGCTCCTACCCAATGCGTTCCCCAGGCCCTACAGCCCCGGGACCTGCCCTTACAGCCCCGGGACCTGCCCTTACAGCCCCGGGACCTGCCCTTACAGCCCCGGGACCTGCCCTTACAGCCCCGGGACCTGCCCTTACAGCCCCGGGACCTGCCCTTACAGCCCCGGGACCTGCCCTTACAGCCCCGGGACCTGCCCTTACAGCCCCGGGACCTGCCCTTACAGCCCCGGGACCTGCCCTTACAGCCCCGGGACCTGCCCTTACAGCCCCGGGACCTGCCCTTACAGCCCCGGGACCTGCCCTTACACCCTTACCCGGGTCCCTACACCCCGGGGCCTGCCCCTAACCCCCTTCCCACGGCCCCTCCGCCCCCGGGACCGACCCCAAGCCCCCGGTCCCCGCCCCTATCCCCCCCTCCCCGGTGCCCCCCCGCCCCGTCTCACCGCGCAGCAGCTCGGGCTCCACGTAGCCCAGCACGTCGGCGACGCCCAGCTCCTGCCGGCCGCAGGTGCCGCCGTGGATGCGGAGCCAGGCGGGCTCGGCCAGCGCCGTGCACAGCGCCGTGATGGACAGCGCCCCGGGCAGCGCCGACGCCAGGCTCCGCTCCGGTTGCTTCGGCAGCCCCCCCCCGCCGCCGCCGGCCCCGCCGCCCGCCGCTCCCCGCCGCCGCCGCCCGCCGGGCAGCCCCGGCCCGCCGGGGGTGTACATGGCGCCCGGCCCCGGCCCCGGCTCCCGGCCCCGGTTCCGCTTCCGGCCGGGCTCCGGTTCCGCTTCCGGCGCCGCCCCGCGGCGCGGGTTCCGCTTCCGGCTCCGGCGGCGGGCGGCATGAAGGAGGCGCTGCAGGCGCTGGGCCGGGTGCCCGCGCACCCCGAGGCCCGCTGCTGGTTCCTGGCCTGGAGCCCCGGCGGCGGCCTCCTGGCGTCCTGCGGCGGGGACCGCACCGTGCGGCTCTGGGCGCGGGAAGGTGCGGGCGGCGGGGCCGGGGGAGGGGGCGGGGAGAGGGGGCGGGGCCACGGGGAGAGGGGGCGGGGCCACGGAGGAGAGGGGGTGGGGCTATGGGGAGGGGGCGGGGCCACGGGGGGAGGGGGCGGGGCCACGGGGGGGAGGGGGCGGGGCCACGGGGAGAGGGCGTGGCAAGGGGAGAGGGGCGGGGCCACGGGGAGAGGCGGGGCCACGGGGACAGGGGGCGGAGCCATTGGGAGAGGGGTGGGGTGGGGGCACGGGGAGGGGTGGGGTCATGGGAGGGGGGCGGGGGCACGGAGGTGAGGGGCGGGGTCAGGAGACAGTGGGCGGGGCCACGTGGGGGAGGGCGGGGCTGTGGGGGCGGAGCCACAGGGCTGCGAGGGAGGGGCCGTGGGAGCTGGGGGAGGAGCCACAGGGGGTGGGGGCGGGGCCACAGGGGGTGGGGGCGGGGCTACGGGGCTGTGGGGAGGCGGGGCCAAGGGCCGTGAGGGTGGGGGTGGGCGGGGCCACAGCGCCTATGGGCGGGGCCAAAGGCACGATGTGGGAGGGGTCTTGGGGAGGGGCGGGGCCTGGAGGGGCGGGGCTAAAGGACAGGGTGGTGCTGGGGGGCGGGGCCTGAGGGCATGGGCGGGGCCTGCAGCCACCCCCTCGCCCCCCCCCCAGGGCCGGGCTGGGCGTGCCGGGCGGTGCTGGGCGAGGGGCACCAGCGCACGGTGCGCCGCGTGGCCTGGTCGCCCTGCGGCTCCTACCTGGCCTCCGCCAGCTTCGACGCCACCACCTGCATCTGGAAGAAGGGCGACGACGGCTTCGAGGTGAGGCCCCCGGCCCCCGGCCGCCCCCTGCCCGCAGGCCCCCGGCACGCTCTGACCCCCCCGCCCCGTGTCCCCTCCGCAGTGCGTGACCACGCTGGAGGGGCACGAGAACGAGGTGAAGTCGGTGGCCTGGGCCCCCTCAGGCAACCTGCTGGCCACCTGCAGCCGTGACAAGAGCGTCTGGGTGTGGGAAGGTGAGCGGGGCGGCCCCGGGGCGGCCCCGTGCTGGCTGTCCCCCCCCCCCGCAGCGCCCTAACGGGGAGCGTTGTGCCCGCAGTGGATGAGGAGGAGGAGTACGAGTGCGTCAGCGTCCTCAACTCACACACGCAGGACGTCAAGCACGTGGTCTGGCACCCCAACCAGGAGGTGAGGGCGGCGCCGGCGCGGGGCTGGGGGGTTTTCTGCGGGTGCACAGCACCTCAGCACCCCCTGCTCCCCCCCCAGCTCTTGGCCTCGGCCAGCTACGATGACACAGTGAAGCTGTACCGCGAGGAGGAGGACGACTGGGTGTGCTGCGCCACGCTGGAGGGCCACGAGTCCACCGTGTGGAGCGTGGCCTTCGACCGCGGCGGTGAGCGCCTGGCGTCCTGCAGCGACGACAAGACTGTGCGCATCTGGCAGCAGTACAAGCCGGGCAACGAGGAAGGTGAGCGCCCCTCGGCCCCGTGAAAAGCAGCAGGGAACGCGTCCGGGCACCCGGGGCGTCGCGCGATTCGCCCCCAGCAAACCCCAGGCGCTGAGGTTTTTTCCCCTTGCCGCCCAGGGGTGGCGTGCAGCGGCACCGACCCCACCTGGAAGTGCGTCTGCAACCTGTCGGGCTACCACACCAGGACCATCTACGACGTGGCGTGGTGCGTGGCGGCGCGGCCCCGCTTCCCCTTGGTTCCCCTTGGGTCGGGAGGAGCTGGGCTGACCCCTTGCGCTGCCCACCCCCCCTCCAGGTGCCACCTCACCGGGGCACTGGCCACGGCCTGCGGCGACGACGCCATCCGCGTCTTCGAGGAGAGCGCCTCCTCCACGCCGCAGCAGCCCACCTTCAGCCTCACCGCCCACGTGCCCCGCGCGCACTCGCAGGACGTCAACTGCGTGGCCTGGAACCCCAAGGAGCCTGGCTTGCTGGCCTCCTGCAGCGACGACGGCGAGATCGCCTTCTGGAAGTACCAGCGGCCCGAAGTCTGCTGAGAGCTTTACCCGGAGGTTTCGCGCCGTGGTGCCGGCCCCAGGATTTGGGGGTTCAGCCGCCACAAAGCCCCTTGGTGGGGAGAGCAGGATGGGGACGGGGTGGGCAACCTCCTGCATCCTGCCTCCCTGCGGCACTTGGACTTCAGCCCTTTGGCAGCCCGTGGCGGGGGGGGGGGGTTCAGGGGGGTTTGGCATGGCCAAAAAGGAGCCTGCCAGCCGCGGGGGTCCTGCCACGCTCCCCGAGGACACGCACGGCGGCGCAGCCCCGCTGCCAGGCTCAGGCTGGCTTTGGGAGACGCCCCGAGGGCGTTGCTTCTCCCTCCTGCTCCGCGCTCAATAAATCCTTGCCCTGCTCGAAGCCTCCGGCTCTTCCTTTTGGGGCTGTCCCCGCCCCGCCTGGCCCCCCGGGGCAGCAGGGCAGGGTGCAAGCAGCAGGGCAGGGTGTAAGCGCTGCCCCGGGGCTGGGTGAGGGTGGGAGGGGGAGGCCGCCCGCCAGGGAACGGGTTTTACACCTCCCCATAACGCACAGCCCCAGGGAGGTGGTGATGGGGGGGGGGTGCCTGCCTGCTGCTCCCCGGAACGGCTGCGGGGCAGCTCCTGGGGCCGGAGCCGGCCTCTGTTCCTCCTGCCAAACCCCAGCACCGCCACTTCTCACTCCTGACAGCTCGCTCTGCCTTAATTAACTCTGCTAATGAACTTTTTGGAGCTGGCAGCGATGTGCAGCAAAGCCAAAGGCGCAGAACTACTCGAGTTACATGTTGAATTCCTCAGCCTCGCTGTTGAGCCCTCTCAGGGAAAAAGGAGGTGGAAAACAGCCCCGACAGCTCCTGCTTTCACCCCATTTCAACCCCACAAACCCCGCAGCGCAGAGGAAGAGGTGGGGCTCCACATTTATTCCAGCTGCTGCAGCCGCGCTGTGCTCCTGCACGCAGCTCCGCTCTAAAAAACACTGTACAAAGCTTCGTCATCATAAAAAAAAAAACACAAAACACACGGCACCACGCCTACGGAGGGGACATGAGCGCTACCACGGCTCGGGTTTGGGCGCTGTCCTCAGATCCTCACCGGGGACCGGCGCAGCCCCACGCTAATCGGAGTCGCTGTCGCTCTCCGCTTCTTTCACGTCCACGCTGAACTTGTACTCCTGGTCGCAGCCCATGTAGGCGTCGCTCATGAAGTACAGCGTGTAGTTGTGCGTCCCCGTGGCCGGGGCCACGAAATCCAGCTTCACCTAGGCAGCGAGGAAGAGCCCGTGTTGGGGCTGCGGGGGGCAGAGGGCGGCCGCGGGGGCGGCCGGAGCCGTGTGGTGCCCAGCCCCGCTCACCTTGGCTTTCTGCTGCAGCGTCAGGCGCTTGATGGAGATGAGGCTGTTGGACTTGGAGTCGCCGATCACCACCCACCAGCCCTCCTCGCGTTTCTGCCGGGGAAGAGAAGAGTTAAGGGGTGCCGGGGGGACGATCCCCAGCCTGGCTTACCGCCTGCAGGCCTGGCACGCACCTGGGGGAAGAGGGGAGCGATGACGGGGCCGGTGACCTCCTCCTCACGCTCCAGCTGCACCAGCACCACCACGGGCCCCCCGCTGCGCGGAGAGAAGCAAGGGACACGGTCAGGGCACCCCCTGGGCTGACGCAGCGCCGAGCGGCCACGCCACCCTCCCCGCCTCACCTTCGGATGCTTTCCTTCTCCACCACCTCGTAGGAGAGCTCGATGTTGGGGTAGCGGTTGCAGAAGCGGGCGACGTCGGCGATCTGGGCGTCGGAGAGCTGCAGCAGCGCGTTGCGGTCCTCGTCCTCCATCTCCATGATGTCGAAGACGCTCTCGACCCCCTGCGACAAAGCGGCTTTCAGCCCTGCCGTTACCCCACGATCCTCGCGCTCCCGTCGCACCGTTCCCTCTTCCCAGCACGGCGCCTTCCCCAGGGCCAGGCAGGGGTTTTTACCTTATCCGTGCAGCGCTTGATGTGCTCCGAGGTGAAGTGAGGCAGCTGCTTGAGGTAGGAGTCCTTGGACCACATGGCCTGGGTCACCATTTGCGCCAGCTCCATGGCGGCCAGCGCGGGGCTGAGCCAGCCGTTGCTGGACAGCACGTCCACGCACGCTTGGATCAGCCGGATCGCCTGGGGGCGAGGGACGGGGACGGGTGAGAAGGCAGCGCCGAGCCACGGGCAGCGCGGGCGGGACCCCCCCCGCCTCGCTGTACCTTGCTGAGGATCTCCTCGGTGTCCGACTGCAGCTCGGCGCTCAGCTGCATGCGCGACAAGTGCGCCTGCAGCAGGAGGTTGGTCTTGACGTGGGGGTCGTTGAATTTGGGGTTGGTCAGCTTGTGGGGAACCTTCTGGGCCAGCTACGGAGGGAAACGATAAATCTTTAACCCTACAGAGCAGAAAATGCAGGCGGCCCTCCTCGCTGCGGCCCCGCAGGACGCGTCTGTCCCCTCCAGATCTGAGTCGCTCCCAGGTCGGCGCGGAGGCGCTGCCACTCACCTGCCGCAGCAGGTTGTCCTCGTGGTGCCTGATGGGGATGTTCTCGTACTCGGCAGCATTCGAGATGATTTCAATCAGCCCCCGCACCTTGGTTTTGGCGTTGAGGGACATGCTGAAGAGCTCTGGGGAAGACAGAAAAACCAAGCGGTCAGGAAAAAGCAGGCGGCGTTCACCACCGCGATACAAGAGACGCCTTCAGGCAGACAACACCCAGCCTCACGCTGAAGGAGGGAGGTTTATGCAACCACCTACGTGTGCGGAGCTTCCTCTACGATTACCACAGAACAGGGAGAATGCAGGGAGAGGACGGAGAGCTGGAGCACCAGCAAGCGCTCGTGTACGCCGCCTACCCCTGGCAGAGCCCTTACCGATGGTGGTGTAGTTAATGTAGTAATAGGCTGCGATCATCCCCAGGTTCAGCGGGGCCACGTCCATCTCGTCCTCGATGCTGATGCACTTGGACTGCTCCAGGTCGCTGAGGGTCTGCTCCACCAGCTCGGAGAGGTGATCGGAGAGGTGCCTGTGGGACACGCCTGCGGGTACAGCACCATCGCAGCGAGGCTCAGAAATTCCCCAGGATGGAGAAAAGCTGCTCTTGTGGAAGCAGAGCCCCCAAGCAGAGGGTCCCCGGTGTCCTCCCTCAACTCCCCCACCCCGTATCCCCGGGGCAGAGCCCTCCGCTCACCCTGCAGGTTGTAGTAGTTCGGGTTCTGGGTCATCCTGCGGTACAGGAAGGTCCACGTGAGGTAATCCACCGCATCCTGCTTGTTTTCTATCGTCTTGGTGACAATCTCGGCGTTGAAGTGGTCGTGCATGCAGTGGTCCAAGTGCGACTCCACAGGCAGGGGCTCGTAGAGGAATTTCTTGAAGAAATCCTAAAGTAGGGCAGAGGTAGAGTGGAGGGGATAAATAAACCCAGCTCCTCCAGTATCCCAGAGCACCTCCCAGGCTGCAGGGTGCTCAGTGAGGGCTGCATCGGCCTGCCCAAAGCTGGCAGGAGAACGTCCCAGACAGGAGATGGCCATTTGCAGGCCAGAAGCGGTGCCTGGCTCCTCACCCACCTTCTTGGACCCCTGGCACATGATGACACAACGGCCCTCGTCGTCCTGCAGCGGGCGGTTAGCGTGGCCCACCATCTGCAGCACGTCGTAGATGGGGTAATCCACGTACCTGGGACACACAGAGGATCGCTTTCATGAAGCGTGGCTGCTCCACAGAAAGCCACCGGGGCCTCAGACCCTGCAAGGACAGGGACGAAGCCCTTAGGGTTCAGGGCCGCATTCCCTCGTGCCTGCCCTCCACACTCACGCGTGGATCTTGCCGTTGTAGTACTGCGTGTCCATGATGATCACCAGGTGCGCGGCGATGTTCATACCCCAGCAGAGGCTGCGGGAGGCAACCATCACCTGCACTGCACCTGCAAGGCATGGGGAGAGCAGTCAGCCCATGCCAGAGCCCCTTTTTGGGTCAGACATCTTGCAGAGAAAGATGTGGAGGTTCTGCACTTGCACAGACAGCCCTCAGCGTACAGGGAGGCCCAGAAGAGAAGGTGGAGTTTAAGATCACAGCCTTTTGGGACCAGGGAGGCAGAGAGATTTGGGCAGGCTCTTATCTCCAGCCCAAAAACTGCAGGCACCGCCAAGCTTCGGGGAAAAGGGTTTAGGGGAAGAACAGCCGGTGCGGCCCCTTCCCACCCCCTCACCAGAGCTGAAAAGCTGCTCCACCACTCGCCGCTCCATGGCCGTCAGCCCCTCGTGCAGGTAGCCCACCCCGTTCACGAGGGTCTCCTTCAGGGTGTTGTCATTCAGCTTGTCCAGGTACGGCACCAGATCCTTCTCCGCGCAGTGCAGGAACCTGCCGGAGGTGGGGAGTAAAGAGACCGCTGCCGGGCGCAGCGAGCCTGTCCCTGTCCCCTCCGGTCACAGCAGGTGCCCGAGTGACATCTGATGACACCAACCGATGGGAAAACCCTCCCCCAGCCCAGTGAAACAGCCAAAATCCTGCCCCTGCCTCAGGCAGAGGAGGGACAAAGGCCCTGCACCGAATCCCACGTGGCCACGGCACCGCTACCTTTGTCTCTGGACGTCCGAGGCGCAGGTGGTGAGGATGTTGATGGCCGTGAGACGCGTCTGCTTGCGGGACGGGACAAAGACGATGACAGGCTTCTTGGGAGAGTGCTTCATGATGGCGTGGTAGACGGGCTTGGCCATGGAGAGCAGGCGAGTCTGCGTGTGGCTGATGTTGAAGCCCTGCAGGGGAGAGGAGCAGGCAGCGATGCTGTCTGGAGAGCAGGCGGAAGGGAAGGGAAAAGGGAAAAAGGCGACGGGGTCGTCAAAGCCCTACCTGGATGTGCAGCTCCAGCGGCACGGGGCGGACGTTGGGGTGGAAGTTGAAGGTGGAGGTGGCACTGCAGCCCAGCCAGTGCGCCACGTCCTTGGCGTTGGACAGGGACGAGCTGAGGGCCACGATGCGGATGGGCCGCTCGATCTGCGAGGAGATGTAGCGCATCCGGGAGCAGATGACCTCCAGCACGGGCTGCGGGTGGGACGGGGCAGGTTGCAGCAGGAGCAGGAGGGAAGCGCCGAGCCCCCCTCCTGGGTGAGCTCCGGGCACTTCAGCCCAAGCCCCCTCACCCAGCTACAGCCATGGAGACCCCGGAGGACACCGCTCCTGAGCTTCCCAAGGGACCTGGGGCTCCTGTCCCAGCCCATCCCACAGCTCGGGGAAAAATCCCAGCAGGAAAAGCTGACCTCAGGCCAGACGTTAAGAGGGAGCAGCCAGCCACCCCCCTGCAGCTTTACAACATCTCCGAGACCGACACGATGACGAGCGCCACTCCAACGACTCGCACCCTCCTCCCCACCCAGCCGTACCCCGTTCTCGCCCCCGATGAGGTGCACTTCGTCCACGATGAAGAGGTTGACGTTCTGGACGTTCTTACGTTGCTTCCAGCGCCGGGACAGGATGTCCCATTTCTCAGGAGTGCTGATGATGATGTTCCCTTTGCCCAGCAGCTTCAGGTCGGTGCTGGTCTCCCCCGTCAGCAAGACCACCTTCTTATTGAGGCGCTCCTGGAACTTTTCATACCAGTCCATGAAGACCTGCCAAAACGCAGGGGATGCTGCTGTCAGTCTCACATGAGGGTAAGTTGTACCGAGTCCTTGGGGCGAGACACGTGCAGCTGCCAACGTCAGCACGTCGGCAGTGGGGCGGTGTTTCTTTGCTCCCTCAGACATCAGCAGACCGCAGCTAACCACAAGCCTCAGGAACCATCCAGAGGGATGTGGCAGCTCGGAAGGGATGGGGAAAGTGGAACGGGAGAAGAGGAAATAAACCTAAGCTGGAGCAAGGTTCCAGTAGTCCTCGGGACGCGGGGCTCACCTGCTCTGCCAGGGCCTCCATGGGGGTGATATATACGCAGCGCCCCTCCGAGTTCTGGAGCAACATCCTCAGGATGGCAAATTCGGCACAAATGGTCTTCCCGCTTCCCGTGGGGGCGCCCACAAACACGTTGTCGTCGCTGTTATAAACGGTGTTAAACACTGGGGGCAGACGGACAAGACAGAAGAGAGCAGCTTAACGTCATCTCGTAGGCTTTCCACCAGAGCTCCAGGAACAGGCAAGGATAACACAGCCCGGACCCAGCCCGCACAAGGAGGAGCTGGAGGAAAGGCTGGGTAAGAGTTTTAGCCCAGGATCCGCTGAACAGAGCGCTCCGTCACAGTACCTCCTAAGTGTGAACTCCCTATTTCCCTATTCAGGCTATGCCCAGGAAGATGAACACGGGCACAGCAGCTTTGCTTCACGCCCAGCCCCGTCCCTACAAGCAGCACAGAGGGAAAAGTTTGGAGCCACCTGGCTCTGCGAGGCTGAGCAGCGGCGTCAGCACGGGCACAGCTCCCAGGAGCAAACCTGCTGCTGCCAGGCAGCCCCAGACAGGCTGCTTGATGTACGTGAGGAATGTATTAAAGATACCCTGGCCCATGGAGAAAAATTTCAAGCTATCAAGCCTCTAAGGCTAGGGGAGGCAGAAGGGATACTTTTTTTTTCCAGAGGAGTTCCTCACGTTACATGACTACGCCTCACAAAAGCAAGGGTACGGGACTGTGAATGCCAAAAAAGCCAGACCCCACTGACAGGCAGTTCAGAGGAGGTGAGCAGAGCTGGTACCCACCCTGAGTCTGGATAGGGTTGAAGAAAGGGAACTTGTCCTGGTAGAGGCTCTCGAAGGCGCTGTTTCGCAGAGCGGACACGGGCAGGGGCTGCAGATCCAGCAGCTCAGTCGGAGGAGGGTATTTTTCAGGGAGGATCAGGTGGCGGAAGGAAACGGGCAGCTGGGTCTCGCAAGCTGTCAGGCACACACAGCATTTTTACCTTAGAGAGCACTCCAGGGCTTTCATCTCTGAGCTGCGCCTCCCAAGGGGATCCCCAGCCCTCCTGCCGCTTGGAGGGCAGAAATCTTTCCCCTCACACAGCCCCAGGAGAGGTCCCAAAGCATCCTCAGATCCCAGGAAGAAGCAGGGGGCTGGCGGGGTGAGACTTACAGAGCCAGCGGTCGGAGACCACGCGGATGAAGTACTGCGGGGGCAAGGGCTCAAACACGGGCACAAAGAAGGTGACGAGGTGCTCGTCCTGCGCGTACTTGGCTTTCAGCAGGAAGTACTCGTGGTGCAGGATCACTTCGCTGTCCACGTCCTCCACCAGGATCCAGAAAGCTTCAGATGAGCCATGCACCTAAGCAAGAGCAGCCGTTACCTTCCTGCCAGGGCCCAGTTCTCCCTTCTGGACCTCCAGGAACTGCTCAGCAGCTCTCCCGCAGCAATCCTGCCCCACAAGTGCCCTCGTACCCGCCCGCAGCGTGGCAGTTAGCCTGGTGGTACGTAGCTGCCCCCCCTTAATGAGGGTGGCTCATCCCCTGCGCACAGCTCACCTTCTCATCCCACTGGAAGTCAGGGGCGATAGTAAGCTCCACCTTCAGGGTGGAGCGGGTAATGGGCTGCAGGTGGACAGAGAGCTCCAGCTTAGGGAACAGATGGACGTATTTGTGGATTGTCTTGCCCATCTTGGGCATCCGGATCAGTTCCCCTGCAACAGAAAGGCACTGCTGTCAGGACAGACAACGGGCTGACCGGCAGCTCCCAGACCGAGCTGCATTCACAGTATCTGCAAGCCAAGCACAGCTGGAAGGGCAAAGCTTCAGCCTTCCTCAGGCTGTACCCAGACCCCGTGGTTCTGCCTCTTCAGATGGGACCAAACACCCCAACCTCTGTGCCAAAACCTGGCAGAGGGGGGAACAAAGAGGCAGACCCCTCTCCCTGCCGCATTTGCCCCACGCCTCAGTACCGATTTCGTTGTGGTTCAGGTCGTAGAGCCGTTCAAACGGGAAGTTCTTCTTCTCGATTTTCTTCACCACTTCTTCGGGCAGTTTCTTGAACTGGCGCAAAGGACACATGGACTGCCACCTGCGAGGACACCGCAGGGTGAGGCGAGCAAAGAAACAGGGTGAGACGAGCAAAGAAACAGACGCAGCCTTCAGAGCATCAGTTCCCCCTGCTGCCAGGAACCAGCCCGCAGCCAGACACACGTGGTAGGTGGCAGCTTTACACCCTGGCAATCACAAAGCCTAGCCGTGCTGGAGAACCTCATCCTGTGCCAGAGGTGCCCGGCCTGCAATCAGGAAATACCTCCGAGGTGTTCTCACTTACATGCGTTTGTCAATCATCTTGCAGAGGTTGAGGGTCTTGTCGGTGAGCTGCGCCCAGCCCCGGTTCAGGACTATCTCGAAGATGGCACGCATCAGCCGCCCCGCAGACTGCGGGAACAGAGAGCAGCTCTCAGCGCGTGGCTGGGATCGTCCCGGTAACATTTCCTCCTCTCTACCCATTTTCCTGCCCAGCCACGCGATGGTTTGAGCTCAGGTCCTTCATCCCAAACGCCCACAGGAGGAGCAATTACTCGACTCCCAGCCCTGGCAACCTGGCACTTGTGGAAGAACAACAAGGCTACGCTGCAGTCCTCCAGCACTGAATTATCTCAGGATTTTGATTACAAATTGAAGACTCCAATGAAGATCTAATTCCCATGTTGACAGGAGTTAGACCTCCTTACCACTCAGCTCTGGTTACTTTCAAAGCCATCTACGAACACAAACTAAATCCCTGGGGTGCAAATTGTTGCCCCTCTTAGCAGGAAGACTATGACGTGGCTGGGCTGCAAACACCTAGGAGGAGATGGAGAGGCCCCAGCCACGTTTCCCCACTCACCTGGGTAACGTATACCATGTCTGCCATGAGAGCAAAGCCTTCCAGCTTCAGCTGCGAGATGAAGGCCTGGAGGAGCACGTTGATCTGGGGAGCAGAACACAGAGGGTCTCAGTGTCAGCTGGGTCTCCCCCGCACCAGCACCTGGCCCCAGAAGGTTCTGACACACGGCAGGACAGAAGGGGTCAGCGGGGCTGAGTGCCCTTCACTGCAGGACAGCGAGCCCAACCAGAGCAGCGTCTGCAGCTCTTTGGGCATCTCTGACGTGTGATCCGGGACACCCCACGGCGGGAAGAGAACAGAAAGCTCTCCATGAGCAGCAGACCATGGCAGCATTTGGCCCAGCAGCTCTCACAAGGATCACCCCTCCCTCAAAAGACGGGCATAGAAGCCCCCTCCCAGGCAGGCAGGGCTCACCTTGGCACTGGGCTCCTCGATGCTCTCCTTCACTGGGATTGGAACTCGCTCCAGCAGCTTCTGGAGCTCCAGCTTCTCCTCCTGCAGAAACCCAGCGGAGGAGAGATGAGAACAGCCCCGCACAGGACAAGCTCTGCATCATCCCCTGCAGCACGACGACCAACAGCCCCAGGGCTGCATCAATCGGATGGGTTTGTGGCTCCATACCTCCCTCACGGTGATGTTCCTGAACTCGGAGGACAGCGAGAAGACCCGGAACAGTTCGATTTCACTCAGGGTGGGCTTCAGGAGCTGATTGTAAGTTTGCATCGTCTCGTTGGTGATGTAGTAGTGGCTGGCAATGCGGCCCAGCTCTGTCACCTACAGCAAGGACAAGCCAGAGTGAAGAAGCAGACAGACACAAACAGCAGATACTGAACAGCAGGGGAGACACTGCCAGACAAGCCAAGTATAAACTCTCAGGCTACAAATCCCCCAGGAAGGCTGCTTTTCCTGGTACACGACTGCGCATCTCACACCCTCCCCTTCTCATCTCATTCCCTCTGAGGCAATGAAAACACAACAGGAGTGTGAATTTGCTTAGAAGACAGCAGCAAACACACAGCAATGAGACCGGGTTTCACACTGGCTCTCTCTGTGCCAGCAAACAGCTCCCTGGAACCACAGGCATGCACAAAGGCAGGTCTGAATGAGGCAGCCCTCCCTGGGGGTTGTATTTCACCAGCGAGATGCCTCTTGCATCCTTTCTCTCAGCCAGAGGACACTCCTGAACAGCTCTGCCTGTCCACAGCGCCTTTCCCTGGTCCTGTCTCACCTGGAAGTTCCCCGTCTTCTTGTCGTACTTCACCAGGTTGTTCTTGTCCAACATGAGGGCTGCGGTGTGGACCAGGTCCAGGCGGCGCTGGTCCAGCAGCGGATCTCCCTTCAGGTCATCGTGGGATATCCCATAGAGCGTGGGGGAGCGCAGCATGCGGATGTACAGGTAGGTGTAGCCCAGCCAATTCACTGCGTCCTGAGGGAACACCAACGCACCGTCAGAGCTGCCAAACACCTTCCCAAGCAGCAAGGACGACGTGCCAGCGCCAAGCCCGGTACTCCCAGCACTGGTGTAGGACGCAGCGGGCTAAGCCCGGCTGAAACTTGCTGGGTCAAGATCAGACCGGAGCTCAGAAGCCCAACAGTGCAATACACGACTCCTCTCCACCATCAGAAGAATCTTAAGGAGTTATGAAACAAGAAAACCCACCCTCTACACACAGTTTCTTCCCCCCAGTGTCCTTATCCACAGGGAGAACTCTGTCTGCGCTGAATTACAGAAGCAGTTACCCGTTCCCCTGACAGACCAGTCAGCCTTACAGCTTGGCATTTCTCATGGCTGCCCTTCCAGATCTCTTAAAAATCTCCATTACATTTGCTCCCTGGGCACTGAGGAAATAGGCCGCAAGATCCTTTACTGCCCTACAGTGACATTGCTTTTCCCCAGCACGGACCATCCATCGCCTGCCACAATTCCAGCCGGCTCTCTGGGTGCAACTAGGGGCGCATGTACCCAGAGAAGGCAAAGACTCGTGCTCACCTTCGCGTTCTGGACGTTCCCGAGCACAGTCTCTGCATTCAGCATGTCTGGGAGCTTCGACACCATCTGACTTTCAATGGGGAGCTGCTGGTTGAGCAGGGACAGGTAATACTGCAGCTCGCCGTGGGATGTGATGAGGATCCCCTCACCTTTGGTATCGTACTGAGGCCTCCCAGCACGCCCCAGCATCTGAGGAATGAGAAAGTGAGGTCAGCAAAAGATAAGAGCTTTTAGCTTGGCAGTTTCTCCTTGCTGCTGTGACCTGGGGCTTTACGTCCAGATTGCTCAGCCTGCTGTTACTTCTAGTTGGCAGGAGTCACACATAAATATCTCAGATGTGTCTGGGCAAGATAATGGGAGAGGAATCATTTGTCTTCTCCGCTCCCGATCTGTTTCTCCTGTGCCCTCACAGCAGGGCAGCTCCCAGAACAGCTGAGAGTCTGGCAGTACAGAACAGGGAGCCACTGCACGGAGAAAGTACAGAAGCAGACCTCGAATGCACCTCAGCAGGAAAGGAACAATCCAGCCCCGGGGCACAGCAGCATCGCTGGTAGCAGAACTTCACCTGCAGGATGTCCAGAGCGCCCAGCTCAGTCCAGCGCCCCTTCTCAGGGCTGTACACCTGCGTCCCTTTGATGATGACCGTGTGAGCGGGGAGGTTCACCCCCCAGGCCAGCGTTGCTGTGGACACCAGAACCTGTAGGAGCAGCAACAGTGATCAGCAAAACCAGCTAGGAGCCCCTTCCTAGTGTAAGAAAGATCCTAAACGTCAGACAGGCACAACAGGGACAAGGGCTGGGAGCTGTGATTGTCTCAACAGTTCAGCAGAGGAAGGTCAGACAGACAGCAGGACTTGGATCTTCACCCAAATTTGCCAGCTGACTGCACGACTCTGGGAAATGACCCTGGGAAAACCCTTTGCCTATCACTGGTTTGCCTACCACTTTGCAACGCAGACACACTGAGAAGTTCAGTGTGCAGGAGCGCCCCAGCACATCGCTATTTCCCACCAGAACCTCCTATTTTGCTGAACAAGTTTTCCCAGCTGAGAAGCAGAAGCATTCAAATTTACTTTCCTCAGAGTTCACCCAATTGGTGAAGTTCTTTGGGTAACAGGTCTCGCCCCATGCTGAACTCCTGCTTTTTTGAAGCAGCTGGTTTCCTACTGAGCTGTTACATCCTTGTAAAAATCAGATAAAACTCAGTGCCTGGTCTCACAGGATGAAACTGGTAAGGAGACAGCCTGCTCTGGGACAGACCCCTAGCTTTACACACTCGTCTGGGTCTAGGGGAGATTTTGCCCTCTCCATTCCTGTCTATGTGCTTTTAATTTCTGTCCTGTCAAGGCTCTTTTCAACGGGCATTGATTCTCTTGATTTTGCACAAAGGGCTATTGGAAAAAACGCTTTGAGCAATTCTTGTGAAGGACCTTACCCGAACAACCGTGCCTGGAGGAAGCAGCAGCTCCTCCTGGGAAGCGGGGCTCACCTGGATGTGCTTGTCAGCAAACAGATCCTCCACCAACGTCCGGTCCACTCGCGTCATCCCAGCGTGGTGGATGGCAAAGCCGTATGGCAGAAGGTCCTTCAGCTCCAGGTTCTGCGGCAAAAACACAACCAGCGTGAGGGTTTCTGAGCCAAGGAGCACCGGGGAGAACAGCAGCGACAGAAGGCAGCGTGTGGCCTAGAGGGCTGCAAATCTGTGCAACTGGAAGCAGCTTTGTACCTGCTCTTCTGCTCTCGCTGTGTCAGAGCAGCCCTGACCACGCAATTACCTTGCACTGCTCAGCTTCTGTCCTCAGGACCTCGGTGGAGGCCGAGCCCTCCCGCAGGAAGAGGCCCAGGGTATCTTTCTCCAGACACATGTCCCTGATGGCCCGGGCAGTCTTTCCAGTCTCCTTCCTGGAGTGAACGAACACCAGCACCTGTCAACCAAGCACACGGCACCGCTGCTGAGAGACAAATCACTGCTGCAGCTGGCAAAGATTCTTGACCCAAGCTGCTCTTTGTGCTCACGATGGGAAGTTTAACAGATTTAGTGTTAGTCCAGCTGCCCAGTGAGCCACGCTACTGCAGCTAGCGCACAGCCAACAGGGCTCCTGATCTAAGAGGGCAGCACCACAAAAACCCCCTCAAATAGAAGCGGACAGGTCATACATTAATCAGACAGCTGGCATGGAGAAGAGAAGTTTGTGTTCCTTCCCCTCTCAGCTGCCATCAACCACTCCAACCTACCCTCTTCTCCTCAGCAGCACTGCTGCAGCTACAGCAACCTGAAGAAGCCTCAGCACCATGGTTAAGTGCGTCAGGAACAACAAAATAAAGTATCAAACCTGGTTCTTTCCAGCATGCTCCATAATCTTTTCGTAAACAATCTCATTCATTATCTGGAAGCGCTTGATGGCTTTCTTCTCCGTGATACCCACGTAGGTCTGCTCCAGGGGCACCGGTCGGAAGCTGTCAGAAGAAAACCCAAGACCATAAACGAGCAGAAGGGAGAAACGCTGACACGAAGGTCCGGTCAAGAGGCAATTCTTCAGCCACACCACTTCCTCTACACAGATCCTGTATTTCGTGTTACTGAGGTCAATACACTTCCTCGTGCCTCAGCTTACTCTAAGATTTGATGGCTCTGGTTCTGCCCTGTTAAATGCCGCAGTAAGGACAGCAACACTTGTTCTTATTTCACGGAATCCACTTGCTATGCACACATTCAGGGAGCAAAAATGGTGTTTCAGAACTCCCACAATATTACTCCAGGCTTCCTCCAAACAGCTTCTGCAGCACACGGGTACAGCAGAGTTTATCTGCCTCCTCTAACGCGTTTTCTGGCAAGTACACCGCAGAAACCCTGATGCACGTTCTGAGGCTGTATTTAACTGCTCTAGTCCTGAACGGGCGATTTCTGGCACATCTAAGAGCAAACAAACACAGGGCTAAGCCAGGCTAAAGGCCCGGTAAGACCCTGGCATCATCTGGCAGATACACACAGCTGCCTCCACAGGAGGCCGGCCTTTCCCACCTCTCAACAGCTACCCGCAGTCAGAGCAAAACCTCGCCCAGCCTTCCACAGTACCTGTTATCAAAATAGAAGAGGCCCTTGGCGGGGTCCACGCGGAGGAACGTAGCCACGTCCTCATAGTTGGGGAGGGTGGCGCTCAAGCCGACAAGCCTCACGTCCTCCTGCGTCATCTCGATGTTGCGGATGGCTCTGGCTACCAGCGACTCCAGGACGGGCCCTCGGTCATCGTGCAGCAGGTGGATCTCATCCTAAAGAGGGGAAACGACAAGAGTTCCACCCCTGTTCCAGACTGGCTCTATTTACCTCTTTGGTTTTTCTTTCCTAGCAGACCTGCTTGCATGGACTCAAGCAGGCTCATCCCCACAGCCCAAAACCCAAGTCCACAGCCAAGCATCGGAGACATTTTCAGCTGCCAACGCGCTGAAAAGCCGCGTGCTCGGGGCTTTGCGGTGCTCACCAGGATGACGAGCCGCACCAGCTGGGTGTAGGTGCGCTCCCCTCCCTTGCGCGTGATGATGTCCCACTTTTCTGGGGTGCAGACGATGATCTGCGTGGCGCTGATCTCCTCCTTGCACAGCTGGTGGTCCCCCGTCAGCTCCGCCACGTTGATGCCGTACGTCGCCAGGCGCTAGGAGGAACCCGCAGGCTGTTAGGCTGGATCAAGACGCGTTCCCCAGGGCGGCGTTAGAGCAGCACGGCCCCGAGACACTCGCTGACAGCTTTATAGGATTCTATAGGATTCTATTTTATAGGATTTTATAGCCCAGGCTGCTATCTAGTGCCTGTATCAACACACCCTGAGAGCCTACTGAACACAGACTACACAGAGATTAAAGGAACAATCCAACTCATTTTCTCCCAGAAAGCTTCTGCCAGACCTTCTATCCTTCTGCAAGCGTAACATAAAGTCACCGCAACAAAGCTCCTCTTCCCCAACCTCCAGTTCCAGCAGGGCGGGCCCAAACCTCTCCTTACCTTCCCAAAGCTGCCCACCATCTCCTGCACCAAGGACCTCATGGGTGCGATGTAGATGATCTTGAAGTCGTCCACGTTGATGGTCCCATCCATGTTAATGTGCTTCCCTATTTCTCGCAGCATGCACATGAGTGCCACGTTTGTCTTCCCAGCGCCCTAGATGGCAAGCAGAACCAGTCCTATCAGATTCACATCCTCTCCAGGATGAAGGTATTTCCCAGAGCGGCCACTCTTTTCTGCCTAAAAAGATCGTTCTGCCAGAGGCTAACGAAATATTTCTCTTCCCACTCCCCATCACAGGGAACCCGAGCATCGGGATCCTTACCGTGGGAGCACAGAGCAGCAGGTTCTCATCCGACTCCAGCGCTGCACGGTAGAGTTTGCTCTGAATACGGTTCAGAGTTTTAAATCCCTCAAATCCAGCCTGGGCATATTTGGGCAACTTTTCCACGGAAACCAGTTGCTGAAAAGGGAAAAAAATAATCAAACTCGATGCCTTTGTTTCAGTTCCTCGCAGGCTGCAGGGCACATGTGAGACCTCAGAGACAGGCTGGGGAGTAGCAGGGTCATATTGTCTCCAGATGGCAGAAAGAGGCGAAGCCCCGTGCCCAGCGATCACGGAGCAGGTTAGGGAGAGATCAAAGCAGGCACATGAGCCTGCCCTTGCACTCCCAACAGTGCAAGCCACAGCTGGCTGCACCATCAAAAAAGCAAATCCCCACTGTGTTCTCATGATGGAACGGATCAGCCCACATTTCCGCTGCCCAGCACTGATCAAAAGAGTTAATTTCTCACACGGGGTGCAATGCATCAGCCAGATCTCTGGCTCAGCTGCCTCACACTGCACAACGGTGAAACGCGAGCAACAGCAGAGCCGAGGGCTCAGCACAGCAGCTGAGCGGGGCAGGGGAGCCCTGAGACACAGACACCAGCATAGGACACACACCCCGTAAGTGAGAGAACGGAAACCAGGAACCCTCTGCAGCCACATGAAATCCCTCAGCTTAAAACAGTGATCCTTCAAGAAACTTGAAAGGGCGTCACAGCCATACCAAAGCCAGCTGAGTTCCAGAAAGTATCAGTGATACTGAGAGCAACTCAGTGCCAAATAAGTGGCAACAAAGCAGGTCACCGACCTCTTCAGAGCCAAAAGGCTTCGGCTTCAGGGCCGGCACGTGCACCTCCTCGTAGCCCTTGCGCTGCCTGCGGAAGGAGCCGTCGGGCAGCTGGCACCGCTTGTTGGCCATGAAGTGACTGCCCTGAGCGAACACCAGGTCCTCCAAGTCCAGCACCTGCCGGGGAGCTAGCGCCTATGAACAGCAAAGGGAGAGTGAGACGAGGAAGAGGCGAGGACTGGAGAACCCCTTCCTGCTGCTTTCGTCCCGGGACTGGAGGTAAAGCGACTGCATCCAACTGGCAAGCGCCTCTTCAGCACACGAGGGGCTTATCCTTGGAATCTTCCTGCCCATGACACTTCAAAAAGACTTTTTTGTATCTACAAAGGTCTGGGAACAGACGGCTTTGAAGAGTCTCACCTCTCCTCCTTGGTCGAGGTCCATGGTCTCCAAGTCAGTGTCCATCCGGGACTGACGAACACGCTCCCGCCGGGAGCGCTCCTCCTGCAAGGAGACCAGAACTCAGCGCTCCGCAACGCAGCGCCCGCGCGAGAGCTGCCCAGCCTCCTCCGCAGACCCGGGGCCTCTCCTGCCACACACAGCCCCGCATCCTGCCAGCCTGCACAACCTGAGTGCCCCACACCAGGACTTTTCTCAAGTGCAGGCATTCGTGTCACCAGAACCTGTGATTTTGGGCCGGAATTTTTGGTCCAGGACCTAAACTTACCTTCCAGGAGAGCACAGAAAGAGAGGCAGGGAGTGAAGGCACACAAACCTGCCCTACTAAAAGCCCAGCCCACAACATGCCAACAGCACTCCTCAGAGACACAAAACTGCCCCCCCATATCGACATAACCGTTGGGTTTTTTTTAGTTTGGTTTGGTTTTTTGATTGCCTTGTGCTTTTTTTTTAATATAACAACAAAGCAGGAATGTGATGTTACTCCAAAATAACGAAACAAACCCACACTCAGTCACGGAACTGCTATTCTCCAAAGGCCAAGCAGAGCAAATCCAGCACGGCAGTAAGCCTGTGGAACACTGCTGTGAATTGTTTCTTGGCCCACTGTGTTCAAACACCGGCGATTAGGATTTGAACGGAGGTGAGCAGAGCGTTTCATGGCAGTGAGCCTCGCACTGAGGCGGCTCAGAGGTGAAGCAGTAACGTTACAAGAAAGTTAACACTAGCACAAAGACCTGAAACTTGCATACATCAACATTTTTCCTGGAAAAGCAGCCATCTGAGCCACTTAAAATAGTAGATGATAAACACGTTGCCCTCTCAGCTGAGTCTCGGTGGTCACCTAAGCAACATTTCCCATGCTTGCGAGATCCCAGCTGAGTCAGCAGGCTCCTCTCACGCAAACAGCAAACAAAACACGCAGCTGAGTGACACGGCTCACACAGCAGCAAGGGTCCCACGGTTCCTCTGCTCGCCCAGCCTTACCCGGATGAGATCTTCCTTCTCTGTCTCGTGCAGCTGATACAAGAACTTGGACAGCTCAGGATCCGCTTCCATCTTCCCCATTATCCTTTCTTTTTCAGCTTCGCTTTGGGCACTGGCCAGCAAAGTGCAGTACAGGACTGAAGAGAGGAAATTGAGAGATGGCAGGCGGTCATAAGGCTAGAACCAGAAGGAGGGAGCAAGCGACAAGAACCCAAACTGCACAAAGCAACACGGATGGCAGTTAAAAAGCCCTGGGTGGCACTAGAAGCAGGTGTCCAAACAGAAAACCAAGGTGGCAAGGTGACGGGGAACGCCACTCACTCATCATCCGATGCTGCCGCAGCACTTTAATGAAGTCGAAGGTGTTAAAGCCCAGGAGCAGAACGAGCTGGTTCTCACATTCCCGGTCATCGCTTGCGGTCTGGCAGAAGACACGAGGAACAAGCAGTTACCTCTGCACCACGCACAACGAGAATCCCTCTTTGCACAAAGTAAAACGAGAACCGAACTCAAGTGGAAGCAAACAACAGCTACAGGCAAGACTTTTACCTGACTCAGGCTGCAGATAAAAATCCCATCCTCTGATTCCCCCCCTCCCCAGTGAGTCACGACGCCCAGCACACGAGCATCAGCACCAAAATTAGCAGGGCAACAGGCCTGGCTTACGACGATCTCCCAGCAACCACTGACAGAAAAACCAATCCCCTTGGAAGAATATTTCTCTGTGCATTACGACGACCTCTAACCTCTGCTCCAGTGCCTATCTTGTTGGCTCACGCCAATGACTGCATTTAATTGTTTAGTTTGAAGAAACGCAGTACGCGGTGTCAGGGATGCTTCCTGCCTCCCAGGGGTCCTGGCGGGATCCTGCAGAGCGGCTGGCCGCGTACCTTCAAGATCTCCAGCACTTCGTCTGCCTTCTTCTGGGAAACGATGGCGTCATCGTAGAAGCGGCTCAGCTGCCGCTGAAGCCAAAAGGCATCGATGTCTCGGGGATGCAGATCCTTCTTCTTGGAGCTCATCAGTTCGCCCGATGCCACCAGCTTGGGGGAAAAAAAAGAAAAAATACAATAAAAACGTCATTTTCCTCCAATAACAAAGCGGGCACCTGACCTCTGTGCTGCGGAATGAGTGTTTTGGGGCTCTCTCTACCCACCCAGAGGAGCCTGGGACCAGCTGCAGCCGTTTGGCTGACAGACCCCACACCCTGCCATATTACTTCTGGCCTGCACCAGACAACAGCCTTCAAGGCCGCCTTCCACCCGCCGACGAGCTTAACTCCATCCTCATCCCAAAAGGATCCCTGGCTCCCCTCCAGGCGACCCCAAATCACGTTCCACGTCCTCCTCGGTGACTCACGTTGGCTGAGAGGGTGCAGCGGACGACAGCTTCGTCTCCCTCCATGTCGTCATCAGACGCCTCGTCACGCACTTCGCCATAAATGTCCTCGTCCCCTTCCTGTTGGAAGAGGAGTTCCCGTAAGCGGCGCTCACTTACATCAAAGAGGAGCTTCTCCTTGACACAAATGAACGATCTGGCAACTCCTGCCTGAGGGGAAACTGAGCTCGTGCTTTTAACGTCAACATAAAGCTGCTGCTCAGGTAAAGGAGCGCGTGGTACAATTATTTTTGCTCTTAGAATCCTACAGAGAGGTTTTACTGGTGACTCCAGGAAGCTCACATTTGTCTCTCTTATTCTCTCAGCTTCTTCCAGAAACAATCCCAGCGAGCAGTTCTGTGAAATACTTCCAAACAGCGCATTTGAATTCATCCCTTCCTCCTGAGCTGTCAAGTTTCCCCAAGAGATCTAAATACCACCATCTGTTTTCCATCGTACTGACTCACGATAAGCCCTGGATTAGCAAGATAATCAACAAATCCTCCCAAAGCCAGGAAGCGGCATCTAAAATAATCCCTCCTCTCCTTCCTGGCAGAGAGAGCCCAGCCCGAGCCCATGCCCACTTCCCAACGTGACCGAGTGACACAGAACAAGCGCGGTCCCCGCAGCTCAACGCGAGGGGACAGCGCAGGGGCTCGGCTGCCAGGCTGCGGTGCCTCATCACTCACCTCCTCGTCAGACTCGAACTGCACGTTCACGCCGTACGTCTCGTCAATGTTGTCATCTGCAGGGAAGAGCGGAGTTAATTAAGCAGAAAATCTGGGGGCCATATGCAAGGTTCGCAGCTCCCCACACCCCACCTCTGCACGCCCAAAAGATGAAAAGAACGGCATTTGGGACTTGAAAGCTATCCAAGCGTTTTCTAGGCTGCGTGAAAACACGGCCCCTGGAACGACGCTGGGTCTGGCACTGGCTGCTGCAGGGAATTTTCTGCCAGCCCCGTCCCCGGGGCCGCAGGACGGCGCGTGCCCGTACCCATGTTCTGAATTTCCTTGTCGCCGCCGTAATCGGTGATCTTCTTGCCCAGGTTGACCAGCACGTGGTAGCGGGTGTCGTCGGTCTGTCCCAGCAGCAGGTCGATCTCCTTCCGCCTCTCCTTGTCGCGCAGCTTCTCGTTCTTCAGCACTGCCAGCACCTCGTCGGCAGCCCCACAGAGGATGTCGCGTGGCTGCGGAACGAGCAACACGACCGCGTAATGCGGGGACGTTTGATGTGGGGAGGGGTACGGTGCTGGTCCCCCTTTCTGCGCGGAGTGGTCCCACCCGTCCCGGACCTGTCCCACGTCCTCACCTGGTCTCCGAGGGCGGCCTGGATGAAGCTCAGCAGCACCTCGTAGGTCTCGCGCGTCTCCTTGGTCTTGGGCTTGTAGATGATTCCCACCATCTCGTCAATGCCCTCGGACAGCAGGGTGTAGCCCTTCATCTTGTTGATGTCGTGCCTGTCCTCGTCACGCTTCCTTCTCCTGCAAGGAGGGAGTGCCTGGGTCAGGCCCCAAGCGGGGACTTCTCCAGCCAGCACCACCACAGCATGAAGCGTGGACGTTCTGCTTGTCACCAGCAGGCAGCCCGAGCACCTTCCCCGCCATCACCGCGCACGGCGATGGATGGACGCATCCATCCCTACGGGCTCACGAGAAATCCCAGAAGCGGTGACGCCGTTTCAGTGCCCAGTGTCACCCACCGGTGAGGACTGGGATCAGGGGGCTCAAGGCACCGCTCTGACCAGCTCTGTCCCCCTGCCCTTATGTCTCGTGGGACTGTGGGAGTGAGCGATGCTCTCATCGGGCTGTTATTGGGCCCCTCACTACAAGAAGGACATCGAGGCCCTGCAGCGTGTCCAGAGAAGGGCTACGAAGCTGGGGAAGGGCCTGGAGCACAAGTCCCGTGAGGAGCGGCTGAGGGACCTGGGGGGGTTTGGTCTGGGGAAGAGGAGGCTCAGGGGAGACCTCATTGCTCTCTGCAACTGCCTGAAAGGAAGGTGTGGGGAGCTGGGGGTCGGCCTCTTCTCACGGGTAACTGTGACAGGACCAGAGGGAATGGCCTCAAGTTGTGCCAGGGGAGGTTCAGGTGGGAAATGAGGAGACATTTCTGCTCAGAAAGAGCAGTCAGGCAGTGGGACGAGTCGCCCAGGGAGGTGGGGGAGTCACTGTCCCTGGGGGTGTTCAAGGAGAGGTTGGGCCTGGTGCTCGGGGACATGGGTTGGTGGTGACAGTGGTGGCAGGGGGTGGCTGGGCCAGATGAGGAGGGCTTTCCCAGCCTTAGTGATTCTATGATTCCAAGAAAAATAAAGGAACAGATTAAGTTTTAATTTTGCACTTCACTTTTAGCTTCTTGACACGGAGCAAGCGCCTTCAAACAAAGGAAGCGTGCTGCCTGCACACCCCAAGTCGGCAGCTGTTGGCGTGCAGCCCTATGCTCAGGCCACCAAAGCATTTTCACTACAAAACCCTCAAATAGGCGTCGAATTCTCCCACGTTTACGGGACCAAAACCAACAAAGGGTGTGTTGCTTAAAGACGTGGAAGCGAGACGAACTGCCCGTAGCTTTACCACGCCGACGTGACCGGGAGGTTCCGCGGGGCTCCGCGCCCTCGTCCCCGAGCCTCCCGCTGCCCCCACTCACTTGGCGCGCCGCTCCTCCTGCATCTGGGGCTTGGTGCGCTGCGCCTTGTCCCCCATGCGGGTGCCCTCCAGCTTGCCCACCAGCGACAGCACCTCGCCCGTCGGCTCATCCCGCCGCGTCCGGTCGATGAGCGAGCGGTCGGCTTGGAGGACGAGGTTGGAGTTCTGCGGGGATGGAACGGCGCCCGGTCACCGACCCTTTACGTCACTATTCCCGTCCGGTCACCGACCCTTTACACCCTTATCCCCACCTGTTCACCCGTTTACCGACCCTTTACGTCTTTATTCCCATCCCTTTACCCATTTACTGACCCTTTATGTCCTTGTTCCCATCCCTTTACTCGTTCACCGACCCTTTATGTCCTTATTCCCATCCCTTTACCCATTTACCGACCCCTTACGCCCTTATCCCCGCCCGTTCACCCGGTCACCGACCCCTTACACCGTTATTCCCACCCATTTACCCGTTTACCGACCCTTTACGTCGCTGTTCCCACCCGGTTACCGACCCTTTACACCCTTATTCCCGTCCCACTCCCCCCAAAACCGGCCGGTGGCGGCCCCGAGCCCCTCCGCGGGGTCCGCTCCGCGTTAACGGCGCCGGTGTAACGGGGGGGGATGGAGAAGGGGCAGAGGGAGCCCCCGGTGCGGAGGGGGCCTGAGGCGGGGCGGGGAGGGAGCCCCCGGGGGCCGAAACCTGGGGCCCAGAGACCAGAGGCCGAGGCCCGGGGACCGAAACCGGGGTCCCGAGGGCCTGGGACCGGGGACCGGGGAGCGCGGCCCGGTGCCGGTGCCGGCACTCACCGCCTTGTACTCATACTGCAGGCTGCGGGCGGTCACGTCCGCCATGGTGCCGCCGGGCTGGAGGAGGCCGCGCCGCCGCCGCCGCCGTGCCCCGGTTCCCGGAACGGAACTTCCGGGGCGAGCGGAAGCGGCCCGGTCCCCGGCCCCGCCGCGTGCCAACGACCCGGAAGCGCTTCCGCTGCGCGGCGCGGCGCGGCAGGCTCTGGGACTACACCTCCCAGCATGCACCGCGGTACGCAGGGGCGGGGACAGCCCCTCGAGGCCTCGCTGATTGGCTGCGAGCGCCAGGAGGCGTGCCCGCCTCTCGGGCCTACCCGCTCCTCCCCCTGAGAGCCGACGCTGATTGGCTCATCCGCGCCGCCCCCCCCCCCCCCGCTCCCCCATTGGCCGCCCCGTTGGCGGCGCCGTTGGCCGTTAACCCCCCTCCGCAGGTAGGAGGAGCCGCGGCGCGGGCCGGCCGCCTCCCATTGGCCCTCCGCGGCGCAAGCCCCGCCTGTTCCTCACAGCCCCGCCCCCTCCGCCGCCATTTTGAAGCCACCCCCGAGGAGGGGGTCCTGCCCGGCCCCAACATGGCGCCGGGGGGGCGGCGGCGGCGAGGGGTGGCGGCGCTGCGCTGGTACCAGATCCCACTGTCCTCTGCCCGCGTGCCGCGCTCCGGCCTCTTCAGCTACGGCTTCCAGGCCAGCCTGCGCTCCTACCAGCAGCTGCGCGTTCAAAAGCGCCTGCGCGTGGGCCGCCCTGTGGCCCCGCCACCCCCCGGGCTGCTGGCGCCGTGGCCGCCGCCGCCGCCGTCACCGCCCGGCCTGCCGCGGGCACCGGGCGCGCCTGGGGGGACAGGTGAGGGGGGGCACGGGGACCAGGGTGGCCAGTGGCACTGGTGTTGGCCCCGGTGTTGGCCCCAAGGTGGGCGCGGGGCGGCTGGTGACCCCAGTGCCAGCCCCAGTGTCACCCCCAGGATGGGCACAGGGCACAGGGGTGGTTGGTGACCCCGGTGTCGTCCCTAGTATTGTTCCCACAGTGAGCACAGGGGGGCTGGTGACCCCATTGCCAACCCCACTGTCGTCCCCAGGGAGGGCACGGGGCGCTGGGGTGGCCGGTGACCCCGGTGTCATCCCTGGTGTCGTCCCCAGGATGAGCACAGGATGGCCAGTGACCCCGGTGTTGTCCCCAAGGTGGGCACAGGGCAGCCAGTGACCCCATTGCTGTCCCCAGTGTTGTCCTCAGGGAGGGCACAGGGCACTGGGGTGGCCGATGAGCCTGGTGTCATCCCCAGTGTCATCCCCAGGATGGGCACGTGGCACCAGGGTGGCTGGTGACCCAAGTGTTGTCCCCAGTGTTGTCCCTGGGGTGGGCACAGGGCACCGGGGTGGCTGCTGACCCCAGTGTCATCCCCAGGGTGGGCATGGGGCTGCCGGTGACCCCGGTGTCGTTCCCAGTGTCATCCCCGGGCTGGGCACGGGGCGTTGCTGTGGCTGGTGCCCCCGGTGCTGTCCCCGGTGCCCCAGGCAGCCCTGTGCTGACCCCCGCGTTGTCCCAGCAGCCCCGTGGCGCCCCAAGGAGCCTCCCAGCACCCAGAGGAGGCTGAGCAGGGGACGGCAGCCACGCCGCCCTGCTCGGCCCCGTGGCGAGCAGCGGGACGCGGCACCGTGCCGGGAGGAACCGGGCCGTTCCCAGCACAGCCCGGTGCTGCTGGGGGTGGCCGCGGCGAGCCCCGGGGCTGACAGCAGCCGTGGGCAGCACACCACGGCCAGGACAGCACCGCAGGAAGCAGGGGATGCAGCAGGGGACGCGACGACAGGACGGGAGTCCCCCGGGGACAGCGAGGACAACCTGATCCCGCTGCGGGAGCTGCTGCTGTTGGGCAGCGCGCCCCCGAGCCCCACAGAGCCCCGTGAGCAGGTTGGTCCTTGCCCCGTGGCACCGAGCCCTCGGCGGGTGCCCGGGGACGCCCTGCCCGGCCCCGGTGCCGAGGTGTTGCCCCGCTGTGCCCAGACCCCGCGGTCGTGCCCGGAGCCGCTCGCCAACAGCCTGGAGGCGCTGCTGCGGGAGAAGAGGTGAGGCTGCCCCCGCGGGCACGGGGACGGGATCCCCGGCGAGACCTCACCCCGCCTGCCCTCACCGCCCCCATGCCAGGGAGCAGTGCCTCGTGCCCGTGCTGCCACGGGTGCCCGTGGATGACGACAGCCTGCAGGAGCCCCCGGGTGACGCCGTGCAGCTCCCGGAGGAGCAGAGGTATGGCTGCGAGCCGGCGGGTACCCCTCCTGGGGAGGGGGGGGGGGGGGGCGCGCGCCCCCGCTGCCCCCCGCAGCGCCGTGGTGGCCGTGCCCTCCCGCCCGCAGGCTCCTCCTGGCGCTTTTCACCGTGGAGCCGCGGCTCATCCCCGCCACGCACCCCGGGGAGCCCGTCTTCTGCGCCCGCCCGCTGCCGCCGCCCGCCCTCGACACCCACGGGCTGTGGCCTCGCAGCGTCCTGGAGGGGCGGTTCCTGTGGTGAGAGGCCGACAGGGGGGACGCGGGGACCGGGGGGCACAGGGACAGGGGGACGCGGGGACAGGGGGACGCGGGCAGGGTGCTGCTCACCCCTTGTCTTGGCTCTCCCAGTGCTTCGCCCGCCGGCCGGGCGGCGTTTGTCCGCGACGGGCTCCTCAGCCTGCTGTACCGCTCCAGCACCGCCTGCCCACCGCCCGTCCTGCGCTGGCTCTTCCAGGTGAGCCTCCGCAGCCGGGGGGGCCCCGTCCCCGCGTGGGGGCCCCCCAGTGACCCCCCTCCTCACTTTGGCAGCTGATGAGCCTGCGGCCGGACACGACCAACGCCTTCCAGGCGCTGTGGGAGATCTGGCTGAGCGCCGGTGGTGAGCGCGGGGCGGGCGCGGGGCTGCCTGGCCGGGGTGCCCGCCGTAACCCCCCCGGGCGTGCTCCCCGCCCGCTGTCACCGTCCCCTTGTCCCCAGGCGAGCCCTGGTGCCCCACGCTGCAGGACATCGGGCAGGCCTTCGCTCGCCTGGGCGCCGACCTGGGCGCCCTGCGCCGCCAGCACCTGCTGCCCCCCGAGCTGTGCCCCGCTGTCGGGAGGTGAGCCCCAAATCAGAACACGCACCCGCGGGTGGCACCGCCCCCTGCGCCAACCCCTTGTGCTCCTTCCAGGCCCCCGGATCCATCCTGCTGCCCGGGACAGGCTCGCCTCGACGCCACCGGCACGCTGGCCTTGGTGACGCAGCTCGGGGACATCTGCAAGGTGGGAGCCAGCCCCGTCCCGCCGCTACCGCACCTTCATTACCGCCCTCCCGCTAATTGGGCGACGCCAGCTCCCGGAGGGGCGCCCGCTGGGGCTGCCGCCGCCCTGCCCCTGCCCCGTTGGGGACGTCGGAGCCACCCCGGTGACCCGCCGCCTTCCCCTTCAGTTCCTGGAGCTGTGCGTGGCCGCCCAGCCGCGCCGCTACCCGGACCGTGCCCGCCGGCAGCTGGTCGCGCTGCTCTGCTTCCTCGGCCTCGACCGCGCGCTGCGCCGCCAGCCGCTGCCCGACCTGCAGCACCTCCTGCTCTGCCTGCTCGAGGGCATCGCGGACTGGCAGGGGCAGGTACCGGGGGGGGCGCTCGGCCGCCCCACGCCCCGCCGGGAGCCCCGCCGCCGCTCAGCACCCCCCTGCCCTCTCCCCGCAGCTGCCCGCGCTCTGCCTGTCCCTGTGCCGGCTCTCTCAGCACCACCACAACCTGCTGGCCCTCGTGGGGCTGCTGCCAGATGTCACCGGCAGGGGCAGGTACGTCCCCGGCCGGCCCGTGCCCCCCGCGCGGAGGGGACGCGGGGAGCCCGGCGGGAGCTGGCAGGGCCCCGCGGGCTCCGTGCCACGCCGCGCGGGCTGGGCCGCGTCTCGCTCTAATTCCTTTATTCCAGCCGGTTGCGCAGGCACAAAGCGGGCAGGAACCGGCTGCCGGCGCCGCCGCCCCTCGCCACGGGCACCCGGAGGGCACCGGGGTGACGCCAGCGCTGCGGGGACATCGCGGCTCTGGCAGCGGGGACGGTGGCACGCGCCCCGTCCTCACGCTCTTCCCCCTCTCCCCAGGGAGCTCCGCAGGCGTCTGAGCCTTTGTGTCATGGCCCGGCTGCTGGGGGAGCCGCCGGGCACCGCGCTGCCCCTCGGGGCGGAGGTGGGCGAAGCCCCCCCCGTGCCCCCCTTGGGGGCGGCGGTGTCCCCAAGCGTCCCCTGAGCCCCGCTTTCCCCGCAGCTCCCGGCGCTGAGCCGGCTCCTGGAGCTGTCCCGGCCGGACGCCCTGCAGTGCCTGCTGCCCGACGGGCACCCCGATGAGCCCGAGGACTCCGAGCAGGAGGTGGGCGTCCCCCACCCCGGGGCCAACGGGGTGACCTGGGTGGGGGGGGGGGGGTTGGGGACACCGCGGAGGTGCCACCACCTGCCTGCCCCCCCCCCATCCCCGCAGGCCTGCTACCTGAGCCACAGCCTCCTGCGCCTCGCCGACGCCGTGGTGGGCAGCGAGCGGCCGCGGGGCGAGCAGCGGGTGAGTGCCAGCCCCCCGGGGGGGGCACGGGGAGGGCACTGGGGGTCCCCCTGGTGTCCCTGATCCCCTCCCCCCCCCCGGCGTGTCCCCCCAGGACCACCTGGAGCATCTGTGTGCGCAGCTGGACTGGCACTTCGGCACGGGGCTGCGTGAGGGCTCGGGGCTCCTCTTGCGCACCCAGCTCAAGGGCCTGGCCGCCCTCCTCTACGTCAAGTGGCAGGAGCTGCTGGAATAGCGGGGGGGGGGCACGCCGAGACCCCCCCGGGGTGCTCGGGGTGGGGGCGCAGCTCCCCGGGGTGCCCCCCACCCAATAAACCACCCCCCGACGCATCGACCCCCGGTGCCGCCTCCATCCTGCGCGGGCAAATTATGGGGATGGGGGGGTCCTGGGGGTTGGGGGGGTCTAGGAGGGTTGGGGGGGGTCTGGGGGGGTTTTTGGGGTCCATGGGGGGGGTCTGGGGGGTTTGGGGGGGGTTGGGGTGGGGGTGTCCCCCCGGGGTGCCCCCCACCCAATAAACCACCCCCGACGCATTGACCCCCGGTGCCGCCTCCATCCTGCGCGGGGGCAGCGGGCGAATTATGGGGATGGGGGGGTTCTGGGGGGGGGGGGGTCCTGGGGGTTGGGGGGGGTTCATGGGGGGGATTGGGGGGGTCCATGGGGAGGGTCTGGGGGGGCCCGGGGGAGGGGGCTGGGGGGTTTGGGGGGGGGTCGGGGTGGGGGGGGGGGCCCCCGGGGATGTCCCCCCGGGCCGCCCCGTGCTACCGGGGTGTGTGTGGGGAGGGAGGCGGGGGGGGGGGGGGGGTCCCGCTGTTCTTCCCGGTGCCCGCCCCGCTCGGCCCGACCCGAGCCCCCCCCGGTGAACGCGGCTGTGACGTCAGGGGGCGGGCCCGAGCGGAGCCGCGCGGCGCGCTCCCGCCGCCGCCGCCCCGAGCCTTCGCCGCCGCCGCCGCCGCCTCCTCCTCCCCCCCGCCGCCGCCGCTCCCCCCCCCCCTCCCCCGGGCCGCCCGCCCCCGCCGCGCCCCGAGGTGAGTGCCCCCCCCCCTCCCCCTCCCCGCCCCCTCTCCCCCCCCCCCCCCCGCCGCCCCCGGTTGCCCCCGCCCCGCCCCGGTATTGTTGTGGCGGAGCCGCGGGGGCGGGGGGAGGAGGGGGAGGCGCTTTGTTCCGCCCGGTACCGGGGGTCGGCACCGGCTCTGCGACCCCCCCCCCCCCCGTCCCTTCTCTCCCCTCTTTCTCCCCCCCGGTGCCGGTGCCGTCGGTACCGGCCCCCGCCCCCCGCCCCGATCCCTCGGTGTTCCCCCCCCCCCCCCCCCCGGTACCGGCACCCCCGGCCCCGGTGCTGGCGGCGGGGCCCCCCCCTGCGGCGGGGGGGGGTGGGGAGGCGGGGGGCTCAGCCCCACGGGTGGGGACCCCCGGGATGGCACCGCTGGGACCCCCCCCCCCGCGGGTGTCCTGCGCCTGCAGCGGGGGGACGGGGGGACCGGGACCGCAGCACCCCGACAGCGCCCGCGGCACCCCCGTGGTGTCCCTGGCACCCTGACCATGCCCGCGGCACCCCCGTGGTGTCCCTGGCACCCCGACCATGCCCACGGCACCCCAGCCATGCCCTGAGCACCCCGACCGTGTCCCTGGCACCCCAACCGTGCCCGTGGCACCCCGGTTGTGCCCGTGGCACCCTGCCCCTGCTCTCGGCCCTGGGGCTGTGCCCACGGCACCCCAACCATACCCGTGGCACCCCGACCGTGCCCACGGCACCCCGATTGTGCCCGCGACACCCCGACTGTGCCCGTGGCACCCCGGTTGTGCCCGTGGCACCCTGCCCCTGCTCTCGGCCCTGGGGCTGTGCCCATGGCACCTCAACCATACCCGTGGCACCCCGACCGTGCCCACGGCACCCCGATTGTGCCCGTGACACCCCGACCGTGCCCGTGGCACCCTGGTTGTGCCCGTGGCACCCTGCCCCTGCTCTTGGCCCTTGGGCTGTGCCTGTTGCACACCAACCGTGCCCGTGGCACCCCGACCGTGCCCATGGCACCCCGATTGTGCCCGTGACACCCCAAACATGCCCATGGCACCCTGGCTTTGCCCGTGGCACCCTGCCCCCGCTCTTGGCCCTGGGGCTGTGCCTGTGGCACCCTGGCTGTGCCTGTGACACCCCAACCATGACCACGGCACCCCGATCGTGCCTGTGACACCCCAGCGGTGCCCGTGGCACCTTAATCGTGCCCTTGGCACCCCAACCGTGCCCATGGCACCCCGGTTTTGCCTGTGGCGCCCTGACCCTGCTCTTGGCTCTGGGGCTGTGCCCGCGGCACTCTGACCATACCCACGACACCCCAGCCATACCCATAGCACCCTGACCATAGCCGTGACACCCCGACCGTACCCATAGCACCCCGACCATGCCCCTGACACCCCACCCGTGCCCCTGACACCCCACCCGTGCCCGTGACACCCCAGCCATACCCACAGCACCCCACCCGTGCCCCTGACACCCCGACCGTGCCCGTGCCGTGGGCAGCACGGGGCGCCCCCAGCTCCCACTTCCCCCCTTCCCAGCTGCCATGGGAAGCCCGTCCGGGGCGTCCCCCGTTCCCACGCCCGTGGGGGGCCCCTTCCCGGCCCCCCACCCTCCCGGAAACCCTTCCCCAGCCCCCCCGTTTCCTGCTTCCCCCCAGGCCGGGCAGAACAATTCCCGGCCGCCCGCTCGCTCGCCCGGCCGCATCCTGCCCCGCCGGGCGGGGGGCAGCGGGGGCACCCCTGGGGTGCTGGGGCTGGTGGCGGGGGGGGAGGGGGGACACAGGACGGGAGGTGAGGCTGTCCCGGTGGGGGGGGGAGGAAGAGGAAGGGCCCGTTTCCTCCTGCGCGGCCCCCCCGGACCCGCCTGGATGCGTCAGGGCGGGAAGTGGCCGGAGGAGTGACCGCGGGGACGGAGCGGGTGGGGGGCACCGCCGGCTGCACCCCCCCGTCAGGGTAGGGAGCCACTTGGGGGGCACCCCGACACCGGCAGGGTGTGTGGGGGGGTCTCTGCCACGGGGACAGATTGAGCCTGGGGGGGCCGGATGCCCAAAGGGGTCACGGGGAGGCTTGGAGCGCTGCGCCCCCCCCCTAGGACCCCGACCCCACGCCTCGTGTCCCCCCGCCCCGTCCCGCGTGGGGTGCCCCGGCCTCGTGATGCGCGGCCCTCAATGCCCGCCTTGTCCCCGCGCCGCCCGCGTGACGCCGCCACCGCCGTGGGTGACGCCCCGTAACCCTGACCAGGGCCGGGTGTCCCCCCCCGTCCCCTCCCCAAAAGCAGGCCACCCCCCCGCCGGCGCCATGGCCCCCTGCTTGCTGCTGGCCCTCGCCTCGCTGCTGGCACTCGTCCCCAGCGCCGCCCCGGGGTCCTCGTGGAGCGCCGTGCCCCGAAAAACCGTCCCCTACGCGGGTGAGTACCGTAACCCCCCCTCCGGACGGGTCCCCAGCCCTTTGTCCTGTCCCCACGCCCCGCCATCGCCCTGGGTCCCCGTCCCTTTGTCGTGTCCCCTGTCGTCACCCCGGTCCCCGTCCCTCTGCCATGCCCCGTGTCCTCATCTCCGGGCCGTGCCAGCACCCGAGGTGCCATCCCTTCGCCATGCCAGCACCCTGTGCCCCCTTGTCCCTGCGCTGTGCCAGCACCCCGTGTCCCCCATCTGTGCCGCGTGCTGGGTCCCTGTCCCCGTGCCATGCCAGCACCGGTGTCCCCGTCCCTTTGCTGTGCCCCGTGTTCTTGTCCCCGTGCTGTGCCAACACCCGGAGACCCCCAGCCGTTTGCCGTGCCAGCGTCCTATGTCCCTGTCCCTTTGCCACGTCCCTTGTCCCCATCCTGGTGCTGTGCCAGCACCCCACGTCCCCTTTCCGTGCCCCATTGCACCATCCCCGTGCCCTGTGTCCCCTATTCCTGTGCCATGCCAGTGCCCCATGTCCCCGTGCCCGTGCCCCCTGTCCCTTTCCCCTGCCAGTGTCCCCGTGCCGTGTCCCATGTCCGTGTACCAGACCCCATCCCTTTGTCACGCTGCTGTCCCCGTTCCTTGCTCTGTGTCCCTGTACTGTCCCCAAGACCCCTGTCCCCATGCTGTGCACCATGTCCCTGTGCCGTGCCCCACGTCCCTGTGCTGTGCCCATGCCCCAGACCCCTGTCCCTTTGGCGGTGTCCCCATTCCATGCCCCGTGCTCATACCCGAGACCCCCATCCCTGTGCCCCATGTCCCCCTGCCCCAGACCCCCCCGTCCCTTTCCTGTGCCATTGTCCCTGTGCTCTGCCCGTACCCGAGCCCCTGTGCCTGGGCCGTGTCCCCTGTACCTTGCCCAAGCCCCCTGTCCCCATGCCGTGCCCCCTGTCCCTACACTGTGCCCCCCATCCCCGTGCCATGCCCCCCGTCCCTGTGCTGTGCCCCAGGCCCCCACCAGTGCCCCCGTCCCTTGTCCCCGTCCCTTGTCCCCGTCCCCGTGCCGTGCCAGCCCCGCGGCCCCGTCGCCGCCCGGGGCCCTGGTGCCTGCCCTGTCAATGGGGCCTTTCTGCGGGCTCGGCCGGGCCTGGGGGCGGGCAGGGGGGGCTCGGGGGGGGGGGGCGCGGGGTCTCGCCAAAGGCCGCTGTGTTCCCCGGCGCCGCCAGCGCCTGCTCCGGTGACAAAGAGCCCTTTGTGCGCGGGGGGCCGGGGGGCTTCCGGCGGGGGCCGCGGGTGCCCCGGGGTGCCAGCGGTGCCCACCCGTGGCTTGGGGGTGGGGACGGCCGCGGGGACGGCGGTGGCCTTGCCCCGATGTCCCCACGGCGTGCGTGTCACCGTCCCGCCCCCCCCTCGATGTCCCGCAGAGCTGAAGGACGCGGCCAAGCGCTTCTCGCAGGGGGGGGTCTCGCACTACCTGACGCTGACGCTGGACGAGGCCGAGGCGCTGCTCTACGTGGGCGCCCGCGAGGCCGTCTTCGCCCTGGCCACCGGCACCGTGGAGCTGAAGGCGGCGGTGAGGCCCCGGGGGCGAAGGGGGGGGGGGAGGGGATTTTTTTTGGAGGGGGGAGCAGCGGGGCGAACCCTCCTGCTGACCCCTTTTCTCCCCCCAGATCTCCTGGGAGGCCCCCGTGGAGAAGAAAGCCGAGTGCATCCAGAAGGGGAAAAACAACCAGGTTTGGGGGCACGGAGGTGGCTATGGGGTTGGGGGGGGGCGTGGGGCACCCCCCAGTTTGCGTGCCCCCCCCCCCAACTTTGCCGTTAACCGCGTGTTTCCCACCCCCCCAGACCGACTGCTTCAACTACGTGCGCTTCCTGCAGAGCTACAACAGCTCCCACCTGTACGCCTGCGGCACCTACGCCTTCCAGCCCAAGTGCACCTACATCGTGAGTGCGACCCCCCCAAAAACCCGGCCGCATCCAGCGCTGCTCCCCCTGGTGGGAGCCTCGGCCCCGGGGGGGCTCTGTGTTAGGCAGCGGGTTCCAGGGCAGCTCCCTCTGGTGCTGGAGCTTTGTTTGAGGGGGGGGGGTCCCCGTGTCCGGGAGGGTCTTCTGGGGGGTTGTCCCTGTCCCCAGGAACATCATTTGGGGGTGTCCCTGTCCCCAGGAGCATCATTTGGGGGTGTCCCTGTCCCCAGGAGCATCATTTGGGGCTGTCCCCATGTCCAGGAACATCATTTTGGGGTGTCCCTGTGTCCAGGAGCATCATTTGGGGGGTGTCCTTGTATCAAGCAACATCATTTGGGGCGGGTCCCTGTGTCCAAGAGCACCATTTGGGGGGTGTCCTTGTATCCAGGAGCATCATTTTGGGGTGTCCCTGTGTCCAGGAGCATCATTTTTGGGTGTCCCTGTGTCCAGGAGTATCATTTGGGACTGTCCCCATGTCCGGGAGCATGATTTGGGGGTGTCCCCGTGTCCAGGAGGGTCTTCTGGGGGGGTGTCCCTGTGCCCAGGAACATCATTTGGGGGTGTCCCTGTCCCCAGGAGCATCAATCCAAGGCTGTCCCTGTCCCCAGGAGCACCATTCAGTGTCCCTGTCCCAGGAAGGCCATCCAGGGGTGTCCCTGTCCCTAGGGGGGTCACCCGGGGGTGTCCCCGTGCCCTGGGGCTGCTTGGGCGCGGGGCGGATGTGACCTGGGGAGGGGGTTTGGGCCCCCACTCCTGTGCCCCGCAGGAGCTGTCCGGCTTCACCCTGGACCAAGTGGCTTTCGAGGACGGCAAGGGCAAGTGCCCGTACGACCCCACCAAGGGACACACCGGCCTCATCGTGGGTAGGTGGCACCGTGGGGCACCCCCTGTCCCCGCTGCGGCCTCGGGGGTGCCCACCCTGCCCCTAACCCCCCCCCCTTGCAGACGGCGAGCTGTACTCGGCCACCTTCAACAACTTCCTGGGCACGGAGCCCGTCATCCTCCGCAACCTGGGCCCGCACTACTCCATGAAGACGGAGTACCTCACCTCCTGGCTCAACGGTAGGCCGGGCTCGCGGGGAGGGCGTGGGCCCCCTCGCCTGCTGCTACCCGTCTCTTTTTACCCCGCAGAGCCCCACTTCGTGGCCTCGGCGTACGTGCAGGAGAGCGCAGCCAGCAGCACCGGGGACGACGACAAGGTTTACTTCTTCTTCAGCGAGCGGGCGGTGGAGTACGACTGCTACGCGGAGCAGGTGGTGGCCCGCGTGGCGCGGGTCTGCAAGGTACGGGGGGCGTCCCCCGCGCGGGATGCGGTCCTGGCGTGGCTTGGTGCAGCCGGTGAAGGCGCCGGTGCTGCCCTCACGCCCGCTCGGTGCCCAGGGGGACGTCGGCGGTGCGCGCACGCTGCAGAAGAAGTGGACGACCTTCCTCAAGGCTCGCCTGGTGTGCTCGGCGCCCGAGCAGCAGCTCCACTTCAACCGCCTCCAGGCCGTCTTCACCCTGCCCGGGGCCGACTGGCAGGACACGACGTTTTTTGGGGTCTTCCAGGCCCGCTGGTGAGCGCATGGGGAGCGGCCCCCCGGCCCCCAGGGGGTTCCCTGTGGTCAGTGCCCCCGAAACCTTCACTGTCCCTGCAGGGGGGACGTGGACGTCTCGGCTATCTGCCGGTACCACATCCTGGAGGTGAAGAAGGCGTTCGAGGGGCCCTACAAGGAGTACCGGGAGCAGGCGCAGAAGTGGGGCCGGTACTCGGACGAGGTGCCGAGCCCCCGTCCCGGGGCGGTGAGTGCTGGGGGGGCACGGGGCCGTGGCAGAGGGGGGCACGGGGCTGGCCGTGCGCTGACGGTGCCCTCTGTCCCCAGTGCATCACCGACTGGCACCGCCAGAACGGCTTCGCCAGCTCCCTCGAGCTGCCCGACAACACCCTCAACTTCGCCAAGAAGCACCCGCTGATGGACGAGCCCATCCTGCCCCACCGCGGGCGCCCGCTGCTGCTCAAGAAGGACGCCAACTTCACCCAGCTGGTGGTGGACCGGGTGACGGGGCTGGACGGCACCATCTACGAGGTGCTCTTCATCGGCACAGGTAACTGCCGGGCAGCCGGGGGGACGCAGGGGGGGCTGCCGGTGTGGGGACGCCCCTCACCTCCTGCCACGGCCCGCAGGTGACGGCTGGGTGCACAAGGCGCTGAACCTGGGCGCTCACGTCCACCTGGTCGAGGAGCTGCAGGTTTTCGAGCCGGCGCAGCCCGTGGAGAGCCTGGTCCTGGCCGGTCGGAAGGTGAGCGGTGCCGCGGGAAGGGGCTGGTGGCCGTGGCGTCGCGCGGTGTCGCCTCACCGCCTGTCCCTGCCCTCGCAGAAGCTGCTCTTCGCTGGCTCGCGCTTCCAGGTGGCCCAGCTGCCGCTGGCCGACTGCAGCCGCTACCAGTCCTGCACGGACTGTGTCCTCGCCCGGGACCCCTACTGCGCCTGGAGCCGCAACGCCAGCCTCTGCGTCCGCACCGAGGGCCTTAACGGGTAAGGGGGTGCCCGCGGGGCTCCCAGCCATGGTGCGGGGCCCCCCTCACCTCCGCCGCCGTCTCCTCCTGCAGGTCCCAGCTGGTCCAGGACGTGCTGAGCTCCAACACCCGCGCCTGCACCCTGCCGCAGGTGGCCAAGCAAGGTGAGACCCCACGCCGCGTGGAGCTGGGACGCTGGGGACGTGTCACGGGGGTGGCAGGGCGTGCGGCAAGGCCTTGGCACGGGGGGTGACACAGCAGGGACACCCCCTGTGCTGTGCGTCCCCCTCCTGACTCGCTCCTCTCCCTCAGGGCCCATCATCCCCAAAAACGTGACGGTGGTGGCGGGCACCGACCTGGTGCTGACGTGCCGCCTGGGCTCCAACCTGGCGCAGGCGCTGTGGACCTTCGAGGGGCGAGCGCTGGCGGCCGAGCAGGCGCTGGTGCTGCACGACGCCCGCCTGCGGGCGCTGGTGGTGCCGGGGGCCGGGGCGCAGCACAGCGGCACGTACTGCTGCTATTCGGAGGAGCAGGGCGCCCGGCTGGGCAGCGAGGTGTACCGGGTGGCGGTGCTGGCCGGCCCGGGGGTGCCGCTGGAGACGCGGGCGCCGTTGGAGAGCCTGGGGCTGGTGTGGGTGGTGGCGGTGTGCCTGGGCGCCCTGTGCCTGGTGCTGGTGCTGGTGGTGTTCTCGCTCTGGCGGCGGCTGCGGGAGGAGCTGGGCAAAGGCGCCAAGGCCATCGAGAGCACCCTGGTGTACCCCATCGAGCTGCCCAAGGAGCCCCCCAGCCCGCGCTTCGTGCCCAGCGCCGCCTCCGACTCGGACGAGAAGCTCTGGGACCCGGCCAGCTACTACTACTCGGACGGCTCGCTCAAGATCGTGCCGGGCCACGCCGTCTGCCGCAACGGCGGCCCCCCCGGCACCACCTCACCGCCCAGCGCCATCCCCGGCCAGCCCCTCCACTCGCCCACCCGCATCCACCTGGGTCCCCTGCGCGGTTCCACCTCCAACGGCTACATCCGCCTGGCGCTGGGCGCCGAGGAGCGGCCACCCTGCGCCGACCTGGCCGAGGAGCTGCGGCGGAAGCTGCAGCAGCGCCAGCCCCTGCCCGACTCCAACCCCGAGGAGTCGTCGGTCTGAGCCGCCACCGCGCAGCCGCACCTACCTCAGGGCCCGGCACCCGCCGCCAGGACGCCGGCACCCGCCGCGGGGACCGCCGCCCCGGTGCCAGCACCCGCCTTGGGGCTGCAGCACGGGGAACCGGCACCCGGCTCGGGGCCGCGGCGCCGGCACCGGCACCCACCTGGGCACCGCGTCCTGCCTGCCTTGGGTGACGCAGCTGGGGCTCTTCTGTCACCGTGTCACCACGTCCGCCTTCGGTACTGCGTCCCGGGCGCTGCGTCTGGCTTTGGGGACCGCGACCCGCCTTGGGGACCGTGACCCGGGCGCCGGGACAAGGCTTGGGGACCGCGTCCCAGGCATTGGGACAGGGCTTTGGGACCGTGACCCGCCTTGGGGACCGTGTCCTGGGCCCTAGGACAGGGCTTGGGGACTGTGTCCTAGGCACTGGGACAAGACTTGGGGACTGTGACCCGTTTTGGGAACCGTGTCCTGGGCCCTGGAACAGGGCTTGGGGACCACGACCATCCTTGGGGACCGTGTCCTAGGCACCGGGACAAGGCTTGGGGACCGTGTCCCAGGCCCTGGAACCTGCTTGGGGCCCCGTAACTCACAACGGGGGCCACGTCCCGGGCCTTGGGACCAGCCTCAGGGACCGTGCCCCGCCTTGGGGACTGTGCCCTGTGCCCCGTGTCCCCCCCCGGGCCCCGTGTCCCGCCGCAGGCCCCTTTCGGCCGCCTCCACGAGGACTTTCCGGGTTTTTTTCCTTCCTGAGAACTTTTCTAAGCGCCCCCGCCCGGGGGGGGCCTGGCTGTAAATACCCCCCCCGCCTGCTGCCCCCTGCACGCCGCCCGCCTGGGCCCCTTTTGTATAACCCCCCCCAGTGTAATTTATTTGTTACCGAAATATATTTATTTGCTGTAAATACGTGAGTATTTTTATATTAATAATAAAAAGGAGGAAAAAAAAAATAATAACAGAAGCGGGGCTGCGTCCGGTGCTGGGGGGGATGGGGGATGTGCGGGTCCCCCCCCCCGGGGTGCTGAGCTCATGGAAAACGGCGGCGCTCGGGGCTATAAAAGGGCATCGCGGCGCCGTTCCCAGGCCGGGGGGGGGCCCGGCCGCCCCCCGGGGCCTGCGGCTGCCCGGGGCTGGCCCCGCGCCCGGTGCCCCCCCGGTAGGGACCCGATGGGGGTGGGGGGGGGGGTCCCCGGGGGGGCCCTGCCGGGAAGCTGGGAGAGGGCCGGAAGCGGCAGCCGGGGTCCCGGCGGGGCCTGGGAGCTGGGCCCGGAGCCAGGCGGCGGCCCTGGGGCCGTGGGAAGCGGGGACGGGCCGGGGGCACCGGGGGGGGCACCGGGGGGGGGCGGGCGGGGGGGGAGGGGGCGCCCCCTGGCGGAGGGGGTGGGGGGAGTGCGCATGCGCTGTTGGCGCTCGGGGTGGGGGCACGGTGGCGCTCGGGTGACTTCGGAACCACACGGGTGTCGTCGGAGCCATTCGGGTGTCTTCGGAATCACTCGGGTGCCTTCGGAACTACCCGATTATCGGTCGGCTCCCTTCGGCTCTGCTGAGCTACCTTCGGAACTACTCGGGTACCTTCGGAATCACTCGGGTGCCGTTCGGGTACTTTCGGAACTACTCGAGTCCCTTCGGCCCCGCTCGGGTCCCTCTCGGCTCCTTTCGGCCCCACTCGGGTCTCACTCGGGTCCCTTCGGCCCCACTCGGGTCCCTCTCGGCTCCATTCGGCCTCGGCTCCCTCCGCCCCCTCTCGCCCCCGCCCCGCCCCGGCCGATGGCGGCGGGCCGCCGTTCCCCCCCGGGGCCGTGCTGCCCGCCGCGGGCGGCGGTGCCGAGCGTGCACCAGAGCCTGCCCGAGATGGACTTCGAGCGGGGTCCGCGGCCGGGCCGGGCCGGGCGGGGGCGGTGCCGGTGCCGCGCTGCTGGGGTGGGGGGGAGCCGGTAGCGGGCGGCGCGGGACCCGGTGCCGGTGCCCGGTGCCCCCGGCCTGAGCCCGCTGCCGCTGCCCGCAGGGATCTGGGCGGCGGCGCGGGACGGGGACGAGCCGCGGGTGCTGCAGCTGCTGGAGCGCCGCGGGGAGCCCAGCGAGACCGACCTGGCGGGGTACACGGCCCTGGTACGGCGGGGGGCACCGGGGGGAGGAACCGGGGGGGCACTGGGGACCGGGCGGGTGGAGGAACTGGGGGGGCACTGGGTACTAGGGGGAAACCGGGGGGGCACCGGGTACCGGGGGGAGGCACCGGGGAGGCACAGAGTACCGAGGGGGGGAACCGGAGGGGAACTGGATACCGGGGGGAGAGGAACTGGGGGGGCACCGGGTACTGGGGGGAAACTGGGGGGGCACCGGCTATCTGGGCTGGGACACCGAATACCGGGGGGGGAACCGGGTGGGCACAAGGTACTGGGGGGGGGAGGAACTGGGGGGGCACCGGGTACCGGGCTGGGGGGAACCAGGAAGGCACCAGGTACCGGGGAGGAAATAGGGGGGGCACCGGGTACCGGGGAAGGGAACTGGGGGGGGCACTGGCTACCGGGAGAGGACAGGGGGGGCACCGGGTACCAGGGGGGTACCGCGTACTGGGGGGGGGGGGTGGGAACCGGCAGGGCACCGGGTACCGGGGTAGCACCGGGTACCGGGGGGAGAACCTGCTCACCCGCCCCGTTGCCCCCCCAGCACTACGCCAGCCGTAACGGGCACCTGGGGGTGTGCCGCCTGCTGCTGCAGCGCGGCGCCCGCTGCGACGCCCGCACGCCCGGCGGCGCCACCGCCCTGCACCGCGCCTGCTACTGCGGCCACCTCGCCGTGGTCCGGCTCCTGCTGGCGCACGGCGCCGACCCCGCCGCCGCCGACGGGGACGGCCGCACCGGGCTGCACAAGGTGGGCGACGAGGCGGGGACCCGGCCGCGGTGCTGCCGCGGCGCCGCGCGTGACGGTGGTGTCGCCCGCAGGCGGCCGAGCGCGGCCACCGGGACGTCTGCGCCCTGCTCCTGCAGGTCGACCCGGCGCTGGCGGCAGCCCGCGACGCCAGGGGACGGCGGCCCTGCGACACGGCGGACCCCGCGGTCCGGGACCTGCTGGATGGCTGAGGGGGACGCGGTGAGGCCAGCGCGGACGGGGGGGCCCGCAGGGCTCTGTGCCTGCTGGAGAAAAAACAAAACGAGGTCCTGGCACCAAAACCCGGCTCTGCCTCTCTGTCCCCTGCGCACGGTGTGGATGTGGACACGGGGTCACCGCAGGTGGTGGCGCACGGAGAGCATCGGTACCGAGATGTGGTGAGGGCAGGGGGACGGGGCTGCCCCCAAACGGGAGCAGCAAGGCTGGGACTGCACCCCGGGGACCTGGGAGGGGACCTGGGAGGGGACCTGGGAGGGGACACGGCCCGGTCCCAATCCACCCGCTGGGGACTTGCAGGGCGCTACGGAACGGGCAGGGGGTGGCACCTCCTTTGGTGAGCTGCTGGGACAGAAGCGCGTGCCCCTGCCCCTCCAGCAACCTTTTATCGCCTCCAAAACCCAAACGCTGGGACAAAAAAAAGAAAAAAAAAGCTTCCGTGTCCCTGCTCCCACCCCAGCTGGCTTTGGGGCGGATCCAGCCACAGGCCTGCGAGTGCCCGCGCGACGTGGTCGGGGCGCTGCGAGGAGCTGCAGGTCCTGCAGTTGTGGCTCGGGGCGGACGGAGGGCCAGGACTTGCCAAAGAGCAGCTTTGCACCCCAAAAAAAAGGCCAGGTGCTGCCCCGCACCTGCGGGGAATGGCGCCGTGCTCGCCTGCAGGCGGTGGGGGCCAAGCAGAGGCTGTTGGGTGACGCTCCAGCGGGCGGCTTGGGGCGGGCAGAGGGGACAGCCCGCGGTCCGGGTGCCAAGGGACAGCCCGGCGAGCGTCCCAGCGGGCGGCGAGGGCGCTGGGCAGGATGCTGAGGGGACGGGTGGGGGCGATCGGCCACCCGGTGCCCGCGGGGCCGTAGCTGTAGGGGAAGGGCGACGTGGCTGGCGGTGCCGGCAGAGCTCTGGGGCGAAGCATTTCTCCTCAAACCCCAGCTCCTGGCCGGGGCAGCGCGGCGAGGCCACCTCAGAGCCGCGGGCTCTGGGCCACCTGTCCCCGCACCCTGTCACCTCCCAGGACAGACGCGCCCCCTCAAATGGAGCTGGAACCTCCTGGGCTTCGGTTTGTGGCCGGTGCCTCTCGTCCTGTCGCTGGGCACAGCTGAAAAGAGACCGGCTCCATGCTCTGGACACCCTCCCCTCAGATATTTGCACACCTTGATGGGGCCTCCGGGGGAGGCTCAGCGCCTCGCCCTGCTGCCAGCACCCTTCCGACGCCCCCCAGGATCCCGTTGGCGCTCCCCGAGCACCGAGGGCGAAGCGAATGGGCAGCCCGGGAGCTCTCAGCCTCCATCCCCACCCCAAAGCACGCAAGAGGCCGACAGTACAGATATAGAGATTTTTTTTTTTTATTACCCAATCGGCAAAAAAAATAAAATAAAATTCCAGAGTCGGTTCCACAACCTGGGGGGGGGGGCTGCAACAGCGGCACCGGCCCCTGCGGGGCCTCCGGGCCCGGCCTCCCCCTCCCCAAAATATACAAATCAAACCCGATGCGAAAAATAAATACAGATTCTCGGGGGGGGAAGGGTTGCATAGAGGAAGATTTAATAAAAAAGTTTTTTTTTTTTTTTAATTTCCATCATGATTTATTATTATTATTATTATTATTACTTCTAGCATCTCCCCGCAGAAGAACCTAGGACCTGATAGTCGCGACACGATTAACAAAAATAATTAACCTTCTCCCAATAACTTACAGCGGTCACCCAGGGGACTTGTGCTTTTTGGGGGGGGTGGGGGGGAGCCCCGGCGGTGAGGGGGGGGTCCCGGCTGGCGATTTCGGAGAAGCTCCTTGGGAGGAGGCGGAGGGGAGCCCCCCGCCCGTACTTTGGTCACTAGCTGTGTGCCGGATCCTGCCCCCCCGAGCCCCCCGCCCCGGGGCCGCGGCACTCCCTGAGTCACCCCCCCGTCCCGTTCCGCCTCCGGTTTATTTATGTTTTATTTTTTTGGGGGGGTCTCCCGGCCGTCCTCAGCGCCCCCGCTGGAGGCTGGGGGGGCTGGTGGCGGAGCCAAGCCCCTCGCCGCGGCCTCGGGCCCGGTGCGGTTCTCCGGGAGGAGGCCCCGGAGCCGCTCGCGTCCGCCCGAAAACGCCCCCGGGGGAGGCCGTGGGGGGGCCCGGCCCGCGGGACCTGAAGCTCCCTGAGCTGCACGCGAACGAACGCCCGCCGGCTGCGGGGCCTCCGGCCTCCACCGCGCTGAAACCACGGAACCAGTCTCCAAAAAGCAGCAGCAGCAAAACCGGGCTCCCTTCCGGCCCGCGCCGCGGGTGCCTCCGGCGAACGCCGGGCGTGAAAACGGCGGCGGGCGCGTCCGTTCCCTCGGCGGCTGGCGCGGCGGACCCGTACCCACTCCGTCGCCACCGGAGCGTTTCTGACCGGGGCAGGGTCCCCGCAGGGCGGCTGCGGGGGTCCCAACGCGTCCCTGGCCCGCGGCCGGGGTCAGATGGAGTTCTCCACGGGGCTGTGGTTGCTCCGGCGGCTCAGGCAGTTCCTCTCGTTCAGGAGGCTGGTGGTCTCGTCGGCGGGCTCCGGCTTCTCCGGCAGGTCGGGTTTGGGAGCGCTGCTGTCCGGGGACTGGGGACAACTGTCCATGCGGGAGGCGGTGAGGCCGTTCTGGTACTCCTGCCGCGTGATCTGCGGGGGGAATCGAAGAGGGATGGGGTGGAGGTCGCGTCCCCCAGGAGGCCCCAGCCGCCCCCGGCCCCGCGCAGCCTCACCTTGACGAACTGGAGGTCGGTGAGGGCGCGGACGCTGAAGTCGGCCACGTACGGGGCGCCGGCGTTGAGCTGGTTGTTGCTGCCGCCGACGGGGGACGAGACGGAGTCGGAGCGCTCGTGGTAGCTCAGGGAGGCCGAGCGGTTCAGGCTGCCCACGTGGGACGGGGAGCGCGTCTCTGCGGGGACGGGGGGCACAGGGTCAGCACCGCGGCACCGGGCAGGGTCCCAGTGGGTGACCGCGGTGCTGAGCCCCCGGTGACACTGCCCCGAGTCCCGTCCCCTAGGATCTGGGGACATGGAGCCAAGCACAGAGCGGTGGGACAGACGTGTCCCCGAGTGCTTGGTCCCTGCCTGCCACCTGCCAAAGGGTCCCCAACTGGAGCCCGGCCAGAGCCTCCAGTTCCCCCCGCTTTGGGCACAGCGGTCCCCTCGCCCAGGGGACAGCTCTGTCCTCAGCAGTGGGACCGAGCCCGAGGATGCCGTCCCTGCCCCGCTGGATCGCTCCCCCTGCGTGGGGGTGAGGGGGGGTGACGAGGACAGAGCGGTGACGTGCTCCAAAAGCTGGGGGTGCCCCAGGGACCGCGGGCAGCCTTGACACGAGGTGGGCTCACCCGCCCGGCCAGCGCTGGCTCCTCCATAAATAACCACAGAGGAGGCAGTCGGGGGAAATCGGGGTGAATGAGGGGAGCGCGGGGCCCTCGTGCCACTATGAGCGGGACCGGGTGCTCGGCTCTGCCCCCGCAGCCTGTTGCAGAGGCTGGTGGAGCCGCTTTTCCTCCTCCAGCAGCACCGGGATCCCACGTTGAACGGTGAGGAGCCGGCCCAGCCCCAGGGGCAAAGCACCCAGCGCTGAGTTCATGTGGCTGGGGTGGGGACGCCCGAACGTGGGGGGTAACCCGGTCCCAGCGGGGTTTGGCACCATGTAGCCGTGCCGTTTGCCTGTCAGCCTGGGAAAGGGTGACCCTCGCTTTGTGGGGCCGGGCTGGGACACGGACAGCACGACGCACGCAGAGGACAACGTCAAGAGAGACCGGCGGGCAAAGGGGCAGTGCTGCACTGCCCCGTGCTGCTGGTGGGGATGGCAGAGGGCAAGACGGAGCAGGAGAAGCGCTGGTGACCCCACGGCACCAAGCAGAGCCCGGCACGGGCTGCGAGGTCCACCTCTGGCTGCTCGCAGAGCTCAGCAAGGGACATGAAGGCGCCCCGAAATGGGGGCCGAAGGGAGCGGATCCGCCTGCACGGTGCCAGCCCAGCACCGGGGTCCTGGCTCCAGCCTGGCACGGCCCCTTGGCCCCGCTGCCAGGCACGCACAGGGCGCAGCGCCCCGAGGGGCGGCACCAGCCCCAGCACTGCCTGGGGGGAGCCAGCGGGGCTCGGAGCCTCCTCCAGCATCTCCACTTCCCAACAGCAGCTCTAAAACGGGCAGGGGGCTCTGCCCACGCCATGGGGGACGCTTACCCGATACCGGAGGCGGGCTGATGGCCATCACCCCGTAGTAGGAGAAGGCTCCCGCTTCGAACTTCATGCACTCCTTGCCGGCCTCCACCTCCACCTTGCCCTGCAAGGCAGAGAGACGGCGTCAGGCTCCGCACGCCGCGTCCCGCGGCGCTGGGCTGGGTGGAAGGAGGCTCCCCGCAGCCTCCCCGGGGTGACGGCTCCCCCCGGGGACCCCACGCGTGGCTGGTGACACCACCCCGCTCCCAGCCAGCGAGGAGGAGTGGCGGTACCTGCAGGATGAGGATGAAGTAGTCGGCTGACTTGTTCTTGGTGTAGAGGAAATGGCGCGGGGACTTCTTGTTCTCCTCGTCAAACTTCAGCTCCTGGATGACGTCCGAGTACTTGAGCAGCCGCAGCAGGATCTTCTCCGAGATGAAGTTGGGCGTGAAGAGCGTCACCTCTGCGGGCGAGACGGGACGGGGTCAGAGCTGCCGGGGCTCCCTGTCCTCGTCCCGTCCCCTCGGACGGAGGTGCTGGGGGATGCAGGGGGACCCCAGGCCCCGCTGACACCTCCCTGGGCCCCCAGGTCTGGCACCTCCACCAGCTCCAGAGGGAGAACACTGAGGTCCCCACTCTGTGGGATACGGCTGGCAAGTGCCAGCACACGGACAGGTGTCAGTGCTGCCACCCCTAAGCCCCATCCCTTTTTGTTTTGGGGGACAGGGTGGGAGGACAGCGGGATCTCACGGTCACAGCCCCCTCCCTCACCATCTCCTGCCAAATCCCTGGCTCCTGCTTGAATGCAGGGACCGCTGTGCCCCCATTTCCCCACCCCTGGGATCCTCCAGGCAGGACAAGACCACCCGAGGGGCAGCGACAGCACCAACGCGGCCCAGCTGCGGGGACACGGTGCCAGGCAGGGCTCCCTGGCAGGCCGCAGGGGGAGCAGCTGAGCTGGGGGCAGACTGCGGACAGGACGCTGATGCTCTTTAACTCCTCGATTACAGAGCAGCGGGAAGGGGACGGAGCCCTCGCGGTGCCCAGACGCGGCACCGCACCGAGCTGCGCGGAGCGTCCCCCAAAAACTCACCCGTGGAGAGGAAGCGGTGAGCGGCCAGCAGCAGCTGCGGGGACACCTTCACCTTCAGCTCGTTGACGGGGTCCTTGAAGGCCGAGAAGTCCCGCTTGTTCTTCTGGTTGCCCACCCGCTTCTTGCTGCGGTTGTCGGCTGCGGGGAGCACGGCGTTAGCGGGGGCGGGCGGCACCCGGGGGACCCCGGCACGCGACGGGGACGCGGGGCCGAGCCCCGGACCTACTGTAGGTGTCCGATTCGTCCAGGATCTCCGACTTGATGATCTCCTCGATGACGTCCTCCAGCGTCACCAGCCCCAGCACCTCGTAGAAGGGGTCTCCCTCGCCCTCGTTGTTCACCTTCTGCACGATGGCCAGGTGGGACTTCCCTGCGGACACACGGACGGACGCTTGACACGCGCCGGGCACCCCGATCCCACCGCCCTGGGGGGGTCCCGGGCAGCACAGGGCGGGGACAGGACCCTGCCACCAGGCCCAGCCCGTCCCTCCGCAGCATTTGACCCCGGGCAGGGAACAATAAACACGTAAAAATTGAAATGAGCCCCTGGGCTGGACTCTCCTTCCATATTTAATGACAGTAATTAAGGCCGTAACAGCGGCGCCTGCTGGGCTCGGGACATCTCAGGGTGTGGGCTCAGCCAGGGGGGTCACAGGAGAGGGGAGGGGTCCTGGAGGCACCGTCCCACGTCACCAGGGCCTGGGGACATCGGCACAGCTCCGTGTGAGCGCCACGGGGCAACCAACACAGCCACAGCTGCGTTTCCACCAGCAGCCACCACCTCCCTGGGTCTCCCTGGCCACGCTGTCCCAGCCCGGAGGGAATGCTCCGGACCCCTGGTGCTGCACGGGGCCAAAATATCCAGGGAGAAAGAGCCCAGGGCAGGGAAACGCTGCCTGTAGGGGACATGTCCCCAGGAATCCTCCCCAGCCCTGACTCAGTAACTCCTCTCGCTCCGCTCCCCGCGCGCAGGTTGCCTGGTTCTGGGTAAATCGGGCGTTGGCATCTCCCTGCCACGAGGCTCCGTTTCTCTTGCTTCAGCCAAAACCGCGCCAACAAAGCTCGCTGCCGGCCACCGCCTTCGGGAATTCCCTGCCCCGGGCACGAGGCTCGGCCCTGAAGGCCCTGAAATCCCCACACCGCGGCCGGCCGCGCTCTGCACCCTGCGAGCCACCTGGGCAGGCGCGTGCCCGCCCGGCGCTGCCCTCCCCGACGCTCTCTGCTCTTTAATCTCAGAGCGGGGCGGCTGCGGGCAGCTCAGCGCCGCGCTCCCACCCAGGAAAAGGCTAATTTTAGAGACGGGCACCGCGCGGCTCCCCGGTTCCTCCTCCGTCAGCCAAACACCCGCGGCTCAGGCGGCCCCGCTGCGACGAGGCGGCGAAAGCGGCGCCGAGGGGAGCCCGTGCCCGTCGTCATCCTCGTCCTCGGCCACGCCGACGGCCCGGGGGAGCGGCGAAAGGACGGCGGCACCGGCAGGGCCCAGCCCCGATGAGTCAGGCCGCGGTTCCTCCCCGCGGGCCAAGCAAGGACGAGAGCAAAGGGCGTGACGCCGGCGTGCCCGCGGTGGGGACAGGCCCCGCTCCTCACGTCAAGGCTCCCCAGTGCCACCACGGTCCCCACGTCGATGGGGACAGGCCGATTCCCAACGGCCTCGCGCCCGCTGGCTGTGTAACCCAGTGAAAAGTCCACTTTTCCCCTTCCGCAACGCGTGGTGCACAAGCAGCAGCCGCGGGGTTTCGGGGTGTTCATGGTGCCCACGGTGGGAAGCCAGGAGGGGACAGACAGCCCCAGACCCGGTGCTGTGAAGGGGTGACGCGTCCCGTCCCCGCTCCGAGCTTCGTGCTGGGCTGGAACCGAGAGGATGAGAAGGACGGGAACGGGCGCTGGAGCTGCGCAGGAGCTGTCACCCCGGTGCCAGCCTTGGGGACGCGTCCGTGGCACCAGGGGAGTCGCAGCGAGGACGATCAGGAGCGTGGCGGGTCGTTTTCCTCTCCTTATCCTTCCACTCAACCCGGGTCGAGATGAGCGGGACGAGGGCAGGGGCTGTCGGTGGGGCGGCAGCCCCAGGGAACAGGAATTTTGGGGTGACCCCAGAGAGGGCCCCCCAAATCCTCCCGCTCCTGAGCCAGATATGAAAAGCAACATCGCAGGACGTCGGCGGCTTTGGAATCAGAGCGGGCGCGCTTTAAATCCTTTAATAAGGATTCGTCAGAGGGAAAGCCGGCGCCAGCAGCGGCCGTAAGCCCAGCTCCAGCAGCACGGCTGCAGAATACGGCCCCGCTCCCCTTCTGCTGGATTTTGGAAAAGGGGCCGGGGGTGGGAATCACGCTGCGGGGTGGGAACCTGGCCCGCTGCGAGATGAACTGAGGCAAAAGCACCGGCCGAGAAGGCTTGTGGTAATCGGGGATAAAAAGCAGAGGCTCGGAGGCGATGAGATCCTGTCATGGTCACGACCACAAGTGACACCAAGTCGCAGCGTGGTCCCCGTGCTGATGTTTTGGGGCGCGGGGGCAACATGGCTGCAAAGGGAAGGCAGGAACCGAGCGTGCGGCCACCGAGCTCTTCCCTCAAGGATCGGCCTGGCCTGGACCTGCCAACTCCTGGCCCAAGCTGTAGCAGAGCTCCTGCTGCAGGAGAAATTGGCAGATCCCCTAAATCCTGGTGTGGGGTGCAGGTGACTGCCCCAAGCCCCTAAAACGTCCCCAGTGCCACGAGGACAGGGCCAAGCACCCCCGGTGCGAGCGGAACGGGAGCCGGAGGAGCAGCGGGGTCACGGCGGCGTCACCCCGCAGAGCTGCTCATCCTTGGCAGCAGGGTCCCTGCCTGGTCGGGCGTCCCCTTGTCCCCTCGCTGAGGGACACGGCGCCGTGCTGCTGCCAGCCCCTCCTGCCGCCGGGCGCGCTCGGTTTTCGGGGCCAGCAGGAAGCGCGGGGCTCGGGGCCGTCCCGCGCGGCAGGGCAGGGCCCTGAGGAGGGAGCGGAGCAATTTTCCAGCAGCGTTTCAAGGGCCTCCGGGGCCGATAATTAAAAACGAGGCGCAAGTAAACACTCTCAGAGCGCTTCTAGAGGCGGGCGCCGAGCAGAGATTGCTCTGCCTCCGCCGCCCCGGCGCCGTTACGGAGCGGTCCCCGGAGGCGTCGGGCACCGAGATGGGGCCGCTGCCCGTCCCCAGCGCCCCGGTGGGGGCTCCGCAGCCCCCTCACCCCCTTAAAGCACCCAAAAAGCTCGCGGCCGCCGGGCAGCTCCGTCCCTGGAGAGCTGCCAGGGAGGCTCGGCCGCAGTTTTGCTTCCGGCATCGTGCAACCGGAGCTGGGCAGAAAGCAAGCAGCAGCCCCGGGAACTGCCCCCCCCCCCCCCCCCCCCCCCGGGGCGTTTCACCCCCCCAGCCCCGACCACTCACCCTTTTTGAACTCCTCCAGCATGGCGTCCAGCTTGGTGTCGTGGAAGACGACGTGGACGGGGTGGTTGTAGAACTTGGTGATGGTCTTGAGGGGCGTGCAGTCGTCGGGGTCGACGAAGGCCAGGTCCTTGATGTAGAGGATGTCCATGATGTTGGAGCGCTCGTCCTCGTAGACGGGGATGCGGGTGTAGCCGCTCTCCATGATCTCCGACATGGTGTTGAAGTCCAGGATGGCGTCGCTGTTGATCATGAAGCAGTTCTGCAGCGGGGTCATCACGTCCTCCACCGTCTTGGTGCGCAGCTCCAGGGCGCCCTGGATCATGTTGAGCTCCTCCCGCACCAGGTCGTTGTAGGGCTCCGTCACCTTCAGCATCTCCACCAGCTTCTCCCGGTTGTAGACGGTGCCGATCTCCTGGCCCAGGATGCAGTCCAGGAGCTTGCTGATGGGGTAGGAGAGGGGGAACGTCACCAGCATGAAGAACTTGGTGACCACGATGGTGTTGGCGCCCACGGCCAGCCCGTGGCGGGAGCAGAGCGCCTGGGGCACGATCTCCCCGAAGATGACGATGCCGATGGTGGAGGCCACCACGGCGCCGATGCCGGAGCCGATGAGGTCGTCGAGGAGGATGGTGAGCGTGGTGTTGACCAGCACGTTGCCCAGCAGCAGGGAGCACAGCAGGTAGTTCCCCTTGCGGCGGATGGGCTCGATCTTGCGCGCGTAGCGCTTCTCCTTGTCGGTGCCGCAGTTCTGCACGATGCGCAGCTCCATGGGGTCCAGCGCCATCAGCCCCAGGTTGAGCCCGCTGAACATCCCCGACAGCACCAGCAGCCCGCCGATCAGCGTGGCCTGCAGCCACAGCGGCAGCAGCGACTTCTTCTCCTCCAGCACCACCAGCTGCCCGTCGGGGCCCCGGTGAGGCAGCCACGGCTGCCCGGGCCGCCGCTGGCTGCACAGCACGTACGTCTTGGCCCGCTCGTCCTTGCGCAGCGGCTGCACGCGCACGCGGAGCAGCGCCGAGGTGCTGCGGGGCTCGGCGGGCCCGGGCCGCACCACCAGGTCCTGCGAGCGCTCGGGGCAGCTGCCGTTGGCGGCGGCCGAGGCGTTGGCGGCGGGGCGCAGCTCGGCGAAGGCCACCCGCTCGCCGGTGCGCGGGCCCAGCCCCAGCCCGTAGAGGCGCAGCAGCACCTCGCTGCCCTCCGTCACCCGGATCGGGCCCCGCGACGGAGCCGCCGCCGCCGGCTTCGTGCTCTCCTCCAGCCGCATGCCCAGGATCACGCTGTCCCCCGCCGCCGCTACCGGGGAGCCGCCGCCGCCGCCGGGCAGCGCCAGCAGGAGCAGCAGCGGCGGCAGCAGCGGCGGCGGGGACGCGGGGCCTCGGCCGCCGCCGCCGCCTCCCGGGCCCGGGCCCGGGCCCGCTGCCGGGCCCCCCCCGCCGCAGCCGCCGCCGCCGCCTCCCCGCCGCCGCCCGCCGCCCGGCGCCATGTTGGGGTCTCGCGGCCGCCGCGCTCGCCGTGACGTCACGCCCCGGCGCCACGCCCCCCGGGAAGGGGCGGCCGCGCCCCGCCAGTGCCCCGCCCCCTCCCCGCGGAGGGCGGACACGCCCAGCGCGGGGCTTAAAGGGGCGATGGATGGGGTGGGGCCCACAAGGGGGTGGGGTTAGGGATGGGATGGGATGGGATGGGGTGGGATGGGGTGGGATAGGACAGGATAGGATAGGATGGGAGGGGAGGGGAGGGATAGGATGGGATAGGGTAGGATAGGATACACAGGGTAGGGTAGGATAGGGTAGGGCAGGATGGGATGGGATAGGATAGGACGGGATGGGATGGGATAGAACGGGATGGGACAGGATGGGATGGGATGGGATAGGATAGAGTAGGGTAGGGTAGGATAGGATAGGACAGGATAGGATGGGATAGGATAGGACAGGACGGGACAGGACAGGATGGGATAGGATAGGAAAGGATGGGACAGGATAGGATAGGATGGGAGGGGAGGGGATGGGATGGGATAGGGTAGGATAGGATAGCACAGGGTAGGATAGGGTATGGTAGGATAGGGTAGAGTAGGATGGGATGGGATGGGATTAGGATGGAATGGGATGGGATAAGGTAGGATAGGATAGGATATGGAGATATCTCTTATGTGGAGTGGGTCAGTGTGCAGAAGAACGGATGGGGAGCGAAGGTGGGGAGATAAGGTGGGGTGCTGAGGGCAAGGGGGGTCCCTGAGGGCAAGGGGGCCTCTGAGGGAATGGAAGGGGAGGGTATAAGGGCATGGGAGGGGGTCTAAGGGCATGGAGAGGGGGTCTACGGGCATAGAGGGGGGCTCTCAGGGCATGGGGGGATGTCTCGGGGGCGGTCCAGGGGCATGGGGGTGGTTCTAGGGGCATGGAGGAGGGAATCTAAGGACATCGGGGGTGGGGACCTAAGTGCCAGGAGTGGGGCACTAGGACCCTGGGCGGCCGCCAGGACCTGCGGGGCAGGACTCGGGAAGCCGAGACCTGGAGGGGGGCGCTAGGACCCGCGCGGCCCCGGGCTCTCCCCTCAGTTGGGAGCGGGGCAGGCCCTGCGGTGCGGGACCCAGGCCCTCTGAGAACTCCATTCCCCAGCATGCCCCGCGCGCTATCCCCGCCCCTCCTCTTGACGGACGGCGCGGTACAGCCAATCAGCTCGCGGCGCCGGCGGGGCGGGGCGGAAAATGTGCGCGCGGGGCGGGCGGCGGCGGGGGAAGATGGCGGCGGCTGCGGGCCGGTGGCGGGCCGGGCTGTGGCTGCTGGCCGTGGCGCTGCGGCTGGGCGGGCCGCGGGCCGAGCAGACCGAGGAGCACCTGAAGCGGGAGCACTCGCTCTCCAAGCCCTACCAGGGTGAGCGGGGCGGGGTCCGGTACCGGGGGTCGGGGGTCCGGTACCGGGGGTCGGGGGTCCGGTACCCGGGGTCGGGGGTCTGGTACCGGGGGTTGGGGGTCGGCGGGGCCGGGTACCGGATTTGGGGTGCCGGGATTTGGGGTACCGGGGTTTTGGGTGCTCGGTACGGGGACTGGGGGCACCCGGTACCGGGTTTTGGGGTACCGGAGGCTTTTGGGGGGCCCGGTACCGGGGGTCTGGGGGCCCGGTACCGGATTTGGGGTGCTGGGATTTGGGGTACTGGGGTTTTCGGTGCCCAGTGCGGGGATTGGGGGCATTCGGTACCGGGTTTTGGGGTACCAGGGGTCGGGGGGGGCCCGGTACCGGGGCTCGGTGTGTGGTGTTGGGGTGCTGCTATTTGGAGTACTGGGGCTTTGGGTGCCCGGTACGAGGATTTGGGGTGCTCTGTACCGGGTTTTGGGGTATCGGAGGCTTTTGGAGGGTCTGGTACCGGGGGTCTTGGGGCCCGGGACCGGATTTGGGGTGCCGGTATTTGGGGTTCTGGGGTTTTGGGGGAGCTGATACCGGGGCTTTTGGGGGGTCTGGTGCTGGGTTTAAGGTGAGTGGCTTTTGGGATGCTGGGGTCTTTGGGGTGTCTGATGTGGGGGGATTGGGATGCCTGGTGCCAGGGGTTTTGGGGTGCTCACTACCAGGATTTGGGTGCCCGTTATGTGGTTTTAGGGGTCCAGGGATTTGGGGTGCTGGGTTTTGGGATTCCCAGTACTGGGTTTTGGGGCGTGGAGGATTTGGGGTGCCCATTATGTGGTTTTGGGGTTCCAGGAATTTGGGGTGTGGGGCTTTTAGAGTGCCCAGTACCCGGGTTTGGAGTGTCAAGTACTGGGTTTTGGGTGTGGGGGATTTGGGGCCCCCGATGCAGGGGATTTGGGGTGCCTGGTACCGGGGTTTGGGTGCCCGGTATGTGGTTTTGGGGTCCTGGCGGTTTTGGGTACCTGGTACCGAGTTTTGGGGCACTGGGGGTTTCGGGGAGCCCAGTGCGAAGTTTTGGAATGCCGGGGCCTGGGGATTTGGGGTGCCCAGTGTAGGGATTTGGGGCATCCAGTACTGGGTTTTGGGTGCCTGGTGTGTGGGTTTTGGGTGCTGGGGATTTTGGGGTGCCCAGCATGGGGGGGTTGGGGTGCCAGGTTTAGGGTGCAGGAGCTTTGGGGTTCCTGGTACTGGGATTTGGTGCGCCTGGTGTGGGGGTTTGGGTGTCAGGGCTTTGGGGCATCTGGTGCCAAGTTTGGGGTGCGGGGGTTTTGGGGTGCCCAGCGCAGGGATTTGGGGTGTTGGGGCTTTGGGGTACCCGGGCTTTGGGGGCATCTGGTGCGGGGCTTTGGGGTGCCTGGGCCTTGGTGCCTGGGCTTTGGGGCACGAGGGATTTGGGGTGTCCGGGCCCTGGGGCTTTGGGGTGCCGAGGTTTTGGGGTGCCCGGGTGCCAGGATTTGGGGTGCCCGGCAGCGACCGCGTGTGTGGGCCGGCAGGCGTGGGCTCGGCCAGCTCGGGGCTGTGGGACCTGCAGGGCAACGCCATGGTGATGACGCAGTACATCCGCCTCACCCCCGACGCGCAGAGCAAGCGGGGCGCCGTCTGGAACCGCGTGGTGAGCCCCGGGCTGGGGGGCACCGGGGTTTTGGGGGGGCTGGGGGTACCCGCTGCGGGGTGGGGGAACGGGGTGGGTGAGGGAAGGGGTCCGGAGGGAGAGCTTTTGGGGTCGGGGGGCAGGTGGAAGGGGGGTTCGGGCCTGGAAAATGGGGTGAATTTGGGGGAGGTGGGGGGGGCTGGGAAAAGGGGGGTTGGGGAGCTGGGGGTGTGGGGCGGTAGTGGTTGGGGGATTTTGGGGAGCTGGGGGATGGGTGGGGGTCAAATTAGGGCAACGGGGGAGGTTTGGGGGGCCAGGCCAGCAGGTAGGAGGGCGTTATTGGGGTGCGGGGGAGGTTGGGTTTGAGGGTCCGGGGTAAAGGGAGGGGAAATGGGGGGGATTTGGGGGGTAGGGAGAGGGGGGCAGTGGGAATGGGGCTGGGGGCCCGGTGAGGGCAGGGGACTGGGGCTGGGGGCAGCAACGCCGAGATGTGCAGCACGTGGCTCGGGGATTCCTGCGTGGGCTGAGCCCCTTTTGGGGTGACTGCTCTGAGGGGGGGGTCCCGGCGTGGATCTGGGGGGGGTCTTGGGCTGCCCCACCCAGAGCCCTTCCTATAAAACGCTGGGGGAGGTTTGGGTCTGGGGTTTTCAGTCCTTTTTTCGGCTCCCACAAAATATCGCTGCCTGTGCGAGGCTCAGCTGCCGCCGGGCTTATCGCGTTCCGCGCCCGTTCCCACAGGGAGTTCGTTTGCAGCTCGAGCAATAATTGGCGCAATTAGGAAGGCAGAGCTGCTCCCCGGGCTGCTCCTGCTGTCGCTCACCCAGGCACGAGTTACAGACCCCGCCACTTGCCGTCACCCCAGAGTAGTGCGAGCCCGGAATTGTTTTCTTGGCTCCTCATAGCCCTGGGCAACAACCGACTCCCTCGGCCTGATGATGTCCCTCGAGGTTAATTAGGACATTAATTATCCTCGCTCCCATCCGAAGCCCGGGGCAGCGCCGTCTGTTGCCCGGGGAAATGGGGAGCGTCCGTGCGCCCGCGGGCTCGGCGGGGCCGCGGGCTGTCGCGGTGGTGGTCGCTGCCTGACCCTCGGTGCTGGGGGGCGTTGGGGGGCCCCCGGGGGCGCCCCGATTTCACGCGCTCGTTCCTCCTCCTGCAGCCGTGCTACCTCCGCGACTGGGAGATGCAGGTGCACTTCAAAATCCACGGGCAAGGCAAGAAGAACCTGAACGGCGACGGCTTTGCCATCTGGTACACCAAGGACCGCATGCAGCCAGGTGAAGGCAGCGGGGCCGGGGCTGTGCCCGCAGGGGACGGGGACTGTGCGGTGCCGCCTCCTCGAGGCGCTGCCTCTCCTGCTCTGCGCGCTGCCTCGGGAGCCCTCTGCGGAATTGCGGCGCTGTGGGGCCTGAGGGCTGCTTTCCCTTCACGCTGGCAGGCCCAAAAGGGGGTAACAGCCGTGAGAGATGCGTGGCGCTGGGGGTGTGGGGGGTCCCTGGGAGGCTGGAGCCTGCCCAGCGCCTTTGGGAATTGTTTGCCTCGATCTCGGGGCGTGCAGGGCGGTGTAAGTGGAAGCACAGGGCTTCAGCTAGTAAGGACTGGGCTGGGGAGGAAGCTGAAGGCTGGCCCAGCACAGGGCAGGGGGTTTAACCTGTCCCTCTGACCTCCCCGCCTGTGGCACCGCGGGTCTGTGCGCTCGATTATCCGCACAAGGCTGCGTGGAGCCCTGGAGTGCCCGGCTCTGGCGTGTGAAGCCCAGTTCCGCGAGGTGACATCGGCCCCTCACGTAGGAACAGGCAAAGCTGGGGGCAGAAGAGCCCCCCCAGTGATCCCCATCAGCCTTTGGCCTGGGTCTCCCTGCCACCGTGGTGTCAGCAAGCCTTTGCATGCCCTGACCCTTTATGCCTCGCTAACTCAGCTTGCAGCGGGTTTCCCTCAGTGATTTGAAGGTAAACTTGACCCTGGGCAAGCTGGAGAGCACCCGCCTCGCTACCCGGTGCAGAGAGCGATGCGAAGGAACTCGTAAACCAACCCTGCCTGGCGTTGCAATGCCTTCCTCGCCTCGCACCATCATTCACAGCCTGTTTTATTTCTTCTAGGACCTGTCTTTGGAAGCAAGGATAACTTCCTGGGCCTGGGGGTGTTTGTGGACACCTACCCGAACGAGGAGAAGCAGCAGGAGGTGAGCGAGGGGCGATGGCCGTCGCCGTGCTGCTCGCCGGGTGCCTGCCGAGCGTGGCACGGGCAGCGCTGGCTCAGCACCCAGGTTACGGCCTCGCAGCTGGTGCAGCCCTTCACCCGCACGGCGAGGTGTGATGGGTTTGGGCTCCTAACTCAGAGGCCAGCTGGCTACAAGCGGACGCTGCTCGGCTTCCTTTGCGCCCTTTCCCTCTCTGTGTAGTTGGCTTCTGCCCAGGGAAGCGATAACCTCTCAGACAGGTGAGAAGCTGCGGGGTGGTTTTGTTGTCAGCTTCACCCAGGGGAAAAAAGCCTGGGGTAGGAGAAAATTCGTGGATCTCATCACCTCCGTGTGGCGAGCTCCTGCGCTTTCTGGAGGCTGCTGGCAAGCAGCAGTTGAGGGGAAGCTGTACCGTGAGCCTGGTCCTTGTAGACCTCGAGCAGAGCAGCAGGCCAGCGGCCAACCCCAGCCTGCCGAGCTGATTTATGGCAGCCAGACAGCAGGACCTGCTCCGGGGCACGCAGCGTGACTGTGCTGTGTCCCTGAAAGGTGCCCGTCTGAAGACCTTTGGGTCCGTGATGCGTTGTTTGTTTGCCTGGGGTTTATTGGTTTCTGTGGAGAAGAGGGCGCAGAGGCAGTTAGAAGCGGGCTCCACCCGTCCTGATGCTGGAGTCAGTTTTGTCAGCCCGAAAACAAAGCTGGCCCTGCCCTCGATTCCAGCTGCCCCTAGAAAACAGGCGTTGTTTTACTGTTTCGCCCCAAGACGTTGGCACCAACCACCCCACAGCACCACTGTCATTCTTCACCGCGGTCCCCAAGGGAGAGGGGGCACCGTTTGGATGCGCCCTGGCCTTGGAGCTGCTGAGCAAACGTTGAGTAACCGGCGGCTTCTGCTCAGACGTTACCAGCAGCCTGCCCTGGCACGGGGGCGGACTTTGTGCCCACAGCAGCGCCTTCCCATTACCGGCACTGCTCGGGGACTGGCGTGGCGGTGGGTAGGTGAGGCCGTCCTCTTGACGTGCAGGGCTGTGGCCGTGCTTTTCTGGGGTAAAGAGGCACAGCAGCCTTTATTTAAACAAAATAAAATGGTTTATGGGATGTGTATGGCTTTACAGCATAGTCAGCAGCCGGAGGGGCTGCCCTCCTGCGACCGAATGAGAAAGGACAGAGGTGGAGAAGCGCCGATCAGGCGTGGGGGCTGGCAGCTGCTTTGTCTCCGTTAAAAGTTAAAGAAGTGTTTTATTATTGAGGGAAGGGGGCGGGTGGCTTGCGGGACCCTTGGGAGCTGTTGGGGAGCTGTCGGTCGTGGTCAGTGTCAGAGCCTGTGCTCGGGGCACGTGGCTTTGCGCAGGGGAGCGGCTGTGCTGCACGTTGAGGAGGAGAAACGTGGTGCACGAGGGGGCTTCTGCCCACCCGTGCTGCTTCCTAGCCCTGTGCCCCAGGATTTGGGACCTGGCCCCTACAAACCCCCTCCGCTAGGCAGGTAGCGTGCTGAGCTCTGCAGGGAGGAACTTCCCAGGTTGCGAGTTAATCCTAAACTCTGGTCCGTGACCATTTTGCTTCTGTGCTCTTTCTTGCTTTGCGATAACCCTGGACTCGCAGGCTCAGAAGAGGAGGTACAGCCCGGGAAATCAGGTACTTGCTCTTGCCAACCTACTCGTTTCCAAGCTCTTTGGCTTCGTCTCGTTTCCCCGTGAGGGAATTCCCTCATCCCGGCTCCAGAAATCCCCGTGCGACCAGGGAGGCAAGCGTGGGAGCTGCTCTCCATCCCAGCTGCTCGGTAGCCACGGCTGACCCAGAGGAAGGCTGGAGGGTGGCGAGGGATCGCGGTCAGCTGCTGAGCCCAGTTTGGGGAGGCACAGATGGGGAGCGAAGGAGTTTGGGGTGTGCAGGGTGGCGCGGCTCTTCACCCCGCAGGTGTGCCGTGACGCTGACACGGAGTGGGCAGAGCAGCCGGGGGGGGAGAGCCCCGAATTCACCCCCAGCCTTGCCCCCGCAGCGCGTCTTCCCCTACATCTCTGCCATGGTGAACAACGGCTCGCTCACCTACGACCACGACCGGGACGGGAGGCCCACGGAGCTGGGGGGTTGCACGGCCATGGTGCGCAACCTCAACCACGACACCTTCCTGGTGATCCGCTACGTCAAGAGGAGGCTGACGGTGAGTGAGGATGGCCGGGGCCGAGCGGGCAGCCCCCCAGCCCCCCGGTGCTACCGCAGCCTCCTCTCCTTCAGGTGATGATTGACATCGATGGCAAGCACGAGTGGCGGGACTGCATCGACGTGCCAGGCGTGCGCTTGCCCCGCGGGTACTACTTCGGGACCTCCTCTGTCACTGGAGACCTCTCAGGTACCGCCACGGGGCCCCGAGTGGCGCTTCCCAAGCAGCTCTGGCAGGACTTAAGCAGCTTTGGGTGCTGGAGGTGCAGCTGGGTATGTGGCGGGGCTCGTGGACGCGCCCAAAATCTCTCTGTGCTTTAGGCACCCCCAGGCTGTGAGCCTTGGTTCTTCGTCTTGCAGCAATTCCCTAGGAGCCAAATCCCCGGTCTGGGTGTGCTGCGCCCCCGAGCACTTTGCTTGAGCTCCTTCTGCCACTGGGTTAGGCTGACGGTGACACCCAGACGGTGACAGGGACACGGCCAGGCTTCAGCCAGCATCTCAGAGCAAACAGCAGAGAAACACGAGGGGCCGTCTCCAAAATGTGTGCCCTGGGAGGAGTAACGCAGAGCGAGCACTGAAAATCTCCTCCTGTGCTCTCCTGGCTCGACCCGTAGTGGTCGGCGGGGCCTGAGGGCAGTGCTGGAGGTAACTGCACCCCGGGGGTTAAAACACGGGGGTGCTGTGCTGCCTCTCCAGGTGTAGTTCTCGTAGCGCTTTGGGTTCCCCAGCCCAAGAGCGATGTTGAGGAAGGGACCGGCCAGGTGTGTCTGGAAGCAGTGGTGCAACAAGGGCTGATGGAAATCGGGTTTGGCAGGGAGCTGAAGCCCTCTGCTTTGCTTTTCTCACTTCTTGCAGCGCTGCTTGGGGTGCCGGGAGGCCTGAAGTTACCCCGCTGTGTCTCTTTCAGCAGGTTTTAGCCCGATTTTGAGTTATGCCCCTACAAAAGCGCATTGATGGCCAGTGTCCGGGCCCATTGTTGGCTCCAACAAAAGTTCCTTTTCTTCCTCAGATCTCTGCCTAATGCCCTGGGAGCTCGCAGGCTGGCGTGGAGCACTCGCCTTGTCCCACTAATAACTCCGCAGTCACGAGCAAAGGAAATAGGGTCATGTGAGGCTGGTTCTAACACGCTCTTTTCGGGTGGCTGAATGCTTTGGGGTCAGATGATCTCCCGGTCTGGGCTGTTGTTTTCTCGGTTTAAGTAGCTTAAAAGTTCCCCTTGGAAGTGCTGGAAGAGGGCCCCGTGCTGGGCACAGCTTTCAGCCCAGCGTGGACCCTGCCCCGAGAGGTGAGTTCTCCCCGTGGCAGGGGACAGCCGGCGGCCTGGGGCTGGCGCCCGAGTTGTGACGTGCCACCGGTGGCACTCAGGTCCCCGGCCGGAGCCGTGCCGGTCGGTGGCACCTCAGGACGTGTCTCTGCTCTGCTTGCAGACAACCACGACATCATCTCGCTGAAGCTTTACCAGCTGACGGTGGAGCGGACGCCGGAGGAGGAGAAGCGGGACAGGGAGGTGTACCTGCCCGTGGTGGACAACCTGAAGCTGCCGGGCAGTAAGTAGGAGCAGGGGGAAGAACAGCGGCAGAAGGACCTGCGGGGTCACGGAGCAGAAACCACGGCGCCTCACCAGCAAACCAGCCGAGCTCCAGCTGGGATCAGGAGGCCCGTGCCCAGATTTCTCTCGCCCGCTGTGCCACAATCTGGGTCACAGCCTGCCTTCGTTTGGCACAGGCACGCTTGGAGGAGAAGTGCTGCCCCCCAGAGCGTGCCGGGCTAACCGTGGTCACGGCATCACCGAAACGAGGTGTGCTGGTCTGCCGAAACCTCACGGAGGCTTGGGCCCTGGTGGTGTTTGCTCCTGTCCAGAAATGCCCCTCCTCGCGTGTCCGCTGGCTGGGTTGCGAGGCTCTCACCAGCCCACAGGGCACCCAGAGCCTCATTCCCAGCCACAGGAGCTCTTCCCACCGGTTTTGTGTCCTTCCGAATGAGCTCCCTGCAGGAAAACCCATGGCCGAAGTGGTGGCAGGACGGGGGCGAGCTGATCGTCCAGCTCACAGCCGTTCTTCTTCCTCTGTCTCGCAGTGGAGGCGCCGCTGGAGCCCATGAGCGGCCTGGCTCTCTTCCTAATCGTCTTCTTCTCCCTCGTTGCCATCGTCTTCGCCATCGTTATCGGAGTCATTGTCTACAACAAGTGGCAGGAGCAGAGCCGGAAACACTTCTATTGACTTGGGAGCCTGCCTGGGATGGCCCCTCGCTAGCCACACCCTGGCTCCCATCCCAGGCTGGCCAGAGCGCGATGGACCCGGCCTCGTGGCAGGGCCCCCGGTGTCCCCAAAGCCCCAGCGGGGACGGCCGCCGTTTCTCGTCAGGCTCCAGGACCCCCCCGGTGCGAGCGGGGACCCCCGGCGCGGCGTGGCTGGGGCCGGGTGCTGCGGGGACGGAGCCGCCGTCCCCTGAGGGTTTGCTGGGAGCAGGAGCCTTGCTCTGGGAGCTGTTGGGGACTGGGCTGTGGGGTTGTGGCAGCGCCGAGCCGCCTCTCTGCTCTCCGGGGAATACAGAGGTCACTGCTTCGGCTGTGAAATCCTGGCTGAGAGCGACGCAGCGAGCAGAGCCCCGCCAAGCGCCTGCGTTCCTCGCCAGGCTCCGACGACAGCCCCTCTGCAGCAGTTTCCTTTCTAGGAGGGGTTTGCCGAGCTGCTCATCCCCCCCCCAGCTGCTTTTTAGGCCGTCTTTAGAGACCGGACTGCTTTTCCTTGGCACCTTGAGCTCCCCCCACCACCGCACAACCCCTCTGGGTCCCTTCAGCCTCCCCGGTTTGGTGTTTTTGGGCTGCTGACGGATTTCCCCATCCCAGGCAGCTCGAGCTGGCAGTCTGCCTGGCCGCTGGGGGCTTAATTCCGTGCTCCCCTCTTTTACCACCCGTTTGCTGCTGCTGCTGCCCCCCGGGGCTCGGCCCCTCTCCCCGCTCCAGCATGCCGCTGCCTCCGCACACCTCCCGCACCGGTGCCGTCCGCATGCCGTGTCATGGCTTTGCCGGCTTTCCCCGGGGCTCCCCCTCGCTGCGTCCCGACCCCGCCGAGGAGGAGCCGAGCTGCGCGGGCCTCTCGGAGCCGCAGCTCCCGCTGCCCTTCAGGGAGCTGTAGTTTATTCCTACCTCAGCGCCTTCTTGCTGTGTTTCTCTCGCCGGCGGTCGCCAGAAGGAACGGCGCGGCCGGTTTTGCCCCCAAAGGGACGGGGCGGCCACCTTCCCCCCCCCGGGGACTGCCTCGAGCTCCTGTGGTCACTATCCCAGAGCGAGGGGTGGTGGCAGGGGGTCCCCGGAGGGACCCAGGAGAGGGAAAAATGAGGTTGCTTTGTCCCAGGAGCCTCCCAGCAGCTCTGGGCACGTCCAGAGGGCGAAATCTCTGCAGCACCCTCCTTGCTGGGGCCCTGGGGCAGGGCTGGGAGCCGTGTCCTCCGCACCCTGCTGCTTCCCGGGGTGCTTTCTGACCCAGCCAGGTCCCAGCCCGCGGGGAGCGGTGTTTTTTTGTGAGCAACCACTGCTTTTTCGGCAGAAAGCTGCCGCCGGGGTAGGTGGAAGCTTTTTTAGAAGTGCCCAGGCGTTCTTGTGGCCTGAAAGGACTATTTCTGGCGTTTTGCCTCTGTTTTTTTGCCTGATGACCAGGAGTGAAATGCGTGCGCCTCTTCCCAGAGCTGTTACTGGTGTCTTGGAATAAACGTTGGTGTGTGTGACGTGGCCGCTGCTCTCCTTGGGACGACCCAGCCCCAGCACCCCAGGGCGGCATCCTGGCCCCGTGGTGCCTTGCTCCCCGAGATGAAGCCGGCAGAGTCGGGGGATGATGCTCTGCCCGTCATTTGGGTCCCATTTTATTAAAGAGGTGACACCGGGGGGTGGCAGCCCCTCGGCAATCCCCACACCCAGCATCCTCGTGCCCCGGGGGTGTCCCCGAGCAGGGCTGGCCCCTCAGGGCTTGCTTGCACTGCCGAAGAGCTGCCAGCCTTGCAGAGGGTTCACCAGCTTCATGGCCAAATAACCCTGCGGGGGGCAGAGAGGGGGGCTCAGGGGGGGCTCTGGGGCTGGCAGGGGGAGGGATTGGGGGGGACTGCGCTCACCGGTGCGGCGTAGACGAAGGCGAGGATGAGGGCGAGGAGCAGCAGCAGGGCCAGCCCCAGCACGATGCGGCAGCGGTGCCGGTGCCAGAGGCTGTAGCGCAGGCTGCGCAGCGGTGCCTGCAGCCACAGGAACGACCACTCCGGCCTCCTGCAACGACACCCAGCTGGGGGCACCCACCGCCACCCCCCTGCACCCCTTTTTTTTGGGTGGGGGCTCCACGCGGGGGCTTACACGGGTGGCTGTAGGGCCGGGTACATGTTGGGCTCCTCTCGCCCTTTCCCTGCCGGCCGCTCTTCTGCCTCCTTGGCCTTCAGCAGCTCCAGGCTCAGCTCCAGCTTACCCTGAAGGGGGGGATGGATTCGGGGGGTGGGGGCCGGGATTTGTGCCCCCCTCTCATCGCCGCCCACCCTTTCCCCACCCCTCCTGCTGTACCGAGAGGCGCCGCTTGCCGCCCTCCTGCACCGTGCAGGGCCACCACCCCTTCACCCGCTTCTGCCGGAAAAGGGAGAGGTGGGGGGGTCCCCGCGCCCCCCGCCAGGGCCAGCGGCTCGGCCGCGGCGTCAGGGCGCAGTCCTGGGGGCGCCGGGCTGGCTGCGGCAGCCGGCTGAGCTCCAGCTCCAGGACGCCTGCATGGGGGGGAAAAGCCAAAACGTGGGTGCCCCCATCACCCGTGGGTGCCCCCCTCCGCCCCAGCAGCCGCTGGGGAGGGAGCTGGGGTCTCACCCAAAAAGTCATCGGCCGTGAACACGTCGTTGTCCCACACTTGGAGGATGAGCTTGGGGGGCAGCTTCTGCACCGTCTCGTCCAGGCTCCAAAAATGCTCCTGAATAGAGGGAAGGAAGGGTGGGTCGTGCTCGGTGCCCCCCCCAGCCCCATGCCTGCCCCAGGGGAACCCCGGCACCTTTCGGGGCAGGACGCAGAGCTGCTCGGCCACCAGGTACTCGAAGGGGAAGACGAAGCGCCAGTTGAAGCTGCCGTCCCCTTGCAGCGAGCGGTAGTGCACGTCCGTCCTCTGCCTCTGCTCCTCCAGCCCGTCCAGCCACCTGCCATGCCCCGGGGGGGACGGGACGTGGGTGCCACCCTTGTTCCCATCCCCACCACCGGGCCCCCGGCGGTGGCTGTGGCTCACCCGGTGACGTAGATGTCGCTCATCCTCTGCCCGGCCATGTTGGTGTCCCTCAGGTCCACGTCCCGCGTGTTCCACACCACGCAGCGCAGCTCGTACCTGGAGGGGGACGGGGACGTGCCACCTCCCACCCCCAGGGGATGTCCCTGTCCCCCAGCGGGGTGCTCACCTCTGGGGTTTGCGGGGGGTGATGTCGACGGGGGGGCCGGGGGGCCCAAGGCTGGCAGGGAAGACGTCCACCCACATCTGCACCTTGCCCTGCACCATGGGGCGACGGGAGGCTGGTACCGGCGCCCTTGTCCCTGTGCCGCTGTCCCCCTCCGTCCCAGGGTGTCCCCAATGTCCCTGCCACCTGCCCCCAGCATCCCCCCTTGGCCTGGGGTCCCTGTCACCCCAGGGTTCCCCTTATTCCCCCAGCACCCAACCAAGTCACCCCAGTGTCCCCATTGTGTATCCCTTTTTGGCTCAGGGTCCCTATCTTACCCCCCTGCTGGTGTCCCTGTCTGTCAGGGGGGTCCCTGTCACCCCAGGGTCCCCGTTGTACTCCCTAGCATCCCTTCATGCCCTAAAGTCCCCATAACCCTTGGGTCCCTCCCCAGCCATGTCCCCATCACCCCAGGGTCCCCATCACCTCTCTTCAGCACACCCCCGCCCAGGAGCCCCTGTCACAATAGCGTCCTTATCACCCCAGGGTCCCCACCTTCCCCCCCCCGTCCCTCTGTGCCCCAGGATCCCCGTCTCCCCGCCGTCCTGGCATCCCCACCTGCTCCAGCCCGGGCTGGGTGCTGTTGTAGAGGGTCCGCGTCTCGAGGTGCTCGGGGACGAGGCGACAGGCGCGGAGCACGTGCAGGGCCAGGCGCTCCCGGGGCGCCCCAGGGTGCCGGTGCGTGGGGGGACCGCTCTCTGCAAGGCCGAGCCCTCGCACCACTGGAGGGGCCCCGTGATCCCTCCCCAGCACCCCCGGACCCCGACGCACCGAAATGGCTGAGCAGGAAGGTGGAGCACCCGAAGGTGACGGCGGTGCCGTCGGCGCTGAATTCGGGTGCTGGCAGCCCCTGGGTGCGGGCGAAGTGCTCCAGAGCCCGGCTGGGGCTGAGCTGGTCCCTCCAGCGCCCAGGGCCGGCGCTGAGGGCACAGTGAAGGGGCTGGGGTCTGTGGTGTCCCCTTCCCAGTTCCCGGTGCCGCTTGTTGTGCCCACCCCATAGCCCCGAGCCTGCCTGATCCCTTTATGCCCATCCTTGTGCCAGCCCCATCTCCTTGTTCATGTCTCCCTGTGCCCACCCGATCCCCCTGTCCCCTTCCCCCTTGTGCCACTGCCAGCTCCCTGTGCCCACCCCATCCCATGTCCTCGTGTCTGTGGGCCCCCCCTGCCCCATCTCCCCGGCCCCAGTTCCCCTGTGCCCATCCCTGTGCCAGCCCCATCCTCATCCCCCTGCACCCATCCTCTTGTACCCACCCTGTCCCCGTCTCCATGTGCCCATCCTGGTGCCTACCACATCCCAACTCCTTGTACCCATCCCCATGCCCACTGTCCCCATCTCCTGTCCCCATCCCCATGACCACCCCCATGTACCCCTTCATCCCCTTTGCCCCGTGCCCACCCTCCTGTGCCCTCCCCATTTCCTTGTCCCTATCCCTTTGTCCTGATCTCCTTGTCCCCATCTCCTCAGCTCCAACCCCTCTGCCCTCCCAGCCTCCTTGTCCCCATCACCTTGTCCCCATCCCCATGTGCCCACCCTGTTGTGCCCTCCCCATCTCCTTGTCCCCATCTCCTTGTCCCCATTCCCCTGTGCCCGCTCCCTCCCCATCTCCCCACACTCAACCCCATGCCCCCACCCGTCCCTATCGCCCCGTCCCCCCCTCAGGTCCCGGTGCCCCAGCGCCGTGCCCATCCTGGGGCACCCACGTGCGGTACAGGCGGGGCAGCCCGCAGTGGGCACGGAAGCGGGACAGCAGCCGGTTCTCCAGGTCGATGGTGGTGCTGCCGATCTCCTGGTCGGGAGGCAGCAGGTCGTAGTCCAGCAGCGAGACCCGCAGGTCCTTCTCCAGCGGGATGGTGCCTGTCACCTCGAACATCCTGGCAGCGTGGTGCCGTCAGCCCCGGGGACCAGCACCCATGGACTTGGGGACACCCAAGGGTATGGGGACACCCAAGGGTATGGGGATACCCAAGGGCATGGGGACCCGCTGGCACAAGAATGGGGACCTACAGGCATGGACCTGCTGGCATGGGGACTTGGTGGCGTGGGGAACTGGTGGGATGGGGACCTCCTGGCACAGGGACCTGCTAGCACGGGGACTTGGTGACATGATGGCCTGGATTGTATGGGGACTCACCAGCATGGGGAATGGGGACTTCCTGGCATGGGGACCTGCTGGCATGGGAAACGGGGATCTGGTGGCACAAGGGTGTACTGGCATGGGAAGTAGGGTACAAGAATGGGGACCTAAAGGCATGGGGACCTGCTGGCCAAGGGACTTGGTGGCATGGTGACCTGGTGTTATGGAGACCTGGTGTTATGGAGACCTGTGGGCACTGGGAATGGGGCATCTGGTGGCACGGGGACCTGCTAGTATGGAGGCCTGGTGGCGTGGGGACCTGCTGGTATGAGGGATGGGGATGTGGTGGCACAGGAACCCTCCAGCATGAGGAACAGGGACCCAGTGACATAGAGCCCTGCTGGCAGAGGAACTGGGGACATGGTGGCATGAGGACCTGACAGCCTGGGGACCCAGTGGCACCTGGACCAGGTGGCACGAGGAATGGGGACCTAATAGCTTGGGGACCTGGTGGCACCTGGACCTGGTGGCACGAGGAATGGGGACCCACCAGCACGGACCCTCATGGGACACCTCACCTGGGTGCCAGCCTGGTGCCACCCAGCAGTGGCAGTGCCACCACGCCACCCACGCTGGCCCTACCTGCCGAAAACTGGCTCCACGGTGTTGGGCACGTACTGGTCCCGCTGGCCCAGCGTCTTCGCCCCCAGTGAGACACGGACGTAGGGGTCACACTGGCAGCGGTGGGGGGGACATCAGGGTGACCCGGGGGACATAGGGTGCAGGGGACACGGGGGTGGCCTTACCAGTCCGTTTCGGTCACGAGGGGACAAGTCGAAGGCGCGGACGATGTAGACGCGCACCAGGCACTGCTGGGGCTGGCTGGGGGGCAGCTCCTGGAAGTGGCGCGGCGGGGGGGGCACCCCGGGGTCCTCGGGCAGGGGGTAGAGACAGAAAAGCCCCTGGAGGTGGGGGGGGACAGCCCAGCTGTGCACCCCGAGGTGCCCTGGCCCTGCGTTTGGGGTCCCCAGGGGACACCGTGGGCTCTCACCTTGAACTCGCCCACAGGCACGGGGTCCTCCCCAGCCCCCAGTGGCCCCCCCGGCTGGTAGAGAGGAAAGGTCTGGCAGAAATCCTGCAGCCCCTCGAATTCGGGCACTGCCTCCAACTCGCAGCTGTAGACCTGGGGGCACAGAGGTGGCTGGTGGGGCTGGCACTGTCCCCACCGCTGTCCTCGTCCTTGTCCCCAGCCCCAGCTCAGCCCCATCCCTGTCTTGGTGCTTCTCTCCACCCAGTCCCCGTCCCCTTCTTTCTTCTTGTCCCCATCCCCAGCCTTGTCCCCATCCCCATCCCATCTTCCTTCCTGTCCCTGTCATTGTCCTCATCTTGTCTTCATCCCTGTCCCCATCCCCAGTCTTGTCCCCATCCCACTGCCTTCTTCATCATTGTCCCGTCTTTGTCTCCATCCTGTCCCTGTCCTCATCTCTTCTTCATCCTTGTCCCCCGCCTAGTCCCTGTCCCCTCCCCATCTTTATTTCTGTCCCCTCCCCACCTTTATTCCTGTCCCTGTCCTCGTCTTGTATTCATTCCTGTCCCCATCCCTGTCCCCGTACCCATCCCATCCCCTTCTTCATCACTTTTCCTGTCCCTGTCCCCATCCCCATCACTGTTCCTAAAGCCACCCCATCTCTGTCCCAATCCTCTTTCCCACCCTTATCCCCATCCTATTCCCATCTCTGTTTTCATCCCCATCTTTGTCCTTGTCCCCTCCCCATCCCCATCCTTGTCCCCTGCCCCAGCCCACCTTCAGGCTGTCCCTGTGTGTCCCCCGGTGGCTCTTTGCTGTGTCCCCCATGGCCGCGTAGAATTTGCTCCACCAGTCTCCTTCTTCCTCATCCTCTTCCTCCCTCTCCACAGCCTGGTGGGGAGCAGGGTGAGGCGGGGAGGGGCAGCCCCGGTGCCCTTGGGGGCCCCCTTCCTGTGCCCACCTTGTCCGCAGCCCCCTTCTCAGCGGTGATCTTGGGCAGCATCTGCAGGGAGCAGAGGGGACACCTGGGGAACGGAGGTGGGGGGCCGGGGACCCCGCTGTGGGGCCAGCGCTGCCAGGACTGGGGTGGGGAGGGGCAGGGGGGGGACTCACCTGAGCGATCCTGTCCCAGGCAGCGGCTGTGCGGGGAGAGGGGAAAGAAATCCCAGAGAGGGGAAGAGACGGGCAGGGATGGGAAGGGATGGGGAAGGGGTGGGATGGGATGGGATGGGATGGGATGGGATGGGATGGGATGGGATGGGATGGGAAGGGGTGGGATGGGGAAGGGGTGGGATGGGATGGGGTGGGATGGGATGGGATGGGAAGGGGTGGGATGGGATGGGGAAGGGGTGGGAAAGGGGTGGGGATGGGGTGGGATGGGAAGGGGTGGGAAAGGGGTGGGGAAGGGGTGGGAAAGGGGTGGGAAGGGATAAGAAGTAATGAGAAGGGATGGGGAAGGAATAAGAAGGGATGGGAAGGGATGGGGAAGGGATGAGAAGGGTTGGGAAGGGATGGGGAAAGGATGGGAAGGGATGGGAAGGGCTGGGGAAGGGACAGGAAGAAATGGGGAAGGGAGGTACTCGGTATGGGGAAGGGATGGGAAGGGATGGGGAAGGGAGGGGGAAAGGATGGGGAAGGGAAGGGGAAGAGAGGTACCAGGGATGGGGAAGGGGCTACCAGGGAGAGGGCAGACATGGGGCAGGAGGGTGCTGGGGATGGGCAGGGGCAGGGCAGGGCTGTACCAGGGCCAGGGCTCGCTGGGGGGGCACCGGGTCCAGACAGCCGCCCCCCACCGTCGGGCTGGCAGCAGAAGCGCCCCAGGCCCCGCACGCACGCCTGCCCCACCTCGGGCCGGTACCCGAACCCCTGCGTGTCCAGCACCCGCAGCCGGAGGGGGGGCACGTACTCCTCCTCCGCCGGCAGGTGCTGGGGCCAAACCTCGCCGTCACCCCGGGTGCCGCCGGCAGCACCCACGGGTGGGCCGCCCCCCGTCCCCGCACCCTCACCAGCGGCAGCAGGAAGGCGTTGATGGGGAAGTTGGGGTTGGCGGCGAGGTCGGCGATGGGGGGCGTGCGCAGGACCTGGCCCCCGCACTGCACCTCCAGGCA